>NC_141691.1:121772206-123239565 GCF_964263255.1 Lissotriton vulgaris | reverse complement strand
CAACCTGCCATGGAAATGTGAGACAGAACAGAAGCTGCAATGCACATCAAATTTAGCCATTAATTCTAAAGAAAGAGTTTTCAGGGACTTGCATTTCAGGCCAATGACTTCTGCAACATAAAATGTGTCTGTTTCAGTAATACAATTTGCATAACAATTATTATAATTTCAATTAATACATTTACCTACTAATAATTAGTTCGAAAATGTCATTTGTCAAGCACAATTAATAAGTGAGTAGTGTCAGTTTCATAGCACACATTTCACATGTTAACGTTTTACTGCTAGCTACATTTATTTCCTATGTTACTTCTCCACTTCTCCACATATTTGCGTTAGTACGTTTCACAATTCTAATACCTCCTGTTAACATAATTCTGGGCCTTAATCAACCGCTCTAATTCGGGGCCATCAAATGCCGGGTCGGCAAATATACAGGAATCAGACTGGGCCGCCTTTCTGACCGAACACTTTAGGTCCCCGGAGAGCATAGAGCCAACAGGAAGCAACCCCCTCAAAGAGGCAGAAGCTCCCCCAAGCACCTGCATGCACAAGAACACAAACTGTGTAGACTCTTGCAGCGAAGATCTCCAGATCACTCAAGAAATGGTCACCAAGGTTGTGTCAAAAGCAAGATCCGACGGGGCCCCGGGCCCAAACGGCTTAACCCAGAGTCTGTTTAAATCCAACATAGCTCTTTGGTCGGGGCACCTAACCAACTTGTTCAACTTTGCTCTGAGAATTTTAACTGTTCCGGACTCCTGGCGTGGGGCAATAATCCACCTAATTCATAAATCAGGCTCCCGTGCCACCCCAAGCAACTATAGATTAATTTCCCCCCTAGACATCGAGGCCAAGCATTATGCAGGAATTCTACTGAAGGAGCTGAGGGCATGGGCGGAGCTGCGCGAACTGATACCAATGAACCAAACAGGCTTTATTGCCAATTCAGGGACCATGACCAATCTATTTACATTGTCTATAATTATTGACAAAACGCTTTCTTCATCCAGGTCTGTGTACTGCTGTTTTGTTGACTTCAAAGCCGCGTTTGATCGGGTCCTAAGGGCAGCGCTATGGGAAAAACTAAAAAAATGGGGGATTCCTGAAAAGCTTCTGGATGCGATAATCCAACTGTACTCACACACTTGGGTCCAGGTGAAGTTGGGCTCTGGCACGCATCTTTCACGGAAAATTATGACAACCAGAGGTGTCAAACAGGGATGCGTGCTGGCCCCCCCTGCTTTTCAATCTGTTTATAGCAGATCTGTCGGTCACACTCAACTAAATAAACAGTCACCCCCCTAAGGTCAGAGGCTCTGCAATAAGCAATCTTCTCTATGCCGACGACCTGGTTCTCTTCAGCCTTACACGGGTTGGGCTCCAAAGGCTCTTGAACAAGCTATACAGTTACACAATTAAGAACCAACTCGAGGTAAACTTAAAGAAAACCCAAGTCGTGACCTTCGGGAGAAAACGTAACGGCGGTGATGTGTGGTCATATAACAACAAAAGCTTAACAACAGGACGCACATATAAATACCTGGGGGTTCATTTTGACTCTAGGGGTAACTTTTCCAAACAGCGCTACGAGGTCGCAGTAAAGCCACGACCCTACAAGTTACTTTATCTAAGCTCGCTAAAGAGCTGTCCAGCCCAACACTCTCATTCATACTGGAAATCTCGAGAGCAAAAAGTGGGCCTACCTTAGCGTATGGCATCGAGATATTTAGGGGCAAACTAAACACAACCTTAAACCAACTTGTGACCAAGATCTATAAAAAAGTCCTCCATTTGCCCCAATCTGCCTCTGCTGCCCAGATCAGGCTAGAACTGGGCTTATTAAATTATGAGGCCTCCAATACTGGCACATACCTAAATCTCTGTCACAAACTCAGAAAAGCAGATACAGGTACTTTAGAGTCCTTAGTTTGGTCCGAGATTAGCCAGAAAAACCCAGGGGGCTCGTACGGCCACTTTTTCACAGATTCTATTTGTGAAATGTCAGCGGGCGACCTATGGGCCCTCAACCCTAGCACGACCGCATTCAAAACCTATATCAAAAAAAGTGTCAGAATGTGCTCACTCATTATTGACAAGCGCATCTCTGTAAACGCAGTCACGCATGGTCAGTCATGAACTCCTATGGGCGCATATCCCCCGCTATCTATCTCTCCTGCACTTACTCACTGCATTTAAAATGCAGTTTTCTGGCCATTCGATTGGGGGTTTGGCGATTCTTAAAAGATTTGCCCACACGGCTGCGCACCACGGAAGATGTAACATGCAGAGGGTGCGGCAAGGCAACCGAAACACTAGAGCACGTGGTTTGCTTATGTCCCGCTATTATGTCCCAACGTAGACGCAATCTCAAAGCAGAGTGGAACAGGTTGGGCGTTCGGACCTGTAGACAGGCAATCATCACCTCCTTGTGCCCCGAAAATACAGCTCTAAATATTGCCTTTACAATCTACATTCAGCATGCATACTGCACCTTTATGGTTAAGGCGGTAGGACCAGTAATCCCTGCTCTCCCCTGTCTAGCTGTCTAATTTAAGCTGTATTTTAGCCTCAAGTTTTATAAAAAACAAAAAAAACAAAATGGTTACAACTAGTCGCATTTTATCATATCTGTGTTACTGACTAGCGACCTATCCATTTGGACTGAGTTTTTGCACAAG
Organism: Lissotriton vulgaris; assembly: GCF_964263255.1. Taxonomy (NCBI): domain Eukaryota; kingdom Metazoa; phylum Chordata; class Amphibia; order Caudata; family Salamandridae; genus Lissotriton; species Lissotriton vulgaris. The sequence goes on along the minus strand of NC_141691.1, from coordinate 123,236,884 downwards.
TAGTTCACTCTCTTAAATTTGTTTGGTTTTTAGGTCGAGCCTGGAATTAGCATCCGAAGGATGCGTCCAGGTGGAGAACTATAGCTAGCTGACTCGGGGGAATGAAGGACAAGAAAGTGCCACGCGCTTCTCTCCGGCTGGATTTAACTCAGTGCACGCGCACCCACATTCACGCATGCGCACAGCCACACGCATACACAGGCACACGCATACACACACACCCCCCCCGTCGCCGTCGCACCTACACACACACCCCCTACTCCCCCCACAGTCACACACACTTGCATACACACAGAGTCCAAGACACATACACACGCACGCTCACACACATACACAGCCCCCGGCCGCCGGACGCGCGCACACACACATGCCCCCCCACCCTCGCAGCTCAGCAACAAGGCGAAGCCCCACTCACCGGCTTCCTTGGTGCGGCGGCGGCTCTCCTCTCATCTGCAGCTGCAGGGCCCGGCAGCAGGACTCTTCCTCCCTCCTTCGGCCCCGGGGCGCAGGGTAGGCTCCTGCCTGCTCCGGTGCTCCAAACAGCCGCGGCTCTTCCGTGGGAGGCGGGGTAGGCTCCCGCCCTCCTACTTCCTGTTTCCGGTTGTCCCGCCCGGCCTGCCTGACTTCCTGGTCGCAGGCCGGCGGCGATGTTCCGTTTGTACCGGGCTCAGGCCCGCACCATCGCGCTGCCTGCTGCAGCTTGCCACGACCCCTGTGCTGTCAGCTGAGTTGCCTGCCTTCCGCCTCTGCACTCATTTAATCATTGCAGCTACAGGCCCGGCCGGCGGCTGTTCGTGGTGTGTGTGACTGTGTTCGCGTTCGTTCAAACTGCTGCTCATGTGCCAGACTAGAGTCTCTGTCTCAACTGCAAAGCTCCGATTCCCGCCCGCGCGCAAGACTGCAAATGCAATCAATCATGTATGTTGTAATTTTTTATTTGCGAGTGTGCCTGGCTGTCCCGTCCGCCGGCCCGGGCGGCCCGCCCCGCGCACATTCTTATTGATGTCAACTGATCCAGCCAGCAGCCAGGACATGGTAGCGTAGCCCGGCCGGCCCGCCCAGGCCAAGAATGATTAATTAGAGAGAGAATAATATAAAATCATTTGCGCAGACTAATATACTGTTGTACTGGCCAGCAGCAGTGCACGGCCGTTCAGTTTCGTTTACAGGTACTGGCAGCGGTTTCGTTTTGGCGCCCAGTACTGGTGGCGCCGATGTTAGTTTCGGTTTGAGTGGGTGGGCGAGCGGGCCGGGGCTGCGTTCTGAATGGTGGGGCAGTTGGGTGGGGGAGGGGGTAGTCAACTGAGGCAGGGGCTGTACTGTGTGTGAGCGGTAGCGCGCGCAGCTGCAGATTTCACTTCTTGGCTCAGGCAGACTGCCAGTTGCCACGCCCCAGCATAACCTGCGCAAGTGCGCAGTCACATCAGCAGGCGCCCCCCCCACGCCACGGCTGACAACCATGAACGAAGGCGGGCACACCACCCCCCCCCCCCCGGCCCCACGACGACCACGAAGCGGCAGAGAGCTGGGCCTGAGCTGCCTGTCGGCTGTCCTCGAGTCCTGTGTCCCCTGAGTCCCCGAAACTGCAAGCAGGCAGCAGCCAGTACGCACACGTCGCACAGAGAAGAGAACTGAGTAAGTACAAACATGAACACCAACCAGTTGGGCAGCCAATCAGCAATGCATGCATTCCAGTGTGTGTGTGCATCAACAAGGCACACATGAGATCAGATCACATCACGATTCACCCCAGGGCCCCCACCTGACCTGCTCATGGGACTCAATGTATTGATCTCGAGATATCTATATTGTAAAGCTGTGTTGTCTCTGCAACTTGACATCAGCGAGCATACCCACAGAGCTTTACCCAAAGCCGCATTGGATTTTTTGGTGACCATAACCTGCAGTCTCTGTCCTTTATAAACATACAGTTGTTTGTGCCGACCTGCAATGTCCTGGTTAATTACATTTGGAAATAATTCATGTCTTATAACATCTGTGACCTGTCACAAAGGTACTCATTCCTTTGCTCTTCTTATGCCTACTTTTCTGTTGACAAAACTTTTCCTTCACACCTTCTCGTCGTCTTTGTTTTCACCTCTTTCTTGCTTTCGCCTCGACCTTTTCCCCCCTCCCAGAAGCACCTTATGCCCTTCGCTTTTACAGACGCCTTGCAGTTTTTCCTGTCCGTTGCTTACAAGTACTTTTTTCTGTAGCAACCGCGTCTTACTCTCATCAGTCTTCACCCCTCCCCCAGCACAGATTCAACAAAGGTGGCTCACGCCAGTGGCGAAGCAAAGATCGCAGAGCCATAGTGCAGTTAAGATAAATAACTCCTCCCCCTCCTCCCCCGCAGTCCCTTGGTTAGGTACTGAATGCAGCCATAATAGGAGTGCACAAGTCCCCTCAGACCTCTGGGTCCCGGTGCCACTGCAGCTGCTGTACCATTGAAAACCACGCCTCTTGTTCTCAGAGGAAGAAATGCACTCATTTCCTAGAAAATCGGCTAGCGGTCCCCTTTATTTGTAATAAATATGGTGAAACAAAATTTTAAGCAATTATAAAGGGCATTTATCCATATTTAGGTATTTTTTGTTTGGCGCTGCATTCTTTCGCAGATGTATTGAATTGATACGAGTGGGGGGGGCAATATGGTCAAGATCACACAGTGTAAACAAGTGTACATGCCAGGACTAGAATTAAGTGCTCTTAGTTCAAAAGCCTGTCAAGTAGTCACCAATCGTGCTGCGTTGTGGTTCTGTAAATAAGTGCTACCTTCGGCTTACTGGGTCTGGACGCTATTTATTTTATCGACGCCAGAAAGATGAAAGGCACTCCTGTCATCCTGTAACCTGTCGGTTAAAGCGCTGAGCCTCGCAGCTGATGCTCACTCCGCTGCCCTTTCTTCCTGGCAGGTGAAGTGAAGAGGACAAACAGGGGTCGATGAGAGGTGATAAGAGTTGTAAACACCGCTTACAAGTGTGCAGTGCCATACAGGCGCTTGTGCAGGAGCACGCGGTGAAAGTGTCCCTTGTTACTGAGAGGCACTATCTCACTAGTTAAACGTTCGGCGCCAGACATGAAATGCCGTGTTTTTTATTCTCACTTGTGCCTTTGACCAAAACCGTGTGACCTTGGGCAGACTGGGCCGGGTGGGCCCAGGCCCCAGCACAGCCAGTATATTCTATTTTTAAAAGCACCTGCTGCCGAGTTCCTTCCTGGCCTCCAGTAATATTCAGGCTTAGATTCAAATGTCAAGATAACTGGTGATTAATTGTCTTCTTAGAGAGAGACAGGAGTTTTGTCTAGGGGAAGTTGTGACTGCTTGTAAGGTAGTACAGATGCCAGATGGTTACTATACCTGCTGCAAAGAACGTTTACCATGCTGATCAAAAAGTGCATGCAATCATGTAAAGTAGGTCAGTGACACGTGTTACTGCTTCTGTCAGAGAGATCCTTTTGTTACTTGCAATTTGTATATATTACATCTGACGTTTAGCAGTGTCAGTTGCCGATGCAGCACCGTTCCCCATTTGTGTGTGTTAGTTATTGTCTGTATATGCTTTTATTATTAGTTTGAAATCCTTCACTCCTTCAAGGTGCTCATTTTTATACAAACAAAACTTAACTACTGCATAAAAAAAAAACATTGCCATTTACAATACTAAAAGCTCAAACTTTTCTAATGCGAGACCTATTGCATTGCAAATGCTTGTTATGAATTGTAAGCCGCCAAATGTCAGTACATCAAATCCTTTTGCCATAGTACTAAGTGTTATTGTTGGCTATCATAAAATTGTTTCATTTTTTATGTACAACAGAAATTGAGCAACAGGCTTCGGACGATTCTTATTGATCAACTGTTGCAAAATATGTTCCGGAATTTCTTATTACAATGTGCCGACCTGCTGATCTATTGTGAAATGCTTTTAAGGATATTTTTCTTTTATCCAAATAAAGATTTTATTATTATTATACTTTGCCTGGGTTTATGCAGATGCATTCTACACATGATTATAGTGCACCCCTACGATTTAAATATGATTCCTGCATCAACAGTAACATATGCTCATTGCAAGGGTTAATGGTCAATGCAAGTCCTAGAAAGGTAGTGGGAGAGTGACACAGGCAGAATCTCTCCAAGACACAGAGCCTCATTACAAGGTCTTTGTTGCAGGGGTTTAACCGTGCAATTGGAATTCTGGGCTAATCAATGTGAAAACCTTAACAAATGAGGAAACACTAAGCGAATCTGTAATTCCAATCCAATTCCACTGTATTTCCTTTCAGCTGCTTTCAGGGCTTCATCATTTCCAATGGGTCGGTAAAATGGATAGTGGCCTGGGAACCACGGGCCTTGTCTTTCTGATGGGGCAGAAATTTGTGTTTTTGTCTACATCTGGATTTCATTCAATCTGCTAATGAGTGACTAGCACAGTCAGATCCTGATTCACAAGGTAGAGTTACACTTTACTTTAAATGTTCTATTTTTTCATATTTAGTAACTGCGGGTTTAATTTTACTAATAGCCAGTTTAGGACTGCTGACACTCCGCAGGACAGGCACATTTTTATGTGCGAAATCTACGCAGTCGTACAATTATTATTAGTAAAATGAATCTCACAGTTCCTGAATACCACAAAAATAGTAAGTTTACACAAAAGTGCAAGTTGACCTTTGTAAATCAGGCACACTGCCTATACGAAGTTTATCTACTAGACATCCAACAACATCCGCAGTGGGTATCTTCTGCAAATGTCAGATAAATAATGAGTGCTACCTTTTTGATGACAAGTCCGGTTCAGGAAGACATGCTTTCATACTGTTTGCTGCATCTTGCTCAGCTAAAGTCAACTGATACCATTGGCTATAGGACACCTATTTACCCAGCAACTGAACTCAAGAGAAAGACTTACTTCTTCTCCTAACAAATATGATATTGGACAATATAAGCATTGTGTGTTATCTTTATTCAAATTGCTCTTAAAGTACTTCTCCACACTCCCTGTAATAGTAATGTCTGTTTGACTTACGTAACAGTGAAATTCAAAGTCTAATAAGCATTGACAATGGCAATAGATGTGTCTTCAACGTGCTGCACCCTGCGCTCACAAAAGCATGCTACTCTCTCTGCAGTCTAACCCAAAACCATAAACATCACTCACCTTCCAATCACACAGGTACACCACTCGCTGCTCCTCCTACACACAAACACAGTGCTTATTTTGCACCTACACATCTATCACCCTGTGCACACACCTCTGTAGTAACTGACTCCACGTAGCCATAATGTATTTCAAGTAGATTTACTGAGTTAGTTACAAGAGAAAGAGTTGTAGAGTTGCAGCCTCACCAGGAGCAGTCTTCCTGCTGCTCAGCCCTTACTCCAACTGACACACTCAAGCTTACAGGCACCCAAACATTCCATTCAAGACTCTCACACCAACATTCCATGCATCACATTCACACTGGCTGAGCAGCTGGGTAGAAAGGTACCAGATAAATACAATACAGATTACAACAACCTCCCGCCCTGCGTTTGCACGTACCACTCACCCTGCATACTCACCACTTCCTTTGCACACACAACCTTGACCCCACATATATCATAAATACTCAACCTATACCGCACCATTCACTCTGCTTTTAGACGCCAGAAACATGTGATCAGCAAACATATCACCTGCAAATCGGATTATGCCATATATGTCATCTGTTGCCATGTAGGAAATAGAACATAGAGAGTACCGGTAAATAAATGGCTCTGGACCACATAAGGGAAACATTACATGTGATTTGACATACAGTACAGCGAAACAAGTATACAATCAAAGCAGGATGTATCACACCAATTGGTATGAACATTGAAGAAGAATTATGTGTACATTTATAATTCAAGTCGTAATCAGATGGTTTCAAATGCTCCCTGTTTAGTTGTATGTCAATGTTTATAAATATTTTAATGATAATTGGGTTAGTTGTCTTACATGAATTGAAATCTTATTTAATTAGGAGCACACACATTATCAATGTATTATTTGGTTTTGTTCATTGGGAAAATGTATTGACATTGCCAATAGTGTTGGATCAGCTCTGTTGTGACATAAGGCCATCATTATATTCACAATTTTGAAAGAATTCTACAAAGTTGGCTACTATAACTGGGATGCTCATGTAAATGAGATGTCTGTCACTTTTTTTGTTACTGACACCATGGTCTGTAAGGCTACTTAAGCTGTCTTTTAATTATACATTATTTGGTTGTTGGTATTTACTATTATGTTCATTATTATCATTTAAGTGACTAGAGCTGCAATTCATTTGGCAATAAGTTTATCACTAAACAATCTGTATACCAATCAGTTGTGTTACTTCGACGTCCACATGGATCACTGTATATCAACCATAGACAAATGTATACATTTGAACATGTTGTTTTTCAGGCAAATCTACTACTATTATTATGTATTTATGGGGGAAAATCTGAATGACTTTACGATTGACTAATTAAATAATACCATGAATTATATGTGGTCTATCTACTTTGTTAAGCACTGTTTGGGTGTTCATTTAGGAAAGGACTATGACTGGGTCATCATTGTTTACCTCTATATCATGCACTTTAACTTAAATTCACTAGATGATCAAGACTCGGATGGGTGAATATGTATCATTTTCTCTGCCTGCTAGTATAATCGATATAAATTCAGCTTCACCCCCAGAATTGCTCAGTGTGATATGTGGAGCATGATTAATATACAATGATGTATTGAACCAATGGTCTTTTGTTTTGTCTATGTTTGAACTTAGATATATAGTACATTGAGGCCCTTTTTGGCTGTTTTTTATTGTCACTATCCCCTACCCACACCACCCTGCACTACATCACTTCCCTCCCTACCAGGGGCACTATGAATTACTGTGTGATTTTGTATTGAAATTGATGACAATTAGTTTACACCTACATTGTGAATAAATAACAATGCAGGTTCATTACGTTTTATTTCTTTATTATTATCTAACTGTTTTAAATTTTTCTACGTGATTGCTGGGACCCCTTTCCTCAGTGCTAGTATAATCGAAGCATTGGATGCTCTGGTGTATCTCACTTAATTTTCATGTCTGGCGGAGAACTGAAATCTTTTGCTGATTCATAGGGGTTATTTCACAACTTTATTCAAGGTACAGTCCTGCCTGTCAATCATGCGAGGAAGTTCTATATGGGAGGCAGCTATCTCATTAAGAGCAGGCCCCAAATCATGAATATCATCTTACACATTATATTGCTGTTGATAAAGCTGATCATCCCAGCGAGCAGCATTCGATCATGCCAAGAGAGTATTGTACGTCAGAAGCTGACAGGAGAGACATACAAGTAAGTCATTGTAAGTCATACAAAAAAAGATGCAAGTTATATGGTTTCAATAGTTCTTTAACACCCACAAGCATTGCACTCCTGCAAGTAAAGACCAGGCCTAACACATATCTTATAGTGCAAATCTTACATTGACACGGTCAAGGGTAATTTTGTAAGACAATACATGCATTTAAAACAATAACATTACATTTTGAGCACTGTGTCAATAGTGAAGTGTTGCAAAAGACGCTTCACAGAGACCCACTCCCTCCAGCTAACCAAGCCACATTAGGTGGGCAAGCCCCTAATATGCAGAGACTTCGCCCTGTGCTCAAATCTTCTCAGAGAGCCCACTCCTACTACACACCCAAACCCCACTAGGTGTCCGAGCATGTTGTATAAACATACACTCATTAGCAGTATAAAAGGTAAATACAATTTGTTGTAGATCGACCCCTACAACACATTTAAGAATATGGCAAACTACCACACACATTGAATGATGTCATCAGAGAGGTTATCAATGATGTCATTTAAGATGTCGTTAGCGATGTCATCAATGTTGTCATTAAACATGTCATGAGTGATGTATTATGTGGGGCCAGAAGCATTGCAAGGCAAGGGTGCAAGTTATAGTTAGCTTATTAAATTATAAATGGGGAATTTCAGTTTTTTTTGTTTTAAAACACTAGTTTTTATATTATTATAAGGCCTAACTGCAACCTCTCTTTAACTGTTGATTTTTATCAGTACATTTCAATTTTTTTCATTTGTAATCTAAATTTTTAGTGCCTTACCTAACTACAACGTACGTTCAGCCTTTGTTTTTGTCAGTGAATTTCCAAGTTTTTTTTCATGTAAAGTAAGATATTGGAGCATCTGTACATGTGCATTTTTTGGTCAGAAATGGCCCGTTTTGCAGAATCAGGCAGTTTCCAACTGCAAAAATGCTTTTTCATATGTAAAGAGCACAAATTGCAATTAGTTAAAATGTTACCGAATCGTAATTTGTGTATAGTGATTCGGTATTTGGAAGGGGCATATTTAGGGTACCCCTTCCAAATAGCGTCCCTTCCAAATACAAAATTACAGTGCTTTATATGAATATTTTGTGACTGAATTACAGTTTCAAACCATTACTGTAGAAATCAATAAAGTCTGGTAGACAGCTCTTGTAGTTGTAGTTTATTCTTCAAGTTACATCTTGGTAAATTCCAATGTAAGTTTCAATATAAGCCCCACCAGGAGCAGCCTCCTGGCTGCTCAGCCCATCTTCTCCAACAGCTCCAACTTCAAGTACAAACATTCATAACATTTCAAATGACATCATATAGCTAGAGCATCAGGCAGAGAACCAGGACCAGGGAGATGCATTACGTAAGAAGCAGATTACTACAACTACATTTTATGCCAACAACTTTAGGGAGCTGGTAACTATTTGCAAATAGGAAGGGGTCCCCAGGGGGCCCCTTCCCTTATGCGAATGTTGACGCAAATATTTTTTAAGAGCAGGCAGTGGTCCAAGAGACCACTGACTGCTCTTAAAAAATGAAACTTTTTCATTTAATTTTATTTTCATTTAATTGTTTTTTTTAATTTCATACATTTTTTAACGCATTCCTTTTTCCTTCAAGGAAAATGGATCACTAAAAAAAATGTTTTCGTATTTTTCAAAAGCATTCACAGAAATGGTGGTCAGCTGACCCTAGCAGGCCACCATCCCTGTGATTGCCGCAATTCTTAAAAGGTCACAAATTACGACCCATGTCATTAATATTTATGAGGCAGGTCTATAGAGATCCTATGAGGAATCGCTATTACTAACTTGTACATTTTTGTACATTAGGAATTGCAATGTCCTGATTGCGTTTCACAAAGAATTGCAGTTAGGAACTTGCAGTCTCTAAAGGCTGTACATATTGTCCATTATTACCAGACATAGCAAGTCACTTTAACCTTTGCTTTTTTAGTGAATTTTCTACTTATAACGTAAAGTAGGATCCTATTACCTAACCAATCTATAACGTGACTGTACTTTTTTTTTTTACAGTTTACTGTTTTTTTCCAATCATATTTACTCAACTCCCTGACTGACCATACTTTTTGACCATGCACAGTACATAGTTGGACGCAGCGCCTGGACATAGGGCCTTAACCAAACCACCGATATGCAAGGCCTTTGACAAGCATGGCATGGGGTTGGTGTCAAGGCTTGCACTCAACCCCTCCCCCACTGGCCGCCAATACCTCCCCATCCCCCGGCCACACGCGGCCAAAGGGGCACAGCCGCAGGGCCTTGCCTGTGTCCAGGCCCTGTACTCACCTCCGTTTTGGAGTCCTGTTCATTGGTACCCTCGCTGGGTACACAACAGGCATTGCAGGATCCCATAGAACTCCAACTGTCCCTTGCTAGTGAGTCCTGCAAGAGTACTGTGAGACCAAAGGGATGTTTTTTTTTTTTACCATTGAGTGGGCCCCTCTAGGACGGCCCCTACTAGGGCCAAAGGGCCATGGTACCCCTCCCTTGCCCCCTTACATCCTGTTTTTGTATTCAAATTCAGGTCACATGGACCAGATCCCTTGGTTCTGGAATGGCAGCTGCAAAATTTGTCCCAATATTGCGGCCAGCGAATCATATCACTTGGCACAGCAGGACTATGCCAGTACTGTTGTATATATACGTCTGCGACTGGGCAACCCTGATTTCCCTAAAAAAGAGGATTTTATAATGATCCTTTGTCCATTTAACTGCCACTAATTTCAGAAACTACACCACTGCTTTCCACACATCTTAACGCAAAATGCTCGCCATTTATCGAAATACGTACAGTATAATGCATTGAAACCTCACATTGATATCAGATTTTTGTAACAATATCAAAAAACAGGATTGACAGACAAATTATTACTTTAACATGTCATCTATCTAATTAGAAAGGACAATTTGGTGACATCAAGTTATGTTATCTCTGGCTCACAATTTTCATGCAACTACGTACACATATTTCCCAGTACATATTTGATTAGCCCTATAGTATTTATTAAATAAAAATATGTTGAGACCATAGACACCATATCTGCATATATTAAAGTGGTTCAAATGCGCCTGTAATGCTGATACCTCCTTGGGACTCTTTTTTCATTGTAAGTCTCACAGATTACCAATACGTGCAAACAGACATCATAGTATGGTGTGCAAATACGATAAAGTACAATCTCAAACATGAATCTGTTCGTCACATTCATATATTATAGACATGGAAATGTATGTTATTTATGATAAAATTGTGCAAAATTGCTTTAAGTGGAAATGTACTAAGATCATTTACGATATGAATTTTTACACAGTAATTTATCTGATAAAAATGTCCTATACATAATTGCTCTGCAATTGAATTGCACAATTTCAACAGTACATAGTTGGTATAATCAGTCTGTTTTTCACATTAATCAATCACTTTTCTAAGCATAAAAACACACTATTGTGAGGTGATGAGCAAACATGCTAAAGTGCAATAAATGGAATGTACGGCTGTTTTTCTCCACAATAAATCAATGTTTAGCAGGGTTATCTTTTTCTAGGGCAAAACGTGCACAAATGCTTAAAGTGCAAAACAGATTTAATTGAATTTCCATGGTACACAAGGGGCCAAAGCCCATTGCATATATTATGAAAACACATCAAATCAGGAAGACCAATAGTTACATACAACCAAATAGCCCGCGGAACCTGCAGGCTGAACAACTGAGACATGACACAGGCTACCACAGACCTCACTGAGAGCAGGATGTCTAGATATGTGTTACATGGACGATAGTGTAATATGACTTGAACAATGTAATGATCAGCTAGATGTGTAATGCAAATCCTATAGAGGGCCTGTTTGTGATAGGGGGGTAAATCAATGCCTCAGTATGAAGACCAACGGGACCATATTTTTCAATGTTTCCGAGGACAGCCTCGGGCCTGGAAAACCGCAATTTCTGCTCCCATGCACCTGTCCATCACCTTTTTCCAGCCACCTATTGCTGGGGGAGAAGTCCCTTTCCAGGTTTGGGCAATGTCAGGTTTTGCAAGTGTGATGCCCAGGAAAAGCAAATGCTTTTTGTAATTATTCCCCCCTATCCCTCTGAGCTATGCAACAGGAACAACCTAGGGTCATATGGGAGATCCCATGATAAGACCTGTCCCAAGCAGGGCGCAACTTTATGCCCAAAAAGCTGCAACGCGCTGCATCCCCAGACTGTGTCTAGGAAAGTGCCCTCTGTCTCTCCGCATCTGAGGCATGTGGGGGACTCAATGACCCCTATCTTCCATAGGCGGAAGCGTGTGAAAAATACACGGTGAAGATATTTGAATTGGATGAGGCGGTACCGCGTGGAGACCGCTGCACCTCAGGGGCTGGCGAGGGCCTCCGACCAGTCACCGTCCATCATGTCAGGTGAGTCTTCTTCCCAGGCGTCCCTGGTCTTATGTCATGTAATAAGTGTGTGGGTGATTAATGTCTGATGAATCTGATGAATCTTGTGTGCTTCTAAGACCCCTATCAGTAGTCTACCCTCTAGGGGATGAAATTCTGGCAGGGTGTTGATCGAGTGGATCAAGGGCGTCAAGGCATGCCACAACTGGAGGTACTTGTAAAACTGTAACTGGAAGTCTGTTTGTGATTTCTGGAATGATTTAAGAGTAGTGCCCTGCATGACATCCCCCAAGGTGGAAATACCCAACAAATCCCATTTGTGAAATCCAGACAGTGCCGCCACTGGGCACAGGTATGTGCCATGGTATATCGGAGTCGTCTGCGTCAAGCCGCCTTGCCAACCCATATTTCTGATTGTGTGTCTCCAAAGTTGGATCATTGTTTTACTAGCTGGGGGTAGGAAGTCCAGATTCGTGTGACTATATAGGAGCCGCAAGAGTGGGATACCCTCCGTTGCTATGTGTTCAAGTGCAGAAACTGGGTCCATAGGCGAATTGTACCACCATTCATTTATAGTCAAAAGGTGGCATGCCGCATAATAGGTGCAGACATCCACAGCTGCGATGCCCCCGCAATATGTTGATTGTGTGCACGTCCATAGTGCCACACAAAATCCACATTGTTGGGTTCTGATTTTCTGCATTTAGAATTGAGAGCAGGTGTTCAAACCCTATTTGTAAGTTAATGTAGACGTAATTTGTAGACAACACTTTTTCTACATGGTGACAATATTTTTCTCATACAAGAACACATTTTCTAAACCACCATTTAAAATTAGAGGGTTTTCCTTCTCGAAAACACACCTGGGGGTTGTCATAGTTTTAGTAGTGGACCCATCAAAGAACACCCACAAACCTTTCCCCGCAACTAAAATTGAAAATGCTAAAATTCCACCAAACTGGCGGCATATTTTCATGTTTTCATTAATTTATGCATGGAATAGTATGGCAATTCTGGTTTTTTGAACCACGATTTGGAGCTGCCAAGCACACAGTACCAATTCTGTGCCCTCAGCTAAAATTAGGTGTGCAAAATGGATGGTTTCGGAATCATGCTCTTTGGCAACAGTCTGTAACCACTGTAGGGCTGTTCAGGGCCTACCTGCAGCATCCTGCAACCATGCAGGGGAGGGTGCTGGTCCCATAGTCCCAAATACTGATGATGCAATTGCTATTATTGCGGCAAGGAGAAATTATCTCTGTAACCATAGAAACTAGGTATCAGAAGGTGAAGAAAAGAGGGATTCTTATAAGTACTGCGAGATGATAAAAATACGGATTTATCACAGCTCTATCCACTAATTTTAAGAGATTTTGCAGTATGTTGCAATATTAGAAAAACTGTTTGCACTTTTCATAAATCCCACTTTACGAATGTATTCATGGGGAAATGAAGTTACATCAATTTACAGAGCTGCAACATCAACCTGCGTTCCACAGCCCACACCATCCATTTATCAGCATTTTATGCAACGAATGTGATCCTCTCCAATTATTTCGAATAGACAGCGAGGGACTAACATCTCGTTTATCTGTTATCATGTCGTACTTGGGGAATTCCTATACACACATGCCGCAGTGTAGCATCAATTATGGATGAAAGGATTACCATGTTCTTTACTATTTGCCCACCAGCCTTTACTCAATCGATTGGATGAAAAATAATGGCATGAAATCCTGCCACTCACTGTGTGTTGTAAAACAAATTTTACAGAGTTTTCATTATTCAGTTGCGGACACATTTGAGCTTTTAAACTATTTCCCTATATAAGGATCCCACTGAAATATTTATTGTCTAAAATTGTCCCTTAACATTATATTTTGAACTGTGAAAGACAAAGAAACGCAGGAAGTACTGAATAAGGATGCAATCCTGGTCACACCTATCAGAATCATGAGCCTAGAAAGAGAGTGCTTTCAGGTAGAGTTCACCTGGCACATCAGTCCAGATGGGATGAGTCCTTGTCACTTTCTGCACAAGGCATCACTCTTTGAAGCTGCTCCACGGTTCAGGAATATATCCGGCTTGTCATTCAGCTCGTACCAAGCCATTTGGACTTTCGTTGAGCTTTGAAGGTTAAAGATTACGTTTACCATTTGGCTGGGCGGCCTGCCAGGTCATCAGTGAAGTAGTGTGGCTCACTGGTTAGAGGCGGCAGACCCGAGAGCAGAGGACGGCCCGGGACCAGGGTTCGATTCCCGGCGCGGCAGGTTTCTGGACCAGGGTCAGCGGACTCGATAATTCTCTCGCCTCGGTGCCCACTCTGATCAGCGATCACACTCGGCAACTCTGGGCATCAGCTTGCCTCATCTTCACTAACGGCCCCGCCGGGGATGCCTGGTCTCACCCTGGAGATACCCATTAAGGGACCATCTCTCAGGGAAGCCAGGAAGGGTTTTGCAGCGGTCGAAGCGCCTTGGGACCCTCCGGGTAAGTAGTGCGCTATATAAATGCCTATACATACATATATCAGTGCTGCCGCCATATTGGTGAGGATTGTTTTGCCAGAAGTACATCCCTCAGTATGACGCATGCACTTGTGGCAAACATGAATGCTGGGCTCGCCGCCATGGGAGAGGTAGTCTCTTTTATTGAAGATCATAGCCCAGATGTTACACAATTTAACTTGCTTGGTTTGTAATTTCGTCAAGGAACCAGTGGTTTAATCTTTTCATCTTTAAATTCCTGGACGCTGTGTTCCATGGTGATCTAAAGTGATTCTTCCATGGCTTGATGTGTTTTGATTTTTAGTAAGTCTGTCAGTAGAGCTATGTTCGAATAGTTCCTTTTTATGCTCTCACTAAAAGAGGGATAATTCAGACCACTTAGCAATATTATCAGCTGTTGAGTCAAAGGATAGCAATTTTTTAATTTTTATTTGTAGTCAAGTCAAGTCAAATATACTTTTATTGATTCGTTAAAAAATCGTAAAGGGATGGAAAACCATCATAAAACACAATACATGAAATGAACATTTTTGTTTTAAAAACATGAGAAGCGTGAGACGTGACCACAGTTAAAAAGCTGACAAGTAATTCAATATATTTTTTTTTAAAATGCCGGCCAGTAGGTTGTTTGTTAACTGGTTCGCTTAAATAAATTTTTCTAGTTCCTTAGCAGCTATTTTCTAGAGTTTTATGGCACTGCAGGAGAGGGGAATCGAAAGCCCTCCAAGACACCTGATGACTGCAGCGCTGCAAGTTCTTATTTGTTCAATCCGAAAAAACTCCAGAAGAATGGATTTAGGACTTTTCAGTAGGAAAGGGCATATGCATAGTAAGTGTAATAGTGACTCCTCCCCTTGATGACAGAGGCGGCATTCCTTGGAAGGCCATGTAAATTTCCATTTTGGGGTCAAATCCTTTGAGGGGAATGATCCTATAAGTAGCAACATCAGGTAATGCTTTTTATGGTAGGAGAGGTGTTCCGTCAGATACTGCTGCAGCTTAATCCTCTGGTAGGCCTGTATCACAGCCCAAGTGTGATGTTTTTTTGCGAAGTTAATTTTATCGGTTGACAAAGAGGTCTGCTTGATTGCGGAGTTCACGACGCTTTTAAGATGAGAATACGTTAATGGTGTTAACCAAGCCTCCTCTAGCTGTAATGCCGACAAGGATTCCTTTAGGATTGTCGTGGTCGAATTAGCTAGTCTTCCTTGATTTTCAATCTCAACCCAACAGCGGTGGGCTAGGGTGTTGTCTTCTGACTCCCTCATCCTCCAATAATACTTTACTAGGGCACCTTGTCTGGCCATGATCTGATTTTTTAGTCCGAATTCTAAACGGATTTGTTCCTGCGAGGTATGTAGCGGTATAAAAAACAGTTTTTTAAAGAAGATCGATTGTGCTGTATTTAAAATAGTACCATCTTTAGTGTTCAAAATTTCTGAGCCATACGAGATGGAAGGTAGGAATTTTGCTGAGATCACTTTTAGCAGATGACCGGTAGAACAACCTATAAGCTTTTTCTTCAGGATTTTAAAGGCAAATAACAATTGTTTTGCTTTTGTGCGTCCTTGTTCCACGTGTAGCTTAAAATTAAGCTTGCCATCGAGCAAGAAGCCTAGATATTTGTAGGAAGTAACATGGGCCAGTGGTTGTTTGACAAGAAAAAGGAAAAAGGAAAAAGGAAAAGGAAGTGGGTGGTGCACTGCGATTGTAAACGAAGTTTGTGGCAGTCTGTTCAGCTTTGGATGCTCTCTAGGGTGGTGTTTCCGTCAAAACACCAAAGAATCATGGAGACTGGTGGTGTACGCAAAGCAATGCAAATACATCCCCTGGAAAATGATTCAAAAAGTTGTATTCCAAGTAATGTTTTTTATTCAAAGGTATTCATGTTAATGTCTTTTAAGATGATATTAACAGCATATCAATCCAAAGCGTAATTTCATTCCTTCAAGAAGATAAGTGTGAACTCCTCCAATGCATTTCGGGCGAGGGGCCCTTTGTCACGGAGCGTTCATGCCACAACGTAGCAGGGACTGCTACTCGGCTGTTCGAGGACCGGAGTTCTGTGCTGCTGCTATGTGGTTGTTTGCCCAGTTTCCAGGAAAAGGAGTGCATATTCAATGTTTTATTATGTTTGGAGAAACACATGACTTTTGCCTTCTGATGATTGATTGTAAGATGGTTTAAGGTGAAATAAGCTTCTAGCCCCGTGATCAATTTCTGCAGGCCAACTGGTGTTTGTGATATCAATACAATGTCATCTGCGTATTGAAGGCACGGTGTCGGTATTTTGCCCAATTTTGGGGGTCAGCTGGGATAGACTGGAGGCACTTGTCGAGATCTGACATGTAAATGTTAAACAGGCACGGCGCTAAAACGCAACCTTGTTTTAACCCATTTGATGTTGGAATCTTACCGGTTACGCTTTTTTAATTTGTATTTTATTTTGTTTGGGGTGGGTGCTACTAACCTCCCAGTAGAGGCCTCAGAGTGCTTGTAGAAAACACCCACAAATGTCAAAAACAAGAGTTAAGAGTCAGAGGTGCAGTTCAAGAAGATCGTCAGCAAAAATACCAATGCAAACATAAACCCCTTGTCAAAAGAGGCATAATGGGTGGACAAAACCTTGACGAGTCTGAGTGTAGATGGTCAAGACGAGCTGGACTAGGAAGCAAAGCCAGGCAGGCTTTAAGATCCATCTGCTGAGGACTGATATGGTTAGGGTGGGATTCACAAAATCTAAGATAGTAGGAAAATACCTATTTTTGTATGTGTACCCCCATTTATTGTGGACTGATGATGCTTTTTCTTTTACTCTGTGCACTAGGATACTGCTAACCAGGCCCCAGTGCACATGCTCTGACCCTTAAAACATGTCGAAACTGGTTATGCTCCGACTTGGCATATTGAACTTACCTGCACGTCACTACTGGACGGTACAACATTCACCCGGAGTCTGTAATTTAAATGTCACTAGTGGGCTGCAGCATCCTTTGTGCCACTCACTACTGTGACAGTGCAAACATGACATGAGTTCCTATTGTAGTCTGGCTGTGGGAGTTTTAAACTGCAATTTCGACCTGTCAAAATAAACCCATTTTACCGCATAAACCTTCCCTTTAAAAATTAATAAGTCACCCCATCATGCAAGCCTTTTGCTACGTCAGAACAGAAATGTGAGCTGGCAACACTTGATTTAGAGCTTTGACATGGTGAGTTGGTGCTATATCTGGCTAGTGTTAGAACACATAGGG
Source organism: Lissotriton vulgaris (assembly GCF_964263255.1). Taxonomy (NCBI): domain Eukaryota; kingdom Metazoa; phylum Chordata; class Amphibia; order Caudata; family Salamandridae; genus Lissotriton; species Lissotriton vulgaris. The sequence goes on along the minus strand of NC_141691.1, from coordinate 123,219,345 downwards.
TTTGGTCTGAAATGTATAAGATGTTAAAAATTATTGTACATAGAGCCAATGGCCAGGGTGCAGACTGGGGAAGTGATCTCTGACCCCGCAAGTTTGAGAGGGGAACCACGAAGAGATGCCCACTGTCCCTAATGCTTTTTAGGTCTCCCTGAGCCAGCGCGCATGCGCTGCGAGCAAAACATTTAGTAAGGGGGTTTTCAGAGTGCTATCGCTGGCATAGAGCTACAGTGCACGAGGCGTGCATGCGCGCAAAGCAGCCATATAGCTTTATGTCGCTCTCGCTCAGAGCCTCCTCTCCGCCCCCTTCCCTGCTGCTATTTCACACCAGTTTTCTTATCCACACGGCACAGATTATTCCTCATCCCCCATTCTGAAAAACTGGGGGGAGGGAACATGGGCTCCCTGCATATAGTGCAAATTAAGTATTATTCAAAAGCATGTACCTTTGGCTGCGCTTTGGCAGTGCTGCACCAAGGTGCTGTAGTAAGTGGTACGCCCCTTGAGGTGTCGCTGTTTTGCAAAACCAAGAGTGGTGCAGTTCTGCACAGAGCCTTCGGTCTGCAGTGTGACAGCTTTTTTTGGGATCTCTCAATAGCTTAATGGGATAGTGAACGTGGCACATAAAAGTGTAGGCAGCCGTTTACACAGGTTAACCTGCACATCACCAATCTTAAATCTAATTCTCATGCAAGAAGACCACAGTAAACTCGGGAAATAGATTGGGTGGGAGGGCAGGGTTTCAAACTGGTCAGGCCAGAGTGGCATTTATGAAAGTAAGGCACTCGTCAGAAGTTTGTAATTCTACTAAGGAGATTTGAATTCTCTCTATATATCTGCCAGATATTACATCTTCCTAAGGCTTTGTTGCTTTACTGGGTTTGAAGGTTAAGTTTTGTATTTGTATCTATAGGACTCAAAATATATATTTTTTCATTTCGGTTGCAGACTGCAGCGACTCTTAAGAAAAAGACAAAAGTGGAGATTCCTCCTTGTCAGGTTAAAAGGTGAACCCGTTGCCCCTATTTTGATCTCCATATTATATTACTGAGGTAATAGTGAGGGGATGGCTATATCCTAGTGGTTTTAGTTGGTGGTGAGAATTCCTTTGGGTTAATTTATTTTCCGGAGGTGGGCCATACAATAACCTTGTATTACTTAAAGGGATTGACTTAGAAGAGGCAGGGTGGACGGGCTATAGTTTTCTAAACTATTCTTTCATCTTTAAATCATTCTTATATCCTGTATTTCACAGTTTCAACAAGTCGTGAACTTGAATGACTTTACAGGAACGTCCCACTCGCAATGGATGTAAGCCTATGAGTGTGTTTGTTAGTTTAGGAGACCCATTGTTAAGTTGCTTTTATCAGAAGAACGTGGCACTTTTTGCTCCTCATGCCTCTGGCACATCTTAATAAACGTAGGTCCTTTAAGTTTAGCCATGATAAGACCAGTGTTTCTGTCTTACTTCTACAGAAAACAAGCAGCAAGAGTACCTATAGGTTTGGTTTGTAGTTGAAAGTGATTCTTCAGTTGTGAGGTTTTTTCTGGGCTTGTGATAGTTGTAGTCCCGAAATGTTACTGTGGTTGTTGGTTAACAGTTTGTGCTTCATTGATTGCTTCAGATGGCCGATGAGAGAGTAACAAGCATTGGCATAGCCAATAGGTCTCGCCTTTGGGACCTTATAAGTGTTTAGCCATGCAACAGTTGATTTTGTTGCACCAAGGATATTGTGCTGCATAGATAAATACTTATAAGGTCACAAAAGCGAGACCTATTGGCTATGCCAATGCTTGTTGTATTAGCAGTACAGCAACTGATCTGTAAGCTATGTGGAGGGCTTCAACTGTGCATGCTTCATTTATTTGAGGGACCCAGCTCAATTAGTTCCTTAAATGATGGGGAAATGGTGAAATATGGGAAGTTTAGGATAAGTCAAGGCTATTGCTTCTGGGCAAATCAGAGGGGGCCTCTGATGCACTTCCCCCAGATTAAGGGTTGGAGTGGGGGAAAAGAGGGTTGAGATGCTTAGGAATCCGGGTCACTCAGGACTGGGAAGATCAATGTGTTCATAAAATGGGTTGAGATGGGACTGAATTACAGTAGTCAGTGATATTCTGGAACGCTCTCTCCCTCTCCAATATGGGATGTATAGCACAAGCAAAAATAAATGCTGTTTCTTCTGAGATGTTTATGTACCCTGCAGGACACTATCTGCCTGATTTAAATATTTGTATTAGGCTTTTAAATTATTTAATACAGCAATACAATACAACCAGCTTTTTAGCACTATATAATTCACCATCTTAAAAACATTTAGGGCAGATTCCGAGCTCTCTAGGAAGGGCTCCTGACTGCATCCATCGGGAACGAGTCCGAGTTGCGAGTCCATTTTCAAACCGGCTCGTTCCGCTGTACGAGCGAGCGAGTGCGATGTGAATATCGCCTCGTGCTCCGAGTGACTCGTACCCGTCAGCGAAGCCCTCCGGATGACTACAACATGGCCGACTCGTGCAGCGCAATGGGTCCAATTTCCGAGCTACAAAGTACGATGCGCGCACCGAGCGGCCGGATCGACTCAGAACCTCCTACTCAAAAAAGCTTCAGGAAGGGGACTTCGGGGGTTGTGGCGGGCACCCCATCACCCATAGCTCTATGACTCTGTCACAGGGGGGACCTATGGGCCCCCTACACATGCATGTACGGTGCGGGGGGCACCGATGCATTCCCACGACAGGGGGCGTCCTTTTCCGCGACATACTTTTTTCTCAATGGAAGCCTATGTACGCAACGTACAACAGGCTCCCATTGACTTTAATAGGGCTCCGAGTGACCCAAGTCCGTCAGGGTGTACTTGCATTGTACTAAGAAGTTCGGAACCCAGGAGCACAAGTCGTTCGGAAAGCTCTATGGGACCGAGTCGACTGTAGGGCTTTCCGAGCGAGATCAGAATCAGGTCCTTCGTATTGAGTAGTTGGGTTTGTCAACTGAAGCACCAACGCTATAACAGCGAATATTTCAGTCTTCCATAATGGAGCAAGAGGACATTTATAAAGACAAGAAGAAATGTAAGTTTTGAAAGTCCAACTTGGAAAGGGTAGAACAAAGAGGAATAAAGGAGCGGAAAGCATAATCAGGAAAATAAGGGGATAAAAGGGATACTGGTTAGGGGGCAGTGAGTAAGTATAGTGAGGGGAGATCTACCGCAATAATGGTTAGGGGGCTGTGAGTGAGTAGCGCGAGGCCAGATACACCATAATATCTGTTAGGTGCCATGAATAGGTAGTGTAGGGTCTGATCCACTGTATGCCTTGTTATTCCCGATCAGAAGAGGACACAGGAGGTGTAGACTGATGTGAGGTGATAGAGGGATACACTGCTATATGCTCTTTGAGATGTATTAGCATGGTGTCCCAGGCTGCTGTTATGGGACGTTTTCTTATTCTTCGGGCACCTTAAAGCTTTTCCCCTAATACCTGTTTCACATGAATGCAGTTTATTTTCCTGCATAGAACGCATCTGACCCCTTGGAGACTGCCATGGATTTATCTTGATAGATCATCAGTGTGTGGTAGATATTGCTGGAGAGGAGCAGGGTTCCTGCATATGACCTGGAATTGTTCAAAGACAGAACAATTTTGGAAGTCTGTAACTGACAATTCACCACAAACTGGGTTGAAGGATAATATGTCCATAAAGCAGTGTTTGCTCAGAGTTTTCCCTTTGAGGAAGGGTCATAAAACGAGGCTACATAAAATGGCTTTGGGGACAGTACTGGGGCAAAGACACAGCGATCCACTGGGCATCTCCTGGACCTCTCAAGTTTGCTAGGATGAAAAAAGAATTGGGAATGGGCAGTAGCTAATGAACAGCATATGAAAAACACTCGAAGGGACGAGGTACTTATTGAGGATTACGTTGAATTAGTTGTTGGACCAACCAAATAATTGACTCTCTTGAATAATGGGGCATTGCAAATGCAAATTAATTATTAAAATCATTTTCCAAAATATACTATGAATGATTAAGGGAAGGAGTTTCACGTTGTCTGGGACAATGTATAGAAATAGGGACAATGTATAGAGATATGACATACTATTTGTTTTGAAGTTTACTTAGACAGGAGTGAGAAAGGTGTTCTTTTATTACCGATCTGGTATTGTCAATTCTGTTGATAAAAAACACTGAAAAGACGTTTAAAAGTCACCTCAAAGTCAGCCTTTCAAGCCCAAAGGCAGGGTGCATTATATTTAAAAATAGGGCAAGAAGACATTTGATGTCACAAATACCCTTAGAGTGGAAAAGCCCCCAAAGGTATTTTCACTGTAGCAAGGCTGGCTGTTACATAGGACAACACTGAATTACATTGTTACATTTTATACTGTTAATTTTGTTCAGGAAACAGCTAGAAATTAAAATTCAAACACTCTTTTTAATAGTTATTCAAAATGCAATTTAATAATAACATTGAAATTGTAATAACTGTTAAAGAAAATGGTACTCTGGAAGCCCATTTGCATGAGCTCCAGCTATCACCTGGTATCTGGATAGACCCCTTGATAAGGTTGGAAAACTGGTCCCAGATGATGGCAAATGTCATCGGTTTTCGTGAAGTGCTTCTGTTCCTCTGGCTTGGTGACCATCCCATCCCAACCCAGGAACTTGATTAACTTCAAAGCTGTCTAACCTGTCACAGGCACATTTTAGCTGACACCTGGGCCCTTCTTTGTTCCCCCGGTCAGGCAGGCCCCACTCCCAGTAAGAGAGGAGCTTCCCCCAGAACTGATTTGAAGTGCTAACAGAGGAGGGATTGCCCATTTCCTTGCCCACACCTGTGGGGTGATCATAGAGTCTTGTTTCAAATATGAGAGAGACCCACTTGCAACCAGGGGAATAGGGTACTTAAACAGTGAAAACACGTTTTTCCCTTGGTGAACCAATTCTCAAGTAGAACAACCCAAAATTAGGTATCTCAGCCAACCCAATTATAGGCTCCCTAGGTTCCTTTACTGACTAATACACTTCAACAACAGCAGTATAGTTCATTATTTATTATCATAAAAAATATATTCGTACAAATACAATTGAATATTTAAAAAAACTCTTAAAGAGCCACAAATTAAAATTTCACAAAGCAAATTCACAAAATACAGTCTCTAATACACATAAGTTCAAACTGACAATTTTGTAAAACAATGTAATCAAACACTTGACACTAATAAACCTCAAAAAGGAGAGACATACAAAAAGAGATAAAACTTGTCAATAGGTGTTGCACGTTTCTGGGATTTCACATAAACACAATCCTGAGAATGTATGATTATTGATCTACAGGTTAGGTTTTTACTCCCTTGATCGTGCTGTGGGGCGTCGACGCGTTTTGATGGTTTTAGTGATATGTAACCATCTTTATCAAGACTATAATATTCAGTCTCTCCTACTATTTGGCACTGGTTGGTTGCCCGTGGTTTAGACCTTCTCCGGATAAACATATTACCGTTAGTGTCTTCTAAAAAATCCATTATACATTTTGCAATACTTATTACAATTAATATCGGCAGTACAAGTGTCCTAATGTGTCTCTTATCATTACATTATACATTTTGCAATACTTATTACAATTAATATCGGCAGTACAAGTGTCCTAATGTATCTCTTGTCATTACAGACATCCCAATATGCCTCATATTTTAACGATTCATAATTATCAAATCAACGTATCTTAACTGATTAGTTCAGAAAATTCATATATATATATAACACATACAGCTAGATTGCATCATCTTTATAGTTCTTATACATGGGAAGTATCTACCCCTTTTGATTCCCTTATCAGGTTCACTTTAACCTACTACTATTATTTGTACTCTACCTCTCTGCCTGTTTAATCTGTCTTTCTTTGTCACTAGACTCTTTACAAAGGGAGTAGTGATTCACCATCTTAGAGTTTGAAGGGGATTGTGGGATTGTCTGTGGGATTGTCTGCAGTAGGCCAGACCTGCTCTCACTTGAACCCAGGACAAAGTAATGTACTCCAAGAGTTAGTTGATTGGCCTGCTTTTATGCCACAGGGCTGCAAAAAGCTGAAATGAAGCCCTTTTTTTCTGAACAGCCCAGCTGACCACTCAGAGATTTTCCACAGCAGAAAATCTGTTTCAGGAGCATTTCGTGGAGAGGGCATCAGGCCTTGTGGAGCTCTGTTTGGCTACAACTTGTAGACTTGCCCTGCTGGTGGAATCGAAGCTCCAAAGAAGTGGCTAAGTTGGAATGTAGAAATCTTCACCGGGCCAAGTCACCAAATGTATTTGGCCTGTGAGGGACCTTCCTTGGGGTGAATTTAGAATTTTTCCTGCTATGAGCTTTCCTGCCAAAAGTCAAAAGCTTCAACAGGATCTTGTCCGACTGCTATTTGGCCTCATGGATCCCTTCTCAGCCACAGCCTGCTGCCTTGCCACACTAAGGAATGTTGACTACCATTTCTTAGACTAAGCGTCCGATTTATATTTGGGGGCACCCTGTTTCTCCAACAGGGCAACTGATTAATTTGCTCTGTTGCTCTGACGGTGATACTGTCTGCCTAATTTAAGCAATGACTGCCAAGCTGGCTGTCATTTCTAAACCTTTGTCATGAACCACCATCACTTTGGTTACTGTGAATGCTTTTTGCAGTTTGGTGGAGGATTCCATTAACATGATGGATTCTTGCACCAAACCTTTTTTTATTTTTTATTCTGAAACAAGGTTTTCTTTTTGAAAATGAAAAAGAAATGCTCCGTATGTCCTGGGTGTCCTTTCCAATCGCATGGGAAGTCTTTATTAGATTTCCCTACCCCATTACCGGCAACATTTTCCTGGAGGTAACAGGCAGTTAAAACTGACCTCTAATTACACCCATCTAAAAAAGGTGGGTTGAATTACAGTTCTTCCTCCGATGGTCCTTACTCCACGTAATTCAACCTATGGTCTGTGCACATCTAAATCGGGCAGTCGCACAACTATGTTGGCTGGCAGTGAACACTATTGCTATTGTGACGGAGTTCCCTCTCTGCCAACATATAAAAATGAGGCTCTTAGTCAGAGGGTATAACTTCCGACTGGGCTGAATCTGGGGTGTGTACCCGATTGCTCCATAGCGGTCATCCTTAAGTCATGCCTAAGTCCTTGGAACTTGCAACCTAATGACCACGGTTGGCAGTTAACACTTTTTGGTGCAATTTGTATTTGAAATCTTAACATTTCATATCTCCAGTTCCCCTTATTGGATTTTTGTTGTTTTGTACATTAAACTATTCTCTATTTGTATACATTGGATTGGCATTTCTATTGTGTTGTATGCTTTAATGTTTACCTCTTTAGGTACTTCTGAATGCTTTACCCAGATTCTTAGGTTAAGCCTGTCTGCTCTGTTCCATTGCTACCAGGGGTTGAGCTCAGGTTTAAATTACTGAAATCTTTACTGGACCTAACAAGAATAGTGACTACCATCCACCCACCGATGAATCCACTTTCTTAAACAAGGTATTCATTGTCCAGCCCTTAAGAAGGAGGTAAAATAAATCCACAGAGAGGAGCACAATCAGTAGACGGAATGATCATCACATGTCTTATATCTGTATGGCCGTTTCAGCAGTAGGCGCTCTTCTTCAGACCTAAGGTTTCTATACAATTTGTATAGGACAAACAGTTCAGCAAGGTATATTGATGAAAAGACTGTGGACTGACTTGTGTACAAGGGAAAGCATTCTGAAGAAAGCTCTTTAGCTGACTGGTAGCATGGAAAGGGATTCAAGCACTATTGTATTATCACAACATTTTAGGTCAAACAATAGGCATGTTTTACATTTTTTAATTCGTTGGAGTTTTGAGAAATGATGGATAGATGCAGTATCCTGTGTAGCCCCATTCCCTGTGTGTCGGAATTGGTGTCTGGAATGCTGAGAGTGAATGATGTTATAGAATGTTGGTGTGTAGAATGGAGTGGAAGCTAAACCTAAGAACCTAACACGAAATAAAGACCGCAGCTCCTACCCGAGTGGCTCCAGAGCTTAGTATGAAGACCTTGCCCATTAGCTTCAACATTTTGGTGACATGTTGCTAATGACCTGCATGGAAATGCAGTGTGATTCCAGTGGTAGTTGTGAACCATTTCTTGCAGGGAAGGAGGCTTGTTGTTAGAAGGAAGATGTCCTATGATCATGGGCGTCTAGTTTTTGGCTGCCCATCCTGAAAATCCATTGGCAAGATATGACTAAATGGATTGCTAGACAGAAAGAGCCCGGAGAGGAAGGTGGACAAGTTCTGGCAAGGACAAGGAGCCAACTGAGGGGAGTTATAAACTGAGGAGATGTATCCCATTGAATAGTCCTAAGATTAAGGACAGTGCTATGGAGTGGAGACAGTGTTATAAGAACAGCCCTGTGGAGACTGTAGTGTGGAGTCAGTGAGAAAAGGTAGGAAATCTACTTTAGAGCAAACATAATTCTGAAATTCCACATGGAGCTTCAGGTAGTAATAGATTCAGGAGTGATGGTGACATAAGGATCTGTGCTGGAGAGTACACTGTATGATTTCTCAATTAACTTGAATGTGGCATAGGCCAGTCCATGCCCTTAGAGAATGCATTCAACATAATTTATGGTACTGGTGCAAAATGACCAGAGGAGATGGTGCAACTCCTGCTAGCGCTGTAGTGAAGGCATTAGGCAATCATCATGTGACAATGCGCACCAACAGGTTAAGGATGACATGCCTCTGCTGCATGAGTTAGTTAGTACTGGAAGAAGAGGTTGAGGTGGTTGGGAGCATATCAACAGAACTTGCTCATGGAAGATACTCATCAAAGTCTTGGATTGCAGTCCTTGGTGGCAGAGTGAAGGTGCTGGCTATGTAGACTTTGACGTCATGAAGAAACGCAATAAGCTGACATTTGATTTGGACAAGTTGAAGCAAGCCTACCTATGGTCTCCCGGTTAATTTGCAAAGATATGCAGGGATATCTCCATGGACACTAGAGAAGAAATGGGGCTGTTTTGTTTGAAAGTGTATTGTGTCCGGAAGCCATGGGAAGTGGAAATATTGTCTGCCTGGCATTTGTTCAACTGCAATGTTTAAATATGATGTTCAGTTAATTAATCAGCATGGTTATTTGGCATTCATGGAGTGCCTTGTTTCTCCCTAGCTATGAGGTTCGTTGGTCAACATTTTGGTTGATGAAACTTGCATATTGATATGTGCCATATACACCTAATTGAAAATGCATGTGTTGGGTTAGTAAGTTTCCGTGTAAGTTCATATCTATTTGGGAATTGTAGTTTATGTTATGGGTATGGTGTGTTAAATTCTTAGTGCTGAAATACAGGCTGGGAAGTGTAAATAGTCCCCATAGGTTATTTTGGGAGTACTGTGTGAGCATTTAATTTCAACTAGATATGGAAACTAGCTAGCAGTTGTTGGAAGATAGTGTAGTACACATCTGAATTTTTTGTATAGATATGGGCTGGTTGTGCATGTTTTGGTTTTGTGGATGTGTGGAAGAGTAGCAGCCATTGCAAGAGATACAAGTGCAATAAGCTTGTGTGGGTGTTGTTGCAAACTGGGGAAAGAGCAGTACCCGGTTGCTAGACGTTCTAGGGGAGAGTACCCCAGGGTATGCAAGGTTGGAGAAATGTATTTCACTGTTCTGAGGAATTGCAAGGTGGAGCAGCCTGTGCTGTGCTAAGTTGGGATACCCTATGATGCTGCGCATTATAGTCACAGATTTTGCTTGAGTGTTGTGGAAAACAGCCACACGTTTCGCTTGAGTTGTCATTTTGTAAAAAATGGAAAATTTGATAGGTGTTTTCTACAGGAGGTGGAGTGCATTTGTGTTGGACCTGACATCCTTGATGTGGTTTTCCTCCAAGTTTTTGCCTTCAATCTTCCTGCTTTTACTGACTTGTAAAATGTACCTCTATTAACTAGTGCTAAAGTGCTTTTACTCTCTATCTTAAACATGGCAGAATTGGGTCACACCCATTTGCCACATTTTACTTCTAAGTCCCTAGCAAAGTGGTACTGATGGCCTGTAAATTAAATGCTACTAGTGGGCCTGCAGCACTTATTGTGCCACCCACTTAAGTAGCCTGTGTAGCCTGTGTGTGCAGTTCTAAACTGCCATCTCAACCTGGTAAAATAAACTTTTTGACAAGCCCAGACCTTCCTTTTTAATACATATAAGTCACCTCTAGTATAGGCCGTAAACAGCCATAGGGCAGGGTGCCATGTTTTATAAAGGTTGGACATGTACTTTTAACTTTTACACTTCCTGGTAGTGAAATTTTTTTACATTCGTTTTTCACAACTGCAAGGCCTGCCTCTCCCACAGGATATTATTGGGTTACCTTATTACTTTTAATAAGTGCTGACTCTTGATTGGAGGCACAGGGTCAAGACTGATTTGCACATGGCTGGGTCTAAACTGGTGTGGCATTGTGAGCAAAAGAACAATGGATTTAAGCTAGATCTATTGACTTGGGGAGAATGTTTGATTTGCTCTACATTCCGTCCATCATCTGTGTGTCTTTTGCAAACTCTTAATTGGGAGCGGGTAGAAAAGTCAAGTTTGGTCTCTTTAGAATTATATTTTAACCCTTCCCTGCTCATGACGAGCTGAGCTCGTCATGAGGCACAGTGGAGCTGTGCTTATGATGAGCTGACCTTGTCATGAACAATGATAAATCTTACTTTCCAGCACTGGAGGGGAAAACCACTAGCAGCCAACTGGTTAAAACCCTCCATTTTTGATTTAGAGTTTGGTGTATAGGTTACTTTTTCACAAATGTAACGGATATCACATCTGTCCTATTAAAGAGACATAGGATATAATTATTTTGTATTAAGGTGGGCAGGATATCTCCAGGACAACTGGAATTATGCTGTTCTGCAGCTGGAGTGGTTTCCAGAGAAGCATAGATTTGATGCATTTGCAACATAATCCATATTATACTGCATAATCTGGAGCTGCTTACAAAACAAAATTCTAGCTCAAACAGCAAAGTTACTAAAAACACAACAACATGGAGAGGTGTGGCTCACTGGTTAGAGGCGGCAAACCCGAGTGCAGAGAACGGCCCGGGACCAGGGTTCGATTCCCGACGCGGCAGGGTCGCGGACCAGGATCAGCGGACTGATAATTCTCGCATCGGTGCCTACTCCGACCTGGGAGCACACTCGGCAACTCTGGGCATTAGCTTGCCTCATCTCCACAACGGCCCCACACAAACGCCGGGGATGCCTGGTTTCACCTTGGAGACCCCCAGGAGGGACTATCTCACAGGGAAAGCCAGGACGGGTTCCCCAGCGGTCTATAGCGCTACGAGGCCTCCGGGTAGCAGTGCGCTTTACAAGACACAACAATTTACAATTTACAATTTACAATGTGATGGTGTGCAATGGAAGGCCCTTTACGAAGGTTGCCAAGTCACCTTCAAGTTGTTTATTGCTTTTTGTGAGTGCTGAACTAATACCAATGTAATGAAATCTTTGTCCAGGCAGTGTTAATGTGTCAAAATGACAATATAATGAAGTAATACTATCACAAAATGTGCCCCATTAAGCAGCATATTTAGTTTTTTATTGCCATATAATTTAGTCAACCCAGCCTCAATATTTGGCCCAACCCTGCCACATAATTCAAGTAGCTGTGCTGATATCCCAGGCCATTGTCAAGTTTGTGGCGGAGTAAGCTATCCATCAAACTCGAAATGAGAGCCTCACTATTTTTGCTAGTGAATACGGCTAAGAGCAGATTTATGATCTATCCTATTAAGGAACCCTGCATCCTCCAAATTTAATATAACGTTTATTCAACACGTGCATGCCAATAGTGCACCTTTCTCCCCAACTAATAAAATACCTTGTCCTTAGTTAACACGCATCACAATTTCCTTTTTCAGACACTCCTGGGGCAGAAACAATCCAATACAGCGAAATTTAACATGTATTGTTAAATACAATTTGGCATTTGCAATACAACCTTTCTCATCAGATTCCCTTTAACATCTGAAAATACATTAAATAAGCTGTTACTTGTTTACATAGATAAGATCACCTACTCCATTTTCCCCATTTTCCTCAATGCCATTTAACCTAACCCAAAGCATACACATGTTTTTTGATATTCTGGGATTGATTTAGAGATGGGTGGCAATTGAAAATCCTCTTACTTCTGGAGGAAGTGCGAAATCTGTAGGAGAATTTACAGGTGGTTCCTCCACCTGACTAGCTCCGTTGTGGAGGTAATTCGCTTGTGGATTCTTTTAACACATATGTCATACTCTGTAAGTTATTATGGGTTCTTATCAAATGGCTATAGTGGATCTAATACCGCCTTACGCCCTTTATGTTTGTCGCTGAGTTCATAAATACACATATATACTTTTCTACCCGCACAACATACTTGATAGTTTTGATATTTGAAGGTAATAGATACACATACTCTAAATGTTGTCCAACTATCAATCAATTGCATATTGCCGCACTGCCAGCACACTATGACGTGGTGGAGTGTGGTTGGCAGAGTGTTGCACTTGTTTTGATCCTTTACGGAAGGTGTTTTGGTGTCCTGAGTGACTGATCAGAGAGGTACTCTTGCTGGGTATTGGGGTGAAGCCCCCAGCAGGGTAAGGGTGTGGGAGGTGTGAGAGAAAGGCAACCAAGATTTAATTGTAATTAGCTGGTGGTTATAATTTACGCTGCTGGTCCCATAGTATATTTCATGATTTCGATTATGCTACAGCCACCAGAAAGAGTTAGGAACTTACCTGGCGGCTGGCGTGTGTTATAGGTGGTCCAGTTGGGTGAGAGGAGGAGCAGGATACTAAAACATACTGGCAGCTGGACAGCACCGACCTAGCCAGAGGAGCAACAGCGTGCTATGTAAGAAAAGAGGATATTCAGAGAATTCCCGGTTATCCATATGGCAACATGCAGAAGGCAGAGACGCTAATTACATTTTTCACCCAACTCTCTATCCCCACTTCCCTCTGGCCCCATTTCCAATTAGGTTTCGACCCCACTTATTAGTTTATAAATATATGATTTTGCTAAAATGCAGTTTTAAACGTCTTCGTGTCAAAAAGGTATAATTAATGATTTTACATTTTTTGTACTCCTCTTTTAACCTTGTTTAATGGTATGATGAAGTCAAATCCATGGTGGTGAATCACCTGGCACGAGTTCTCGTGCTCACCATGGGCTTCATTTATGAGGCAGTGCATCACTTTTACGCCGCCGGTGCGTCACTTTTTGTGATGCACCAGCAGCGTAAACCCATGCGCCACATTATACCTACAAAAGGGGATGATGGACGGAGCATTTGAACAAATCAAACACTCACCCCCAGTCAACTGATCTGGGTTTAATCCATCACCATTCTTTAGTTCACTCAGCCACCCCAGTTCAGACATGGCCATATGCAAATCAGTCTGACCCTGTGCCTCATGGGAACAGTCCAGCCCGAACTGCCAAGCCATGTCTTCCCTGGACCGGAAACAAGCATCCTGGGACCGGTTTCGGATTCATAATCCTCATCAGCCAGGCTATCTTGAATCCAGTGGCCAAGTGAACAAGGGACTCACGTCTGAGTATACCCTGCCACACTTAGGGCGAACAAAGCGATACAAAAGGGGATGATGGACGGAGCATTTGAACAAATCAAACACTCACCCCCAGTCAACTGATCTGGGTTTAATCCATCACCATTCTTTAGTTCACTCTGCCACCCCAGTTCAGACTTGGCTATATGCAAATCAATCTGACCCTGTGCCTCATGGGAACAGTGCAGCCCGAACTGCCAAGCCATGTCTTCCCTGGATCGGAAACAAGCATCCTGGGACCGGTTTCGGATTCATAATCCTCATCAGCCAGGCTATCTTGAATCCAGTGGCCAAGTGAACAAGGGACTCACGTCTGAGTATACCCTGCCACACTTAGGGCGAACAAAGCAATACAAAAGGGGATGATGGACGGAGCATTTGAACAAATCAAACACTCACCCCCTGTCAACTGATCTGGGTTTAATCCATCACCATTCTTTAGTTCACTCAGCCACCCCAGTTCAGACATGGCTGTATGCAAATCAATCTGACCCTGTGCCTCATGGGAACAGTGCAGCCCGAACTGCCAAGCCATGTCTTCCCTGGACCGCAAACAAGCATCTTGGGACCGGTTTCAGATTCATAATCCTCATCAGCCAGGCTATCTTGAATCCAGTGGCCAAGTGAACAAGGGACTCACGCCTGAGTATACCCTGCCACACTTAGGGCGAACAAAGCGATACAAAAGGGGATGATGTATGCAGGGGGGCGTTCTGACGCAAGACAGGCTCATAGAAGTGACACAGTAAAATCTATTAGATTCTATAAAACACAAATGCGTCAATTTCTTACGCCTGCCTCACAGCAGGCGTAAGACTGACGCATGCCCTTTCACATGGGGCTTGCTCCATGTGAAAGAACACATTGCTGGAGTTGCGTCACTTTTGTGACACACTCCAACAATGCGTCACTTTTGCGCCATACAGATACATCAGAAATACTGATGTATCTGTAATTCCCTGTGCCATGATGCATCATTCTGTAAATATGACGCATCATTGGTCTCGCAAGGAGGGCGCAGTGAAAAGTGACGCATCGCTGTTTTCACCACCAATGCGTCACTTTTCATAAATGAGGCCCCAACTCTTTAATACTAAGCTATGGGGCACCTATCCTATATGACCTTCCCATCCTAGTTGCCAAAATGTAGTAATCTCTTGGAGAATAGACACAATATAGAAAGGGGTAGAACAAGTTTATTCCAGAATAAGGAATCTCCAACCACCATCCAGAGACTTTCAGAGCATTATGCAGCATTTATAACTATAGACTCCAAAGCAGAATGCCTACAACATCCTAATGGAACAAGGTTAGATCACTATCCCAGGCTAAAACACCAGCCTGTGGGTCAACCTATGTGTTATCATTCAAAGAGAGATTGCAATCTGACACTTTGAACATTAATCATGCTTCTCAATGGCCATAGGTCTGGCTGCTTAAAGTGTCTCAGCTTTAGACAAAAAAAACAAGGTAACTGAGACTGCTTGCTGTGAAGAGACTGGACATTCAGCTGCTTAAGCTCCAAAAATTGAGGCCTCTCCTTGCAGAGGAATACAGCCTCTGACATACTCTTTCTACACCAGTGACACCCAAAAGACTAAAGTGGGGGGAGTGGCCAACCAAGATGGCTGGATGGACGTGTATCGTGTGGGCTCTGCTGCATGAAACGGAGAAAGGCATGGCATGCTTATACAGCGGACCCAGAAATCCCCACCAGCGAGTAGCTTATGTATCCCAGGGGCACGGACACTGCTTGAATGGCGTAACCTCCTGCGACATGACGATAAGAGAGCTAGAAGAGGCCACTCTGGAGGTGTGGAGGTGGAGGTGGGGTGGACTGCCAGCAAGGCGGAGTCTGGCGCCGGGCTGCCGGGAAGTGGACAACGCGGCCGACATATCCGCAACGGACAGAAGACATAACACGGGTGCTCTTTGACGGATGCCTTGCTGGGGAGCTGAAGAGCGAAGTGGAGTGGAAAGACCTGACAGCAGAAGATCATGCCTGACCGAGATCAGTGTAGGACAAAGAGGACTCCAGGAGACACCTGGCCGAACATTAGCGGTGTGGTCCCATGGTAAGATAAGAAGCGGGCCGATTGGGATATGTGAATTTTGAATGGCCTAGCCAAGCGCGATACAGGGTCAGCCTGACCTTAAAGTGGCGGACTTGCGTGGTGCGGCCCAGCGTCCTTTACACCAGTGGAGATAATCCGGAGGAGAGGCCACATTAAGCTAATGTCTGGATTGCCAGTTGCTGAGATGGGGTATTAATTGATCAGAGGCCCTTCTGGCTGAATCCCCCCCCCGCCCCCACCTGCTTAACTGAAATCGACTGAGATTGCCTGGACTTGCCTGGCCCTGGCATGGCGCTGAGTGAGACAACATTAACTCGCCGCATGAGGCCCTATACCACCACTTACTTCTGAGGACCGGCACGCCGGATGGAGACTGGGTTGTCCTGCTTGTAGTTCTTATGTCCTGCGGGGCGATATGGCTCCAGATGAGGAAGGAGCCCCCTGGTGGACTCGGGGGGGAGGGGAAAGCACTAGCTGGATCAACGCAGCAACTGCCCTACTGTAAGCGACAGTGGAGTGGTGCAGCAGTGCTTTTCAGCTGGATAAATAAATGTAAATCCGTATTTGTAAAGTCCAAACTACTCACCCTTATGGGTCTCAAGCCGCTGGAGGCCATCGTGGAAATTAAGTGAGCTATTGCCCAGAGTCATATGGTGCTGAGCTGAGTTGCCGCCGAAGCCGGGGATCAAACAGTGAACCCTGTGCTCTGAAGTCAGCTTCTCTGGCCGCTGCAGAGACTACTGCAGGGCAGCTTGGAGCATTGACTTTAGATGTGAGAGGCTGGGAGACCCCGAGGCAGAACTCTACAGATATAGTGAAAAAAAGGGTGGTTCACCTGACGAGATGACCCCACCGGGACGTGGCCCTCTAGTAGTTCTTTTCCTGGTGCTTCCACGGACCTCAAGCTACTCCTGCCATTCATATCTGTCGACTTTATGCCGCCTAAGAACTCCCAAGCTAACAGGGTATCAAGCTACGTTGCACCAGCGATGACGTGTGAGGAACGCCCCCAAGGGGAACAGAGAACTGTATGACACTCACAAAGAAGACCCTCTAGCATCCTTGCAAGAGTTTAAGAAGGAGCTGCACACAGGACTCAAACCTTACCTGAATGCATCCCTAGAGATACTTCGCTGAGACATGCAAACCAAGATAACCTTGCTCCAACAGGATGTAAACTCGTTAGGCACCTGCACGTTGGACCTTGAAACTAAGATAAAGGAACTTGACCAATGCCCCGGCCAGACAGATAAATCTGTGAAAACCCTTCAGGCGCAATGTTATGTTATGTTATTTATTCTTGTAAAGCGCACTGGTACCCTGGGGTGTCCTGGCAATCGAGGGCTTACCTGTTGAAATGCGTGGACTTTGAAAATAGATCAAGGAGGGACAACACCCGACTGAGGTCCATGTAAGAAGGGGCGAAGGGGCCAGTCCTGCAAGCCTTTATCCCAGGGAACAGCGGTATATACATATTTCAAGGCTGGGCAGGGACGGTGGGGAACTTTACAGAAGTTCTCAGGTCACTGGGTTGGAGGGGGGACTAGCGATGGAGATTGGTGCAAGAAGGGTACGATTGGGGATATCCCTTGACGGTTAATTATGGTTGTCACCACACTTACCTGGAACATTAAGGGGCTAGATGGTAGACTTGACATGGTGGCGCTACAGGAGACTCACTTGACAAGGGCAGGGGAACATAGGGGTAGGAGAACATAGACTAAGGCACTGGAAAATTTCCTGCGACGTACAAATCTTCAGCTCTCACCAAGCATAACGAAGTGGCACTTTTTTCACTCCTCACTGAAATTTCAACCAGAAGGCTGCAAATCTGACAAGGAAGGAAGGGTGGTCATGGTTAAGGGCAGATTAAATGGAACCCTGTACACCGCAGAGCCCCATAATGAGGCGGAACAGAGGAGATATTTGGAGGGAGTAACTCTCCTGAAAGTAACGGCGGCACAAAACAAGCTGTTGCTAAGGCCAATAGAGGAGGAGGAAGCCCTTACTGCGTTTAAAGAACTTAATCCCCACACATCCCATGGGCCAGATAGCCTGGCAACACACTTTTACAAGACTTTTGCCTTGGAGCTCATACCGCACCTTGTGACCATTTTCAACTCAATGGTGACCTCCGGGCTGTGACCCCATCAATGAGTAAGTCGCTTATTTCAGTGATACACAAACCTGGGGAGGACCCACAACAAGGTGGATCGTATCGTCCGATAGCACTACTTAACCTAGATGCTAAGTCATACACCAAAATTTTAGCCTTTAGGCTGGAAACCCTTATACCCGAACTGATCCAACCAGACCAGTCAGGCTTTATTAGTGGCAGGCAAACCCACGACAATCTGCAGAGGGTTGTCCACATGGTCGAAAAAGTCAGTATAAAAATTGGTTCCGTCAGTTTTGCTTGCAATAGATGCAGAAAAAGCATGTGACCGTGTGGACTGGGATTTCTTATTCCACACTCTACAACACTTTGAGTTTTACAATAAATGAATAGCCATGATTAAAGCCAACTATGCACAGCCTCGAGGCCGGGTCTTGGTGAACAGAGAGGGCTCAGAATCCATTCGCTTGGGAAGGGGAACGAGACAGGGTTGCCCCCTCTTGCTCTTATTGTTTTCCTTAGTATTGAACCTTTCGAGGCGAAGGTGCATGTGTCATCATTGGTCCAGGGCATTCCCTTTGGCACAGACAAACATAAGATCTCCCTGTTTGCAGACGACCCTAGTCACAGTACACTCAGAGCTCCAAGCCTTTGAGGGGGTGACAGGCTTCCGAGTCAATATATCCAAATCTTACCTTCTTAACCTCAATCTGCGGAGGAGGGAGCTGGACTCCCTAGATGCGACTACACCCTTCTATAGAGCCAAGAAGGAAATATCTTATCTTGGTATCAAAATTATGCCTCAGATTTCGGAATCCTTTAGGGCTAATTAACCATCACTCCTCCAACGACTCAAGGAGGATTTTCGGAGATGGGCCACAATGTATATCACATGGTTAGGGCTTATACAAGTTATTAAAATGAATATCTTACCCAGACTAATATGTCTCTTCCAAGGGCTACCAATTGATTTGGACCGGAATTCGTTACGGCTCTGCAATCTATAATTATGCGCTTCATCTGGTAGGTAAAGAGAGCTCGTCTTCCTTATAAAGAACTCCGACTCCCAAGGAGTGCTGGAGGGCTGGCACTGCCAGACCTGGAGCTTTACTACTGAGCAGCCCAGTTAAGGGTGATGGTGGAGTGGTCAGCACAGGAGTCTGACAAACACTGACTCCATATGGACAGAGCGGTGTCGGGCAGGTACATTTGGGATCTTCTTTGGGAACCCAAAACAGATTGGCTGCCAAATTAGTATCTCAGTGCCCCTACCAAGACTACTGTGGGTGTGGGATACAGTTACTGGAAGGGCAGAGTGGACTCCCTTTCCTTCCCCCTTCACGTCAATTCATTTTAACCCAGCATTCCCCCCCAGCTTTACATTTAGGCCCCTTCAACGCATGGCGGGAAGGGAGGATGACTCACGGTGTTGGACTTCTTCCATAATTCGGATATCTTAACATTCGAGAACTGCCAGAAGGACTTCCACCTACCCTTGTCGGAGCACTTTCACTACACTCAGTTCACTACACTCAGCTCAGACACTGGGTGTCCCAGAGATGTGGGAAGCCGCTACTAAGGATCTACGACCCATTGAACACTTTGTCAGGAGTGGAGCAGGTTCAGAGGGATGTGTTTGCTTTCTGGATGCCTTACTGCTCTCAACAATTACCTCTCCACAACCACGACACATGGCTTTCTGGGAAGATATGCTAGGCACCTGTATCTCGGAGACGCAATGGAGTAAGCTTTAGAGTGAAATTCCTAGGTTTCACCATTCCATGGTAATCCGGGAGGCTCACTATAAGGTTGCATATGATTGGTATCTTCATCTCACTAAGCTGCGGAAAATATTTCTGATACATGGGATCTCTACTGGCGAGGCTGTGGATTATTGGGATACTTCCAGCATATATGGTGGGACTGTCCTATGGTCTGCCCATTTTGGGCAGAAATACTTGCCCAGACGAAAGATGTCCTGGGATATCCCATATAAGACACTCCTGGATTTAGGCTTCTATGCCTCTGAGATGACTCCCTCAATATCAAACTGTGGGGGAACTGCTCCATTCTCTGGTTATGTCTGGGGGCTGCCACAATGGTTGTAGAAAATGCCTGGAAGACAAAGGAAGCCCCTTACCTATCTCAATGGCATGCTAGATCGTGGCAGTCCCTCACGATGGAGCGTATGGTAGGTATTTTTAGTGACAACTTTAAGAATTTTGAATATCTCTGGGGCCCGTTGGTAACGTACCTCTCCAGGGGACTTCCGCTGCTGGCATGCCCAACACGTACAAGAGCACTCCACCTTTTCCACTTTTGAGGAATCCTCTCTATTTGAGACCAGAGAGTCGATGGCCCCAGGCTACTTCCATAACCCCTACTGTCTTCAGCTATGTACCATCTGATATCATTCCCAGTATGCACCAAATGTTATACCCATGCACCACCTGTTCATTTGTTGGTGGGGGCTGGGGGTGGAGGGTACTGGGGATGTAGGTATGTTTATGCTATACATATTTCCTGAGCAAAGCACATGTGTAAGGAGTGCAAAGTGAGAGTTCTGAGGGAATTAGCAACAGAAACTGTTAATAGATACTATGTATTCTGAAACCGGAACCGTATTTGGGTGTGCCGTAACGATATCCCTTTGAAAAACCAATAAAGAAAGTTTTGACAAAGAAAAAGACAAAAAGACTTCTTAAAGTTCAGAAATCCTCCCTAGGCATTTGTGCTACATCCTTATGCTTCGAATGAACTCTCACACCAACGCCACATAAACCAACCAGTCTTGCACCTAAGTTCAGCAAATGCCTTTTTGATTCAACTTTAGAGGCTTTTTAATAAAATTGGACTTTAAGGCATTAACATTTCAGGAGTTACTCAAGAACACCATTGTGGTTTACAAACCCCGCCTGCAGCGTGGGTGCCCCCTGGTTCTTAGCATGTAGAATCAACTCTCCTTTAGAAAAGTGACATGCCTGTTTTGACCAGCTCAGATAAGAGTGCACTTTATTTTGTGGAATGGCGAACTGAAAACCTTAAAAGTTAATGTTTTCAAAGTAGCCCCACTATATGCATATTATCAAGGGTGGCGATAGTGAATTATCACTGCTTTAGCGGCCGTTTTCGTCCACTAAGCGGCGATAATTCTATCGCCCTATTAGCAAGCTGTCGCTAACAGCAGTTAGCGACAGCTTGTAGGCGATAGCGAGCGGTTTAGGGCCCGCTTTGCATGTCAGCGATATTTATCGCTAATGACATGCAAAGTGGGCGTTCCCAACCTGTTAGCGACTGAAAGCAGTCGCTAACATTCCTATCGCCTATTACCAACACAGGCGTAGCGTTGGAAATATTCGCACTAAGCGCAAATATCTCCAATAACTAACGCCTGCTCAGACCAGTTCTTATCCATGTTATCCATTAGGAGATGGATAACATGGCTAAGAGCATTTTGTTGCTAATGCGTGAATATCGCTGTATTCTCAGCGATATTCAGGTATTTCGCCGCTATCGCCGCAAAATTCATCGCTTTGGAGATAAACGTTGCTAATAGCACGTTTTCTCAGCGATGAATTCCGGCGATGCTCAGCGATAAAAAAAATCGTCGCTAAACCTATTTAGCGATAAATATCTCTACTTGTTGGTAATATGCCCCTATGTCTCTTGAAGAAAATCGTGATGAGCCAAATGTTAACTATGGCAGTTCAGCTCTCTTAAAAATGAAGAGCATGAACCCTCTAAGCCAATAAAATGTGGTCAAACATTTGTCATTCATGGTCACCACATATAAACTGGGGTTTGTCAAGAACATGGAACTAAGACGTCTTCAGATACTGTCCTTATAGCAACCCTGCCCTCTTGGCTAAATGCATCAAGGGAGTCAATTAAAAGTCCCTGAAGATGAGTTTTACATTACAGGATAATAACATGGGAATTATGCATTTGCACAGTATCTTCGTGTAGGCGCTTCATATTAAATTAATTATGCACATTGCATTTCGGATTAATTATATGTGTACTTTACCCACTAGACTGTCTCAAATGAATACTTAATCAGGCCTAAGCTGATCCAAGTGAAATAATTAAAGAATTCTTGGTACACAGTACCCTTCCCACAATGTGACCTTCAGCCCTGAGACACACATAATGTATGCTCTTGTTATAACCCACATCTCAAGCTGAATTGTCTTTTGGTACTTAATTGATATTTTTATTTTACTTATTTTATGAACTGCAGAAGGATGAAAAATTGAGTGAGCCCACCCTCCTCCTCTGTTGAAACAAAAGCATACTAATATGCCCCCCTCACTTTTTGTCATTAGCCACGCCCCCGTACATTTAGCATCATGACGCAAGCACAGAAGCAGAGTGGGAGACTTTGTATGGTTGGTAAGGTTAGAGGAGGTAAGAAGATAGGCAGATCAGATGAGGACAGTGGTTATTTTGGACCCCAATATCTATGAAAGTCTTTATAAAAAGCATTGATAGTGAGTGAGAATAGGTGGGGGAGACTATGAAGTTTTTTTACACATAACTAAAATCGTACTCCACTCATACCCAACATTAATTAACAGGTAAAATGTAGAATTTCAACACTATGATCTGAAAATAGGATACAAGAAGCAAACCAATATGTGAATTCTCATCAATCATCCCCCAACTATGTGATAAAACACCCCTTACTAGAAGAAACCCCAGAATATCAGTCTGGTAGAATCTCATTGTCAAAAATATATGTTTCATGATTTCAAATTATTTTCTCAAAGTAGTCAATTTCAATTTCAATTTCAAAGTACTTTATTCGGTTTTTCATATTTTAAAAAACATAAAAGCAAGATTACAGCATGGACATAAAACTTTGTTAAAAATAAATATCTTAAACATAACCACAAAAGATGTTTATGCAATTCATTTCATTTAAAGAAAATATAAAATGTAACAATGAGATATAGCTAAAAAGGAAAGACTAACAATCCTCTCTCCTGTTTCTAGATTTTAATGCTGATAGTCATTTTATTAACAGTGCAATGTGAAATGTCAAGATCCCCAAAGATTTTAAATCTTTTAAGGTTGTCTGCCATTTTAGTGCGGACTAAAGTGTTTCCTGGTGAAACACTCATAGCAATTATTTGACTCCATCAATATAGCACAGGCGCTTCGTATAAGATACAGTACAAAAGGGGTTGGTGAAGGACGGAGCTTCTGAAACAATCAGACACTCACACCCAGTCAAGAGATCTGGGTTTAATCCATCACCGTTCTTTAGCCCACTCTGCCACCCCAGTTCAGACATGGCTATATGCAAATCAGTCTGACTCTGTGCCTCATGGGAACAGTGCAGCCCGAACTGCCAAGCCATGTCTTCCCTGGACCGGAAACAAGCTTCCGAGGACCGGTTTCTGGCATTCCAGCCTTCTTCAGCCCGGCTTGCTTGAATCCAGTGGCAAAGTAAGCAAGGGACTCACGTCTGAGTATACCCTGCCACACTTATGGCGGCCAAAAGCGGTACAAAAGGGGTTGGTGATGGACGGAGCTTCTGAATCAATCAGACACTCACACCCAGTCAAGAGATCTGGGTTTAATCCATCACCGTTCTTTAGCCCACTCTGCCACCCCAGTTCAGACATGGCTATATGCAAATCAGTCTGATCCTGTGCCTCATGGGAACAGTGCAGCCCGAACTGCCAAGCCATGTCTTCCCTGGACCGGAAACAAGCTTCCGAGGACCGGTTTCCGGCATTCCAGCCTTCTTCGGCCCGGCTTGCTTGAATCCAGTGGCAAAGTGAGCAAGGGACTCACGTCTGAGTATACCCTGCCACACTTATGACGGCAAAAAGCGGTACAAAAGGGGTTGGTGATGGACGGAGCTTCTTTTGTATCGTATAAGATACAGACATCAGCAGTCACACACTAAGAAAAGAGAATACACCCAGCACTGGTCTCCATTGGAAGGTTCATCACCATAGCTGGAACCAGCACATTTCACAATTTGTGTGGATCTGTAGTGCTTTTGGAATCACACACAAGCGTGTGTTTTGCTGACTGAAACATTGTCTGAGATTTACATATAGGGGGGGGGCTTCAGCCCTGTCTTCCTCCCAGTGGCCTCACCCTGACCCCCTTAACCTGCTCCGAGTCTACTCTGCCTCTAAGGAACAGTGACTTGTTGGCAATCACATCATTGGTTGGTGTTTCCTATGTCACTGTGAAGCACATGATCGCAGCCACGGAGCCCCAGGAGCAAAGACAGGGCTGGAGACTAAGCGGCTCATTACGATGGCATAATGACCGCCACGTTCCGCCATCATCATGAGATTTACCCCTGCCACATTATGATGGCGTTGGGTATCGTGGCAGACTGTCCGCCGCTTTTCCGACGGTGGCAATAGTCACGATTGCCTGCCGGGTGGAGCTGGGCCACCAATATGGTGGTGGTGCCTAGCAGGCATCGTCCGCCATATTAGGATGAGGGTGAATGATGGGCCTTTCCATGGCGGCAGCGCTGGCGGAGATTGGCTTTGAGGGCCCGTTGCAGGCCCTCTGGCGGAAGGGGGGGTGGTGGGGTGCACTGCCTGCAGTTACCTCCCCTGCAGTTCCCTGCACCAAGTGGCAGGTACAGCGTGGTGCCTGCCACGTGGTGTAGGGAAATGCCATGCATGCCCTTTTACCATTGCGACGGTGCTGCAGCCAGCAGCCCCGTCTGCAATGGTAAAAGGCCAGGATGCGCCCGCCAGTATGGCGGGCGCATCCTAATTGTGCTGGTGGGACCGCTGCACGTCTGGCGGGCAGTCCCATCACAGTTATGATAATGAGCCCCTAAGTGAGGTTTATAAGCTAGTACCAATAATAGTCATAATAATGATAATGTTATTGTTTGGTTAATTAAAGCCTTTACAATCTAGAGAAACATAAACAATGTTCAAAGTTTCAGCTCAAATGACTTTCAGAGCCTGTGCATCTAACGGTAAACAGGTGCAATCACTAGTCATAAGAACAAGGTTAACAAAATCTGGTGAATTTGCAAAGTTTCACATTTTACCAGTACCACTGGGGCAGCAATGGCTCCAGTGTCTAATAAAAACAAAAGGGATTATTTACAAGCCACTTGCGCCGCCACTGCGTCACTTTTCCCCATATTAAAAGTGAGGCACCGGCGGCGCAAGCGGCCTGTAAATAAGCCCCTAAGTGCGAGTGCAATAGAGAGAAAAAGTTGAAAACTTGTCAAAAGGCGGAAGGGTCTAATTTCCCCTTCCAGGAGCCAGCACCTATTTTGCATTTACAAGCTATCTGTAGAGCTGCTACAGACAGATCCCCCAGAGACTGATAAAAACAAGGTGTAAAATGGCAGCAGGCCCTTATCAGCAAAGGAACACGTGAACTTAATGTCCCGAGTGGAACTCAGACCCAGCCTACAAGAGCTACTTGAAACCGTGGCAACCAGACCAACAGCAAGACAGCATGAGTCAATTAGGAAAGAAAATAACAAGGTGCCTGGATTAGTACTAACCACTGAGTCAGAAGGCAATGTACAGGAAAATGGCAGGCTGCGAACACTGGAAAATAAATACAGGGGTCGATTGCTCCTTTTGAGGACAGCTCATAGGTAGACTCAGCATGTCTTCAGTAATTGCACAAAGCACAGAATGCATTCACAACGCTATCCCCACAGTACAAACCAAGGGGGCATATTTACAAGCCCCTTGTGCTGCTGGTGCGTCACTTTTAATATGGGAAAAAGTGAAGGACCGGTGGTGCAAGGGCCTTGTAAAAAAGCCCCAAGGTTTCATAGACGGACTCAGTTGTAGGCAAAAAAAACAAGTAAACGGCTCTGAGACAGGGAGCAAAAGGAACATTGAGGGGCAGATTTACAAGCCCCCTGCTATACTTTTGCGCCGCAGTTGCCTCCGTTTTGTGACGCAGAGGCGACATACACAATGCAGAAAATTTACAACGTGGCGCATCTAGGGAGATGCGTCACATTGCAAAGCCCTGTGCCACATTATACCTGTGTCAGGTATAATGTATGTAGGGGGACTTTCCCACGCAGGAAAGCCTTGTAAAAGTGACGCAGTGAAATCTACAAGATTTCACTGCGCCACTTCTAGGAAGCCACTTCGTCAAAACCTTACGCCTGCTTCAATCAGGCATAAGGAGTGACGCAGTGTAGTGAGAATACGCCTCCCCGTGCATTGCTGCAGTTGCGTTGTGCTATTGACATGACTCCAGCAATGCGTGACTTTGCCCCAACAGATGTGTCAGAATTTCAGGGAAAGTAACGCATCTCTACTGATGCGTCACTTTCTTGTAAATCTGCCCTTGAGACATTAACCTTGGAACATTTGACTTAAAAAGTGTGTCCTAATGTGCTATGGCGCCAGCAGACAGCCCAATTAAATACTTGAACTGATGGCTTAGTCCACACCAAATGTTGTTACCCCCAAGCTAAGCTTCTTCATTGCAAGGGCACAAACTTGACCAACCGAATGTTTAAGGTAAAGTTGTCAGGGTTAAGGGCATTAATAATTGCCTGCCGGCATGTACGGGTTCCAAATTTGTTCCATTCGGGCCTTAGAAGTACTTGTTGTTCCATTGATATGGCTGAGCAGCTGGAACTATGTGTTTGAGAGATTCTTCATATAAGCCTGCACGCTGTTGAATCTGAAGGCTGCCGCCACTTAGACAATGATCTCAGGAATGGCCACTCCCCCAGCCTGAGGGCCATAGGCTTTAGTTTTTAATATTTTGAATATGTGGGGGCCAGATAAGGTTGATGATGCCTTAGATGATAAGAATTTATAACGGCCCACGCATGACCGCGCTTAGCTAGAATGTCCATGTCAGCGTGACGCGAGAGGAAGCGCACACTCTTCTTGATACTTAACTTGAAGACGTTTTGAATCACTTGTGAATCCCAGAGCTCTCCAGCGGAGCCTAAAGTAGTCCTCAAGGTGCATGGAGTGAGGTTGTGTAGAGCCACCTTATTGAATTCCATCCCACAATAAGGCCTCCAAACTTCCTCTCCTGGCAAACTAGTACCAGGCAGGACAGTGAGGTCTAGATGAATCCAATGGCCTCATCTAGACCTTGAAGATCCATTGAGGTATGCCGCTATATCTTGTAATCACAGTGCAAGAGCAAAGACAGAGCTGGCGGCTGTTGACAAAGTCTGAGATAAAATAACATTGCAGTCTCAGGGTATAAACAGAGGTAGAGATTATGAGGTTACAGCATGTTGGAGAGGGGGAAAACTAAATGGGCTTGGTGACCTCTATCTGTAACTGCTGTATATTTAGCCGTGCACCTGTACACACAATATCATGATGCACATATAGGGACAGATTTGGAGAAGTCTGTCCAGATACATGAGGCAGGAAGATGTGCAGCTCAGATAAGTGCAGCGCTATTTTCTACCCTCAATTTCTATGTTTCATTATTTGTTATTTGAACTTGTTATTGCGCACAACTCACTCCCAGAGGAGAATCCCAGCACGGGGCACAGCAGATTGGCATGAAAGATCACCAGAGAATTGGGGTGAAACATTAAAGAGCCATGGGGCATATTAACAAGGGCATTATAGCCGCTTTCGCAGCACTTTTTGCAGCTAAAGCAGCAATATTTTTATCGCCCTATTTACAAGGTGGTGCTAACAGCATTAGCGCATGTTAGGACCCGTTTCCCCGACGCCTCGTTTTGCATCTCTAATGAGAGGCAAAGTGGGCGTCACTTGGCTTACCCCTGAGGGACTACCTTGTAAAATATAGCTAAATGTATATCGCAATATTTACAAGGAGGCTAACGCATTTTTGCAGACGTTAGTTTTTGGCAACAACCGCGGTTTTCACCAAAAACGAACATCTGCTAAAATGCTGACTTACCTACCTATACCTAACAATGGGAGTGGATTATGCTGATAGGACCACAGGGTTGTATCAGCAAGGTTATCCCCGTTGTCCATGGAACATCGCTGGAAAACCAGCAATGTTCCATGCAAAACACTGCTATCGCTGGAAAATTATCGCCATTGCGCTATGCGTTATTAATACAGCGATAGCATGGCGATAATTGCCAGCGATAGCCGGAGATAAATAAGTTCTCGCTAAGAGCGGCCAGCGATAATTATCGCTGCCACTTGATAATATGCCCACATGTTTTTAATTGTAAGTAATAATTGAGAACCCAGTCGCTTTTTAGTTCTGCCACTTTTTTATTTTGAGCAGATTTTTTGTACACCACCGTATTTAATCACTGGGTGTTATAATTGATTTTTTTCAATGTACAAGTTGCGTCACTTGTGTGGATTATTCTGATTGTCTGGGGATTTGCCTTGTCATACACAAGTGGGTATATCCTATGTACAATACTTACATTAAACACCATAAACAAACACTTATGTTACAAATATACAAAAACATTTAAACTATACAATTCTCACAATGTACATTTACATGAGGGAAATGTGAGCTGTACCCTACTAACTAGTTTCAACACTAGACCTTCATCATGTCAACAACTCCCGGTAAGATTTAATTACCGAAAACTAATTCTTGCCAAACGTTGTCGTCAATACAGACCCTGCCGTTTTTGCACCAAATGAAGTGTGGTCAAAGAATAAAGAAAAATAGAATTCCAATCGAAGACCCGCACTGACAGATAAAATAGGTAAAAAGATGTCCTGAAATTTTTATAATCAATTTTAGTAAAAACGCTAAGAGACTCACTGTTTAAACAAACGGAACAGATACATGATGTGCCCTTTACCTCTGCAGAACGACTTGCTAGCCAGAAGCGCTTCCACAGACAGACAGACGAACTGCCTTCTGCGAAAAGGTAAAATCAAGTGTAGCTATCCAAAAAGCACTGACTCAGTATTAGAGAGAGGCCCCATTCTCAAACATTCCATGTTGTTTTTACATAGGTACCCACCTAACCAACGCCCTGAAGAAGAGCCTGACGAGTAAACACACAGGCTTGGAAACGCGTCGGCGTTCTTTGGTTCACCGGAATAAATGAACTTTAATTAGCGCAAAGTCTTTTGAACATTACGCTGCAAGCTATGGTGAAAAACTAACAGTTGCAAATTTTACCTTTGCGCTACTAGACCTCAAACATATAAATGTGTCATGATGAAGGTCTAGTGTTGAAACTAGTTAGTAGGGTACAGCTCACATTTCCCTCATGTAAATGTACATTGTGAGAATTGTATAGTTTAAATGTTTTTGTATATTTCTAACATAAGTGTTTGTTTATGGTGTTTAATGTACGTATTGTACATAGGATATACCCACTTGTGTATGACAAGGCAAATCCCCAGACAATCAGAATAATCCAAACAAGTGACGCAACTTGTACATTGAAAAAAATCAATTATAACACCCACTGATTAAATACGGTGGTGTACAAAAAATCTGCTAAAAATAAAAAAGTGGCAGAACTAAAAAGCGACTGGGTTCTCAATTATTACTTACAATAGCATTGTGTCCTACCCAGGGCTTAATAGGGCACAACCCCCCTCTGTTTTCCATGTGTAGTGAGCGGTAACTCTTCCGCGGGGTACAGCATAAAATTAATGCCTTTGCACATACTAAGCGATATAAGTAAATTATAAATAGGCTGCCCCTCAGCCTATTAAAAGATGTCTGAGGAGGAAACATTGTCATACACAGAAGAGTATACTAAAAACTTAATAAACTTAATTTCAGGGCCATCTCCATTTGCATCACTAAAACTGAGCACAAATGCCCAACAACAAAACGAAACGGAGAAATTAATGCGCCTTAGTAAAAAACACGTTCGAACAGAGCTACATGGGCACTTCTTATTCCAACATTTAAAATTGGGAACCATCCCTTGGGGGCTCTAAGTTAAAAACGTGTCAGTTGTTTTCACAGAGAACCCAGCCTACAAAAAAGCTTTCAGTTATATTGCCACCAAGTGCAGTCGGGACCTAATGGTCCACACTGTTGAGACTGCCCAGAGAATTTGTGCAAAAGAACAGGAGGAAATTGATGCTTTAAGTAAAGCAATTAATGACAACCATAATACGTTGGAAGCAAAGGCTTTATTAGATAAAATAGAAAAAGAATTACTAACGTTTAAGGACAACACAATAAACTATAGGATTAACAAGTTTGAAAAAGACTGCAAAGCATTTAATCTTGAAACAGTCTATCCCTATCTAAGGGAAGACTATTACACCCAACAGGAATCCCGTAGAGCTCTCTCCCAATACCAAGGAAGATCTAAAAACCGTTTCCTTACTTTTTCTGAGAGTTCATCCTCAGACTCCTCTGGAGATCCAGACTCCAGAGAAGGTACATCAAAACGTTCAAATTCTTTTTTAGAGAAGGGCGAAGGCAGAGGCCGGGTAGGTTCAAACCCCAACCCCAACAACAAGCATGGGAGATGAGAACTCGCAACAAGAATTATTTTAAGACATAACAAATTCTTCCATCATCAATCTCTCTTCCAAACAGCTTACTATACATGAAAGATTAGTCCTTGAACTAGGGATCAAATTTGTTCCATCCACAAAGACAGACATAATAAATCTCAAAATAGAGGCACAAGATCTATTTCGAAAAATATGATTAAAGGCTTTCTTTCATAATAAAGAAACTATAAAATCACCAGAACCTTCCAATTTATCAAATAAATCAACTTTCACCCCGACAGCACAAAAGGTTCCTAAACAAATATTGGCGTTTGAGCATGAAGTCCTGTCATCACTCACGCAGTTAGGCCAACAAAAAACCTTCTTCAGAAGAAACATTTCAAAAGACCAACAGACAGCAATCAAAAACCTAAGTGAGGATACGTCTATAGTAGTCAAGCCGGCCGACAAAGGGGGAGCCCTTGTAGTTTGGCAAAAAGACAAATACATAAAGGAAGCAACCAGTCAAATTGAAAATACAGAATGGTACAGGAAAATATTAGAAGACCCCACCAACAGAATTCAAACAGAGATACTTATCAAACTCAAAGAAGGACTTGACGAAAGCATATTGGGCCCAAAGGAATTTGATTATATGTGCAAAAAAAAAACACGCACTCCTGTGATCTATTTTCTGCCCAAAGTGCATAAAAATATGCAAGAGCCACCCGGAAGACCGATAGTCTCCGGGTGCGACTCTATTCTACAACCAATAGCAAAATACGTAGACGTTTTTTTAAAACCCTTTTTGAGTGATGTAAAATCCTACATCAAAGATACAGCTGATTTCATCAGAAAAGTTGAGAAACTTCCATTCAATGAAAATAAAGAACTGTTGGTGGCATTTGATGTAAATTCACTGTACACCCAGATCCCTCAAGAAGAGGGACTAGAGGCGATTGAGTTCTTCCTAGAGACCAGGCCAAAGCCTCAGAGAGTGCCCACAAAATTCATAATTGAATTGACAAGCGTGGCCTTAAAACGAAATTACTTCCGATTCATGGACACTTTCTATGTGCAAGTGAAGGGCACTGCCATGGGGTGTCCTTATGCCCCGGAGATGGCAGTGCTCTTCATGGCCTTGTACGAAGAAAGATTTGTCTATCAAAACAATCCTTATAGCGAACACATTCAAAAGTGGTATCGCTATATAGACGATATCTGGTGCCATTAGAATGGGACCCCAGAACAACTAGCCCAATTCCGTGAATGGCTCAACAGCAGGCATCCAGATATCAAATTCAGTATGACACATAGCAACTCACGCTTAACGTTTCTGGATGTTGAGGTCTTCCACCAAAACAAAGAACTGGTCACCACACTACATCGAAAAGAAACAGATAAGAATACCATTCTCCATTACCGGAGCTTCCACCCACAAAGCTTAAAAGAGAACCTGCCATATAGCCAACTATTAAGAATCCGAAGAAATTGTTCTAGAAAAGAGGATTACCTAACACATGCAGAAATCTTCTGTGAACAATTAATGAAACAAGGCTATCCCCAAAAAATGTTGAAGCACGCAACAAAACGTGCGTGGTTTACACCAAGGGAAGAGTTGTTGACCAACAAAGTGAAAAAACCATTAGAACAGCTGGTCTGTGTCACAACGTATGGTCCACTCACAAATCGATAATTCTGAAGAACTGGCATTTGTTGTCAAATCTTGAAGCTCCATTTGCAAAACCTATGTTTGCGCTTAAAAAAACAGAAATCTAGGTCAACAACTAATACGAGCAGATCTAGGCACATCAAAAGCAAAAAGTGATCTCCGTACCCTATGGAATCTAAGCCCGGTGCAAGGACACCATAAGTGTGGCACATGCGTCGCATGTGCAAGCACCATAGAAGGGACTATGTTTGAGCACAACATAAAATGGAGCCATAAAGAGTTCACCAACTGCAAAAGCAAAAATATAGTCTACGTAATATTGTGCCCATGTAATAAAATTTACATAGGAAAAACGAACCAGCAAATTACACAAAGACTGGCACAACACCGCTCTAGGATCAAACAAAAAGTAATGACTGCACCCATGGTCCAACATTTCATTAATATAAATCATACAGAGAAAGATCTAAGGTGGTCGGTTCTCTCCGGAATAAAAGCTCCTTTAAGAGGAGGGAATGTGGACACCCTTTTACTCAGGAGAGAAGCGTACTTAATCATGAAGTTTAACTGCATGAATACAGGACTGAATGAACAACTTGAAGCCTAAATACATGACTGCGCCCTCTGGACAAAATACATCGCAATCAAACAGGTCAGGACTACATATCCCATAACCCCTGAATCACATGACAAGAATAAAACCAAACAGTCATGTGACTTGCACTGTGTAACTAATCGTTCAACACAGAAGCAGGCAGGAAGATATTGGAAAACTGGAACAACCCCTCAGGTAAGACAACATTCGAGGGGAATAAATGAGCAATGCGGTAGAATTTAAAACTAAAACGAATCCTTCGTTTTTCCAGCTATACGCGAGAAAACTCTAACAGAATACAAAAAGACGCCGCCAATAGTGCACGAGCAGCGGCCAGCCTGAGGGCTGAAATCCAAAGTAAGTAATGGCTAGAAATGGGGAAACAGAGTCAACAACTCCCGGTAAGATTTAATTACCGAAAACTAATTCTTGCCAAACGTTGTCGTCAATACAGACCCTGCCGTTTTTGCACCAAATGAAGTGTGGTCAAAGAATAAAGAAAAATAGAATTCCAATCGAAGACCCGCACTGACAGATAAAATAGGTAAAAAGATGTCCTGACATTTTTATAATCAATTTTAGTAAAAACGCTAAGAGACTCACTGTTCAAACAAACGGAACAGATACATGATGTGCCCTTTACCTCTGCAGAACAACTTGCTAGCCAGAAGCGCTTTCACAGACAGACAGACGAACTTCCTTCTGCGAAAAGGTAAAATCAAGTGTAACTATCCAAAAAGCACTGACTCAGTATTAGAGAGAGGCCCAATTCTCAAACATTCCATGTTGTTTTTACATAGGTACCCACCTAACCAACGCCCTGAAGAAGAGCCTGACGAGTAAAGACACAGGCTTGGAAATGCGTCGGCGTTCTTTGGTTCACCGGAATAAATGAACTTTAATTAGCGCAAAGTCTTTTGAACATTACGCTGCAAGCTATGGTGAAAAACTAACAGTTGCAAATTTTACCTTTGCGCTACTAGACCTTAAACATATAAAGGTGTCATGATGAAGGTCTAGTGTTGAAACTAGTTAGGGTACAGCTCACATTTCCCTCATGTAAATGTACATTGTGAGAATTGTATAGTTTAAATGTTTTTGTATATTTGTAACATAAGTGTTTGTTTATGGTGTTTAATGTAAGTATTGTACATAGGATATACCCACTTGTGTATGACAAGGCAAATCCCCAGACAATCAGAATAATCTACACAAGTGACGCAACTTGTACATTGAAAAAAATCAATTATAACACCCACTGATTAAATACGGTGGTGTACAAAAAATCTGCTCAAAATAAAAAAGTGGTAGAACTAAAAAGCGACTGGGTTCTCAATTATTACTTACAATAGCATTGTGTCCTACCCAGGGCTTAATAGGGCACAACCCCCCTCTGTTTTACACATGTTTTTAATAGCTTTTTGAATTTAGCATGGTCCTCACATAACGAAATGGACACAGGAAGATTAGTCCAGAAAAATGGCGCCAGATAAGAAAAGGATCTACCACCAAATCCAACCGTGCGGATGAAAGGTATTTTTAGAAAAGGCTTGTTAGAAGATCTTAAGGCCTGAGAGGGCTGATACAGGCAAATCTTGGAGTGCAGATACGTGGGCAAGGCTTTAATTAAGGTTTTCTGTGTGAAGCAACATATCTTGAAGAATATAAATATTTTTATGGGCAACCAACGCAGGTCCGTAAGAATGGGGCCATGGAAGTACTGCCAGGCAAGCTGCAAATTAACGGGGTGCCAGTATTCTGCACCCCATGGAGTTTTGATACCTAAGTGTCATTAACAGCTCCAAGAAGTGCATTACCGTAGTCTAAGAGACTGGTAATTAGAGCTTGGATAGCGACTTTCTGTATCTCGGGGGGAGCCATGGAAAAATCTTCCTTAAAAGCTGCATGGTGGCATAGCAGGTGCCACAGGGAGAATCCAACTGGGATTTCATCAATAAAGATTGATTGATTTTGACCCCTAGATTTTTTACTACCTGTTTGGGGGTGGGAGCTGGGCATAGCTCAGATAGCCACCAATCAGCTGACCAGATTTCCTGGGCTTTGCCAAACAGTAGAATCTTTGTTTTATTTTTTGTTATATATAAAATATTTATAGTGCGAGTAGAGACAGAGCAGTAGACTAATAGTCTAGGCAGTGTGAATGCATAAACAAAATGTTACTACACACACATACAAAAGTAATTAAAATCCAAGTGTAACTTGAGGTGAGGGTGGTGCTGCAGTACTTTGGTGCCTACAGAATATGTGCACAGATGCCGCTGGTGAACAGCTCTGCGGGGGTCACCCATGGAGAGCCCCCTCCAGCAGGCGAGACTCCGGGGTGAACCCATTGCTAGCACTGTGGAAGGCGCTCTGCTGCTGACACATCTGCGCTGCTGTCTGGAAATACTTTGCCACATTGCTAAATCTATAATGTAAAGTCAATAGCGCAGTTTAACTATCTGTGAAACGCCGTGATCCTGTATTGATTGCATGAACAGTTAAAGATCAGGCCTGGGCAGAATTTCAATTATACCGAGTAATCTGTCATTTAGGTAATTGTGCATTATTCTTTGCCACGGAATTACCGATATTTACGCAATTACTCCTTCTTGCATAATCTGGGGGGGGGGATTTTACAGCGAGAACACATTTAGCGAGCAGGTGCTCGCTGTTCATGTCAGGCTGCATTCAGCGATATTTCTTAGCTCAAAAATGCATCCATTTTGCTTACAAGGGTGCATCTTGCACTAACAAATAAGGCTAAATGACCGGAATAAGTTGGGGAAAAATCATTCCCCTTGTTGCATTAAGCTCTATTTCTTTGCGCAAAATGTATCCATGCGTCCTTTAGGGATGTGAGGGGCATTTTTGAATTAAGAAATAGTGGTAAACGCAGAATTAATCTTCTTGTGTAATTCCACAGAATCTCAAGGAATTCTTAGGTAATTCTGCATGATTACGCTACATGGAATTACGCCCGCCCCCGCTTAAGATCCAGCCGGATGCTAAAAAGTTCTCATCTCTAGCTATAAGTTGTGCAATATATTTAGTCAGTGTTTGAGATACGGTGCTCACATTAACTATACCACAGAGTAGTGTTAGTAGCTATGCGCCCTCACCTCAACTAGTATTAGTGAAAAGACAGATCGCGAGCTTGGGCGCTGTCAGGCTTCACCAGCACCTGTGACTTCTGAAGTAACTTTGATCCTCGCCTTCAAGGCACAGAGAGGAATGTACCTTCTATTTGGCAATGGTCGCTGTTTTCGAGGGTACAGCCTTTTGATTGATGGCTGAAATCCACGGTGTAATTTACTGCAGACTAGGCGCAAAGTTACAATTATTACTGGTTGGCCAAGCTCGTCGCCGTTGGAAGGCGCTCTCACAATGCGCCATCAGCTCCCATCTTCCCTTCCTCCCCTCCCTGCTCAATGCTCATCCCTGGGATCCCTGCGCAAATGTCTCATTTCATAGCATAGACGGCCCTCTCCTCAGCACCATTCGAGGTGACAAAAGAGGCGAGGACGTGCGAGGGGAAGAGGGGGCAGGGGGGTTACAACCAGTTATCAATCAAAGGAAGAATACCAAGGTTAAGGGAAGGTCAGAAGGATGCTTCTGGCTTCTTCCTGCTTTAAATTCCATTTTCCATTTCTTCGTGGCTCGTTTCCACCCACATTGCTGTTCCCGCCCGGTGAATAGATTCCCTTTAGTAAGTGATACATTACAGGAGAGCGCGGGGTGATCTGTGTAGGCGGAGATCACATATGTCCAGCTGACCCCAGCGACCTCCCGGCAGCTGACAGACATGTTGGAAATCATTCCAAGCGCCTCGGATTATTGTTCATTTTCTCCTGCTTTTCCAGTTGGCTCTTCCAGAGTCTGTGGTGTTAGGGGCGCTTTATTTTATGTTACCACTAATAGAAAATGACATGGCTTTGAGCAGGGCACCGTCATATCTGGAAATTAGATTCGACTTGAGCATGAAAAGAGAAAACAACTAAACTAGTAATTTGGTTCTTTAATATGTTTTTTATATAGCTCTCTGCTGGAATTGCAAATGTTCGCTATTAAGCGTTATTCTGGATTTTGCCAATATATATTCTGTGTAATTCGCATTTTGTGTTTATAATGATGAATGCTTTCTTGAGCTATTTCCGCTTTATTGCCTCAAGTGATTCCCTGCAAGCAGCCTGGTACCTGCTGTTGTGATTTAATCTAAGTTTTACTTTGCATTCCTTAGTGATTCCTATGACTAGAAGTTAATCGCGCGGCATAGTTTGGACTTTGCCATTAATAAACAAACAAGGTGCCAAGAGAAACATGCTTCATAGCGCATTATTATTTACAGTGGGCAAGGGGTGCCTTTTAAGATAAGTGCAGACTGATTATTCATAGAAGGAGAAAATGAATACTAGAGTCCACAGCGCTTAGATTTGTGTCAACGTATGGATATTCCACTCCCTTTAAAAGCATTCGTATAGGTTATTAATACATACATGACCTCTGGAGGTTGGCATCAGTGAGTGATGGGGTGATGCAAGTGAGCTGCCAGTTCTATGCCACAACAAAGAATAATTGGGGTACCACTACTACCAACCAGGTGTATATTAGCTACTACATCGCAACCACAACAAACAGATAGTATGTGAGTATGTGATATTTCTTTTTCGGTTTAATAAGCTTTATTGAAATAACAAATTCATCATACAGCATGGGGCAAAAACCATAACAATATAAAGAATACTTAATATATAAGGAATAGAATATGCCATAAACATAGCAGAAAACTATTTATAAAGTAGCCATGGAGATATGCGGAAGCCACCGCCGGCCCGGAGGATGCAGATTCACCGCCGCGGCCATAGAATACACCCACCTCCAGATTAGGATGGCGGTGGGATTGATGTGGGAACAGCGGCGGACGTCAGGTCCGTCCGCCGCTGATCCGTGGGGTGTGGAGGGCCATTTGGTGGCGGTGTCTGCAAGACACCTTCAGCCAAATTAGGATGTGCATCGTCACATGCTTTCCACGGCGGCTTTTCTGACGTGGAAAAACATGTGGTCATTGGTGTTTGGGGGCCTGTTGCGGGGCCCCCAGGGTGTCGGGGGGGGTGCACATGGGGGGTACCTATGTTACCCCCCAGCATTTACATGCACAAAGCGGCAGGCACCGCGCGGTGCCTGCCGCTTTGTGCATGTAAATGTTAAACATGCATTTTTAACCTTATGGCGGCTGCTGCTTCAAGCAGCACCCGCCGCAAGATTAAAGATACAGGAAGTGACCGCCAGGGTGGCGGTCACATCCTAATTGCACCGGAGGGACCGCCGCTGCCCCTGCGGACGGTCCCTCCACCTCTGGGGTGGCGGACGGACATAGGTCCGTCCGCCATCCTAATGAGGCCCATAGTTTGAGTAGTAGAGGCAGATCTAGAGATTTTCAATGATCTGGTCCAGATCGTGGTACAAAAATCAGTGCTCCATTAACAACCCAAATCTGTTTTTCACGCAAGCTCCACCTTAGTCTTGACATGTTCTGATCAGCAGAGTTGAAGAATTTATAAATAAGAGAGGCTCTTGGAGACAACGATAGAATTTTGATAAGTGGGTCTTGTGCAGACCAGGGGACATCAGGGGGCAGAGAATAAAACATGTCTAAAATGACTTCCATCAGTAGCAAGAATTTATGCAAAAACGAACGAGAACAATGAAAAGTGGTTTGGAATTGGGGAAAAGAAAAAGGAGGAAGACCATCAAACATGTCTTGAATCCAGATGATACCCTTAGATCTCCAAGAACTCCAAAATAAGGGTCTATTTTTGATTGTAAGAAGGCGATTTTGCCAAAGAGGAGATTGTAAAAAAGTATTCCTAGAAATTAACTTTGGTTGACAGTGATGCTTTAGTAGTGAACAAGTGTGTTTAAATAGTAGAAGAGATGTAAGACTAATTTTGGCAGTAAAGGCGAGGATTTCTGGGAGGAATAGGGAGCGTCCAATATTAACCCATAAGGGAGTAAGAAAGGAGACATTCGCAGGAAGCCAATAAGAGGCCTGTTTGAGACAAAAGGCATTATCATATAGTCTAAAATTTGGGAAATTCACGCCTCCAATAGATTTTAACTTTTTGAGATGAGATAAAGAGATTCTGGATTTTGTATTACTCCACAGGAATTTAGAAAGAAGGGAGTCCAGTTTTTAAAATAAAAAGAAGGTATATGAACTGGAAGCATTGAAAGAAAATATAACTAAATAGGAGTGACCATCATCTTGAAAGAATCTAGGTGTCCCCACCAGGAAAGGAAAAGAGGATTCCAGGAGGAAAGTAATTTGGAAACCTTATCAAACATTTCTTTCATATTAATTTTGGTCAATTCCGGAATAGAGTTGGTAAACCATACACCTAGGTATTTAGTTTTAGAATTATTCCAGAAGAATCCCGTTTGGTCAAACTAATGTTTAGAGCAAAATGTGGTTATGGGGAGAATTTCTGTTATGTCAAAATGAATTTTTTATCCTGATACTGCCGAAAAATCTGAGATTTCTTGTAGTAAGGGATAGAGAGAGGATTCCTGACTGGTTAAAAAAAGTAAGATATCATCTGCATATGCAAAAAGCTTCAAGTGTTGGTCACCTTAAAGGAACCCAGAGATACAAGCATTACATCGAATAAGAGACAGAAAAGGCTCAAGAGATCAAATAAAACGAAGAGGGGATAAGGGGCAACCCTGTCGAACCCCGAGATGAAGGGAAAAACAATTTGAAACAAGACCATTAATTATAGTGGAGCCAGTAGGTGTAGTGTAAACTAAGGAGAACAGGGAAATGAATGTAGATCTGAAACCATGCCCACACAGTGATTTAAGTAAAAAAGACCAATCAACTCTATCAAAAGCCTTCTCCGCATCAATAGATATTGCAGCTAAGGAATTGGATAGAGTAGACACTTTGTTTAGGACATTAAAGAATAGCCAGGAATTATCAGATGTTAGGCTGCCCTTGAAGAAACCACACTGTTCTGGACCAATTAAATGAGGCAAGAATGATTCAAGGCTTAGTGCTAATAGCTTAGCAAAGCTGTTATAATCTACATTTATCAGGGAAATGGGGAGATCATTTTTGCAGCGTTTCAAATCCTTTCCTTCTTTATGAATAAGACAGATAGAAGCTTCCAGGAAAGTACCACTTGCTGCACCAGTTGTACAAAAATATTGAAAGAGATTAAAACGTTTTGGGAGTAAGAGACTAGAACATTTTAAAAGTTTTTCTTTAGTGAGTTTAAAGAGCTAGTGATCTATTGGATCGATATATCCAAATCTAGGGAATCTAAATCAAGATATGAAGATCAAGAAGGGGAAACAGCACTAAGATATGTGTCGATAAAAGGGCCGGTGCTGGTGACTCTGGAGTACATAAGTTTTCGAAAAAGTAAGCAAATTCAGCCAAAATGTCATGGTCTTTAAAAAGAAGTTTCCAGTTCGCTG
Organism: Lissotriton vulgaris; assembly: GCF_964263255.1. Taxonomy (NCBI): domain Eukaryota; kingdom Metazoa; phylum Chordata; class Amphibia; order Caudata; family Salamandridae; genus Lissotriton; species Lissotriton vulgaris. The sequence continues at coordinate 123,179,402 of NC_141691.1, read as the reverse complement.
ATTGGATAGCATTTATCAGAGTTCTCTCTTTTCTGGACTTGAGGTAGTTAGTTAAAAGAGATCTAACTTTATAGCAGCCTCCATAGTATTGGGTGCTACTACGAAGGTAAAATAGAAGAAGCATTATCTGTAGAGATCTTATTAAATTCCAGCTTTGCATGAACAAGCTTCTGCAGAGTGGACTCTGATGAGGAGGTATGATATAAATGCTCCAAGTGTTTTATATTATAGAGTAGAGCTTTGTGTTGGGTAAGAGTATGTTTCTTTTTCCTAGAAACAAAATCAATGATGAAACCTTGGGCAGCAGCTTTGAAAATGCCCCATACCAAGGAAGGAGAAACAGATGGACCTTCATTAAAAGAGAAGAATTCTTCTGTAAAAAAGGTAAAGAAGAAAAACTGGATCCTGTAAAAGGAAATTGCTAAATCTCCACCTGGAGGATTTGGGCTGTGGAGGAAGCAAATCAAAATCAACAATCACCGGAGCATAATCAGAAATCAAAATAGGTTCAAATGAAATGAGATTTTGAGCTAAGGATTTGGACAGGAAAATATAATCCAGTCGGGTTAGGGAGCATTCTGGAGGGGAGAACAAAGAAAATTCTGTTTGGTCAGGGTTACATATTCTCCAAGCATCTACGAGATGTGTCTGTGTGATGGTACTATGAAATTGTTTTTGAGCTTTATAAGGGACAAAACGCACCTGGGACTTACGGTCAATAAAGGGGTCCATGACCTGGTTGCAATCGCCATCAAGGATAAAGAATTCATCCTTGTGTTGCAAGCTTTTATTTGTGATACTAGGCCAAAAGGTATAATCTGGTTGAGTTGGGCCATAGATATTGAAGACAGCTAAAGAGATATTATCATTAATAAATAATTTACTAAAATCCATCTACCATCTGCGTCAATTTCTTGTGATACAACAGAACATTTAACATTTTTATGGCATGAAATAATAACACCATTCTTCTTTGTAGTGGTAGGAGAGACAAGAACTGAACCAACCCAACTGCGTTTAAATTTAAGAGATTATAGGAGGCTAAGGTCCCGATGTAGGTAATCCCAGATTACCGATTCTTAAATACGGAATCATACGGATTCGGTATTTAAGAACTGGCAATCGGGATGTAGGTATATTTACCGAATTATTTACCGAATCGGAATGATTCGGTAATTCCCGAATTGGTAAATACCGGTTTCGGTAATTTAAGGAAACATTGAAGGGTGGCAGGGTGTCACTTTGACACCCTGTTGCACCCCTCAATTATGTATAGGTGCACATGTTGCAGACATACATGCCCTAAGGGCATGTATGTCTGCAACATGGCACCGTTTCAAAAAAATTGCTTTTTAGAGGGTTTTCAATATTTACCACCAACTTCTAGTTGGTGGTAAATTATGAATTCTTACACCCCTGTAGCACTGATTTCAGCGCTACCTACTTTCCAAAATACAGATTCGGTATTTTTACCGATTCGGTATTTTACAGAATCGGTAAAATTACTGATTCTGTATTTTGAAATGCCCCTACATATCAATATCCAAATACCGGTCGGAAACGGCCGAAAATCGGTATTTTCGGGCGTTTGCGACCGGTATTTCGATACCTACATCGGGCCCCAAATGAGAAATAATTCTCTGCCTTTCATAGGGTTAATAAATCCTTTTACAGTCCAAGTGACAACTCTGAATGGAAAAAATAGTCAGTAAATATAGAGCAATAGAAACAGCAACAATGTTACAATGAGCGACAATTGAAGAAACAAGATCAACGATAAAAGCCATAGGAGAGTAAAACAGTAAAGAAAAGGGAGAAAGTTGTTGAAAAAAAAATAAAGAGGAGGAACAAGAAAGGAAACAGGATAAAGAAAAAGTAGAGAGTTGTAGAAAGAAAAGGAAAAAGGAGAAAAGGTGGGGGAGGGAGAAGGAAAGGGATAACAGAAAGAACAGTAAGAGAAGACAGTACATATCTTCAATTAGTACAAAACAGCGATACAAATGAATAAAAGATGATTGACGGCTGCAATACATATCTTCTGAGAAATATAAGAGGTGTGTCCACACGAACGAGAAGATGACACCACGAACCGGGGAGGAGGCACCACAATGGGGATTCATGAGAACAAGTAGGAAACAAACACAGAGATATGCCAAAAAAGAACACCTGCAGAATTATAGGGGAAGAAAAAGAAAAATGAGAAATAAGAAGAACAAGTGATAAAACAAATTCTAACAGGAACCTGCAAAGAGAAACAAGGTAAGTCAAGACGATTCAAAACATAGCATCAAGAAAAAAAAAGAGTAAGTCAAGGCCTGGAAGACGATGATGAAGAAGAAGGACCAGAAGTTTCCATAGACGTGGTGGAGTGTAGGTGAATACATTTCTTCAGATGTGCCGGATCAACAAAAGTTGAAGTGTTATTTTGGAAAGTGACCTTAAACAAACACGGACGGAATAGTCCATAGCGTGCTCCAAGGGTATGTAAGGCTGGACGAAGATCAAGGAATTCTTTCTGTCGCTTGGTTGTTGTTAAGGAGACATCCTGTGAGATAAATAATTTAGAGCCTAACCAAGCAAGTTGTATTTTGCGTTTAGCTGCATTTAAAACCAGCAATAAGTCTGTAAATTGCAAAAATAGAAAAATTACACCTCGCGGTTTTGAAGGAGCAGATGACAAAGAGGTGGAGACCCAGCCTGTGTGCTTGTTGAATGTTCAAGTTTGTAGGTGGACGGAGGTCGAGAAGTTTTATCAAAAAATTATTGAAGATGTTGACAGGGTCATTACCCTCCAATCCTTCGGGAAGACCATATAAACGAAGGTTATTGCATCTGTTTCTATTTTAAAGGTCTTCTGCTGATTTTTCAGTGTAAGGACCTCCCTCTCCAAGGCAGACACTTTAGTAGCTAAAGACTGTAGGTCATTGACATGTTGTTCCACTATGGTGATGATGGATTCCATAGATGCCCATTTAGAGTCCAACACTTGCAAAAGAGAGTTAGTTTCCTTACTGAATGGGCACCGAGAGCGAATTTCCTCAAAAACCATGTCCAAAGAGACTGGAGTGACAGTCTTTGGTGGAGAAGGAGGGTACTGTTTGATGTGTTTGTTGGCAGAGGTTGAAGTCTGCGATTTGATTGAAGACGTTGACTAAATCGTCGTTTTGGCAGATCCAGATTGAACCATTTTACTGGTATTGTGAGACGAAGAAATTGTATGAGGTGAGTCTGTGACCAGAGCGTGGACGGTGTATCTCTATTAGTGAGTACTAACTTCTTAGTCTTGCCCAAAAGGCAAAGGAGGAAAGAAACTTTGTTGTGGTAAGAGAAATCAGCAGTAGATCTCCAAGCCAGTCAGAAGAGTGTAGAACGCAGAATGTAGGCGCACAAGGAATATTGTGGAGGAACAATAAAATCACATCTGGACCAAATGGAAACAAAATAACCCTAAAATATTAGGTGCAGCATTATGTTGAAGTCAGAGTGGTGGAAAAAACATTGCGCTTGAAGAGAGATGCAAAGAGTTCATTGCATGTAGAAAACAAAATAGCGGCAGTGAAAATGCTGCAGGAGTTCGGAGAAATTATTTAGCCCAAAAGATAAAAACAGGCATTTTGGTAAAAGAAATCCACTCAGGGGGCTTCGATTTTAGAAACAAACCGTTTCAATGTGAAATTCGTGCTGAACAGCAAAAAATGCAGCGACTGCTCATGTCGAGATCTGGAGCTCCGAGGTCAGGCGGCCACCTTGTCTTGCGCTGCGCTCGCTCCCCCCGCGTATGTGGTATTTCTATAGTGCCAACCTATCCAGAAAGCAGTGCAGCACTGCACATGGTCAATGGCAAGCTTACTGTCAGCGAGTGGTAGGAGAGGCCGATGTGTTGTGGGCTGTTGATGCATTGTGATGTAGTGTTATTTAAAGAGGTAACTCTACAACTCCTTCCTAAATTGGACCAGTAATATGGGATGCTGCTCCAGATACTGGAAATAGTACATCTATCTGTACTAGCAATAAAAGCTAAACTTAATACTGATCCCCCTTAACCTAGTCCTAACGTTAATACCTACTCTAAGACTGAAACTCATTCGAACCCTAAGCTTCAGCCTACTTAACAGTAAACCTACCCCAAACCTCACAACAGCCCTACCCCAACCTTAAACTGAATTTTAACCTAACACTAATTCTGACCCTAGTAAGATCTGAAAGGCTAAGAACGTGTTTTTCTGTAATACTTATATTGCAAAATAAATTGCCTACAGAAGTTTTTCAAAATGTTTATCTATACTGGTTGCTAGAGGACTGGCGGCTGATTTCCATTGAAAGAAAGCGAGCTTCTCAGCTTAAGAATGACTGAGACTGAAAGGAGAGCTGAGGCCTGTGGCAGGGCACGATACATTACATTACAGAGAAGGCGGCCAACCCCTCATCATTGTGGCTCCCTCCCCATTGTGGCTGCTCTCTTAAATGGACGGAAGAAGCCCAGAAGGCACTGATGAGATGCCAGTGGTAAATCCATTTTCAGAATGTACCCTTCGGTGATTGTGTCAATTAATGCATGAGTGAAAGACACAGTTCCTGGACTGAATTACCATAGCAAAGATTCCCTTGTAGTGGGTTGAAAGTCAGTAAGAGTTGCAAGATGATTGAGATTCTCCTAGATCAGTTGGTGGGTGCCATTGGGTGGATTGAAATGTTAGCTACGGATACCTTCTTTCATGGTACTGGTGTGAGAACTCATTCTGTAGCTTCTCAAAAGCTTATTTTGTGTGTCGCCCGTTGTCTAGCCTTCAGTTCATGGTTTCGTGATGGGTTCTGGAAAAATGTAGTCTGTATCAGGAGATGGACTTGCATGAACAGTCTTGCAGTCATGCAATTTTACAGGAGTGCATTTTCAAAGTGATTAGGATATGATTTCACCTCTTTTTTATGTCTTCCGTGAATTTATAAGACATGAGTTCTTGAGTACGCCAAGTTACTAGTCTATGGATACTGCAGCATAAGATGTGATCACTAAAGGGAAGCAGCAGAACCATGAAGTTCTAATTTGTTAATTAACTAATGGATAAAACACAAATCTTGGTTTAGGAGGTTGGTTACACGAGGCAAGTCATTTATCTGCTATGTAACATAATGAAAATTCATCCTACTGACAAATTAGCTTTTCTCTATAGTCCTCTTTACTGAGAAAGATGATAATCAGGTGGAAGAAGCTGTGGTGTATTTAAATATTTGGCTACCTACCATCTTTTCCTTCCTTTCCTATATCTTCATGGGAATAATACTAAAAGGCACAATATCAGATAAATGTGATGTTCTCACAATAATGGGAGTTGTTATCTTTTATTTTCTCCTCAGCAGTATATTGCATTCTGGAATAATGATATAATAAAATCACATAAAAATAATAGTGTTCCCCTCTTCAAACTTTATTTAATTTATTATTAGGAAGTTAATTTTACGAATACATTCAACTTACGAAGTGATAACACCGGTACAGATCATAGTCATAACCTTAGTCAAGAAAGATGATAATAAGACGGGACAAGCTGTGGTGTATTTAAATATTTGGCTATCTACCATCTTTTCCTTCCTTTCCTCTATCTTCATGGGAATAATACTAAAAGGCACAATATAATATAAATGTAATGTTCTCACAATAATGGGAGTTGTTATCTTTTATTTTCTCATCAGCAGTATAATGCATTCTGGAATACTGATACAATAAAATCAAATAAAAGTAACAAATGTTCCCCTCTTCAAACATTATTGAATTTAAGTTAATTTTACAAACAGATTTAACTTACGAAGAGATAACACTGGTACCGCTCATAGTCATAACCTAATGGATATAGAATTGTGACACTTAACCCCTAACGTGTTGGCCGAATTTTCGCGCTGTGCGGGCAAAATAGAGAGTGGGCGGAGTTCGGACGGCCCCCGGCCGTCGTTAGCACACACCCACGGTGATGTGTGACGCCCAGGGGCCGTCGTGAGCACCAAAGGGGTTAATATACCTTGTTATTTTGTTAATGAGCACTTGTACATGTGCCAAGTGTAAGGCACCACAGCGTCTATTGATAGGTTTGCTAAAAAAAACACCTACAATTAAAAATGGACTGCTACATACTGAAAATTATATTTCTGAAGGGATCTGTGTTGGCAAATAAGCATTTTCCTTTGCAAGTTTGGTGCAGGAATCACAGTGCTTCTTGGTAAATTCTACATGCTGAGCGATTGAATCTATTTCGAAATGCTTGATTTCTTAAGTCATTGTCTTGGCATGTTCACATTATATGTATTTGGTTTAGCAACGTCTTCCTTCACCACTTTGTAGGGGGTCAAAAAAGGAGAAACAAATGAATGCGTGCACACACAAACATATACATACTATAAAACTGGAGTAAACTAAATTTAAAGCTTTGATAAAGGTCAAATTAGTAAGCAGGCAAATACTAAATGAGCATAAAGCTAGCCTTTGACTACATCTCCATTCTAATCAGGATCCCTATAGCAATGCTGATGTGTGTTTGCAAATACATAGAAACAGGATGTTCTTCTAAACTATCAAGCACTGCATCAATCCTCTGCCTGATTCTCCACTCCAACACTCCACAAACAAGTGCAATGCCATAAACCTATTCTTCAGGGAAAAAACAGGATCCAGCATCACATCATATAACACCAAGCCTCCTTTTTCTCTTAGACAAACCCTTTCTCATAGCATACCGCAATGATCATCCTTCAAAGCTACATCTCATAGACAAGGCCCTCCTGACCACAGATGAAGACCACTTCTCTCCGCTGATATTTTTGAGTCACTAAGCTGTTTTGATAGCATTGACCATACCGCCCTCATTCACACTCTGAAGTCTCAAATATGATTCACTGGCAGCATGCTTGACTGGTTCTTCACTTACCTTTCCAATCTGAACCTCAAAGAACAAACTGCCAAGAAAACAAAGACGGCCTGGTAGCAGCTCTCTCAACTAAAGAAAGTAAAACCCTTCCACATAGAAAGCAGGTCCAGAACTGCTGTTTAGTTTCTCATACGCTTGCATCTGAGTGGTGTAAAAGCTTTGCTGAATGTACTCCCTACTCCACATTGGCCCCACTTCATATCTCATCCTGGGCCTGAAGAAATTCCTGATGGAACTCTACTGGCTGTCCTTGCTGGCCCACATCATGTCGAAAACAAGCTGCATTATTTGCAAAGCCATCACAACCTGCACCCCTCCTCCCTTATCTGTCTTACTAGTGCACCATCTCTGATGGCTCTTGGCACACCCTTAGTTAGAAACAAATATAGTAGGAAGGTACCCCTTAATTTAATTTTAGGTCCAAGAGGAGGGGGGAAAACAATCAAAACCTGTAAGGGACCTCTTGCAGAACCGATATTGCTTTTGACAATAGCCATTGGCTTATACAAACTCCAAGAGAAACACATGTTCCTTCCTCAAGAATGGTTTAGCATTACGGACGTTTCTTGATACAATGCCGATACAACGCCGATATTTTGAAGCCATGTCTCACATACGTAGACCGGACGTTCCAGGACTTGGATGTACACAAAGGCCTGATTTTAACCGTACATGATGGAATGATTTCTGGGCCCATTTTATATACAAAGAAATGATCGAGGGGCACATACTCACGAAGATAAATGGTCCCTAGGGTTGTATTATTCTCTCACAAGACACTAAGCAGAAGATTTCCTTGTTTTTCCTCATTGGCTCGGATGGTATGAAGTCACATGTTAGGACTAGACCAAGGACTTTCCAGATATCCCTGCTCGCCTTCATTTTAACATAATCTTAGTACAATTGAATCATTGGTCCTGATGAAGGTGGTTTCAAGAACGTGTGTTCCACCGAAACGTACGTCGGCCTTTGACCTTTTGGAATCCGGCCAGTGAAATACATGACATATGAATTGGAAATGAGACATTTATGATGTACATATCCAACAATGAAAGTATATAATATGCTACATTGTAACAAATTAAAATACTGTTTGCCTAAATACACTGTTGGTTTCCATTTGTTAGCACTTTTGTATTTTTATCACATGTTGTGTGTCAGAGTGAATGATTGGTTTGCTATGGAGTGTGTCTGCTGGTTTGTATGAGTCTGTTGGGGCAGGGCAGCGATCAAGAATGGCCATGTTTTTGACTTCATTCGTGTATATTTATGTTCAACCTTGTTGGATTAATTGGAAGATTCAACTTTGTGATTTGTGAATTTAGCACATTTTTTCAAATGAATTTTCTTTTTTTGTAAAATAAAATATGAAAAATAAAAAATTATGTTTTTCTATCAAATTTGTCATTTCTAAAGAAAATTTTCTTGAGGAAGAAACATGTGTTTCTCTTGGGGGTTTGTACAAGCCAGTGGCTATTGTCAAAAGCAATATAGGTTCTGCAAGAGATCCTTTACACACCCTTAGTTAGAAAAAAGTCCTGATCAGTGATGTCATGAGTGATGTCACTGACCATGCCATGAGTGATGTAGTATGTGATGTCATCAGCAGTGCATTGCGGGCGCGCGAGTTTTAGTAAGCTGAACTAACTATAACGGGGACATTTCAATGGTTTTGTATGAGTGAAATCTGCAGCTAACTATAACATGTGTGAAACCTATGGTTTTTTCAGTGAATTTCAAAGGTTTAGTAAATGATAATTTTTAAATGTATAAATTATTACATTTATTTATTTTTATACTAATTTCTTACATTTTTATTAAAAATATTTATATTTATTTTATTTTTTAAATTATATTTCATATTCTTAAAGTAAAATAATAACAAAACTAAATCCCCAATTTTTTTTATATAAAAAAAATGTTCTAAATTTTTTACAATTACAATCTGTATAATTCCTTTTTTATATATTATTGGGGGTAATCGCACCGTACGCGTACAGTGATCGCACCACACTTTGTACGGCAAATGGTCCTCTGATTGTAGTCACGCACTTGTTACGGATACGCTTTGACCTTGCGCATCGCATCAACGCTTCTGCATGACGTCATATACGGCGCCCCGTAAGCGTACGGCGCAAAAGTTTCTAATTGTTCAAAAACATATATTTAGGTATTTAATGTACATATTAAGGGAAGACAGTATCTAGGACAATCATGAAATTCGTTTTTTTTAAACTTTTAATAAGCAATTATTACTTTTAAAAGCAATTACGCAAATTGCGAAGGTACGTCGTACATACTCGCATTTTAAGAGCACCGTAAGAGCAGTGTAAGCGTACGCAAAGTCATGTGACCATAAAAGGAGAGTTTTGTTTGGTTCATGATACTTCCTATTCCAACTGTTGAAAGACCCCTCTCATTTTGATCATCCTACTTCGACTTTCCCAGGAAAAACATCTATTCTGTGGAGCTGTAGTCTTTTACAACCAAACTCTGCAATGGCTGCTCTTTTAGAGACTTCATCAGTACATTCCTCTAAGGAAGATTTTGTTACTGAGCCACCTCAGAAAAAGAGAAAAGAAGCTTTCATTTGGAAGTTTTCTTCATTTCCGGAGGGACAGAAAAAGGTGAATGTACCGAAAGTAACATGCAAGATCTGTGAGGTTACACTTTCCAGGGCTGACCCCACTAAAAAGTACTCTTTCGGGACAGCCTCAATGGTTCGCCATGCCAAAAATTTGCATCCAAATAATTATGGAAGGATGGCAACACAAAGGTTCCAGGAAAACCCTCAACCTGCAGTTCCTTCTACCTCAACTGCACCACCACCTCCTCCGAGCAGTCCGCATCCTATTTTGTGCCTCAGTTTGCAGATCTTACAATTCATTGTAAATTTTGCAGAGAACTCCTTTGTTACGGTGAGCAGTCTATTAACCTCATTGTGAAGAGCAAAGAAGAGCACCGTTGCCCAAAACAATAATATATTTTTTTCTTTTTTCTTCCTGTTACCCAGTTTTTTTGTTTCCAGTTTCATTTTTTTGGTTTAAAAAAAAACAACTAAAAACTTGCTGAAAAAATAAAAAATAAAATAGAAAACTAAAAAGAAAAAAACACTTCTTTTCAGAACTACCTCCACTGGCTTAAAAAAGAACTATATTTCTATATTAGTGTGTAAAACTTTGTCAGAATGAATGTGTAGTGCATAAATGAACGAATGAATTAGTAGTGTATGGTGAATGTGAAAGTGCAAAACTATAAGAGAGTGCTATAGCATTAATGTATAAGGTGTTTACCTATACTATATTGTAGTACCTCCAAAGCACTTCAATGTAACACATCCATATAAATATGTTAGAAGTCTATACGTCAATTTGCAATGCTAGTGAAACTGCCTGGGTGAATTTGTATGTGTTAGGAGCGAATTTACAACACCCTTGTACCTCTTTTACACATCTTTTCCGTCACTTTTGTGATACAGCGGTGTTGCAAAAGATGTACCATAGTACCTGATATTTACAATTGATGCATATGGAAGGGATGGGAGGAACCATTTTTAGGAAAAGGAAATGGGTTTGTATTCAACAAAAACAAGAGTCCCTTTTCTTTGTTTTATAAGGATAGAAATCTGGAACAAATATGTAAGTTGCATCACATTCTAAAGCCCTGCGCCAGAAAGAGACTTTCCTGCGCAGAGAGGGGGGGGGGGGGAGTGGAGGTGTTCTAGCATAGGAACACCTCCTAAAATCGACTTGGTGAAATCTATAATATTTCATTCAGTCACTTTTACTCCTATGCTACGTCAAAACCCTGCACCTGCTTGAAACCGGTGTAAGGATTGACACAGCTTTGTGAGCATAATAATAATAATATAATAATCCACATTTGTAAAGCGCAAACCATCACCCGTTAGGGTCTCTAGGCGCTGGGGGCCATCGGGAAGATTAAGCAAGCTATTGCCCGGAGTCACATGGTGCTGGGCTAGTCTGCCACCGGCCCCAGGGATCGAACCATGATCCCCAGATTCCGGAGTTAGTCACCCTGGCCGCGGCGCCACACCCCTCCCCTAGATCATTGCTGGAGCTGCGTTGCACTTGGAACGCATTTCAAGCAATGCACCACCTTCACAACACAAATACATCACATATCTGTGCTGTTTTTGCTCCATAATACACTACATTGTAAATACGGTGCATCCATTGTGCTGATATGACAGTGCATAATAACTGCCATATCTCTGGAAATGTACCACTTATTGTACATCTGCTGATTACTGTTTCAATGTAGTCAATGGATTACTACACACTGATCAATGAGTCACTACAAAACTATAACAGGAATTACAGAGTGTTTTCTGGAAGTGTAAGGATAGAGACTGGGGAATTCAAAATATAAAAGGTAAATTTGCTGCAGGTGCATAGAACAGTACATGCATAGTAAATAGGAGTTTGAAACAGTCCATATACTAAGGCCTACTTTGCTCCATAATTACTTGGGTACTGACTGCATGATTACAGTTCTGCAATATTGAAACAGTAGAGTGAGAGTGATTGTGAAAGTCTAATGATACAGACTGGACAATTGAATGTATAAAAAACAAATGTGCAGCTACATAGAAGAGTGCATGCATACTCTATACAGGTTTAAAGCAGTAGATGGCCTAAGGCCTACTTTGCACCATGATTACTTGAGTGCTGACTGGATAACTACAGTTCTGTAAGGCGAGTGTCTGTCTGAATTTAGAAGAGCTTCATTTTTAGCACAGTGCATACATAAGGACATTCTGCTGAATACTTCACTACAATACTGAATCAGCAATCACAAAGAGTTTGCTGGAAGTGTAAGAATATAGACTCGATAATAAAAGCTATAAAAGACAAGTTTCCCATGCATAGAGGACTGCATGCATAGTGTATAGAAGTTTGAAGCAGTCCATGCCCTAAGGCCCACTTTGCACCATGATTACTTGGGTACTGGCTGAATTATTCAGTCAGTCAAAAAGGTCTTTATTTCGATTTACATCATAAAAGACATACTATACATACACAGCCCAATCCATAAATAAAAAATAATAATATAATCGATAAAATCCATAAATACAATACATGCTAAAAACCAGAAGTAAAAAGTTATTTTATGTATGTACAAAGACTCGCGACTGATACAATCAATAAACCATTATTATTACAATTCTGCATGGAGAGTGTCTGGCAAACTGTACAGCAGCTTCACTTTTAGAACAGTGTATACATAAACACATACTGCTGAATGGCTCACTGCAATACTAAAATAGCAGTACCAAAATGTTTGAAGGAAGTGTAAATATATAGACTAGGCAATTGAAAGTTTATAAGCCAAGTCTACAGGTGCATAGACAAGGGCATTTATTATTTAATAACCTTCCCAAAGCCCCAGGCGCCAGCACACCTTTCCGAGGGTACGATTACGATTTACAAATGCTAGCATTTTTAAAATTAAGAACCATAAAAATAACGAATATTAAACCTTTTTTTTTCTTCTAATGATAACGATATTTTTTATACGTCTTCTATTTAGATGCTTTTAATCATGAAAATGCAAAGAACACATTTTACCGAGTAATACTTTTTAAACTCTCCAACGTGTGTAGATAATAATGCCTTATACGTGTTAATATCAAAATCGAAACCATTACAGCTTCACAGTTTGAAAATTTTCCAAACATGTGCAGACGAAAAACAGTTAAAACGTGAGCAGGTGTAAACTACAAAATGTGCCATCTACATAGGCGGAGCCACATCTTCCTTCCATAGACTACTAAACAACAAAAAACTATATAAACCACACCTACTGTGCAATTAGTTTCGTTTTCCCGAATTATTTCTGAATCGCCAATCTCTGTTGCAGGTTCCGTTCTCTAGCATCGGATTCTCTTTTTGCGTCAACAAACATATTCCGGAGTTGTACGTTGTTTCAAGATGGCATAGTACTTAGTTATAAATTGTGACTATTTGTCAATATTTAAACATTTATATGTAGAAAAAAATGTTATTGATTGTTTTTCGCTTTTTCTCTGTAACGTCAGCAGCTTGTTCTTAGAAACAGATATATTATAACAAATATTACTCCTTTTCTGGCTCCTTTTACCTTATATATAGTGACTTTTTATATTATAATATTGATGCTGTACTTCGCTCGAAAGGTGTTGCTAACCCGTCGACGCAAACCCTAAACATTTACAATCAACATGACAATGATACACTTGTTATTATGTTTTCCCCTAGAGATCACACACTGTTAATATGTATATTATAACATTAACAGTCTTAGTGATCCTAGCGGAATTCACAATCCGTCGACACAAACAGTAACGATAAGTAAGCAATGTTACTGGCTTGCGGCTTTCAGTCTATTTTCTCCTTGTGATCATATGCTGTGAGAATATATACATATTATTATTCTCAACGTCATGATCTCAGAGGAGTTTATGACCCGTCGCCACGAAGATCTAATTTTTTCACCTCCCGGAGAAAAGAAGTTCAGTAAATAATTACCACTCGAAACTATTTCATTATAGATGTTCTGTTAAATACATAACTTTATTTTCCTTTTCTTTTTACTGTAACAATGGTATCAATTGTTATATTATAATAGATTGTCATATTGCTACAGAACAGGAATGGGAGATTTTTCAGCGCCATCTGTAATATAATTATCAAATATTTATAAAAACTTGATCAAATATTTTTATATATTAAAATATAGCTATCATGCATATTTGTTACTTTAAATATTTACTAAACCCTGAATGTTATTTTCTAATTTCTATTCTTATTTGCGATTCCTATGCACCTTCTCCCTAAAGAATATATAGGACCTGTACTATATATTATAAGAATAGCATTCTATATATTCTTTGGTGAATATGTGATTTATTAACGGAACAGTCTGCACCTTGTAAACACTACGACAGCACGTTTCTGAATTGTACAGAATACAAATTTAAAAAAATAATAATGCATGCATTTCTATGTAATATGAAACAATTGATATTTTACTGTTTTACTTGTTCTCTTGATCTGAGATAATGTAGTGCGGGAATGTTTGTTGTAGCACTTCTATTCTACTTTATCTAAAAGGAACTGATGCCCTGTTACATCAACAGCAATGTGGGGCAACACTTTTACAAACTGTAGCACACAAATTAACTATATAGCCACGCTTAACTGATATTGTATGAAATTCCATTTTTAATTGTCACCCCTTTCATATATACTGCGACAGTTTCCGAAGACAGTTTATTTGTATTTGCTTAATAAAAACTGTTTCAAACCTAGACTGAATTTTTGCTGCGCAACCACACCTCCCCATCATGAAAGTAAACACCACATTATAAGTAAATAGTAGTACTAAGAAGTATGTCACCTACAAACTTGATAAAAGAAAACAGCGCAAAACACTGTCATTTTTCCGCTGTGATTTATACACCACACAGCAATTATATAAATGGCCCTTGAAACATATATACATTTTTTACCTCATAATTCCTCTCCACCACCTTATGGGCACTGTAAACAGTTAATAGTTTTCCTAACCTACACTCTACTACTTTCTTTCCCCATACTCCTTTGGAAAATGCATCACAATATCACTGACAACAGTGAACCGTTCCCACCCAATAAGGAGCAAACTTGTGTTCGGAACACCGATTCGGTATTTCAGAATCGGTAAATGGGATGTAGCTAAAAATTCTGTAATTTTTACCGATTCAGTAAAATTCGGAATCAGCCTTTCGGAATTTACCGAATCGGTATTTGGTATTTCCCATTCATTCCTATAAGCCTTTTGGCCCATAGGAATGAATGGGAAATACAGAATCGGTAAATAACGAATTGGAAAATGGCAAGCACCAGTGAAACGGAACTCCCAGAGAGGAAGAGAAAAATAAAATTCAGCACCATGGAGCTGCAAGTCCTCGTGGAGGAGGTGGTGAAAGAACACCATAAATTGTTTAGAAAGCAGTCCCTGTCTGTGGCTGAATCTGCCAAAAGAAAGGTTTGGCTGGAAATACAGTCCAAAGTGAATGCTGTAGGAGTGACTCCAAGGGACAGAGATGACCTGAAATAGAGATGGTATGACCTCAGCAGCGTAACCAAGAAGAAAATTGCAGAGCTCCACAAAGAGGCAAACAAAACTGGAGGAGGGAAGAACCGTGCACCTCCCCTGGCTGAGCTGGAGGAGTTGGTGGAGTCCACCATAGAACCCAAGAGCGTCTGTGGACTGGGAGATGCAGACAACTCAGCCAGAGCTGCCCCAGAAAATGTAATAAGCATGCACAGCAATCCCCCCCACCCCATCAACTTCCCTTTCCCCTATGTGGCAGTGTTAACCCCACTCCAGTAGAAGTAGCAGTATACAAGAGCAGTGCATTGTGGGAGATGTAGTCATTGAAAGACCTACCATGTCAGACAGCACACCAAGCAACAAGTAATGCAACACATATCAGTCACAATCAAGCAGAGGCAATATGTACAGTGTGTCAGTGAGAAGAATGTAATTGTATGAGCATTGAGGCAGGAGCACATAGCTAATGTACACTTTAATGTCCACAGGCGAGACATCTCGCAGGCGTACCAGGGAGAAGGAAGGCACTGCACCACAGAGGGACGAGAGCCAGGAAGCAGGCACAAGTGCAGGGAATGTCACTGAGGACACTGGTGATACAACAACACAGCCACCATCCCAAGACCTTGAAATGTCTCCAAAGCTGCAGGCCTCCCCAGAGCGTTCACAATCCCCTCTGCTACTGTCCTCACCTAAAATGCCTGCATCACTGCCGCAAACAACACCTGCAGCTCAAAAAAGCAGGAGTCATGCTGTTGCCCCACTAGTGGAAATGGAAATGGAAATATCAGCAGGTGACATGGAGGGGGATGACACTCCAACCTTGGCTGGGGAAGGAAGCACTGCCACAGAGCAGTCCAGCGCAGAGGGTGCCGGCACAGGTACCAGATGCCGCAGGCCCAGACATAGCAGTGCTGCACAACATGTGGAGGGTCCCAGTGTCTTTCTTGGGCTGGAGGGTAGCATGGTCAAGATACAAAGAATACAGAGGAAGGCCATCCAGTTGGTGCAATGCCAGATGAGGCACCTGAATGCAAACATGGACAACATAGGGAAGGGCATCAGTGCACTGGTGGATGAGAACAAAGAGATGGCATAAGGTATGAGGGAGATGGCTGCAGTGATGCGGGACATGTCACAATCCGTGCAGCTTCTGTGCACAAAACTGGACCAGGACATGTCAAAAAGGCAGAGAGACAGGCAGCAAGCACAGCAACACACTAAGGCAGTGAACGCCTGGCCACAGCCACTTCCCTTCTATGCAGACGATGCATCAACATGCAAGAGTCACTAACACACAGCAGCAGTGAGGTTTCCAGGGGCCTTGCAGGGGTTACAAGTGCTGTAGAGGTGCTGCTTAATGCACAGTCAGCAAATACTGCTGCTCTGGATGTACCTGAGAGCGAGGAAAGCACAGTAGGAGCAGCATGACAAGCCCCATTGTTGTTGAGACACGGAGGAGCAGCAGGCTTCATGGTGCTCCAACACCCCACACACCCAGTGAGGACAGCCAGCAAATTACATCTGGCACCGGTAGGCGTGGCCAGATGTAATTTGCTGATGCTGCCCACACTCCATGACATTTAATGGGGAAGTGAGCCAGGACTACCATTGTTAAATGCATGACATTTGTGTTGCACATTTGTGCCCTTGAGTACCTGCGTAGTGCCAATGATTAAACAACGTTTGGTACATACTCCACCTGTCTGTGACTCTTTACTCACTCAGAAATAGTTTTGTGTGATCTCTGCCCCTCTCTGTCTGCCATCTGTAGGTGGAGCCACTCCTGCTGTGTTGGGTTCAGGCAGTGCATGTTCATCATCGCGGTCCTCATATAGTCGCTCAATTCAACCTCTGTGCCCTTCTTTGTAGCAAGGTTGTGCAACATTGCACAAGTTGCAATCATCTTACAGCAGATGAGTGGTGAGTACTACCGTGCCCCTCCGCTTTTGTGGAGGCAGCGGAACCTGCTTTTTAAAAGACCAAAGGTGCGTTCCACAACATTCCTAGTGGATTTGTGTGCCACGTTGTATCGTCTCTTGCTCGGAGTTGAAGGGTTGAGGTAGTGTGTCAGGATGAACGAGCGGACGGCATTTGCGCTGTCACCTATTTGTAAATGAGAGAGCCATTACTCACATGCACACAAATACATACATCTGCAATATCTATCAGGGTGTGTCACAGTGTTTTACCTAGCAGGTATCCTTCTCCGAATTCCCCTGCTGTCAGGCGTGTGTAGATCCCACTGTTCTGAAAGATGTAGGAGTCGTGGGTACTTCCTGGGAACTTGGTTCTATGTCTGCGATAATGTTGTTGGCATCACAGATTACCTGTACATTGATTGAGTGGGTTGACTTCCTGTTTCTGTAGATGAACTCTGTGGCTGCAGGTGGGCATATTGGGATGTGGGTGCCATCAATACAGCCGATGTCATGTGGGAAATTTGCCATTTGATAAAAGTCAGTCTTGGTCTTGAGCAGTTCTGCGTGTGTGTCAGGGAAGCAGATGTAATGATGCATTCTCTGGCAGCTCTGGGACACCCCACCTACCGCAGCAATCACACTCTGGTAACTCCCAGATGCAAGCAGGTGTAGGCTACACAGCACCTGCACATGGAGTGGGATGGCGTGCGCCCTTGGGGTTGGGTGCTCCAAAAGTGGGTGCAGGTCCCTGATCAAGTCCAGGCTGGTTTGGGGGTGTAGCCTGTACCTTTGCAAGATCTCTGGCTCACTGAGTTGAAAGAGTGTTATCCTATGTCTGTAGACTTGCTCCTCCCTTCTCCAGACCCTCTCGCCTGCTGCCTGTAGCCGTAGCCGCCTTGCTATGACATAGAATGCCGCCATTATGGTCACACTGTTGCATTTTGGGGCCTTTTTTATAGCCTGCACCTGGTTACCACCTGCTTTCAATCCATGGTAATTACCGACTCTTAAATACCGAATTTCACGAAATTCAGTATTTTAGAAGTTACCTACATCTCAAAACTCATTTTTTGCCATTTCTTATTTACCGCTTCGGCATATAAGAATTCGGTAAATTCCGATTCGGTAAATTCCGATTCGGTAATTTCCGATTCGGTAAATTCCGAATTGGTAAATTCTGATTCAGTAAATTCAGATTCGGTAACTTACCGACTCGTATTTACCGAATCAGTCTTTCTTAGGCTCCTACATCTCAAATGCACAATACGGGTCGGTAACGGCCGAAATTCGGTATTTTCGGCTGTACCGACCGGTATTGGGCTACCTACATCTGGCCCATAACCTTTAGAACGCAACTCTTTTGGACTTTAAAAATTCCTCCAATTTCCTGGGTTAACTTCAGGTTGGCCTTATTGATTTGAGGACCCCACCCCATTTTATCGTTTAAAGAGAGGCCCAAATAATAAAAAATATGGACCCTCTCCAGAGGTCTATCATCCATCATTGGGTGTGGGCAGTTTGTGGAATTGGCATTAAAGACCATCGGGCACATGCATCAAGCGATTTTGGAATCGCAAATGGTGCGAATCGCAAAATTCGGCCGTTTGCGATTCCAAAGTCACTTTTTGGGATGCATCATTCATTTTTCAATTATCGCAATTTAAGAAATCGCAATTTTTTGCGATTTCTCAAATTGCGATAGCATTTAAGAAATCGCAAATTTTGCGATTTTTCAAATGCTATGCATGATTTTTTTTTTTGCGAATTCGAAATTTTGAAGGGGAAAATTACCATGAAGTACACCTTCATGGTAATTTGCGAAAAGTTTCAAAAATGCAAATAAATGCATTTTTGAAACTTACATTTTACACACACAAATGCCCTTGGGACATGTGTGTGAGTAAAATGTACTTACGTGACATTTCAGGGGTGCAGGGGGGGTTCTTTAGACCCCCCCTGCACCCTTGAAATTGCATTCTCATTTTGCGATTCCTTAATTGCGAATTCGCAAAATGAGAATACCTTCCCATTGATTCCTATGGGCCTCTAGGCCCATAGGAATCAATGTAATGCGATTCCTTATTTGCAATTCGCAATTAAGGAATCGCAAATAAGGAAAATTAAGAAATCGCAAAAACTTTTGCAATTTCTTGATGCATAGGAATTTGCGATTCCTAAATTGCGATTCCTTAATTCTTGCAATTTAGGAATCGCAAATTCCAACAATGATGCATGTCGATGCATGTATTTTGTTTTTATTCATGTTTACCACAAGGTTCCTCTTTTTTCAAAACTGGCTAAATTCCTTTAACTCTCGCTGCATCCCAATTGGTGATTTCGAGAGGAGCAGGGTGTCAACCGCAAACATTAGTGTGGGGAATTTGCGGAGTGCTAGTTTAGGGGAGTCTATATCCTTAACGGCAAGTAGGTCTTCGATTAACCCGTTGAGGAAGAGAGAAAAGAGGGTCGGCGCAAGCACACAGCCCTGCCTCACCCCCTTACCAACGGGGAAAGGAGCCGTTAGTTGCCCATTCTTGCCATACCTTACTCTAGCAAATGTACCCTCGTGAAGGCGTTTGAGCTGGAAGCAAAGATATGGTGGAACTCCCATGTCCAGCAAGATACCCCACAGCTGGTCACGGTCCATCATGTCAAACGCTGATTTCAAGTCCACGAAGGTAAGGTACAGGCTCCCAACTTCCAGCACTACATGCTTTCAGTAGATCAACTGGAGCTTAAACAGCTGATCTATGGTTGAAGTTTTAACTCTAAAGCCTGCTTGCAACTGGGTTAAAACATCATAGTCTTCCATCCAATTATGTAGTCTTCCCAGTAACACCCTTGCAAAATTGTTTTGTGTTACGTCAATAAGGCTAATTGGCCTATAGTTAGCAGGTTCAATGGGGGACCCTTTTTTGTAGATAGGGATGATCTCTGCACCAGCCCACGTCGATGGGGCTGGGAGGCCATGGAGAATTGCATTAAAAAGTAATTGAAGGTATGGAGCCCACACGACCTGCACGTTTTTATACAGGTCCCCAGGGATTCTATCTAATCCTGGTGCTTTGTTATGTAGTAACTTGGCTAGGACAGATAGTACCTCAGCCATAGTACAAGGGGGTATGTCCCATAAGGAATTGGGAGTAGGACAACACACCGTAATCTCACTCACACTCGATCCAATAAACAGGCTTGAATATAACTCCTTAAAATATAGATGCCAGGCTTCCTCATCAATATTTGGCTCAATAGTGGTCCTACCCTCGATTTTTCCAGTGTGGACCAAGTTCCAAAAACCTCTAATATCTTTTGAATCCAAGGCAAACTTAATAGCCTGTTTCCCAATCAGATTTTGCATTTAGGAGAGTTTTCTTAAAAACAGCCCTAGCTTCCCTAATGCGCAAGTTGTCACCCCCCTTGAGAGATGATAGCAGGGCTCGCTTTGCTTCCCTACAATTCCTGCTGTACCAGGGGTTTTTATCATGACAGTGATTACTCTTAGCAGATTTGCTGCTATAAAAAAAGTCCAGGAGGATTGAAACCATATTCTGATGAATTTTCCCGAAGTCGTTATCGTGTTCTATATTGGTAACATTTCCAGATATAAGGCTTGCCTTCTATAACAGGGGGATTATACTATTATATATGTTTGGCATTGTTTCCGGGGATTGATATATTGTAGCCCAGCGGATACGTCTCCCACCTTCAGGAACAACGAGGTTATTTTGGAGGGGATTTTCAGGACCTTGATCTATTAGTCCCATGTGGAAATCTAGCGATGCGACCAGAGGATTATGGTCACTTTCAATGTGCGCATCGACGCTAAACTCTGCCACTTTATGCCAAATCTCTACACTAAATAGAAAGTAATCAATTACTGATGCCTAGCCAGGTTCTCTCAAAAGTAGGGCGCCCTGGATTATCACCCGGAAACCATCCATTACAAGCCCTCAAAGAAAAAGTCAGGGTAAGAGAAGTTAATTGGAGGACAAGTGGGGTCCACCCCCTAATCAGGTATGCATTGGCCACCGGGATTGACCAAGTTGCGTCCTCAACGCTGGTGATAAGTTTCAAAAGACCATTGAGAGGTTCAAAATGGCAATTAAAATTCCCACCAATTAAAAAGTACACATTCCCCAAAAGTGAATTAAGGAGGCTTACCAAACAGTCTAGCGTCGGGGAAATACCACCATGCTGGACTGGCCGAGAATAAACATTAATGATGGCTAGTTTCGGTAGGTTTCTATGGGTCAGAAGAATGCATATAATATCAGGAGAAAGGGTTTCTACTCTCTTTACCTTGCATCCTAAGTGGGAACCCACCCATATGCATAGACCCCCCGATGGTCTACCCCTAGGGCCCTTCACTACTGCCTCACAATATGCCACAAACCCTACTCTATATAGAGGCTTAGAGCTCAAGTTTCTTGAAATAGGCAGATCTCGTGGGAGTTAATATCATCTCCCCAATCGGGCAGATCTAATTTAGCCGCGAGACCCGCAATATTCCAAGACAATATTCTGGGACAATTGGCTCGCACTTCCAAACCACTCCCAACAGTTGCCTCCAAATCACGGCTATCTGGCATTCCAGGAGATTCAGAGCTAATGGGGGGTGGAGCTGGATCTAGGGGGCATGGTCCAACATCACAGATTACAAGATTTATTCCAGTTGGGGCAATAGGATTCCCCATCTCCTCCACTACATTAGCTATACATGGTTTACCTCTTTCAATAGATACTAATACATCACTAAACAAGGAGTGTTGGTTTATTACCCCATCCCCCAAACCCCTAGCATTATCACACAGTTGCTTAATCGCTATCAGAGAGCAGGAATCAGTAGATGATAGTCAATCCACCAGATCTAATACACGGAATATATTGCTGAGTGGAACGCTTGGTGATACCACTGTGCTATCCAGCCCTTCTTTATAACTCTGCATAACAGGCTGGCCGCACTTGCCCCTGCTCTTTCCGTAATGGCCAAAATTAACCATATGGTTTGGGGGAGTATAAAAGTAACTTACATCCCGGGTCTGAATAGTAGATCTCAACTTTTTAGAGAAACCTGCACAAACATGTTCCGCCACCCTTCTATCCTTAAAGTTAATAACAATGCAATCCCCTGCTATATTTTTGGGTCTACCTCCTACCCAACTCACTCTTCGGGCAAACAAGATTTGACATTGTACATTTGTCGGAAGAGGTCTATTATTAATATTCAGCCAAAGGATCGTTTTGTTCTTTAGTTCAACGTAGGATTCAGCTCTACCAATTTCCAGTTCTGGGACCCCAGCTAAAACAGCAACATATGGTGAACAGTCAGGAGGTAGATCTAGGTGGGGAAGGATATTCTTTGGATCTTTACCAATATAATTCCCCTTGAAGGCTACATTTGCTTTTTGCGTCTGACCCTCTCCCGGCAGTTGTTGAACTTCTCTTTCTCCATGGTTGCAAGCCAGATTTCGCTGTACGTCAGGACCAGCTATGGTGCTCGTGCTAGCTACTTCATTCCTACACGTTGTAGGGTCCATTGATTTTAGGGCAGAACTGTGGGTCAATAAGCAGTTGGTAACAGAAGGACCCCTTGGTCCATTCTTTGCGGGTTCGTGGGCTTGGCCACAGTTCGCCATTTTCTTCCTAATGCATCCCAGACTAGACATTGTAAGTTCTTCATATTTTTCTAACCAATTCTCAATTGACAATAGTCTTTCTAAAAGGGGCTGCAGAGACAATGTTATAAGGCCACCTACTTTTAGCCAAAAACCTTCTTCCAACTGAGGCAGTGTGTCTGCAATATCAGCCGCGTTCGTACTGTTTGTAACAGGCGACATCTCCTGGGGCTCTTCAGTAATTAAGGACTCTGCATTTGCCAAATCGCTGATCTTATTGAGTTTCGGAATCTTTGACTCTTTCCCCCTCTGTGGAGCTCCTCCTCGCTTCCTCTAGGGGGCCGCCCCCTACACACACACACATATATATATATATATATATATATATATATATATATATATATATATATATATATATATATATATATTCAAGCAAAACGGCGTTCCAAGCGCGCGCTTAGGTACCAAAAGAATCCACACCAACAAGCAGGTCTGTCAAGTAGGTAGGGTTTATTCACGCCATAAGCCCTACGTTGACGTGGCTTATGGCGTGAATAAACCCTACCTACTTGACAGACCTGCTTGTTGGTGTGGATTCTTTTGGTACCTAAGCGCGCGCTTGGAACGCCGTTTTGCTTGAATATTGACTACCGGTCACCTCACCGGCAGCGCGCCACCCCCACTTGACGAGGGATACTCCATTGAGGTTGCCGTTGGATGTCATATATATATATATATATATATATATATATATACATATATATATATACTAGCAGCCCGCCCCGGCATTGCCTGGGGGCAGAAGGGGGCTGGGGGCTGCATTTTGAGCATTTGTTTAGTCCCGGCCGGGCCTTTCGCCCGCCCGCCCCGACATTGCCTATACAGCTGCGCGCCCGCCTGCCTCCCGCCTCCCACCTCTGCCTAGCAGCCCGCCCCGGCGGCGTTGCCCAGGGGCAGAAGGGGGCTGGGGGCTGCATTTTGAGCATTTGTTTAGTCCCGGTCGGGCCCCCCGCCCGCCCGCCCCGACATTGCCTATACCGCTGCCCGCCCGCCTCCCGCCTCTGCTTTACCTCAGCCGCGCTCCGGACTTAGCCCCCACTCCCGGGCCCCCGCCCGCCCCGACATTGCCCGGACCGCCTCCCGCCTCCCGCCTCGCCTTACCTGAGCCGCCGCGCCACCCCTCGCAGCTCGTCACCGCTCCTCCCCGCCTGTCGTCATCACGCAGGTGTAGGTCGCGGTCAGCGCTACGTCGCGGCCGGCGCTTGTTTTAGGGGACTACTTTGTTTTTAAACTTTAATTTTTTAATTTACGTTTATTTTTTATTTTATGCAGCCTATTTACACACCCTAAAGATTACAACAATGTATTGGGTGTGTGGATTGGCGCTGTGGTTTCCGAGTTTACCTTGCCAAAAGGTTTCTGTTCTCTCTTTATAATAGTAGTATATATATATATATATATATATATATATATATATATATATATATATATTTATATTTATATATATATAAGTAGAGAGAGAGAGAGAGAGATATGTGTGTACAATTCTCATTCGTCTTTGTAAGAAAACCGCGCACACTTGTGATGATACTGCAAAGATGAATTAATGAATTATTGGCTCCAACATCCGACGTGTTTCGGCACAAGTGTTTCTCACGGGCCTGTATACATTTAAAATCATTGTGTCCAGATGGACTGACCATCACTGACAACACGACCTGATAACTGCATATCTCAAGCAATCTCAGGACTGCATTGATTCCACATTCCAAATGGAATTTTCACTGATGATGTTTTTTGAAAATCCAGCGGCGTCAGCTGTTCAACCACTGAGCAAAGAATGTTGTACTACCTGAGAAAAGCGGAAGCTAAAAACGTTGTAGTGGAAAAATATTTTCGCTCTTTTGTGAGTCCAACTGTTAGAACCGGCTGTCTCTAGTTGGCAGAGGTATACACTTCTGACAAATAGGGACACACCTTTTCTAGTCAGGGCAAGGGGATCACACCCTTTGATAACCCCTGCTCACCCCCTTGGTAGCTTGGCAAAGCAGACAGGCTTATCTCAGAGGCTGCGTGTTAAGCATTTATGACCACATACAGTAATAAAGTGAACACACTACAAATGGACACGACACAGTAGTATTATAAAAATAAGGATTTTTATATAAGGCTTAGCACAAGACCAAATAACGACAAAAATATACACAATCTTAATAAATACTTTTGGAAAGGAAAAGGTTCAAATGTGCATGCTTCTTTAGGACAAAGTCTTTTCGTATCAAAGCAATTCTTCTTCTTGGAAACACAGTTCTTAGCAACAAGGTAACCCACACGGGGGCTACACAACGTCGAGGCAAAGTTAATCCAAAGGTTCGGCGTCGACCGCGAGGAGCGCTACGTCGAGCCTGGAGTCACACGGACCCCCAACAACACAGTACCTTTGCAGAAGGAAGCACGCAATGATCAGCGGCGTCGAGCAACCCGGCGTCGTGTCTTCAGTGTCGATCAGGCCTCAGCAGTCGTCGATGTCGATGATGCTGTTGCAAAGAGTGAGCAGCGCTCACGGTGTCGAGAGGGCACGAGGGCGATGCAATCAGCAGCGGTGCAGACACGAGGTCCCTTGGAGCTGGAGCCAAACTCACTACTCACTGGCGTTGCTGCTGGCGTCGATCGGGCCCGGCAGCCGGCGTCGAGGAAGCGGGACACTTGAGCCGTCACTCACGGTGTCGAGCTGGATTCGGCGACGTCCGTCGGCGTCAAGCTTGCGGGCTCTTTCAGAGGTGCTGGATTCACAGGTTCCAGCAAATAGCACTTTAAGCAGATGAAGTCCTTTAGCCATGTGACTTCAGCAGGAGACTGGCACTCTTCCAGTCCTTGGAGATTTTCTTAGCAAGCGTGAGAGTACACACACAGTTCCTCTCTCCTGGTTCCTTGGCAAAAATAAAGAAGCACTACAGGATTCCCCCCAGCAAACAGCACACCGGCAGAAGGGGTAGGCAAGTCCTCAGATCAGCAGGCCTCTTGTCCTTGGTTACAGGGTTCCTTGTCAGAAGTGATCTAAATTCTTGGTTCAGGGGTCCTTCTCTTATACCCCTTTTTGGCTTTGATCCCTTTGTCCATGCAGGGGAATTTCCCAACATCCTGGGTCTGTTGTGGGTGGAGCCAGGCAGAGGCACCTGGCCTATTCACTGAGCAGGGCTGGGTCCTCAGACGCCCAGCAGGAGGTGGAGCCAGCATTGTCACTGGCAGGAGCAGAGCTATCGGCCTCCTGGTAGGAGGTGGGGCTAGGATCGTCCATGGCAGGCACGGAGCCATCAGCCGCTTGGCAGGAGGTGGAGCCAGCATTGTATCAGGCAGGGCAGGCTATCAGCAACTACTCTCCCCCTACTCTCAACGCAAATGTCCCACTCATCCCACACTGACTCATCCAGACCTCTGGAGCCACCCAGCTCCTGTCACACACCCGCAAGACCAGCAGAAACCAGAAATGGTTAGACAAGAAAATAGACACTTTCTAAAAGTGCTATTTTCAAACCCAGAGTCCAAAAACCATCCACACCAACGGATGCATAATTAAACCCCGAGTTCAGGGATACCAAACTCGACATTGCACCATACTCCCCGAGCCAACTAGGATCATAGCATTAATAATCCCGGCGGCCCATTCTAACTAATGGAGAGCAGGTTACCTCGCAATAGTGAAGAACGAAGATGGCTGTCGTTCACTATCAGGACATGCCAACTTGGTCAGGCGTGTCCTACCTTATACTTACAACGCACCCTGCCCGTGGGCCTACCATAGGGGTGACTAATATGAAGTTAAGGGAAGGTTTGAGGGACTGGCAAGTAGGTATACTTGCCCAGTCCGCGTGACAGTACTAGACTGCACGTGGGTTTCGCAATGACCGACCCGTGGACATTCTTTTACGAGGCCGCTCTTGTGGGTGGCACAACACGTGCTGCAAGCCCACGAGCGGCATTTGGATCTACAAGCCCCGGCACTCCTGGTGCACTAGACGAGGGACTGACAGTAAACCAAATAAGCCAAACATGGATACAATCGATACATCAATTTAACATCGGGAGCACTTGCGCTGTGGCACTGATCAGCAGTGGCACAGCGCCCAAAGCATATACCAGCAAAACATCGTAAAACAGTGGAGGCAAACAGAAAAAATGGAGGAGAGACTCAAGCCAATGATGTCAGGTCTAACACATGTCCCCTCCAGCTGAAATGTGGGGAGAACTACCCTTGACCGAGGGAGTCCTCATCACTAAGGCGGAAAAATCTGGACAGACCATCAGCATTGGCGTGATCTTTACCAGGGCGGTGTTCCACCGTGAAGTCCATCCCCTGTAGGGAAATGGACCACCTCAACAGTTTCGGATTCTCACCCCTCATCTGCATCAACCATCTGAGGGGCCTGTGGTCTGTCTGAACCCGGAAGTGCGTCCCAAACAGGTCGGGTCTTAGCTTCTTCAGCGCCCAGACCACAGCAAATGCTTCTCTCTCTATCGCACTCCACCTCGTTTCCCTGGGAAGTAATCTCCTACTGATGAAGGCTACAGGCAAGTCTCGGCCCTCTTCATTCACCTGAGCTAGAACAGCCCCCACGCCATGCTCTGAAGTGTCCGTCTGGACAATAAATTCTTTCGAAAAGTCGGGTGCCTGGAGTATAGGTGCTGTGCACATTGCAGTTTTCAGGGTGTCAAAGGCCGTTTGACAGGCATCAGTCCAGATCACATTAAGTGGCTGCTTCCTGGAAGTCAGCGAAGTCAAGGGGTGCACAATGTTACCATAATCCTTGACAAACCTCCTGTAGTAACCCGTGAGACCTAAGAAGGCTCTCACCTGAGTTTGGGTTTTGGGCGGCGCCCAAGCCAGGATGGTATCAATCTTGGGTTGCAGGGGGGCAACCTTGCCGCTCCCTACTTGGTGCTCCAAGTACACCACCGAACCCTGCCCAATCTGGCACTTACTGGCTTTGATTGTGAGGCCTGCTCTGCGCAGGGCCAACAACACTTCCTGGAGGTGGCGCAAGTGTTCCTCCCAGCTGGCGCTGAACACTGCGATGTCGTCCAGGTAGGCGGCACTGAAATCCTCCAGTCCAGCCAAGACCTGGTTGACCAACCTCTGGAAGGTGGCAGGGGCATTCTTCATCCCAAAGGGCATCACCCGGAACTGGTATAGCCCATCTGGTGTGGAGAATGCGGACCTCTCCTTTGCCCCATCAGTCAAGGCGATCTGCCAGTACCCAGACGTTAGATCAAACGTACTAAGGTACCGGGCAGCCCCCAACCGATCTATGAGCTCATCAGCTCTGGGGATGGGGTGCGCGTCAGTCTTCGTGACCGAATTGAGTCCTTGGTAATCCACACAGAACCGGAGTTCCGGTGAAGCACCAGGCGCTGCAGCCTTCGGGACCAAGACCACTGGGCTGGCCCAAGGACTGCTAGAGGACTCAACCACCCCTAACGCAAACATCTTGGAGACCTCCTCCTTAATGTATGCTCGAACCTTGTCAGTCACCCTGTAAGCCTTGTGCTTCACAGGAGGGCTGTCTCCGGTGTCAACGTCATGGACACACCAATGAGTGACATCCGGAACCAAGGAAAACAGATCCGGCAATTGTCCCAACAGGTGGCGACAATCCTGTTTCTGCTCAAGGGTCAGTGTGTCAGAGAGGACCACACCATCCACTGACCCGTCTTGCTCTTTAGCACACAGGAGGTCAGGAAGAGGCTCACTCTCCTCCTCCATTCCAGCATCTGTAGCTAGGAGCATGCCCACTTCGGACCTTTCTAAGTGGGACTTCAAACGGTTGACATGCAGGACCCGCAAGGGGTTCCTGGGAGATTTCAAGTCCACCAAGTAGGTGACATCGCTCTTCTTCTCCACAACCTTGAACGGTCCAGTCCACCTGTCCTTGAGCGCACAAGGTTCCACAGGGGACATGGCCCACACTTCTTGACCAGGCTGAAGCTCTACCAGAGTGGCATTCCGGTCGTACCAACGCTTCATCTCCTCCTGGCTGGCCTCCAGATTTGCCTGAGCAAGTTCTCCGAAGCGCCGAGTCTGGTTCCGAAAGGCCAGCATGTAGCTGTATACATCCTGGGGAGGTTTCCTGGGAGATTGCTCCCAGCCTTCCTTGACCAGACTCAAAGGCCCTCTTACCGGGTGACCGTACAAAAGCTCAAAGGGGCTGAACCCCAGAGACTTCTGCGGCACCTCTCGGTAAGCAAACAACAGGCATGGCAAGAGGACGTCCCATTTCCGCCTCATTGGTTCTTCAAGACCCATGATCATGCCTTTAAGGGTCCGGTTGAATCTCTCAACCAGCCCATTTCCTTGGGGGTGGTAAGGAGTGGTGAACTTGTAGATTACCCCACACTCCTTCCACAGAGACTTCATATAGTTGGAAATGAAGTTGGTGCCCCGGTCTGACACCACCTCTCTGGGGAACCCCATCCGGGAGAAAACACCCATCAGTGCCCGTCCCACCACGGGGGCCGTCACTGTTCGGAGAGGGATGGCTTCCGGGTACCGTGTGGCATGGTCCACCAAGACCAGGATAAACCTGTTGCCCAGGGCTGTCTTGGGGTCCAGGGGCCCAACAATGTCAATGCCCACCCGGTCAAAGGGGGTACTGACCACTGGAAAAGGTTGGAGGGGAGCCTTCTGCTTCCTTCCGCTTTTCCCACTTGCCTGGCAAGTGTGACAGGTCTTACAATGGATGTCTACATCCCTTCGCATCTGAGGCCAATAAAAATGGGTGACAAGCCTGTCATAGGTCTTGTCCTGCCCCAGATGTCCAGCTAACGGTACGTCATGAGCCAAACCCAGTAGGAAGGCTCTGAAGCGCTGGGGTACCACCAGCACACGGGCTGACCCAGGTTCAGCAGCCTTAGGCTCGCTATACAGGAGGTCGTTCTCCCAGTACACAAAATGTGACCCTGACTGATCACCTGAGGATTGGGCTGAGGCCTGCTGCCTCATGCCCACAAGAGAAGGGCACACTTTCTGTTCCGCACAGAACTCCTCCCTGGAGGGACCACCATCCTGCTGCCAATGGGTCAGCTCGGGCAGATCTCCCAGTTCGGCAATTTGCTCCCCTGTGGGCTCCAGGGCATCCCCCTCAGGGTCTACCTCCTCCTGGACCACGGGAACTACGGGGGCCGGTTTCCCGCGCCTCCTGCCTCTTCTCTTT
Organism: Lissotriton vulgaris; assembly: GCF_964263255.1. Taxonomy (NCBI): domain Eukaryota; kingdom Metazoa; phylum Chordata; class Amphibia; order Caudata; family Salamandridae; genus Lissotriton; species Lissotriton vulgaris. Next base: position 123,149,640 of record NC_141691.1, on the reverse strand, counting down.
ACAGCTGGGTCCTGGGCCGTACTTTCAGGCTCCGGGACCCCATCAACACCCTTACTCGCTGTCATCGATCGAGTGGTTGCACACACCCACTCTGGCACACCCAACATTTTCAAGTGCGCCTCTCTCTCCACCTTAGCCCAAGGGGAGTCTTCTAAATCATTGCCCAGGAGACAATCAACAGGCATGGCGGGCCTCACAGCGACCTGAAGAGTACCTGAAACTCCCCCCCATTCAAAGGAAACCTGAGCTAACTCACACTCTTTCTGGGAGTTGTCAGCAGCTATCACAGGGTAGAATGCGTGGGGAACCACCTGCTCTCTGGACACTAAGTGACACTTGACAGCTGTCACACTCGCTCCGGTGTCTCTGAGAGCTTCCACTCTATGGCCATTAATGGTCACCCACTGCCTATATTTACTAGTGTTACTAGGCAGAGGGGGTGGAGGGACCATTTACATGTCTCCTAGCGAGACCAGGGACATTTCTGCGGGACCCCTCCCACCAGGGACAACCATCTCCTCCCCTCCCAGGGCTACACTCGCCAACTGACGGGGGGGTGCACGCGGCGGTGCATTCGAATTCTTCATGGGACACTGGGGGTCATAATACCGGTGTCCCACCTGCCCGCAAACGTAGCAGGTTAGGGGGCCCCTATGAACAGGTTTACCTGTCGGGGCCCCTGGCTTCTTCTCAGGGGGAGGCTGGGAACCTTTCCCTTGGTTCCCTTGGGGATTACTTTGGGGCCCTTTCTGGGACTCCTTCTGTTTACCCTTGTTCCCCCCACTCTTCTGCTGGGGACCCTGCCCACCTTTGGCTGAGTCTCCCACTGGACCCTTGTGGACCCTGGTACTGACCCAGCGGTCCGCCTCCTCAGCAAGTTTTCTAGGGTTAGATATCTTGCTATCAATAAGGTGCTGGCGCAGCTCTGGAAAACAGTTATTAGACAAATGCTCCCAAGCAAACAAATCATAAAGAGCTTCATAACTTTCCACTTTGCTGCCCTTTACCCAACCATCCATAGCTCTGCAAAAATAAGACACATATTCAACCCACGTCGTACCAGGCAACTTCTTACATTCTCTAAAAGCTTGTCTGTACTTCTCGGGGGTTAGGCCATACCGCAACATTAAAGCATCTTTCATATGAGCATACGACATCCTATCCGCAACAGGCATGTCTAACAGGGTATCCCTCCCCTCATTCACAAAGCGACCCCACAACCCCGCTCCCCAATCCTTCTCAGGGACCCGGTGGGCCAACAATGCTAACTCATATGCTTTAAACCATTTACCAATATCTTCATTCCTATGATAATCTTTGATCACATCTTTGGGAAAATAAAACCTACTTTCTGCAGGCTCCGATGGGATGCTGCCACCAGAGGGATTCAATTCTAACTTTTTAGCTTGGATATCCAACTCCCTCAACTTGGTATCACGCTCCAAAGCTAACTTCTCTCTTTCGAAATCTAATCTTTTGGTCTCCAAATCAGCTTCTCTTCGACCTCTTGCATTTTCTAACTCCAACTGCCCGTTTATCTTAAGCCTTGCCATTTCCATGTTGTATGCACGCTCCTTCGCCCTTTCTTCTCTTTCTTCAGGGGAAAGACCTTTGGAGGAAACACTGCTACCGGGAGAGGACACAGGCCCATTCACTGGCGCCTCCTCATCCCCTTCCCCTGGCGGTACCACCACCGCATCAGAGGGATCCCTGGACTCTAACCAGGCCTTCAAGGCTTTGAGAACTTCCCCTTTGGTTTTGCAGCCTTTAGTAGGAACTTTCAAATGCTGGCAATGATAATCCAATTGCCTTCTGCTGTAATCTTCGATCTTACTTCTATCAAATTCCTCCACAACAACAACAGGGGTAGTGACTCCGGTGTCACTCATGGTCAAAACTGGCAGTGTTCAAAAAATCAAGCTTCAGAAAAGCGGAGAACCAAAAATACTTCCAAATTAGATTGTGGCTGCGCGATGGTCTGCTTTCACTATGTAGCGCACACTAATCACTGCACATGGGTCATAAATGCAAAGTTCAAATCCTCACCGCTGACCCACCAATGTTAGAACCGGCTGTCTCTAGTTGGCAGAGGTATACATTTCTGACAAATAGGGACACACCTTTTCTAGTCAGGGCAAGGGGATCACACCCTTTGATAACCCCTGCTCACCCCCTTGGTAGCTTGGCAAAGCAGACAGGCTTATCTCAGAGGCTGTGTGTTAAGCATTTATGACCACATACAGTAATAAAGTGAATACACTACAAATGGACACGACACAGTAGTATTATAAAAATAAGGATTTTTATATAAGGCTTAGCACAAGACCAAATAACGACAAAAATATACACAATCTTAATAAATACTTTTGGAAAGGAAAAGGTTCAAATGTGGATGCTTCTTTAGGACAAAGTCTTTTCGTATCAAAGCAATTCTTCTTCTTGGAAACACAGTTCTTAGCAACAAGGTAACCCACACGGGGGCTACACGACGTCGAGGCAAAGTTAATCCAAAGGTTCGGCGTCGACCGCGAGGAGCGCTACGTCGAGCCTGGAGTCACACGGACCCCCAACAACACAGTACCTTTGCAGAAGGAAGCACACGATGATCAGCGGCGTCGAGCAACCCGGCGTCTCGTCTTCGGTGTCGATCAGGCCTCAGCAGTGGTCGATGTCGATGATGCTGTTGCAAAGAGTGAGCAGCGCTCACGGCGTGGAGAGGGCACGAGGGCGATGCAATCAGCAGCGGTGCAGACACGAGGTCCCTTGGAGCTGGAGCCGAACTCACTACTCACTGGTGTTGCTGCTGGCGTCGATCGTGCCCGGCGGCCGGCGTCGAGGAAGCGGGACACTTGAGCCGTCACTCACGGTGTCGAGCTGGATTCGGCGACGTCCGTCGGCGTCGAGCTTGCGGGCTCTTTCAGAGGTGCTGGATTCACAGGTTCCAGCAAATAGCACTTTAAGCAGATGAAGTCCTTTAGCCCTGTGACTTCAGCAGGAGACTGGCACTCTTCCAGTCCTTGGAGATTTTCTTAGCAAGTGTGAGAGTACACACACAGTTCCTCTCTCCTGGTTCCTTGGCAAAAATAAAGAAGCACTACAGGATTCCCCCCAGTAAACAGCACACTGGCAGAAGGGGTAGGCAAGTCCTCAGATCAGCAGGCCTCTTGTCCTTGGTTACAGGGTTCCTTGTCAGAAGTGATCTAAATTCTTGGTTCAGGGGTCCTTCTCTTATACCCCTTTTTGGCTTTGATCCCTTTGTCCATGCAGGGGAATTTCCCAACATCCTGGGTCTGTTGTGGGTGGAGCCAGGCAGAGGCACCTGGCCTATTCACTGAGCAGGGCTGGGTCCTCAGACGCCCAGCAGGAGGTGGAGCCAGCATTGTCACTGGCAGGAGCAGAGCTATCGGCCTCCTGGTAGGAGGTGGGGCTAGGATCGTCCATGGCAGGCACGGAGCCATCAGCCGCTTGGCAGGAGGTGGAGCCAGCATTGTATCAGGCAGGGCAGGCTATCAGCAACTACTTTCCCCCTACTCTCAACGCAAATTTCCCACTTATCCCACACTGACTCATCCAGACCTCTGGAGCCACCCAGCTCCTGTCACACACCCGCAAGACCAGCAGAAACCAGAAATGGTTAGACAAGAAAATAGACACTTTCTAAAAGTGCTATTTTCAAACCCAGAGTCCAAAAACCATCCACACCAACGGATGCGTAATTAAACCCCGAGTTCAGGGATACCAAACTCGACATTGCACCATACTCCCCAAGCCAACTAGGATCATAGCATTAATAATCCCGGCGGCCCATTCTAACTAATGGAGAGCAGGTTACCTCGCAATAGTGAAGAACGAAGATGGCTGTCGTTCACTATCAGGACATGCCAACTTGGTCAGGCGTGTCCTAACTTATACTTACAACGCACCCTGCCCGTGGGCCTACCATAGGGGTGACTAATATGAAGTTAAGGGAAGGTTTGAGGGACTGGCAAGTAGGTATACTTGCCCAGTCCGCGTGACAGTACTAGACTGCACGTGGGTCTCGCAATGACCGACCGTGGACATTCTTTTACGAGGCCGCTCTTGTGGGTGGCACAACACGTGCTGCAAGCCCACGAGCGGCATTTGGATCTACAAGCCCCGGCACTCCTGGTGCACTAGACGAGGGACTGACAGTAAACCAAATAAGCCAAACATGGATACAATCGATACATCAATTTAACATCGGGAGCACTTGCGCTGTGGCACTGATCAGCAGTGGCACAGCGCCCAAAGCATATACCAGCAAAACATCGTAAAACAGTGGAGGCAAACAGAAAAAATGGAGGAGAGACTCAAGCCAATGATGTCAGGTCTAACACCAACTTGTTTGAGTCACTTCCTTCCTGTATATGTGTATGCAGTCACCACTGGGTAGTTATAGTGAGGTTACGTTTCCTTAGAAAATGCCTTTTTTGGTTTGTTTTGGGGTAATCCAAAAAGTGGGGCCCTAGAAAAAAAGGGAAGATCCCAAAATACAAAATCTCCATGCAATTTTTATGAGAATGTTTGAAAATAGCTACAGCCAAAACAACTGAACAGAAAAATGGCCTACTCGAGCAAAACCAGGCTGGGTTCCGTGCGCACCACAGCACGGAGCTAGTGATGCTATCCATCCTGGATGAGCTAAGGAACAGAGCTGATAAGAAACTTCCTGGGGCCCTGGTGCTATTAGACCTCTCCGCGGCTTTTGACACAGTTTGTCATAGTCAATTGCTGCTGCGGTTGAGGGACCTAGGCATCCAGGGCACAGCACTTGTCTGGCTCTCCTCCTTTCTCCAAGTCCAAGGGAGAACTCAGAGAGTTCAATTGGCGGATCTATCTTCTACCACAGTGCCAATCACCTGTGGTGTACCACAAGGCTCTGCCCTTTCCCCTCTTTTATTTAATGTTTATTTACAACCCCTGATCTCGGCCCTTAACCAGATGGACTGCCAAATTTATAACTATGCCGACGATACCCAAATTGTCATCCAAATGGAGGAATGCTCGGATGCACACGCAAGAATGCAGAATATCCTAAGATACACTACTAATTGGATGTCTCTGAATTTGTTGAAAATCAACCCAGACAAGACAGAGGTGTTGCCAATTACAATCACTGGCAACCCCTGGAATGATCTGTTCTGGCCAGCAGAACTAGGAACACCTTCAGAACCTGCAGTAGTAGTGAAAAGCCTGGGCATCTCCCTGGATGGGAGTCTGTCGATGCAAAGGCAAGTCTCTGGGGTGGTGGGCACGTGTGTAGGCCTCCTCCGACAACTTAGGAAAATTTCCTCACTCTTGTCTTTTGCCACCCTAAGACGCGCCGTTTCTGCCATGATCCTAGCCAGGATGGATTATGGTAATTCACTCTATGCAGGGCTCCCTCAAAAACAGCTGAACCGTCTGCAAATTGTCATGAATGATGCAGCCAGATTGATCTTCAAGAAACCTCGGAGAACACATGCTTACCCTCTATTGCGTGAACTCCACTGGTTACCGGTCAAACAAAGGGTTGTGTTCAAAGGGCTCTGCATTACGCATAAAGTCCTGTATGGAAAGGCGCCAAGTTACATCAAAACCCGCCTGGCCCTTTACAAACCTGGCAGACGGCTGCGCTCCTCAGATGCTTTTTTGCTAGCCCAACCGCATTTTAAATTATCCACCCTTGGTGGTCGTGCTTTTTCTAACATCTTCCCAGCTGTCTGGAATAACTTATCCACTGAACTGCGCAAAGAATCCAACTTGTTGCCTTTTCGAAAAAAATTAAAAACAGTGCTTTTTCGGCAAGCATGGGGTGTGCTGTAAATTTGACGATCAGCTGTAGAACTTGGTTGGTATATACCTGGAAAAGCGCATAGAGACCCCGGGGTGATTACGCGCTATATAAATCAAATAAATAAAAAAATAACACATAATTTGGCAGAAAGCTACATCTTTGTGCAGAATGCATCCATACAGTAGTTTTGGAGAAATCAAGGGTGAAAAATATTTGTTTATATCATGCTGCAGAGGATTTGCAGATCCAACTCACCAAAAGATTTGAACTGATTGGTCGCCACCACATCAGCAAAGATGTGGTGTCAACCATTTTAGGACTAAAGGACTGAGTTTTCTTGAAAAAAAATACAAGGGGGAAGGGTAGTGATACCCGTCCCCCCAAAGCCAGGTGGGGTCCCAGAGCGACCTTTCTTGCTGCCAAGAACAATTAAAACATTTTTTACAGTGCTTTACAAAAAGATCCCCCCTGGGGTGAGCCAGGGCCTGGGGGGGCGATGCAATCTCCTTTATAGGGAAGGGGGCATAGGGACCCACTCCTCAAGCCTCTATGAGGACCTGGGGACCCCCTTTCCTCAGACCTCATCATTTAATATGGAGAGGCACTCTCCCCAAGCCATCTTAAGGCCCCTTTGACCTCATCACCCTTGCTATTCTTTTTGATAAGGGAAGGGGGCACATGGCACCCTCCCCAAGCCTCAAAGAGGCCCCAGGGACCCCATCCCACAGGCCATTGCATTTTGTTGGGGACAGGGGAATTACTTTTTCTCCCTCCTCTTCCATCTGGTTGGAACCATGACCATCATTGTGGGAGTCACCCCCAGATACCTTACTTGACACTCTGGAACCGTTCCACAGGTTTGCCTCCTCAGCAATCATCCTGGGGTTAGTCAGCCTACTGTCAACTAGGTGCTGGCGCAACTCTGTATACAGATACTGAGCATGTACTCCCTCATGATTAAACTGTACAACCCAATACAATCATTAGGTATGCTGCCCCGAGCCCAACCATTCTTTGCCTTGCTGGAGTAGATTCAAAAAATCTACCTAGAATTGGTTGTGGAGCTTCTGGCTTCCCTGAACCCTATTTGGTAATTCTCAGGCTCAGCCCAAATTTGGCAGGTAAACTGGCCTTCATGGGTGTGTACTTGGCTTAGTCCCCAATCTCTAGTGTCAGAAGTGTGTATAGTGGAGTGGTGTGTCATAGAGTAGTGTGGCATGCAATGTCGTGGAGTGGAGTGTAATACAGTGTAGTGATGTGTTGCAGAGTGCAGTGCAGGGGCATGTGATAGAGTAGAGTGGAGTGACTTGTCGTAGAGTAGATTGGAGTGAATGACCTAGAGTGGCGTGTCGTAGAGTGTCTTAGAGTGGAGGGGTGTAGAGTGGAGTAGCATAGAGTGGGGTGGCATGTTGTAAAGTGGAGTGTCCTGTCATAGACTGGAGTGACGTGCCATAGAGTGTAATGGGTGGGAGTGTGGTAAAGGTAGAGTGGACTGTTGTGGGGTGGATTTCTGTGTTCTAGAGTTGAGTGGAGTGTCATACAGTAAAGTAGAATGGAGTACAGTAGAGTGGTGTGTCATATAGTAGAGTGGAATGGCATGTCAAAGAGTGTCTTAGAATAGAGGGACGTAGAGGGGAGGGGTGTACAGTATAGAGGTATGTTGTACAGTTCAGTAGCTTGTCATACACTGGAGTGGTGTGTTGTAGAGTGGTGTAGCATTTCGTAAAGCGGAGAGGCATGTAATAGGTTGTCTTAGAGTGGAGGGGTGTAGAGTACAGTGGCCTTGAAAGTAGTGTCATGTGGTAGAGAGGAGTGGAGTTGCATGTCGTACAGTGTACTGGCGTGTCATTGAGTGCAGTGGCGTATCGGACAGTGGAGTGGCGCGTTGTAGAGTGGCATGTCATATGGTGGAGTGGTGTTGAGTGTCACACATTGGAGTGGACTGTTGTAGATTTGAGTGGAATTTTTAGAGTGGAGTGGTGTGTCATACGGTGGAGTGACGTAGTTGGTGTAGATGGGAGTGGAGTGTCATAGAGTGGAGTGGCATGTCATCCAGTAGAGTGGAATTGCATACAGTAGAGTGCCGTGTCATAGAGCAGAGTGGAGTTGCGTGGAGTGGTGTGTCATAGAGTGGCACGTATTAGAGTAGAGGGGTGTAGATTGGAGTGGTGTACAGTGTAGTGGCATGTTGTACAGTAGAGTGGCATGTCGTACAGAGGAGTGGTGTGTCGTACAGTCGAGTGGTATGTTGTACAGTGTAGTGTCTTGTCGCCGAATGAAGTGGCGTGGAGTGTCATACATTGTAGTGGAATGACGTAGAGTTGAGTTGCATGTCGTAGACTGGATTAGCATGTCATGGATTGATGTGGCATGCCATAGAGTGTTATAGAGTGGAGTAGAGTGGCAAAGAGTGGAGGGCCATACAGTGGATTAGAATGTTGTAGAGTTGTGGCATTGATTGAAGCAGCATGTCATAGAGTAGGGTGGCTTGTTGTACAGTGGTGTGTAGTAAAGTTGAGCTGAGTGGTGCAGAGAGGAGGGGCATACAGTGGAATAGAGTATTGTAGCATGACATAGAGTGGAGTATCGAGTCATAGACTGGCCTGTTGTAAGATGTCTTACAATAGAGGGGCATATTCTCAAGGACTTATCGCTGAGTTAACGGCACTTTATCGCAGTCATAGTCTCGATAAATGTATCACCCCATTCTCAAGCTGGGGCTAACAGCCGACATCACCAGTTTATCCGCGTAGCAGGCGTAAAAAACATCTCCACAGATGACCCCGGAAACTATCGCTAATGAGACGCAGAGTAGGCAGTCCCATGCAAAACGCAGCGACAGCACCACTCCACAACATTCTCAACGGCCAACCAGATCAGCGATAAGATCACAAAACATGCGATAAGGCGCGTTAGCAGCAGGAAATTAACACCTGCTCTTACCTGGTGCAAAGTCGGACGGCAGCCTGCACCACAAAACGGAGCCCAGCCCAGTGCCACACCGGAAGGGCAACAGATGCCATGGAGCCACTTAACATGCAGCACGGACACCCAAGAGAGCCACAACACCCAGCACCACCCCCAGGATCACCCTTCCTCCCCGGGCCCTACCCTGGGCACCCTCCACCTCCCCCGGATCAAGACACAGCACATCAACGGCACGAAAACATGAAAAAAAGCACCCGCATGATGTCGCACCATTGCAACAATCAACATACATGTGAGTACTGAAATCCTGATTCCTTCATTCATTCCCCATTAAAGGACCAAACAAAATGTCACATTCTAATTTGTCCCCAGACAACTATTTTGAAGAGTCATGGTGGGGAATCCTTGGACAATCACAGCCTGGAAGACAATATCCAAAATAAGAAGGTGTGTCAGGCACTCATCAAAGGACAGGGAGAGAGAGAGAGAGAGAGAGAGAGAGAAAGAGAGAGTGAGAGAAAGAAAGAGAGAGACTGAACAAGGAGCGCAAGGCACATAGGGCCCTTGGCTCATGCAAACATGCCAACAGCTGTGTGTGACTCGAAATTGATGCACCCCAAATTACAGGCCTAGCATCAAAGTCAGAGCGAAGGCCACATCACAGTTAAGAAATGCAAGCAGTAGTGAGACTAAAATTAGGTATGAAAGCTCCTTTGTCTCAATACACAAGGCGGAAGGACAACCGAACCCCCGACCTTGGTCCTGAACGAGGCTGGCACACCGTGCGTGAGATACCATACCAGCCTCTGACAACTCCCATTCCCAGGAACTGCGCTAATGAAAGAACAACATGCCCCCACCCCACACACAATTGTCCCTGTCGGACCTACACCTGCAAGGGATGCCCTTGACACATTGGTTAAAATCTGCCTATACGTCCAAACGTTGCACACACATACGACTCATTGCCCAGAGCTGTGGCATATCGTCCACTGAACTGCCACCAGTCTGAGGAGTGCCGGTGCTACGAGATCAACAAATGCAATGGCAGTCATTCCCAGGCACATGTACAACCCCTGTTACGCGGAACTGTACCATGCATGAAAGCTGTATCTGTTGAGATCTGTGGTGCGAATCAGTTTCCGTTTGAGTTTCCGCCTTGCCTACGCCTCCTGCGACCAGCCCTGGTTACACTGCCGATCATGCACATTTGAGTGGCCCATGGAGGTCTGCCTATCCAACGCAGTGGTAGCTGAATTGGATAATGGCCTGACAGTGCGCCCCTTGTTGGCCCACGAACAGGAGTGTCACCGGGATACCCGTGCATGGGATGCACTGATCTTTGGCGTATATGCTGGCAGTTGTGCATGGGAGATTGCATAACTCCTCGTGTGCAGTGACCACATCTAGGCGCTCCCCTATTGGGCTATGTTGTGGCTTGGTGAAATGGCGTGGACTGAGCATGTCTTCCTGGACCAGTTAATGGATTGGGTAACCCTTGTGTTCCTTGAACGTGACAATGATGTACGATTGGAGCACATTGCCCATGAAGCTGCCCTCGCATTCATAGACGAGTAACTACGTTCCTGCATCCACATCGGATTGTCACCCACAGCACAGGTTCCAACACCTTGTTGCATCGTGGGGAATACTCACATATCCCCCAACAACAGTTGACATGTCTGCCTTCATCTGGACTTAGAATGCATGTGCGTGGAACTACGTGTGTGTACACACACCTGTACAAGGTGATGCAGTTCCATGGGTGGAGCAGCACAGCGTCATTTGGCAACGTCCCCGATTCTGACATACTGCTGGGGGAAGAGTACACACATGGCAATGTTGCACAACATGTGACCTTGTTGTACCCTTGCACCTGATCACTGTCAGCAGAGCAGACAGTCGGCGCAATCTGGTGGTACAGCACAATGCAGATCCCATGGGCTGTGAGTCGTGGCCCCTCACACGGGGCAATGAGCAGACGCCAAACATCACTTGACTCATACAGCAAGGCAAGGTGGGCTAAGACCGTTGCCATCTGTAACGATTTTGTGTACATTTTTGCCTTCCCAGTTCTTGCACCTCGACATGTTCCCATGCTGCGTGTAAGTGTCTTAAACATTTCCCTGCATGTTGCGGCCATTGCCTTGTCAGTACTGACACGCACATGCCAATAAAGTATATGCAACTTCACTGGTGTCTAACTGTGATGAGTGTTGATTAGATTGACAAATTGTGTGCCACAATGAGCATCGACCCTACACAGGGAGGAACTTACATGACACATGTACAATAGGATGGGTCCCTTTTGACAGCTCCACCTCTGTGAGCCAGAAATTGTTTTGGTATAGTTGCTTGCAGACCTGTGAACTTACGTATTTTCAGCAATGTGAGTACAGTATGCAATCTCTGACCATGTGGAGCAATGTTATGAATCACAACAGAATGGGTCCACACAGAGGTGTGTGAGTAGGTATGCGAAGGGAAGTTATGTTGTCACATTTGGTGTAGGACACCACTACTGCCCTTCTACAGATTTGGTAATTCCTACACATAGCCCTATTCAAGACATGGACGTGTGCCTACGTTGGGGGGTTGCGAGATTGTTGTTTATGTTCAATGAGGACACAGCTAGTTTGCCCCTTCACAGTCATCTAATTGGCCATGTGGCGCAGGGTCAAACATGCGCATTGATGTCATTTACCAGGGTATACCTTCTTGTGCAATAATTGTCCCTACACCCATCCATAATTTCATACTTGAGTGAACATAGTCATGACACATATGTGTGATTTTGAATGTTTTATTCACATTCTGGTGGATTCTGGTGCAGGACCTGCTGCACATGGCCATGCCATTGGTGGGCCAACCAGTGTCCTTTGGGGATTTAAAAGTGAATTGGAAGAGGGAGAGTGCAGTCCACAGCAGGATTGATGTGTAATTGTCAACCAGTGAAGATATGGCAGTCCATGTCGGGGTCCAGGTGAATGTCGCAGAGTGTTCCGGGGGTCAGTGGGAGGTGTTGTCCCAGTACATGATGCATAGGGCTGAAACAGGCAGGGACAGGCCATATAGCGGTGATGAATGCTACTACCTCCTTCCTCACACAGTAATTACCGTCTACATCTTACTCCTCTGATACTTCTTCTGTGTCCGGTGTATGTGGTGGTGTTATGGCTGCATCACTGTGTGCCACTGACGCATCAGGGTGCGAAGGTGATAGGGCTGCACCACTGTGTGCTACCGACAGATCAGGGTCAGAGATGTGTGTGTTTTAAGTTCCCACAGCATTTATCTGGGACAAGCTTAGTGGGAGCAATGGCAAGAACTGCAAAGCATGGACGATCCCAGCTACATCTCGCTGGTGTTCAGCCGTGGCAGCTAGACTTCCAGCCTGCATCTGCTCCATGGTCTCCATTGTCCTGCACATCTGTGCCAACTCTGTGCTGTCATCGCTGGTGCCTGTCTGACTAGACAGTTCTTGTATCTGAGTGATGGCCCCAGCGATGTCAGCCAGAGATTGTCAGGGAGCATTGTGCAAACAGTGGGTGTCCGTTAGGGACTGTAAGTGGTCCCTGATGGGACTCAGACACCCACGTTTGGCATTGAGTTTGGTGCCACGAGCACGAAACCCACCCACATCTGATCAGCCATCTCCACCTGGCAACCCAACACACATGGCGTTGAAATTCCATGTGCTGTTCGGGGAGGGTGTCCTGGGAGACAGCTATGGTGGTGTGTGTTTCCTGTTGTGCGGTCTTTACAGGATGTGGGGTCACCTCTGGGCAGCTGGGCTGCCCTGCTCCTAGGGGTAGGTAGTGGAGGCTGTCCATTATCCATTGGAGGTTGTCTAAACATATGTGCAGGTTGTCCTCTTCATCATCACCGATGAGACTTGTGGTCTGCTCTGCAGTAGGTGTTGATGGTCCATCTGCAATGTTAAGGGGTGATGCAGGTTAACAGAGTATCCCATGTATGTTGACGCTTTGCAGATGTTTACATACAGACTGCATGACTATGTACATTGTGACTGTTTTGGTGGCTATTTGATGGCAGACAGTGGGATTATTGACTACATGACGGATGTGTGGTTGTACTCGTGCATTCTCATCACACAGTGTCAGGCAATGCCAGATGTGAGTGGCCAGTTACTACGCACACACGGAACCTGTTGTGTCCTCTGTCCTGTGGTGTAGGGGTTGCACTTTGTACCACATTGCTGTCTTTGTTGATATTCTGTCATTGCTATGTTTGTGTGCTTCATTGTGAAAGAGTCGCCCCTGCAGGTCTGATTCCTTGGACCCTTATCCCTTTGAGGCGGTGTGCCTTTGAATTGTGTGCTTGTCAGGGTTGAAATGTTTGCAACTTGGGTCATTTGTGCTCTTGGACAGATATTGTGGTCTTGTGCATTGTTTGTCTGCTGCGCGTATTGGACATCATGGGTTGTAGGTGCACATAGATGTGTCAGAGTGTGAGCTGCTCCTTTACGGATGTGATCCACACTGGGCCACCACAATGTTGAATCATGTACCATGTCATCTATTTTGGCTGCAGCCACGCTATCGGTCATGCAGTATCACTTGCATAGTCAGTGTGGCTCACACAGCCGCTGCTTTTCTGGATTCTGCACATGTGCATGGATAGGTTGTGTCGTTGGTGATTTGGAGGGAGCCCATATGTGCACATGGTAGACGGGGGCCTACTTGGTGTTTATATGTGTGCTGCAGTGTGCCAAGGGTATTAGGGTCATGTTCCACAATCATTGTGAATGTGCAGTGTGCTACACAAGACTGTGGCCACCATTTCTTCCAGCTCAGCCAGCTCCTCTACTGGCGCTGGACTCCCACCTCCAGTCGCTGTTGCTGCCTTCCTGTTGGCCATTATCAAAATTGGAGAACCCAATGGTCGTGGACCTGGGTGTAGTGAGGTATAGAAAACAATGGTCCTAGACATTTACTTGATATAGCAGAAACAATCTGTACGTAGTTATTAAAAGAAATATTTACGAGCAAGTTCCAAGGGTCAGCTCAAGATAATTAATACACCTGTCAAAGGAAAATGCAACAGAGAAAATTTGAGGAACAGAAGCAATTTAATTCATTGCACCTAGAATGTTGAGTACAAATCACAGTAACAATTCACGAACATGTAGGTTGCCCCAAGAGGGGGGGAACGTGCAAAGGAAAGTAGAGTGGTTGGGAATGCGTTTAGTGGTTGGGTGGTAGAGGGGAAAGTCTTTAGGATGATGACAAAAAGATTATTTACAATATTTACATATGGAGGATCGGTTCAAAAATCACCGTCCTAGTTAACCTGGCCACAACGATGATTATGAATACATTTGTAAATTCATTCAAGCAATGTGGACATATACTTCCAATTTTATGGCACGTGAGATATGGGAAATCAGGGTCCAGGTTGAATCAAATGAGGGCGTAGACGTTTCGACTCGTCTTATGGCCTGTGGGTAAGTTGGACCTGACCGTGCGAGTCTTCATCAGGTCTATTAGGGGCAACCAAGGGCTGTTGATGACCCTAGGGGGATGAAAGAGAAAATGAAGCTGTTGCAGGGAAGACTGTTAAGGTAAATTAACATCTTAGGGGGGCGCTTACTCTTAAGGTGGAACCGTGTGGTAAAAGATTCACAGCAGATCCATGGGTGCGATGGACACTTGTAAGGTAATGAGGTGTGGTTAAAATCTGAGTACTCAATGTGTGCGATAGTCTGGTCAAACCATGGCTTGGCCAGTAGGATAGTTTACCTTGAAAGGAGCTGAATCAAGGATGTATGTAGCTCCAAGGGAAACAAATTCCTCTCTCGTTAAGGCCTTCAATGAATGATGCGGCTGTAATAGAAGGGGGCTTGTGTCAAGAATATGGTAATCGGTATCAACTGTATCTATACAGTCTGAAGCAAGCGGCAAACTGTCCGCGGGAGAAATGACCTTATTGCTGCTATGAGTCAGCGTATTTCGTGATGCTCGGGATCCGCGCTACTGCAACCGAATGTGTCAGCGTGTTTAGCCTCGAGGACGTTATAGGCGCGAGCGTCGCCCAACGTCATTGACATAGAGGAAAGACTCTGTGGAGAGTCAATGTACACGTGATGTGTACAATTGTCATGGTAACGACCATCATTATTGTGGAGTCGTGCCAATGGAAGCATAATGTGCAACATACTATATTACAAGCAAAAGACAGTGAGGTTAACAAATTCAACAATACACAATTAAATGCGGCACAAAGTCATGTTGAAAATTATCATGACTCCGTGATCAACATTATTATGAGATTGTACCGCTAGCAGTGGAGACATAATGTGCAACATAATACATTACAAATAGATGACAGTGTGGTTAAACACATTGTACAGTTTGAGGATTAAGTAGGAAACAATTATCACTGCATCCTTGGTGTACTATCCAGAGAGTACGGATCTATCCCCATGTTAAGGTCATCATGGCAGGTCCAGACATGGGCATACATTATATACCTAATAGCGCCACTTGTCTGTTGACCTCCTCCTGTTAATTTAACCCTTTGGAGACCGTATCTAAAGAGTGTATCCATCTGCATTCTCGTTTGCTGAGAATGCTGCTGAGATCTCTGCCCCTCGGGTTGGGCACCACCTGTTCAATGACCCACCACCAAAGACTGGTGGCTTCATGCTCAAATGTAGTAAAATGCTCAACTAGTGGTGCTCCTTGTATTTTACAACGAATACGGCTGCAAAGTTGTAAGATGCAGCATTTTATTCTCTAAATGGTCTGTCCAATGTACATAAAGCCGCATGGGCACATGATGGCATAGATCACCCCGGACGTATCACAGTTGCTGTGTTGCTTCAGTGTGTATGACTGATTGTTGTGAGTGCACACGGTCCGTTCTATAGTCATTGGGCATGCCTTACACGTACCACATTTGTTATGTCCTGTCACCGGTGGAAGGCCCCAAAGTGTAGTTTGGCTCACGGTGCGGGGTGTGGGAAGTAGAGATTTTATCAAATGGTCCCTGATCTTTTTTCTTTTGCGGAACGCATGTAAGGGAGGTGGTATATTCCCTAATTCTTCAGTCACTAGGTGCCAGTGTCGATTAATTGCCTTTTTGATGGCGTTACTCTTGGTATTAAACGTGGTTACACATACCAAGCGGTCTTCCCCTGTTGTTTTGGGTTTGGGTGTGAGTAAGTGTTCTCTATGGTTGTGCCAAGCCCGCTTACATGCTTTTTTAAGAAGTCTGAGGGGATAGCCGCGTTCACTGAGTCTTGCAATTATTAGTGAAGACTCATCAAAGTAGTCTTCCTTCTTGGTGCAATTCCTTCGTAACCTCAGGAATTGGCAAAATGGCAAATTATCCCTGAGGTTACGGGGATGGTGGCTTGTGTACCTAAGCAACGTGTTACGCTCGCTGCTTTTTCTGTAGAGACTGGTATAAAGGCTCCCAGACTCAGTCTTGATTTGTATGTCTAAGAAGTTATTAGACTCATTATCAGATTCCAGTGTGAATTTGATGTCATCCGAACACGTATTCAGCCATTCGTGGAAGTTTTTGAGAAGTTCATTATTACCTTCCCAAACTAGCAAGACATCGTCTATATAGCGTGTCCAAAGTGAGATATGCTTCTGGTAGGGGTTGTGCTGATTGAGTACATGCTGGTGCTCGTACTCGCTCATGTATATGATAGCCAAGTTGGGGGCAAAGCTAGCCCCCATAGCCACGCCCTTAGTTTGAACATAGTACTTGTCTTGGAAAACGAAGAAGTTCTTTGTCATAGCAATAGTTAGTAATTGTACAATGAACTCGGTGGGGACTCTATGGGGAGCTGGTCTTTGATTCAGCATAGTTTCAATGCATGTTAAAGCGGCTTGTTGAGGGATGTTCGTGTAAAGGGCAGTGATGTCCATAGTTGCTAAAAGGCATGACTTACGGTCGTGTGGGCGGCCATCAATCAACTGAATAGTTTTTTTTTTTTCTTTGAGTTTTCTAAAGCGCGAATAGCTGCCCTGAGGTGTCCAAGCGCTAAGAATACCAACTGAAGCTTAGGTAGGGAGGGAGGAATGTCTACTCACTATTTAGTTGATGAACAGAAACATTTTCAGCTGTTTGCGGAAGGAGACGAGGTCAGGGTTGGATCTTACATGCTGGGGAAGGGCATTCCACAGCTTGGCTACATTACAGGAAAAGGAGCGGCCTCCCGATCTTGATTTCTTTATTTTCGTCACAATGGCCAGATTGGCAGACGTTGAGCGCAGCTGTCTGGCAGGATGATAGGGTGTGATAAGGGGGAGATTGATTGCAGGGCCTGAAGACCAGAAGGCCTGATGTGCGATACAGAGAGATTTGAAATTAACTCTTTCCCTAACGGGAAGCCAGTGCAGTCTCCTTAGGCCGGACTTTACTGAAGATCTGCGGGGGATTTGTAAAAGAGTCCGTGCTGCGCAGTTCTGTATCAACTGCAGTTTGCGCAGAGTAAAATCAGGAGCTCCCAGGTATAAAGCATTCCCGAAATCCAACCTTGATTGGATCAGGCCCAAGACCACGGTCTTTCTTGCTTCGAAAGGGAGTAGAGGGAGGATCTTTTTGATGACTCTAAGGATGCCGAAACAGATGGCAGATAGTTTAATTGCCTGCTGGTCAAATGACAGGGACCTATCCAGCCAGACACCAAGGCTTTTAATGGTATTTTTAGGAGCAGGGGCAGGACCTAAGCTGGGTGGCCAGAGAGTGTTGATAGAGGATGGTGCAGTACGACCTAGGAGCATGAGCTCAGTCTTGTCTCCGTTGAGTTTGAGACAAGACTTGGTCATCCTGCTCTTAACCCTCTCCAGGCAACCAGCAAGATCCACACACACTGAAGATCCCCCTTCCTGTGCCAGAGAGACCACAAGCTGAGTATCGTCCGCGTAGGTAATGATCTTAATACCATACGGATGGACGTTCTCAGCCAGTGGCCTCATGTAGACGTTAAATAACGTCGGGCTCAACGATGATCCCTGCGGGACTCCACATCCCAGAGGCTTACTGGAGGAGGTGACATTGCCCTCGTACACCTGGAAGGATCTATCATTCAGGTAAGACCTGAACCATTCCAGGGCCCTCTCAGATATTCCGGTGCCCAGGAGACGCTGCAAGAGGATATTGTGGTTAACGGTGTCAAATGCTGTGCTCAGATCGAGGAGGATGACTGCCACCGATCCTCCCCGATCTAAGATCCTCCTGGACTCCTCTGTGACGGCCAGTAGTGCAGTCTCGGTCCCATGCTTGGGGCGAAAGCCAGTCTGGGAGGGATCGAGCAGCTCGTTTTTTGCTCGAGGAAGGTTGTTAATAGGCTGTTTATATATTTCTCCAGGATTTTAGCTGCCCAAGGCAGCAGGGAGATCGGGCGAAAGTTGTTAAGATTCTTGGTATCCAGATTAGGTTTTTTAACAAGGGCCCTCACCATGGCCTGTTTCCACGCCACTGGGACTGTGCTGGTGGAGATCGAGGTGTTGAGTACTGCTAGCAGTGTAGGGAGGATGGTCTGTATAGCAGAGACTAGAATATGTGGAGGTGCTGGGTCCCTAGGGGAGCCTGATTTCACCTGATGCATAAGGGAGGTGAGGTGAACCGCATCTATCTGGGGAAACTCCGCCAATACTGGAGGGCAGTTGGATGTATTTTCTTGTGGAGGGCATAGAGGAGCCTCACTCGAAGTGGTCTGCTCTGAGGATGGAAAGGAGGAGTAGATGAGATTGATTTTCTGAAAGAAAAAATTGGCCAGATCTTCACAACGGAGCCGAGGATTTTCGTCAATGAGTGGAGGTGTAGGGAAGATGATAAGACTTTTTACAATTTTGTAAATCTCCTTGGAGCTGGAGCTGGAGCTGGCCTCTTCGATTTTGTGTGAATAGTATAGGGATTGCGCACTTTTTATATCTTTTTTATATGCTCTGATAGCCTCTCTATAGATAATTTTGTCAGCTCCAGCATATCCTAGCCGCCATTTGCGTTCTAATCTCTTACAATAGCACTTCTTCTCCCGTAGTTCGTTCGAGTACCAGGGAGCTGAGATCCTGGATCTTTTTAAGATAGTTTTCTTTATAGGAAGCCTGGCATTTAGAGAGTTGTTTATCCATTCATTAAACATTTCATTGGCCTGTGATGGAGTCTGACCAATTGAGGGGATAGAGTTTTGTAACTCCTGAGTCCACTGGGCCAGCGGGATTTTAGACCAATTACGTGTTTCTCGTGCTGTAGGTGTGAGGGGTGAAGACTTGTCAGTTTTCCAAAGTAACGGAACTAATGCATGGTCTGTCCAGGGAAGTACTATAGGGGGGCATGCCTTCAAATTGGGATGGTGTCCCTCAGGTATGTGGGTGTAGCTATCGCAATTTGTTTTAAAAAGACATCTATATATTTACACAATGGTTCCAGGAGAGAACCACATCCTGATATGATGGGTCTCCCTGCAGGGTCATCCATTCTTTTGCGTATCTTGGGGAGGGTGTATATCGTAGGCATGCGATTCACTGATTTCTTTGATGGGGTCTTTCCTGAGCTGAGCGTAGTTGCCTTCTACAGACAACTGTGAAAGTAATTCACATTTGTATTTCTCCGTATTTTGTATGACAATTGCTCTGCCTTTATCGGCGGGCTTTATTACAATGTTGGTGTTGTTCTTCAAAGTTTGAAGACCCTCTTTCTCTTGCTTACTTATATTGTATGGAACATATTGTCGGCTGGTTAATATGTTATCCACATTGTGTAGTACAGCTTGTTTGTAGGCCAGTATTTTATGGGCCATCAAATGAGTAGGGGGATTGAATTTGTAAGTGTCACAACCACGCTTCCTCAGGATCAGGTGATGCTTAAAAGGGGTCCACCTCCAGATTTCCCTATACTCTGACTGTATTAATTACACAGAGCATAAAGGAAATCAGGCGAGGAAAAAGGTAAGGAAGGGACTGGAACGGGAAGGGAGGCTGAAACGAGAAAAGAAGAACACATATAAAGGTAAGTACAAGAATCACTGACTACACTCATTCAATTCTCGCTAGAACACCACCTACCACTTTTATCTAACTGTGGACTGCTGTCCGCCTCTCTCGTGGCAGGTATCAGATAAACGTCTCTATACCCTAGCATCCAATTCTGTAATACATAAACCAAAGAAATGATCAAACCAGAAGTTCTCACAACATGCCTCAGCATTCACCTCTCTACAGAATCATGCATACCTTCCAGCCTTCCCTTTTTTAACGGAAAAGAAAATCCCTTGTTCCCTCAAAACATAAAAAGTGGAACAAAAATGGTTCTGGTATTAATCCAAGGTTTAACCACAGTCTTGCCCCAACTAATCCACACCGATGAAGAACAAAAGTCTTTATCCTCCTGAAGTCTAATCAATTTCCACTTTAATAGTTCAAATCACTACAATAGCCAGGTTCTTTATCGTGAAATAGTGTATCCGGATAAATGTAACTAAAGTTTTCAACACGTCTCAATCCGAGAACGCTAATACTCACGAAGTGATGAAATCCCATCAATCATTCCACAGAATTGACAAACCGCTGGGACGCCATTTTCTTCAACGAACAAGGTCTCAGCCGAGAACCTTTCGCTATTCCCTCTTTGCCCGAAGAAATGAAACAGGTCCGAGATATGCATTCAGCAGCCGCCTGTACGCGTGTCTCCGTAGCAAGGAATCCAAACAATCCTTCTCGTGTTCGGAGGAAAACACGAACGAGTTCTGATGACGCTCATCAGCCGCCCAACGCCAGCAAACAAATCCAAAATGGCAAACGGCTCCTTTCGTGTCCCAGCCGAGACACGACGTTTCCTCAGAAAACGCGAACGTTCAGCAGCCGCTGAACGGAAGATCAGGAAAGCACGAACAAGATCAGAAACCAGTCTCAGGTTCGGGTAGCAAAATCACGTACAACTTGCAGCCCGGAAATGGCCACCTAAATAACTGCCCAAAACTCCTCCCTGTCGCTAGGCAGTATGGAACATGTAGTCGAATACGTGTTATGGTAATGATGCCCAAATCAGAACGAGTTATTTATGTAGGCGCTTCATGTAGATCAAGGCAATTCATGACAGTAAGGTGGTACTACGCGATGTGGATAACATATTAACCAGGGGATCATGTTGGCATTATTGGCAGACCTTGCTGACTTCTATCTGCCTGCCGAGGGGCTTCTTGCTTGGAGCTCGTGCCCTTTCTCCACTCTGGGCTCACCTGGGCTGCGCTTCCCTGCTCTCCTGCTCTCCTCCCGCCGCCGCTAATTACTGCCACCATTCCGAGGCTGCTGTGTGGGCGTGGGCCCTTGCGCTAAGGACTACAGGCACCAGCCTGCAACCGCGCCAGGAGGCGCTTTAAAGACTGCCTCTTCCCCGGTGGAGCGGGGGATCGTGTTGGCATTATTGGCAGACCTTGCTGACTCCTATCTGCCTGTTGAGGGGCTTCTTGCTTGGAGCTCATGCCCTTTCTCCACTCTGGGCTCACCTGGGCTGGCTTCCCTGCTCTCCTGCTCTCCCCCCGCCGCCGCTAATTACTGCCACCATTCCGAGGCCGCTGTGTGGGGGAGGGCCCTTGCGCTAAGGACTACAGGCACCAGCCTGCAACCGCGCCATGAGGCGCTTTAAAGATTGCCTCTTCCCCGGTGGAGCGGGGGATCGTGTTGGCATTATTGGCAGACCTTGCTGACTCCTATCTGCCTGTTGAGGGGCTTCTTGCTTGGAGCTCGTGCCCTTTCTCCACTCTGGGCTCACCTGGGCTGCGCTTCCCTTCTCTCCTGCTCTCCCCCCGCCGCCGCTAATTACTGCCACCATTCCGGGGCCACTGTGTGGGGGAGGGCCCTTGCGCTAGGGACTACAGGCACCTGCAAAGCGGCCAGAAGCCGCCACCACCTGAAACGCGCCAGGAGGCGCTTTAAACTGCCTCTTCCCCTGCACTGCGGGAGCGCGTGGGAGCATCCCGGGAGAAGCCCGGGACAAGGGCAAGGGCGGGACCATCTTTGGCCATCCAGGGCCGAAGGATGCCGGGATGGGCCACATCTCTTGGTGTTTGCAAAGGACAGCGGTATTCCCTCTTTGATACCCCTTACCTTTATATTAATTCTACCTGTAAACAAGTCAGTCTGTATAGTTGATTCGCTAGATTTTAAATCCACTGCACTCCAGATTATTTTTTTTTGTTCTTTTTTAGGGTAAGTGCTTTTAATTTACACTTGACCTTTACCTTTTCCCCCACATAGGATAATATTATTTATTTATTTTTTAGTGGTATCACTTGGACGAGAACTATGGGCAAGGGCAATCCCCCCACAACCCGCCCTGATACCCATCTAACGGCAGCAACAACTGCCAAAATCCCGACCCTCACTGCCATAGACAAAATGCTACAAAAGACTATTGGGGTTGTAGCTAATGCTATCGAGAATACGGAGAGACGCCTATCCCTGACTCCAACTTTGCACTTTTCCCCGGTGGCTACTGTGTTTGATCCCTCGATATCTGTGAACGATTCCCTGGTAGTAGAGAACTCCAGGGACTGTTAGTGTCTTCCTTTGTGGATCTCCCTTGCGTACCAACTCTTGATCCGTTGCTTTTTTCCCCCACTGTGGAGCCACCCAGCGCACCAACGGGGTTGGATGTTGACCCTACAGTTCATTCCCCGTCTCCCATGGGGCATCGGGGGTCACTATGGCACCCAAGTACCGCCCCAAAAAAAGGAAGCCCATTCGCAAAACTAAAAAAGCTGTTGGGCAAAATAGACCTACTACAGATATTCCCAGGATGGCTGAGGGGCCCACTTCCTCTACACTGGCGTCCCCGCCCTGGGTTTCCCACTTATTGATTGATTTGCAAACCCACATGGAACAATTTATCAGCTCACAGTTTAAAAATCTTATGAGCCGAGTTGAAAAAGTTGTATCCATGCTTAACAACCTGAGTAAAGCTGGTCCGCAACCACCGCTGCTGAAGCCTAGCACTGCTGCAGCATTGGCTGCGGACACTTCCAAACATTCATCCCAAGGCACTAGTCAACTCCAAACACCACACCCTGCAAGTAAACCAGCGAGAGGTAAACCCCAAATTAGCGAAAATAGAAGAGTGTTATCACCAGTTATTAACATAGTCCCGGGTGCACAACTACAGGCGAAGGCTACTAAGGAAAAGGTCCAAGATAATTCTAATCCAGATTTAGTGCAGGGGAAAAGGGTACAATCAATTCCAACAGGCACTAATGCAGAAACTAACAAACTGGTAGGGAGCTATGAAACAGGCGTACGATCGCTGCATGATCAAATCGATCTAGCTTGTAAACCCCCAAATATAAATCTGCCACCAGCAGCAGCTCCATACGTGCTGATCTTGGCAGGGGTACCTGAACTAAGAAGGTCTAAAAAACAAAAGCTTATTCTGGCTAGCTAACCACACCGACTTCTGTTATGAAAGTCCGGATGAAGTATTAACCACTAGAAGGGTGGGCTGGATCGGAAGGACCAGAAAATGCACTAACAGTAACTGTATTGTTATTAATTTTAGAAACCCAGACGTAGCTGAAAGAACTCTAGGATCTGTGAGAGGTATGCACCCGGGTGGAATTCATTTAATGCCCTTAGGTTTTTTTTAGCCCCCAAGAGCCCAGCAGGGACATCAGCAGGGTAATGTTTTTGGGTGGAAATTCGATGAGAAAAATCGACATATGCCATTTAACGGCCAAGTCTGGAGAAACAAGCATTTTAACATACCAACAGATAATAGGTTCAGTCCCCTAGAATGGGTAGATTGAAAGCTAGCATCTCCAGAAGTAACACAGGAGGCGACAAGGGCAAACTTATGTGACTCTGAAGCTAGGGTGTGTTCCACTGAGCTTCATCTCCTCAGACAGGAAGCTCTGGGCAGAGAGCACTTGTGCGGCTCCCGCTCCAGCAACCCGGTAGGAGATGAGCTGACTTTGTCAGTGGACCCAACTAGCGAACAAGGCATGAGGAACGCTGAGCCGGCTCAGTACAATATAAGTGCCGACCCAGGGAATCGGTATCCACAGACTATAGAGGAACCCAAGGAAATCATCGCAAGTACAGAAGTTACTAAAATACTATCCTGGAAGGTAGCTGGGATAAATAGCAAATTAGACGACCCTGATTGGAGAGTGTTTATAGCAGAACACGACATCTGTATGCTCCAGGAGACCTGGGCCAGGAGGGAAGTCAGTGTGCAAGGATTTGCCACATACCATATACTGGCCAATCATGTGGGTGTTGGAAGACCCTCAGGGGGACTGATCAATTGGGTGGGTGTACACCTTGGATGTAATGTAACGCAAATAGAAACCCTATCTAGGGACATTCTATGTGTACAGCTGGAGTTCCCACAACACTGTCCCATCACGTTAATTAACATCTATTCAAGACCCACTCCTAAGGGCAATGAGTCGGTCACCCTTGAGGAGCTTGGCTCTGTATTGACCTCCATTCCCCCCAAAAATATGGTTATATTGGCTGGGGATTTCTATTGTCAATATGAGCCCTTAGAAGGGCTGGATTGTGATGCGATCTGTGAGGAAGACACCCTCCTTGGAATCCCCGAGTCTGGCTGCCCGTCTGTAACCAAATGGACAACTCTGGTAATCCAGATGAACCGCCTCATCTTAAATTTCTCAATGAGAGCATGTAACGGGAGATCCTCCTCTGTTACTTCATCTGCCCCTACGTTTCACGGTAAAGATAGAGGGTCCATATTGGATTATATTTTATTAAACTCAAATTACTGGGACAGGATGGTTGACTTTAACCTCATCGCTGCTAAGGCAATTCCCCTCCTGTGCTGCAGGCCACTGTTTCCCATTGTTCATGACGAGCTCAGCTCGTCATAAGCACAGCTCAACCGTGCCTCATGATGAGCTGAGCTCGTCACGAGCAGCGAAGGGGTTAAAATTACTCCTCGCATTGATAGTGATCACGATGCTTTAACAATTGAGATTCACCCATTCACCTCTGAAACCGAGCAGGGTGCTGTTGACCAAAGTGCTCAAGAAGTAACTTTAACCAACTGTCGGAGGTGTGTTCGGTGGGCTAATTTTGCTACTAAGCAGGAAAATCTGGGCTCCCTATATGATACTCTCTTACCTGTCTTCTTGGTAGCATCCAATTTATACAACCTAAATAAGGATTGTATGGACAAAGAGGCGATTGGGTCAAACCTTGAAAAATTAAAGAAAATAGTAACAGAATTCCTTTTCCCTAGTAAATCTAGTAAAAATTCTGGACCTATATCCCATCCATGGTTTAATTCTACCTGCCGTAAGGCCAAAAGTTTACTGTTGGCTGCAATCAAATCAAATAATCACCCCGATATCAAAGTGCAAAGAAGAGTATATAAGGAGACGGTTCATGCAGCTAAACAAAGATGGGAGCTGGAAAAATGGGAATCGCTAAAAACATATCTTGGGGAGAGGGATATGCGATCCTTTTGGGGTATTGTTAATTCGGGGACTACTGCTCCAAGGAAAGCATTAGAACCCACTTTGGGAGAAGAGATCTGTCGGGACCATTTTGAATCACTGCACAAGGACCCAGAGAGCAACAAGCTTTTTTACCTGTCCATCATTTGGAGGTTGCTTGTATGCCCACTATATCTTTGCAGGAAGTAAAAGCTGCAATAGAGAGAGTAGCCCCCGACCAAGCACCCGGTTTAGATAAAATCCCGGGGGACCCCTATAGGAGCGAACCAAGTGTTTGGGCCCTGTATCTCTGGGTTGCTTTCAATGCAATCGTGGCAGGGATGAAGATCCCCACAAGTTCGACAGGGGCAGAAATAATCCCCAATTTTAAAAAGGGTTCCCCCCTATTGCCGGTTGATTACCTACCAATTAGTTTGATTGACATCTCACAAAAAATCTTTGCACGAATCCTATTATGACATCTCACAAAAAATCTTTGCACGAATCCTATTATTAAGACTCCAAGCTTGGATGGACAACGAAAGTATTCTCTCCCCGTTTCAGGCTGGGTTTAGGGAGAAACTATCAACTCTGGACCAGGTTCTAAGACTGCAACTGCTCCACTGGAAGACGGTTCGTCTCGAGAGGGGCAGTTTGTACCTGATATTTGTTGATCTCAGGTCAGCCTTTGACCTGGTCCTAAGGGCTAAACTATGGTCCGTTCTACACGACCTAGGGGCCCCGGCGTATCTTATTCACCTCATCCAGCGATTGCATGAAAGCAACTTTGCACAAATACGATTTGGTAAAGACGGCAGACTCTCGGCCCCTATTCCAATTAAACGAGGTGTGCCCCAGGGTTGCGTACTCGCCCCAACTTTGTTTAGCCTTTACATAAATGATTTGATAAATGCCCTGTTAAAAGAGAAAGACCTAGAAGTCCCCAAACTAGCAGGGAGAAGAATTTCAGCAATGATGTTTGCTGACAATACACTTTTGGTATCGAAATATCCCATGGGGATCCAAAGGGTGTTGGACAGATTCCAGTTGTTCTGTGAGGAGAGAGGGCTTGAGATCAACCTCCAGAAAACGAAATTTATGGTTTTTAATAAGCCAAAGGGTACACGTCCAAACCCTATTCTAAAAAAGGAACCCCTAGAAAGAGTAACATCTTTTGTGTATCTAGGAATCACAATTACAGACACCATGGACTGGGGGGCTCACATAGGGAAAGCATCACTAAAGCTAGCCCAATCAACCGGGGGAATAATTAAGGTATTTAACAATACAAGTAGGAGTGCTGTTAGCCCGGCACTAGAAATTTATAAAGTTCAGGCATGTGGGTGTCCCCTTTATGGAGCAGAACTCTGGGGCCACTGCAAGCCTAAAATCCTAATCCAGTCTGAGAATGGCTTCATTAGGAATCTTTTCCGGATGCCGTGCAGTACTCCCTTAGTCCCCCTCCGATTAGATCTGGGGTTGATGGAGATGGAGGCGGTTTTATGCCTCAGACCACTTTTATATTGGCGACGCTTATGGTCGACCCCGGAGCTTCTAATTGAGCGTGGGCGTAAAATCCGTTTTGCTGGCGAATTTGCGGATTTTTGACGATTTCGCGATCCGCGAATCTCGCGAATTTTCCCAAAAATCCGCAAATTCGCAAGCTATGA
Organism: Lissotriton vulgaris; assembly: GCF_964263255.1. Classification (NCBI taxonomy): domain Eukaryota; kingdom Metazoa; phylum Chordata; class Amphibia; order Caudata; family Salamandridae; genus Lissotriton; species Lissotriton vulgaris. The sequence goes on along the minus strand of NC_141691.1, from coordinate 123,122,813 downwards.
ATTATTTTGCTTGGTCGCGCTTGAAAAATACAATATCGCGCGCGCGGCGTTGACTCTGAGCCTGACGAGTTGTTTTTCTCCCAGTTTTGCGTGTGCTGCGCCATTTTTGATCTAGCTGCGGGATCTTGCGAGAGTTTTTTTAACGCAATTACGTCATCGCGGCTTGCCATCTTGCACGACGAGAGTTTGACAACGCAAGTACGTCATAAATGCCCGCGACGGCGTGCAGCTGACTACCGGCGGGAGGTTTGAACAGCTCGAGTTCCCGAAATTGCAAAAATTGCAATTCTGCACAAGAAATCCATCGCAGGAAGCATAAACCTTGTGAAAATGATGATTTTGATCAGAATAACTCCTCAGGTTGACATTTGGCTGCACTTTTTGGGGCAAGGAGTCCATTTTTGGGGGGGGTGGGAGGAAGGAAGTGCCCAACTTCCTGTTCCTGTCCAGCAGGCTCCTCCCAGTGCTTTGTCCATGTCCTGGTCACTTTTCATTTGGATCTGGAGCTGAAAGGATTACTTTTTTTTGCTGCTGGTGGATATTTGTATTTGAGGACTTTTTGGACTTTGGAGTTTCGATCACTTTTGGACTTGAGATTTTACAAGTAAGTTGGTGTTGTTTGTTTGGGGCATTGCAGTTGAGGCAACTTCAGTTCGAAAACTTTTTTCACAACTTTAACAAAATATATATTGTGGTGGGTAGCTAGCCACAGTATCCAGTAGGCCCAGGGGTAGTGAGTGGTGCATGGGCCTAGTCTTTCTGTGGAGTGTCTTGAATTTAAACATCATTGAGGGCATGGATGGCATGGGATTGTGCTGATTTTTGTGTGTTTTTCGATTTTTTTGGCTGCTGTTGGGGCCTTTTGCCCAGGGGTAGTGAGTAGTGCATGGACTGAGTCTTTCTGTGGGGTCTCTTTAATGTAAACATCACGGAGGGCATGGATGGCATTGGATTGTGGTGATTTTTGTGTGTTTTTCGATTTTTTGGGGTGTTGATGGAGACTGGCCATGTGGGTGGGGGCCATTTTGAGTGCTGGTACAGGCAGGCCCTGGCCATGTGCTGGGGGGCAAGGGGCCATTTTGAAGGCAGGCAGTGTTCTCAGGCCTGCACCCATTTTGCCTAGCTTTCATCCATTATGCCCAGGGGTAGTGAGTGGTGCATGGGCCTAGTCTTTCTGTGGGGTGTCTTGAATTTAAACATCATTGAGGGCATGGATGGCATGGGATTGTGCTGATTTTTGTGTGTTTTTCGATTTCTTTGGCTGCTGTTGGGGCCTTTTGCCCAGGGGTAGTGAGTGGTGCATGGACTGAGTCTTTCTGTGGGGTCTCTTTAATGTAAACATCACGGAGGGCATGGATGGCATTGGATTGTGGTGTTTTATGTGTGTTTTTCGATTTTTTGGGGTGTTGATTGGGACTGGCCATGTGGGTGGGGGCCATTTTGAGTGCTGGTACAGGCAGGGCCTGGCCATGTGCTGGGGGGCAAGGTGCCATTTTGAAGGCAGGTAGTGTTCTCAGGCCTGCACCCATTTTGCCTAGCTTTCATCCATTATGCCCAGGGGTGCATGGGCCTAGTCTTTCTGTGGGGTGTCTTGAATTTAAACATCATTGAGGGCATGGATGGCATGGGATTGTGCTGATTTGTATGTGTTTTGGGGTGTATAACTGATGTTCCTCTGTCTTCCATTGCTTTTAGGTGCACAAGAGAACCACCAGTGCCAGGAAGAAGTCCTGCAGCGGTGTGTGCAGCATAACATCACGCGACGTCACGTGTGGCCACGGACAAGACAACTCTGCAACTTGTGCAACTGCGGCCTGCTGTTCTGACATCTGAAGAAGATGGGCCCAAAGAAAGGTGGCCGTAGCGCCTCAGCGAAGAAAGTTGCCAATGCCACTGCCAGTAAGAAGGAGCAGAAGAAGCAAGTGGCACCACTTACCAAGGAGACAGGTGTGCCCACCGACACCTTTTTTGGGAAAAAAAACTACGCCTGCAGCAGCAGCGGTGTCCGCCGGGGACCCAGCCGGAAGCAGCACCTCCACCTCATTGGGGTCAGTGCCACCACGCCAAGGTAGGCCCAAGCCCATGAGTGCCGCAAAGGCAGCCACTTTGGTTGTTCAATCACCATCGACCAGTGATGTTGGCTCATCACAAGAAAGTACCATCCAATCAACGCCGGGTGTAACTCAGCTGGCGAGTGTTCAACAATCACAGCCGCAACGAAAACCACAAGTGCAACTAGTACAAGCGCAAGTACATGGGCAAGGAGAGGCGCAAGTACATGGGCAAGGAGAGGCGCAAGTACATGCACAAGGAGAGGCGCAAGTAGAGGTGCATGGAGAGGTGCCACTAGAGGTTCATGGAGCGGCACAACTGCCTACAACGCTTGTTCCTCCAGAAGTAGGGGCACATGAGGAAATTGATATTCAAGTGGAAGAATCATCCCAGGAATCCACTCCTCTTGAGGATGATCCATTGCTTTCCAGATCCCCAGCAAGAAAAAGGTTAAGGAGGGCTGCTACTACTACAAGTTCTTCTTCAAGCCCCCTTAATTCTGATGACCTTGATCCTGATTGGAACCCAGCAATGCAGTCTGACAGTGAGGCACGCCATGAGCCGACAAAAGTAGCTAAGCCTAAAAGGAAGGTTCCCGCAAGGCTTCGACTTATGGGTGATGACGACGAACAAGAAGTGGTGTCTTGTGCTGCTGATGAACAGTCTGATGACGACCCAGTCATCACAGACGTCACTGAAGCCCCAGCGGGCATGGAGCAGACAGACATTTTAACCCTATCCCGAATGGCTGCTGACCGGGATGATCATGTGGGCGGCGTGGCACTGGTACCACCACCAACGCAGTTAACTACAACACCAAAACGACCTACAGCTTCCATATTTTCTCGTCAGAAGGGCCGGCATGGACCTCCATCCAGCTCGACCTCCATTACCTCAAGTAGTGGTGCTGTAAGTCAACTACAGAACCAAATTCAGCCACGCCCATCCTCCACTTCATCTGGCATTGAAAGTCAAAGTAGCTCCTCCACCACCAGCAGACATCTCCAGTCCCCAGTTTGGGACTTCTTTACTGTTAGCAAAAAGGCGGAAAACATGGTTGTTTGTTCGATTTGTAAAGTATTAGTTAGTCGGGGTAAGCTTGGTACCAACTATGGTACCGGAGGCCAGAGAGGTCATTTCAAACAACACCACCCTATCCAGTGGTATAAGCACCTAAGTGACATTGAGGAAGCCAAAACAAATCCAAATGTATCCCTTCATATTGCATCTGATGATGATGAGAGTCTGATCGTGCAGGGGGGAAGTGAAGAAGCAACAGCCATTTTTTCTGGTACACCCAGTACCCCTGGCAGCAGCACTGCAGTGGTAGCGCCCATACCCTCTACCCCTGCAACATGTATGAGGCCCACTAAGAGTCTGGGACAGACACCAATGCAAAAAACTAAATCACTGAGCCTAACTGGTTTGAAGTCTGCATCATCATCATCATCATCACGTAAAATGGTCCAGCCCACCATTACCAGCATGTTTTGGTCGGAACCGCCATTTGAACGCAACCACCCAACCGTGCGTCTGTATAACGCCAAGCTGGCTAAAATGCTAGCGCTGGACCTTCTCACTTTCTCTTTCGTGGAAGGGGTGGGTTTTCGTGAATTGGTGGCAACAGTCTGCCCTAAATGGAAGGTTCCTAGCAGGTTCTATTTTGCAAGGGTTGCTGTTCCAGCACTACATCAAGATGTGCTGGAGGTGATTGGCGCAGCTATTCTGAAGAGTGCTGTTCACACTATCCACATGACAACAGACATGTGGACCAGTTGCCAAGCCCTTGATTACATGTGCATCACTGCACACTGGGTCTCTTTTGCAGGGGTCGAAAAACAGTTAAAACACAAAGACGTTGACACAGAGGAAGTTTTCAAAGCTACTCGCAAACATGCAACAGTAGGCATGTTTGCCATGGAGAAATCTCACACTGCACATAACCTTTTGGATGAGTTTAACAGGAATTTTGAATTTGAATTTAAAAACACTTATAAAGCGCACGTACACTGAGTCAGTTTCATGGCGCTGGTGAGGTCCCTGAGTGAGAGCAAGAAGAAAACTAATTACCAAAGGCCTGCTGGAATAGTAGCGTTTTTAGTGACCTCCGAAACTCCATATAGGAGGAGGCGAGTCTTAATGATAGAGGGAGGTCATTCCAAAAGGTAGGTGCAAGTACAGCAAACTTCTGCCCCCCTGCCCGCTTCTTCTTAAACCGTGGCGTAGTTAGTAAGGCCAGGCTAGAGGAGCGGAGGTCCCTAGAGGGAACATAGGGAGAAATTGCCGAGTTGATGAAGGCAGGGGCAGTGCCCGCTCTTGCTTGGAAGGTTAGACACCCTAACTTAAACCTAGCTCGTTGTTTTATAGGGAGCCAGTGTAGGCTCCTGAGCAATGGGGTCGAATGATGGGACCTGGATAAGCCAAAGACCAGGCGGGCAGCCTGGTTCTGTACCAACTGCAGGCGCTGCAGAGCGTAAGCAGGGGCTCCATTGTAAATAATGTTGCCATAGTCAATTTTTGACAGGACCATGGCCATTAGGATCAGCTTTAATGCAGAGGTGGAAAAGAATCTGGCAACTTTCCGGATAACTCGAAGTGTGAAGAAACAAGAAGAAACCACCGAGTTAATATGTGAATGGAGTGTTAATTGATTGTTAAGTGTAATCCCGAGAGTTTTAACTGAACAAGAAGGGAGGGGGGGGACCAAGTGAAGGGGGCCAGAAAGAGGGGGACCAGGGGTTGGCAGCACCGCCCGTCGCCACAAGTTCTGTTTTATCCGGATTAAGTTTTAACTGATTGATGTTCATCCAGTCTCGGATAAATAGCATGACGGACTGGAAACTGCCAACTCCTGAAGGGGAAGAAAGATCAAAGATAAGTTGTAGATCATCTGCATAGTTGTATACAGTGACCTCCATATTCTGTAAAGCAAACACCAGTGGGAAAATATAAAGATTAAATAATAAAGGGGAAAGAGCAGACCCTTGGGGAACACCACAGTTGACATTACGCAAAGGAGCCGAGAAGGTGCCTAGATGAACTGTCTGAGTACGGTCCATCAGGAAAGACTCTACCCAAGCTAATGCCAACCCCCCTATCCCCGCCGCCCTGACACGAGATGATAGGATGTCATGATCCACAGTGTCAAAGGCGGCAGATAGGTCTAATAGGACCAGTATCTTGGGGGCGTTGACGTCGAGTCCCTCCCTAAGTTGGTCCATGACCGAAATCTGTGGAAAGTTAGTCCAATTTACAACCGATGCCCAGGCTGCTGGCGCAAGACGCCTCTTAGTTCCCATTCTGAATAGTTACAAAATAAAGAGACGGGCGCTGGAAGCAGGAACACAAGAACAGAGTTTTATTTCTCATGAGGAGAGCCTGTCATTTCGGACACGAAACACAGTGTCTTTCGGGAGGTGCTCTAACAAGTTCTCTGAGACATCGCCTTTTATACATCACAAACATTCCTTATTACAATAATGACATTGTGAAGCAAGGAAAAGACATCCCCGACCCCTCCCCGCTCTGGCGCAATCCAACACGTGGCTACAGTAGAGGTCCTCATCCCATACAATGGGAGGGGGCTATCACTCAGCTGAGTGCTCTGCTGATTCCTTTGGAATGTGTGCGCCTGATCGATTCTCGGAGGGGTGGGGAGGTCATGATCAATAGTAGCTCTTTTTGAAGAGGGGCGAGTGCATACAGTGGTGGGCAACAAACTGTATCCTCAGGCGAAGGAGATGACCAGTGGTCCGTGCGGACAATCGGGCTCAGTGGAGGGGTCATCAAGGGAGGGGTATTCATGGGAAGAAGGGAGGTGATGGTCTGGCACGGGGTGTGATTCCCAGGGACAGAGTCGCACAGAGAGAGAGAGATCTTATGACCCGTACATGAGAGAGCGGGGGCAGTCAGGTACAGCTGGGGGGGGGGGTTATGTCAGCTGAGGCGAAGGATGCTTCTTCAAGAGGAAATGGGGGTGCGTGGGTCAAGCAGGAGGGTTATTTTTCAGAGCAGGGTCGCGCAGAGGGAGAGGGTTTTATGGTCTATGCATGTGAGAGTGGGGGGGGTGTTCAAATGTGCGCAGGAGGGAAGCCGGGGATTCCAATGAGCGGGCAAAAAGGCCATGGTGCCTAAAATGGCTGTCATGTACATATGGGCACGGGCTTTTTACTGGCGGAATGATGCGGTCAACGTTTCACGGTATTCATGGTGCCTACAGGGAGGGGGATGGGAGAAGGCAAATGAATGCCGCTTATGTACATTAATATTGCTAATTTCCACAGTCGCCGCTTTTAACATAAGTGAGTTCATTTCCTAACTAATGGGCGTACATATAATACATGTGTGGTCGATGAGATGGCGTTTGTCAAATACCAGCGAATTGCATATAACCATGGCACAATCGACACGGTTGGTGGAATGCAGCACATATGAATTCACAGTTGTTGGGTTACTTATACAAGCCTAGAGTTCAGCATACTACATAGTATAAATGTCCTGACTTTCTCTTCGGTGGCATCAATGTACAGCTTTTAAAAGTGACCGAAAAACATTTTGAAAGCAATACAAAGTGGTTGAGGGTGGAATTCAGTTTGACACAAGTAATTTAGTCAAATTGATGGGTGTCTTCGTCACAGTGTCTTTTTAGCAGTGAGCCATCACTGGTAGGCTCTAGTCCGTTTTCTTTCGTTGGCGCTGTTGAGCACCGGCGGTGGAGCTATAGGTCCCGCTCGGATCTAACCTTACGCGTTGCAGGGTGCGGTCAGTCCTCTGCTGTTAGACCACAGTCCTGTTCCCTAACCAATTCTTTAAGTGTGCCTTATGCTCGGCACCTGTATTTCCTTTTTCCTTCTGTGGCAAACCCCATTTCCATCTGAATGCTGTTCTTCTTGTCTGAGTCAAAAAGTCATGTGGAAAAGAGGGGGTGTTGGATAGTCGAGGGAAGAGAGGGCGGAGTGGGGTCAGGTCTTTTCTTGGACACATCAAGGGACCAAGGGAGCAAAGGAAAACGAGCAGGCAGGCCCATCACTCGGGCCCAAAAAGGGGGCGAAGACTTCAGGCACACGTGGGTTAGCAGACAGAGGGCTTCAGGGCAGCCCTTCAACCTTTCATTTTCCACGTTTGAGATTGCTGTCTCGTCCCGTATCTTGTTGCTCTGCAGCTCCACCTTTGGTCGAGGTCACATGTGTCTCAAGATCTGCAGCCAGGCTGTACGTCACGTCCGACCCTTCTCCTCCGATGATCGTATATCTTTGAATGGGTACAAAACAAGTTTTAGAGAACTGGCGGGAGAAGACATTTATGCACTTGAATTCTGCCCTCAATCCTATGCATTTGGGGGTTACGTTCATCGGTCACAGTCAGAACCCTACCACCATGAAGTATATATGTCGGCATTCCTACTGTGTTTGTGCCAAGTCTATTTATCGTTCATTCCGGCTAACCCTTTCAAAAACAGGGCAGGGGTGCTATCATCGAGAGAGGGGGAGGGAAAACAGGCTTTCATCGAGGAGCGACAGTTAATCAAGGTCATCAGTTATACTTCGAGGACAGCTGATATGGAGCAGGGGTCAGGGAGAGGCGGGGACACTTTGGACATTCGCGCTTGAGTGCAGAGGGGTGGGGCAATCTGGGCATTGGGGATCAATCTGGACATTGGGGCTTGTATCTCTAACGGACTGGAAAATAGGATGCCATTGACATATAGTCCCCCTATAAAAGGGCCAGATTAGGGGACATCAGCCGTCTTACCTGTCCCTTCCTTCTTAGCCAATTCAAGTTCTTTCATTTTGCAGAAAGGAGAGGTAGTAATATGGCGAGTTACAATCATTTTAGTTTCTGTCAATTTTGCTGAACACCTTCGCGTTCAATAAGTATCCAATTAGGCTGGTGCCGGCGGGGCACAATTTTACCACAAAAAGGAAGAGGCAATAGGGGGGGGGGGCTCTCATAGAGAGTGAGAGTCGTCCGCATTCTAAACGAGCCATTCGGTACACGTATGACATGTAGAAAGGTAGAGAGAGAGAGAGAGAGAGAGAGATAGAGAGGGAGAGAGAAAGAGAGAGACGTGTACGGTAATAGGTCATTTAGTGCGCTCACAACACAGAACGGCAGGGGTCAGGTAACACAGAAACACAAACAGAGGGAAGACATAAACCCATACATTACATACACACAAACTCAGACAAGGGAAGACAGTACGTGTGTTACATACAAAAAATTCACGACAAAACATAGAACAGTTATTGGCCAAAAAGATCTCTTTCTGCATGCTGCGCATCTTTAGTATCCTATTTATCTACGTTCTGAGCTCTCTTTACCTTTTTCCTCCTTTTCCTCTCGTTTGCCATCTTTGCGAGTGTTCTCGGTTATTAATACTTACGCCTCGGTCAGTTGGTCAGGAATTAACCTGGTCGGGTTACTGCTCACGGTGGGATCTTTGAATAATTTTTCCTTTTCTCCCTTTTGGCGAAAAGGTTCTCCAGGCTGAGGCAACGGAGGGCATTAATCGGGAGAACAGTCAGACAGCTTAGCTATATCTATAAGGGTGCGAGAAGGAGGTGGTACACGTTTTTTTTTTGTTTTTTTTTAAACATTAACAACATTCCTAGTCTTCCAGACGGGCGGTGCTTAGGTAAACCTTACCCCGGAACTTTCCTTGTCCTTTCCCTATCTAGTTAAACGTCATAGTTGCATTATCTGGCGTGCTGGTTCGAGTCATAGTCTGTCATATCGTACTAACCCGTCGAGTATCTACGTCAGTCCATCCTCCCAATCACTAGGTTCTGAGGGAGGAACAGTCATGTCTAAGTAAGGGGGGTGTTACATCTTACAAAGCTCGTCATGTCGTCATGTATAAGCACTGTGCTCCAATTCCCTACTACCCCCTCCGTCGGTCGTTCGGTCATCACTCCTCCATACTTCAGCCGATGTTCCGACGTGACCTGCAGATGGGAGGAGAAAGAAGGGGGGTGGGGGCAACATTCAAAACACATCAGCGCGCACAAATCCGAAAATGTTTTTACTTACCACATACTCGACCTATCTCCACACGGTGCATTCTCTACCATCTCGGTGTTTAAGCCCAGAGTGACCAGTAGTGTTAGAAACATAATCATTGGTGTTCTGCGTATCCGCATGAATCACTCGAGCGTGGTCTTTTAGATCATGTGCGAGGGTGGTGGCCAGGTGGCGTTTCTTCAGTATTGCTTAAGGGCATCTAAAACATTTTTCCTGCTGCCTGTGGCATACAACGTAACGGCTTAAGTATTGGGCTTTTTAACCTTCAACCTTAATAAAGCTGCTTACCTTTCGCTTATATCGGAGACAGTAGTAACACATTCAAAACTCATTAATGCAATCGCTACAGTTGTACTTGCTTTTTCAAAAACCTTTAATAAAAATGTTGGCGCACAAATACGAGCCTACAACCCAGTGGGCCGGCCACAGAGCAGACTGGAGCCGGGCGTGAGGGGGACGAAGTCGGTGGCCATTCATTTCATAATATAAAGTGCGGCAAGTGCAATAACATCGTATCGAAATTCATTGGGAGTAAGCATCATAAATGTCGAAAAGCCAAACTTTCAATAACCATGGTGCGTTAAAACTTAATATCAATTCATTGTCCGAATGCTCAATTAGTACCTATTTCATATCAATTCATTGCTTTAACACATAATTGGTACCCACCCTATACCAGTTCATTGTCCCAACACATAATCAATATCCATCTTATATCACTTCCTTTTCTGAACACATTATCAATATCCATCTTATCTACTTTCATTGTCCAAAAACTACATATATATCTCAGAACATCAAGGCTTGAGCAATCAGGGTACAACAAAGAGCTGAAAGTTTCATTTATATTGGCGCCATTTTGGGCGAGGTCAGGCAGGTCCCAGTACAGTCAGATTGTCTCCACTGACTCGTGGTTGGACCAGAACCTCTTTTGGCAGTTCAAAGAGTTTTTCGCAATAGGGTAACAGACTGGCGATATGAACCATCAGTCAAAAGTGGGGAGGGAGGCAACAATCTCTCCTACCGGGTCACTCTGGTGTTCCACCGGAACTGAACAAATCTGTATTTTTGCAGGATTTTAGTCATTTCAAAACTGAGGCTGACGCCGGCTGGAGTGCGCCGACGTCTCGTGGTTTTCATCGGGGGACGGGGGCGGGGGCGCCCGTAGAGGGGTCGGCCCCCCCCGGCTCTTCTAGAATCTTCAAGGTCGAGGAGAAGAGCACAGGACGTGCACCAGTCCTGGGCCAAAAGCCGTTTTTCGATTGGGACCCTGTTGATCGAAGCGTTGGGGTGTCGCTGGAAGCCTCCACCTGGGGAGGTGGGGGATGCTCGTTCGCGCCGCTTCCCCCTTCCAGCGACCCCACGCCGTTTCTCGGCTCCAGCATTTTGGGATGGTCGTACCAGGCAATGAAGGGAGGGGGGGGGGTCGGAGGCAGCAAGACATCCCCCCCCGCGGCCTGCAGGGCACCGTTTTCTCTGGACTTTTCGTAGCGGCCAGACCAGGCGATGCGAGGGGGAGGGGGGGGTCGGTGGCATGTGCAAGACATCCCCCCCCCTCCGTTGTCAGGGCCATCATAAAAGAAAGAAGTAGTGCCGCCGTGTGCAACCCTCCAGTATTGTCGAAGCAGGGCGCTGCCTGTCAACCCTCCAGTGTTGTCGCAGAAGGGCTCTGCTGACCTCGGCTCCGGTTTTGTTTTTCTGATGGCCGGAGCAGGCGATAGAGAGGGGGGGGGGTCGGTGGCAGAGGCAAGACATCCCCCCTCCCCGTGGCCCGCAGGGCAGCCAAAAGAAGAGAAAGGGGAGACCATTACAACTTTCGGGCCGTCCGCCCCACAGCCTCCCCTTCCGATGGCGGCCAGCCGGGCCCTGCTCTGCACGTGTTGAGGCCTCGCCTTCCGGATGGGCGTAACCGCGGACCTGTTGCACTTCGGGAGCTTCCGGAATGGGGGTAGGTATCTGCTGATTTGTATCTATTTCATGTTACCGTTATTTGGGCGTGGCGGGCGGTGGGACAGACATGCTTTGGATAGCGAGGGGGCGGCGGGCCTAGCTACCTCGTGGCTGTCTTGGCGTCAAGCTTGGCTTCTTTCGCCATTTTATATTTCTTATTACGGACTATTTCTAATGTTTCTTATTTTTAGTGAAGTCGGAAACTCATCAGTGGGCTACTGACTTAGCTCGATTTCTTTTTCCTTCCTTTTCTAGTGCGTGTCTCATGCTAAAGTTTCTGTTAACAGGATTCGGTGATCACTTCATATTTTATATGTCCTTTTATCAGGGATACCCTCCGGTTGAGCCGGATGATCTACCTCCAATAAATGGTCCGGGTGGAACTAGATTATCAATCAGTGGGGAGTGGGTAGGCATGACGGATTACAACGGGGACAAAAGTCTGCATTACCTACCCTTTACTACTTGCAAAGACTAGACAGAATATTTCTATTCCACGTTATTTGCAAACAGAAAATACCTCAAACGAACTATTCCTTGAACAATAAATGTCCAGTCAATCAATCAATCAGTGGGGAGAAAAACAGGCATGACGGATTACAACGGGGACAAACGTCTGCATTACCTGTCCTTCGCTCTCTGCAAAGGGAGACGGAATATTCCTATTCGTCTCTGTTTGTAGACAGGGAAGATCTCAAAGAGCAACAATCGATATAAATCGATATCAAACAATCAGTGGGGAGAAAGGTAGGCATGACGGATTACAACGGGGACAAAAGTCTGCATTACCTACCCTTCTCTATCTGCAAAGAGAGACAAACGTTCCTATTCGCCGCTGTTTGCAAACAGAGAATGTCTCGTCTCAAGAAGAGAACCAATATTTCAAGTAGCAACCAAAGCTAAATGAACCAATAAGCGAACAATATCAGTATTTAAATACCGATTCCAATACAATCAATCAATCAATCAATCAGATGGGTAAAGCCATCCTACCAATCAGGCGTGAAAAACGCCCTACTTAATCTTACCCGGACCGGACCATGTGGACAGTTCTTCGTCTTCCCTTTCAAGCGCCCGATCGTTCTCTTACTCCATGCAGCATTCCTGTGGGCTTCCAGCCAGGACAATAGGTCACTCGAGAGAGGTCCGTTCAGAATCGGTGAAGTTCATTCAATCGGCAGCCGGACGAGGGCCCTCTCAAGGCAGGTATACTCCAATTTTTTAGATGTTCACCCCATCGTCTGGACCTCTCTTACTGGACCCTATGTCACTGGTGGGCCCCGCGTTGGGACGCCAATTGTGGAAAGTTAGTCCAATTTACAACCGATGCCCAGGCTGCTGGCGCAAGACGCCTCTTAGTTCCCATTCTGAATAGTTACAAAATAAAGAGACGGGCGCTGGAAGCAGGAACACAAGAACAGAGTTTTATTTCTCATGAGGAGAGCCTGTCATTTCGGACACGAAACACAGTGTCTTTAGGGAGGTGCTCTAACAAGTTCTCTGAGACATCGCCTTTTATACATCACAAACATTCCTTATTACAATAATGACATTGTGAAGCAAGGAAAAGACATCCCCGACCCCTCCCCGCTCTGGCGCAATCCAACACGTGGCTACAGTAGAGGTCCTCACCCCATACAATGGGAGGGGGCTATCACTCAGCTGAGTGCTCCGCTGATTCCTTTGGAATGTGTGCGCCTGATCGATTCTCGGAGGGGTGGGGAGGTCATGATCAATAGTAGCTCTTTTTGAAGAGGGGCGAGTGCATACAGTGGTGGGCAACAAACTGTATCCTCAGGCGAAGGAGATGACCAGTGGTCCGTGCGGACAATCGGGCTCAGTGGAGGGGTCATCAAGGGAGGGGTATTCATGGGAAGAAGGGAGGTGATGGTCAGGCACGGGGTGTGATTCCCAGGGACAGAGTCGCACAGAGAGAGAGAGATCTTTTGACCCGTACATGAGAGAGCGGGGGCAGTCAGGTACAGCTGGGGGGGGGGGTTATGTCAGCTGAGGCGAAGGATGCTTCTTCAAGAGGAAATGGGGGGTGCGTGGGTCAAGCAGGAGGGTTATTTTTCAGAGCAGGGTCGCGCAGAGGGAGAGGGTTTTATGGTCTATGCATGTGAGAGTGGGGGGGGGTGTTCAAATGTGCGCAGGAGGGAAGCCGGGGATTCCAATGAGCGGGCAAAAAGGCCATGGTGCCTAAAATGGCTGTCATGTACATATGGGCACGGGCTTTTTACTGGCGGAACAATGCGGTCAACGTTTCACGGTATTCATGGTGCCTACAGGGAGGGGGATGGGAGAAGGCAAATGAACCCCGCTTATGTACATTAATATTGCTAATTTCCACAAATCACCACCTTCTCGGTTGAATGTCGTGGTCGGAAGCCAGCTTGACATGGGGCCAAGTAATTGCTGTCCTCAATAAAGGAGCTCAGCACCTGAGAGACATGTGCCTCAGCCACCTTTCCCAAGTAAGGGAGCAGGGATATGGGACGGTAGTTAGCTAGGGTAGAAGGGTCAGCCCCAGGCTTCTTTAAAATGGGGATGATGGTGGCAGATTTAAATGCAGTGGGGACTAAACCTTTAGAAAAGGTGTCATTTAAGATAGTGAGGGCGGGGGCAGGACAAGCCAGGAACACCTGGGCCAAGATGCGGGCCGGACATGTGTCAGAAGGAGACCCAGATTGTACACGTTTAAGGAGCGGGGGAAGAGACTCGCTAGTTAGCTCCGGAATGTAGGTGAGACCCTGGGTGTTCTGGGGCGAGGAACAATCTAATAAAGGGTTGGATGGGGGAGGAATATGTGCTTTTATTTGTGCAACTTTGTCAATGAAAAACTCATTCAGTGAGTTGCACAATGACTGGGAGGGTATGATCATAGGAGAAGGCCTGTCTGATAGGGCTAACTCATGGACAGTTGCAAAGATTTCACGGGGCTGGCATTCTGCTGTCAATATGCGTTGTGAAAAATAGTCTTTTTTGGCCTCTTGGATGGCTTTTTTATACTCTGAGAGTCATCTGCAATCGAGAGATATAATTGCTATCAAATTTGTTCCATTCTTAGGTTCTAACACGGGCGAAGCTACACAAGTAACACTGGCATCACCGGCAACCCGGGATTTGGTTCTGACGAAAACCGACCAATTTAAAACATGGGGAATAATAATAACAATACCAAGTGCCCCTCGTTACCCCTCAATACTGGAAAATAACCAGGCAGATACTCCTAGTTCCTCCTCAATTCCCTATTCAGTATTGAGGTCTGCAAGAGGCATCTCTCAAACGGGAACCACTGACCGAGCAATTGACCATCGAAATCTTGGTGAAGCAGACTGGTTATGGCTGCCGGGGATTCTATCTAGAAACCAGTCCGATTGAACCACCACTAACCATAGTCTGACGATATGCTCCTGGAACATTAACGGATTTGGTCGGGAAAAACAATCTCCCGCCATCTTAGATTTTTTAAAAGAATACGACATCCTGCTTTTGCAGGAGACATGGGCAGGAGAAAGTATCCCAATAGTGGGCTACCTGGAGTTTATGACCCCTGCCACCAGGCAGTCCAAGTTCGGTAGACTAAGTGGCGGTCTCTCGATCTATGTATCGATAAAAGTAGCCCAATGTATCGAACAGATTAAATTTGAAGAGGATTGGCTTACTGGAATAACCCTAGGAAGTTCACTCACGGACCCCAAGCTGCTCATTCTTAATGCTTATATATCCCCTTGCAAAAAAAATTCAAAATGGACACCCTGATCAACTCCATCTGTGATCTAATTGGCAAGTATGGCAGTATACCAGTCATAATATCAGGTGATTTCAACACTAATCTTTATTGCAACCTTGCCGATGACCCAGGATCAGCCTTTCCCAGTACTCCCCCACATTTTGCACTGCCGACAATTCCTGTTGGAAACAAATCATCAAAATTAGGTGAATACGTGGTAATGCAGTTTAACAGCCTAGGATTTACCATACTGAATGGGCGCTTCTCATCTGACATCCCTCCCGCATGGACCCGGTCAGACGGCAGATCCCTTTCTTTTTTGGATTTTACCCTAGGGAGCAGAGAAATACTGCCCAGGATCAAGAACTACCAAATTGCTCCACAAGGAGAGAGCGACCACCGGGCACAAATAATAACACTCTCTATCAGTAACCCATATCATCAAGAACTGCCCCACCCCCATTCAGGGAGTCATACAGAGGATTTAAAGCGGATAAAGTGGTCACAATCCTCGGCTCTATCCCTGACGGAAAAAAGTAGAGCCCTACTACAAAATTCTGCAGCTCTAAATACCCATGTGGTCAGTGGCTGGACCTCTCTTACAAATCTCCTTCTCCAGGAACTCCCAATAAAGAGGGGCCAAAGAAACCAAATTTCACAATTCTACATCTCAAAAGCCACAAGGAAATTAAGAACTGAGAGGAATCGAGCACTCCGTCAATCAAGAAAGTTCCCCAGCAACAAAACCTATTTCAATAACTATAAGCAAGCTCAAGCCATCTTCAGAATCGCCACACAAAAGGAAAAACGAGTGGCATCGGATCAATTCTGGATGAAGCTTATCCATGAAAGTAAAAATCCTAACCCAAAGCAATTCTGGTCTCTCGTAAATAGGAGTAAAGAAAGTGCAAGTGGATATGGTAGCGCAAACATCAGCGAAGCAGTTTGGTGCAAGTTTTTATCTCTGCACTTTAGAGTCACTAACATAAACAAAGCTTGCACCGACTCTGCCGGCCCGGCCAACCCCACGAGATCTCTCCCGGGACTGGAGAATTTGAGGAGGGCTTGCCCTGCAGCTATTTCATCTGAAGATCTGACACACAAGGAACTAGCGAAACAGTGTGATACTTCACTGGAGCCCACGGTGTCGCTGGTTCCCTTAAAAAATAAGATCTCAAGCTGCATAAGGAAAGCCAGAGCCGATGGAGCCCCAGGACCAAACGGCCTCCCTCATGCTATGTTTAAATCCGACATCAGCCTATGGTCAGAATACTTGACCCCTTTATTCCTCTACTGCAGTTTAAACAACACGGTCCCAGAATCCTGGCGAGGCGCAGTTATCCATCCAATCTACAAAGGCGGGCAGAGAAATGAGCCAAAGAATTACCGAATGGTAGCGCTTCTTGATGTGGAGTCTAAGTACTACGCAAATATTCTACTGGAGGAGCTACAGGCTTGGACCAAATCAACTGCACTGCTTCCTTTCAACCAGACGGGCTTTGTGGCTAAAACCGGTACCACAACCAATCTGCTAACGCTAACCGTCTTGTTGGATAAAGCGACCTGCCAACATATCCCGCTGCACTGCTGCTTTGTAGACTTCAAAGCAGCCTTTGATTGTGTGCCTAGGGGCCTGTTATGGCAGAAACTAAAATCGTGGGGCATTCCACAGCCCCTTCTTCAGGCAATAATTCAACTCCACACGGAAACGTGGATAACAATTAAGCTAGGCGAAGGCTGCCATGTCTCCAGGAAGATCCAAACTGAAACCGGCGTCAAACAAGGGTGCGTATTGGCCCCACTTCTCTTCAACTTGTTTATATCTGATCTCTCTCCAGTTCTCGACAGTGTAAACTGCCACCCTCCTCAACTTGACGGGACTCGCATCACTAACTTGCTTTATGCCGACGATCTGGTGCTCCTAAGCCACACAAAAGTGGGTCTCCAGAGATTGCTGGATGAACTGCTACCCTATACGACAAGAAACCATCTAGAGCTCAACTTATTAAAAACCAAAACCATCTCTTTTGGGAAGCAAAAAAGGTCAACAGAAAGGTGGTACTTCAGCAAAACAAAGTTAGATTCAACCCACAGCTACAAATACCTGGGCATCTATCTTGATAGAAGAGGCTCCTTTATCAAGCACAAAGAAGCATTAAAAATCAAAGCTCTGTCGTTAGAGGTGGTTGCTGCAAAGCTGGCAAAACAGCTACTAGGTCCCAGCTTAATACCCATGCTGAAAGTAATGAAAACCAAAGTAATCAACTCCCTAACGTATGGCCACGAAATCACCAAAGGCGCAACCAGTACACTAATAAACAAGTTAATAACAAAAATCTTCAAAAGAGCCTTTGGGTTGCCAAAATCTGCCTCGCCAGCCCAAGTGAGACTAGAATTGGGTCTCCAAGATCAACATGGAGTGGAGGCAGGTGCATTCATCAAACTGTGCCATAGACTGCGCCGTGCCGAGGAGGGTTCCTTGGAGGCCCGACTCTGGCAGGAAATACAGCATAAACAGACCAGCCATAAGCATCGGCAACTCCTGGACTACAGCCTACAGTTATTAGGCGCAAAAGATCTCTGGGCCATAAATCCATCTGTTCCTGTGCTAAAGTCTGCCATCAAAAAATCCGTTAGATCGTGGTCCTTCCACTCTGACAGAGAGATCCTTTCAAAGAGGAGACATGCCTGGGCTGTAATTGCCAATCTTAAAGTGGGTGTTCTGCCGCTCTACTTGTCGAGCACATATGCACTTTATTGGAAACGCAAGTTTTTAGCCCTGAGGATGGGAGAATGGCCCTTTCTGAAGAACCTCCCGGAATGGCGGCGGCCGAGTAGTTGCACGAAATGCAGATTGTGCGGCTACCATTCAGAATCAATTGAACATATCGTCTGTGCATGCCCTGCACTGCTTACAGCCAGACGGTTACTGTTGCGTGGCCAATGTATCCAGTTGGAAGTTCGATCTTGTCGCCAGGCAATAATGGCCGCTCTTGACCCTGACAACGTCAAGCTAAACATTGGGCTTTCAAAATTTGTCCATAAAGCGATAAAATCTCTTGAAGCCACTCTCCAACCCAAAGTCTCCCCATTATAGCAGACGGTGGTGCTAACACACACAATATCCGAATCAGTCTACAAGTAATCCAGATTTAAGTACTGTACCAGAACATTATTAGATCTTAATGGCCCCCTGAATCCCAAGTTATTTTAAATTAACTGTTTTAAATTATTTTTATTATATTCATTTTTATTAATTTTTTCTTGTCATGTCGCAAATTGTAAATGGTTTTTTTTAACCAATCAATAAAGATTACTATCCGGCTACTCTGAGAGTCGGGTAGTATAGTTGATTTTGCTGGCAGGGCAGTATTTCAACCTCCAAGCCCGTTCTGCTTGACGGACCGTTAGCTTAAGTGCTTTCAGAGCAGGAGTAAACCTCTTATTAGCATGATGGTGGTGGTTAATAGTAACCTTCTTTAGTGGGGCCTTTTCATCACGAAGATGGGTTAGCCAACTATCCAAAGTGGGCAACCGAAGTTGGGGAGGTGTATCAATGAGATCAGGGCAGGTGGCAATTAAAGAATCGCAGAATGCAGGAATATCAACACGATTCCAACTTCTAGCCCAAATGGATTTCGAACCACGAGGATCATTTCGCAGGCGCAGGTCCAAGGAAAAGGATAGGAAATGATGGTCGGACCATACGCAGTGATGGACAGGTTGGTGGTAGATAGATTAAGGGTCCATATTTGATCTAGAATATGGCCCCGAGTATGTGTAGGGGCACGAACGTGTTGAATGAAATTTAAGCTTAAAAGCAATGAGGTGAAATCCTTAGAAATAGGGTCTTCTGCGGGATCACTGGGCCAGAAATTAAAATCACCAAGCACAAGTACCGTAGCATTATTGACCACTAAAGGGGCCAACAGCTCCTGAAATGCGGGAATAAACTGGGAAGGGGTTTGGGGAGGGCGGTAGACCAGCACACAAGTTACAGGGGTTTTGGGTAGACTGGAACGTGCAATCAAACAGTCCGCTGCAGGCAATGGGGGGATGCCAATATTTGAAACCGGAGATTGTCACGGAAAATTAAGGCAACCCCACCACCAATTTTGCCATCAGGTCGATCAGCGCGTAGGATGGAATAAGAAGGAGGAAGAGCTGCTAAGACACTGGGTTGGGAATCAGGACGATACCATGTCTCAGTTAGGCACAGTAAGTCAGGGCTGTCGCTGTCAAGGAGGTTGAAGATCTCCTGCTGATGCGCAACTGCCGATCTGGTGTTTAGTAAGGTGATGCAGGAAGGTCAAAGAATGGCTGCATCCAAGAAACCGCACAGTTGGTTATGTTTCCACGGATAATGGCAGTAATATAGTTAAGGCCGTGGACGACGGTGGCTACTTCAGAGTGCCGTGTTTGGCGCACAGTATTAACATCGTGGTACAAGCCTTCTTGAAAGCAGGAGAGCCAGTCGTCAAAGTACTGACCACCTGCCGAAAAATCTGCACCCATTTTAACCATTCTTTTAAGGCCCGGAAGCAGCTGAGGGGCCTTCAATATGAACGTAAACTGCCAGTCAAAGGACTAATCCAGGAGGTGGCAACACATTGGAACTCAACCTTTTATATGCTTGAGCGTCTGTCTGAGCAGTGGGAGGTAATACATGAGTTTGTCTTTAAACTGGGTGCTGCTCGTAAAGACTTGATGCTAGAGTTGGAGGAATGGAAGCTAATTGCAAGCCTGACAGACATGCTTCGTCCTTTTGAGCTCTTCACGCGTGAAGTCAGCAGGGAGGACTGTTCTTTGAGCAAAGCTATCCCATTGTTCCGCATGCTAGAGCACCAACTGGAGGAGGTGTCTTCAACGTTCCGAGATGATGGTGAAAAGCGAGAAGCATATGGTTTGGCACAGAAGTTATTATGCCGCCTCCTTGACAATGAAAGGCTTAAAAAGATACATACAGAACAACATTACATTTGTGCCACTATTCTTGATCCACGCTACAAAAAGGCAGTGGCCAGCAAATCATTCATTCCTTTTGATGAAGCAGATGTTTCAAAGTACAAACGTTGGCTAGCTGTGTCAGCCAGGCGGTTCGAAAAAGATCGTCAGAAAATTCAAGGAGGCAGCACAAGTACAACTGAATCAGCAGGCCATCCGGCGTCAAGTTCCACTTCTCAATCCATGGCCGAAGGGAGTCACTTTCCCTCACAGCCGTTAACGACACCAGCAACCATATCATCATCCTCACCTGTACCAGGCCGCAAACCAATATTGTCGGAAGGGGATTGGCTAACTCAGCAAGGGTTAGCTTGGTCCTCTGATGAAAAGGTCGCAGATGGTGCACAAAGTGGATCAACCCTGGAGAACCTTGAGTCGGTGGTGCAGGCCTATCTGGATGACCCAACAGAGGTCTGTCATAATGAGAACCCATTGGGATATTGGTATACGAAAAGCTCAAAATGGCAACTGATCACCAACCTGGCTCTAAATTATTTGTCTTGCCCACTCGCAAGCATGTCTTCTGAACATGTTTTCAGTGCTGCTGGTGCCATTGTTACTTCAAAAAGGACCCGCCTTTTTCCCAAAAATGTGAAGAGGTTAACAATAATCAAGATGAATGAGCACTTCATACCACCCGATTACAAAATACGTGAATGCGCGCAGGAAGAAGAGGACACCGAATTAGGTGACAACGACGACGGAAGTTCTTCTCGGTCACCAGACCTACTCCTGTCTCAATTCATAGACTTGGAGGACGAGCTCTGCTTCCCTGACAACGAGGACTGAAAATTACTTCCTTTTTTTCCGTACCTATTCACTTTTATTCCTGTGTGTCTTTCTTTGTTTTGCTACTTTTACCACAACAAAACTCTAATCAACTAATCACAATAAGTCCATCATCAGCACTGTCTTCATCTTATTTTCCGTATTGATTTGAAGGTGCCGCAGTCTGCATTCAGATGTTCACAAGTTCACAACTCAATCATGCTCCTCTATCCTCCTCCTCGAGACTCCCCCTATCCATTTCCCTCAAGGCTGATGGATGGATTATGGAGAAAAAACAAACTTTGTCTTCGTAGACGAGTCCCCTCAAGTGAGACTGAAATAACTGACTGACTACATGCTTGCTGATTTTTGACAGACCTACTTCTGAAATTTACAGGCGAGGCTGCACTGTGGGCCCTCACTTTCCGAAGAAGATGCGGACATAAAGTAGAACAGGTAATGAATAATGAGAAGATGGCATGCAGTGGACAGCAATGGCTGTCTGTCACTGTTGAAACCAATTGCTGTTTGTTTTTTGTGAACAGAGCAATTTGCCATGTTTTCAATATACCAGTATTGCAGGTTTTTGGGTTTATTTGGGTGTGTTCTAGATTTGCGGTGCTGGGTCGGGGTGTCTGGGAGCACTGCTGGCACAGTCTAATGTTGATTGCATTTGTTTTTCAGGAAATCCATGGTGGAAAACGGGAGTTAGTGCCTAGCTGCACAGCGCATTTGGACTGAATTCCAGGTTGGCCCGAAATTTGCTAAGTCTCACTTTTTAAGGTTTTGCTTTTTGGCTGTTTGGGGGTCTTCTACTTGTTTCAGCCCGGGATGACGGGTCTGGGGGCATTTCTGGGAAGGTCTAATACCGGATAAAAGTGTTTTGCAGAAAATCAGAGTTGAAAAAGTTTTTGCCTTTTTGCTCACTATCATGTTTTCGGGGGCCTGCTTGGGGGGTTCCTTTTGATTGCAAGAGGTTTGAAGCAAATCCATGGTGGCAAAGGGGAGTTAGGGCCTGGCTGCAAAGTGCGCGCGGAGTGATTTTGGAAATTTGCCTGAAAAAGTGCCCATTTTTGAAGTTTTGCTTTTTGGCTGTTTGGGGGTCTTCTACTTGTTTCCGCCTGGGTTGACGGCTCTGGGGCCATTGCTGGGAAGGTCTAATACCGGATAAAAGTGGTTTGGACAAAATCCATGAGGAAAAAGTTTTTGCATTTTCTGACATTTCGCTCAATTTAGCGTTTTCGGGTGCCTGTTTGGGGGGCTTCCTGGTGTTTGTGGGTGGGTTTCGGGGTCTGGGAGCACTGCTGGGTATGGATACTTTTGATTGCAAGAGGTTTGAAAAAAATCTATGGTGGCAAAGGGGAGTTAGGGCCTAGCTGCATAGCGCGCGCAGAGTGATTTTGGAAATTTGCCTGAAAATTTCTAAGTGCCCATTTTTGAAGTTTTGCTTTTTGGCTGTTTGGGGGTCTTCTACTTGTTTCCGCCTGGGTTGACGGCTCTGGGGCCATTGCTTGGAAGGTCTAATATCGGATAAAAGTGGTTTAGACAAAATCGGAGGCGAAATTTTCTTTTCGTTTATGCTGACTTGCTTGTCTTTGAGGTGCTGTTTGAGGCGGTTCCTGGTGTTTGTGGGTGGGTTTTGGGGTCTGGGAGCACTGCTGGCACAGTCTAATTTTGATTGCATTTGTTTTTCAGGAAATCCATGGTGGAAAACGGGAGTTATGGCCTAGCTGCACAGCGCGTTTGGGCAGAATTGAAAGAAGGACGAAAAATATTGTATGAGATTTTCCATTTTTGCTTTTTACCCGTTTGGGGGTCTTGTGCTATTTTGCGGGTGGGTTGGCGGGTCTTGGGGCATTACTGGGAAGGTCTAATACCGGATAAAAGTGGTTTGGACAAAATCCATGAGGAAAAAGTTTTTGCCTTTTCTGACATTTCGCTCAATTTAGCATTTTCGGGGGCCTGTTTGGGGGGCTTCCTGGTGTTTGTGGGTGGGTTTCGGGGTCTGGGAGCACTGCTGGGTATGGATACTTTTGATTGCAAGAGGTTTGAAGAAAATCCATGGTGGCAAAGGGGAGTTAGGGCCTAGCTGCAGAGCGTGCGCGGAGTGATTTTTTGAAATTTGCCTGAAAATTTCTAAGTGCCCATTTTTTAAGTTTTGCTTTTTGGCTGTTTGGGGGTCTTCTACTTGTTTCCGCCTGGGTTGACGGCTCTGGGCCCATTGCTGGGAAGGTCTAATACCAGATAAAAGTGGTTTGGACAAAATCAATGAGGAAAATGTTTTTGCATTTTCTGACATTTCGATCAATTTCGCGTTTTTGGGGGCCTGTTTGGGGGGCTTCCAGGTGTTTGTGGGTGGGTTTTGGGGTCTGGGAGCACTGCTGGGAATGGATACTTTTGATTGCAAGAGGTTTGCAGAAAATCCATGGTGGCAAAGGGGAGTTAGGGCCTATCTGCAGAGCGCGCGCGTAGTGATTTTGGAAATTTGCCTGGAAATTTCTAAGTGCCCATTTTTGAAGTTTTGCTTTTTGGCTGTTTGGGGTTCTTCTACTTGTTTCTGCCTGGGTTGACGGCTCTGGAGCCATTGCTGGGAGGGTCTAATACCGGATAAAAGTGGTTTAGACAAAATCGGAGGCACATTTTTTTTTGCGTTTATGCTGACTTGCTTGTGTTTGAGGTGCTGTTTGGGGGGTTCCGGGTTTTTGTGGGTGGGTTTTGGGGTCTGGGAGCACTGCTGGCACAGTCTAATTTTGATTGCATTTGTTTTTCAGGAAATCCATGGTGGAAAACGGGAGTTATGGCCTAGCTGCACAGCGCGCTTGGACAGAATTGAAAGAAGGCCGAAAAATATTGTAAGTATGAGATTTTCCATTTTTGCTTTTTGCCTGTTTGGGGGTGTTGTGCTATTTTGCGGGTGGGTTGGCGGGTCTTGGGGCATTGCTGGGAAGGTCTAATACCGGATAAAAGTGGTTTGGACAAAATCCATGAGGAAAAAGTTTTTGCAATTTCTGACATTTCGCTCAATTTAGCGTTTTCGGGGGCCTGTTTGGGGGGCTTCCTGGTGTTTGTGGGTGGGTTTTGGGGTCTTGGAGCAACGCTGGAAATGGATACTTTTGATTGCAAGTGATTTGAAGCAAATCCATGGTGGCAAAGGGAAGTTAGGGCCTAGCTGCAGAGCGCGCGCGGAGTGATTTTGGAAATTTGCCTGAAAATTTCTAAGTGCCCATTTTTGAAGTTTTGCTTTTTGGCTGTTTGGGGGGTCTTCTACTTGTTTCCGCCTGGGTTGACGGCTCTGGGGCCATTGCTGGGAAGGTCTAATACCGGATAAAAGTAGTTTAGACAAAATCGGAGGCGAATTTATTTTTGAGTTTATGCTGACTTGTCTTTGAGGTGCTGTTTGGGGGGTTCCGGGTGTTTGTGGGTGGGTTTTGGGGTCTGGGAGCACTGCCGGCACAGTCTAATTTTGATTGCATTTGTTTTGTAGGAAATCCATGGTGGAAAACGGGAGTTATGTCCTAGCTGCACACCGCGTTTGGACAGAATTGAAACAAGGCCGAAAAATATTGTAAGTATGAGATTTTCCATTTTTGCTTTTTGCCTGTTTGGGGGTGTTGTGCTATTTTATGGGTGGGTTGGCGGGTCTTGGGGCATTGCTGGGAAGGTCTAATACCGGATAAAAGTGGTTTGGACAAAATCCATGAGGAAAATGTTTTTGCATTTTCTGACATTTCGCTCAATTTAGCGTTTTCGGGGGCCTGTTTGGGGGGTTCCTGGTGTTTGTAGGTGGGTTTTGGGGTCTTGGAGCAACGCTGGGTATGGATACTTTTGATTGCAAGTGGTTTGAAGAAAATCCATGGTGGCAAAGGGGAGTTAGGGCCTAGCTGCAGAGCGCGCGCGGAGTGATTTTGGAAATTTGCCTGAAAATGTCTAAGTGCCCATTTTTGAAGTTTCGCTTTTTGGCTGTTTGGGGGTCTTCTAATTGTTTTCGCCTGGGTTGATGGCTCTGGGGCCATTTCTGGGAAGGTCTAATACCGGATAAAAGTGTTTTGGATAAAATACATGGTTAAAAAGTTTTTCACTTTTTAGCGTTTTCTCTCACTTTCGTGTTTTCGGGGGCCTGCTTGGGGGGGTTCCTGGTGTTTGGGGGTGGGTTTTGGGGTCTTGGAGCAACGCTGCGTATGGATACTTTTGATTGCAAGAGGTTTGAAGCAAATCCATGGTGGCAAAGGGGAGTTAGGGCCTAGCTGCAGAGCGCACGCGGAGTGATTTTGGAAATTTGCCTGAAAATTTCTAAGTCCCCACTTTTGTATATTTGCTTTTTGCCTGTTTGGGGGGCTTCTACTTGTTTCCGCCTGGGTTGACGGGTCTGGGGCCATTTCTGGGAAGGTCTAATACCGGATAAAAGTGTTTTGGAGAAAATCGGAGTTGTTTTTTTTTTTTTGCATTTTTGCTCACTTGCTTGTCTTTGGGGTGCTGTTTGGGGGGTTCCTGGTGTTTGGGGGTGGGTTGGGGGGTCCGGGAGCACTGCTGGCACAGTCTAATTTTGATTGCATTTGTTTTTCAGGAAATCCATGGTGGCAAACGGGAGTTATGGCCTAGCTGCACAGCGCGTTTGGACAGAATTGAAAGAAGGCCGATTCTAAGTATGAGATTTTCCATTTTTGCTTTTTGCCTGTTTGGGGGTGTTCTGCTTTTTTGTGGGTGGATTGGCGGGTCTTGGGGCATTGCTGGGAAGGTCTAATACCGGATAAAAGTAGTTTGGAGAAAATCCATGCTGAAAAGCGTTTTGGCACTTTTTTTTAACTTAGGGCACGTTAGGGTTAGCACTGGCAGCAGTATTGCATGTGTTTGAGAGTGTTCTAGATTTTTGCAACTGGGTTCTGGGGTCTTAGAGCACTCGTGGGAATGTGTAATTTTGATTGCAAGTGGTTTGAAGAAAATCCATGGTGGGAAAGGGGGGATTTGGCCTAGTTAAAGAAAGCGTTTGCCACTATTCTTAACTTAGGGCTCGTTAGGGTTAGCAGTATTGTATTGCATGTGTTTGGGCGGGGGTTCTAGATTTTTACGACTGGGTGGGGTCTTGGAACACTTGTTGGAATGTCTAATTTTGATCGCACGTGGTTTGAAGATAATTCATGGTGGGAAAGGGGGGTTTTGGGCATACTTTCTGAGTGTGTTTTGGCACGATTTGAAATTAGGCCTCTGAGAGGTAGCAGCAGTATTCTGCACGTTTTTGGGAGGGCAATGTGGGGTGTTCTAGATTTTGGGGATTGTCATCTCTGAAAGTGACAGTATAATTTTTGCACTACACAGCGTGCCTTATATATTTTTTTCTCTGAGGTGTCTTTAACACTTACTATTGTGTTTTTCCATCATCAATTACAGGTAGGCTTTTACCCTGTGCCATCGATGTACTACTCAGGCTTACAATTAGCGATCCGCAAATCCGCATCAGGCAGGCAGTGGACAGTCAGTGTGTCTGGTCACCAAGACTGATCAACGGAGCATCCGATGGAATGAAGGAGTACCGCGAATAAGAGGAATGGCTGGATGCATCGACTTCACAAATTCAACGGGACAACTACAAAAAACAGTAACAGTATCCAAAATTCTCCTTATCTTTTAAATGATATTCTTGTGAACTTGCACTTACTTCTACGAGTGTGACTCTGTGCGTTTGTTTGATCTCTGCTTCAAATTCATCCCTCCAGCTATTTGATACGTCTTTGCTATGTTTAACACTAATTTAATGTTCTAAGTGTTTATTGTCTGAGGGCAGAGAGGCAAGTGAAATTGCGTAATGACTGCAGCCCTGTACTGCCAACTTGTTCCTTCGTAGTTACTAGTAAGTTGCAGTAAGTAGTAGTACTACTTTTCAGTAAGCTAACCATCCATTTACTTAACAACTTCTGGCATGCAGTAGTGCACTTCCTTTATGTCTCTTTAAAGGTTTATCGATATCTTCAAATCCAAAGATTTGTTTCCCTTCATTTGTTGTTTGACTGTCCTTGCTGTGTTTTTTTCCTCTCTACCAAACTTTCCCAAAAAACCCCATTCCCATCCAATTTTCAATCCCTAACCCTCTTCCCCCGGGCTGTGTGGTATTTCATTGATCTGTGACTGACAACAACAATAAATTCCACACACTTGCTGGGGAGGATAAGGTCAAAGCAACCAGAAGTTCATGTGCGCCATCGTGGATTGATAATAAGAACATCCTCCTCCTACACGACGTGAACAATCTAATGCTTAATGCTTACCTTACGTTGGCACTGCTTAGGCTACAATTTAGGGCACTGTTCTGTACCGTACTATCTATTGTACTGTTTCTAATGCTACGCTCAGGCCACTCAATGTTTAATTTCCTCTTTTTTTCATATGGTGATACTGCAAGTGTGTACCACTACTGCTACCAGCACAACAATGATATTGCATCCGTCGAGGATTCAAGTCAACAACCAACCTCAATCACCATTTGCAATGCAGCCAGCCCTGGGGATACCCCAATTCTCAAACACGAATCACAGGTAAGATAAGCATTTTGGAGAGGTAGAATAATGGGCTAGGACTGGGAGGAGAGCAGAGATTGCCAGTACTACTAGTAAAGTACTAGTAGGGCTACTGAATTCACTAACTCGGTTACTGGCACTTTGGTACATTTCAGGACTAGATGTTTCATTCATGCTGGTAAGTTGGAAGAAACCAAACGTCCAGTAACCACCGCCCACCCCCACACAAAATAATATGAACGCGTATACTATGTTTTGGTATGAAAAATATTTATTAAGAAATATATTGAGGTAGATTAACTCAACTCACCCCCCTACCTATTCCCAACCAATGTCCAAAAGTCCAAAAGTCCCCTTTCCCAAACACCCAATTCCCACCCCCCCAACAGTCTTTAAAAAAGGGGCAAGGGACAGTCACTTCCTCCGGTGGCGTAGTTTTGCAAGCTGTTGCTTCATGTCCCGCTGCTCTTTGCGGAGGTCCCGGAGCTGGCGCTGATGATTCTCGGCCAACCGCTCCAGGTAGTCCACTCTTTTGCGTAGTCGGCGCACACGAACAATCCAGGATCTGGGGGGGGCGCTGATGTTGTTGCTGCTGTGCGGCGGCGGGAGGCTGTTGGGCCATGGCTCCGTTTGGCTGGAGGCTTCTGGCTGGTGGACCCGGGGGGCAGTGGAGGAGGATGTAGATGTTGATGTTGTCTCCTCATGCTCCCGAGCCCACAACCGCCAATACTCAACACAAATAGCCTCCAGCTTACGGGCCCTGGCCCGGACAGCCATCTCCTTACGGGTAACTTTTTGGGAGTAGCATCTATGAAGAAAGAAAGAAAAATACTGTAGCCAATAGTCCTTAACATAAAGTCAAAATAATTCAACGGAAGGTTGACACTCAGTAACACCAGCAAGTAGCAAACACAGTATAACATTTTGGCCTGTATCTTTCCGCCGTCTTTGTAAGCCTGTGACACTGTGAGTTTCAGGAATTCCACTAGCAGCACTATAGGTGGACTCACTACTACATACATAGTCAGATAGTACTAAAAAATGCCTTTTTTACTTTTTTTCTCTTGTTTTGCCAAAGAAATTACTGGTATGTGAACTTGTAGTAGCTGCCATAATGGCAGCTCACTCAGCTTTAATCCAAAAAATAAAGACACAGGCCATGATGATGAAGACTCACAGTACTTTAAGCAGTACATGCAGGTGGGGATAGCAATGTCTTACTTTTCTATAGGGGTGGCACTGCCACTGGCCATATTTCATCCACTCAGCGTCTGCTCTACTACATCATACACCTCTGCTATCGACGAGGAGGATAAAGAAGATAACATCCAGGCTTCCAAAGTACGTCTATGATTCTTCTTAATGTCTCAAATGTACCAAAATTTCTTTTTGTCAACAACCAACTAACACCCTTTTCATTATATTTTGGGAACCGCCGCCTTCTTTCTTATGTTGAATTGCATTCAACAAAACCATTCTTTACATTCATAAATAAATATTAAGACTCGCTCGTCCTTCGTTTCACCCTTCTTTAACTTTTCGTTCTTCACATCCCTAAACTACATCTGATCTGATATGACTTGGCTTCACAATAAAAATTTGCCAGCTGAGTTCAAGTGAAATAGAGGGGGCCATTGGTTACCAGAGAAGTACCGCCGCTAATGCTATTACAAGTCAAGGTTGACTGTCTTCTCCGTGATAGCCCAAAAAGTAGTTCTAAATTAGTAAATGTTCTTGACAGTACAGTGTACTCATACTAGTGTACTGTGTACTACTGTACAGTACATCATACACTCCTTTACGAGCCTAATCAAAAAAATTTCAATAAGTAAGGTATATAATAACTTACCACCATCCGCCGCCGCTGAGTCTCCCCCCCAGCTCCTCCTGTTGGCGCCGCCGCATCCAGAGTGGACCCCTCCGCACTGCTGGCCCCGGCACTGGTGGTCATCTGTGCCGCATCAGATGTTGGGACGTCTAGGAAAAACATGTCATATTTTCAGATGCCATACATAACCCCCTATTTTGTCTCGTAATGGAAGAAAATGTTACATAACACATTTTTTATTACTGGGATTGAAAAAAAGTAACGGTTTTGGGGAGGGTGTTAACCTTTTAGATGCTTATTCCATTAAATGCTACACTTCTTCTTATGACAACTGATGAATGCTTGCTTAACGTGCACCATTTTTCTCATTACAGAAAGAAGATTCCATTGCCCTTCTGCTGTCAGGGTTTAGAACATCGCGCGCCTGTCAGAACTATAGTTCCCATGATACCCAGGGCCCGAACTACAGTTCCCATGATTCCCGGCGGTGCTACAGGATATCACAGGGCGGAGCCGGGTGATCGGGGCTCGTGATTCCAAGTTGGTAGCGGGAGCGGCTGTTCCCTAGTGTTCCTGTAATTCTGTCCGATTTCTGAGGGAACTGAACTCAGTCTCCGTCCTTCGGAGGAAGGAAGCATTCCGGTATTTGGTCACGCGCTGGCTAGCGCGTTTTGTTTACTTTTACTATTTTCAGTTCGGTACGATTTCTGAGCTCATCTGTGCCTCACGGCTGTGAGCACTCTAAGATACGAACTTTCGTTTGATTTTGCGCTCTGTGAAGAGCCTCTCAGAGGTGTGCTCATTACTTGGGGTTTGGTCACACATCAAGTGGCGGAGTGCAGGGGGGAGAGGACCTACGCATTACCGTCATGAATACATGACGTTGAATGTACATTACCTTATGGAATATAAATGCCAAAGCGGATGGCAGTAGTGAAGGAACTACGCCATGCCGTGTTTAGTTTAATCTTGTTTACTTCTGGTGCAGTGGAGATACATTTTCGCTTTCATAGCACAGGAGGGTTCAGCTGGCAGTAGCTGGGACTCTTTTTTCATCTCTAAGCACGGGGGCTTGTTGCATGTACATTGTGCATTTATTTTCTTGGATTGAATCTTTTTTGTATATTTCATTGGAACTAATCTTCAAAGCTTTCAGCATTCAGGCTATGGGGTATGTTTCTAGTGCGAACTAGTGATATAGGCATATGGAGTTCACCACATTTATTCATAAGGTTTTATGTATTGTGCAGGATAGAAGGAAGTCAGAAGAAACAGCAGTATGAAGGTGTATGCACACAGTTTCCTACAGGAGAATCAAAGTGTCTTTTGGCTAGTGAGATTGTAATGAGAGTAGGGTTAAGAATTGTATTAACCATTGTATGTTTTTTCTTGCAGCTTCTTGTCACCTGCTGTCCCTTCCTTCTTCCCTTTATTCTTTTGGGTTTTTCCCCTTTTGGGGTTTTTCCTTCACCGCATCGTCTGAACACCCTGTGATATAATTCAGGGTGTTCGGAAGGTCCGGAGGTGGAGCATTGTTGCTGCATACGGATCCTGCGGAGTGCAATCCTGACATCTGCCAGACGATTCACCAACTACTACTGAGTCACCACCAGCAGTACTTTAGGTACTTTAAAGAAGGTGGGGGCTCACGCACGGTTATTCTAATAATTTCCTGTGTCTGTTAGTGTTAACTATTATTAAGTTTGAGTCATACTAATTTCATTCATGGGAATGTTGTTTAAACTTTAACGTCATCTTCATCCATAAGAATACTATGCTATTAAAAATAAAGAAATAATGTTTTCATTTCTCAATTGAAAATAAAACTTTAAAACTAACAAACACGGGGGCGTGGCTTGGCGGGCGATGATGGCGGTCGCAGCTTGGTAGAGCTCCCGCCGGCCCGAACTTACTTTTGACATTTATCCTGGCCCCCGAGCCCGCAGAAAATCCCTGGCGAGCCCTACCGATTCCGGGGAGTGTCCTGTTCTCTCCGGTGTCGGGATCCCGCGATTCTGTCTCCGCTGGGACCCTGAGGTGCCGACGGCGGAGTGTGGCCTGGTGGCTGGCCGCGAGCCGGGGACCTCGATTTTGGTGACGCCGAGAGGCGGCTGTTGGAGCGCGGCTGGGGGTGCCATCTGTGGTGCGGACCCCGGGCGTCCCCGCAGCGCTCGGACCCTGAGCCCGTGGTTGGTGCCGGGCGGGCGCCGTCGGTCCGTGAGTGGGCCCTAATCTCTCCGGTGCCGGGATCTGGCAGCTCCATCCCCTCCGGGACCCTGTGGCGCTGACGGCGGTCTGCGGCCTGGTGGCTGGCTGTGGGCCGGGGACCTCGATTTTCGGACGGCCGAGAGGTGGCTGTGGGCGCGCCGCTGTGAGTGGCGTCAGTGGTGCAGACTTTGGCCGGACACTTCACCCTGTGGCCACTGGTGGGTGAGGACACTGCTGCATTCTCGGGCCACTGTTGGGTGAGGACACTGCTGCATTATCGGGCCACTGTTGAGTGGGGACACTGCTGCAGCCTAGGGGCACTGATACATGAGGACACTGCTGAAGGTGCCCTGCCTCCTCTGGATCCTGGAGGCACCTGTGGGTGACGCGGCTTTGTGGGGCCTGTCTGGTCCGGAGCCTCGCGTGTCGTGCCACTGGAGTTGTAGTGACCTGCCGCACCTCCTACGCGGGCACTGGACCCGTTGTCCGGGCGTGGGGCCAGAGGCGTCCTGTGCTTATTGTTGTGGACTCACTGCCCCGGGCCTGCTGAACCTACCCGTCCAGTCCAGTGTGCAGATCCGTTGTGTCCGTGACAGGCCATGACCAGGGGTGGCGGAGGGGGCCCGCCTAAGCAGGGCCCCATGGACAAGTTTGCCGGGCCCAGTGGCGGCGCCGGGGCATCTGGCGGAGGTGGCGGATCAGGGCCGGACAACGCTGCAATCCTGGCGGCCATTACCCAATCCCAGGACATGCTGGACGCCAAAATTGGGGCAGTGGGAGCGGACGTTACACTGCTTCGCCAGGACCTCCGAAACGCGGTGGCGCGGATCACCGAGACTGAATCTCGAGTATCGGTGACCGAAACGGACATTGGCGCCCTGAAGAAAAGAATGGCGGAGGTGGAGTGTGTCCAGAAGACGCTTGCGGCCCGCGTGGAGGATGCTGAAGGGCGCGCACGGAGAAATAACCTCCGCTTCATTGGCTTTCCGGAGCGGTGCGAGAAGGATGGCATGGAGCGTTTCCTGACTCACTGGCTGGAGAGCTGGGTCCCTGAGGGGACACTGTCGGCGTGTTTTGTGATTGAACGGGCGCACAGGGCCCTGACTCAGCGGCCGCCTGAGGGGGAGCGTCCTCGGCCAGTCATTGCTCGGCTGCTGAACTATCATGACCGTGATGCCATACTGCGGGAGGCGAGGAACAAGGGCTCGCTTACATTTGAGAATCATGCCATAATGATCTTCCCGGACTACACGAAAATGGTTCAGCAGCAGCGACAATCCTTTGTGGCCGCCAAGGCTAAGTTGCGGGGCCTGAAGCTTCAATACTCTCTCCTGTACCCGGCCCGCTTGCGGGTGGTACACCAGTCCCGAACACACTTCTTTGATACACCCGAGGAGGTTTTTCGTTGGACTGATGAGACGGTGCGACTCCCACCCCATGCCCAGCCGGGGCTGGATCCTGGCGGGTCCCAGAGATCATCGCCGGAGCGGACGGACCGCACCAACCGGAAAGGAAGGCATCGAAGGTCCAGATCTAAAAAACGGTCAGCGTCCGCCAGTGCGACGCAGACGAACGGCACGCTTGACTCTGAACACTCTGATGCTGGCAGTTGAACCCTGGCGGTGCCTGGTCATTGGTGTTGCCCGGAATGGACCGACTGGTGAGACTGTTCCATGTGACTTTATCTGAACTTATCTATATGCTTCTAAGACACTCTGAGGCTTTGGGTAGAGCCACTGCGGGGCTCGGGTGGCGGCTCCTATGGGCCTTAAACCCTCACAAGTAGTGGGTGTTGTTGGGGGGGTGGTGAGTGTGTGTTGATGGGGGTGTTGGGATCCATTGGTATGGTGGGCCCTGGGCTCTCTGTTCTGGACCCGGGTCTCTCCATGCCGCGACAGATACTTCACTGTTTTCTGAGGTATTGGGGTGGGGGGTGTGGGGCGCAGGGGGGGGTTGTCTTATTGTTGGGGGTTGGGGAGGTTCGGGCCGGGGGTGGCTGGGTGGGTGTTGGGGTACTGGGTGTTCGGGTTGGGAGGGTGGGACCACACGTGTCTTTGGCTTTTGATTTTGTTGCTTTGTGGGGTGCGCCAGGGTGGGGCGGAGGGCTAGATGCGGGACGCTGTATTGATTATGGCTGATACTACGACTGTACCTCCTCAAAAGACCCTGCGTGTTGTGACGTGGAATGTGAGGGGTATTCTGGACAAAATCAAGCGTGGGGCTGTGCTGCGTTGGGGGAAAAGGGAGATGGTGGATGTGCTGCTGCTTCAAGAGACTCACATGCTGGGCTCTATGCCCTTAGCCTCCAGAGGTTCGGGTTTCAGCAGGTGTACCATGCGGGCTTCACGAGGGGTTCGCGGGGGGTGGCTATCTTAGTACACCGCAGGGTGGCTTATGTGCATGAGAAGCAGTGGATTGATCCTCAGGGCCGGTATATCTTCATCAAAGGCAGGTTGGGCACTGAACAGGTGGTTTTTGGTAGCGTATATGCCACCCCCCCTCTGCAGTGGGCTTTGTCTGAGCGGCTATTCGCGCTGTGGGATGAGATTCCGGAGGTCCTAACCATGGTGGGGGGCGATTGGAACGAGGTCATGGATGTGGGCCTGGATCGTCTGAGGCGGGTGCCTGTGGTGTCGGATCCCCCCCCTACTACTGCTCCCACCAAAGTGTGTGCGACTGTGAGTGGCCTGGGCTGGGTTGATGTATGGCGGCACTTTCATCCTGCTGTGCGTGAATTCACATATGTGTCGGCGGTGCATGGGTCCTTCTCGAGACTAGATTATCTGTTTGTGCCGGGTGCCTGTCTGAGTCGGGTCAGGGATGCTGTGATACTCCCCAGAGGCCTGTCTGATCACTCCCCCGTCCTAGCTACCATGACCCTCCCCTCCACGAGACAGCCGTTTCGATGGCGGATGTCATCTTGGCAGTTGCAGCGGCCCGAGTATGTGCATCACCTGCGTGAGGCGATTGACCATTTCTGGCGCGAGAACTTGGTTGGGGATGTGAATGCAATGGTGGTGTGGGAGGCGCTGAAACCCACGCTTCGGGGCATTGATATAGCTTGGTGCGTGGCTGCTCGGCGAAAACATCGGGAGGCCATTGTGACCGCCGCGGCCCGCGTAGAGGAGCTGGAGCAGCGTGGTCGGCTCGGGAGCGACGAAGGCATTGTGCGGCGGCTCTTGCAGGCCCAGCAAGCGTACGCCTCTGTCCTTTATGAGGAAGCCCGACAGGCGTGGCTCGCCACGCGCAGCAGGGTGTATCAGTGGGGCGACAAGTCCTGTACCATGCTGCATAGGTTGTGCCAGGCAACCTCCCAGCCTCTGGTGTTGCCGGGCCTTACTACAGATGATGGCTCGGTCATGACCGACCCGGACTTGCTGGCGGCTAGCTTTGCCCGTTATTTCGAGGCGCAATACGCTCCCCGAGATCACTTGGAGACGAGCGAGATTTCCGCGTATCTTGACGACCTGCTACCGCAGGCCGTCTCGGATGAGACCAGAACCGCACTGGACGCCCCGCTTACGGCTGAGGAGCTCGGAGAAGCCCTTGGTCAACTGAATACGGGTAAGGCGCCCGGCCCGAGTGGTTACCCAAGTGAATTCTACAAAAAGTTTTACGTCCAGCTGGGGCCCCACTATCGCTGTGCCCTAGAGGCGGCACGGGCTCAGGGAGAGCTGCCACCAGATTGGCGTCATGCTGAAATCGTAGTATTTTTGAAGCCGGGCAGGGCGCCTGACCGACATGACTCATACAGGCCGATTTCCCTTCTTAACATTGAGGCCAAGGTTCTGGCTAAGGCCTTGGCAAACCGCCTCCTGCCCCACGTTGCTGACCTAGTCCACCCCGATCAGGCTGGATTCATGCCTCGCAGGGCCACTCGGCATAATATTCGACGGGCGCAGGCAGCGGTGGATGCCATGGGTGCTAGAGATGAACAGGCGGCACTCCTACTGGCGGACATGGACCGGGCATTTGATTCGGTGAGCTGGGCATATCTGTTCACACTGTTGGCCCGCCTCAACCTGGGGCCGGTCTTCTTGTCGTACATTCGTCTCCTTTACACCAACGTTACGGCCTCGGTACGTGTGGCCGGTGCTACCTCTGGGCGCTTCCATGTAGGTCGCGGTACTCGGCAGGGTTGCCCGCTGTCCCCATACCTGTTTGCCCTCGCCATGGAACCTCTGGCGTCGCGAATACGTGCGGATGCCCGGTTGCGTGGTTTCGTTTGGAACGAGGATCTGGTGGATAGGATTGCGCTGTATGCGGATGACGTCCTCCTCTTCCTTACGGATCTACGGCGATCAGGCCCCCGGGTTCTGGAAATCATGCGGGAGTTTGGCGGGGTCTCGGGTCTTCGCCTTAACCTGAATAAATCGACCCTGTGGGTGCTGGGTGGCGGTGTGGTTGCTGACCCCTGGGCTGCTGAGCTGCGAGTGGCCTCGGATGGCCTAAAGTATCTGGGCGTTTTTCTCTCAGAGTCGCGGGCCGTGGCCTGGGCGCGTGGAGTCTTGCCGGTGTGGGAACGGGTTCAGGCCGATGTCAAGACATGGTCTAGAATGCCGCTTACTATCTTTGGGAGATCGGCCATCTTCAAGATGGTGGCGCTTCCGCGGCTCCTGTACCAAATCCAGAACTTCCCATACCCCATTGGCCTGGAGTGGTTCCGTCAGGTTAACTCAGTGCTGGGCCGCTTCCTGTGGAGTGGAGGTGCGGCCCGAGTGACGTTGAAGACGTGCTTTCTGTCCACGTACAGTGGTGGCTTGGCCACCTCGGACCTCCTCTCTTACTACCAGGCTTCCCAACTACTTGTCCTTAATGAATGGTGGTATGGTGATAGGGGGGATCCGGCTTATGCCCTAGAATGGTTGCTCATGGGTGACCACACGCTCCACACCATTCTTTATTCCGCTCGCCTACGCCGTGCATTGCCATCGGTCACCGGAGTGGTCTTTGCGGTATGGCGACAGTCACTGCGCCGCATGGGATGGTGGGGCAGGTTGACGGCTGAGACGCCGCTTTGGCACAATGGTTTGCTCCCGGAGCTGGCGGCCCTGACCGGGTTTGAGGGTTGGGAGGCCATTGGGATTACTCAACTGGGCCAGGTCATGTCCGGCACCACCCTCAAATCCTTCGAGGAGCTCCGTACAGAGTTCCAAATGCCTCAGTCCCAGTTCTTCCGCTACCTCCAGCTGCGGCATGCCCTCGCCCCGAGCATCGCCGGTCTCGACTCCCTACCGGAATTTAGCCCAGTGGAGGCCAAGGTGTTTATGGGGGACCTGGGGGACAGGAAGGTCTCTAGGATTTACCAGACACTTGTTATTCATTGCTCCTCCACCCTACACTCCCTTCGGGAGGCGTGGGAAATAGACGTGGGCCCCCTTGATGAGGACGATTGGAGGGAGGCACTGGAATCCCCACGTGGAACCGCCATTGCGATCCGGCTCCGGCTAATTCAATTCAAATATTTGCATCGTGCTTATTATACGCGTGAGCGGTTATGGAAGGCTGGGTTGATTGCGTCTTCGGAATGCCTGCGCTGTGGGGTGGTGCCTGCCTCTCTGGTGCATACGGTGTGGTCGTGTGGCCGGTTGTCTGGGTTCTGGAGAGGCGTGTGGAGTTGTCTAGCTGAGGTCCTGGGCTGGGATCTTCCCCGTACCCACCGGCTGGGCCTCTTGCATATCATGGAAGGGATTGGTGGCAATGTTTATAAGCGCCACTTGTTGCTTTTGGGGCTAGTCGTGGCTAAGCGAGACCTGGCCCGAGCGTGGAAGTCAGTGAGGGCTCCCCCCCTGTCTGCGTGGAAGGCTGGGCTAGATTATTTCATGGGTCTGGAGAGATCGATCTTTGAAGCGAGGGGCTGCCCGCGCAAACACTTCAAAATTTGGAAGCGTTGGGCTGACTACCGTGGTCTTTCCTTGGACCCCCCGGCGGAGCAAGAGGAGGACATTTGATCACAGTAACAATTTTGGCCTGATGCAGCAACGCCCTGGTGGCATTACACCCACATATTTCTTTTCCCTGTTGCTATACATACACGTGTGGTAGGGGCGGTTGGGGGGGGCTGTTAGAGCGGGGGGGGGTAGCGTTGTGGGTTAGGGTAGGGTGTTGGGGACTTTCTATACTAAGCCTATTCTGAATCTGCTATATCATTTGCTGCATATGTAATTGCTATATTGATATTGTTGCGGTGTTCTCGATGTGTGGAGATGCCACATTCTTGATGATCATTTGCTTAATAAAACTGGTTGTGAAAAAAAAAACTAACAAACACTGTGTGGTTTTTGTTCACGAGTGAGTGAGCGGAAAGGTTTGAACTACTGCACTTGGCAGTCATGTTTCAGTGACTCAGATAGGCCGGGACTCGGAGGTAGTCTTCTTCTGTTCTTCTGGGTCGTAAAATCATTGGTCAGACATTCTAAATAGTCGGTCAGGGGAATGGAGGTTCAACTTCTATTCGGACTGAAGTATGTCGAAAGTCGAATTGCACCTATCATCAACAATGTCCTATTTATCTTGTCCATACTTCTTTGTGTGCAGAATAGTCCCTGAAACACTAGCGGTATGGGATGTGCTCCTCTCAAATCAAAAAGGCAGCTGCTACCTTTTACTTGGTGAAAACAATGACATTTTGTTGTTGGAAATTGTCAAAGCACTTACATTAAGAAGACTGGAATAGACAGCAAGGGCAACCCAGAGGACTGCACTCAGTGCCTAGAGCTATTGCTGTATCAGAGTTTTGTTTCACATCGTTTGCCGAATGGGCAAGCTTAGCTACCTACACAGACCGACTCATAATTGTAAATAGTAGTAGCACAGAGAGTGATGGTAGAGGCAGGATAAGAATGTAGAAAGTAGTCTACATTAGAAGAAGATCAAAGACTATTTTGTAAAACATAGAATTATTAGGAACCAGTTTGTAATGAATAGGAGCTGTAAAAGTCAGGGAAGTATAAGTATTAATATAACAATAGAACAACTTACTGGGGCCAGCAGAAGAGCCTGCAAGGGACTGAGCCTCTCCACCTTCTGCCACCGGAGTCTCTGTTGCCGCCGCCTTGCCCCTGGGAGGTCCTGGTGATCATGAAATAATGAAACACAACATGGATGATTGTTTTTTGGGAAATATTCGATTTCTTTGTACTCAATCTAAAATTATGTTGGGGAAACAAATTAACATCAATTGCATCTGATCTGGTCAACTAGGAGGATAGTAGTACAGTATTGCAGGATTCGCAGACCATCTAATAGGAAAGTTATGTAATTCACTAACTACATCAACAACAAAAAGGTTCTACTACGACTGCCATCACTCAGCAGCACGAGACGTCGCGTGACAGACACAGTCCATCATCATGATTGCAGACCACTAACAAATGTCCTATAACAAGTAAAAAATAATAAACTCAACGTATCAATCCACCACTATCTCATGAAAGTGGCAGCAGCAGGAGTACAAAGAAGGACTAGACTTGAGTCTACTGTCTCTAGCATTACACAGAAATGCTCTCAAATGACTAAAAAGTTGCAAACAAGCAAGCATAGTAGCAACGCCAATAACCAGGCGAGCACCTGCAATGACAGAAGCTATTTAAACATTAATTTACCTGCAATGTAATCGAATCAGCAGCATTCGTACTCTTCAGGAAAAAAATAGATTAGTAATATAACAGAGCAGAAGGAAAGAAAATAGTTATTAAATAGCTACTTACCAAGGCCAGGGATCTCCATACAGAGCAGGTCGACCATGTCATGCTCCCGGTCCAAGATGTCACTCCACCGGTGCGTCACTTGTTGGTAGGTGCGCCGTACCCCAGACTCCTTATACATGCGCCAGCACACCTTCTCCCACAGCTGGCGACGCTCCCGGAGGCAGTAACCGGAAGCAATCCGCCCACCTGCTGCCACGGTTTTAGGGAGGTGGACTTGCACAAACACCATCAAGGCGGCCACCTCCACCACGGAGAAGATCCCCCTGGCCTGGACTTCCTCGCCCCTCAAACGCCCGGAAGGGAGCCGGGTACGGGGTGCTGGGCCCTTCCCCTTGCCCTTGTCGCCTCCCTTAGCCATGGTCCTGGGCACAAGAAGAAGGAAAGAAGAATAGGTGTGAAAAAAATAAGAGAGAGAGCGAAAGAAATAAAGTAGGTAATAAAGTAACAAAATGTTAAAAAAAAAACACAAAATATAGATGTAGGAAATTGAAAAGAGAGATAATAAGCAAAAAAAGACAAAAAAAGTTCAGAAAAACATAGGATTACGAAGATGAGAGATGGATAGAAAGGTAGCATGCCCAAAACCATAGCAGTGAATGAAAAATAAGATGGCCGCGCCAGTAGAGGACCGCGTGGGTAAGTTTGCGCGATATTTTCCCTGCGAGCACGCAAAAATGTCCATGAACACGTAATCGCGCGCCGCATACGTCGCGAGCATGCAACAAGCGCCCAGAAACGGAAACACGTCACGCAAACAAGATGGTCGCGCCCATAAACGACCGCATGGGCAACCTCGGGGTCGGTGCGCTGCAAGCGGTCCGCGAATAAGCAGAAAACCGAGCGAACACGCAAAAAAAAAGAAATCAGCAAATTCGCACGAATTTGCGCATTGCAAGTTCGATTTTGCACGAATACGTTCCTCGCGAATCTTGCGAAATGGCAGAAAAACGACTTTTGGAAAACTGAAAGCACTTAGCAGGTGCAAAAGTTCAAGCTAATTTATAACCATTCCCTGTAGTGCTTCCTGAGGGGCCCCTCCAGAGTTCAGTTGCCTACTTGCAACTATTCTCTGACCCTGCTCTGACCCTCAAAGCAGGGTCAGAGAATAGTTACAAGTATGGCATAATGCTCCTGTAAAAAAAATAACTGCAACAGGAAGCACTTACAGCGAAGGAAGCAGGTGGCAGGGATGAACCAGACGGTGGCAGGGATGAAGCAGAGGGTGACAGTGCTGTACCAGAGGGTGGCAGGGGTGAACCAGAGGTGCTGTGATGAACCAGAGGGCGCTGTGATGAGCCAGAGAGTGGCAGTTCTGAACCAGAGGGTGGTAGTGATGAACCAGAGGGTGGCAGTGCTGAACCAGAGGGTGGCAGTGCTGAACCAGAGGGTGGCAGTGCTGAACCAGAGGGTGGCAGTGCTGAACCAGAGGCTGGTAGTGAGGAACCAGAGGGTGGCAGGGATGAACCAGAGGGTGGCAGGGATGAAGCAGAGGGTGACAGTGCTGTACCAGAGGGTCGCAGGGGTGAACCAGAGGTGCTGTGATGAACCAGAGGGTGCTGTGATGAACGAGAGGGTGGCAGTGCTGAACCAGAGGGTGGTAGTGATGAACCAGAGGGTGGCAGGGATGAACCAGAGGGTGGCAGGGATAAAGCAGAGGGTGACAGTGCTGTACCAGAGGGTGGCAGGGGTGAACCAGAGGTGCTGTGATGAACCAGAGGGTGCTGTGATGAACCAGAGGGTGGCAGTGCTGAACCAGAGGGTGGTAGTGATGAACCAGAGGGTGGCAGGGATGAACCAGAGGGTGGCAGGGATGAACCAGAGGGTGGCACTGGTGAACCAGAGGGTGCTGTGATGAACCAGAGGGTGGCAGTGCTGAACCAGAGGGTGGCAGTGATGAACCAGAGGATGGCAGGGATGAACCAGAGGGTGGCAGGGATGAAGCAGAGGGTGACATTGCTGTACCAGAGGGTGGCAGGGGTGAACCAGAGGTGCTGTGATGAACCAGAGGGTGCTGTGATGAACCAGAGGGTGGCAGTGATGAACCAGAGGGTGGCAGGGATGAACCAGAGGGTGGCAGTGCTGAACCAGGGGGTGGCAGTGATGAACCAGAGGGTGGCAGGGATGAACCAGAGGGTGGCAGGGATGAACCAGAGGGTGGAACTGGTGAACCAGAGGGTGCTGTGATGAACCAGAGGGTGGCAGTGGTGAGTGCTGAACCAGAGGGTGGCAGTGGTGAGTGCTGAACCAGAGGGTGGCAGCAGGGGTGAACCAGAGGGTGCTGTGATGACCCAGAGGGTGGCATTGATGAACCAGAGGGTGGCAGGGATGAACCAGAGGGTGGCACAGATGAAGCAGAGGGTGACAGTGATGTACCAGAGGGTTACAGGGGTGAACCAGAGGTGCTGTGATGAACCAGAGGGTGCTGTGATGAACCAGAGGTTGGCAGTGCTGAACCAGAGGGTGGTAGTGATGAAGCAGAGGGTGACAGGGATGAAGCAGAGGGTGACAGTGCTGTACCAGAGGGTGGCATGGGTGAACCAGAGGTGCCGTGATGAACCAGAGGGTGCTGTGATGAACCAGAGGGTGGCAGTGCTGAACCAGAGGGTGGCAGTGATGAACCAGAGGGTGGCAGGGATGAACCAGAGGGTGGCTGGGATGAACCAGAGGGTGGCACTGGTGAACCAGAGGGTGCTGTGATGAACCAGAGGGCAGCAGCAGGGGTGAACCAGAGGGTGCTGTGATGAACCAGAGGGTGGCAGTGATGAACCAGAGGGTGGTGGGGATGAACCAGAGCGTGGCAGGGATGAAGCAGAGGGTGACAGTGCTGTACCAGAGGGTGGCAGGGGTGAACCAGAGGTGCTGTGATGAACCAGAGGGTGCTGTGATGAACCAGAGGGTGGCAGTGCTGTACCAGAGGGTGGTAGTGATGAAGCAGATGGTGACAGTGCTGTAACAGAGGGTGGCAGGGCTGAACCAGAGGTGCTGTGATGAACCAGAGGGTGCTGTGATGAACCAGAGGGTGGCAGTGCTGAACCAGAGGGTGGCAGTGATGAACCAGAGGGTGGCAGGGATGAACCAGAGGGTGGCAGGGATGAAGCAGAGGGTGACAGTGCTGTACCAGAGGGTGGCAGGGGTGAACCAGAGGTGCTGTAATGAACCAGAGGGTGCTGTGATGAACCAGAGGGTGGCAGTGCTGAACCAGAGGGAGCAGTGATGAACCAGAGGGTGGCAGGGATGAACCAGAGGGTGGCAGGGATGAACCAGAGGGTGGCACTGGTGAACCAGAGGGTGCTGTGATGAACCAGAGGGTGGAAGTGGTGAGTGCTGAACCAGAGGTTGGCAGCAGGGGTGAACCAGAGAGTGCTGTGATGAACAAGAGGGTGGCAGTAGTGAGTGCTGAGCCTGAGGGTGGCAGGGGTGAACCAGAGGGTGGCAGTGATGAACCAGAGGGTGGCAGTGGTAAACCAGAGGGTGTCAGTGGTGAACCAGAGGGTGGCAGTGTAAACCAGAGGGTGCTGTGCCCACATACACAACCGCATGGGTAACTTCGGCATGCAAGCGGCCTGCGAACACGCAAAAAACCCTGCGAACACGCAAAAATGCCCACAAACACGCAAAAAACAAAAATTCGCAATTGATTTCGCCCATGCTTACTTCTAATATATAGAGAGGAACTGTCGGAAGTCCTAGCTCTTAGTGGCTCCCTTGCTTTGCTCATATTAAGCACCTGCTAACTATTATGAGGATGGGGGACTGTTGGTCTGACCCGGAGGCATCATGCCCCCGCGTTACAAAAAATCACCTAAAGAACATTTACATGGATTATAGAATGTCCTTGCTCCACTCTAATCCTAATCTGTGCAAATCTTCTCAAACCTTCCTGGAAATTAAGACCACTCCAGTCTTTGAAAGGGCCATCGATCTTATTAAGCCCCCGGCAGCCAGGAAGTTGTTTCTACAGTTCAGATTTGGAGTCCTGCCCTTACGCTGTGTGACTGCTAAATGGGAAGCGCAGAATGAGGCCAGGTGCCCGGTCTGCAATCATTCTGATGAAACTGAACTTCATGTTTTTTTTGAGTGCCCGGGCTACAACAAAGCAAGAAAGAGATGGCTTGTCCAGATTTGCAGGAATAGAGGTAGTAGAAGATGTGTAGAAACTTTCAGGATCTTGAAAACTGATTCCAGGACCCCAATTGTTTATTGTGTAGCAGGGTTTCTTTTCTCAATGTGGTGTACAAGAAGGGCCCTTACATGTTAACAACAGATAAGAATTGGCTGTTAACTTACACAAATGTACGTGATTCCCCCATGTGTTTAAAAGTTATGATGTACCGTATTCCAAGCTGCTCCAACATGTACATCACAATTGTGGGTGGGAAAAGTAGAAAGGATTGTTGTAAGAGTCTAAAGATAGGCTAGTTAATGCATTATGCACTTTATTCTTTCTTAATGAGATCCTATGGCTTACTACTGATAAGAATAATGGGGAGAATGAAATTGCTTGTGATCTCGGAAAATATGGCATTTCATTGACGATGTAAGATGGAACTTACTTAATATGAAACTTTTAACTATTGTACAGGATTTTTATCATTACTTTTACCATTGCGGTTTTTAACATGTCATTTTAACATTGCTGTTATTAATTTTTGCACTTACTGGGCCATGTTGGCCGTAATAAAGATCGACTTGACTTGACGTGCATTGAGGTCTCATCATGTGGAGAGGCGTATCTTAGAGTGGAGTGGTGTATCTTAGAATGGAGTGGAGAGGCATGTCATGGAGTCAAGTAGAGTGTCGTAGAGTGGAGGAGCATAGAATGGAGTAAAGTGTTGTAGAGTAGAGTGATGTAGAGTGGAGTGGCATGTTATACAGTGGCATGTTGTAGAGTGTGTTAGATTGGAAGGGTGTAGAGTAAAGTGGCATATAATAGAGTGGCTTGTGGCATGTGGTAGAGTGAAGCGGCATTCCAAAGATTGGAGTAAAGTGTCGTAGGTTGGGGTGGTGTGTCGTGGAGTGGCGTGGCGTGGAGTGTCATCTAGTGGGCTGGTGTGTGGTAGAGTGGAGTGGCGTCTGATAGAGTGAAGTTGAGTGGCGTAGAGAGGAGTGGCATGTTGTAGAGTAGAGTGTAGTAGTGTGTTATAGAGAGGTGTGTTTTGTTGAGTGTCTTAGAGTGGAGGGGGGTCGAGTGGAGTAGCATTAGGCGGGGTGGCATGTTGTAAACTGGAGTGGCCTGTTGTAGAGTGTAGTGGCATGTTGTGGAGTAGAGTGGCATGTCAAAGAATAGAGTGGCGTGCAGTGTCACAGAGTGTAGTGGAATGGTATGTTGTAGAGTGGAGTGTCTTACAATGGAAGAGAGTGGAGTACAGTGTAATAGAGTGGGGAGGCTTAGAGTGTCTTAGAGTGGAGGGGCGGTGTGTGGAGTGGCATACAGTGTAGTTGTAAGTCATACAGTGGAGTGGCACGTCGTACAGTGGAGTTGCGTGACGTAAAGTGGAG
Source organism: Lissotriton vulgaris (assembly GCF_964263255.1). Taxonomy (NCBI): domain Eukaryota; kingdom Metazoa; phylum Chordata; class Amphibia; order Caudata; family Salamandridae; genus Lissotriton; species Lissotriton vulgaris. The sequence continues at coordinate 123,078,533 of NC_141691.1, read as the reverse complement.
TAGTGTGGAGTGTTACACATTCGAGTGGTGTGTCGTATCATGGAGTGGCATATTGTTGAGTGGAATAGAATGCCATAGAGTGTCTTAGAGGGGAGTTCAGTAGAGTGGAGTGGCCATGAGTGGAGTGGCATGTCGTAGAGTGGAGTGGCTTGGAGTGTCGTATAGTGGGGTGGAGTGTCATAGACTGAAGTGGCATATCATGGATTGGAGTGGCGTTTCATAGAGTGGGAGGCACAGAGTGGAGTATATTGTTGTAGAGTGGAGTGGCATAGATTGGAGTGGCGTGTGATAGAGTAGAGAGACGTACAGTGGAGTGGTGTTTAGTAGAGTTGAGTGGCATTTCATAGAGGTGAGTGCCATGGAGTGTTGTAGAGTTGACTGGAGTGTTGCAGATTGGAGTGGCATGTCATAGAGTGGGGTCGGTGTTTTATTCAGAAGAGTGGAGTGGTGTGTTGTAGAGTATAGTAAAGTGGAGTAGAGTGGTGTAGAGTGGAGGGGCATTGAGTGGAGTAGAGTGTTATAGAGTAGAGTGGAGTGGTGTGTTGTGTCATAGACTGCCTCTTGTAGGTTGTCTTAGAGTAGAGTGTTTTAGAGTGGAATGTTGTAAAGTAGAGTGGCATGTCATAGAGTAAAGTGGAGTGGAGTGGTGTGGCATAGAGCAGAGTGGAGTTGAATGGTGTGTCATAGAGTGGCATGTCTTAGAGTGTCTTAGAGTAGAGGGGCTTACATTGAAGTGGTGTACAGTGTAGTAACATGTTGCACAGTGGAGTGGTGTGTCGTACAGAGGAGTGGCGTGGCATACAGAGGAGTGCTATGCAAACAAATGATGGACGGAAAGCTGAATAAATCATACATTCACCCCCAGTCAATAGAACTGGGTTAAATCCACTGTTCTTTTGCTCACCATGCCCCCCCCAGTTTAGACCTAGCCATTTGGAAATCAGTCTTGACCCTGTGCCTCATGGGAACAGTCCAGACCAAACTGCCAAGCCAGGTCCTCCCTGGACCGCAAACAAGCAAACTAGGACGGTTTCTGGGTATTACAGCCAGGCTAGTTTGAATCCAGTGGCACGTGAGCAAGCGACTCACGTCTGGGCATACCAATCCCACTTAAGATGAAAAGTGCTAGGCAAACAAATAATGGACGGAATGCAGAATGAATCATACATTCACCCCCAGTCAAGAGAACTGGGTTAAACCCATTGTTCTTTTGCTCACCGTGCCATCCCAGATTAGACCCAGCCATAGGCAAATCAGTCTTGACCCTGTGCCTCATGGGAACAATCCAGACCCAACTGCCAAGCCAGGTCCTCCCTAGACCAAAACAAGCATCCTGGGACCGGTTTATGGGTATTACCCTTCATTAGCCAGGCTAGCTTGAAATCAATGGCACTGTGAGTAAGGGACACACGTTTGGGCATACTCATCCAACTTAGGGTGAAAAGTGCTATGCAAACAAATGATGGACAGAATGCTGAATAAATCATACATTCACCCCCAGTCAAGAGATGCTTGTTTCCAGTTCAGGGAGGACCTGGCCTGGCAGTTCGGGCTGAACTGTTCCCATTGGGCACAGGGTCAAGACTGATTTGCATATGGTTGGGTTCAAACTGGAATGGCATTGTGAGCAAAAAAACAATGGATTTAGGCCCAGATCTCTGTACTGGGGTGAATGTATGACATTGTTCTGCATTCTGTCCATCAATTGTTTTTGCATTCGTCATCCGGAGAGGGAGGTGGATGCCCAGACATGGGTCCCTTGCTCTCCATGCCACTGGAGTCAAGCTATCCTTGCTGAAGAGGGGTGAAACGCCGAAACCGGTCCTAGGATGCTTGTTTCCAGTTCAGGGAGGACCTGGCCTGGCAATTCGGACTGGACTGTTCCCAATGGACACAGGGTGAAGACTGATTTGCATATGGCTGGGTTCAAACTGGAATGGCATGGTGAGCAAATAAACAATGGATTTAGGCCCAGATCTCTATACAGGGGTGAATGTATGACATTGTTCTGCATTCTGTCCATCAATTGTTGTTTTAATATTTGTCACCCCCAGTGGGACTGGTATGCCGAGAAGTGCGTGCTGTGCTCTCCATGACACTGGAGTCAACCTATCCCGGCTGAAGAGGGGTGAAATGCTGAAACCGGTCCTAGGATGCTTGTTTCCAGTTCAGGGAGGACCTGGCCTGGCAGTTCGGACTGGACTGTTCCCATTGGACACAGGGTGAAGACTGATTTGCATATGGCTGGGTTCAAGCTGGAATGGCATGGTGAGGAAAAAAACAATGGATTTAGGCCCAGATCTCTGTACTGGGGTGAATGTATGACATTGTTCTGCATTCTGTCCATCAATTGTTGTTTTTGTATTTATCACCCCGAGTAGGACTGGTATGCCGAGACGTGCGTGCCATGCTCTCCATGACACTGGAGTCAAGCTATCCTGGCTTAAGAGGGGTGAAACCCCGAAACCGGTCCTAGGATGCTCCTTTCCAGTTCAGGGAGGAACTGGCCTGGCAGTTTGGGCTGGACTGTTCCCATTAGACACAGGGTCAAGACTGATTTGCATATGGCTGGGATCTAACTGGAATGGCATGGTGAGCAAAAAAACGATAGATTTAGGCCCAGTTCTCTGTACTGGGGTGAATGTATGATATTGTTATGCATTCTGTCCATCAATTGTTGTTTATACAGAGGAGTGGCATGCCATACTGTTGAGTGGCATGTCTTACAATGTAGTGGCATGGAGTATCGAAGACGTGAGTGGAGTGGAATAGAGTAGAGTGCAGTGTGGTGTCGTAAAGTGGAGTAGTGTGTCTTAGAGTAGAGTGGTGTGTCCTTGTATGGAGTGGAGAGTCATGTCACAGAGTCGAGTAGAGTGTGGTAGAGGGGAGGGGCATAGAGTAGAGTATATATAATATACATTTCTTTATTCAGCTTTTCACAGAGGAAAACCATAAAAGGAACATTTAAAAAAAAATACATTTACACATATTTACACAGACGTACAATTTACAGTACATTGTTCCAAAGAAATTCATACAAAAAGATTGATAATGATCATTTCAATTATACAGATTAAAACTAATTCTAAAATAGTTTCTATAGGTTTCTTCTGTGTTTCCTAATACATTTCAGGAAGTTTAAAACGATGTAACAGACAGATTCAGAATCTAACATTTGGAGACGAAGCATTGCAGGGCGGTATTGCCTAAATCCCCAACGCCTCAATGCTGGTAAAATCCAGATTCTCCTATGTGGGTGATGAAATTTACAAAACATGATGACATGTATGTTGGATTGTTTTGATTCCCCGTCACAGGGAAATAACGGAAGAATTTGGTCCCAACTATTACTCACGGGGAATGTCACCAGTCTAAAGAAAGTGTCCAATCTGAATCTTGTTAATAACATCCTCTCATATATAGAGAGCTGAAGAGTTAGGTACGGCTGAATAGAATTTGTTATCTGAACCATATTTGCATGGAGAACCGAAGGTTTTGACGACTCAGACATCAGTCTCAGTGACTCTAGGTGACTGAGTGCCAAGTTCTTTAAGGCCTTCTTAGGAAGGTGAACCAATGTCTCTGGTTGGAGGTAGTAATTCTCGAGGCCAAGATCTTTCAAGAAATTTCTAATATATCTAAGCCACTTTATTTTTGAGGACTGATCAAGAGCCATTGTGTCAGCTACAATTGACTGAGTAAGGGCGTTTTTGACCGAAGTCCAAACGCGCCTCCACAGCATCAGTGGTTGGATCTTTATCAGATCCTCTAAGTAGGGTATTCCTTGTTACACATGAGAGGCATACATTGACGTTCCTCTCGGGGTGGCTAGAAGGAATCTTAAAAAATTGTTTTCCACTACCTGGAGTGCACTAATGTCTGTGTGTCCCCAGACTCCCGCTCCATACAAGGCGATAGCCTAACACTTAGCGCTATAAATTTTCAGGAGCTCCACTGGTGCCCTCCTCCCCAATCTCTGGGAGAAACTCATTAGAGCCGCTGTGGATCTTCTGAACAGGTGGCATCTTGCCTCTACTGCTGGCCTCCATGACAGTCTTTCGTCTATCATGATTCCGAGGTATGGGTACCGGGAAGTGACCTCGAGTTTTTGGTTATCGAGATAGATGTCTTTTACTCGTTTTTTCCTGGAACCAGTAATCATGACAAACATTTTTTTGACATTCACTTTCAGGTCAAGGCCGCCCATGAATGCCGTGTACCTGTTCAGGGATTGCTGTAGTTCACGCGGTGTGCGTGCGAGGATGACGGCGTCATCCGCATAGAGCAGAGCAGGAATCAGGCGCTGTTTTACACGTAGGAGGTCCTTGGCCCCCCTCAACATCTCTACCTCCAAACCGTTGGTATACAGCGAGAGTAGAGTAGAGTGTTATAGAGTGAAGTGACATAGAGTATACTGGCATGTAGTAGAGTGTTGTGTTGTAGAGTGTGTTATAGTGGAGCTATGTAGAGTGTAGTGCAGTAGAGTGGAGCAGCATGTTTTAGGGTGGAGTGGCATGCCACAGAGTGGAGTGAAGTGTTGTAGAGTGGGGTGGGATGTCATAAGAAGGCACGGGCGGAGAAACCCGCTCCGCCTGCAGAGTGTGCGGAGATTTGCCTACTACAAATCTCAGCACACTCCGCTCAGCTCTGCTCCGCCAGCCGCCTCCACCCCCCTATTAAAAATGAATTAGAAATTAATTAAAAAGAAAAAACACTCACCTGTCATGTGGCGTCACTAAGCTGCCCTCCTCCTCTTCCTTGCCTTCTCTGGTAATCATTGAGAAAACTGCGCATGCACACGCAAATGTGCGTTTCTTGCAATGATCACCAGGGACGGCGAGGAAGAGGATAAGGGAAGCCTGGGATGCCACAGTACAGGTAAGTGTTTTTTCTTTTTGTTTTAATTAATTTCTAATGATTTTTTATTGGGGGGTGGAGGCGGGTGGCGAAGCCAAGCGGAGTTCCATGGAGTTTGTTCCCAATGAAATTCCAACTTCACCCACGAAAAAGGGAGCACGCACACGAATATTCACTAATTGGCTGCTTTAATGAAGTGTTGTCCTCTTCAGGCCCAGCAAAAACAGATCACTGAGTTGCGTTTCGGCTGCACACAGCTTTTCTCAATCAGTCATCTATATATATGCAACAAAAGAAAAAGAAAACAGGAGAAAAAAAGAAGAAGAGAACTCTGGGTAGTTCTTAAATTTAGGTGGAAAGCAGCTCCAATACCCTCAATAATACTCTCAACACCAGCAACACTCTAAATGTGCTCACCTCAAATGTCTGCTTTTCTATCAAAGTCTTTAAACCCTTGGAATTTCCAGAACATAATCATCAAACTTCAGATCAAGCAAATGACCTTCAGCTGGTCACTCAAAAAGCCAGCGCAAACCTCAGCAACGACGACTGCAACGCCCGACAGGATCTGCGCACTACGGCGATAACTGTCCATGCTGGCCGACCTGCTCTTCTCGCTAGAGTGACGACCATCTGCGACGCTCTTTCTGCTTTTAGCGGCCTCCTCCACCTTGACCTGAACGCTGTGTATCAGACTTTGAGAAGGTAACTCTTTCAGCAGGACTAACCTGGTATCTCGCCCATGCTCCAGTGTGGTCTCCCTGAGCTGGTTACTTTCACCAGGTCTCGCATGACCAGATAACCGCGAATGGCGCTTTGTGCTTTTACACACTATACTTACCTAAAATATTTAAAAATGCAGAGCTCCTTTTCTACTGAATGGATTTTTGTAATTTTTATATCAAATAACGTATTAAAATATACTTTAATTTTCTAAATTGGTGTGGGATTTTTCTTGTGCTCCGTTTTCACTTGATTATTGACGTGCTGCATAAATACTTTACACATTGCCTCTAAGTTAAGCCTGATTGTTTTTGTGTCGAGCTACCAGAGGGTTAATTAAGTGACTTTTGTGGTTCACCATAACAAGGATTGTGGCTGTGGCTTGAAAATGGCTCACACCTCCCTCAACCAACAACCCAATTTCTCATGATAACCCCGTGCCCAGGAAAGCCACAAGAGCTGCGGAGTGAACTCTCATACATCAGGAGAGGAGCTCAACATAGTGGAACCTGGGAATACTGAATCCCAAATATCCACAGGACAGAATTGTGTTACCACAATATCTAGGGACAGGATATCGAAACATACGTTGTTTAAATGTTTTATTCCAAGCTCCACATATAGATAGATACCTTAGTGATTTATATATTTTCAAGGTGCGTAGAGTTAAGAACAGTAAATCCACCCCTCCCTCTGTGCACTTACCTTTCGATTTTGTGATAAAGATGGTCTATCCCATCAATATTTGGGATTCGATATTCCTTCCTACAATCAGGGCCGAGGAAGTTCGAGAGTGAGGAAGAGAAAGAGGAATTGAATAATAAAAAGAGGAGGAAGCGAAGGAAGGATTTGTGGTAGAAATAGAAAATAGAGATTTGCTGGGGACAAGTGAAAACTTTATGAAAGTGAGACTAGAAGGGGTGCCGCGCCGGATCAGAGCGCACATGGCCTACTTTGCAACTGGAAGTTTTCTGTGAGAAACCTGCAGCTCGCACATCAAGGCGCAGGCCGCCTTGATCACAGCGCACCGCCTCCTCTCCGCGCGGTGACCGACAGCTGCACTGCTTGTTAGCAGGATTCTCATAAAGCACAGAACAGAAGGAAACAGAATGTCCCGTCCGCCGCGCTCTCTCTGAGCTCACATCAAGGACCCCATTGGGTGAAACCTTTGATAGCGCGCGCTCTTCCTCGAGCTGCTAAAAACAGCCTGCCCGAGAAAGGCCCTTTCTTCTTCCTCCTTCCATTAAAACACAGCAGAACAATGAGTAACATTTTTAAGGGAGAAGGGGGGTTCGGGGGAAGCTTTGAGGCTTAAATAACCCGGAGGATGTAAAACGTCTCTGCGCTCCGGCGTCACATCCCGGGGTCATGTTCTTCTGGAAGAGTTCGGAGCCAGGCTGCAGCTGGGATGATTGACAGGCGGCCCAGTGCGCTGCAGAGAACGCGCGTGGTTAAAAGGAGGTGCCTGCCCTCTCCTCACGGGGGCCTATTAGCGCTTCTCTGCTGCTCAGCCCACACTCAGGATGCAACTTTTACAACTAAGGGCGACCTTTTCGAACTAGTAGCCCGGGCGGAGGTTTTGGCGGTGACGCACCCACTGCTCTCCAATTCCATGTCAGGCCCTCCAGAAGAAATAAAAACTAAATGTGCACTTTTCAGTTATTTATTTATATTTTTGTTTTGAAACCGGTATAGGCAACTTACCGTCGCCTAACGACCCTTGTTTTAAAAGGATGGCTCAGCGAGCTGAAGGCTTCTAGCTGAGAGAAGCTGTGATCTGCAGGCCAGAAAGGCCAGTCGCAGCCTTTCAACATTTTGAGTTAATAAATGTCTGTATAAAAGTGCTTAGAAACGCGGAAGTGGTATATCCAGTGCTGAGTAAATATACATATACACACACACACACATCACATCACATCACATCACTAAGGTACCTTTATGCGAAGTTAGTTATAGAAACTTTCCTTTCGATATTTTGATCCTTGGTATTGTGGTAACACTATTCTATCCCATCGATGTTTATTCACTGAATAATCCATTTGCAAATTTCGACTCTCACACTAACAAACAAAATAACGCATTTGCCCTTCAACTTTTTATGCTGATGAAGGAAAGTGCCTCCCATGGCGAGCATGCATGTCAATGAGGCTTTTTCTGACTCATCCCCATTGAGATGGGCATCATCAGGGTTGCCCCTTTCAATGGATCCTTGTACCCTCACCTTGAATCTGCTTGTGGCATAAATACAGCATGATGGGGTAATGGGGGTGGGGGGGGGGGGTGTTTAGATGGCCATGCATCACATCCTGGACCTCTTCCGATCCGGATTCCGAAGCAACCACAGCACAAGACCGCCCTCCCCGCCCCCATAGACGATGTCCGCACCTTCCTCGACCGAGGCGAAACTGCAGGCCTCATCTTCCTCGACTTCTTGACCTCAATCAATACAGTCTCTTAACATACCCTTTGTACAAAGCTCCGCAATGCTGGCATCCGCGACAAAGCCCTGGAATGGATCCGCTCCTTCCTCACTGGCCGAACACAGAGACTTAGACTACCGATGTTCTACTCTGAACCCACAGAGATCAGCTGCGGAGTGCCTTAGGGCTTCTCCCTGAGTTCTACTCTCATCAACATCTACATGGTCCCGCTCGCAGCCATCGTCGGGAACAACGGACTCAACATTGTCTCCTATGCTGACGACACCCAGCTGATTCTCTCCCTCACCAATGACCCCACAGTCGCCCAGAGCAACTTCCACAACTGGATGAAGCCGTCGCTGCTTGGATCAAGAACTGCTGCCTCAAGCTCAACTCAGAGAAGAGCAAAACCCTCATCATGGGCTTCACCCCCTCTGCTTGGGGCAACTCCAGGTGGCCCTCAGCACTTGGAACCTTCCCCACACCCACAGACCACGCACGAACCTCGGTATCATCCTGGACTCCTCGCTCACCATAAGATGCCAAATCAACGCTGTCTCATCATCCTGTTTCCACACAGTACTCCTGCTCTGAAAGATCTTCAAGTGGATCCCCACGAGTCCAGAAAGACGGTCACCCATGCACTCATCGGTAGCAGAATCAACTATGGCAACGCACTCTCCTCGGCCATCCCCCAGAAACTTCTTAAGAAACTGCAGAACATCCAGAACGCCTCTACCAGACTCATCCTCAACATCCCCCACTGCAACATCTCCAGCCACCTAAGGGACCCCCACTGGCTCCCAGTCGCCAAAAGAATCACCCTCACGCTCCTCACACACGCCTACAAAGCCCTACACAACGCGGGACCTGCGGACCTAACCACCGCCTCACATTCCATGCACCTACCAGAGACCTCCGCTCCGCCCAACTGGCCCTGGCTACCATCTCACCTATCCGCAAGACCACAGCCGGAGGAAGATCCTTCTCCTGCCTCGCGGCAAAGACCTGGAACACCCTCCTTCTTTACCTCGGTCAATCACCATCACTGCCTCAATTCAGGAAGGACATCAAGACCTGGCTCTACAACTGAACCCACGCACCTTTGATGGACCAGCAGTTCTCGTCCCCCCCTGTGCATTGAGACTCTTACGGGTGAGTAGTCATGCTCTACAAGCCACCTGATTGATTGATTGATTGATTGTGTCAATCTAACCTGATGATACACCCTGAACAGACATGTCCAATCAGTTTATGACGGGGCAGAAGGATGGCTGATGTTCAATCAGACAATGTGTCCGCTCACCTTATTGTGATGATTTGATTGTCCCCTTGGGTTTAGGGATGATCTTGCCATTCAGTTGGATTGTGAACTATTTGCCGAAACAAGTCTGCTTGGGTTTTTGGATGATGACCGGGTTCCTCAAGACAGAGATGTTACTTGTAAGGCATGGGCAAAGTGGCTCTGACCAGGGTCCCAGCCATGCAGGGGGCCCTCTGATAGAGCCAGCTCTGTACTGGTGAGAGTCCTGCCCTGATGATCTTGAATAATTCTTAAACAGATGTAATGGCTGGATTTTCTGTTTAGATGGGATCAGCCCCCAGGGGCCCCTGTGACCCAGCCAAAACGTACTCACCTTCCGTCCTCAGGACTCCTCTATATCCAGGCACCTGGTACCTACCTGAGGATAGGGAACTCGCAATATACAAGCTCATATTATTAAGAACACCACTAAATCTATAGGGATACTAAGAATACTCACTGATTACTAGGGATATCCATACCCTACACTACACTTATTCACATCAGTTGGTCTCGCGGCCACCCTGACCCAGACCGTTCTACCCTAGGGCAGATCTGACACACAATCTGGTGCGTCTACACACGTGGGTCTGCAGCCCCAGTGCTCTCCTTTTCCAAATCGTTCGCGATCCTGCGAAACTTACACGGTGATCTCCCTCTCACCGCTCTCATTAATCTTATGCCACAATCCGGTGGCTTTAAACGATAGTATCCCTCCTATCGCTCTCATTAACGCCGCATATCAACGACGACCACATTCCTATGAACACCTATACATATATATATATATATATATTGGGATATTATCTCAGCTGTCTACTCGGGATGAAACTACAATGATGACTTTGGATATGGTTTCAGATTACAATGTATTACCTGTTCTTGGCATCAAAGGTCCACTCACTCCCTATTTATGTGATCACTACTCACCTGATTGGGATTACTCATCCATTCATGCAGCAATTACCTAGGAGCTATGTTTACCTTTAGTGAACAAGAATAGGGACTACACGCCAGTTAGTTATAAACTGGGGGTTATTTTATTATAGGATGGTGTACTAACTTAGTCCCTTGGTTGCAAGTCTCCTCTCTCCCTCACTATTACTTACCTGATCAGGGGTAGCATCTGTTCAAACAGCAATACTTACCAGGAAAGATTATTCTTACTGTATGAGGACAAAGATATACACACTATGTGCTAGAGTTGTTCTCTGATTTAAGCGCTCCTACCCCCCTCTTATCCATCAGTGGCTCAACAGCAACTGGCTTGAAGCCAGGATAACTTTATCATAAAATAACTCATGCACACTAATTCATTAATTAATGGGGTCATTTATTATTAGTACAACACAGATCTGACAAAGACTATAGGTAGAACACACCGCTTGAAAGAGAAGGATTACACATAACAGGAACACTTCGCTAAAAGGGAAAAGATTAAGTATAAATGTAGCTAATTCAGACTACCTCACCTATTAGAAGGAAGATTTCTCTCTCTGCCTCTGGTGGGATTAGGGCTCTCTCTCTGCCTCTGGTGGGATTAGGGCTCTCTCTCTGCCTCTCCCTCCTTCACCACATCACCACGCCTCTGGTTCAGTTGCTCCAGCTGACAGCCTTCTTTGATGCTCTCTGCACTGCTTTTCTCTCTCCTCATCTTCAGCAATCGTCTGCCTTCTTTCTCCATTCAAGAACTGCACTCTATTCTGCAGCTCCCAGCAGACATCCTCTCTCTCTCTGCAAGCTATTTGGAGCTCCAAGTTGTTCTGGGCTCCCAGCAGTCCTATGCTCCAAGTTGTTCTGAGCACCACGCTGAACTGCACACCACGCTGCAGACTTCCAAAACTGAACTGACCACTCCTCCTCTCCTGTAGCTCGCTATTATGGATTCCTCTCCCCTCATGGAAATTTCCACCGGAGGGCTGTCTCCTACCGAATTCCTGTGCCAGCTCCCAGGCTTTCACGCAACCGCAGTGGCCATCTGCTTGTTACGTCTGGGCCCAAGAGAAAAACACATTTCTCGGATAAGAAGCAGTCCTAACTGGATTTTCCCTCCAGCACAACAGCCTTAAGTGAAAACATTGCCTTCGCCCTAAAAAGCCTCTCTGCTTCCATCAAGATGGAGTCTCTCTAGCTTTAGGCCTGAAAGGGGTGAAATGCTCCTTAGCTCTGTCAGAATACCTACATGAACCATACCAATATGTCTAATATGTCAAAGCCAATAGGCAATAGACAGGTTAAAGTCAAGAATAAAGGCATATTAAGCAGCTATCCTCTTCTAGGTCTGGAAAAAAGGCTTAAAAGGGCCAACACAGGCTAAGAAGGCCTATACTAGATGCGAGCAAGAATAATGATCTATTATCACTGCTAAATAAAGCCAAAAACCCTGCCATTACACTGCACCCTAGATCCTTATCTTGCGAGCATCTTATAAACAACAACAACCATCTAAACAAACATCAACATAATCTATCCAACATAGGCTAAAAATACCTATCCTAGATGTGAGCAAGATTAAGATCTATATCACTGCTAAATATCTCTGCCATCCACCCTTAGATCCTTATCTTGCGAACATCTGACAAACAATAACATCTAGATAAACAAACATCAACACAATCTATCAACAAGTCAAAACCTAAAAAACTCCCTAAAAACAATGACAACTCAAGAAAATTCCACCTGAAACTCAATTGTAGGGAACAAAAAACCTAAAAACAAATCAAAGCACCCTTGACTTGAATGCTGAAACATATCTGAGATTGGATCTGATAACGACAGAAACTAACCAAAGCATCCTCAAACTAAATGTGCCTCAACTTCTAATGATAACTGGTGAAATCTAGTGATGTAGGGACTTATGTGTTGAATGAAAACAGCAAGGGGCCTAAATGGGCCTACTTCGGACAACTTAAGGCTAAATAAGGCCTACCTACAGTTGTGAACTTAAAAACTAAATGTGCTTCAACTTCTAATGAGAGAACAAGAAAGGGCCTAAATGAGCCTTACGTACTATAGGCAACTTAAGCTAATGATGACTCATGAAGCTATTGGTGTAGGTGCTAATATGTGAGATGAAAATAACAATAGGCCTAAATGAGGCCTACCTGCTGACATTTGTCAATTTAAAGTGAAATCTGAGAAATACAGTTGCAAGGTCTGGGCAAACATTAATACATATTAAAAGACACTCTACCCATAATAATCCAAATTTTAAGGTAACCACCCATTAATCAATCAAGGTGAAAATGTAAGAACAGTAACAAAAAAAACATTTTAAATCACACGGTGGAACACATGTGCGCACCATCATTGAAAAAAGTCCTTCATTTGGAAAAACTATAATAGGTGACATATTCTTTTAAAAGTGGGGCCTGCTTGTAACGATGTCAAAATTGCAGGCCAGGGAATAAAATAACTTAGTCATAATAGGTGACACGTTTTTTTGCTTTAAAAGTGGGGCCTGATTGTCCAAGGGATTATTTAATGTCCAAATTCTTCAGTGTAGGCCACCACCCTGCATCCTGGGCACTTCCTCCAATGCGGCCATCCATCACCCGGTCTGGTCTGGTCTGGTCTGGTTCCATCATCCAAAACAATAAACTAAAATAATAACATGAAAATAAAAAGCTAAAACAAATAAAGGGAGTGGGCAGACGCACGCACGCACCCCAACTGCAGCCATCCTAGAAACAAGAGAAGAAGTATCATTATTCTTGTAAAATAAAATTTTCCATTTAAAAAGCACCCCGGGTGCCTTTCATTATTGAAAAGGAAATATCCTAATTAATTAAAACATTCAAAATTTAACTTTTAGCAACATTGAGTGGGGCCTAACATACCCTAATCCTAACTAAGCCAGTCTCACCCTTCTGGGCAAGAGCCATGCTACAGTGTGAAAAAAAAAAATTTGGAGTACCGCCCAAATGGTGACAGCATCAGCAGGGCACTGCAAGCCTCCCATTTTCCCAGGTCAGAGTCTGAAGAGCCAGGCCACCCCGCCCTTAAATAAACAAGACGTGCGCGGAAGAAAATTGAACTGTAGCCAATCATAACACACTGGGACGTGATCGAAACTTGCAGAATGAAAAAAAAGTTCGTCTGCGCAGACCAGCTGGTCTTGCCAAGGTCAAAAAACAAATTTCTCCTGCCTTATTTTGTAACTAACAGAAGCTCGAATTTAACAAAAACAATTCAGTTACAGTGCATTGCCAATTAAAAAAGGTCCATTTTTTTTGTTGTAAAAAAAGACGTTTGTCCAACTAACTCAACTAAAGGCAAGACATTTCACTTATTTAGGGTCCATATGTCAAAGAGAAATAATTTGTAAAACAGCATAAAAATGCAAATACATTTCAACATTGTATTTAAGTTCACATTTATAAAAACATACATTTTCATTTGAACATTTTCATTTCAAAGGCAAATAGTTGCCAGTCACTAATTAAAAGCACATGTTACCATGCACAGTCGGGCAAGATTTATAGTTCTGAAACCAACACATTCCTGTCTAGATGGAAACCCCTCACAGAAATAATTAATGAAAACAGCTCGTAGCGTGCACTCTAACGGGCTATCTTTTTAACATTTCTCTCATTTTAAAAGAACACAGCTTTCTCCATAACGTTGATTTATAACCACATCAATTCCAAGGTGAATCCACACAAATACGTAGACGCATTTCAAAAGGAATGTGAAATGAACAGAACTCTTCTCAAAACACAAGATGTTACCTTTCCGTCAAGAAACTGACAAAGCACGTAGGCTGACCAAGGAATCAAAAAAAAGTCAAAATCAAACCATCAAATAATCCTTAAAATAATTCACTGACTTTTATAGTCAGGTCAGATAACCATGCATGTTGACAGCATGTAAAAAATAAAGGCTGCCACCTCAACTCAAGATATTAACCCTTTGGCAGCTCAAATGGAAACATTTCCCAACGTCCATTTTTACATGGGAAAATCATTAGCACATTTCTTCACGTTTACAAATGACACGTACATATTTTCAAAAACGTTATCCCCAAGCACCCGAGAAAGATCCAGCTCTCTCCTGCCAAACGTAATGATAACATGCCCTGTCCAAGCCATGACCACATGGCGCTATTCACAAGCCATATTTACAAGACAAGCCTTTCACAAACAACATTTCCAAGGCGCAATGCACAAGGAACACAATAGATCAACATGAGAACATGCACCTCACAAATCACAAAAATATGGCGCTATTCACAAGTCATAATTACAAGGAGCTATATTCACAGAACTCCACAGATCATAGAACAATGAACACATTTCACATTGCACAGCATAAGCAGATGCAGCAAGCAATTGAATGGGCAATTTAAAAGCATTTTTTACACACATTTATACAATTGGACCATCACAAAGATGTAACTGGCTTCCTCATGTAATGTCATCCTTCAACTCTGACAGTTTAAACACCAAGATGAAAACCATTCCTTCCACCCTGAATAAACCAAATGCCATGATGAAATACAATCTCCTCACGCTGCAACTGTTCAAGCCAATAGGTCTAACAGGCTACATAAACTGCAACATTAAGCCAGATGGAACTAGCGTTCAGGGCACTCCCTCAGAACACATGGGCAACTCTCTAAGCACATGGCCAGGCACACAGAGTTCGTAAACTGTCCGACTACGCCAAAATGTAATGTTTGGCGTTCACTCACAACACATGGGGTCACACAGGATTCGTAAACTGTCCGACTACGCCAAAATGTAATGGCGTTCAGGACCCTCCCACACAACACATGGGAAACAATCTAAGCACATGGCCAGGCACACAGAGTTCGTAAGATGCCGACTACGCCAAAATGTAATGGCTGGATTTTCTGTTTAGATGGGATCAGCCCCCAGGGGCCCCTGTGACCCAGCCAAAACGTACTCACCTTCCGTCCTCAGGACTCCTCTATATCCAGGCACCTGGTACCTACCTGAGGATAGGGAACTCGCAATATACAAGCTCATATTATTAAGAACACCACTAAATCTATAGGGATACTAAGAATACTCACTGATTACTAGGGATATCCATACCCTACACTACACTTATTCACATCAGTTGGTCTCGCGGCCACCCTGACCCAGACCGTTCTACCCTAGGGCAGATCTGACACACAATCTGGTGCGTCTACACACGTGGGTCTGCAGCCCCAGTGCTCTCCTTTTCCAAATCGTTCGCGATCCTGCGAAACTTACACGGTGATCTCCCTCTCACCGCTCTCATTAATCTTATGCCACAATCCGGTGGCTTTAAACGATAGTATCCCTCCTATCGCTCTCATTAACGCCGCATATCAACGACGACCACATTCCTATGAACACCTATACATATATATATATATATATATTGGGATATTATCTCAGCTGTCTACTCGGGATGAAACTACAATGATGACTTTGGATATGGTTTCAGATTACAATGTATTACCTGTTCTTGGCATCAAAGGTCCACTCACTCCCTATTTATGTGATCACTACTCACCTGATTGGGATTACTCATCCATTCATGCAGCAATTACCTAGGAGCTATGTTTACCTTTAGTGAACAAGAATAGGGACTACACGCCAGTTAGTTATAAACTGGGGGTTATTTTATTATAGGATGGTGTACTAACTTAGTCCCTTGGTTGCAAGTCTCCTCTCTCCCTCACTATTACTTACCTGATCAGGGGTAGCATCTGTTCAAACAGCAATACTTACCAGGAAAGATTATTCTTACTGTATGAGGACAAAGATATACACACTATGTGCTAGAGTTGTTCTCTGATTTAAGCGCTCCTACCCCCCTCTTATCCATCAGTGGCTCAACAGCAACTGGCTTGAAGCCAGGATAACTTTATCATAAAATAACTCATGCACACTAATTCATTAATTAATGGGGTCATTTATTATTAGTACAACACAGATCTGACAAAGACTATAGGTAGAACACACCGCTTGAAAGAGAAGGATTACACATAACAGGAACACTTCGCTAAAAGGGAAAAGATTAAGTATAAATGTAGCTAATTCAGACTACCTCACCTATTAGAAGGAAGATTTCTCTCTCTGCCTCTGGTGGGATTAGGGCTCTCTCTCTGCCTCTGGTGGGATTAGGGCTCTCTCTCTGCCTCTCCCTCCTTCACCACATCACCACGCCTCTGGTTCAGTTGCTCCAGCTGACAGCCTTCTTTGATGCTCTCTGCACTGCTTTTCTCTCTCCTCATCTTCAGCAATCGTCTGCCTTCTTTCTCCATTCAAGAACTGCACTCTATTCTGCAGCTCCCAGCAGACATCCTCTCTCTCTCTGCAAGCTATTTGGAGCTCCAAGTTGTTCTGGGCTCCCAGCAGTCCTATGCTCCAAGTTGTTCTGAGCACCACGCTGAACTGCACACCACGCTGCAGACTTCCAAAACTGAACTGACCACTCCTCCTCTCCTGTAGCTCGCTATTATGGATTCCTCTCCCCTCATGGAAATTTCCACCGGAGGGCTGTCTCCTACCGAATTCCTGTGCCAGCTCCCAGGCTTTCACGCAACCGCAGTGGCCATCTGCTTGTTACGTCTGGGCCCAAGAGAAAAACACATTTCTCGGATAAGAAGCAGTCCTAACTGGATTTTCCCTCCAGCACAACAGCCTTAAGTGAAAACATTGCCTTCGCCCTAAAAAGCCTCTCTGCTTCCATCAAGATGGAGTCTCTCTAGCTTTAGGCCTGAAAGGGGTGAAATGCTCCTTAGCTCTGTCAGAATACCTACATGAACCATACCAATATGTCTAATATGTCAAAGCCAATAGGCAATAGACAGGTTAAAGTCAAGAATAAAGGCATATTAAGCAGCTATCCTCTTCTAGGTCTGGAAAAAAGGCTTAAAAGGGCCAACACAGGCTAAGAAGGCCTATACTAGATGCGAGCAAGAATAATGATCTATTATCACTGCTAAATAAAGCCAAAAACCCTGCCATTACAACAGATTACTTTCAATACCATTTCCTTTAAGGTGGCTGATGTGTGAGAGTCTATTTTGGACATTTTGCAAAGGAATGTGTTTTTGTTACATGCAACATCCATAAAAAAAGTTTCTTTTAGATGAGAATAGGACCTCATGTATGAGAAATGGGAGGGTGTCACAGAGATTATTTTCAGTAATGTTAGTGACCTGCTGCTGTGTTAGAATATTGAAAACACATCACAATCCCTGAATACTAGTTGTAAATAAATTTAGAATTTGAACTAGTGTGCCTATGCCCTGACAGTGACCTGGCCGAAGAGAAAATGAAAGAGCTGAAATTGGATCATAAATTTAAAGTTGTTCTGAACAGGGTCCCCCAAAATACATTTGGCCCACGTCCCCCAAAATCCTTAAGATTTCCCTGTCCCAGGATTGCCCTGCTGCTGCTAAGGTTGTGTTTGACTGCCCTGAAGCAGTTTCACTAGGAGGGAAACTTATCAAGAGAAAGTTTTCTGTGGCCTGATGTCTGGTCACCGAAAACAATGGCCACCATGGTCACTTTCTCTGTGGGATCTGATAGGTGCCTGGTTGGAAGTGGCCGACACCCCCTCACTGGAGCTGGCCTTGCACCATGACATTCTTCACTGAGCTCAGTGCTGACTTTGTGCTTCAGAAATCTTAATTCTACAGTTACTCTGATATCTGTCCCTAAACTCAACCTACAGGAGGCCAGACTTACAGTGGATGACCTGGGAAGGAAAGGAGTCCTACAGTGGTTTATGGAACCTTAATTGTGAATGTTTCTGACCTTTTCATTCTCCTAAGTGGGATCTGCGAAGATGTTTTCGATCATTATTAGATGAAGAATGTCAGGATTGCATAATTGTTTCAAGGAAGGCTCCACCTGACACTAGTCAGGTATTTCCAGAGACTTTGTTATGTCCTGAACCCCTGTAGCGTGTGGCTAGTGGCCATGTTCAACCTGCCTCAGATGTCACAGACAATATGGATATTTCTTTTATATCATTTGTGACCCTGTGGTGATTCAGGGGTTCTGAGATGTGGTGGCACAGGTGCTGCCAGCTGTACTGGGCTGGTCAGCTGTCCCTCAAGTTTGTACTATTGGCCTTGGAGGCGGATTTGGTATATGCTAGGGACGCCATATTGATTTAGCGCTCTCTACAAAGTAAATTGAATGACACTGGAGGTCAGCAGCGGCGGCCACACTGGCAGATGGCCTTTGGTGTCTGGCAAGATGCTCCTGTTAAAAGCACCCATCTACCACTTCCTAGTCTACCCACATCAATACACTAAAATCTGGTGTCTTTAGAGGGATCTCTTTTAAAGTTCTTTGAGAACTGTAATGTAAATTTTTTAATTGATACTTGTATAGCGCACTACTCACCCACAAGGGTCTCAAGGCGCTTGTACGAATACCGCTGTGGAACCCATCCTGGCTTTCCCTGTGAGGCGTCCACTCCTGGGTACCCCCAAGGCGGAGGCCAGGCATCCTTAGCGTTGAGGGGGCCGTTGTGGAGATTAAGCAAGCTATTGCCCAGAGTTGCAGAGTGGGACTCCATGATTGGAATAGGCACCAAGGCGAGAATTGTCAGGTCCTTGGAATTTTGAGCCCAAGACCCGCGGAGGCGGGGAATTGAACCCTGGTGCTGGGCTAGACCTCTGCATCAGGGTCTGCCACTCTAATCATTGAGCCACACTTCTCCACTGAGTTCTCCAATTAGTTGCCAAGACTGTGTCTCACATCCTCCACAGCTTCCCACCATTTGTCATTTGCTCAGCATTATTCTAATGTAGATGTACCCCGTTTCCTGTCATATGAAACAAGCTATTTGTAGCGAGGAAAGGATTGAGTCCTTACACCTGATTATTATTTCAGCCTCAGCCTCGGTGCTGGTGACCTGCCAGCTGGAACGGCTGACTTTCCTGAGTCAGCAACAAGTCGGATACCAAAATTAGGAAAGGAGGGGAGTGAAAAGTGTTAAGGTGTAAATGACCACTATGACTTGCACCCCACAAGCAAAGCGATTAAGCCCAGTTCTCACCTGAAATCATTTAGAAACAAGCATTTACAATGCAACGGTTTCGCCTTTGCAAAAGTTAGAACGATTGGCATTGTAAATGACATAATTGTTATTTATGTGTTGGTTTTGAAAACAGATAAATAAACAGCATTGTAATTTACAATGCCAATAGCTTAATCTCTCGCAAATGCCACACACAAAGACACAGCACTACACACACACAGAGCCCCCCCACACACACCAACACAGAGCCCCACACACACAGAGCCCGACACACACACACACAGAGCCCAACACACACACACACAGAGCCCAACACACACACACACACACACAGAGCCCAACACACACACACACACAGAGCCCAACACACACACACAGATCCAGGCAGAGATCTTTGTGCACAGAGCCAGTCACTGGACTGCACAGTCATATGCAAAAAACATAATTTATCTCAAAGATGCAAGTTCTCAAAAGTGCAGACAGTATTTACATATATATGGTCACTCCAGGTGTGAAAATCACAAGGCCAAGAGAGTAACACTTGGGCTTAACCAAACATTTTATGGAAAACACAAAGCGCATCTCAAGTGCAAGTCACGATGAAGTTATAAATAGAAAATATTCCTTTCTAGATTGCACCTTTGCCAGATCCATTAGAACTTCAGTGATTACATCTGACCTATGCAAGCTGGTGCTATGGTTATTTTTTAAATCTTATTTTTTTACTGCCATGATGGTCCAGAAAAATAAAAAGATGAAAAAAAAGAAAATACACCACAAGCTAAACATGGTGACCGTACACTTGCAATTAAAAAATTATATTAAACAAATGTACCCTTGCATATAATTCTGATATAACAGTGTCGTCCAAGTGCTTTCTAGCAGGCAAAGGTACTCTGAATAGGTACAGAATTTTATTTTTAGTTTTAATGCAGATCACAGAAAATATGATTCTTATTTGCGCAAAAGAGGGCACTATCGACTTAGAATATTTAGACAGGTTTAAACAACAAGGAGGTAATGCCGCAACTCATAGTGCCGACCTGTCCCCTACACCATGCTTTATGATGTAGTGTGAAGACGCAAAACCTGAATGGTAGGGCTACAGCCCAATAAAAGAAGAGGGGAAAAACAAGGCATATATGTATAAATGTATGTATTGTTTAAGATGTTCTTTTATTACATGAGGCTTGTGTTGTGAACAATTTAAGCTGCCTCTATGCACTACCTAAAAAAGAAAATCTTTGTCAGGCACACACAAAGCGGACTACAACAGGCACACACAACAGACAGCAGCTGAAATAAGACACTGGGCTGAGCCCCAAAATACCCGGGGCTGCAGTATAGTGGGTATAGGAGAGAACGGGCGGGTGAAGGGGGCGGGTGAAGGGCGCGGGTGTTCCCAATACTGGTTAAGTGACCTGAGGCAGCCCCAGCCGTGAGAGAGGAGGATGGCTCCTTCCTTCAGCAGCAGAGTTTCCCTCAGCTGCTGACTCACCCCCAAGCGCGGCCGGGTTCACGGCCAGTCTAAGGCGACGGCTGCACTCAGACCTCGGATCACGTGACTAGGTCCCTGCTTACATGACAGCGAGAGCTACGCCGGGTGTTGGAATAAAGGCATAAAAGAGACGCTTGGAATTATTAAACTATAGAATTGAGGGGGTGTCTGTATAGTTAGCATGCCATGCAAATAATGTTTTTTCTTCAGTTTTAAACAGCGCGATCATGGCCCTACGGAATCAGAGTGCTTTACATGAGCACAACATTATTATATTACACGAGGACAGATTTTATTTTGTTAGGCACGGGCGATTAAGTAATTTGCTAGAATCATAGGTGGGAGAGATGACGCTGGAACTCAAACCCGGTACCCCACTTCCGAAGTCGGCTGCTCAGGCAGATAGAACTACTCTACAGTCCGTTTACCTTAAACATGCCAGAAACTCTTCCTTCGTCTATTCATCAATTGTTTGGTCACCAATAATCATTCTATAATGTTTATGGGACCTGTAGTTTAGTTTTTTCGAGTCTTTATAAAGGCCTACAATTCCCAGCATGCAAAGTACTGTTGGCGATAAAGTCGATACTGACTGAAGGTATCACGCATAACCTGTGGAACTTGGCAAAAATGAAATTTTCTTTACAAAAAAGTTAAGGAGGGATCTATCGATCGAACACACTAGATTGGTCTAGACAGAGAAAATAATGTGGACACATCCCTCGTTTGTTTTAAGTTCATTGCTGCTGCTCCACAGGGTGACTTCAAATAGCACAATTAGACATGTTCACACAAGTTTTGTGGTGGCAGGGCACATTTTCCGTTTCTCAGACCAGGCCAGGCAGCAGCATTGTGTCCGACCTGCTCATTCCTAACTCGTAACCCAACTGACGGTTCTTGCAGTACCAAACTCGTGCAGGTTAAGAACATTCAAATACAGACGTGCTCTGCATCGAGGACAGTATGCCTGAAAACGCTAGGCTTTTTTACAAGCCCCTTGCGCCGCCACTTTTAACTTGGGCAAAAGTGGCGCACCCGCGGCGCAAGAGGCGTGTAAATAAGCCCCTCTGTTTTTTAACGTCAATCATGTTAACGTACTGCTATGTTTCTTTAAACAGAACCAGGAAACCTCTATTGCCACACCTGCAGTGCTCACATGGAAGATAGGGGCCACGGGGCTGAAACACAGTTTAATGTAGAATAAGTGATAACATCAAATAAAAAGTGTCCCAAAACACCGTGAATGTAACTGTGGTGTAGAAAAGAAGTTCGAAAACTTTGTATCATCTTGTCTCGTCATTGAGATGACTTCGACAGTATGCCTTCGATTACAGAAAACTGTCATCACGTTAGCGCTGCGAGGCCACCCTAATAGGAGAATGCATTATACATCTACCTTTAATTATCATATCAGAAATCTCTGATGTCACGAGAACAATGAAACTCCAATCACGAGTACTGTTATGGATGAAGATTAACGAGAGCAGCAAAGAAACAGGTGTAACATTGTGGGGCAGGGCGCAACTATTTCAGCCTGGCTCTCGCGCCCCAAATCTTCACCTGACCCCTTTCTCACGCACGTGCACGCACTTTGCTCAACACGCCGCCCCGAGGAGAACTTACCTCAGTAGCTGGCTCCCGGCTTGTAAAACTCGGGGTCTCACTCCACCCTCAGGCTGAATTTGTTGTACCCTTCCCTCTGGGTGCCCTGGACGCGCAGGATCCGGCTGCAGTACCCCTCGGACTTGGAGGCTTTTTCCACAGTATCGTCCGTAAACCCAAATGCCGCCGGAGAGGCAGTGAGAGCCAGGAACTGCAGGAGTAGGGTCTGCCACGCATATGCCCTAGCCATGGTATCCGCAAACCTCTGGTCACAGCATGGACCTCGCTGCAACAGTGGCCCGAACCGGGGGTCCCTCAGAAGCAGCTGGGAGCTGGGTGGGCGCAGCCGGGGCTCAGCAGGCGGCCGGCAGGAGGGAGCGCCGCTGGAGGGTCTGCACAGCAGCAGCAGCTGGGAGAGACTCACTCTGCTTAACTCTGATCTCCGCCAGATCCCCGACTCAAGTGCTGTTCTGTTTCAGAGGATGCGATTAGCAGCTCCCAATGTTTACTCTGCTGAGCAGAATTCACAGGGTTTGGTGAAATAACAGAGCAGAGCGGGGTCACAGGACAGTCTCCAAGACAGCTAGAAAAGATGCGGGCTGCATGGGCTGAGCTAACAGACTCGAAATGAATCCGCCACATTCCCTGCCAAAGTCTATAGTTACCACAGTGGTGGCGGGCACGAGGAATGCCCCGGTCTTAAGTCCCCGGCAGACACTGCAAACATGCATTTGTGCAGGTGGCGAGGCAGCGTCCATAACGCGCACGGAGGGCAAGTGCAGACTCTACACAGTGACTTAATGAGTCCACCACTTTAAGACAAGCCCGCCCTTAAATGTATGTCACTGAGAAACAAGCGGCACTTCAAACGATCGGGAAAGCGATCATATTGTAAAACAAGACGAGAGCGCGACGGAGGAGAGCTCGGGGGCGTGTTTTTCGCGGTCTCCCCTTCCCATTGGCTGGAAGGTAAAATTCCAGCCAATGGGAAGAGGAGAGGGCGGGACTGAAAAAAAGACACGGAAACGCCCCCGAATCGCGTTTTCAGGGGAAAGCGTGATTGACAGCCAATCTCTTCCAATGGCTAGCCTCCATTTATGGAGCTAGCCAATGGAAGACAAGGCGGGAC
This sequence comes from Lissotriton vulgaris, assembly GCF_964263255.1. Taxonomy (NCBI): domain Eukaryota; kingdom Metazoa; phylum Chordata; class Amphibia; order Caudata; family Salamandridae; genus Lissotriton; species Lissotriton vulgaris. The sequence goes on along the minus strand of NC_141691.1, from coordinate 123,055,002 downwards.
CAAAGCCCCATATGTAGAGACAAAAGATTTCGGCTCCGCCCACCCACTGCTCACGCAGTGGGACGGTAGCCGAAACCTAAAAATGGACCCACCTGGTGCATTTCACTGGACATTTTTCTGGTATATTTGCAGCAAAACCATAGGTTTAGCAGGCCGTTTTTTGTAGGGTCCATGAATGAATGAGTCCAATATGTTTATTGTGTTCCTAGTATCTCTAACTCTCCAGGGTGGCGGTTGGAGGGATTTATCCCACACGACCCTCCCAAGACAAACTACATTTTTCAGCACAGTTTCCATACATGCATAGGAATCCATAGATGTACAAACAATTCTGGGTATGAACTTTGACATGCCTTTCTAGTTTTTTTACTGTGCATAGTCTCTCCCTTCTCTAGTGCCTTTCCCTTGCTGTCAGTTTCTTGTACCAAAAGCTTCCAATGCAAAATACAGACCTTCACGGATTGATTATATGGGGTTAGACACTAGAGAAACCACCCAGGTTCAGACAGCAGGCATATATTTACATAACAACAAACATACAGACTCAGGGCTCAGAAAGGGGTAATGAAAATGTCAATCAAAACAATCAAACAACCTACGAAAAAGGGCCTCAGCATGAATCATGAAATAACTGCTATTAATGCCGGACACCTTTGACACCAAAGTGATAATCCCAGCAATAAGCGAGTCCAACTCAGCTTGAGTTATCATTCATGTATCAGATTTATATGGATGGAAATTGACTCATTGTCTCCCTACACTGGCCTATCATTTTCTGCAAATAAACACATTTATCCACAAGCATTATTTTTTTATTTTTAGCACACAGATGTATTTCTCATGCAAGCCTCAGCTTGCAGTTTTCAGGAAATATATATATATATATCTCTTGCTATCAAAAACTAGTGTTTCATTTTTAGGTTTGGTCCCCAAATGTGGCATTGTGTTTTCCTTAGGCACTTATATCTATTACGGACCGAAATGGACACTGCACTTCACTTGCCCAATATTCTGAGAATGGTGCATAATTCACTCTTCCCACCAATCACCCCTGCACACAGCTCTGGATTAAACCAAACAAAAAGACCCACAGCCCTCATTAAAATGAAGACCACTTAGCATCTTGGTAAACAAGTCCTGCTTGCACTTATACTACTACTGGAAACTGTTGACATCCTCAATGGGTTGCCTGTACCATCAACCCCCTACTCTCCCATCCCTGTACATCTTTCAGTCATTCTGTCGCTCAGCTGCAGAACTGACTTCCTGCTACTTAACAAAAATGTCAGGCATTACAAGTCCCCTTGCTACACGCCCCATAGCTACACCTGCGCCATTATCTACCATGCACCCCACCTGCACTCCCCTCTCACTCTGCCAAACATTCTGTCCTACATTTCCAGCAGAACTCAGTCAGTCTGACCCATTCAGCCCCAAAACCATTAAACACCTGACCCTCACTTCTGTATTGCCTGACTCCATCCGCCCTTCATTTACTCTTCCAACGCGGATGCATAATCTTTGTACTTTAAGTCAGCAGTGGTCTTGGGCTACTAAAAGTATCACGTTCAACAAAAAGTTAAGGAGGGTCTAAGGGCAAGTTTAACGACCAACCAGATATGAGCCCCAAACTACATCTAACACAACAAATAATATCTGGGGGTCAAAAGACGGAGTCAGTAAGTCTGGCAGGAAGGACCACTATAACAAACGCATGCTGGGCAGTAACGGTGAGAAGATAATATTTAGTGAATGGTCAAGTCGAGACTCAAGAGCACATGGAGAAAATGTATGATTCCCATCAGAAGCCACACTGTACCGCCCTTGTTGTCATCATATGGGATCTCCTTACCCAGGAGGCAAGACGGCCGGTAAATAATTACCGTGACCGAAATGTGATGTGAGGGCAGAACAGAAGGGTATGGTGGTGGCTAATGAAAAAAGCAGTGTAAAGTGATTAGAGTGGAAAGAGTGAAGGGTAATAATAAAATTAGGTGAATGGGTGGAAAAAGTAATTTTATTAATATCCCCCAAACCCTAAGATTAAAAGGCAGGTGTGGGTGCAGGTTTTAAATAATAACCGCACTTAGTGGTGGTCGACATGTTTCTGCATTATACGAGATTTTCTCAATGCATTCCTCAGGACCGAAAAACTGTACACTACTGCTTTGTAATAAAATAAATATCACCTGGTAATCCAGGCGTGCTCAACCGTATACTGTCAGTGCAGAATGGTCAGGGATCCGACATGTAAAACAAACAGACAAACAAAACAGAGAAACAAATACAGCACTAAATGTTATTTTACATTGTTTCTGTTTGTATTCATAATAGTATTTCAACATGTTCAATCAAACTAGGACATTATTTCTAGTTTCGACTCACCCTATATGTAGGTTGAGGAGCTTCACCCCACCTGGCTGCAGCGCAGGTAAAAGGAGCACCGCTCTGTAAATAATCAGAGTGGTTAGCGATGTGACACTGGGCCAAAATGAGAAAAGAGTGTACTTCGAGATCGGAGGTTAAAAACCTCTTGTAAAGTCAAATGGTGACCAAGCCAGGCAAGACCGCCGTGATCTATCACAATCCGTAAGGATGACTACCAAGTTAAAATAAGTTATGCAAGACGGTCCGTGTCGATTTGATTTAAAAGCCGCATACAACCGTTGAATATTTATGATGGCGGAGTGGCCTCTAGCGGCGTATATGCGCTAAGAAAGAACCAAGACCACGCGCCTAGCGTTCACTCACCTATCCGTCGGTGTCTCCAGGCAGTCTTCAGTACTGCTCGGGGGGGCGCCGAATACGGAATTAGGTAATGCTTTGTATGGTTCTAACTCTACAAAACGACACGTGACCCAAGGCGTCACGTGAGGTTGAGGATTATGGGAGATGTAGTTTGTTATCCAGTACTACTGTGATTATATGAAAACAAGGTATCCAAGTATCGTATCATGTGTTTGGGACTGTCTTGGCATTCATAAAGTGGTGTGTGTCTGTATATACTGGGGTGCAGAAGCTGGCTGGCTTGCAGACAAAATATTATACGAAGCGTGATGGTATTCAGTAAAGCACCACTTAAAGGGACATCTTACAGCACTACAATTAGAGGGACATCCAGGGTATGGGCTCATTGAGGCCTTCTTTGTCGCTGTTGATGCGGTACACCCACTTCTGTTCAATCTTGAACAGAAAGCGGCTGATGTCTGCACACGAATCAGGAATGTGAGGTTGCTCCAGAACTGTCCAGTAGAACTCATCAGGACCATGACCCTTCTCCAGAAAGTGTGCGGTCAGTCTGGTGGCCTGTTTACGGCACCGCACAGTGCTCTTATGTTCCTGGATGCGAGTCCGTACCTTTCTGGTGGTCATTCCCACGTACTTCAGTTGGCACGGACATATGATCAGATAAATCAAGTTACTGCTGTTACAGTTCGTGAATTTGTTTTGTATCCATGGGCGATTGGTGCCAATGTCGACCTCGGTGGATTTATTGGTCTGGGGACAGACGGTACAATTCCCGCAGGGATGGTGTCCGACTACGGGTGGAAGGTCCCATAGGGTGCCCACTTGCCTACCTTCCTTGCTACGTGGGCGTGTGTGGACCAGTTGATCTTTCAGGTTCCTACCCCGTTTGTATGCGAACATGGGCTCGGGAATGTCGTCCCCTCCAGTTTTGAGGATAGACCAGTGTCTCTTTATAATTTTCTGCAGCTGGTTGGATCGGCTGTTAAAGGTGTTTACGAAGGCAATCCGATCTGTTTTCTCCTTTGGAGGGTGGATTTCTAGTAGGGCATCCCTTTGATTGTTTGAGGCCCTCTTTTTCGACTTGCGGATGATCTTTTTGGGGTATTGTTTCTCCTTTAGTTGTTCCTCCAGGCCTTTGGAGTGTACCTCGAAGAATTCCCTCTTGGAGCAGTTCCTCTGAACCCTGAGGAACTGGCCAAAAGGTAGGTTGTCCCTCAGAGCTCGTGGATGGCAGCTGTCATATCGCAACAACGCGTTCTTGGCCATCGGTTTGCGATATAGCTCTGATTCAATGCCGGTAGAAGTCGCGTGTAGTTCCAGGTCTAGGAAAGCCAGAGATGTTCTGCTGTGCTCGATGGTAAACTTAAGATATGTATTCTTGCTATTCAACCAGACGTGAAAAGCCATGAGGTCTTCTTCAGTGCCACGCCATACCACTAAAATGTCATCAATATAGCGTTTCCATATACATATTGATGGTAAATATGGATTGGTGGTTATGAGGACATTCTGTTGTTCAAAGTGGTGCACGTACAGGTTCGCCAGGCTCGGCGCGAAAACACTGCCCATGCTGGTCCCGGACGTCTGCAGATAGAATGTGTCCTCAAAGCGGAAGTAGTTCTCCTTCATTGCAATTTCAGCTAAATGCATAATGAATGGTATTGGTGTCATGGAAAGATGGTTGCTTTGCTCCAGAAGTGTACCCACTACTTCTAGGGTCTCTGTTTGGGGGATCGATGTGTACAGAGACTCTACATCGAACGATACCAAGATGTCTGTTTCGATGTTGTATTGTATCGTAGGGAGGAGTCTTAGGACATCTTTAGTGTCTTGAAGAAAGGTGGGCATTGCTTTGACCATTGGGTTAAGGAAGTGGTCCACAAAAGTTGAAAGAGGCTCCAATACCGACCCAATGCCTGATATGATAGGCCTACCAGGTGGGGGCCTTAGAGGCTTGTGTACTTTGGGAAGGCAGTAAAAATATGGAATAGTGGGGTATTTGGTAATCAGATACTGTCCTTCCTGTGATGTTATCCATCCCTCACTCGTGGCTTCCTCTACTAGGGCGCTTATTCTGGTTTGTAGCGCTTCTGTAGGATCTGATCTCAACGGTAGGTAAGAATTGCGATCACTCAGTTGCCGGAGGCATTCATTTCTATATACCTCAGTGTCAAGAATCACTGTTGCTCCGCCTTTGTCTGCCGGCTTGATGGTAATATTGTCGTTCGAAGTTAGTGAGCGCAAAGCTTGTTGCTCATCTTTGGAAAGGTTCATGAAGGGCTTGACATCTCTTCTGTACAGGTCTGCTACGTCATTTTCTACCGCTGCTTCAAAAGTCAGAACTTTGGGGGGTAAAGTGGCAGTTGGTGGATTAAACGAGGAAGGTTTTTTCAGGCCAGTGTTCTTATTAATGGCAATGGTTTCCAATGCATTTGATTTTGCGAAAAAGTAGTGCAATCTTATTTTTCTAAATAATTTAGATAGTTCAATTTGTGCCAGGAAAGGATCGCCTTTTTGGGTCGCCACGAATCCTAGGCCTTTGTTTAGGAGGTGTTCCTCAATGAGCCCATACCCTGGATGTCCCTCTAATTGTAGTGCTGTAAGATGTCCCTTTAAGTGGTGCTTTACTGAATACCATCACGCTTCGTATAATATTTTGTCTGCAAGCCAGCCAGCTTCTGCACCCCAGTATATACAGACACACACCACTTTATGAATGCCAAGACAGTCCCAAACACATGATACGATACTTGGATACCTTGTTTTCATATAATCACAGTAGTACTGGATAACAAACTACATCTCCCATAATCCTCAACCTCACGTGACGCCTTGGGTCACGTGTCGTTTTGTAGAGTTAGAACCATACAAAGCATTACCTCATTCCGTATTCGGCGCCCCCCCCCGAGCAGTACTGAAGACTGCCTGGAGACACCGACGGATAGGTGAGTGAACGCTAGGCGCGTGGTCTTGGTTCTTTCTTAGCGCATATACGCCGCTAGAGGCCACTCCGCCATCATAAATATTCAACGGTTGTATGCGGCTTTTAAATCAAATCGACACGGACCGTCTTGCATAACTTATTTTAACTTGGTAGTCATCCTTACGGATTGTGATAGATCACGGCGGTCTTGCCTGGCTTGGTCACCATTTGACTTTACAAGAGGTTTTTAACCTCCGATCTCGAAGTACACTCTTTTCTCATTTTGGCCCAGTGTCACATCGCTAACCACTCTGATTATTTACAGAGCGGTGCTCCTTTTACCTGCGCTGCAGCCAGGTGGGGTGAAGCTCCTCAACCTACATATAGGGTGAGTCGAAACTAGAAATAATGTCCTAGTTTGATTGAACATGTTGAAATACTATTATGAATACAAACAGAAACAATGTAAAATAACATTTAGTGCTGTATTTGTTTCTCTGTTTTGTTTGTCTGTTTGTTTTACATGTCGGATCCCTGACCATTCTGCACTGACAGTATACGGTTGAGCACGCCTGGATTACCAGGTGATATTTATTTTATTACAAAGCAGTAGTGTACAGTTTTTCGGTCCTGAGGAATGCATTGAGAAAATCTCGTATAATGCAGAAACATGTCGACCACCACTAAGTGCGGTTATTATTTAAAACCTGCACCCACACCTGCCTTTTAATCTTAGGGTTTGGGGGATATTAATAAAATTACTTTTTCCACCCATTCACCTAATTTTATTATTACCCTTCACTCTTTCCACTCTAATCACTTTACACTGCTTTTTTCATTAGCCACCACCATACCCTTCTGTTCTGCCCTCACATCACATTTCGGTCACGGTAATTATTTACCGGCCGTCTTGCCTCCTGGGTAAGGAGATCCCATATGATGACAACAAGGGCGGTACAGTGTGGCTTCTGATGGGAATCATACATTTTCTCCATGTGCTCTTGAGTCTCGACTTGACCATTCACTAAATATTATCTTCTCACCGTTACTGCCCAGCATGCGTTTGTTATAGTGGTCCTTCCTGCCAGACTTACTGACTCCGTCTTTTGACCCCCAGATATTATTTGTTGTGTTAGATGTAGTTTGGGGCTCATATCTGGTTGGTCGTTAAACTTGCCCTTAGACCCTCCTTAACTTTTTGTTGAACGTGTTACTAGTACAGCCAAGGCTGTGGGTCTTTTTAATTCTGGTTGACTATTCTGGTCACCAATGCAAGAGAGTGTACTTTGATAATCTCGCCTGGTGGTTTGACCGCCTACCTGTCCTTCCCAAAGATGGCTACAAACTGGGGTCTAGCATTTGAAAGTGCTGAAGTACAAAATATTCTAGACGAAAATCCTAGTCTTCTAGACAATGTCCCTATCCCACCCCAAGCAACAAACAATGACGACAGCTGGAATAAAGTCCTAATTCTAAAGAAATCCCACTCTAGAACTTCCGTCCATGGTATCATCATGGCACAGTACCTCCGAGGCAACTGTGCTCCCACAGGCCTCATCGTTAATAATGCACCACGCCTTTTCCTTGACGACAAACAATTTCTTAAGGATTGGGCCCTGATAGCGTGGAGGTGTACGAGGGACTGGCTGGTTCTGATCATCAAGACCGCGAAAAGAATAGCGGATACCATCCTGATTGAGATTCAGATCCTTGAGGGCAACATAAAAACCTCTTTAAAGAGTGGAGCATTCAAAAAGGGACAGGATGATACTGATAAGAGCAACAAAGATTTTAAAGATTCTATCCTTTCTACAAAACTAGAGAAGTTTAAAAAGGATTTGGCAAAATTTTCAATGGAGAAAGTTTATCCATACAGCAGTGACACCTACACAGCACCTACCTACAATCACAGTGGCAGAAAGGGAGGCTCCACTTACGGTACCTCTAGTTCAGATGGGACATCCAGTGACTCGGACACATCACAGACCGGATCGTCCAACCAAACCCCTAGGGGTCGTGGCAACAGGAGAAATTGGAGAAACCAACCACAGAACTATGGCAATTTTCAACCATGGTGGCCGATTAATCCTTGGATGATGGGACCCAACTGCCCTCCACCAATGGGCCCGCCCTTTGGCCCACCACAGATGCAACAAGGCCCTGGTTCGTTTCCTTTTTTAGGTTTTGGCCAGAGACGAGGCAGAGGCAGGAGGAGACAAGGGACAACGCCACAACAAGTCCATTGGAACTTGGACACGAACACCCCGCAACAATCGAGGATGGATCTGCGCAGCGGGAAGAAGGTCCCCCAAGAAGCTGCGGGAACAAGCAACCAGTCAGCATTGTGATCAATCTCAGTTCACACACGCTGTCTACGAATGAAGAACACCTCCTAAACAAAGGCCTAGGATTCGTGGCGACCCAAAAAGGCGATCCTTTCCTGGCACAAATTGAACTATCTAAATTATTTAGAAAAATAAGATTGCACTACTTTTTCGCAAAATCAAATGCATTGGAAACCATTGCCATTGATAAGAACACTGGCCTGAAAAAACCTTCCTCGTTTAATCCACCAACTGCCACTTTACCCCCCAAAGTTCTGACTTTTGAAGCAGCGGTAGAAAATGACGTAGCAGACCTGTACAGAAGAGATGTCAAGCCCTTCATGAACCTTTCCAAAGATGAGCAACAAGCTTTGCGCTCACTAACTTCGAACGACAATATTACCATCAAGCCGGCAGACAAAGGCGGAGCAACAGTGATTCTTGACACTGAGGTATATAGAAATGAATGCCTCCGGCAACTGAGTGATCGCAATTCTTACCTACCGTTGAGATCAGATCCTACAGAAGCGCTACAAACCAGAATAAGCGCCCTAGTAGAGGAAGCCACGAGTGAGGGATGGATAACATCACAGGAAGGACAGTATCTGATTACCAAATACCCCACTATTCCATATTTTTACTGCCTTCCCAAAGTACACAAGCCTCTAAGGCCCCCACCTGGTAGGCCTATCATATCAGGCATTGGGTCGGTATTGGAGCCTCTTTCAACTTTTGTGGACCACTTCCTTAACCCAATGGTCAAAGCAATGCCCACCTTTCTTCAAGACACTTAGGATGTCCTAAGACTCCTCCCTACGATACAATACAACATCGAAACAGACATCTTGGTATCGTTCGATGTAGAGTCTCTGTACACATCGATCCCCCAAACAGAGACCCTAGAAGTAGTGGGTACACTTCTGGAGCAAAGCAACCATCTTTCCATGACACCAATACCATTCATTATGCATTTAGCTGAAATTGCAATGAAGGAGAACTACTTCCGCTTTGAGGACACATTCTATCTGCAGACGTCCGGGACCAGCATGGGCAGTGTTTTCGCGCCGAGCCTGGCGAACCTGTACGTGCACCACTTTGAACAACAGAATGTCCTCATAACCACCAATCCATATTTACCATCAATATGTATATGGAAACGCTATATTGATGACATTTTAGTGGTATGGCGTGGCACTGAAGAAGACCTCATGGCTTTTCACGTCTGGTTGAATAGCAAGAATACATATCTTAAGTTTACCATCGAGCACAGCAGAACATCTCTGGCTTTCCTAGACCTGGAACTACACGCGACTTCTACCGGCATTGAATCAGAGCTATATCGCAAACCGATGGCCAAGAACGCGTTGTTGCGATATGACAGCTGCCATCCACGAGCTCTGAGGGACAACCTACCTTTTGGCCAGTTCCTCAGGGTTCAGAGGAACTGCTCCAAGAGGGAATTCTTCGAGGTACACTCCAAAGGCCTGGAGGAACAACTAAAGGAGAAACAATACCCCAAAAAGATCATCCGCAAGTCGAAAAAGAGGGCCTCAAACAATCAAAGGGATGCCCTACTAGAAATCCACCCTCCAAAGGAGAAAACAGATCGGATTGCCTTCGTAAACACCTTTAACAGCCGATCCAACCAGCTGCAGAAAATTATAAAGAGACACTGGTCTATCCTCAAAACTGGAGGGGACGACATTCCCGAGCCCATGTTCGCATACAAACGGGGTAGGAACCTGAAAGATCAACTGGTCCACACACGCCCACGTAGCAAGGAAGGTAGGCAAGTGGGCACCCTATGGGACCTTCCACCCGTAGTCGGACACCATCCCTGCGGGAATTGTACCGTCTGTCCCCAGACCAATAAATCCACCGAGGTCGACATTGGCACCAATCGCCCATGGATACAAAACAAATTCACGAACTGTAACAGCAGTAACTTGATTTATCTGATCATATGTCCGTGCCAACTGAAGTACGTGGGAATGACCACCAGAAAGGTACGGACTCGCATCCAGGAACATAAGAGCACTGTGCGGTGCCGTAAACAGGCCACCAGACTGACCGCACACTTTCTGGAGAAGGGTCATGGTCCTGATGAGTTCTACTGGACAGTTCTGGAGCAACCTCACATTCCTGATTCGTGTGCAGACATCAGCCGCTTTCTGTTCAAGATTGAACAGAAGTGGGTGTACCGCATCAACAGCGACAAAGAAGGCCTCAATGAGCCCATACCCTGGATGTCCCTCTAATTGTAGTGCTGTAAGATGTCCCTTTAAGTGGTGCTTTACTGAATACCATCACGCTTCGTATAATATTTTGTCTGCAAGCCAGCCAGCTTCTGCACCCCAGTATATACAGACACACACCACTTTATGAATGCCAAGACAGTCCCAAACACATGATACGATACTTGGATACCTTGTTTTCATATAATCACAGTAGTACTGGATAACAAACTACATCTCCCATAATCCTCAACCTCACGTGACGCCTTGGGTCACGTGTCGTTTTGTAGAGTTAGAACCATACAAAGCATTACCTCATTCCGTATTCGGCGCCCCCCCGAGCAGTACTGAAGACTGCCTGGAGACACCGACGGATAGGTGAGTGAACGCTAGGCGCGTGGTCTTGGTTCTTTCTTAGCGCATATACGCCGCTAGAGGCCACTCCGCCATCATAAATATTCAACGGTTGTATGCGGCTTTTAAATCAAATCGACACGGACCGTCTTGCATAACTTATTTTAACTTGGTAGTCATCCTTACGGATTGTGATAGATCACGGCGGTCTTGCCTGGCTTGGTCACCATTTGACTTTACAAGAGGTTTTTAACCTCCGATCTCGAAGTACACCCTTTTCTCATTTTGGCCCAGTGTCACATCGCTAACCACTCTGATTATTTACAGAGCGGTGCTCCTTTTACCTGCGCTGCAGCCAGGTGGGGTGAAGCTCCTCAACCTACATATAGGGTGAGTCGAAACTAGAAATAATGTCCTAGTTTGATTGAACATGTTGAAATACTATTATGAATACAAACAGAAACAATGTAAAATAACATTTAGTGCTGTATTTGTTTCTCTGTTTTGTTTGTCTGTTTGTTTTACATGTCGGATCCCTGACCATTCTGCACTGACAGTATACGGTTGAGCACGCCTGGATTACCAGGTGATATTTATTTTATTACAAAGCAGTAGTGTACAGTTTTTCGGTCCTGAGGAATGCATTGAGAAAATCTCGTATAATGCAGAAACATGTCGACCACCACTAAGTGCGGTTATTATTTAAAACCTGCACCCACACCTGCCTTTTAATCTTAGGGTTTGGGGGATATTAATAAAATTACTTTTTCCACCCATTCACCTAATTTTATTATTACCCTTCACTCTTTCCACTCTAATCACTTTACACTGCTTTTTTCATTAGCCACCACCATACCCTTCTGTTCTGCCCTCACATCACATTTCGGTCACGGTAATTATTTACCGGCCGTCTTGCCTCCTGGGTAAGGAGATCCCATATGATGACAACAAGGGCGGTACAGTGTGGCTTCTGATGGGAATCATACATTTTCTCCATGTGCTCTTGAGTCTCGACTTGACCATTCACTAAATATTATCTTCTCACCGTTACTGCCCAGCATGCGCCTACTAAAAGTATCCACTGCTGACCATCCTGCTCCATAATCCAGCAACTCATTTCCCACTGCCTGTTATTTTCAACATTTGCGAATGTCTGCTGCTCTATCGAGTGTATCCCCTTTTTCTCACTGCTCACAGCATCCCACAATTCCCTACACCTAGGCTTCCAAGTATTGAACCCTTCCCACTTAGGCAACGTCACAATTCTTGCCCACCACAACTACCTCTCTTCTAGCCTGGTACTCCACGACCTCTACGCCGTGTTGACACTGTAGGTGAAGCTGCTTGGCTATCTACCACAATCACACACAGTAATACTGGGGGCTGACACTTCATGCATCTATCAGATCTGGTGTGGCCAAAAATGGCTATGTCAAGCAGCCAGAGGTGGCAGCGGTGTTGAAATTTCAAATGCAAAAGCTTATGCCGATGACTGATGGAGACACGTTGAGTTTGTGTATACAATACACTCACATCTGATCTGAGATTGTTATCCCCAGTTCTGTCACCCAAGTCTCCGCACCCATGTAGTGGTGTCTGGTTTCAGGGCAATACATGCTCTGGTACAGTCGACAGGTCATGCAGTCTCCATCTACATCCGCAATTGCCAGCGTTAGGGGGGCAAAATCTTTGGGCTGAAGTGGATAGGAGGGTATGAGCGATCTCAGCGTGTCCCTGAGTCACCGGAGAATGAAGAGGTCCATTTGGGAGACGACCCCCGGCCAGTAGGTCGTCAACTAGAGGCGTGAAATGACCATCTGGGAACAGGTCCCCCATGGTGCCGAGATTATGCCGGTGCAACTTGTGCTGAACTAGCTTTTCATAGGTGAGCAGGATCCATGGGTTGTGAAGTGGGAGGGCACTAGAATAGAGATGACCGCCACCCAGTATACGCTGTAACCGGCGCCAGGCCCAGCATGGGGTGGACACCATCTGGATGTCTTTAGTCTAGTGGTATGCATTTAGATAGTATCTGTGAGTGGAGAAGTCCATCCAATAGAGCTCGTTCTGGAAGCAGGTATGGGATGTGGGCGTCTGGGTGATACCAGCGATGGGTATAATGACACTGGGCAGCCAAATAGTAGAGGCAAAGACAGAGGACCTCAAGACCTAGGTGCTCATAAGGAAATGTAAGCGTGTCCCACTAGACACGGGGGCCAGCATCGGCCCAAACTAGCCGAATGAGGATTCCGCGGAGAGTAAGGAAGAAGGGTTGTGGAAGGGTAATGGAATGTTGGAGAACAGATATAAGAAGCGGGGTAGCACAACCATATTAGGGATGGCTACACGCCTGTCTTGTGTCTTCCTTTTCAGAATTATTTACTTCCAAACCTTCTGTCTTCCTCGAGCTCCTTCTGCAAAGCTCTAGATTCTTTGTGTGGGCTCTGAGGAGGAAGTTGCTGAGGAAGAAGACCTGTGTAGGCAGCATCCTGTTTTGCTCCTGTGTTTCAACAAATAAACAACTTAAATATATCTTTCTCCTTGAAGTCGTACTTTACAACGCCCGCCACGGAGAGGGGTAACCAGACCCAGTGGTCTACCTGTGTGTTAAGATCTGTCATTGATGGACCATAGTTGCATTGCAGGACCTGGTCTCTGTCTCTGTGGAGATGAATGCCTAGGTATGGTGTGCCATCTGTAGCACATTTGAGGGCAAATTCCGCAGGTGGTGGGTGGGTTATATCTGTCAGCCGGAAAAGTACTGATTTGGCCCACTTTATGCAAAGGCCGGAAAGACTCCCAAACTGGCCAATCTGCTGCATAAATGGGGGAGCTTAAGGTTGGGGTTGCTGATAGAAAGCAGAATATCATCTGCACATATGTAGGTTATTAGTGTCCCATGAGTGAACTGCAGTCTGCGGTGTAGGTCTTGCATTATATGGACCAGAGAGTCCAATGTAATTATAAATATGAGGAGGGATAGTGGGCAGCCCTGCCGAGTGCCACGCTAGATGGGGAAGGCATCAGTGTGGGCGCCATTCACCCATAGTTGGACCGTGGGATTCCCGTATAGGAGCATGATCAATGTGAGGAACAGTAGGGGAGTACAAGTTTACCTAGAACCACTTTGAGACAAGGCCATTCTAGAGAATCACAGGTCTTCTCTGCATCTAGCATGGCCTCTGCTGCCGGTATGGAAGGGGACATTTTATTAAGCACAGTAAAGATGGTACAAAAGTTTAATGAGGTGAATGCGGAACAAAGCCAGATTGGGCTGGAGAGATAATTTGCTCCATCAGCAGAGCCACTCTGGTAGCAAGTACCATTGCCAGGCTTTTATTATGTACGTTTAGCCGTGACAAGGGGCGTTATGAGGCACAACTGCTGGGATCCCTGCCAGGCTTTAACAAAAGGGTCTGAACTGCTTTGCGGAGAATAGATGGTAGCACACCGGTTGTCATTGACTCATTACACAGTGTCAAGAAGTGCGATCCAGTTTCTACTTAAAGGCTTTGAAGGAAGCCCCAGTTAAACCATCTAGGCCTGACGCTTTAGCTCCGTCCAGGGCGTCAATGGCCTGCGTTATCTCCTCCAGGGTTAACAGTTCGCTCAGGACCCTTTGCTGACCATCTGTAAGCCATACCATTGCAATGTCTTCAAGATATGAGGATATGACACAGGGGGCATTAGAAACATGAGAAGCATAGAGCTCCTGGGAAAAGTTCCAAAATGCCTCCAGGATGCATTTCCTGCCAGTAACAGTCACTCTAGCATCTGTTTGGAGTTCAGCCACATAGTTGTGTGACCTATTTGGGTGTAATAAAGGTGCACAGGTGTGGCACAGTCTCTCTCCCTCCCCACAGCAGTGGGCCTAAGTGTGTTTACCCATATATGCAATCTCCCTTTCCGCAAGGTCCCGAAATTCAGCCAATAGTACAGATCGTTCATGCAAGCAGACATCTCCATCCGGATCTGCCATACACTCCAAATCTCCCAGTCTACCCTCAACCCACTCTAGCTGGGTGCGGATGTCGCGAAGGATACCCACATGTTTGGAATTGAAAACCCCTCGGAACTACGCTTTGAAGGCCTCCCCCAAGGTAGCCTTAGTAGAGACAGTTCCAGTATTTAATGTGAAGTACTCGATAATAGAGCAGCTAGTTCACTCTGAAACACTTGGTCATGGAGTGTATCACTGTGATGTTGCCAGCTGCGTTCAAGGCTGCAGCCCTACGGAATCTTAATCTTCAGCAGGACAGGACTGAGGTTCTGCAAAATCTGCCTTGTCCTGTTATGTTACGGTTCCGTCACGATTTTGGTGATGTTGTACGGTATTTAGCAAGTACGGCTAATGTGGAGTGAATTCGTCATGTTAACTAGCGAGTTCATTACGTATTCAGAGACTTTGTCTCGAATATGGGTTCCATTTTGTTCGTGCCTCCATTTTGGTGTTGCCATCACGCAGGCCCATGGAGGTAACTAGACGAACGAAGTTGCATGGGCTTCGTTGTTCATGCACTTATTAACTAAGCCTTTTCTTGACTCAAAGGTGCATTGTAAGGAACTGACCTCTTTATCTGAAACTGTCCCTTTGCGAGGCCAATTTCCTTGGTTGATTGCTATCTGAGATTGCAAGTTAAAGTTCAGGACATCGTCAACTTTTAGCTTTTCTACACATGCCTTAGCTTGCTCGTTATCTACCATTGTTTCCTTTTTATGTTCCTTCGTTACATGCATTGTGCTTTCAATTATGGGTTTGTCCGGCTTGTGGAAATTGAATTTGGGACATCCTAATAATTAACTTGTGGGGTTGGTGCAATGTAAAGTGAGCCTTTTTGGAATGTGATATTGTATAGAAATGTGTTTCTATTGGTCAGAATTTGCTGCAGTGGGTGTCCATTTGCCAAGACAGGAGAACCCGAAGACTTTAGGCCTGTCCCTGGCGCCGCTGGGTTCCAAAAACCCGGTTCTTCAGTTGGCGCCCAACGGTGGGGCGACTTCAGCGGTACCGGTCCAAGCCCGAGGATCGTGAGGAGCCACGTGAGGAAATTCTGGAGGAAGGCCGCTACTTTATCGACCCCTGCATGTCGACGTGGACCGAAGGTATTTTCTGCGAGGTTTCCCGCTTTCCGACGGCTACGAAGGACTGCTGCCCTGACTGTCGCCCTGTCTTGGACCCTCGATAGATGCTTTGTAGAGCGAGACGATAGACGGTCTTCTGGTGGCGTGACAGATATTTTGGTTAAGTATAAGTGGGTCACTCCCACGACTTTGTTTGGTTCTTTGTTTGGTTCTTGGTTTGATTCTTGGTTTGGTTTGATTCGTGTACTGCAGTAATCGAAGCCGAGGGGCTCGTATATTTGCGAGAGTATCGATAGTTGATAACCCCTTGAAGTTTGAAGCTAGATTAGTGAGCTATAAGATGCCTGGTCTTAGCAAAATTAGGAAATGGTTTAGTTGTGGTTGCAACAAGGATTCCCGATTGGAGGACTCGTGTCCGATACCTCCGGTTGGAACTCCAACTTATGAGCTCTATTCAATACACGGAGTGGGTCCCATTACGTATAATGAAATATGGATCCGCTATACTAAAAAAGACGATGTCTTACGATGGCCCCAACATGGTAGTTTCAAATCAAATATTTTAGATAACCTAGAAGTTGTGCTGTTCAAGAAGAAAGCCCGGCCGGCAATGTTTGACTCTTTCCGCCTTTGGCGAAAGGAAGCCAAACAGAGAGAAATTAAACAAGCAAAAAGAGATAGGAAAGATAAAAATATGTCAGTATTACAAGCTGCTAGGCAGTTTAAGGAAGATGAAGAAGAACGTGTGAGTGAAGTCTTAGATAGACAGCGCTGCATGACTATCGAGAAATGTTATCCGGCCTTGCCGCCTTCCCTTCCAAAAGTGAATGAAGACCCTGAAAAAGATCCTTTGATCTCTCATTTACTGAGATTGCTACCCCCCTATGTGCAGGGTGCTACTGCACCTCCATTACCCCAGCTGTTCCACCATTTGTTGTTCAACCTCCTGCTGTTGTTCAGCCAACCGGTGCTCCACAGATGGTTTTGCCTCCTCCTGCGCAACCCATTCTAGGGTCACCAGCTTTGCTACCAGCTTTGCCTCAAACTCCTTTGCCTTCTGCTTCTGCATCTTTGACTTCTACTGTTCTTGTTCCTACACCTTCTTTGCCTCAGAATACTTATTCTCCTGTTCTTATGTCTACTTCTTCTCCTTCTGCTCGAAAACGAATGACCGAGACTGTTGTTAATCTGTTGTCACCATTGTTTGGGTCACTGAATATGACCCCTGTTTCGGAACGCAAGCAGAGTCGTAGTCAGCTTCCTAGTTCCGAGGAACGGACAGTGTTGGATTTATTGGCTCGTAGGTGGATTTTAAATGCTCCGAGGTATGATTTGCCAGCGGTTATGGATGTTTACTTTCAGTGGGAACAGCCTAAGCAAAGGTATGTTTTTGATGTAATGTGTACTTTTCTGCGTCAGGAATGGGAAGATTATGAGTTGGGTCCGATTCCGCAGGATGTGCTCGATGTTCAGTCACAGTTTGCTAAAGGAATGATAGTGGAATCTGATGTTACAGATGCCGTAGAGACGATACTTGCTTTCAGATCTAGGCTTTCGCCTCAGACATTGTATGAACCTGATTCCTCTGTTAGGAGGAAAGTGAAACAGTACCCTATGAGAGAAGTTCCTCCAGTATGGAAAGAAGCAGTTCAGGCTAATGTAAATTTATTTAGTATTTATTTAGCATATTTATAGAGCGCAGACCTGTCACCCAGAGGGCATCCTGGCGCTTTGAACTTAAGCGACAGCACTATTTACTTACACAGCATTTTTGGGAAATAAGTGCGTTTTAAGGGCTTTCTGAAACGGGAGATAGTTGCTGTGGCTTCTCAAAGAGAGAGGCAGGGAGTTCCAGAGCTTGGCCGCTGCCACACTGAATGAGCGGCCACCCATCCTGACTCTCTGAAACCTCGGGACTACCAACAACTGCGCAGAAGAGGATCGGAGAAGTCGCGGGGCGGAATACCAAGAGAACATATTCTGCAAAGGTATCGGGCCCTGATGGTGTACAGCTTTGAACACTAAACAGGCGGCTTTGTACAGCACTCTCAGATGTACCGGGAGCCAGTGTAACTCTCTCAAAGCCAGGGTAGAAGAACTAGACATAAGCCGTGAGAGGGCCAACTTGGCGGCCATGTTCTGCACTCGTTGTAACTTCCCCACCAGGTTTTTTGGGGCCTCCAGAAGTAGCTCGTTACAATAATCTAAGCGACTTAGTATAGTACCGCGAACTACTTCCGGCCTGGCATGGGCAGGGAGAAGGGGCAGTACTTTACGCAACATGCGTAACAGCATCATGCATGTAGACGTGGTTTTATTAACGTGCATATCAAGCTGTAAATTAGGGCCGAAGATCACCCCCAAGTTGCGAGCAGATGGCGCAGCCGAAACTGGCTCGGGGAAAGAGGCCGGCCAGAAGTTCTCTGGCAGTGTCCGTGAGATCCGATCTGTAGAACAATAGAGAACCTCAGTCTTAGCATTGTTGAATTGTAGGGAGTTGGCCCGTAGCCAGTCCGCTGTGGCTGCCATGCAGCGATGGAATGTCTCCAGCGAGACCGCATTGTTACCCTCCAAGGAAAAGACCAGCTGGGTATCATCGGCATAATTAAAAGCCGAGACACCAAAAGATTTTATAAGCTGGACCAAGGGGCGGAGGTACAGATTGAAAAGTATTGGGCTGATGGCCGAGCCCTGTGGCACCCCCTGCCCTACTTTCCTTGGCTCAGAGCAGAATGGAGGAAGCGAGACCAGCTGTTGCCGACTGTCAAGATAGGATATGAGCCAGTCCCTTGCATCCTCTGTGACCCCGCACTCTTCAAGTCTCCTGATGAGGGTTCGATGGCAAACCGTATCGAACGCAGCCGACATGTCGAGCAGCACTAAAAAGGCTGCCCGACCACTGTCGACACGCGAGCGAAGATTGTTCAGTACAGTTACTAGCGCAGACTCCGTCCCATGCCCGGGGCGGAAGCCAAACTGTGCCTCATCAAACCAACCGATGTTTTCCAGGAAGCCTGAGAGCGAGCGGGTCACCCATTTTTCCATGATTTTAATAGGAAAGGGGAGCAAGGAAATTGGCCGATAGTTGGACAGACAAGTCGGGTCCAGCGTTGCCTTCTTAAGCAGAGGTGACACTACTGCTAACTTCCAACACTCTGGGACGGATGCCAACTCCAGAGACTGGAGGCAGATGGAGTGCAGCGGTTGAAAGAGTTCCGCCTGAAAAGCCTTCCAAAATTTGGGAGGCAGTGGATCACGCGGAGAGCCAGAGGATACCGTGTTGGCCAAACTGCAGAATTCCTCAAAAGAGGGATGAGGAAAGGATTTTAGTTGGGGTCGACTGGAAGGAGACACCGGAGCTCCCAAACTAAATGCAAAAGTACTCAACTGGGGTCGACTGGGTGAGCCGTCCGGAGCTTCCAGACCAGGGCCGAAGGCATCTGTCTGGGGTCGACTGGACAGGTCACCCGGAGTTCCCAGGACAGGGGCTGCAGTTGGGAGGCACGATCCGGTCGGCTGGGGTCGACTGGATAACCCATTCGGAGCTCCCGAGCCAGGACAAGAGCCAACTGGCCGGGGTCGACTGAGCGGGCTAGCCGGAGCTCCCAGACCGAGAGTAATGGGCAAGGGATGTTTTAAGCCCTCTAAGATCTTAGCAGTTTTCTCTTCAAAAGCACCCGCCAGGGAGTCGCACAGGGCCTGCGATGCAGGGACCGTATTAGCCACACATATAGGGTGGGACATGTCCCTGGCGATTTTAAACAGTGCTTGCGATTTATTAGGCGCCTGATTCAAGGTGGATTCCAAAAAGGCCGCCTTAGCGAGCTTAATCTGTGCTTTATAGCCCTGCAATGCGAGCCTGAACGAGGCCTTTGCTGATGGTAGGTATTGCTTCCTCCAAGCCCTCTCCGCACGTCTACAGCTCAGCTTCAGCTGTCGAAGCTCTACCGTATACCAGGGGGAAGGCCGATTCACTCTCCCACGGGACTTACGAAATGGGGCCACCTTGTCCAGCGTGTTAGTAATAGACTGGCAGAGAGTTGAGTAGCTTTCCTCCACTGAATCGCTCAGACGAAAATTGTCTGATAGTAGGGAAGGCAGAGGAGAGCGACTGAGTAATCGAGACCAGGGTCTGCCCAGTTTTGCCACTCCTACCCCAGCAGTCTCAGAGTAGTCACCTATACGAAGGGAAAAGGCCACAAGAGCGTGGTCCGTCCAGCATTGGCGCATGATATCGGTGACCACTGCTGATTGAGCGTCAGCAAAGATCAAGTCCAAGATATGACCTCCCTTATGAGTCGCTGAGCAGACCAGTTGTTGCAGCTGGATGTCTCCACAGGCCTGGCAAAGTGTCGTAAACGCCCCGTCCAGTGGACCCCCCCTGCCATAAGTTGAAATCCCCCAGGACCAGCAGCTTAGAGTGGGTGTTGGAAAGATCATATATTAGGTCAAGAAAGTCTGATAGAGAGGGTGCCGATCCCGGTGGACGGTAACAGAGCACGCCTGAGAGCAGTGTTCCCTCCAGACCTCTAATGGAAAACCCCATCAACTCAAATCCCAACACCTCCCCAATTTTAAGCTGAAAGATACCCAGCTTTTCTCTGTAGATGATACCAATTCCACCACCTCTGTTCTTCAGCCGAGGGGTGTGGATGATTTTAAAACCTGGGGGACATGCAAGTCCCAGCTCAACTAGACAGTCCTCCCGAGTCCACGTTTCAGTGAGAAGCAACATGTCCAGCCCTGAAGATTCGATCAAGAATGCAATCTCTGTATGGTGCTTGCAGAGCGACCGCAAGTTAAGCAACCCACAAGACAGAGATTGAGATGGAGAGGAACCAGAAGTCTTCTGAGGCTGCGACAACCGAGTCGGTCTAAGTTCCAATAGAGCAGCCCGGGAGTAGACCAGGCGAGGAATATGTGAGGGACCAGAGGAGGTGGCCCTAGGCGCGCCCGTTACGTGAACGGGCGCAAACGGGCTTACCTCTGGCGCACCTCCGGCGCATCTACGGCGCCTCCGCTGCGCGCACTAGCTGCGCGCCTGTTCCTCCATGCCTCTATATAGTATTACGCTGCGCGGGCTTCCGGCTGCTAGAGCCTCCACACCCGAGCAAAATGGCGCCTAAGAGTGTCCCAAGCTTCTACACTCACCCAAGATGGAGGACGGAGCACCACGATCTCAATCCTAAAATCCCGCAAAATGCGAGTGAGGACACAATTATAGTGCAGGTGAGCCTACAGATGTCCCTGGTAGCTGCAGTAACAAGCGCCAAGCAATTAGATGACAAAAGCGGCAGCGCAATAGTAAGCAGCGCGAGCAGCGCAATTAGGAATAAAAATGCCCAAGAATATCTAGGCACCGGTAAAAAGCTGTCCAGCAAGGATCGCGGTCAGTTAAGGTCTTGGTAAATCAGGGTATTGTTGCCGCTCTGGCTCATTTTCAGCGAGTATGGGTACATGTCCCTTGGAAGAGAGCTGAGGTCTTGGTTCTTAAGCAGACCTTACCTGACCCTCGTAAGAATCCTGCTGGTTATTACAAGGAGTTGTCACAGACAGTTGAAGCTTGTATTATGAATTTAGCTGACATCGATATGTTGATGGGTAATGTAGCCCCTCATCCTTTGTGGGAGAAGATTCGTCATGAGAATCATGCTGCTGAATTAGGTGATACCTGGGCGAATATTGTTGCTGCAGATGGTAGACAGGAGGAAGGTGCTAAACCTGAACCGTTAGTTTCAGAATTACCAGGTAGAATTATTAATTTGATGAAAACGATGATGCCCGCTTTACGAGTGAATTAGGATAAGTTCGCAGCATGTAAGTAGAAGAAAGACGAGAGTGTATCCGATTTATTCACTAGGTTTGAAGAGACGTTTATTGATCATAGTGGTCAGGATATGAGTACGGAAGGTGGCCAAAGGTTGTTTGTGGATAAATTTGTCTTTAATTTGCTTCCCGAACTTTCTAATAAGTTAAAGGACTCTGAAAGTTCATGGGCTGTTTCTTCGTCGGCCCAGATATTGGCTACTGCGCAATATTACGAGAAGAGGGATAAAGATGAGAAGGATAAAGTAGAGAAGAAAACTAAGGATCTAAAGACGAAAGTTATTTTGCAGCAAGCTTATCCACCTCGTCAGAATCAGCCTCAGTTTCAGCAACCTCCACAATTTCAGAGATTGTTACAGAAGTCTGAGCCCTATGCTCCGCGATTCTTTCCTGGCCCTAATCAGTGTGCTTATTGCAGAGAGGAAGGTCATTACAAGAATAGTTGCCCGGCTTTGTTACAGCGTGCGAATGGTGTACCTAGTCAGAGAAGTCCTGGTAGTTTTCAGCAAATTCCTAGGGGTAGAGGACGTGGTGTGATCCCCCAGAATGAACGTTCCTCTTCCCTACAGAATTCTGCAAATTATTTTGACAGACAGAATGTTCCGAGTGGTCAGTCTGCCCAGTATTATGTTGAGGATTACTATGTCGAAGGTGAGAGTTCTGGTTATAATGATCACTAGGACAGCCAAGGACAAAGTGAGGGAGTAGTGTCAGTTCCAGTAGATCAGAGTGGACCTTATGTTGAAGTGATTACATCAGGTGTGGTAGAACCTTTTCTTTTGGATACTGGTGCGACGAAGAGTTCTATTATGCACTCTAAACTTCCTTGCGCACCTTTGTCTTGCTTGACCAATGTTTCAGTAGGATTTTCAGGCGCCCAAGTTCGTAATCCGGTTTCTAGTCCTTTGTCCCTTTCCATTGGCCCTTGTGAATTGGAAGCTCCGCTTATTCTAATGACTGGTTTTGTTCTCCTTCAGGAGTACAACTTACCCTTGGGAAGAAAGTGATTTCTCCAATGTATTTGTCTAAGGATTGCTTGCCACTGGAATTGTGTTCGCTTCCTGATACACTTTGGGCCACAAGTCCAAATGATGTTGGTCTTTTGCAGATTCCTCCGTATGTTGTTACCCTTAAGTCGAATGCTAAGCTGCCTCGTATTCCACAATACAGGATTTCAAGCGATGGTGAGAGAGCTCTTTTAGCGATTGTCTATGATCTGGTTGAGAAGGGTGTAGTAGAGGAAACGTGAGGTAATGTGTGTAACAGTCCTGTTTTACCTGTCCTTAAACGTACTGATGCTTCTCAGCCACCTGTGTACCGGTTTGTGATTGACCTTCGAGAGGTCAACAAGATTGTCGTGCCACAGTTTCCTGTGGTACCTGATATCACTGCTTTGTTGACTCTGATTCCTGCTTCGGCAGCTTGGTTTTCTGTCATCGATTTGAAGAATGCTTTCTTCAGTATTCCTATTGCTGAGGAGAGCAGGGATATTTTTGGCTTCTCATTAGGAGGCCGAAGCTTCCGGTTTAAGAGAGCTCCCCAAGGTTATTGTGAAAGTCCCTCCATCTATAGTCAAGCGCTGAAAACTCAGCTTGACGGTTTTGTGTTACCTGTTGGTGCTACTCTTATTCAGTACGTCGATGATTTGTTGATTACTGCTGATAATGAAAAGATTTGTAAAGAGGCTACTCTTTCTTTGTTGCGGTATTTGTCTGACCTTCATCATAAAGTGTCACCTTCAAAGTTGCAATACTGTCGCCAAGAAGTGACCTACTAAGGTCATCTCTTGTCGAAGGAGGGAAGGAGATTTACCCCAGAACGAATTCAAGCAATTGCGCAAATGAGTGTGCCATCCACACAGAGAGAAGTGCGTGCCTTTTTAGGTATTACATCGTATTGTAGACAGTGGATTCCCAATTTTTCACTGTTGGCGAAACCTTTGTTAGCATTGACTCTGAAAGATACTCTGCATCCTCTTCCTTGGTCTGACAAATGTCAGAAAAGTTTTCCTGAACTACGCGATGCATTGTGTTCGGCTCCTGTGTTGGGTACCCCAGACTATAGTAAGCCTTTCACGTTGTATGTTCACGAGAGAGAAGGTTGTGCGTTATCAGTGTTGACACAACCATTTGGTGATAAGCAGCATCCATGTGCGTATTTTTCATCGACGTTAGATCCGGTAGCTAGAGCGTTGCCAAGTTGTCTGAGAGCTACAGCGGCTGCTGCTGTTTCTATCCGACAGTCTGCTGGTCTGGTATTGGATAATACGTTGATTGTGATGGTCCCACATGCAGTGGATACCTTATTAAACAGGACTAAGGCACAGCACCTTATTGTGCACGTCTGTCAGGTTACGAGTTGACATTGTTGGCTAGCCATGTTCACATTAAAAGATGTAATGTGTTGAATTAAGCTACGTTGTTACCGATCTCTACAGAGACGGATCCTCAGGAACAGCATGATTGTTTTCTTCATACAGAGGAAGAAACAAAAGCTAGAGTTGACTTAAGGGATACTCCCCTTACGGATGTTGATGGTACGCTGTGGGTAGATGGTTCGTGTTTTAAGCTTCCGAATGGTGAGACGACTGCAGCGTATGCTATCACAACCTTACATACAGTTGTTGAGATAGCACACATACCACAGAATTCTGCGCAAGCAGCAGAGTTGATTGCACTGACTAGAGAGTGCGTGTTGTCAGAAGGAAAGCGAGTGAATGTTTACACCGATAGCCAGTATGCGTTTGGAGTTCCCCATAGTTTTGGGCGTTTGTGGAGAGAGCGTGGGTTCCTTACTTCCCATGGAACGAAAATTCAGCATGGACAGTTGGTGAATGAATTTTGGAATCTCTCACTCTCCCAAAGCAGATTGCAATTGTGAAGTGTAGTGCGCATAAGATAGTTGTGGACGATGTTGGTCGAGGGAATGCGTTTGCGATGAAGTTGCAAAGGAAACGGCGAAAGACATGATGAGCCGTATGTATGTTGCAGGCCCAGCTAATTGGGTTATGGCTGGTGGAATGTGTGAAGACACAATAGAAAGTGTAAAAATGATTCAGGCTGAAGCGACTGAGAAGGAAGTAAGTACGTGGAGAGAGACTGCGGGTATGTTGGATCCTTCAGGTTGTTGGGTTGAGTTGTCAGAACACCAGCGATGGTTGTTGCCAGACGCGTATGTGTTCCCAGTGGTTACTATGGCTCATGGAATGGCTCACATCGGTTCAAAGGAATATGCAAGTTGTTGGCTCCTGTTTGGCAGAATGCTGGAATTCTGAAATGTGCAGAGAACGTGGTGAAACATTGTATGATTTGTTTGAAGTATAATCCTGGTAAGGGAACTCCAACTCCAGCTGGTCATTTTGCTCCTCCGACGTATCCGTTTGAGGTGATACAGCTAGATTATATTCATATGGAGAGATGCAATAACTTGAAGTATGTCCTTGTGGTTGTTTGTGCCTTTTCCAGATGGATAGAGGCCTACCCCCTAAAGGATAATACTGCCTTGTCTACAGCCAAGGTTTTGCTGAGAGAATACTTCCCTAGGTATGGTTTGCCGAGAATTGTATGGTCAGACAATGGGAGTGAATTTGTAGGTCAAATCATGAAGAAAGTGTGTTCTGGTTTGGGAATAAGGCAGAAGTTCCATGCAGCGAATCACCCCCAGTCTGCTGGACTTGTTGAATGCTACAATGGTACCTTGAAGCTAAAGATCACTAGAGCAGACCGCCCCAGTGGCAGAGGGGGAGGGATCGCAGTGATCTATAGAGAGCATTGGACCCTCACGTGTGAACCCCTGGAAGGTCTCAGTGTAGCGGAACTCTTACACTTTAGCCTTGTTTTTAATTCACACTTCACATTGGGTGGCTCGCTGGTTTATCGCCCTCCAGGTTATGTTGGCAACTTCATAGGGGATCTTGAAGAAGCCATCATACCCCGCACACTCCAGTTTATAAAATATCTCCTCTTGGGGGATTTCAATATCCATATTGATATCCTGGACTGCAGTGAGGCCATTAGATTTGGCGAGACATTATCAATGGCCCATCTTAAACAATGGGTGGAGACCCCGACGCATGTGGGTGGCCACGTCCTTGATCTAGTCTGCTCCAATTTTGACATCACTATGGAGCTGCCGGAACCTATGCCCTGGACCGACCATGGACTGATTAGATTTTCTTGGACATTGGCTATTGACTCTGGATTAATGTCAACTCATCCTCAGGCCCATTTGCAACGTATCAATGTTGCATCCCTTTCCGAATTCCTCTCTGGCTGCCAGCCGTCGCCGACCACGGAAATCAATGCGGCGGTTGACGCTTTTAATACTTGGATGGCGAACGGCTCGTCAGTTTCCTTGCAGAATAATCGCATCTGCCGACCTCGCTTCACGCCTTCCCAGCCCTGGTTTACCCATAGGCTACGGGAGCAGAAGCTGAAGTGTAAGAAACTGGAGAGGGCATGGAGGCATGCCTATTTGCCTGAGGCTAAGAAGCTGCTGCGCTGCTCCCAAAAGGAATATTACAATGAAATTAAGGCGGCCAAAAGTAGCTACTATGCTGGACGAATTGAAAAAGCCAGCAATAATAGTAAAGAAATTTTCGCCATAGTCCAGAGCTTTCTTTCTCCTAGAGCCGCGCTACCTACTCTACCTTCTTCCGATCAATGGTGCAAAGAGCTTTCAATTTTCTTCTCCGAAAAGATTCTAAAGATCCAGCAGGACCTCCAGACTGCTTTGAACAAGTCCCAGACATCCATTTCACTGCCCGTAGTGGCAGCTGTACCGACGGAGGGTCTGTTTACATCCTTTTCCCCAGCCTCCGAGTTGGATGTTCTGACAGTCCTGTCTGCCCTCAAATCTGGATCGCCCTCCGACCCCTGCCCCGCTAGGGTTTTGGGGGGGGTGTCGTCTATAGTCTGCCAGGAGGTAACTAGGATTGTTAATTTATCTCTCCGTTCGGCTTCCGTGCCTTTGAGTTGGAAGCAAGCTAAGCTCCTCCCGCTATTGAAAAAGTCTGGGCTGGATCCAGCTGTGTCCTCCAGCTACCGGCCCATATCACTACTGCCAGCTCTGGCTAAAACATGTGAAAAGATTGTTTTTAGACAACTCAAAGGGTTCATTGAGTCCTCTCACGCGCTTCATCCAGCCCAATCGGGGTTTAGAGCGGCCTACAGCACCGAAACGGCATTAATCGAGGTTTCGGAGGCAATTCGGGAGTGCCTGGATGGAGGTGGCAGGGCGGTTCTGATTTTGTTAGACCTCTCTGCCGCCTTCGATACGGTGCCCCATTCGATGCTTATGGCCAGACTAGCTGCCATCGGTATCTCAAGCCGTGCTTTGGACTGGTTGACCTCGTTTTTGAAAGACAGATCGCAGCAAGTGTGGATGCCCCCTCATGCATCCAAGGCTAAGGAACTAACTACCGGAGTCCCGCAGGGGTCTACTTTAAGCCCTCTGCTTTTCAATGTTTATGTGACCCCCCTAGTCTATCTAGCTGAGCAGCTGGGTGCCAAAATAATGGCATATGCCGACGATACCCAGCTGCTCTTCACTTGGCCAAAAAACCACTTAGACCCCTTGACCGTCCAGAGTTGCTTATCTGAAGTTTTCCGTTGGCTGGCATTGGCCCAACTTAAGTGTAATGAGGAGAAGACAGAGATCCTCCTCTATGGGTCTTTCCCGGATAATTTCAGGGAGCAAATCTGGCCCTCCGATCTACCCTGTCCGAACTCAATAGGAGGCCCTGTAAAGAACTTGGGTGTCTGGTTCGGGCAGGACCTAAAGTTCGGGGAGCATATTAAGAAATTAACCTGTACTTGCTATGCCACTCTAAAGGCCCTCAGAAGGTTCTTCCCCTTCATCCCTGGTGAGGCTAGAGAGACTGTGCTAAGAGCGTTGATTTTGTCACGCTTGGATTATGCAAATGCACTCTTTAGCGGCCTACCGGACTATATGGTCCATCGACTCCAGGTGATTCAAAACTCTGCAGTCAGACTGATGTTTCAATTACCTAGGAGAGCCAGTGTTCGTAGACATCTGCGTAGTCTTCATTGGCTACCTGTTGCCAACCGAATTCTGTTTAAAATTCTGGTCCTGGCCTATCGTGCTACCCATCAGTTGGGTCCAGTATATCTGCGGAATAGATTCTCCCTTTATGCTCCTAATCGGGCTCTCCGCTCCGCCAACCTGTGTCAGATGGTTCAGCCCAAATTCAAGCTTTCAAGAACAGGAGGCAAGTCCATTTCTGTCAAGGCAGCCAGAGCATGGAATGCTCTTCCCCTGGCTCTTCGAACTGCCCCCTCACTCTCTCAGTTTAACAAGGGACTTAAAACCCATCTGTTTAATATCACTCTGTAATTTTCTTGTATGTTATGTTGGCTGCCCTTTTTCTCTTTTGACTCACCGCGCCAGGATACTCTTGAGTAATAGAGCGCATAACAAAAGGCTTTATAACATAACATAACATAACATAACATAACATAACATAACATAACATAACATAACATAACATAACATAAAAATAGCTAAGGTACAAGCGAGCACTGGTCTTACATGGCCGGATGCCTTGCCGTTGGCTGTTTTGTCAACAAGGACGACAGTGCATTCTCGTGTGGGACTTAGCCCATACGAAATAGTTTTTGGTCGTCCAGCGAATGTTTGGGGTGTGCCTCGTCCTAAAGAATACAGCAGTATTGAGTACCCTATGTTGGTGGATTACTTACATGACTTGACTGCTAAATTACGTGTTCTCCACCAACAGGTCTATGACAGTTTGCCAACAGCTAATACAGATCCAGGACATTCAATCCTACCTGGTCACTATGTCTTGGTCAAGAACTTCCAGCGTACCAAGAATTTGGAACCCAGATGGACTGGTCCGTACTTAGTCCTTTTGGTTACTAGAACCGCTGTTAGTGTAGTCGGCAAAAAGAACGGGGTGCATGCCACCCACTGTAAAAAATTCCTTTGCCTTTACCGTATGATCAGTGGGTGAGGGATGGTATAGCTGATTTGTGCCTTTTAGTGATGCTCATTTGACATGGACGCGGTCAGAACGCGAGGATGATGATGTTCTGCAAGCTGCTGTGCCTCCTCATCTAAAGATTGACACCACAAATCCGGAACTTTTATTTAAGGATCCAACTGTACCTGATAAAAAACGTTACGATTTGAGGACAAGAAAGCCTGTTTCTATGGACAAATAAAACCGAATTTTTTTATATAGTGAATTACACCTTGTCAGATCAAGAGACTTTTTTACTTTTTCCTTTTTCGAGTCACCATCCGGACTCAGCTGCAGGGTCCCGGTACAGCCTTAAGGGGTGAGCCACGTATTGACACAAGGTCTGTGGTTCAGGGTCGTTAGTGCGATCTTGGCGCACACTTAAGTGAAGAAGGTAATAGCCGTGAGCAGCACGTTAGAGGATGGAGTTTCTTGAGTCTGATAAGTGTGTTAGGAAAGTGGATTCTAAAGTCCGAATACGTATATTGATTCGTAGCAAATGTTTTTTAATAATGTGTTTTCTTATGCTTGTGAATATTACGTTAGCTTGTGTGGGTTAAATTTTCTATATCATACAATTGCCGCTTACATCTACCTCCCAACCTACTCTTTCATTTTCAACTGTTTCTCCACATAAGTTTCATACGTTACCTGAACATGAGCAGACACGAAGATCAGAATTTGTGAAGAATTCGTTTATACAGATGTTGCATCAGCATCAGCTAGTCATAAATACCACGAATTGTTGGGTGTGTGGTCTTATGCCACATACTACAGATAAGGGAATGCCATATTTGGTTTTGTCTTTTTCGCCTAATGGGTCAGTTTGGGCACTCCAATCAATGGTTATCTATGCGAATGAAGCCTCTTCTGTACGTTCTGTCAAAGACAATGCAAGTAATAATGCCTTAAAACGGGGAATAGTTGATATGATTAGAGATATCGATGCGTATAACGCTATCCCTAAAGATGAGGTACGAGCATATGTCGGTTGGAATAAGACGACATATAGTGTTAGCTTGACGGAGAAAGAAAGACAGCGAAGGTCTCCTCCTATTTGGATTGTACCCCACCGAGGTCATCTTTGTTTGCAAGGTAATGGTCAGAATCCGAGAGCTCAGCTTGGCAAGAGTGTGCGTGTTCACACATACGTTTATACGTCCCAGAAATCTCCTCCATTCGTGCCAGCTAAAGGCACGTATTTTGTTTGTCACGACAGAGCCTACACATGGTTGCCATCTGATTTTTCCGGCACATGTTATGTGGCATTTCTGCTTCCCCTACATACACTGCTGTTTTCCATTACCATAAGACAAGATATGGTAGAGGTGTTATCGATGCAAAAGATACTGTCGCACAAGAAGCTGGAGACTTCTTTAAGGGTTTCCTGCCCTTTTGGGGTCCTATGGCTAATAGTAGAAATATTCGTCAGCTTACGAGAGTGGTTGAGGCCACTATAAATGAGACTGCAGGTGCCCTTAGCAATATTACAGCTGAGCATCAAGCGGATCGCCTTATGACATTACAGAATCGCTTTGTTTTAGATATTATACTTGCAGATAGAGGTGGGGTATGCAAATTGATCAGATCTAGTTGCTGCGTTTTCATACCAGATAATGCCCCAACAGTGTACCAAGCCATCTTTAGGTTACGTAAGTCTGCTGAATCTATACATGTAGACGAAGGTAATTGGTCGTTGATGGGATGGTTATGGGAATTGCTGTCCAAATGGGGATGGAAGATTCTGATGTTCCTTGGTATGGCGTTAGCTATCCTTTTCTCGTGTTGCCTATGCATGCAGTATGGTCCCGCCATTTGTAGTCTTTGTGCTACAATCTGTGTGAGAAGACCCGTCCCGAGAGAAGTGAAGGCTAATAAGATGATGTTACAGCAACACCTTGATGACCTGATGAGAATAGATATAGACCTGGATTCAGATTGAATTGAGTTTAGGTTCTTGCCTACGTAATGGCAAAAGGAGGGCCTGAGGTTCTGTAAAATCTGCCTTGTCCTGTTATGTTACGGTTCCGTCACGATTTTGGTGATGTTGTACCGTATTTAGCAAGTACAGCTAATATGGAGTGAATTCGTCATGTTAACTAGCGAGTTCATTACGTATTCAGAGACTTTGTCTCGAATATGGGTTCCATTTTGTTCGTGCCTCCATTTTGGTGTTGCCATCACGTAGGCCCATGGAGGTAACTAGACGAACGAAGTTGCATGGGCTTCGTTGTTCATGCACTTATTAACTAAGCCTTTTCTTGACTCTAAGGTGCATTGTAAGGAACTGACCTCTTTATCTGAAACTGACCCTTTGCGAGGCCAATTTCCTTGGTTGATTGCTATCTGAGATTGCAAGTCAAAGTTCAGGACATCGTCAACTTTTAGCTTTTCTACACATGCCTTATCTTGCTTGTTATCTATCATTGTTTCCTTTTTATGTTCCTTCGTTACATGCATTGTGCTGTCAATTATGGGTTTGTCCGGCTTATGGAAATTGAATTTGGGACATCCTAATAATTAACTTGTGGGGTTGGTACAATGTAAATTGAGCCTTTTTGGAATGTGATAATGTATAGAAATGTGTTTCTATTGGTCAGAATTTGCTGCAGTGGGTGTCCATTTGTAATGTGAATATTGTGTATAAATACTGATGTCTTGCTCTACAAAATTGAGCAGTTTCTTGAGTTGTACACCGTGTTGTGTTGCTGGGATTACTGCTTCTAGCTGCAGATAATAAATTTGATCTCTGACGCCAACTAGAAGTATTCCGTGTCTCTGTTTGCCAAGACAGGAGAACCCGAAGACTTTGGCCGTGTCCCTGGCGCCGCTGGGTTCTAAAAACCCGGTTCTTCAGGACTATGGTCTAAGAGTGTCTGTAGGAAAACAACAATTTCAGGGATCCACGAGTGGACAGCGGCCAAGAGAAACCAATAGTCCAGCCATGTCCGGACAGAGTGTGGTGCCAAATAGAACGTGAAGCAGGGAATCGATGGATAGTGAGTCCGCCATGCACCATGAAGTGAATAAGTGTCAGTGATGTGGCGAAATATTTCCTGAGCAGCAGGCTGTGGTGTTAGATTGCAAGCAGTGTGGCATATTAAGATCTCCACCCAGTATTAGGTGGTCCACTAGGAATCCGTCCAGGTGATAGTATACGTTGCAGAAAAAGTGAGGGTCATCTACGTTTAGGGTGTCTATGTTCACTATCAGGACAGTTTTGTCAGCAAGAGTGTCGTGGAGGAGCAGATAACGGCCGTCTAGATCCGAGTGACATGAATGGCAGAAAAATTGAACAGCTCTATGTATCAGGATAGAAGTTCCATGAGAATACAAACTATAGCATGAAAAATAACGGTGTTTGCCCCGGCTCTTAGCAAAGCCTTTATCAGTGTGCTGGGGAAGGTGTGTCTCTTGTAGGAAAGCAAGCTTGATGGAATGTATATTTAGATAGGACAGAACTTGCTTCCCCTTCCGCTGATTATTAATGCTGCATATGTATGAAATGACGGATAGGTCAATTGATCTAGCCATAGTGTTGACTGTTGGTGTGTGAAGAAAGTGTAGTATTAAAACATAAGCAATGTGTGGTGATGAGCACATGGTGAAGTGTAGTGTGGCATGCAATATCTATAGACAATCCAACTACAGCAAAAAACAACCTTGCCAACCCCACACCACCCAACCACATCAGATTAGACAAAAAAGTAAAGAAGTAGGAAAAAAAAGGAACCCCAATATGGGAAGGTTGGTGATCACCATGAGGGCGTAACAACAACTCGGCACAGACCACCCTGTAATGAACAATTATGAATACTAGTGTGGTGTAGTCGCCACTATAAAAGACAGTCACATAGACTAAAGGTGATATTGTGAATAGCAATGTCTGGCAGGATGGAGCTCTGCACCATTAGCACAGAACTCCCCTAGTATCAAAGCAGGCATTTTCAAGTGGACTCATTGCGCGGAGCCGAAGGCAACTGCACAGGCTCCCCTGGCTGGCAGTGGCTGGGCGATGATTGGTCAGGCACGGTGGACCCAGCGCTAACACTTTTACAGAAGGCCTCGATGTCCACCGTTGATGAGCAAAGTAGAGCATGGCATAAAGAACTCCCAGCTTGCTGAGAGCATTCTTGGCATCTTTGAAATTTCACCTGGCCTCCTGCATGATTGCAGTGAAGTCCGGGAACATTGAAATATTTGTGCCTTGGTGCTGCAGGGGCCCCTCTCACAGGCTGAGCGAAGAGCGACATCTCTGTCTCTGTAGTTGAGGAGTCGGGCTATAAGATATCGCGGAGAAGCGCCCTCTGGCGGGCGTGGACCCAGAGAGTGATGCACCTGTATCACCGCAAAGGTACCAAAGAAGCTAGAGAGTTCAAAAAGGGCCATCAAAAGTTGCTCCACAAAGACCTCGGGCCAGCCCATGTTGGTGGTCTCTGCAGTTCCGGAAATGTGGATGTTATTCCTGCGGGACCGTGCCTCTAGGTCTTCATTCTAAATGGCCACCTGCTTTCGTATACGCTCCAATTTGTCAAGGTGCTTCTACATTGTAGTAGTTTTGTCTTCTAGACCAGAGATCCTGTCCTGCACGTCGTCAATCTTGGCCCGTGTCAGTCCAGCTGCTCCCAGCTTGCCTATGCGGTGTCATACTGTGCCTCCACAGCGCCAAAGCAAGCCTTATGCACGGCCATTTTGGCTGAAGTGCTACAGGAAGCAGATTTGTCATGGCTGCTGCCCGTGGGCTCTTCCGTTTCTGAATGGGCACCGCGGCTCCCGGCTGTGCCAGCACGGTCAAATGTTACCCTTCACTGTTTGGGGTCTGAACGGCCCCTGTCGCTGTCTCAATGGGCCGCTGGCTCAGCAGGAGAGGGTCGAGTGTCATATCCTGGGGTGTAACAGGCGCTGACCTGTGTGGGAAGGGCAGGACCAGTCAGTCCACTGCAGTCCGATAGTCCAGGGGCACAGTGCAGCCGGGGCAAGAGCCCCACCAGCCAATACACCAGGCTCCGCAGGGCCCCAAGGATGGGAGGAAGATGATGCACAGCATTGGTAGGTACAAACCGTGCAGGGCAGTGCACTGAGTGGCAGATAAGCATTGAGGGAACCTCAAAGAGTCATCTCCGGGTGGTCCAGGAGGGCGCCCACAGGGCAACAACAGCCCTCCTTCCATCAATCAGGATGCCACCGTCCCTGGGCCTCTGGTGATAAATACGCCCGCACCTTACGGTGCGAGACTGGCGTGTGTTCAAAGCAACGTCCGGTGACAAGGCCCGGGATAGGGACCCACACGGGGCAAAACTCACCACCCCAGTCAAGCGATGAGCCTCCAGTCACAGGCACACCCCTCTGAGCCCAGGCTCCACAGCACTGAGGAGGGCCCCGCTCTAGTTGCAGTCCGGCCAGACACTTGGCAGCATTCAGGTCCAGGATAGGCCTCAGCAGCAACCACCCGCAGGCCTCCCAAAATATTACTGGCTATCGGATTTTCGGGCCCAGGAGACAGTAAGCAGGTCAACCTCGGAAGGAACCAGGCCTCCGCTCTTATATTGTGCAAGGGAGGGGGGCTCCAGGCCCACCCGCGGCTGCTGTCAGCGTGGGGCCTCCTAGGTTGTGTCAGTCGCGTGTGCTCGCCACCTCCACACCTCCGCGACACATGCCTCCACTGCACGGATTGACGGGTCCCCAGGTCCGCCCTGTCCTCCGCACTTGCCACTAGTAGCACATTGCGATCTGCCGGAGTTTTAGTGGCGTCTATCGCTGAAAGAGAGCTGCCGGAGCCTCACAAGAGTGCAGCCATCTTGGTGGCGGCCGTGGCCACGCCCCCAGGGCTAACTGCAGCACTATGCTGCTGTTTACTTCAGCGAGCACTAACATTCAGCAAGATGTTAAATGAATGGGAAAGCTCTTATTTACAAGCTAACTGCACTTAAGTAAAATATTTTAATGAAGTATCCTGCAACATTTAGCAACCACAAAGTCCAACTCCTATCCTGCTACCATCAATGCAGGTCTCAGGCTCACCGCAGACCACACTTTGCAGACCCTCGGAAAACGTTTGAGAGTATCTATGATCTAGATACACGCTACTGTTCCTTACCGTGACCCTCATAGTGGCTGGAAGGGATGTAGGAACCCCCAACAGTTACTCAGTGGAGAAGGGAAGTATATTGGTGCATGCAGGCCGTACCAATAGTGTCTAAGGCCAGAGAATGTCCCCGGAAATTTGAGAGAGTGTGGGGGCAATGGAGGTATTATAGAGATCTGGACTAACGTGGGGGAAGGGCAGGATGTTACTGTACTTTTAGGCAATCTGTGCTCTCGGGGAACTGTACTTCGCAAGGGTCACATTGTTTGAAGTTTATTAACTTTAGTTTCTCATCTGTTAGAATGAAATACAAAGATTTTTGTAAAGTGTAAAAAAATATATATATATATTATTAGTGCAGTGACACAAGGGCTCAGGGGTTAGAGAATCCCACTACATCTCAATTCTGGCTCTTTTACTGTTCAACTTGAGGGCGGTGGAGGCCATTTTCCTACCCTGCATTAGGAACCACAACATCCTTGCTGCACCATTACACAGAACGTCTTTAACTATATTGCTCACAAAGTGACTCGCCACCACCTTTCATTTACTTACCAAATTTTCAAGAAATTATCACAACAAAAACGGCCAAATTATTCTGTAATCTCAGAAGAATTTTGTGTTGGTGCCAAGCATTGTTGACCCCAATGCCCCCTTGAGCTGCTGAGTGGCTTTGAGGCTGACAATGGTGCCCCCCCCCCCCCGCCCCGAACAGGATGCAAACTGCAACTGCAGAACCTTTGTTCAAAGCAGCACTTTTCCTACCAAATCTCCAGACAGTCTAGTTTTAATCATATCTCAAATCTTCCGAGGCACCAGATATGCTATTTACAAAATGCAAACCTTTGGCTGCGTCAGGGCTGACCTTCTTCTGCACAGATAGCCCAGAAGTACCTGCTTATATGTAAATGTGAATGCCAGCATTTGTAAAGCGCACAGCTACCCCCGGAGAGGTGTCTTAGCGCTGGGGGCCGTCGGGAAGATTAAGAGAGCTATTGCCCAGAGTCACATGGTGCTGGGCTAACCTACCGCTGGAGCCGGGGGTCAAATCGTGGACCCTGTGGTCCGGAGTAAGGCACCCTGGCTGCTGCGCCACACCTCTTCCACTGTCTATTAATTAATGTATTTAAAAAAAAAAGGCAAACCAATATATATGGGATAAATCACTCCGGCAGTGCATTTAAAGGGTATTGCAAATCACACAGGAGGCCTGTGACCACATAGAGGGACGACTCAAGGCCTAGGGTTGTGTCCCTTTATAAGGTCATGATGTGACTTGTAATGTAACTGTCCCTTTCCCGGCCTGGAATGGTACTTGCATCTGCCTTTGACAAGAATTTGCTGTGTTTTTATTGCCAGAAGCTAAAGCATATAATAGGACTTTGGAAAACCCACAAAAATGCAGGTTTGATGCTGTTCAACAGGTATGCAAAAACCAACAACAATCCCCATGTCTGCTTCTACCACTAAACATAAAAACGTAGCAATTTCAACACTCAGTTTCAGTATTCGCACATGTCCCCGGCGAATGTAAAATTAAATCAACCCTTATTCTTAGAATCAGCCTGGGACTTGTTAGTTACCTTTGAAAGTGTCGTTTTGGCGCACCTAAGTTTAATTGAAACTGTTGTGAAACTGTCCATCAAATACTACCGGCTGAAAAGTGATCAGATTATCGAGTGCAAAAGTCGAAAATCAGTTCTTCACAAAAGTCTGCAACTCTGCATTGAACAAACTGCTATTCCACGGCTACAGTTTTCTCCGAGGAGTAGGGGGTGGGGCCAGCAGCGAGTCATTATTTCTCCCCCCCCCTCTGCTGCGGACCCGCCGTGTGCACGGCTCCCCCTGTCAGCACTGACGGCTCAGACAAGACGTCTCCCAGCCTCGGCCGCGACCTGTGCTCCCCGGATCTCGTTAGCACTGTCAGTTCCCCACCCGAGCAGGGACCCCGCGCCTTCCCTCTCCCCCGCCTGACTGCTGCTGCCACGGCTGAGCGGCTCAGAGGCGGCGGAGCTGACATCTATGCCTATTATCTGTAGCGCCTACCAGGACAGCGGCTGACTGCTCGCATCATGACGCTTGAGCCGAGAGGCCTTTATCCCTGCTGCACGACGAGGGTTATTCCTCATATTTCATGATGAAAACGAGCTGAAGCATTGTTACAATATAATATTACCCGAGCAGCTGATCCAGGGATGTCCTCAAAATACACACACGTGTGGTAAAGGAAAGTGCTGCACGTTGTTGTGTTTTTCATCTCTTTGGTAGACTTGATTGCTCCTGGGAGTCGAGATAATTTGTGAAATAATTTGTCCTCAAAATACACACACGTGTGGTAAAGGAAAGTGCTGCACGTTGTTGTATTTTTCATCTCTTTGGTAGACTTGATTGCTCCTGGGAGTCGAGATAATTTGTGAAATAATTAGGGCCCTCAGCAGGAGGACACTACAGCTTGCACCATTTGTTGCCCCTGCCAGTACTGCCAATGACAGTACCAACACAACTAGCCATCACACTTATAAATGTGACAATTCTTACTTTTCCAGGCCCCCAACGCTTTAAGAATGGCTTTGGAGCAAGATGTAGGAAGTCATTGTGAATGAAAATTGAATTAATAAACAGCTATTGTTGTGCTCATACCTAAAGTAGGCAGACAGCGCCACCATGTGGCAGACTAGCATAAGCGCCAGTGTTGGCAATTAAGTGCTGGTACCGAGCATTGGAAGCCACCGGCTCAAATTAAACACTTCCTGGTATCAAAGAATGTGCCCACTAGATCGCTGTCCCTGGTGCAAGTCAGGCCAGCTTTGATAGTAATATTAATCATTCATCATCATGTAGCTTCCTTCTCCGTAGTCCGTGGGCAATGAGTTGGCACCAATGGGCCCATTTCCCGTCACAAAGGCCACTATCACTGTTGTTGCTGTATGGTCCTCGTAGAGCAGCCACAGCAGCTTGGCCAAGGAAAAGGTTCCTTGATGACTCCATGTCATCAGGAACCCTACGTTCCAGTCCAGTACTTTCCTCCCCAGCCAATGTAATCAGAAAGCTCAGGTCAAGCGGGTCACTTTGAGTGACTTAGGACAGCAACTCTTAGAATACATTGTTTTGTTAAATAAAAACCCAGGACTGGAATTTGGTGTCTCCGATGACATGGAGTCTTTGTGTAATCGTTGGTAAGAAGTAAAGTATGAGGAAGTCGAGAGACAGTTTAAATCATGGGTAAAGTGCTCAGTGACCCAGAGACTCTCTCTCGATATCACCCATGACCATTTCTCTTCTCATCATATACCCTTCCCCAGCCTAATTCTAAGGATTTTTGGAGTCCTGGGCAAGATATATATTATCTGCTTTTGTGCGATTCTGTTTGTGAAAGTTTAACATAGTTTAATATTCTTGGGGAT
Source organism: Lissotriton vulgaris (assembly GCF_964263255.1). NCBI lineage: Eukaryota > Metazoa > Chordata > Amphibia > Caudata > Salamandridae > Lissotriton > Lissotriton vulgaris. The sequence goes on along the minus strand of NC_141691.1, from coordinate 123,017,022 downwards.
TATGCTAGCTTCAATTTCCACAAAATATTTATTAAAATTCAAAATTGTTCTGAACATGGGACTCCAAAAATGACACTCTGAATCCAACTCATATAGAAACTGTGGTTGACTGGTGACAAACGACTTCTACTGAATCAAATTCAGACATATGAGTAACTTCTGTGATCCTCGAACATGAGCAAGATGGAGTCATGGCCAGCGCTAGCATGATGAAGACGCATTCGGGGAGAGATCCCAGCCCGACCTACTAAGAAATGCTGTCATCTAGAGAGTTTGACTGACCCACAAATAGAATGGAAGAGACACAGATATCTGACAGTAGAAGGCTGCAGCAGGACCACTGTGGTGGACACAGACAGCGAGCATTGCCAAGTGACGCATCCCACAAAGATAGGTGGACCGCAGGCCAGGGGAAGCTTTAGGGCATAGTGGACGGCACCCTCATGTAGCCTATGCATACAATCTATACCTATGACAGGGCGTCAGGAATTCTCCCTCACTGAATGGCAACAAGGCTGCCGAGGTCAGAAGGGGCTGAACTCCCTCCCTTTGTGAAAACCTTACCCCCGCGCAAACCCAAACTTTGAACCACTCTAATAAATGAAGGGAAGACAAAAGTAAATGAGGTCTCTTCTAGAGGATTTCAGCACAGTGATGTTAACTGAGCACAACATAAGCAATCAAAACTAGGACTCGTTGTTGGAATGATGAGTAATTACCGTACAAGATGAGCCGTACTATAGCCTTATAGCCCGCCGTAGAGGGCTATACCGGCTATTAAAGGCCCTCTCCAACATTAAATTCCCGAGCCGAATACGAGGGCCTTTAACAAGGGAGAGGGACTTTAATAGCGGTATAGCCCATCTACGAAAGGCTATAAGGCTATTAGAATATTGTCACTAGAGGACAGAATGTTCTAACAAAAAAAACAAAGCCTTTTGGGAGCGTGAGGGGATTGGAATCCCCTCAGGTTCCCTGAAGCCTTTGTTCACAGCCAGAGCTGTGAACAAAGAAACATTGGAATGTTGGACCTCCATGCTTATACCAGCCATTATAAGCCCAGAGCAATCCATTGTTTTCAATGGAGCTCCCAACATTCCAATGTTCTATTAGCCGTTATAGCCCAGCTACAAGGGCTATAAGGCTATTAGAACATTCTGCCACTAGAAGGTAGAATGTTCTAACAAAAAAGAACAAAGCCTTATGGGAGCGTGAGGGGATTGGAATCCCCTCAGGCTCCCTGAAGCCTTTGTTCAAAGCCAGAGCTGTGAGCAAAGAAACATTGGAATGTTGGAGCTCCAGGCTTACACCAGCCATTATAAGCCCAGAGCACTCCATTGTTTTCAACGGAGCTCCCAACATTCCAATGTTCTAATATCCAATGTACCCTCTGAAATGTCTCTCATATAAAATGGCAGAGTGATCGGTATGTCAATGCTTAGGAGGGAACTGCACCCTCACCTCAGTTGGCTCTATTGTTGATCTTCTTCGACAAGAAATTGGAAATCGATTTCCTTGGATCAGACACACTTACAGCACCCTATGCTGTCCCAGCACACAAGCACTATGTAATATCTTAATATGTATGTCCACATCTCTTCCTTGACTCCACCAGTGGAATTCTGTAAATGTGATGTCATTTAGAATGTTATCATTGGATTCATCACAGTTGGTCTTGGGCTGAGCACCTAGCCAGGCGCTCCTGGTGGGGCTTTCATCCTATTTGTAATAGCTTGTAACTTATGCTAATAAATCTTCTTGAAAGCTACCTTCAGTCTGGACCCAAGTTACTACATTTATTTTGGCGACGAGTAGCCCCACCAGGAGTGTCCAGCTAGGCACTCAGCCCTACTCCAACTGACAGATTCATAGAACAACACTCCAAATGACATCACACCAGAGTGTTCTACAGATGGAGTAGTGGGAAATATGCATACACTCAATATACAGGATATTACACACTAGCCAAGGAAATGGACAGATACACAGGGCACCCAGCATGATCTCATATCCTGTTGGTCCAGTGGAAACCTTATTCCACCACATCAACCTCTTGGCAATCAAGGCATTTGCAAATAAGAAGATCAACAGACCTTGACAAAGCAGACCTTGATGGCATCCCTGCAAATTCAGTCTGTGAAATTGGAGATACATGGTGTCCTGGCGAGACTCACAAAATATATCCAATCATTGGATAAAAGAGTGAGCCGCAATGAAGATACCTAGGCGACAACATGGATGATAGCGGAAAAGTTGGACCGTGAAAACCCTTTATGCAGGTACAACATTAGCACCCTTTATACCAGAGAGACAATGGAGGGCACAGATGTCGTCACATTCTGTACTAAGCTATTCACTTCCATCCTGGGAAACAAGGCACCAAGGGGCCTATTATCAACAACTAGCGATATTTATCGCTAAAGAAGCTTAGTGACTTTTTTTTATCGCCAAGCATCGCCGGATTTTATGTCAGAGATGACGTGCTATTTGCAACGTTTATCTCCAATGCAATAAAATATCCAGCGATAGCGGCGAAATGCGTGAATATCGCTGGAAAACCAGCGATATTCACGCATCATCGCCAATAGGGTCTTAACCTGAATATCCACCTCCCATTGGATATACAGGTTAAGAACTAGTCTGAGCAGGCTTTAGTCTTCAGCGATATTCGCACTTAGCGCAAATATTTTTATCGCTACGCCTGCCTTGCTAATAGGTGAAAGCGACGTTAACAACTGCTTTTAGTCGCTAACTGGTTGGGTACGCTCACTTTGCATGTCATTAGCGATAAATATCGCTGACATGTGCGATAATTTAATTTCACCTGCCTTGATAATATGCCCCCAAATGACATGGCAAGCATGAAGCTCATAGAGTTTACCCAAAACTCATGGATCAATGCACACTCCCCAGAGACATATTAAGATCGTCTCAACCAAAGTCAAAGATATGCTCTTGAGAGTTGCCCGTCAGAGAAACGCCATTGTGTTTGACAAATTTGTGCTACAATTGTACCAGGGTATTCCCCCCGTGACACTGGCTAGAAGTAAGACCATGGTTAAGGTCATAATGTAATTTTGAAACAGACAGATCAAGGTCAGATGGGCCTATCTCTTTGCTTTAATATGGTGCCTGAGTTTAATCAACCTAGCCTTCCTACAAGAGTCAAGCACTTCCACAAAAAAATCACGCCCATGGAATACTCATTGGATCCGAACTGAAACACTCAACCATATCCTAATCACCTGCTCAGGCCTTATAGGGTTACCGAACATTTGACTGATGCTGACATTCACTCTCTCTTACTTTCTTACATCGCCTCTCATGTTGACTCATCTCCCTCTTCATTCAATATCCAAACTATTCCCTCCAACCCGTTCAGAGAATCCAGTGTTAATCTCAGATCTATGAACAAGGAAAACTTATTAACTGTCCACACATCGAGGAGGAGCTTAGCGCGCATCCAAGATGGCCACGTGAGCACAGGGCTCCCAAGACCGTCGCCACCCTCCACATATATCCTGACCGATATCCTGACTACGAAGACGGATTATTGGAGATGAAACTCAGCTGATGTTCTAGCTGCTTTCAAAAATTGATTCGGACTTCGGGAACCGCTGCTACGACGCCCTGAACTTTTGAGGCCCACCCCATGGCGAAGCCTGAGGCTTGAGTCGTTGAGATGCCGAGGCAGTAGTAGAACAGCAGCGGCCTGACGAGCTCGGCCCACTGCCTTGGTGTTAACTTTCGGTTTCGCTTTCGGTCTCTGGCCTTATTCTATCCCTAGATCGGCCTGGTCACTCGAGGTCTTCCAAACTCTGTGATTCCACCATTTGCCAACGGTCGCAAGCAACTGTGTGCTGGCCTGCGGCTGCTGATGCCTGACTTTGAAGACGCCGGTGGTTCAAACTGCGAAGGGCCATTTTCACCAGGTCTCACAGGCTCCTCGTGGGCACATTGCCCAACATGGCGGTCAGACCCGACAACGAGAAGCGGAAGACAAAGACACCTCTCCGGGGCGAACTATTCAAACGAATGTCATGGATAGATATACCCAACCTAAAGGGTCCCCCGGTGGTACAAATAAGATTTTAGAGGAGGTGGGTGGACACCCGGCTGTGCCGACCGAGTTGACACTCCAGGATGTAATGGGCGCCATTGCAGGTATCAAGTCTTCCATCAATATGAGTCTCTTGACCTTAATCTCGATACTGTGGCCATTGACGTCAATTTGATCAGAGCGGACTTATCGAAGACTAACGAGAAGGTCAAATCTTTAGATCTAAAGACCTCCAGCCTTACGACTGATGTGTCCGACTTGCAAACGTAGGTCGGCAATCTGCGGTCCCCCAATGATCTCATGGCCCGTCGGCTTGAGGAGTTTGAAAACAGGGCAAGACGCAATAATGTACGTATTATTGGCGTTCCTGAAAAAATGGAAAATCCTGCCGTCGACCTCCTTGTGGAAAACCTGATCCTAAATCACCTCGCACCCAGAGGCCTCTGTAAATTCTTCGCTGTGGAACGTGCGCACCGTGTGCCTGGTGGGAAGCCGAAGCCGGGTGCACCTCCGAGGCCGATCATCGCCAGAATTTTCAACTTCAGAGATAGAGACGCTATCCTGCAGGCGTCGCGGGTCGGAGGACCCGTGAAGTTTGAAAACACAACGGTTAGCTTTTACCCGGATTTTACCCAGTTCGTTCAGAGACAGAGGATGGGATTTCAGGGAGTGAAGCGACGGTTGAGAGACATGGATTTGAAATATGCGATGCTATTTCCAACCAGGCTTCGTGTTGAATATAATAATCGGACATTTTTCTTTGATCATCCGGAAAATGTGAGTGACTGGCTGGATACATTACCAAAGTGGAGCGAATGAACGGAACACTCGGGAGGAGCAGAGGGTGGCGTGCCGGAGCAAGAATGACAATGTGGTCCCTGATTCCCGAACAATTAACATATCATACAGCTCGGTTTGAGTTATTCCATGCTGACTTGATCTACGGTGATATACCCGAGGGTGGCGGGGGGAGTGGGACTCTTTCCTCCTCTGGGTTTCTTTTTGTAGAATAGTTTATTGCTAGGGCGACAGGCACACTGCAAGTTGGGTAAGTTCTTGAATCTACCGCAGGGGTGCAGGGTGGGGGGTATTTTAACGGGTTCAGGTTGGGGGGTGGAAGGGGGAGTTTGGGCATGTTTTCCTTTTTCTCAAGGCAACGTATTGTATTATTTTTGTGGCTTGGTACTGTGTTCGCTATGGGGAGGACTCTGCATTCATTCCTGGGATGGGGGGTAGTGGGTTGAAAATACAGTCTTGGATTGTCAATGTGTTGGGAGATAGGATAAAGCGGGGAGTAGTATTACAACTGCTGAGGCGCCTCTCCCCGGATGTTGTGTTGTTGCAGGAGACGCACTTGATTGGGAACACTTGCCATGAATCGGCGAGGATACCGTCTCGCTGTACACTCTGGGTTTACTACTGGTTCGAGGGGCGTGGGCATCCTAGTCAAGAACTCTCTCCCTTTGGAAATAGACAAAATGATTCTTGATGATAGGGGGCGCTACGCTGCACTCACGGGAAGGTTGGAGGGGAGGACTGTCTTTCTGGTTTCTATATATGTCCCGCCTGGTTTACAGACCCTCACTTTTGCTGATCTTGGACGTTTAGTGCTGGGGCTTCCGGATGGTATCCTGGTGCTGGGCGGAGATTTCAATTCAGTTGTCTCTGGTAGTGCAGATCGCCACCTCCCCAGAGATCTCACCAGGTCGCAGTCATGGTTAGGTGGGTTTTTAGATACAATGGGTTTGGTAGACTGTTGGAGGCTGATGCATCCGGTACAAGTGCAGTGCATGTTCCACTCTGGGGCCCACGGCAGTCTCTCCAGACTTGATTATGTTCTGATGCCAGCTGTACAGGCCTCCTCGATCAGGGAGATTAGACACCTGGCCCGGGATATATCAGATCACTACCCATTGTGGCTCCAGATTGGCACTAGTGTGAGTGTCGAGGGACGGGTTGCCCCGCTCAATCCCTGGTACCTTCGTAACCCTAAAACCCGTGTTGAATTGATTAAGTCCCTGGATCTGTACTTTGCTGAGAACGAGGGGTCCGTCTCCTCCTCAGTGTCACTGTGGGAGGCATTTAAGATGGTCATCTGAGGACAGGCATTACTGTTAATCGCTGGTGCCAAGAAAAGTAAGAATGAGGAGGTGGTCCGTCTAGAGACTGAAATAACTGAGTTAGAAAGGGACTTGGAACTGGGTGTGACTCGTAATAAGCTTCATTCTCTCAGTCTCAAACAACTGGATTATAAAGCCCAGGTGACCAATGTCGCTAAACTTATGAGTAGAGAGCAGCAGGGCAGACTGTATGATGTGGGTGATAAAGCTGAGAAACTGATTGCTTGGCTGGATAAAAAGGAGAGGGCGAGTCGTGTGGTCCCTGTGATTGAGACGCTGGATGGAGTGAGTGTGACTGATCCGGTTGAGATTGTCGAGTGTTTCGGGGAACATTTCCGACAAGTGTATTCCCCTGTCTCCGATAGACCGGAGGAGGACTCCCACCTATTAATACGTGATATCACATTGCCTTGCCTATCGGACTTGGATAGGGACTCAATGGACGCAGTATTTTCGGATGACAAGGTGGCCCTTGCTATTCGCTCTCTGCGCTCGGGCAAAGCTATGGGCCCTAATGGCCTACCCATCGAACTCTATAAGTTACGTCCTGACAAAATGGCGCCGTATCTCCGTAATATGTTTTTAGAATCGCGAGACCTCGGCTCCCTTCCTCAGGATCAGCACCTTGATACCATTGTGGTGATTCATAAGGAGGGGAAACCGCATGATCGCTGTGCTTCCTATAGGCCCATTTCGCTTTTAAACGCTGAACCAAAGATTCTCGCTAAGTTGCTAGCAAACCGTTTGATAAAAGTAATTAGTGACTTGGTGCATCCTGATCAGTCCGGGTTCATTCCACACCGCAATACAGAACTCAATCTGAGGCGCTTGCACGGGGTCCTTGCGAGGGCGGCTTCATTACGTGAACCCGCCATTTTGGTTTCTCTAGATGCCACGATGGCCTTCGATACGGTGGAATGGCCGTACTTCTGGGCCGCGCTTGCGAAATTTGGATTCGGTCCTGGTTTCATTGGTTGGGTGAAACTTTTGTATGAAAAGCCAACGGCACAGGTGGTAGTGAATGGTCGAGTGTCTAAGCCCTTTGTTCTCGGGAGGGGTACACGGCAGGGCTGTCCATTGTCTCCGCTTCTTTTTGCCCTTGCCTTGGAGCCCCTGGCTGCCTGGCTGCGATGCGAGCCCTCGATGAAGGGTATTCGAAGGACCCCGGATTTTGAGGATCGCATATCGCTCTATGCTGATGACATTTTGTTGTACCTCACATCCCCCCGTAAGTCGTTGAATGTGTTGTTTGATGTGCTCACCTCGTTCGGTAGGAATTCCGGCCTTGTGATCAATTGGACCAAGTCCTGTGTGTATGTGATTTCAGGTAATACCCCCCCCCCCTGCCGCGTCGCTGTCCTATCCAGGTGTCACTGTCGGGATTTGAGTGCTTGGGCATTTTTATATCTTTAGATCCGGTGGCTTGATATGACCAAAATTTACTCCCTCCTCTTCAGAGGTTAAAATCGGATGTTGTGGGCTGGCTCAGGCTATCACTCTCACCACTTGGGCGCGCAGCTCTTTTTAAAATGATGTCCTTACCGCGTTTTTTATATGCGCTCCAGAATACGTTTGATATAATTCCCGCTAGTTAGTTTCGTGAGGTGAAGAGTTTGCAGAGACGATTGATCTGGGATGGACGCTCACGTATCGCCCTTGCCAAACTCACGCTTCCTTGGTATGACAGAGGTATTGCACTTCCGGATATCAAGCAATATTATTGGGCCTCTCAGTTGGAAGCAATTAATCATGGAATGAATGGACCAACTCCCAATCCCGCATTTAAGATGGATAAGCATCTGTTGCCGGGTGGAGATTATAACAGAGCTCTTTATTCCAAGGCAGAGGGGAGGGAACTGTCGGGACCGACTAAGATAGCAGTTCGAGTATGGCATGATGCGAATGCGGCAATGGGATGGAAGGATAGACTGACCCGTGCTACTCCGCTTTATGCGTCTGAGAGACTGGGTTGCCTGTGGAAAACAAAAGGATTTGAAAAGTGGGATATGATTGTTATTAGTAGGGTGAGTGATTTATGGGTCAAGGATAAATTCAAGACTTTCGATACACTGAAGGTAGAGTATGAGCTGAGTGATAGAGAATTCTTCCGCTATGCACAGATCACCCACGCATTGAATTTGGTTTTTCCCAAGGGTATTGACATCCCCGAATCCTCCCCATTGGAAGATCGGGTGCTTGACGGCCACGTGCCAGACAGCACTATATCCTTGATATATAAGAAATTAATTAATAATCGCACGGATCTGTTGACACAGCTCAGAGAGGTCTGGACCAAAGACGGTTTGGAGTTGGACGATGAGGATTGGCAGTCAGCGCTATCCTCGCCAAAGGAGGTCGCCATTCCGGCCCGCCTCCGACTCGTTCAACTTAAAATTCTACATCGGATATATGTCACCGGCCCGCGCCTGATTCACATGGGTTATTCGGTGGATGGCTTATGTAAGCGTGGTTGTGGGCTGGTTGGAACCTTCCTCCATATAATATGGGAGTGCCCGAGGGTGGCGGCGTTCTGGACTCGTACGCATGCAGTGATGGAAAGAGTCACGGGGTGGCATTGCTACCTGAAGCAAGGCGGTGTCTGTTGAATGTCTGGGAACCGAATGACTATGATGTTGCACAGACGCAGTGGGCGACCCTCGGTAATATGATTGCTAAAAGAGACATTGCACAGCTGTGGAGTTCCCAGCGGCCGCCCACGGTCTTGGCATGGAAGGAGAATATGGACTGGTATATGTTCAGAGAGAAGATGGTGTATGTGGCACTGGGTAAACCTAAAAAATGGAATAACATTTGGAGCCAGTGGAACTCCTTCCATGGAAATACATGCACGCCTCCATTCGTTGAAATCCCAGAAGTTCCGCTTTCCTCATGACCCGGCATTCCAAGTTTGGTTTAGCCTTTATTAATATAGACCTTGTTTCCTCACTCACACCCCCCCTGGAATTGATGATGTCTGTTTTGTATTGTGCTGCAGTTTCCTTCCTCCTTGAACACATGTCTGACTGTATTGTTTTATTGCCTTGTATTTCAATTTATTGCTAAATAAAATAAAATTATACCAAAAATAAAAAAACTGTCCACACATCACACCTAAAAACCTTGGTAACCAAATCTCACATCAAATCGAAGCTTATTACCAGCAGATCAGCTGTAAGGCACACAGCTGATATTGCCGACCTCATACTCATGCATGAACTATACCAACTGATATTAACCGAAACCTGGCTCAATGACACTTCTACACCAATCCTGGACATTTTAGTTCTCCCCCGAATATGGCTTCATTAGACTGGTAAGGCCACTTAAAATTAGGGGCAGCATTGCATGCATCTACCATTCCCGACTCTCCCTAAGACATACCCAATCAGCACCAATGTCCTCCTGTGAACACTTGAATGGAGACCATATCAGCCAACTCTGACCAACTCCAGAGTCATATCTTCCTCTGGGATTTCAACTTACACTGGAACAAAGTAAATGATCTATTAATATGCACATTCAAGACTTTCCTTTCCGACCTTGACTTCATCCAGTCATGCAACAGTCCTACACATAACGAAGGCTCGACACTAGACCTAATCTTAGTTAAATATAACATCATACAACTGGATGCCATAGCACACAGTGACGGTTCGGATCACTACCTAATCTCTTTTTTCATATTGGAAAGGGTCTCGATTAGACAAGGACAACCTCGTAAGACCAAACAATGAAGGGTATCTTGTATTGTGCAAACTTAACCACAAGGGCATCAAGGCGCATGCAACATACAAACATGTGGAAACCAAACGGCTGATACCACAAAATTTAGTAAACCCGAGAGAAGAGCCAAGTCTTCAGATGTTTACGGAAGATCGCCAGAGATGGTTGGCTGGAGAGTTCAAGGGGGAGCGAATTCCATAACTTAGGTGCCAAGGTGGAGAAGGCTCTTCCTCCCCATTTGGTTCTCCTGAATCTAGGGACCGTGAGTAGATTTCTGGAGGCTGAGCGGAGCGTTCTGTTAGGGGTATAAAGGCTGATTAGGGACCTGATCCCTTCCGAGCCTAAGCCATATACTGCCCTGTGAGCCAGGCATAGGAGCTTAAAAGAGATCCTGGCCTGAATCGGCAGCCAGTGAAGATCTTTTCTGGCCTTTGTAGCCGATGAACGCCTAGGTAGGTTTAAGACCATCCTGGCTGCGGCGTTCTGGACCACCTGGAGACGCTGAAGTGACTTCTTGTTTATGCCCGCGTATAACGCATTACAATAATCAAGTCTGGAGCCCACCAGGGCAACCGTTAATTGTCTACGGGCATCGGATGATAAATAGGGGGCGATCTTTTTTAGTGCCCGGATGATGGCGCAACATGTGGACACTGTTTTGTTAACTTGATGGTCGAAGGAGAGGTCAGGGTCTATAAGAACTCCCAGATTCCTGGCCAAGCGGGTCGGCTGGGGACAGTCCCCCAAGGAAGCCGGCCACCAGTCCCCTGACCAGAGATCATGACCCCCTCCAAAGACCAAGACCTCCGTCTTTTCTCCATTCAACTTCAAGTAGTTGCGAATCATCCAGTGCGCAACTACCTCCATGCAGGATCTAAATTTAAGGGCCAAATCTTTTATTGACCCGGGGGTAGAGACGATAATCTGGGTGTCGTCGGCATACGACAGAATCTGAAACCCAAAAGATCGTACAATTTCGGCAAGTGGGGTCACGTAGATGTTAAACAGAAGAGGGCTCAACGAAGAGCCCTGCGGGACCCCACATTGCACCGCCTGGTAAGATGAAAGAAATTTGCCCAACTTTACTCTCTGCCTTCTCTGAAGTAAAAAGGAGGAAAGCAGATTCAGGGCACTGCACTCCACACCTATCCCCTTTAGCCGGTCGACCAGAATAGAGGGGGACAGGGTGTCGAAAGCTGCCGTTAGATCCAACAGCACCAGAAGAGTGGTCTGTCCTCTGTCTACCTCTGATCTGATATTATTGATCACGACAGTGAGGGCAGACTCGGTGCTGTGGGCAGCACGAAACCCATGTTGGGAGCAGTCCAATGGTCTTGAGATCTGAGGAACATCAACGTAAATTATTGTACGTACATGAGAAATAATCTTCTGCCTCCACCACCCAACTTGAAAATCTGGATAACCTCACTGAACATTACATTTAGTCAATGACAGATATATTTGACTCACTTACCCCAAAGCATCTCAAAAGGATTCCTAGCAAAAATTCAAAACCTTGTTCCAATGTCTCCCTTAATGAGGAATGATGTAAACCAAGGCTTGTAGAGAGGTCTTGGAGAAACTCCACTTCTATACCAAACCTCAAGCAGCTAAGGATGACAAGGAATGCTCATAAAAAATATATCTATAGCACCAAAACAGATCACTTTAGGTCACAGCTTGACAATGCCAAAAACAGACCAAAAAAAATATTTGAAATCATCAAACGATAAACGAATTGCTCAACTAATCAACTGTCAGCACCCAATGACTCACTCCCTAGCGGTGAGACGTTCTCAGCTCACTTCATTGAAAAAGCAAGAAAGATTGAACTAGAACTGAAACTCTCCTTACCTTGCACGCATTGTCAGTCTCAGTCCATTCCCTCTGCATGACTTCCTTTTGAGAGTCTGCCTCTTGCTGGCTTGGTTGATTTTACTCCAAAAAACAGTGCATCATGGAATTACTTTATACTACCAAACGATGCTGAGCTATTCAATAACATAACTTCATTTAAACCTTCAGATCATTTCAATGATCCTATGCCCACAAAGTTTTTTAAAGACCTTACATTGTCCATTCTCCTCCTCTGTTCTAAGATTGTCCATGAATCTCTCTACAAGGCGTGATTCCAGATTGACTCAGATAGGACAAGTCACCCCCATTCCTAAGAAGCCAAATGCTGACTTATCTGACTCTAACAACTTCCGATCTATTTCTAATATCAGAACTCTAGCCAAAATACTTGAGGAATGCGTGCACACACAACTCTGCAAGCACATCGAAAAGTTTCTGCTCCTTGACCAATACCATTCGGGCTTCAGATCCAATCACAGTACGGAAACTGCTCTAACACACATTGCTGATGATGCACTAAGACTACTCTCCCAGAATGAACCATTCCTGCTTATAATGCTTTCTCTGACATGGTCAAACATGACATCATGATTGATCTGCTCAAAAAAATGGATGGGGTTATCGGGTCCAGTGTTAAATTGGTTTGCATCATTCCTTCAAAATAGAACACAAAGAATCAAAGTCAACCATGACCTTTCCAACAATAAGCCGATCTTTTTTGGAGTATATCAAGGATCAGTACTCACACCCATACTCTTCAACGTGTACATGCAACTTCTCATCAAAATTCTGAACAGCACAAGCATACACTACCTCATGTACGCCGATGATACTCAATTGTATATGAAAATGTCGTCATCCGAGGACGTCAAAACTCTTAACTGTGCACTCCTGAAAACTCAACACTTGTTATCTCACAACCACCTTATATTAAATACACTCAACAGAATTCCTCCTGATTGTCCCCCTGATCATTCTGTCTCCATGCAGGACTGGCTCAAACAACAAACAGCCCTCAATTACATCCCACATGTTGTTAACTCCACTAGATCCCTCGGCATAACTTTGGACAAATGCCTAAATATGCAAGACCCCATCAGTGCAACAACAAGACAGACCAAATCAGTGCAACAACAAGAGGAGCCAATAAATGTCAAACTAGTCCTGCCTCTTAAGGACATGAAACTATCTGTCCAATCCCTAGTTATCTCCTGTTCATACTACGGAATTGTGTCCCTGGTTAGGCTAAGCAAAGCTAAAGTGTCCCCTTTAAGGGCCATTTTGAACTCTGCTGCCAGACTGATCACGGGATCAAGAAAACGTGATCACATCACAGCAGATTTCATCCAACTCAAATGCTCTCTCTCGATGCAAGGATCTAGTACAAGATAGCCTGCTTAATGTACAAAGTGCTGCATCACAACAGTCCCACTTACTTGGCAAAAAAGTTGAACTATCTGGGGCCAAGCGAGCACTTAGAAGTTCCAACAATCTACTGCTGGAATCAAAAAATTCAAAAAGAAGAGAACCTACAACCGCACCTTCTCCGGTCTTGCTCCAAGAATATGGAATGCTCTTCCACCCAAAATCACAACAAACCCATCCATAGCCGTGTTAAAAAAAGAAGTCAACAGATTGCTCCTGAATAGCTACCTGCAACAATAGACCTGTAGCCTCCCAAACTAACTGTTATTTCTTGTTTACAGCTTTGGCCTACCTTCCTACTAAGCAATTTGTTTCCTGTGTAACCTTTTATTTGGTTTAATATTTTCTTCTTTACCAGCTTAACGTCTCTGCTTCGATGTACAGTGCTCTGATACCCTAGCAGGTCTTGTTTGCTCTATGTAAAACTTTTCAAATAAATGTACTATCGACAGACATTAGTGATCAATCAAAACAGTAGAAGAAGGAAAAAACCTCCGGAGACTCCTGCAGTTGTCCATAGCTACCATCAGCATACAGGAGCATACACAACCCGGAGTGGGTCTTGATTGATGGAAGAAGATGTAGCAGCCTAAAATAAGAGGGAGACATACATCAAAATCACATTGTAGCCTGGAATACCACATGAGGGGGAATGCACAACTTGCATTTCCATGAAGAATACACAGAGCCTTGTTAGGGGTTGGTTGAAATCAGTAATATGAGAGCAGGGGGTGCTGTCCACGGTTGCGACTTCTCAGCTACACTGGATATTTGGACACTCATGTTGCGACTTCCTAAATGGTACTGGTTCTACTATGGTTATTTGGGTAGTTGACAGGAAGGATGCAGGTACTGGTGCCACATACTGACTTATTCCATACACCAGGAACACTTTGATACTGAAGTGGTATTCAGAATTAATACCACTGCAATATTCCAATGATTAGACTAGTATCCTAGAATATAAGAGACCTCAATTTGCCCGATAAAAACATGGGGTATAGAAGTCAATCCGTAGTGAAAATGCAGATGTGATATGTTTACACGAAACCATCCTACTATCCAAAGACATTAGATTAATGCCCCACAGGTTATTCCCTACACAGTTGTTTGCAACAGCCACAGGTATAAAGACTAAAAGAGTGATACTGGCTTCACATAATCTGCTATATATAGAAAGTACAGAAGCAACTACAAATACACTAGAAGGGAGTTATATAATTCTAGTAGGCAAACTCAATGGGAGAGAGCTTACCCTGGTAGCCTCATATGTCCCAACATCAATCAAGAGGCGCTTATTAATACGATCCTGGATATAGTGCAGAAGCACACAAGAAGAAAAATCCTATGGGCAGGACATTTCAATGTAGTTCATCATCGAGACAGAGAGAAATGAATATTAGAGTGACACATTAGAGGGAGAATGTCCCACGCCCTACAGTCTAAAGTATCAGATGCAGGATTATATGTCATGTGGATGGAGACTCTCCCTTAGAGGAGGCAGGGCTGGTCCCTATCCCCTCTCCTCTTCGCACTAGCCCAGTTGGTCAGACAGTCCCCCCTTGGTAAAGGGAATGAGCTTTAGGGACCTACAACATAAGACACACCTCTTTTTAGATTACATTTTGTTGACACTGGTAGACTACGTATGCTCCATATAAGCAATACCTCTCCATTGTGAGGGCCTCAAGGTGGAGACCCTTATTTACCTGATGTATGGGAAGGATGACGGCCATGGAAGTTAATATCCGTCCTATATTGCTGTACTGTCTAGACAAGCTCTCCTGAAGTCAATCGCCTCCTCCTGACTGATACCAGAGCCCAGACTCCTGCCCTGACCCGACAGGCAGCCAGCAGTAGTAAGGGCAGGTAATACTGCCCTTCAGGCCCCAGTGCCTCTATCCCCTCAAGGTCTCTAGTGCCCCCAGGAGCCTTGCCACCCTTTTTTCCTGCTGTCCCAGATTGCAGTTTTTCCTGCCCTCCCGCTCCCCCCCAACACTCCTCCCAGGACCTACTTATTAGAGGCTGCAGCATGGCTCCATTGAGCAGGTCCAGAACGGCTCGCCAGAGATCTGACTGCTGTCAGCAGCCAGACTCCTGCCTGACCTCACAGCCAGCATCACTAAGTGTTGGTAAACAGTTCTTCAGGCCACAGCTCCGCTATCCCCTCAAGATCTCCAGTGCCCCCAGGCGCCTTGCCACCAGTTTGTTTGCCATCCCAGATCGACGTTTTTCTCGCCCTCTTGCTTTCCGCTCTCCCACTTCCACCTCTCCATTACCCCATCATCCCTCCCAAGGCCTGTTTAATGGAGGCCGCAGCACGGCCACACAGCGGATGCGCTCAGCTGGTGCATCAAAGGCAAGCCCGTCTGCGCCCATCTGCACCTGGACCACGCCCAGAACCAGGAACCCTGGCCCTCCGGACTCTCACAGGTACTCTACCCCTGATCTCAGTACCCTAGACCCAGGACTCAACAACAACTGTAATGCCAGAAACCGGTCCCAGGAAGCTTGTTTCCTTTCCAGTAAAAGAATTGGCTTGGTAGTTTGGTCTGCCCTGTTCCCATGATGCACTGGGCCAGGGACAGACTAATTTGCATGTAGCCAGGTTCTGAGCTGGGATGGAGCAGTGAGCTAAAAATCGGTGATGGATCAAGCCCTGATCTGTTGACTGGGTATGAGTGTTCTGCTTAATTCAGATACTCTGTCCATCACCACCCCCTTTTCTGAATCGTTTTGTCCACCATAAGCGTGGAAGGGTATGCTCAGACATGAGTCCCTTGCTCACTGCACCATCAGGATTCAAGCAAGCCGGGCCAAAGACGGCTGTAATGCCAGAAACCGGTCCCCGGAAGCTTGTTTCCTTTCCAGTAAAAGAATTGGCTTGGTAGTTTGGTCTGCCCTGTTCCCATGATGCACTGGGCCGGGGACAGACTAATTTGCATGTAGCCAGGTTCTGAGCTGGGATGGTGCAGTGAGCTAAAAAACGGTGATGGATCAAGCCCTGATCTGTTGACTGGGTACGAGTGTTCTGCTTAATTCAGATACTCTGCTCATCACCACCCCCTTTTCTGAATCGTTTTGTCCACCATAAGCGTGGAAGGGTATGCTCAGACATGAGTCCCTTGCTCACTGCACCATCAGGATTCAAGCAAGCCGGGCCGAAGACGGCTGTAATGCCAGAAACCGGTCCCCGGAAGCTTGTTTCCTTTCCAGTAAAAGAATTGGCTTGGTAGTTTGGTCTGCCCTGTTCCCATGATGCACTGGGCCAGGGACAGACTAATTTGCATGTAGCCAGGTTTTGAGCTGGGATGGTGCAGTGAGCTAAAAAACGGTGATGGATCAAGCCCTGATCTGTTGACTGGGTACGAGTGTTCTGCTTAATTCAGATACTCTGTCCATCACCACCCCCTTTTCTGAATCGTTTTGTCCACCATAAGCGTGGAAGGGTATGCTCAGACATGAGTCCCTTGCTCACTGCACCATCAGGATTCAAGCAAGCCGGGCCGAAGACGGCTGTAATGCCAGAAACCGGTCCCCGGAAGCTTGTTTCCTTTCCAGTAAAAGAATTGGCTTGGTAGTTTGGCCTGCCCTGTTCCCATGATGCACTAGGCCAGGGACAGACTAATTTGCATGTAGCCAGGTTCTGAGCTGGGATGGTGCAGTGAGCTAAAAAACGGTGATGGATCAAGCCCTGATCTGTTGACTGGGTACGAGTGTTCTGCTTAATTCAGATACTCTGTCCATCACCACCCCCTTTTCTGAATCTGTTCCAGAGGAGGCATTGCTAGTGGTGGCCCGTGCCCTGTGTCTTGCACCACTGCCGGTTGTGGTTTGTGCGCTGGATTGTGGTGTGCTCAGCCTTCGGACTTGGGTTGGACCAGCCTGTAAGTCCTCATCAGCATCCGTTGACTCTGACGCCATTGGTTGCAGTGCTGCAACTAGTCTGCGCCGTTTGAGTGGCACTGATTGTGCTTCCCTTGTTGCACCCTGCTCCTCCTGCCCTGCCCGGTCCTCATCTGTAGCTGTCTCCACCCCTTCAGCCACTGTATCCTGTGTTGTTGGGCCAGCTGTAAAATTAAATGCACACATGAGTTGTGTGTCATGTTATTTTTTAAAGCATTAAAGTTCTTTATATAACTAATGACATGACTACTTGTCTATTTTTCACATTGCAAGTATGACTCTTCCCTATGTACCCTTTGTAGGTGTCACAGGACCAAGTTTCAGTGCATGGGACTACATTTCCCATAATGCAATTCTGGGTGACCTTGAACACATGGACTGGATTTCTACTCATGCGTGGGTGTTTGGGGCTGTGAGTGGGATGGGTATGTTTTGGGGATATTGGCATGCATCTTACCTTGTCTTGTGTCTCTATATTCTGAGCTGTCAAGACCAGCCATGCCCATCACAGACTCAGGCATGAGTGTGCCCTCCACCAACTCCTCCAGGGACATCGGCTCTGTTGCAGTTGAGGTCCCACCTCCAGTCGAATTTTGCCTCTGCCAATCTGGTGGCCACCATCTCCTTTGATCTTTGCCTCATATCGTACCACCTCTTCCTTAAGTCCTCAATGGAGCGGTGGGTTACGCCTATCGCATTGGCTTTTTCTTGGATATCAATCAAAATTTTCCTCTTCCTGGCCTCAGGAACACGGAGTGAGCTTTTCCCAAACAGGAGGTCATGTTGCCTCACAACCTCCTCTGTCAACACCTCAAGCTCCCTCTCAGAGAGCTTGTCACCACCCTGGGAATCCATTTAAGCTCCTTTGAGATGCAGAGACAAAAGCACACTCCCTCCGCACAGTCTCTCAGGCAGCAAATGAGTCAGGAACAGATGCAGGCAATCAGGTGCCGCATGGGCAGTCACACTTCCTGGTTGTGATGCAATCATTCTGCACCTGAATTGCTTTTTTCCGTTTTTGCAATTCCTTAATAGCGAATTCGCTATTAAGGAATCGCTGTTTGAGTAATCTCTCTTTGATTCTGAGAGTTTTTGGTAATCTCTATTTTTTAGCCATTTTTTACCTACATCGCGTTTTGCGATTCCGAAAATGCGATTCGCAGAAAATTGCATTTTCAGAATCGCAAAAATGAAATTACCTACATATGCCCCACTGTCTCCACCGGCCGAGACCCTACCTGATCGACTCAGGTGTCTCCTGATCAATGCCAGATCACTGTGCAAACATGCCACAGAAGTCTGGAACATCATTTCCACCCTCGCCTGATGGGACTTTCATCACAGACACCTGGCTCGCCCCTGTGTCAGCACCGGACAACCGGCCACCGCAACACCTTGAGGCTATAAGATGAAACACGGCGTCCGCACCAACAGACATGGAGGCAGCATTGTCATTGTATCCAGGGAAGCAATCATTTGTATGACCACCGAAGACAAAACCGCATTGTTCAAGGAACACTTGAATTTCCAGCTCCATACCCACGACAAAGCCATCATCAGAGGCATCCGCATTTAGCGACTCCCAGAACCACGAACCGGCTTCAGCGACACCATCACAGAATTTAGCACTCTGCTCACCATCAAATCCAAACGCTTGATCTTTCTGGGAGATCTTAATTTTCACTTGGACGACCTCACAGACTCCAACTCCACTGACCTCCTGGAACATCTGGGCATCAGTCTCACGCAGTTGGTCCCAGACCCCACTGGACACATCCTGGACTCCATCTTCACATCCAGTAACAGAATCAGTTACAGCCACACCATGGGACTCACCTGGTCTGATCATTCCATTGTACACTTTACCATCACCGGGTCCCCTGGCACCACCCCAACCGACACAGCGCTTCTTTCCGCAGCTGGACCAGGGTCAATCAACACCAATGGACTGACACCCTCAGCCTGATGCTCCACCAGCATGAAACAAGCAGTAGAGAACTCCAACGTCTGGATCACCTGCACCGCCGACCTAGTCACCCCCACCAAACCAGCCAGAACAGACTCACAAAACGAGCCAGCTGGTACACCCCAGAACTCAGCGCGTTAAAACGCAGATGCAATGAACTGGAAAGAAAATGGCACTCCAGCAGAAATGACAGTGATCCAGCCATCTTCAAGTTTGCCCTCAAAAACTACCACCACCTCATCAACACCATAGAAAAGATATCCCTGGCACACCACGTTGAGGCCAGCGCCAGCCAGACTAAGGAACCCTTCGCTATCGTCAGAGAGTTCCCCTGCCCATCAGCCACAGAAAATTCAATCCCTTCCTCACAGGAACTCTGCAATGCACTTGCAGATCACTTTCACAACAAGATATCCACCATGTACAGAAACTTCAATCCCCAAGCCACTAACCTCTTCAGCATCCCCACTCGACAGCCATCGACCACCCTCTCACCAAATGGTAACAACACAGCAAAGCAAACACCAAGGCCCTAATGAACTCCATCCACTGAAGAGCACCCGCCGACTCTTTCACCTTGGAAGTGATGAGATCGGCCACCAGCTTCCCACCACCTCAACACATGTGTCTAACTGCTAGAGCGGTCGACCTCGAAGCTGGGGAACTAGGTTCAAATCTCAGCAGGGATGCTCAACATCTTGTGATTCTGGGCAAATCATATAATCTCCCCTGCCTACCAAAAATGAATGTGTCTGTTTGTAACGTAACTGGTGCTCATGTAAAGAGCTCTGATACGTTCAGGTCGAGTTCGCACTATATAAAACTATAAAAAAAATCCATTCCCACATCCACCTTCCCCAATGCCTGGAAACACTCTGAGGTCTGACCCCTCCTCAAGAAACCCTCCGCAGACTCCAATGACCTCCCTACCTATCATTCCATCTCGCTGCTTCCATTTCTCGCCAAAGTCCTGGAGGAGTCCATCAGCCCCCAACTCACAGAACACCTAGAGAGAAGCAACCTTCTAGATCCCTCCCAAACAGGATTCAGAGCCACCACAGCACCGAAACAACCCTGATTTCCGCAACAGACGACATCCGGGCCCTATTCGACAAACAGGAATCAGCTGCCCTGATCCTTCTCAACCTCTCCCCTGCCTTCGACACATCTCCCACCACACACTCATCAACCAACTGCACAGAGCGGAATCAAAGATGATGTTCTCGGGGCGCACTCAGAAGATCCATCTCCCTCCCTTCACCTCACAGCCAAAGCAAGGCTCACCCATCAGTCCCACCCTCTTCAACATCTACATGACACCGCTAGCAGACATTGTCAGAGCCCATGACATCAACATCAACATCATCTACGTCAATGACACCCAACTCATCCTCTCACTCTCAGCGGACCCCACTACGATGAAAACCAACTGTACCAAATGCATGAAGAATGTCTCAGCCTGGATGACAGGCAACTGCCTGAAACTCAAAATGAACAAAACTGAGGTACTGATCTTTGCATCCACACCTCCTTCTGGAATGACTCCAGGTGGCTATTGGAACTCGGATCCACCGCCACTCTGAAAGATCACTGGAACCTCGGCATCATCATAGACAGCAAACTCTCCATGAAACGGCAGGTCAACATCATCTCCTCAGCCTGCTTCCACATGCTCCGCATGCTCCACAACATTTTCAAAGGGCTACCCACCGGCACCAGAGAAAAACAGAGACGCAGACCCTCATTGTCAGCTGTCTGGACTACGGCACCGCACTTTATGCAGGCACCACCGCTGAACTCATGAAAAGACTCCAGACGACCCAGACTGCAGCAGTCAGACTGATCCTCAACTTACCCAAAAGGACCCACATTTCCCACCACAGGCTCCCAATCCACAAGAGATGCCATTTCAAGCTTCTGACTAACGCCTACAAATCCCTTCATGACCAAGGACCAGCATACATGAACCACTGCCTAAAGTTATAACAGCCACTCAGAAACTGCCGCACCACTCACCTCTCCCTCTCACAGACAACGCGCATCTGCGGCACCGGAGGATGATCCACCTCCCACCTCGCGCCAAATCCTGGAATGCCCTTTCCATCCCCCTTCAAGCATCATCCTCATTGTCAGGCTTCAGGAAGGGACTCAAGGCCAGGCTCTTTTACCGAGACCCTCAGCCCAGCTCCTAGATACCCTCAAGGCTATATAAGCTCAGTTTGATTGATTGTTTGATACTCCTTTCATTGTCTACCAGTATGACTACCCTTGCAAGATTTTCACTAGTTTCAGTCGGCGTGTGCTAGAGTCATTTGGCAGAAAGGTAGGCATACAATACCTAGCAAAGTGATGTAAGACATTATCGGTTCGGGTGATATGTGCCTACAAGACATAAAGGACAAATTCTCAGCAGCACGAGTACACATTGCATTCAAATGGTGACTCTGGAACAAAAAAACACTGATCTATATTGGAAATGCACTGATTGGGAAGGCCCCCTTCTCCCTGGCTCCCTAAACATGCTAGGCTAAAAGTGGCCTATGTCTGGGATAGCATAAGACCCCTCATGGAAATATGGGGCTCTTTCCCTATATATACATCAATAACAACTTTCCCCCTTCCTGGTTACCGAAATACTGACCAACTTGAGGGGATATCAACAAGGGGCCGCAGTAATCATCAAAAATCGCGCTCAGCGCGATTTGCATTATCGCCGTAGGTTGCCGGTTCACTTCGCCGTATTAGCGGCGTATTTACAACGATTTGCTAACAGGCAATGTGAAATCTTCGATATACGCCGATTTAAAGCAACATCGCCTGAAAACCAGCGAAGTAAGCATTGCGCTGAGTAAAATGTTGATAATAGGGAGAAGTGGATGTAACCTTACAATCCATCTCCCATTATGCACATGGCTAAGTCGGAAAATTTCCAGACGTTAGTTTTCGGCAATGCTGCGCGTTGTCTGGGCCGGTTGTTGATACCGCGATGTGCAGTTAGCAATCAATTTCCCTGTTCTTTCCTGAAGATACGCCTACTTTGCATCTCATTAGCGATGCAAAGCGAGGCTTTACTGTAGCAGCAGCAAACATGCGCTAATGTGTTAGACCCCCTTCCAGTTACAGAGAACGGCAGACCCAACTATTTCCAAATTAGATAATGGGTGATGCACACGACAAATATAGAGGCAGGGACTAGAGAACTTACACCGTTCGAGAAACTACCACAGGCATTATACCAGCCATATAAACTACAATGAAATGACCCTACAGGCAGAAATGGAAGAGAGTATCAGAGACTGAGGTAACACAGGAAGAATGGTCCATGCCCTGTAAGGACATACCGAAACGGATCCGTAGAGTTCAGGGTAGAGAGATACTCTATAAAGTCATGCACAACTGGCGTATGACCCCCACAAAAAGTAAAACAGCTGTAGTAAGCATGGGCGGAAAATCCGTTACGCTCGCGGATTTTGCGGATTTTAGGTAAATTCGCAATCCGCGAGATTCGCGAATTTCCCGCAAAATCCGCAAATTCGCACGCAGCGGATTTTTTTTCTTTGCGGTGTAAGTTCGCAATTGCGAACATGTAGGTGCGGCGGGCAGCAACAATCTCGCACTCGCGAAATTACAAAAATTGCAATTCCGCACAAGAAATCTACTAGCAAGCAGCATAGACCTTCTGATAATGATTATTTTTATCAGAATAACTCCTCAGGTTGACATTTGCCTGCACTTTTTTAGATTTGAGGCCTTTTGATTTTCTTTGGAAAACTTTTGGATTAGAAATCAACTTTCTCATATAAGCTTGGTGGGGCATTAAAGTTGCTGTAATGCTGCTCTGCAGAAAAACGAGTTTTGCAAAAGTGAAAGCAGGTTCAAAAGTTCAAACTCATCATTAGTAACCATTCCCTGTAGTGCTTCCTGACAAGGGCCCCTCCAAAGTTCAGTTGCTAGTTGCAACAATTGTTCAGTTGCTAGTTGCAACAATTGTATGACCCTGCTCTGACCCTCACAGCAGGCTCATAGAATAGCTACAAGTAGGCCACAAAGGTCCTGGAAAAAAAATTGCACTGCAACAGAAAGCAAATTACAGATAAGGATGCAGGTGCCAGACTGGAATTTTAAAACAGTGACACATTAATAAATCAACCCCAAATTAATTCATGTCAGTTGAAGCAGGCAGGTGTGCTTGCTTTTTCCCCCCATAATCTACAGTGATGATGAACCAGAGGGTGGCATAAGGCATTGATGTACCAGAGGGTGGCATGGGTAAAACAGAGGGTGGCAGGGGTGAAACAGAGGGTGCTGGGAACCTATGATGATGAACCAGACGTAGAAACAACATAATCGTGACCGTTGCGAGCCGACATGTAAGTTCGCGATTGCGAACTGTTACAAAACCCTCGCGAACTGTCAGAAATCCTTGCGAACTGGCAGAAATCCTTGCGAACACAAAACAAATTCCGCAAATTCGCGAGAATTCGCGGATTTTGCGGATTGCGAGTTCGAAAATCCGCAAAATTCGCGAACGCGAGATTCGCAAAATTCGCCCATGCTTAAGCTGTACCCACACACAAACAGTAAATGCTGGTAGGGGTGTGGAATGGAGGGCTCCATCCAAAATGTTCCTGTCCAGCGCTGGCTGGCCGTGGAATGGAAAGAAATCACATAATGAAGGCTACAAGCCTGCCAATCCCTTCAGACCCATCCACAACAATCTTGGGCATCCGACCCAGGTATTGTGGGGACTTGGGAGGGGAAATGGACTGTCATCAGGAACATGTAGTTGGCAGCAAAATAGGAAATCACAGTGAATTGAAAAACCCTACGGGGACTGGTGTGGTGCCTCGGCTCGCAGTGTGTGGAACTTCAAGGCAATGAAGGTGCTGTGGTTTGTTTTACGTGACGAACGCAAGAAATCCGAAGCCATTTGGGACCGGGTGATGGAGCACCTGCAGGATGACGCAGATGCAGTACCTGCAGGAGGACGCAGATGCAGTACCTGCAGGAGGAGGAAGCATTGAGTGCTTGCAGGAGGACGTAGGATGGAGCACCTGCAGGAGGACGCAGGATGAAGTACCTGCAGGATTACGCTGATGGAGAACCTGCAGGATGATGATTCGAGAGGTACCGGGATTCGAACTGATGGGTTTTACAGTCAAACAGCAGGAGCTGATACTTTGCTCGGGTGTCCTGTGCTATCGTCCCCCGGGACCGGCACCTTCCATATCGCTCCTTATTGACCTGATCTACGAACTCTCTAGCTCCCACTCCAAGTTACTGATTCTTGGTGATTTTAACTTGTGGGCAGGTGGCTCACTGGACAATGCACTCTTTTCCCTCAGTCAAGCCTGCATGGACATCAAGTTGGAACAGTTGGTGAATGCCACCACGCATCGGAAGGGTCATATCCTGGACTTAATATTTGCGGATCCACAATGGGTATCAATAGAGGATATTAAGTGCCAGTTCTGGACAGACCACTTTCTGATTTTGTTCTCTCTTTGTTCAGAGGATCACACCTCGTGGGAGGCCGGATTACCCCAAGCCAAGCTAGAGAGACCTTGGTCCCGAATTCTCAAAACCTCTCCACTGCCGAATATCTTAGGTAAGGACTTTAAGCTTGGCAACACAGCTGAAGAGAGTTACACTCTCTTCTGCCAGTCCATCTCGAGCTCGCTGGATAAGTTGGCACCCCTCCGGAAGTCACGAGGGAGGGTGAATCGAGCTAGCCCTTGGTATACGAGCGAATTACGCCAGCTTAAACTTGACTGTAAATGTGCAGAAAGGGCGTGGAGGAAACAGTACTTAGAATCGGAGAAAACTGTGTTCCGGACCGCCATACAAAAATACAAGGCTCAGATCAAGATGGCTAAAGCGACCTATCTTGAATCCACCTTGAATCAGGCCCCAAATAAGGCACAGGCCCTCTTCAAAATTGTCAGGGACCTTGCCCACCCTACGTGCGTGGCCAGCTCCGTCCCCTCATCGCAAGTTCTTTGTGACTCACTTGCTGATGCCTTTGAGGAGAAAATCTGCAAAATCCTGGAGGGTCTGCAGGACCCAGTTAATTCCACCACTGGTTTGGGAGCTCCGGAGGCGATGGCCAGTCGACCCCTGCAGAGGGTTTCTCACCTCTGTTTGGAAGCTCCGGCCACGCCTACCAGTCGACCCCGACCAGAGGACCGGGCCCTCAGCCTGGGAGCTCCGGCGATTGAGGCCAGTCGACCCCAGCTGAGTAGCTTTCCCCTTCCCTCTTTGGACCAGGCCCTCAGTCTGGGAGCTCCGGCGATTGAGGCCAGTCGACCCCAGCTGAGTAGCTTTCCCCTTCCCTCTTTGGACCAGGCCCTCAGTCTGGGAGCTCCGGCGATTGAGGCCAGTCGACCCCAGCTGAGTAGCTCTTCCCTTCCCTCCTTGGACCAGGCCTTCGGCCTGGGAGCTCCGGCGATTGAGGCCAGTCGACCCCAGCTGAGTAGCTTTCCCCTTCCCTCCTTGGAGGAGTTTGGCAGCCTAGCCCTCACGATCTCATCTGGCTCGCCTCTTGATCCTCTTCCTCCAAAACTCTGGAGGATGTTTCAGGAGGAACTCTTCCAGCCTTTGCATTCCATCTGCTGCCAATCGTTTGAAACAGGGACTGTACCGGGTTACTGGAAGAAGGCAGTGGTATCCCCGCTCTTAAAAAAACCTACGCTTGACCCTGCTTGCCTCTCCAATTACCGGCCAATTTCCCTGCTTCCTTTTCCAGTCAAAATCATGGAAAAATTGGTTACCCTCACTCTGTCCGGCTTCTTAGACGGGAACACCTGGTTGGATGAGACGCAATTCGGTTTTTGCCCAGCTCATGGGACGGAATCCGCGTTAGTGACCGTGTTAGACAATCTGCGGGCGCAAGTCGACAGTGGTCGGGCAGCCTTTCTGGTGCTGCTCGACATGTCGGCCGCGTTCGACACGGTCAGCCATCCTACCTTGATATCGAGGCTGGAAGAGTGCGGGGTCAAAGATAAGGCCAGGGACTGGCTAATTTCCTATCTGGACAACCGTCAGCAACGGGTTTTGCTCCCTCCCTTCAGCTCAGAGGAGCGGAGAGTAGGACAAGGAGTACCTCAGGGCTCAGCCATCAGCCCTATACTCTTTAATATTTACCTCCGCCCTCTGGTCCAGCTCATTAAATCATTTGGGATCTCCGCATTTAATTATGCGGATGATACCCAGCTGGTCTTTTCACTGGAGGGACAGGATGCAGTCCCATTGGAGACCTTCCACCGGTGCATGCAGGCTACAGCGGAATGTCTCCGTTTGAACTCGTTACAGTTCAATGGAACTAAGACAGAGGTCCTGCACTGCTCCAACGACCGAGTTCCCAGAGATCTCCCAAACGATTTTTGGCCCCCGTCATTTTCAGAGACGGTGTCAGCCGCACAATCGGCGCGTAATCTGGGTGTCATTTTTGGGCCCAACTTGCAGCTGGATCTGCACGTAAATAAGACCACCTCAACGTGCATGATGCTTATCCGCATGCTGCGCAAGGTTTTACCCCTCCTCCCTGAGCAAGCCAGACCCGAAGTAGTGCGGAGCACCATCCTAAGTCGACTCGACTACTGTAACGCACTACTTCTGGAAGCCCCGGTAACACTTCTGGGCAAGCTCCAAAGGGTGCAAAATTTGGCTGCCAAACTCGCCCTATCCCGCCCCTACCACAGCTCTTCCACGGCAGCGTTACAGGAACTCCATTGGCTGCCGGTCCATCTACGCGTTCGTTACAAAGCAGCGTGCATTGTGTTCAGAGCTATCCATGGCCTGGGTCCGATCCCTTTGCGAAGAATGTTTGCCTGGTACCTTCCATCCTGAGCTTTACGTTCCTCTTCATCCAGGCTACTAGTAGTTCCGCGTTTCCAGAGAGTGAGGATGGGTGGCCGATCGTTCAGAGTAGCGGCGGCCAAACT
The DNA here is from genome assembly GCF_964263255.1 of Lissotriton vulgaris. Classification (NCBI taxonomy): domain Eukaryota; kingdom Metazoa; phylum Chordata; class Amphibia; order Caudata; family Salamandridae; genus Lissotriton; species Lissotriton vulgaris. The sequence continues at coordinate 122,990,022 of NC_141691.1, read as the reverse complement.
CTGGAACTCCTTGCCAATATCCCTAAGGAGTCTTGAGGATCTCTTAGCCTTCAGAAAGGCGTTGAAAACCTACCTCTTCCCTAGGACAGGCTAGTTGCTGAATCTGCTGGATCAGTGTTCAAAGCGCCAGGATGCCCTTGGTGGTGACAGGTTGCGCTATATAAGTATACCACAATACCAATACCAATGATGGAGATGGAGTACCTGCAGGATGACGCTAATGATTACCTGCAGGATGATGATGGAGATGGAGTACCTGCAGGATGGCACTAATTATTACCTGCAGGATGATGATGGAGATGGAGTACCTGCAGGATGGCACTAATTATTACCTGCAGGATAATGCTGATAGAGTACCTGCAGGATGACGCAGATGAAGTGCCTGCAGGATGGCGCTGATGGAGTACATGCAGGATGAGTAAAGAAAATTTAAAGGAGAAACCCTTTCGAAGAAAAGGGATAGGGTTTTAGGTACTCTAAAGAAACGACAGTTCCCTTTTCTTAAGTTTTAAAGAGGTATCAAAGCCTCTGAGGGATTTTCTACCAGCAAGTCAAGGATGAGCCATATATTGTATCCAGAGTTGCAAAGAGATTGACAAATTTACAAATATAACAATTTTCAAAAACAATCTGTCAAAGATTATTAAAAACCAAAAACACACACAATACATCCAAGATTATTAGGCAACGGTGGACTGATGAGAATATGCACACTCACAGGAATATTTCATACAAAAATGTCTTTATTTAGTGATTTGACCGACCATTTAGTTAAAAGAAGAATTATTCACATTTATTCGTTGGAAACATTAAAAACTTTAAAAAAACAAAATAATGAAATGTGTCGACGCGGCGTTTCGGTGATGTGAGTTGTCACCTTCTTCAGGTTTTTAATAATCTTTGACAGATTGCTTTTGAAAATTGTTATATTTGTAAATTTGTCAATCTCTTTGCAACTCTGGATACAATATATGGCTCATCCTTGACTTGCTGGTAGAAAATCCCTCAGAGGCTTTGATACCTCTTTAAAACTTAAGAAAAGGGAACTGTCGTTTCTTTAGAGTACATGCAGGATGACACAGATAGAGTACTTGCAGGATGACGCTGATGGAGTACCTGAAGGATGACGCTGATGGAGTACCTGAAGGATGACGCAGATGGAGCACCTGCAGGAGGACATATGATGAAGTACCTGCAGGATGATGATGGAGATGGAGTACCTGCACGATGGCACTAATTATTACCTGCAGGATGGCGCTGATGGAGTACCTGAAGGATGACGCAGATGGAGTACCTGTAGGATGACGCTGATGGAGTACGTGCAGGATGATGATGCAGATGGAGAACCTGCAGGATGGCGCTAATGATTACCTGCAGGATGACGCTAATGGAATACCTGTAGGATGACATTGATGGAGTACCTGCAGGATGGCGCAAATGATTACCTGCAGAATGACACTAATGGAATACCTGAAGGATGACGCTGATGGAGTACCTGAAGGATGACGCAGATGGAGTACCTAAAGGATGGCGCTGATGGAGTACGTGCAGGATGATGATGCAGATGGAGTACCTGCAGGATGAGGCTGATGGAGTACATGCAGGATGATGATGCAGATGGAGTACCTATAGGATGGCGCTAATGATTACCTGCAGGATGACGCTAATGGAATACCTATGGGGTGACATTGATGGAGTACCTGCAGGATGGCGCTAATGATTACCTGCAGAATGACACTAATGGAATACCTGTAGGATGATGCTGATGTAGTACCTGCAGGATGACACAGATAGAGTACTTGCAGGATGACGCTGATGGAGTACCTGAAGGATGACGCAGATGGAGTACCTGCAGGATGACGCTGATGGAGTACGTGCAGGATGATGATGCAGATGGAGTACCTGCAGGATGACGCTGATGGAGTACGTGCAGGATGACGATGCTGATTTATTTATTTATTTATTTAATGCCATTTGTAGAGCGCGTACAATTACCCTTAGGCGTCTCGGCGCTGAAAGTGCATTGATGTCTCACCCTGATCAGGAAGTGCGGGGCTGGAAATTACTGATTGAATAACCATGTTTTCAGTTTTTTTCTGAACTGAAGAAGTGTGGAGCTTGTTTTTATATGGTTAGGTAGGGTGTTCCAGAGTCTGGGGGCCGCAATTGTAAAGCGGCGATCGCCCCAGGAAACTGTACGGCTACGTTGGACCACTAGTTGGTTGAGAGAGGTGGATCTGAGCGTTCTCGATGGGTTATAAGGAATCAGTTGCTTTTTAAGGAAACATGGTCCTTGATCCTGTAATGATTTGTAAACCGTACACAAAGCTTTAAATTTGACCCTATTGTGGATAGACAGCCAATGGTAGTTTTTGAGCGTGTCCGAAATGGGTACAAATTTGGGGTTTTTTGCCAGTACGCGAGCGGCAGCATTCTGCACGGTCTGTAGTTTTTTGGTAACTCTGCTCTGAGCATTGAGCAGCAGACCGTTACAGTAATCTAGTGATGTAAGCACTAGAGAGGTGACTAATGTTTTAGCTGCTGAGTCTGGTAGATAAGGTGTGATTTTTCTTACCATTCTAAGCTTGAAGTGGGCATTGGCTGCCACCTTGTTTGCATGGGCCATGAAATTAAGCTGGTCATCGAAAGTAACACCCAGGTTTCTGACTTTGACCGTGGGGCAGGGAGGTGTGCCTAGGGCCGATGGCCACCAGGTTTCCGACCAGACCGGGGAGAGATTACCAAAAATCACCACCTCCGTTTTATCGGAATTAAGCTTCAGGCAGTTCCTTGCCATCCACTCGCCGATCGCAATCATCCCGCCTTGGAATCTCTCCGCCACCCTCTGACCATCGCCCTTTATAGCCAGCACCAGCTGCGTGTCGTCGGCGTATGAGGTTAGGCTCATCCCATGTGCTTTGATGACACTAGCGAGGTCCGACACGTATCATCCAACAGATTGTTGTTTTCTATATAAGCTGATAACTGCTGGTTCATAGCCTTTTCTATAACCTTTGCTAGAAAAGGGAGACTTGCTATAGGGCGGTAGTTTTTTAGTTCACCTTTATCTAACCCAGGCTTTTTGAGCAGCGGTTTGATCAATGTATTTTTTAGTGAGTCGGGGTAGGATCCGGATGCCAGAATTGTATTACAGACGGTGGTGATAATGGGGATGACTGTGTCTAGCACAGTAGCAAGTACGAAAGTAGGGCATGGATCCAAAGCTGAGCCTGCTTTCATCGTTTTTACTATGCTCTTGACTTGGTCAGTGGTGAGGGGGCTAAAACAGGTCATGTTACTTTTGGGAGTAGTCATGGGGGTAATGGCACTACTACTGGCCTGATGGAGTACCTGCAGGATGACACAGATAGAGTACATGCAGGATGACGCTGATGGAGTACCTGAAGGATGACACGGATAGAGTACTTGCAGGATGACGCTGATGGAGTACCTGAAGGATGACGCAGATGGAGTGCCTGCAGGATGACGCTGATGGAGTACGTGCGGGATGATGATTCAGATGGAGTACCTGCAGGATAACGCTGATGGAGTACGCGCAGGATGATGATGCTGATGGAGTACCTGCAGGATGACACAGATAGAGTACTTGCAGGATGACGCTGATGGAGTACCTGAAGGATGACACAGATAGAGTACTTGCAGGATGACGCTGATGGAGTGTCGTAATTTGACAATGGCCGGGTTAGCGCTTAGCTGTGCTACACGTTTTCCCGCTTAACTTGGCTATACTTGGAAACGCCATTTTGTGTGTTACGGCGGCCATCTTAGATCATGAGCGGCCTCGTGGCCAGCGTGCCCTTTAGTCCGTTGTCCGTACCACTGACCACTCGAGTTTGCCCAGCAACAGGCTATTTTTAGTAACGGTCAAGCCTGTACATGCGCAGTCCCAACTGACCAGTCACCCCTCAGGAATGTGCCGCCAAACTGACCAGCGGGGTTGTAACCCCTCCAATGAGCTGGCTGTGTTCCAAAAATGACCATATATATACATAACGCTCTGTAACTTTGTACCGCCTATCTTTTTATTACCTGCAAATTGTATAAAAGAACGGGTCACACCGATGTTCGGTGTGATACTTCTTGCATTACCGAAGGGTGCTGTAGGAATGTACCACCACCCCATGGGGTCTTAATAAACTTGTTCTTTGTACTTTTCAGTTTCCGTGCCAACAGTTCTTTCAATGTAAGTGGGTTATCTTCGGAACATGTAGGCCTTGGGAACCCGATACTACAAATTGGCGACCACGAAGGGACTCATCGGCGACTCGGATGCCCGAAGGAGAGGTCGTGACGAAGGTTTGGAAACTCGCCATGGACGCGTACGCTGCCACTGAGTGACCCGAGTCTTGGCACCCGCGGTGTTTCTTCCTTTCCTTCTGATCTGACCTTCCAGGTGGCACCGGTCTCCGACTGAGTTCTTGATCGTCTGCGTTGCTGGATAAAGTGCCGTTTGGCTGATTCGATTAAAAGACCTTGGCAGTTGGAATCTGGACCTTTGAGATTTGGGTAAGATTTGTGATCGGTAAGGTAGTCTGCGGACGCTTACTGAAGTTCTATGATTTGTGGTCGGTAAGGTAGTCTGCGGACGCTTACTGAAGTTCTATGATTTGTGATCGGTAAGGTAGTCCTCGGACGCTTGCCGAAGTTCTATGATCTATGATTTTGATTTGAGTTAGCTAACATTTGTGAATTTGCGAATTTGTGAACTTTGAATCTATATGTGTAGTGCACTTCACATAGGCAGGCATGTAGAGATGTTTCTCTAATTTTGTTTTTTTCCCTTTGAGCGGCACATTTGTGTGAAGTACTGTAAGTGCCATTTTTACGGTATCACGCTTTCGTGATACTTTTTGAACATGCCTGTTTTAAGCACACTCCGAGGGATGTGTTGTCTTGGAAATGGTACCACAATTAGGTTAGCGGAAGCACAGCCGGCTCCCCCAGAAGGAACACCAAACCGTGATATGTACATTAAATTTGGCCTTCCCCCTATAATGTACAGTAAATTATGGAATAAATATACTAAATCAGATCCTGAATTGCAATGGCCACTACATGGGTCGTTCGATTTGCGTAAGGTTCAGTTTGTGGAGCAATGTTTGTTTCAACGAAGGTCTAGACAAAATATATTTGATTGTGTACGAATGTGGGAGAAAGCGGTGCGTGAGCGTATGAAGCGTGAGGTTGCCTTGGCGGACAAAGAGCAGCGCAAGGCTGCTCGGGATAAGGCTTTACAGCTTGAGGAAAAGGAGGCACAGGAGAAGATAGAGAGGGAAGAACGGGAACGTAAATTGCAAACGACTGGTCAATTCCCTATTCGTCGACCGCTTTATCCTGTCCTTAATAATGAAATTGATGATTTTTCGTTACTAGATCGATCACCGCCACCGTATGTTCCACCCACGGCTCCGACTGCGGACTCGGATGACGACGAACAGGATAAGTCGGGAAAAGGGAGCAAGTCGAGTGTCAGGTTACCTGCAGAAAGATCTGCGGATTTGCGTAGTTGGGCCCGTAAATTGAATACAAATTTTGTGACTGTGGCTGAAGTTCTTGCAGAGAGGGGTAAATGGACAGAACTGGAATTGATGTGTTTTTTGTGTGTGTGTGTGTGTGTGTGTGTTGGCATTTATATAGCGCACTGCTACCCGTAGGCGTCCTGGCGCTTCGACCGCTGCGAAACCCTTCCTGGCTTCCCCGAGAGATGGTCCCTTAATGGGTATCTCCAGGGTGCGACCAGGCATCCCCGGCGGTCTGGGGGGCCGTTAGTGAAGATGAGGCAAGCTAATGCCCAGAGTTGCCGAGTGTGACCGCTGATCAGAGTGGGCACCGAGGCGAGAGAATTATCGAGTCCGCTGACCCTGGTCCAGAAACCTGCCGCGCCGGGAATCGAACCCTGGTCCCGGGCCGTCCTCTGCTCTCGGGCCTGCCGCCTCTAACCAGTGAGCCACACTACTTCACTAGCTGATGAAGTCGTTACTGCATTTCGTAAATATTCGGACACGTTAGAACCTAAGGCTGTAGCGGTTCATCATGAGAATATAGGTAAAGGTTTATTTGTTCTTGCAGATGTTGATACGTTTTTCAAGCAACTGATGCAGCTGCGGGATGAGACGTCCAGATTGCGAGACGAGCGGAAAAAGAATAACGAGTCCGGGCCGGAGTCTACTGGGCAATCTAAGGAGTGTTCTCTCCGGGGTTCAGATAAGAGTTCTACAATGCATGTTATGCCTATGCGTGAAGCCGCACCTTTGTATGTTCCGCCTAAAGGGGAAGGTACAGATGATGATAAATTGTCAAAGGATGCAAAGGGATATTTCGTATATAATTGGGTGTATACGCCTTGGAATAGAGCGGATGTTATGGCGTTAAAAAATTCTTTACCTGATCTTCGTAAAAACCCGGCAGCATTTTATGAAGGGGTTGAAGGGGCTATTTCGTCCTGTGTCATGACTTTGGTCGATATAGATTTGTTTTTTGGGTTAATTCTTCCGCCTGACATGTGGAGACTAATTCGTAAGAATAATGATGAAACAATACTTGGGGGAACATGGAAGGAAATAAATGCAGCTGATTTAGATAGGGAACCGGCATGTAAGCCATGTCAGTTGATTTTAGACCTCCCGGCGGCTATTTTGGTTAAATTAAAAACGCTCGTCCCATCTAAGAAGATCGATTGGACCATGTTAGCTTCGTGCAAACAAAAGCAAGATGAAACGGTTTCAGATTTCTTTACACGCTTCGAAGAGGCGTTTCATGATTACAGTGGTCAATCGTTAACAGACGATACGGGTAGGCATTTGTTTGTAGATAAGTATGTGGCTAATCTCCTGCCAGAGATTGCGAAAAGATTGAAGTCGAGTGAAAGTTCCTGGGCCACGGTGACCCCTGCGTCTTTGTTAACTATGGCTCAGTATTATGAGCGGCAGGAGTTGGAGGCGAAAGAAAGTGTTGATAAGAAAGCAAAAGAATTGAAAACGAAGGTGATGTTGGCACAGGTTCGTGGAACGCAATCTAGAGGGAATGATAGAGGAAGACGAGGAGGGGGCAATGCGTCGTACGGGCGTACGGATATAGCGGAGGATCAATATGCTTACTGTAAGGAGTTTGGACATTGGGCTGATGATTGTCCGGTACTTCGTGAACAACGTAGTCAGCGTGGTCGAGGAGGTGTTAGGTCGAGGGGCAGTTATACGGGGGCGAGAGGTGGTGGAGGTGACCGTGGAAGGGCTGAAGAGAGGGGCCGTGGCCAGGATGAACGAAATGCTTTTGATAGACGAAATCAATATCAGATATCGGAGGGTGAGAATGTGGAACATCAAGATTATGTGCACGCATAGGATTGCGTAGGATGGGGTACGGAATCAATTGAAGTGCCGGTAGATCAGAAAGGTCCATATGTAACAGCGGGCATTTTGGGTTCTACTGATCAATTTCTAGTCGACACAGGAGCTACTCGTAGCGCTTTGTCAAAAAACTTGGTTCCGAGGGCTCCCCTGTCTGGCGAAATGATAACATGTGTAGGGTTTGATGGCACACCCTCTCCTAGCCCATTGTCAAAACCCCTTGCACTTTGTCTTGACAAATGTTTCAGTTTTGGTCAATTCTTGTTATCGCCCCACACACCAGATAATATTCTGGGCATTGATTTGCTTAAATATTTTCGAGCAACAATACGGTGCGCTCCTGAGGGAGTGCGGGTTATCCTGAATGACAATTACCCGGAATCAGATAGGTTTTGCACTATACTAGACATTCCAGCTTTGGCCTCTCTCCCGCACACGTTATGGGCGACCTCAGACACGGATGTGGGAGAGATGCGTATTCCACCTATTCAAATGACTGTAAAGGAGGGAGCCTCTCTGCCACGGGTGCCACAGTATAAGATTTCTAGGGAAGGTGAAACTGCCCTGACACATATTGTTCAAGATTTGATAGCTGCAGGAGTGGTGGAGGAGGTTCCTTATAATGTTTGTAATAGCCCTATTCTTCCGATCCTTAAGAGAGACACTGACGACAAAGTCTATCGGTTTATTATTGACTTGAGAGAAATTAACAAAATTGTCATTCCCCAATACCCAGTGGTGTCCGACATCACGACCTTGCTTACACTGGTGCCACCAACGGCGACGACCTTTAGTGTTATTGACTAGAAAAATGCGTTCTTTTCTATCCCCGTCCATCTTGATAGTAGATATTTGTTTGGCTTCACGTTAAATAATAAATCGTATAGATTTTGTCGTGTTCCTCAAGGTTACACTGAGAGCCCGAGTATCTACAGCCAGGCTCTGAAAAGACAGCTTGATTCCTTTGAGTTACAGTCTGGGGTTGTCCTTATCCAGTATGTGGATGACCTTTTGCTTGCTGCAGACTCTTATGCACAATGTGAGGAGAGTACGATTGCTTTGCTTTCTTTTCTGGCACAGAACAATCACAAGGTTTCTAAGAAAAAGCTTCAATACTGTAGACCCAAGGTGACCTACCTCGGTCATCTTTTGTCTAAGTAGGGGCGTGCATTAACATCAGATCGAATTCAGGCGATTTTAGATACACCAGTCCCCCGCACGCAGAGAGATGTACGTGCCTTCATAGGTTTAACGTCCTTTTGTAGACAGTGGATCATGGGGTTTTCGCACATTATAAAACCCTTGTTAGCGTTAATGTCCAAAGCTACACCAATGCCCCTTGAATGGACAGATGAATGTCAAAATGCCTTTGAACAATTGAGACAAGCCCTCTGTTCTGCACCCGTGTTAGGTACACCAGATTATACAAAGATTTTCACATTGTATGTCCACGAGAAGGATGGGTGTGCGTTATCAGTGTTAGTGCAAGCACACGGGGACAAGCAGAGGCCATGCGCATACTTCTCGGCGGTTCTTGATCCTGTAGCACGAGGGTTACCTGGGTGTTTTCGAGCAGTTGCAGCAACAGCAGTAGCTATACGACAGAGTGAGGGAATAGTGTTATCGCACAAACTGTTGGTATTAGTTCCACATGCAGTAGATGCCCTGTTAAATCAAACAAAGGCCCAATATCTCACGAGCGCACGTTTGACAGGATATGAGCTCACACTTCTGGCGCCACATATCACACTAAAAAGATGCGCTACCCTGAACCCTGCCACTTTATTGCCCTATCCGGTTGAGGAGGGTCAGGAAGAAAAACATCACGACTGTGTTTTCCTGACCGAGGAACAGACAAAGGGTCGTGTCGATCTACAGGATATGCCACTTCCAGATGTGGATGGGGAACTGTGGGTTGATGGATCGTGTTTGAGACTGCCAGATGGTACGACTTCCGCAGCCTATGCGATCACGACACTTAAGACAGTGATAGAAACAGCTAAAATACCACAGAAATCGGCTCAAGCAGCAGAGCTGATAGCCTTGACAAGAGCCTGCGAATTGAGTGCCGGCCTATGTGTGAACATATACACAGACAGCCGGTACGCCTTCGGAGTAGCACATGACTTCGGGCTACTCTGGAGAGAACGTGGGTTTCTGACTTCTCATGGAGTACACATTATGCACGGAGAACTAGTGCGTGATCTCCTAAACTCGTTGCTTTGTCCAAAGAAAGTAGCGATAATAAAATGTAGTGCCCATAAAAAGATCACCGATAAAGTGGGTCAGGGAAATGCCTTTGCGGACAGCATAGCGAGACAAACGGCTATGTCTTGAACTGACTCCCCCATGTACGTGACACAATCACAGGCTGAGCGATGGTATGATGCTAGAGCAGAGATACTAGATATTCAGAAATCAGCTACTGAATCAGAACTTGCGGCATGGGCAGCAGATGGGGTGCTAGATGATGAAGGTTGTTGGAAAAGTAAGGACATGGAGAGATGGAAATTGCCTGCAGCTTACTTGCAAGCGATGGTCCAGATGACACATGGGTTGGCGCACGTGGGGGCTCTTGCAATCACTCGACTGTTAACACGAGTTTGGGAGCATCCCGAGATCGCCAATACTGCCAAGAGAGTAGTGCAGACCTGTTTGATATGTTTACAGCACAATCCTGCGAAAGGGACCCATACGCCAAAAGGAGGGTTCGTTCCACCTTCTGCACCATTTGAGGTACTCCAAATGGATTATATCCAGCTTGAGCGTTGCAACAACCTGAAGTATGTCTTAGTGGTGGTATGTGCTTTTAGCAAATGGGTTGAGGCTTTCCCCACGAAAGACAATACAGCATTGACAACAGCTAAGGTGTTGCTCAAGGAGTACTTTCCTCGCTTTGGAGTTTGCAAATTTTTGTGGAGCGATAATGGGCCTCATTTTGTCGGGAAAATTGTGGAGTATGTGCTGAAGGGGTTGGGAATCCAGCAGAAGTTTCACGCTGTGTTCCACCCTCAGTCAGCAGGTCTTGTTGAGCGGTATAATGCCACGTTGAAACTAAAACTGGCTAAGATTGTAGCATCTACGTCATTGAAGTGGCCGGATGCTTTACCGTTAGCATTACTCTCTCTCAGATCAGTACCCCACTCTCGAACTGGCCTCACACCATATGAAGTGGTGTTTGGAAGGCCGATGAACATCTGGGGAGTGCCTAAGCCGCGATTGATACATGATGTGCCTTGTATAATGATGAATGACTATCTGGCACGATTAACAAATGATTTGCTTTCTATTCATCAACAGGTTCGAGAAGCGCTCCCTGACAACTCTACTGGAGAGGCCCATAATCTTCATCCTGGCGACTACGTTATGATAAAGTCGTTTGAGAGGGCGAACAGCTTGGAACCGAGGTGGCGTGGCCCCGAGCAGGTCCTCCTGGCGACTCGAACAGCAGTACGAGTGACCAACAGAAAGCGGTGGGTGCACTCAACCCACTGCCGTCGTGTCTCTCCTGATTTGGTGAATCCTGCTGTGTTGACCGACTACAAGGAGATTCTGGAGAAAGAGAAGAGCCCAGCTGTGGCGTCGGCCGAAGTTGAGGGAGCCTTCCCGGACCACACTGTTTCTGGACGAGAGCGCTATAATCTGCGGCCACGATAAGGAGAAGATTTTTGATTTTTCGAGACTGGTTGGTTACCGCTCTGGGGTTTGTGAAACGGAAACCGGGAATCTCAAGGGGGGGGGTCAGTTCTGCCAAGAGTAGCGACACCCGTCTTGACCCCGGAGAAGAAAACAGCGGCTACCTCGGAGCTCAGCACCGTATTTTTTCCTTTTTAGGTATAAATATATACATATGTACATTTGAGACTTTGTGAACTCTTGAACTATTTGAGACATTAAGAACTCTTTTGAACTATGGCGTCTTCTGCATCACGAGATAAAAGAATACTTGGTGCCATCCTTTTTGTCTTGACTATTGTGGTGATAGCAGTGATAGCTTGGGTAGTTGAACTCGTGGTGCCTGCACGTGAACATTTGCTGCCGACTACCCCGGCTCCATCAGAACATTTTCATTTCACCTTGCCCTACCATGAAGAACGGCACCGGCAGACCTATTTGAACAATAGCTTTATTCAGATTCTGCATCATACGCATAACATGACAAATACATCCAATTGTTGGGTGTGTGGGATGTTGCCTGGTCATCAGAAGAGAGGGGGCACTCCACTCATTCCACTTCCGTTTTCACATAATGGGTCTTGCAATGCCTGGTACACTTTGCTATTCACTTTGCGATGGCTAACGAAAGGGGGGGTGCTTTTCCGTTTGAATAAAATTTGCTACCATGACCGGGATGGGTATCCACGAGCTGAGGGTACTCGATTTGAATGGGAGGAGTACCGCCCCGATAATGAATCTGCCCCACGTGTTTACAGCAACCAGAGGAACATCAATGTATCCAGCTCACATGTTATTAATGTTATTGCCACTAAAGCTGATTTGTGTATACGCAATAAAGGTACAATTCTGGTGGGGAAAAGTGAATGCAACACCACACTTACATTTGATAGCCCAAATGGCATATCGTTTGTAGCATCTCGCAATACTTATTTTATTTGTGGAACGAAGGGTTATCATCAGCTCCCGTTGGGATGGTTAGGCACTTGTTATGTATCCTTTGTCTTGCCCCCTGTATTCATCGCCCCGCCAATGTATCACAATGATTATGTCCTTTATCACGATTTCGTGTTGAATCGTGTTAAACGTACTGTTGGTCTGGACGACATCGACCAGACTGATACTGTTTTGCAACAATATGTGGACTTCAATTTGGGATTGTTCTCCTTCGTAGGGGCTGCTTTGAATAGCCGGAAAATACGACGATTAACCCGTGTTGTTGAGGCTCTAGCCAATGATACTGCTATTGCACTAGGAAATATTACCGAAGAACTTCAGATTTCTAGGATTGTTACCCTCCAGAACAGAATGGTTCTAGATGTGGTTCTAGCTGACCGTGGGGGGGCATGTAGAATCATCGGAAGTAGCTGCTGTGTATACGTACCTGATAATTCACCATCTGTTTATGATGCTATTTCGAAATTGCACAAGATAGCTGCCGAAATACACCCGGACAATGGAACTTGGACTCTTTCAGGTTGGTTCTGGTCAATGCTCACCACTTGGGGTTGGAAACTGCTAACGATTCTATGTATCATTGTTGGAATATTGTTTTCTGTATGTTTATGTATACAATGCGGCCCAGCCTTATGTTCCATGTGCTTATCAGCTTGCATACCATCAAGACGAGCTCTTGCTCAGGATAACATGATGCTTCACAAAGAAGTAGCTCAAATAATGCTAATTGATATCGAAGATGAACACCCTGACTATGTTCACTATGAGGTAGCTTCAGCTAAACGCTAAAAGGGTCGTCTGTCGTAATTTGACAATGGCCGGGTTAGCGCTTAGCTGTGCTACACGTTTTCCCGCTTAACTTGGCTATACTTGGAAACGCCATTTTGTGTGTTACGGCGGCCATCTTAGATCATGAGCAGCCTCGTGGCCAGCGTGCCCTTTAGTCCATTGCCCGTACCACTGACCACTCGAGTTTGCCCAGCAACAGGCTATTTTTAGTAACGGTCAAGCCTGTACATGCGCAGTCCCAACTGACCAGTCACCCCTCAGGAATGTGCCGCCAAACTGACCAGGGGGGTTGTAACCCCTCCAATGAGCTGGCTGTGTTCCAAAAATGACCATATATGTACATAACGCTCTGTAACTTTGTACCGCCTATCTTTTTATTACCTGCAAATTGTATAAAAGAACGGGTCACACCGATGTTCGGTGTGATACTTCTTGCATTACCGAAGGGTGCTGTAGGAATGTACCACCACCCCATAGGGTCTTAATAAACTTGTTCTTTGTACTTTTCAGTTTCCGTGCCAACAGTTCTTTCAATGTAAGTGGGTTATCTTCGGAACATGTAGGCCTTGGGAACCCGATACTACAGGAGTACCTGAAGGATGACGCAGATGGAGTACCTGCAGGATGACGCTGATGGAGTACGTGCAGGATGACGCTAATGGAATACCTGTGGGATGACGCTGATGGAGTACCTGCAGGATGACACAGGTAGAGTACTTGCAGGATGATGCTAATAGAATACCTGGAGGATGACGCTAATGGAATATCTGCAGGATGACGCTGATGGAGTCCCTGCAGGATTATGATGCAGATGAAATACCTACAGGATGGTGCTAATGATTACCTGCAGGATGACACTAATGGTATTCCTGCAGGATGATGCTAATGGAATACCTGGAGGATTAAGCAAATAGAGTACCCGCAGGATGACGCTGATGGAGTACCTGCAAGATGACACTAATGGAATACCTGTGGGATGACGCTGATGGAGTACCCGCAGGATGACACAGCTAGTGTACTTGCAGGATGACGCTGATGGAGTACCTGTAGGATGACGCAGATGGAGTACGTGCAGGAGGACGCTGGATGGAGTACCTGCAGGAGGATCCAGGATGGAATTCATGCAGGATGATGTAGATGGAGTACCTGCAGGATGACTCAGATTGAGTACCTGCAGGATGACGTTGATGCACTACCTGCAGGATGATGATGCAGATGGAGTACCTGCAGGATGACACCAATAGAGTACCTGCAAGATGACGCTAACGGAATACCTGCAGGATGACGCAAATGGAGCTCCTGCAGGATTATGAAGATAGAGCACCTGCAGGATTAGGAAGATGGAGAACCTCCAGGATGGTGCATATGGAGTACCTGCAGGAGGATGCTGATCGAGTACTTGCAGGATGATGCTGATGAAGTACCTGCAAGATGACGCAGATGGAGTACCTGCAGGATGGCGCTGATGGAGTATCTGCAGAAAGAAGCAAATGGAGTACCTGCAGGATGATGCTGATGGAGTACCTGCAGGGTGATGATGCAGATGGAGTACCTTCAGGATGGCGCTAATGGAGTCCCTGTAGGATGACACTGATGAGTACCTGCAGGATGATAATGCAGATGGAGTACCTGCAGGATGACGCTAATGAGTACCTGCAGGATGGCGCTAATGAGTACCTGCAGGATGGCGCTAATGGAGTACCAGTAGCATGATGCAGATGGAGTACCTGCAGGAGGATGCTGATGGAGTACCCATTGGAGTATGTACCCAGTTTGGAATGCCCAAATTCACCGAGGGCACTAAGATTGAACTGGCACCTCTGACTGGAAGGACCAAGGGAGTAACTAGATCTAGTTGAATGAGAACTTCGTTTCTCAGGCAATGGAGTAGACTGGCATAAACCTGGTGTCTGGGCTTCGGTATTAGGTGAGGGTGGCAGTGTCATTAGCGGTGAGGCGTAGGAGGGGTGGGGAATTGGACACAGTGTTACATAGTATATTGGAATTTGTTTTTTTTAATATGTACAACATAATTTATTTGAACAATATGGACCTAGTGCCCCACTCTGCTACAGAAGTCTACATTGGATTTGTTATAGCATTCCTTAGGCATTCTGTGGAATGGAAGATAGCACAAAGGACACAGTGCCTGCTACTGAGATCTCTCTGAGTATCCGGCTCCATTTACAGTGTGCCCACTAGTGTAAGAGTGAGTGAGTGTGTGACCATTTATGTAGTATTCATAAGATAACAGTTCACTGCTTGGGTTGAACCTCATCTCTTCCCTCAGCTTTTGACCCTTCCCTGACCCCTGTTAATCCCTGATCACACCAGAATTTAGGAGAGAAAAATTACGCACCCGCTCCTTGTCTGGGAACGCTCCTAGAATCTGGAACTCCCTACCCCAGGACCTGCGGGAAAACCAATCCTTCCTGCATTCCAAGGAGAAACTGAAGCTCTTGCTCTCGAACAAATACCTAAATCCACCCCCTTGAGCACCTGACCAGCCTGCGGGCTCTTGGCGTCACGCCCTCTAAGTTAATCGGTGCAACACCATCACAATTAAAACTGTGCTTCACATTTCCATTGGCCGCAAAAGTCCTTTCACATATATTGCAGCAAAATACCATACGGCTATGTGTTCTGCTAGGAATGCTGTAAATATTATTAGTCAATATGACATAAATCTAGCCTAGCAAAATCACACTATTTTCCATGTATTTGTTCATCATTTATTTATGAACTAACTTTGAAAGTACCAAGTATCTATTTTTGCTTACATCAGAGAGCTTGAAAGATGAAGCACCAGTGCTTAATTTGGAAAAAATAAGTGCCAGAGCTCTCGTCAGGGGGCCTCTGCGGCTTACACCACACATTGCACCTTTAATGCTGTCAATGATAGTAACAACACAGCTACTAACCATCATACTCCTACAAGTGTGACAATTCGGACTATTTCAGGCCCCACAGCTATAAGAATCGATAGGGTGGTAGGTAATAGTCATTTAAATGTATTTTGAATTAATAATTAACTTTGTTGTGGTCGTCTCTAAATTAGACAGACAGCGCCACCATGTGCCAGACTGCCACAAGCGGCATTGTTGACAATTAAGTCCTGGTGCTGACCATAGGAAATCACCAGCTCAAATTAAGCACTGGAAGTAACACAATATTACAGCAGTTAAAAGCCCTGTTGCATGGGTAAATAACAGGGTATGGTAGCTGAATTCTGTTGTTGGACCATATTGTGTTCTAAATATCGTTCACAAATATAATTCCTGATTGGAGTTAGTAATAGTAAATTTACACCCAACGGGGCAATATTTTAGCACACATTTTTTAGGACACAATGTTTATGTCAGATGATATTTCTGACAATAATAATCTGAACATAGTACCAAATAACCATGTCTAAACTTCTTCAGTCATGACCTATGTTCTGTAAAGAGTAGAGTTAAAGCCAAGTCTGAATAGTTTTGTTTTCTCTAGTAGTTAGGTTTGGATCTCAGATTCAGACCTAAGGGTTCAAGAGATGACCTAAGGGTTCAAGAGACTTCCAGAGTCCTTCCATGTGTCTTCCAGAGTGCTTCATAATTCTTCAAGAGTCCTTCCATGGAGGAGGAGCTACGCGCGCAACCAAGATGGCCGCGTGAGCACAGGGCTCCCGAGACCCTCGTAACCTCCCGAATATATCCTGTCATTTATCCTGTTTGATGTTGACATCTTCGTGCAAATGAACCACGGGAGAAGTGAAAGCTGAAATTTGTATCCCGATCGGACCCCGGAGGCCGGAGTTGTGGTGCTGGAAAGTTTGCTGCCTTCGTCTCTTGGATGCCCGGCGCTTGGGTTGACATGGTGCCCGGGGTGTAATTGAACAACATCGGCCTAAGATGGCAGATGCGGCCGGTCCGGCTTCACTTTCACTTTCGTTTTTGGCACTTGGTTTGGATCCCGGGCCTGGGGACGCCTCATTGAAGTGAAAGCTCGTACCCCTGTTGGTGCTTGAGCGTACTGAACAACACACGAGGTGTCGGACTTTGGCCTAGAGCGTGAGCCGTCCTTTTTTTTTGCTAATTCTAGTGCTTTGCCCGAGGGCCATTTTGCATTGTCTAATGCTTGCTGGACAGAACACTTGTTTCCCCCCCGCTCGTGATTTGGACAGCAACTGGGGATTTTCCTGAAATGGCGAGCAAACCGGAGGGGGACAAGCAGAAGTCGAAAGCCACCAGACGGGGTGGATATACTCAAACCAATGTCATGGACCGATATGCCCAGGTTAAGGGGTCGCCCAGTGGACTGGGTAGGTCATTGGTGGAGGCGAAGGACTCATCGGCTCCGATAACTGAACCAACTCTACAGGACGTGATGACCGCCATCGATGGTATCAGGTCTTCCCTTGGGAAGCAAATGGAGAACCTTGCCCATAAATTGGATACAGTGGCGATCGATGTGAATTTGATTTGCATGGACCTTACAAAGACTAATGAAAAGGTCAAATTGTTGGATATAAAGACATCGAGTTTAACGGATGACGTCGTTGATCTGCAGACTGAGGTCCATAACCTAAAGGCCTCGAATGACATTGTTGTCCGTCGCCTGGAGGATTTTGAAGGGAGGGCCCGGCGGAATAATGTTCGTATAATTGGAGTTCCGGATTAGGCGGAAGATCCAGCGGCTGACCTCTTTGTTGAGGACCTTATCGTCAACAAGCTAGCGCCCAAGGGACTGAGCAAGTTCTTTACTGTGGAGCGAGCGCAGAGGGTCCCAGGCAGCAGACCGAAAGTGGGTGCCCCGCCGAGGCCTATGATAGCGCGGATATTCAACTTTCGGGACAGGGACGCTATCCTCCAGGCCTCTCGAGCGGGTGGGCCCTTGAAATTCGAGAACTCATCCATCAGTTTCTACCCGGATTTCACACAGACGGTCCAAAAACAGAGGCTAAGTTTTCTGGGGGTAAAGAGGAGACTTCGTGATATGGGTTTCAAATACGCAATGTTTTTCCCGACCAAGTTGAGGATCGAGTATGACGAACGGGTCTACTTCTTTGATAAGCCCGAGGTGGTGGCCGACTGGTTGGACACTCTGCCGGCCCAACAAGAACCAGAGAGACAATCTGGCGGAGCAGAGGGAGGAACTATGGAGCAGGAATGAGCACCATCTGTCTGGTTTCTGGGGACACTAGGGGGTTTACTATTGTGGTGGTTTGAGTTTTGATGTATGGTTAATTGCAGATGGAAAGGGGGGTTGCTGTGCTATTGGAGGGTCTCTATCCTCCTCAGCTTTACTTCTTGTAGCTTAGTTTAGATGTGGGGGCGACAGGCACACTGCTAGTTGGGGTGGCTCTATAGTCGTAAGCAGGGGTGCAGGGTGGGGGGTACTGCAACGGGTTGTTTGCAGGGGGCGGTAGGGGGGTGTTGGTTTTCAGCTTACTGTTTTCGCAAGGCGCTATATTGCAAGGCGTTTTCATTGACGTGCTGGACTCAGACAGGGTTGGGTCTTCTTTCTCTTTCATGATGGGGTAGGGGGTTGAGGTTGATGAGCTGGAATGTTAACGGGTTGGGGGACAAGATTAAATGCGGGGTGGTATTGCAACTTTTAAAACAACATTCCTCTGACGTTGTTCTACTTCAGGAGACCCACTCGGTAGGAAATACATGTCATGCCATGAACAGGAAGGGATATCGTCTTGTGGCACACGCTGGGTTCTTTTCCTGGTCCCGGGGGGGTTGGAATCCTTATTAAGAACTCTCTCCCGCTTGAGGTGGACTCTACGGTCCTTGATGAAAGGGGGCGCTATGTGGCGGTGTCGGGACGGTGGGAGGGCCGCACGCTTTCCCTGGTGTCTATTTATGTTACTCCTGGCCTGCAGTCTACAACCATCGCTGACCTGGGACTGGTTCTACTCGATCTCCCTGTTTTTTTTTAATTCTAGGTGGTGATTTTAATGCAGTGGTTTCTGGTATGCTGGATAGACACCCACCTGGGGATCTCAGGGGGGCTCATGGCTGGCTGCCTGACTTTATTGACACAATAGGACTGGTGAACTGCTGGAGACTGCTTCACTCTACTCAGCAGCAGTATACGTTTCATTCCGGCGCCCATGGTAGTCTCTCTAGAATTGATTATGTTTTGTTGCCGGCTGCACAAGCGTCCTATGTTGCGGAGGTCAAGCATATGGCTCAGGGTATCTCTGATCACTCCCCGCTGTGGCTTCGGTTTGAATTGGCGCCATGCTCCGGGGGGAAGGATAGACCCTATTAACCCTTGGTATCTTCGAAATCCTAAGACTCGCAGTGAGCTTGTAAAGGCTGTGGATCATTATTTCCGGGAGAATGAGGGTTCGGTTTCTTCCCCGATATCGCTGTGGGAGGCTTTCAAGACTGTCCTTAGGGGCCAATCTCTCTTGTTAATTGCTGGAGTTAAGAAGCAGAAGTAGGAGGATGTGGTAAGGGTAGAGACGGAGATAGCTGATTTGGAACTGGAACTAGAACAAGAGGTGACCCGCTCTAGACTGCATGTCCTGCAATTGAAAAAGCTTGAATATAGAACGTTGGTAACGGATGGTGCGGAGGCCCTTAGTCGGGAACAGCAGGGGTGTCTCTATGATGTTGGGGACAAGGAGGGCAAATTAATTGCATGGTTGGATAGGAAAGATAGAGCTAGTCGTGTGGTGCCTGAAATCGAGATGGAGAATGGGGTTCTGATCAGTGACCCGCAAGAGATAGTGTCATGTTTCGCCGATCATTTTCACACTGTGTACTCTTCCGTGTCGGATAGGCCGGAGGAGGACTCTTGCTTGCTGTTGCGAGATATTGCACTCCCGAGCCTTTCTGAGGCGGACCGAGACCTCATGGACTGTAAAATCACTGCAGATGAGGTAGCGTTAGCTATGCGTTCCCTACACTCGGGTAAAGCGATGGGTCCCAACAGTTTCCCGATTGAGCTTTACAAGCTTCGTCCGGACAAGATTGTTCCGTATTTAAGAGACATGTTCCTGGAGTCCAGAGATCGTGGTCTACTCCCCCGCGATCAGCGGTTGGCATCAATAGTGGTAATACATAAGGAAGGGAAACCAAGGAATAAGTGTGCTTCGTATCGACCGATTTCACTGTTAAATGCCGAACCTAAAATTCTGGCCAAGCTGCTGGCTAATAGACTGATCAAGGTCGTTAGTGAGCTGGTCCATCCGGATCAGTCTGGTTTTATCCCGCACAGGAATACGGCATTGAACCTTAGGCGTCGGCACGGGGCTCTCGTGAGGGCCGCAACGCTGCGTGAGCGGGCCATTTTGGCATCGTTGGATGCCACTATGGCGTTCGGTACGGTGGAATGGCCGTATTTGTGGGCGGTGTTGGCTAAATTTGGCTTCAGGTGGGATTTCATTAGCTGGGTGCGGCTTCTCTATGCGGACCCTCTTGCCCAGATAGTGGTTAATGGACCCGTCTCAGCGCCATTTTGTCTTGGGCGGGGTACTCACCAGGGTTACCCGCTGTCTCCTCTTTTATTCGCGTTGGCCCTAGACCCTCTCGCAGCTTGGATCCGTTGGGAGCCCTCAATGAGGGGTATTCAGTGGTCTCCGCAGTTCGAAGATCGCATCTCATTATATGCGGATGACATCTTGTTTTACTAGACTTCTCCCAGGAAAGCTTTGATAGTACTATGTGATGTTTTGGCTTCCTTCGGTAGTAACTCTGGCTTAGTTATCAACTGGGCGAAATCCTATCTTTATGTTCTTTGTGGTGATGCTCCGATCCTACCGCGTAACTGCCCCATCCAGATAGCGCAAGAGGGGTTCAAATATTTCGGGATCTATGTTTCGATGGACCCCGTGGTTCGATATGAAAAGAACCTTCTCCCTCCTTTGAGTCGGTTGAAGCGAGATGTCGCGGGCTGGCGAAAGCTCCGGCTGTCACTGCTCGGGCGAGCAGCTCTTTTCAAGATGATGTCTCTCCCTCGTTTTCTATATGCCCTTCAGAACACACTTGATATTGTTCCAGCTAGTTACTTTCGTGTAGTTGAGGGTCTGCAAAGGAAATTGTTGTGGGATGGCAGACCTCGTATTGCGCTGGCCAAGTTAACGCTTCCGTGGTATGATGGGGGCATTGCTCTCCCCAACATTAAAAGATATTATTGGGCGTCGCAGTTAGGAGCCATCAACCACGGTACGTATGGCCCTGAGTTAAATCCTGGTTTTGCCATGGATAGGTGGCTACTTCCTGGTGGCAATTATTACAGAGCGTTATATTCTAAATCTGTAGTAAAGACTCTGATGGGGCCGACAAGAATGGCTGTACGGATCTGGCAAGATGCTACTAGTTCGTTAGGGTGGAAGGATCGTTTGACCTCGGCGACCCCGCTTTTCGGCTCTGATAGGTTTGGTAAATTGTGGAACACTCAGGGGTTCGACAAGTGGGATCTCATTGGTATCTCCAAGGTGGGAGACCTCGGGGTTAAGGGACAAGTGAAATCGTTCGCGGCCTTGCAGACTGAGTTTAAACTGGGAGGGATGGAGTACTTCCGTTATGCTCAGGTCCGTCATGCACTAATGTCAGTCTTCCCGGAAGGGGAGGAAATACCGGAATCTACCCCGTTGAAGGATCGTGTGTTGGATGGCCATATCCCAGATAGTACCATCTCCCTGGTGTTTAAAAAACTGATTAACCACAGGGCGGACCTTCTGTCGCAATTACGAGATCAATGGACCCGTGACGGCCTTGAGCTTGATGATGAAGACTGGCAATCGGCGATCTCCTCACCGAAGGAGGTCGAGATTCCGGCACGACTCAGACTAGTTCAGCTCAAGATATTGCATAGGGTCTATGTCACGGGTCCCCATCTGGTCCGAATGGGTTTTTCCGAGGAGGGTCTGTGTCAACGGGGTTGTGGACAGCTGGGGACGTTCCTCCGCATCATCTGGGAGTGTCGGGAAGTCACTGACTATTGGAGTAGGATACACGTGGTGATGCAGGAGGTTACAGGTGTGGCTCTCTTGCCAGAGGCCAGGCGCTGCCTGTTGAATGTTTGGGAGTCCACGGATCATAATGTAGCACAGACCCAGTGGGTGACTCTAGGGGCCATGATTGCTAAACGGAACATTGCACAGTTGTGGGGGTCCCAGAGGCCTCCTACTCTTGAGGTGTGGATGGAAAACATGGATTGGTGCATGTTCAGAGAAAAAACTGTATATTTGGCTCAGGGTCGCACCGTAAAATGGCATAAGGTTTGGGGTCCCTGGAATCGATATAGAGGGGACATATGTGTACCATCAGCGACTGCAGTCCTTGATGTCCCGCTTTCCCCCTGACCCCTTATTGTTCTTGATTGCTTTCATGTTACTGCTGCACCCTCTTCTCCTCCCCCTTCCCCCATCAGTGCGTTGCTTATTGTAATGTCTACTGAAATGTCGCACTGCCCTCGTACAGTCTATGCACTTTTGTATTTTGTTGATGCCATGCTTTGTTTTTTCTTTCTTCAATAAAAAGAATTTTAAAAAAAGAGTCCTTCCATGTGTCTTCCAGAGTCCTTCCATAATTCTTCGAGTCCTTCCATGAGTCTTCCAGAGTCCTTCCATAATTCTTCAAGAGTCCTTCCACATGTCTTCCAGAGTGCTTCCATAATTCTTCAAGAGTCCTTCCATGTGTCTTCCAGGGGGTTCCATAATTCTTCAAGAGTCCTTCCATGTGTCTTTCAGAGTCCTTCCATAATTCTTCTAGAGTCCTTCCATGTGTCTTCCAGAGTGCTTCCATAATTCTTCAAGAGTCCTTCCATGAGTCTTTCAGAGTCATTCCATAATTCTTCTAGAGTCCTTCCACGTGTCTTCCAGAGTGCTTCCATAATTCTTCGAGTCCTTCCATGAGTCTTCCAGAGTCCTTCCATAATTCTTCAAGAGTCCTTCCACATGTCTTCCAGAGTGCTTCCATAATTCTTCAAGAGTCCTTCCATGAGTCTTCCAGAGGGCTTCCATAATTCTTCAAGAGTCCTTCCATGTGTCTTCCAGAGTCCTTCCATAATTCTTCAAGTGTCCTTCCATATGTCTTCCAGCGTGCTTCCATAATTCTTCAAGAGTCCTTCCATGTGTCTTCCAGAGTGCTTCCATAATTCTTCAAGAGTCCTTCCATGAGTCTTTCAGAGTTCTTCCATAATTCTTCTAGAGTCCTTCCACGTGTCTTCCAGAGTCCTTCCATAATTCTTCTAGAGTCCTTCCACGTGTCTTCCAGAGTGCTTCCATAATTCTTCAAGAGTCCTTCCATGAGTCTTCCAGAGTCCTTCCATAATTCTTCAAGAGTCCTTCCATGAGTCTTCCAGCGTCCTTCCATAATTCTTCAAGAGTCCTTCCATGAGTCTTCCAGAGTCCTTCCATAATTCTTCAAGAGTCCTTCCATGAGTCTTCCCGAACACTTCCTTCATGTTTCATCCTCTTGAATTCAAGCAAAGGCTAAACCACCTGACACAAGATTACAGGGGTTTTCATACCTACCGGCACATCTTCTCTTCACACAGTTAATAGGGGCATATCCCTGGCGTAGGGTAATGGTAGTCACAAGACCAGTTCTTAATTTAAACCAGTGGTTGCCGGTGGGGGGCACCTGTACCTAAATATACTTATCAAGCGCAAGAAAGGTAAAGGCATACAGATCGGAAAGACGGTCAACCAGAAAGACTGTAAAACCATCACAAAGGGAGAAAGCAGGAACCTACACGATTGAGATAAAGGGATAAGGAGTGTCAGGAGAGAAATGCACTGGATTCTAGACTACCAGCCTTGAAATTTGTCACACAGATATTTATTTAAACTGGTCGCAGGCTTCTGAGCAGAGCTTTGCGCACCGGCATTCTTTCTTATTCAAATTAAGCACTGCACAAGACACTTTATCCAATCAAATTGTCCAAAAACATCAAACTATATTTAGACATGATATTGCAAAAAGTGCAACTGTAGCAAAGCAGCAGAATGCCATGTAGGCATATAACTCGTGATTGTATTTCTCAAGCCTAGCGATTTCAGCAAAGGAGGTCATTTGGTCTGTGGATTTTTTGCAAGCTCCTTTAATTAAGTGACACAGAATAGGCACATAAGAATGACACGTAGGCATGTACTTCATGATTTCCATTATTTCTCATGACTTGCGATTTCAGCAAAACAGGTCAGTTGGCCTGTGGATATTTTACAAGCTCCTTTTATTAAGTGTCACAGAATAGGCTCAAAAGAACATGGTGTCTACAGTTTTTCTTCTATTATTAAAGAGCACAGCAGGTTCACAAATTACTGATTGAATGGCCGTGCTTGGACTACGGGCAGCTTCAGACTGATAGCCTAGGTTTTGTTCTTCTTTTAAAACAAAAGCTCCACCCATTCCCCTACCATCTTTTCAATTGGTTCCTGGTACTGTCCTTTCCAAATCGTTACTTTTGATTTGTGCATAGGCTTGTTAGTCCCTCTTTAAAACCGCCTTGTCTGCATTTGTAACCTCCCATGAGGACTGGGCCGTTTACTTGTCTTGTTACACGGTCAGCTTTATCTAACCTGTGAGTACTATTTTCTTTAATGAGCCTCCGTGTCCTTAATAAAATCCAGATTTTCTGCCCAGCAGGCTGTGAAAAATCTAAATTTTCCCCTATTCCTCCCACGACATAGTTGCTCCTCATTGGCCGGGAGACGGCTTTTCAACACTGTAATATCTGCTCCGCATCACCCTAGAGCACTGCTTTTAAACTCTCTGCTACTCATCACAATAAACGATGGCGGCCGTCGGCTTGTGTAAAGCACCACACGCCACTCCTGACACTGGCGCAATACAAGCAATGGTGGCTACAGATATTTTTTGCCTCACAGCAGGAGCCCTTGAATTTTAATTAATCTGTTTTTTTTCAACCAAGATCCGCACTCACGCATCAGCAGTGGCGGCCCTGCTTGAGCAATGGTGGCAGCTTCTTATGTTTCAGTTTCAGAAAGGCGGCACACGCCTTTATTTCTACAGGACTCTGCTTTTTCAAATTTGTAACAGTGCGAAGTTTATTAACCTAAATACAAAGGAAATTAAAAAAAGGCCACTTTTGCAGGAAATGTTACTGCTGCGGCCACGGACAACTCATTGGAGCACTTGACTGGCTCCACTTGGCAGCTGCCCCAGTCTCTAGCAGTTCAACCCTTCCTCTGCCTCTCAACACAATGACAACTCCCCTCCCAGCAAGGGGACGTGAGCCACAGCAGACCTGGCCACCATGCTTCACCTGGATTCTCAATCCCCTGACCAGCACAGGTATTGGCCACACGCCTAGCTCCTCCCATCTGCTGATGAGGTGGGGGAGTGAGATTGCGACCACCTCCTACTCTGGAATGTCTGCGGAATGGACCTCCAAGAGCCACGGGAGGCAGGCTGGAATTTTCACTATGACTTCAATAATTAATGCAAGTTGGGAAACTTAAACTTCATAATGGCTGAATGTCATAATTTCACCTGACTATGTGGACTTAGTAACAGATTGATAAAGTGTGGTGTCACACGCTGGTCACAGGTTCTAGCCCAGCTCCCACCACTGCATGATGTTAAATGCAGTTCTGTTCAAGGCAATCCATAATTTACACTGTGTATTGTGCTCACTTGAGTATTAAAGCCCAGCCAGTGCTGTTAGACCTTGGTAGCAGTGGTTTATCCTTCTGAACTCTTAGCAGCACTTTGAGGGGAACATGATTTGCTGCTTAGTGTCTGTGGATGAGTGGCAAGCAGCTCCCAGGTGCAGACTTCTGGCTCCAGAAACTCAACACAAGCTCCCCATGGGGCAGGAACTTGAATATACAATACTAAGGGTTGCAGTCGCAAATTGGTCACAAGTCAGTCAGCATCAGTCCTCCCCAGTGCATCATGGTGAATGAATTCAGTTGAAGACAGTCCATAATTTAAACATTTTCTTGTGGTGTCTTGAGTTTGACTTTTTTATGCCAGATTCTGAGGTTGTAGGTTTTACCTCACAATATGGAGGAACAATGCATCTGTTCCCTTTTGACCAATATACTTTGCTCAATCAGAAATGGAGTCTGTAAAGCCCTATTGTCTCTCCTGTCCTGCTTTGTATTACTCAAGCACAAGCTCATCGGAGGTTGTGTGATGGCTAAGCCAGATATAGTATAACATAATTGATTCTCTACAGTCTTGTTGTTAATTTTGAAAGGGTATGAAATTTAATGCCACATGCAAACTTGACATACGTTTTGCTTTATGAAGTTTGTCAATTTCATAAAATGTTACCTATGGCCATCCCAACAAGTTGTGGACAACAAACTGCCAGTTGTTTTCACCAAGAGGATATTGTTGCAGTATTTCCCACAAAACCTACTTAGACTATATTTTTTGTTTTGCTACAATGTTCTTTTTACCTCAAACACCTTCACAAACACTGTCAGAGTCTGTAAAAAATCATACACTTTCTGGGAGAAATGTGTGTTCTTACTAGTCGGACGTTTCATTAAATTAAAAAAAGCTTTAATTTTTACCCACTTGGGTGAAACGTTCAAGTTGAACCTCAATACTATTCTTAGGGTTTCCTTATCAGTTCTTTTGCCCATGGTTGTGAAGTCTTGCTGGTTTGCTATGTGGGTTGCTAAGGCAGTCAGTATAGGAGCCGTGTGTGATTTTAGCTGTGTTATCTATTGGTCTCCTTTTTAGGTGGAGCCTGGACAGTGCATGCGCTGCTCTGCGAGGCATGCTGTATTGAGGTAGGTACTTGAAGATCCACCCACTCTCCACCCATAATTTTCATTGGCTTGTGTCATTGTCCACTGTAAACTGTAGCTGTTTATTGGTTAAAAGTCTTAGTAGTCTCGCCTTATTACCGCCTTGTCTCATTTTATAACCTCCCATAGGAACATCCCCTGTTACGTTTGTTGTTACTCAGTAGGCTTTAATTACAGCCTCCGAGCACTATTTTTCTCTGACAGCTTACATCAGTCTCTTTCTTAATGCTTTTTTTTGCATGCATTTGCAATGCAATAGGTCTCGCATTTGCAAGAGTACAAGCTATGGCATTGTAAATGTGACAATGCCTTTTATTTTTCTGTTCTAAAAACATCACATAAATAAAAGGCATTGTCATTTACAATTCCAATAGCTCTAACTCTTATAAATGCAAGACCTATTGCATTGCAAATGCTTGTTACCATTAGCTAATGGTACAGACTTGTGATATCTGGTACACTCATGTGTGGGTTGCCTCTCTCACTATATTCCCTTCTGCTCTCTTTAATTATCTTTCATCCTCTGTGATGTCTCTCTGAAACACTTCTGATGTCAATACAGTTACCTTTTTGGAAACGTGTGAATGATAACTCAAGTTGATTCATTCAGACCAACTTTTTCAGAGTTTCTTTTGCAGACCTGCCCTGCACTTTCCCTGCTGTCCGAGTTTTGACAGTGTGCTTGATTGCCTCTGCGGATTCATTGCCATTTTTGTGCACTTGTTTCTCCTTGGGGGATAAAAGGTTCAACAGTTTTGGAACAGAAATCCCCGATGGGATTGCGAAAAACAACAATTGGGATGCTGTGCGAAGACAACTGACATCCCTGCCTCCCGGCATCCCCGAGAAAGTGACAAAAACCAACCATCGTGAAATTGACAGAAAAGAGAGCATTTCAGCGTAAATAAACGAGACTGGGTTGTGATTTTGGCACTGAGTTTCTCTGACTTTAAAGGAATCACTTTGCACTTAGTAACTTCGTATCAAAATGCATCGGAACGGAAGTTCACGGGGTTCCTAAGCACCCACAAATATCAGACCTGTCTTAATCACGGCAAAGAAGCTTCTTAGCGAATCCTTCGGTACTAGTATTCTTATATTCTAGTCACAATTAGGAAACAGCAAAAGTCTTGATAAATTAGTATACAAATAACTCACCAATCTGTTGCACAAAACGACCCCCGCTTGTGTGATTGGCCAAAGTCAACCTGTGCATGGAAAACAACGGCTGACTCACATTCTATACAGAGCATCACAGTGACTGGCAATAAATCCACTGGGGATTGTGCTACAGACAGGGGTGTAGCTCAATCAGTGGGATTTGCAGTGGGAGGGGAAGTAAACCTCAAATTTCTCAATTGAAAAACAGTGGGCCTCTTCTTTTCTCGCTCTTTTCTCTTTTTCTCTTCTTTCTCTTCTTCTTTTTCTTCTTCTTTCTCTTCTATTAAAAATTCTCCAAGATGCTCATGATACTAAGTACAGTTTTTTATTAATAGGATATTTCAATTCAATTCAATAAACTTTATTCGGAACATGTAAATCATGTCCATAAAAGTACATACATACAAAACGTGTTAAAAAGAAATATTCATGACAATAGCAATCCACCAGACGAATACAGTATGATACATATAAAAAAATCAAATAACACACTTTAAAAGATATGGAATAAATAAGTTATTATAAAAATTTTTGTAATTTTTTGTTTTTTTTAAAAAATCATGCCTTTCCTATAGCTGATGGCCTTAAGTAAATAACTAGCCGTATAAAAACAGATGTCAGGATGATGCAAATTAAAAAGTAATTTCATTGCCTCTTTAACAGTTCTAGTTCCAAATTTGATAAATAAAGGTTTTAAAAAGAATTTACGACATTCGCTATACAGGTTACACATAAGTAGAAAGTGCTCTGTGCTTTGTTCTGAAATATTGTCGCACCGGCATGGACCTGAGGGGCGCCTTTTAATCTCAGGAAATGCAACCAATAAGTGGGCCGTACCCATCCTCATCCTTGTGAGAACAAACCGATGTTGTCCTTTAGTTACCTGAAGGAGATAAGGATGTAAGCCCACAAAATCGTTCAAAAGGTTATAACGCACACAGGAGGAAAGTTTAAGATCATCTGTAGCTCGTCTTTCTGCACAATGATTTAGATAAATTGATTTCATACTATCTTTGGAGAGATCCGAAGCAGAACAGTGATCTAGAGTAACGTTAAACCCGAACACATTTGAAAAGGATGCAATTATATATTTAATCCATGGGATTTTAAGAAAATAGTCTAGACGTAGACAATCCTCAATTATGGCCCTATTAAATGAGGTTTCGTCTTTCATCCAGACCGAGCGCCATAACATCAAAGGTCTCAGTGATAATAGATCGTTTAGATGACAAAGTCCTAGTTCTTTATGGACCAAACTATTAGCAGTAGAAGTCGGGAGACATAATAATAGGATATTTCATCTCTTTCCATTTGCTATGCATTCCAGGTTGTTATTTTATCCTACTTCCTGCTAATATTTTGTACTGATGTTTTACATTGTTCTTATTCTTTCAATAAAGCATTTTAAACGTAAAAAAAAACAGTGGGCCACAGGGTGAATGGGTGAGGTGACCAAGGTTCGGATGGACTGTTCCAATGAGGAGGAGGGTCAGTGATGATTTCCATGATATGGCCTCTACGGTGGCGGTACCCTGTTGCAATTGCGATAGAATACCATGTCTGCCAAACTCACAGTCTGCCTGCCTCATCTTGAGTAGGGCATACCACAAGTTTTACGCCCACAGCGCAAACTTTACTGTGTCAGTGTAAAAGTTCCTTCAGCGGCCAATGGAGTAGGTACCATCGGAATTAAGCAGACCAATTGTCCATCCTGTTTGCTCTTTTTTTTTGTTACTGTCTATCACTGACAGGTATATCCTGACAGCGAGGGACAGTAAAAGAAGTAAAAGAAGAAAAAGTACCACCACATCATGGGAGAAAACTGGTGTGGGGGTGATTATTATTTGTTTTTTCAGAAACAAACTCCCACTTTGGGAACTTGTTTTTAAAAAATCAAAAAACTTTGGAAACCTTTGATGGCCAGTCTTCCATTAAATTAAAGTTTCCTACATTCCTATGAAAGCTGTCCTTGCCAATGAATAGAGATATCGGCTGGGCTGGCCGACATCTCTACATTTCGCAGGCGGGGTCCTCCACAACCCCTGTCTTGGATGTATGTCATTACAACAACTGTTTTTGCAATGCATGCCATTACGACGCAACTTTAGCAATGCAAGTCGTTACAACGACTTGCGTTGGGGGACGCTGGAAAGCAGCGACGGCTCGTGGAGGGAGTTACGGTGGGGCAGGAGGGTGGGGAGGGGGAGGGGCAGGGCGGAGGTTGCTAAAAACCGGCATATGGATAATTGCAGGTAAGTAAACAATTTAATTAATAAAACGAATTTCGTAGCTCGCACTGCATTGCATTTTGCGATGCAAGGCGCACTACGAAATTCGTTTTATTAATTAAATTGTTTACTTACCTGCAATTATCCATATGCCGGTTTTTAGCAACCTCCGCCCTGCCCCTCCCCCTCCCCACCCTCCTGCCCCACCGTAACTCCCTCCACGAGCCGTCGCTGCTGGAAAGTGAATAGTTTAATTTACTATTCCAACTCCAGTCCCCGTGGATAGTAGGGAAGGTGTTGGATAGTAATTAAACTATTCCCTTTCCTAGAGCGCCCTCCAGCGCAATTCGTTGTAATGACTTGCGTTGTAAACGTTGCGTCGTAATGGTAGTGCGTTGTAATAGTTGCGTTGTAAAGGATGTTTCTC
The DNA here is from genome assembly GCF_964263255.1 of Lissotriton vulgaris. Lineage (NCBI taxonomy): Eukaryota > Metazoa > Chordata > Amphibia > Caudata > Salamandridae > Lissotriton > Lissotriton vulgaris. The sequence goes on along the minus strand of NC_141691.1, from coordinate 122,959,686 downwards.
CCTGTCTTGACTCAGCCTGCTCAATCCAAGCTCATGCCCTCTGTCTACAGTGGCACAGTGGACAAACAACTATGGTTTTGAATGATACCCCAAGTATCGCCACTAAGGACACTTTGCAAGCATTCGTCCCATCACCTTTTATGTGTCATTTTGCCAGTAGTATCCCAGGAAACCTGAGAGTGGCGTAGCTTTCAAAACCCTCTCCTGCCAATATTTGTGAATTCTAAAAAGTAGTACATTTGCATCCCTTACACAAGTACTACTAAGGTTTTAGAATTCTACTTTTTTTATAAGCCGCTTACTAATGGACATATTTACACAGATCAGCACAGCAAGCAAAGATGCTGCACTACATTGTCTCACCGGAACAGCGCAGACATGTGCCATATTTCCAAAGGGGCTCTGCTTATGCGGGCGAACTTTGGGCTGCCAATGCAAGCACCATGGTTCAAGGGTGTCTGGGTTATGGTCATTCATGCAAAGTGGAAATAACATGCAAGTCCCAGGCAGGTGCACCATTGTGGCTCAAACCCATGTCTACAACTCTTTATAAATATGGCTTTGTGTCAAAATCCATGGGTGGATTTATAGCGCACCCATGCACAACCTATAGAATGCCTACCCGACTCAAAGCAACGCATGGCAACGCAATACAGTGCGTCATTATTTTCTTACAAATCCACACAAATCAATATTTGCTTGGCTTTGTTAATACCAAAATGAATTTTGCACTTGGGCTGAGTCAAAAAAGTCACCCAACCTCAATGAAAAATATTTTAAAATCTGGGTTGGCCTAAATATATTTAAGTTACTGATTCAAAAAATTAACACATTCAAACCTGTTAGGGAAATCATTATGATAAGAAAACCAGACACGGACATAGCAGATCCGACCCCCAGACCCAACTACCAAGCCAAGAATGTATTTATTTGGGAGTTGTCACACCCCAAACAACCCCCCTGAAGCTACGACCTTGGATAAAGGTCTTAGAATTGCAAATGAGATCTGAAATCTTCCTAATATGTAATATAACAACAGTGAAGGAAATAAGCTACTATTTCTTCATGAATGATACTTGAATGGTGTGCGCAGGAATGAAAAAAATGTCAGGGAATTAGCCGTTAAATATTTCAAAGTCCTTTATTGATCACATTTTGAAAGCAGTTCACAGATAAAAAGGGTTCAGTCAACGCGTTTCGTCTCCAAGAGAACTTCGTCAGGGCTTTACAGCGTAAGACCCCTCAGGAAGGAGAGAAAGCATAAATCCGTATGCGCTGTAAGTAAAAATGTATAGTATATGCCCATAGGGAGCCAAGTAACCGATGGTTGTTCTGGAATAACAAAATTCAAAGTGTGAAAATGCTCCAAAGTTCTCAAAGGAAATCCAAAAAAGGCTCCTCCCAAGGACAACGGTGTAATGAGTCTTAATGTGACGAATTTTCTGTAGCGGTCACGGTCCCATTTTTATTTAAAAGACATCAAATAAGGCTCTTTGTCCTACTTTGACAGACACACCTTCTTAATAAAAGTCATCCAAATGAGGGTCTTTGTGGGTAGGCAATAAGTCTGAACGGTCAATTCGCAGGGCAAAAAACCGTTGTGAAGGCTCCAGGTCATTTGCCATGCAAATTGACCATTCAGACTTATTGCAAGAAGGTGTGTCTGTCAAAGTAGGACAAAGAGCCGTATAGATGTCTTTTTAACAAAAATAGGACCGTAACCGCTACAGAAAATTCGTCACATTAAGACTCATTAAGACTCATTACGCCGTTGCCCTTGGGTGGAGCCTTTTTTGGAACTGCTTACAAAATTTGATCAATAAAGGACTTTGAAATTTTCACGGCTAATTCCAGGACATTTCTTTCATTCCTGTGCACACCATTCAAGTATCGCTTAAAGGATCTGGAACACAGTGGCATCATAGGACAGTTGGTGTCTGGGCTTGTTGCACGGGATCTACACAGAGGATGAAACTGGTATAGAGGTGCAGGAGGGACAGTCCACCACCTTTTGTCTTGCTGTTTATTATTCATGAATCATTATTCCGTGCCTTATCCTGCAAATGGCGAAGACTATGGGCCTGATTTAGATCTCGGCGGACGGGTTACGGATATTCCGTACGCCGAAATATAAACCCCTTAGGATATGATGGGATTAATATTTCACTGTTGTGACGGAGTAACCTATCCGCCCATATGTACATCATGCCCTATGTCTGCTTGCCTGCTTAGACGAGTCTCCGTTTTATTAGACAGGATTAGAAATAACAAACATATCACGCCGGTGAAGCAATAATAACTACATCAGGCAGCAAACACAAACAGTACTAACAACACCCTCTACTTACACGTAAACCTCCTGCAGTTGATCATATGGAAATATACATACAGATGTACACATACACTGAAAGACATTCTATGCACACTCTTGGACTGCACGCACAGATGCTCCCACACACAGTTGGCGCCAGAGGCAGAGCTACATGCATGCACCCACACACTAAAAACACCCACACCAAGAAACAGACTGCCTCACCCATGCAAAGAAGCAGTAGTGGACAAATTCGTCATAGTTGCAGCCATTTTCCACACCATCCCAACACTCAGCAGGTGGCAATATTGGTACCATTTCCTGAGAGCAAAAATGTGGTGTTTTACACAGGTCCTGTAAAAACAAGGATATGATGGAAGGAGCACTGAAACTTTTCAGACACTCACCCACAGTCACAGATCTGGGTTGAATCCATCATCATTCTTTAGCTCACTTCGCCACCTGAGTTCAGACCCAGCTATATGCAAATCAGTCTTGACCCTGTGCCTCATGGGAACTGTCTAGCCCGAACTGCCAAGTTCGGGCTGGAATAGCTGCTTTTAAAAGTAGATACATCAACTGACTTTACCCTTTTTCCGCTTCCTGCATTTTTGCATTAGGTAATATAACATATATATATATATATATATTCACTGAAAAAAACATAGGTTATAGACCATATATAGCTAGGAATTAGCATTTACAAAACCTTGAAAATTCACTGAAAAAACCATAGGTTATAGACCATATATAGTTAGGGATTAGCATTTACAAAACCTTATTTTACTCGCATAAAACCATTGAAATTCGCATATATAGTTAGTTGCGCTAACTATATATCGCGCACCCGCAATCCACTGCTGATGATGTCACATATTACATCATTCATGACATGGTCAGTGACATCACTGATGACATCACTGATGACAACATCCAGTGGCTGTCTGTTTCTGTAAAGTTAAAATTTGTCTTACATATTGAAGAATGAGTGGATGTATAAGTGTCTGGATGAAGGATTTAGTAGGTGCATGACTGACTGTATGAGTGAGTGATTAAATGTGTCTCACTGAGTGCATGGGTTAGTGACTAAACTGTCTTAATGTGTGCATCATTATGTCTGTTGTTCTGTAAACTGCTGCATGTGTTGATCAGGAGCTATATGAGTAACTATATGGGTTATTGGTTGGTTGCCCAAGTATTTGTATGGGAGACTGAGTGTGTGTGTGGGTGGCTGGGAGGTGTATGACTCTGTGCATAGATGTGTGAGCAGTTGATTCACTAGATCTATGGGTTCAAAAGTGCATGTGGAAACAGCTGTATGAGCGGTTGACTGTGTGCATGAGTGTATTGGTGAGTGAATATATATCTCAGTGCTACATGTCAAAGTAAGTACATATGTAAAACACATTACCTGTGAGAGTTGACATATATAAATAACTGTGCATAAGAGCCAGTGAATATGTGAGTGGCTGTATGGATCATTGTGAACTTGTATCAGGGATTGGATAAGAGAGTAAATATGTGTTAGTATATGTTTGAATAAGTAAGGTGTGGATAACTGTATAGTTGAGGAAATGGAGATGTGATTTATTCTTTGCATGACTGACTAGGTGTGTGAGTAACTCCATGGATGAGTGACAGTCTGTGAGTGTCTGTTTACACTGAGTGTATCTAAGGTTATATTAGAGTCTGAAGAGGTTCATCGTATTATCACATGAATTATGTCATCATTGATGTGATCAGTAATGTCAAATGAGATGTCATCACTGATGTTATCAGTGATATCATTTGAGATGTCATCAGTGATGTCATTTGAGATGTCATCAGTGATGTCATCAGTGATGTCACAGACCATGTCATGAATGATGTAATATGTGACATCATCAGCAGTGGATTGCGGGTGCGCGATATATAGTTAGCGCAACTAACTATATATGCGAATTTCAATGGTTTTATGCGAGTAAAATAAGGTTTTGTAAATGCTAATCCCTAACTATATATGGTCTATAACCTATGGTTTTTTCAGTGAATTTTCAAGGTTTTGTAAATGCTAATTCCTAACTATATATGGTCTATAACCTATGGTTTTTTCTTTGAATTTCAATGGTTTTTTAATAGCAAATATCAAATGCTGTCAAATGTCAAGTACATGATAGGTAAAAACATTTTCGTGTTTATGCACGCTGATGTGCTTTGAACCCTGCCCCTCCCCCCCCTCTTTTCTCTTAGGAGTACTCTCTCTTTGCAGATAGTGAAGGGTAGTTAACGCAGGCCTTTGCCCCCGTTGTAATCCGTCGTGCCTGCTTCTCTCTCCATTTGATTGATTGTTATCCAAGCATTTAATATTTTTGAATTGGCTCTCTTTGGTTCATTCTGTATTTACAAACAAGCACAGAGTCGCAATACTCTGTTTAGTCTTTGCAGATGGTGAAAAATCGTTTAAAAAAACAAAAGGAATCGAGCAAAATCAGTAGGCCACTAATGGGATCTGTTTTTGACCTCGCGAAAATAGAAACATTAAGAACAACCCCTCATGAGAAATACGAAACTAGTGAGATGAACTTAGCTCCACACCATGATGGCTGCAGGACAGCTCGATTCTGCCGCCCACCCCACCCCACCCAAAATAACGACAAACCCTATGCAAATATTATAAATATATACAACACACCAGCAAAGTAACAGGGTAAAACATTTTATTAAATAACTATTTACATAACTATTTTATACTTTTTGTTGCCCGATCCGGCTAGCTCAATCGATCGAGCATGAAACTCATGCACTCTGATAGCAAGCGTTGCTGCTGATGCTATGCAGACAAAAACTGGTTTTCAGTTTGTACATTCTTCAAGATTTTTCCATCCAAGGCTGGTTGAGAGTTTGTAGAACGATGGCTTCAGATTTTCAACATACGGTGTAGTGGCGCGGACTGGGAGGGGGCGCTTGGCTCCTGCCCACTCCCCAAGTAAGATTTTCATACGTGAGTGTACGTTCATGGTTTTGGTCCCTGAGTTGCTTCGATGTCACTGCCATGCTGAAATGGCATAAGTCCTGGATGTTGGGTGCCATAGTTCAGAGTTCTGAGCAGCGCTTGTAACACTGTCTGAAGCTTATTTGCACCTGCTGCAGCTTCACTATTCTCAAAGTAAGTGAGGGCCGTTTGTGGACCTGACTGCATTGGAAAACAATGTGATGCGGTGCCTCCCTAAACCGCTTGACGGAGGCCCCCGAGGGGCGGTGAGATGGCGCGGACTGGGAGGGGGCGCTTGGCTCGTGCCCCCTCCCCAAGTCGTGTTGCCCTGGTGTGGCCTGAGATCGCCCCCGACATAGGCGGCCGGCTCCCGGGGTCCGGCGGAACTTTTTGCCTTTTGATGACTCTTCCATTCTGGACCTTGTCCCACAATCCGTTTGACCTGAAGACACGCTGTAGTGGGGTGCCCCTTTACCGTTTGCCATTCCGCCCGCTTTTGCTACGCTGTGCCTCATCCGCCATTCAGCTGTTTACCGCCCGCTCTTGCGACTACAGCGTCTCGCTCACCATGTAGTCGAGTTGCTCCCGCTCTTGCAATGCAGCGATAGGCGGCTGCCACAGGACTCTCTAAATGGCGGCCGGCTCTTCAGATTTGGGCGTGGTCCACTAAAATGGCCCTGGGACACCTTGGAACTCGGACGCTTGTCTGCTAGGGCTTGGGTCCCATTCTCGAAAGCGTCCCCTCAGCCTTGAAGATTCTACAAAAGTCTTGGGGGCCCCCGACTCCCGCAGGCTTCTGGTGGGGAGCGGCTGCCATGATTGCTCGTGGAATGGCCACGACTAAGCTACGAGATGGTGGTGCTCTCATGCTGACGCCAGCTTCAGTCTGAAACATCCAGAAACACTGTAGACTACCAATTCGATCAGTTCCGGTAGCGCCCCAACGTGACCCGGTAGAGAAGAACTTGCCCTCCCCTCTTTGACTGATGGTTCTTGTTGCCTGTCCCTTCTGTTGTCATTTAACAGAACTTTTTAGACTGCTGAAAGGGGTTGTGTTCCGAACGCTGGTTGGTGGAGACATTTTGACTATATTCTGGACCTACGTTGTCGCGTAATGCGTTATATGACACGCCGCGTTAGCGCACCCGGAAGTGCTCCGGCGCGCAGCGCGTAACGTAAGCATAACAGGTCATGTGACTTGTTAATAAAACTTTTCATTGGTTCATTTTACTTTTGTTATTTTAATGATGAAAGGCTTGGTCATATGACCTAAAAATTACGCTTTTTATTGGTTTCGAACATTATTTTTTCTTAGAAATATATGTTATACTGTTTCAAACTAATGTACTTTCCCGAAAAATTTACAACTGTCCTGCAAGTAAAATATATTCCTTTTTCGAGAAAAAGGGCGTTTCTTCGTCCCATGACGGAGCCGTTGAGTAAAAGAGGCTCGGCCTGCTGTCTTAGTCGCCGATACGCCTGAATATCAGATTCTTATCGATCACTTTATGTTGCAGGAGTGGAAAACACAACTGCCCTTGAACATTTATCTTTACTGCGTTCCTGCGTATTATACCTTTTATCCGTCATGTAATTGGACTGCTTTATTTCACTTGCCTTTTACTGATTCGAAAACAGTGACTAAAATTAAAAACTTTACCAATGTAAATACTACTACCATGTTTTGTTTTAAAAACCTTTATTTTGAAAATATCGGTATACAAATACGGGCCTATAACCACGTGGACCTTGTCCCACAATCCGTTTGACCTGAAGACACGCTGTAGTGGGGTGCCCCTTTACCGTTTCAGTTGCCATTCCGCCCGCTTTTGCTACGCTGTGCCTCATCCGCCATTCAGCTGTTTACCGCCCGCTCTTGCGACTACAGCGTCTCGCTCACCATGTAGTCGAGTTGCTCCCGCTCTTGCAATGCAGCGATAGGCGGCTGCCACAGGACTCTCTTAGTGAAGTAGTGTGGCTCACTGGTTAGAGGCGGCAGACCCGAGAGCAGAGGACGGCCTGGGACCAGGGTTCGATTCCCGGCGCGGCAGGTTTCTGGACCAGGGTCAGTGGACTCGATAATTCTCTCGCCTCGGTGCCCACTCTGATCAGTGATCACACTCGGCAACTCTGGGCATTAGCTTGCCTCATCTTCACTAACGGCCCCCCAGACCGCCGGGGATGCCTGGTCTCACCCTGGAGATACCCATTAAGGGACCATCTCTCAGGGAAACCAGGAAGGGTTTCGCAGCGGTCGAAGCGCCAGGACGCCTACGGGTAGCAGTGCGCTATATAAATGCCAACACACACACACACACACGGAGCAAACTGGAATCGTATATGATGAGGAGACATTTACATTGTAGAGGAACGTAACGAGCGGGCCATTAGGTTGCAAGAACTAAGGTGTCTAACAGTTGCGGAATCGGTGGACGTACATTTTGTAATTAAAATACGACAGGGCCACCTTCAATAAAATTATCTAGATATACATTTGCGGGCAAGTACCATGGGTGACGTTAATTCGAACTTTCAATAGTACAGTAATCAATAACACATCAGAACTTAATATCAATAGGGATGTCGAAATATTCAATCAATTCTCGTCCCCGCCCGCCATGTGCTTCAAAACTGCATACGTATCTCGTGATATCAAGGTTGTGCAACCAGTACACAACAAGAAGTTACGAGTCCCATTTATACCGGCGCCATTTTGGGCAATACCACCCTTGACGCAGCCCTTTATGCTACAAGATGGTGTCTTCCATTCAGAAAATATTGTTGGCAGCATTTTGAAAGGAAAGATAAACAGCCGTTCTCCTAGTGAGTCTCACATTGTTACATTTAGGAAGAATGTTGAAGAGTAGTATGTTGAAAATCTGAAGCCATTGTTCTACAAACTCTCAACCAGCCTTGGATGGAAAAATCCTGAAGAATGTACAAACTGAAAACCAATTTTTGTCTGTATAGCATCAGCAGCAACGCTTGAGTCAGCTTTGTGTGAAGCCGCCATTTTGATTCAATCAATAGCGTCCCCCTGCACACATTCAGGGACCTGGTCGTGTCTTCAGGTCAAACGGATTGTGGGACAAGATTCAGAAAGGAAAAGGAAAAAAGTTCCGCCAGACCCCGGGAGCCGGCCGCCTATGTCATGGGCGATCTTTGGCCACACCAGGGCGATAGTGAAGCTGCAGCAGGTGCAAATAAGCTTCAGACAGTGTTACAAGCACTGCTCAGAACTCTCAACTATGACACCACCTCGGTGCCATCCGGATCTTGGCGCCTTGTGCTGGTTCCGGCCTATTCACACATCGGTCCGCTACTGACTCACCTCACAGGCCAACGGGGCACCCCACGCCGACTTTCGGCGCAGCATTGTAGGATGGCCACACCAGAGCAGCAACTTGCTAAACACCACCTCGGTGCCATCCAGATCTCGGCGCGTTGTACTGCCTTCGGCCTACTGTAGCCGCAGGTGCGGACGCAACTCAACTGGATAGCGAGTGAAACACCAAGGGGCGCCCCACTGCAGCCGAGGAGCCTCCATCTTGGGGGCGACGCACAGCATCACCAATGCAGTCAGATCCTCAAACAGCCCCCACTGACTGACGCGACCTCACAGGCCAACGGGGCGCCCCACGTCGACTTTCGGCGCAGCATTGTAGGATGGCCACACCAGTGCGGCAACTTGCTGGACAACACCTCGGTGCCATCCAGATCTCGGCGCGCTGTGCTGCCTTCGGCCTACTGTAGCCGCAAGTGCGGACGCAACTCAGTTGGATGACGAGTGAAACGCTAAGGGGCGCCCCACTGCAGCCGAGGAGCCTCCATCTTGGGGGAGACGCACAGCCCCCACTGACTGACGCGACCTCACAGGCCAACGGGGCGCCCCACGCCGACTTTCGGCGCAGCATTGTAGGATGGCCACACCAGTGCGGCAACTTGCTGGACACCACCTCGGTGCCATCCGGATCTCGGCGCGTTGTGCTGCCTTCGGCCTATTCGCACATCGGTCCGCTACTGACACCGCCTCACGTGCCAACGGATTTTCTACGCTTTTTATAGCCCTATGCCGCATAACAGGTCATGTGACTTGTTTATACAACTTTTCATTGGTTCATTTTACTTTTGGTTTCCTAATGATGGAAGGCTTGATCATATGACCTAAAAATAACACTTTTCATTGGATTAAAAATTTTTTTTTTCCCAAACGATGAAAGCCCCACCTTCTTTCTGGATGTTTCAGACTGAAGCTGGCATCAGCATGAGAGCACCACCATCTCGTGGCTCCGTCATGGTCATTCCGTGAGCAATCATGGCAGCCGCTCCCCACCGAAAGCCTGCAGGAGTCGGGGGCCCCCAAGACTTTTGTAGAATCTTCAAGGCTGAGGGGACGCTTTCGAGAATGGGGTCCAAGACCTAGCAGACAAGCGTCCGAGTTCCAAGGTGTCCCAGGGCCATTTTAGTGGACCACGCCAAAAAAGGAAAGAGCCTGCCGCCATTTTGAGAGTCCTGTGGCAGCCGCCTATCGCTGAACCGCAAGAGTGGGCGCAACTCAGCTGAATGGCGGATTTTGGCACAGTGTACCAAAAGTGGGCGGAATGGCAACTGAAACGGTAAAGGGGCACCCCACTACAGCACACGAGCCGCCACCTGGGGAGGCCCGTTCACGCCGCCTTCCCCCCCCCCCCCCAGGGCGCCCCACGCCGTTTTTAGGAGCAGCATTATAGGATACCAAAACCAGTGCAGCAGTTTACTGGACATCACCTGGGTGCCATCCACATCTCAGCGCGTCCTGCTGCCTTGGAACTATTCGCACAACAGACCGCTACTGACAAGGCCTCCCCCGGGACGCCCCACGCCATTTTTCGGAGCTGCATTGTAGGATACCAAAAACCAGTGCGGCACCCAGGTGACATCACCTGGGTGCCGTCCAGAACTCAGCTCGCTGTGCTGCCTTGGGACTATTCGCACAAAACACAGCTACTGACCATTGTTGCTTCTTTTCTCAAAAAAATGTTTAAATGTGTTTACTGTTTTTGTTGCGTTGTATATATTTATAAGTTATTGAAGTTTTATAATCCTACTACTTTGTTGGAGTGCTATATATTGTTAATGTGACACATAATTGTGAAGACTTTGATGTACAAAGAGGCATCCCAGGAATCTTCCGCTTCAGGCTCGGTCCCACACACCCTCACAGTGAGAATCCCCTCCCCAAGCACAATACAGGATGGTTATCAGATAGTAGGAACGCGTATGGTGTGACGGATCTCATGGGGTGGGGGCCTTGATCTACTGTAACTCCTTTGAAGAGGGGTGATTCTCTACAGCTGGGGCCATAAACTACATCTGCAGGGCTAGGTGATAGCCTGGGACCGGCCTGGACAATCGGACACAGAGGAAGAGGAGTGTCAGAGAGTGCAGTAGTGAATAGGGTGAAAGGGAGGTGTCGGGCGGGCACGGGGTGTGATTCTCAGAGAAGAACAGCGCAGATGGGAGGAGGTTTCTGGCCCATGCATGAGAGATAGAGAGCGGGGGTGACCAGTGCGTGGGGGAGATGCTTGCGAGGGTGGGGAGCCGTGCTGAGGATCGACGGCGTGCAGAGAGTGGGTCTGGTCAAGGCATCTAAAATGGCTGCCGTGCACGACAAAATTGTGGCATTGGAAAAAAGGCAAGATGGCGCAGACAATGTTTATCAATAAGGATTAATTTATAACAAAATATTTTATCGCAGTGACAAAATGGCGGTCAACAGTTCCTGATTTCCATCGAATCGAACGTTAACAAACGTCACGCAGCAAAAAAAAAAAAAACGCTCACGCACAGCCGCTGGAAGACATGTATCAACATATATGAGCCTCCTCAGCCACCCTCAGAAAACATAAGGGGTCAGGATACGTCTCCCGTCCCCCCTTATACCCTGTAATTTAATTAAAACGAAACACAAAATGGCGAATTCCCGTTTCGCTACCAGTTTGCGGCCCAGTTCGCGGCCCGGGAAGCACTTCTACCGTGAAAAATCAATTTTTTTTTTATTTTCCCCACGGAACCCTTTAATAACCCCAACATCATTCCTAGGGGGTCAAGAGGGGTCTACCTTGCCCCCTTTCATTAAATTCCCCCTTCGTTTTTCTCCTCCTCTTGTCTCTCGATCCTACCGAGAGACAAGATGGCGGCCGCTCCGGACTGTTTAGAATGTTGACAGACACCGGCGAGCCAATCAGCATCGCTTCGCAAAGCTCCGTGACGCGAAAAGTACGCGATCTGGAGCGCTATCTGGGACGCTGTCACAGATATATACATTTTTTTAAACGTTAATTTCTCAAAATCCACTGGAGCACATATATTGAGACCCAGCAAAGGCACATCGGGCTAACAGTCCCTACAATTTTGCCAAGTTTCATGCAAATCCATTCAGCCGTTCGAGCTAAAAGTGAGGCCAAACGCCCTATGGAAATTAACATGGGAAAAACGCGTTTTGGGACCCCCCTTTTTTCTCGGCCCCCCCTTGACGAAACCCACCCACATTTTCAAGGGCTGCTCAGAAACAAAATGTGCCATTTTCCTGAAAATTTCAGCCGATTCCGTCCACAAACGCCAAAGTTATTAGACATAGAATTTTCAAAAGTTCCATAGAGAAATAATCCTAACTATATATACCTACTGGCTATCGCCAGTAGGTTATATATATATATATATATATATATATATACTAGCAGCCCGTCCCGACATTGTCCGGGTATGAATTGCTGCCGGCCAGTAGTATGTAGTATATTGTTTTGTAGGATTTCGTTTTGATAGCATTTCTTATCTGTGACAGTCCTGTGAAACGCTCCGATTCACAGTGCGCTGCTGAGGCACTTAAGAGTGCGCGTTCAGTAGTGTGTGAACTCGAGTTTCCCTACTTTATTTTTCCTTGCAATATTATATAGCGTGAACTCGACAACATGGCATGAGCACAATTTACATTACAGAAGAACACATTCATTTGTGGTAGGCACGGGGAGACAAAGCAATTTGCCTGGAATCACAGAATGTTGAGCTGATGCCGAGATTTGAACGTAGCTCCCCAGCTCTAAAGTTCGCAATTCTAGAACTTGTGGCAGGAGGTGTGTCTAAAAGTGTATGTCTGTGCTGGCCATCAATGAGAGAGACCTGTGCATTTTTCAAATGGGTGGTGAAAAAATATGAGTATGTTGCTGGAGATGTGGTCCGCCGTGCCACCAATGTACTTACCGGGGGAGGGTAAACACCCATTGTTCCGCAACTTTCTTTCCGCATACCATCACTCCGCATACATTCATTACAAAAGTACCATGACTCCGCAATGCCATCATAACGCATGGCATTACATTTTATATGCTTTTACCACGCATTTACAACGAAATTCGTTGTAAATGCATGAATGGTAAAAGCATGTTTTTTTAAAATCTTTGGATAAGGTAAGTATGGGTATAGGGGTATATGTTTTGGGGTACTGAGGTATATGTTTTGGGGTGTTTGGGTATTTTTAGGGTTCAGATATAGTTTTGGGTTATGGGGTATAGGGGTAGTTTTAGGGTTTAGGGATAGGTATGGGTATTGGGGTACAGGAGTATTTTAAGGGTTCAGGGCTAGGTTTGAGTTTTGGGGTATAGGGGTATTTTTAGGGTTCAGGGGAAGGTTTGGGGTTTGGGGTACAGGGGTATTTTAAGGGTTCAGTGCTAGGTTTGGGTTTTGGGGTACAGGGGTAATTTTAGGGTTCAGGGCTAGGTTTGGGTTTGGGGAACAGGGGTATTTTAGGGTTCACTGGTAGGTTTACGTTTTGGGGTACAGGATTATTTTTAGGGTTCAGGGCTAGGTTTGGGTTTTGGGGTACAGGAGTATTTTTAGGGTTCATGGGTAGGTTTGGGTTTTGGGGTACAGGGGTATTTTAAGGGTTCAGGGCTAGGGTTGGGTTTTGGGGTACAGGGGTATTTTAGGGTTCAGGGGTAGGTTTGAGTTTTAGGGGACAATGGTATTTTTAGGGTCCAGAGCTAGGTTTGGGTTTTGGGTTACAGGGGTATTTTTAGGGTTCAGGGGTAGGTTTCGTTTTTGAGGTACAGGGGTATTTATAGGGTTCAGGGCTAGGTTTGGGTTTTGGGGTACAGGGGTATTTTTAGGGTTTAGGGATAGGTTTGGGTTTTAGGGTACAGGGTATATTTATAGGGTTAAGATGGGTTAGTGTTTAAGGGTGTTGGGGTATTTTAAGGAGTAAGGGTGGGTTATGATTATGGGGTGCAGGAGTATTTAAAGGGAGCAGGGTGGGATTAGCACAAGATATGAGACATGGCATGAAGGGCGGAACGTACCACACACCCCCAGCATTTGTCATGCCCCCAGCACACGCCCACAGCACAACGCAGACACGCCCACAAGGGACTACTTTGCTGGCACAGTTCTTTTACCTTTTAAATGTATATGGTGGGCGTCTGCATAGCCTATGTCCTTCTGCTGCAACTGCCCTTTCCAACGCTGTATTGGTGTTGTGATTGGTGCTGTGGTTCCTGAGATTACCCGCCTCAAAGGTTTGGGCTCTCTCTTTATTATACTAGTATAGATGCCATACAATGTTCTGTCTTGAGAACCCCACTTTTCTGGGGGTTACCCCTGGGTGATTTCCCTAGCCCCCAAGGAAACTGTGGTCATTATGGAGAAATGACTTGCCAGCCACTCGCCTGAGATGTACTAAGTTATACCTAAAGGTGTCAATAGGTGCTTAAAATATGACAAACTTCACAATGACTCTCTTGATTTTACACTGGGTGATCTGGGGAAGGGGCGCCTGAACCTCTACCAACAGTACACACACATAAACCTTGTAATTTTATAGCAATTTGCATTTATGTGCAATTCTTCTGTAAAAGGGAGTGAGTATTACCATCTTATTAATGAACACCTCAACAATTATAAATATTTTCAGAGTGAATAAGAGACATACCCCAAATAATGTTAATCAGACATCCATAAGCAATTAGAATAAAACTTCCTATTTGCATTGTGGCATTATGCTGTTGTTATTATTGTTATTAGAGTACCCTAACTTTATTATATACCATTTCCTCTTATGGATCAGGTGTGTGCCTACTCGCTTGGCACACCCTGTTTGCAACACTGAGCTCTAAACACTGCTCTCCTTCAAAGCATCTTTTAGTGCATGGAAATATTAGTTCTTGTTGAGCTGGGAAGGTGAAGCCTGCTAGAAGTAGGTCTGTAATTCGTGTAATTTGGGACATTTCGTGTTATACTTGTATCGTGAAATTACAGAAATGATGCCTTTACACCATGGCACGCAACTGTGCGCCATTCGTTGAAAGAAATGTCCACAAATGACACTCGGTCAAAATGTACCGGGAATTTACCGGGAATGTCCAGTAACACAGTGCGGTGACGTTGTACATTGTGCTTTAGATTTTTGTAGTAATTGTTTATTGCGAAATGCACCCTTGCAGCAACAATTGACGTGAGGACGCATTTAATGCTATTACATTGTTCCACGTGATGCATTTGTATTTCATATAGTTTCCCGTAATTTTGCCCAGATTTCTTGCAATTCCATGAAAGCAAATTATGTTAATTTTGCGCACCCATAACTATGATGTCTTTCTACAGAAAATAACTTGCCCCAGAGCCACAAACAGAGCTGTAGTGAGCGTGTTAACGTACACGTCACGTGGCTACGTGACGTGCGGTGACGTAGGGGAGTGGCGTGCGCAGCGAGGCATTAGCGCGTGAGCTGGCTGGAAGAGAAGACATGCTTAGCGCTCCTTGTATGATACTACTTGAATAAACAGAGTAAACCTGAAGCTCGCCTCTGAGAGTTATTGGGGGAAGGAAGTACATCATTACAGTGGCGACGAGGGTGGGATTAGCGACCCATGACCCCCCCCACGACGCCGACTACGCGAAGAACGGAGGAACGAAGCGGAGTCGCGGAGCGGAGAGCAAGGAGGGCCCGAGGGAACGTGCAGCGACCACACCCTGACCGGGCACCACAAGGAGCGCAACGCAGTCGACAGCACGTGGAACCGAACACTGCAGGGGTGAGGCGCGCAACCTGTTGGGAACCGCATCACAAACCAAAGCAGGAAACCAGTTACGATCTAGGCCCACAGGTACCGCACTGGCTACCCCACCTGAGCGGGAAGGGGCTGAAAGGAGCTGCCCTTCACTCTTACTTGGCGAGGAGGAACGAAACGGCGCGCCGGGGAGCCCGAGAAGCCAGGAAGGCGCGCCGCCCACATCCAAGAGCGAGAAGATGAGCGCGCAAGCGGGGTTTGCGATAGCACCTGTCCAGTTCCTTCCCAGACCCGGGGAACCCCTCATGAAATGGGAGGACTGGAAGGAGTACATAGATAACTTCATAGAAGTACTGGAAGACGAGAGTGAGGAGAAATTCAAGCCTCCGAGAAAGAAACGTATCCTACTGCTAAACCTGGGCCCGGAAGGCCTGAGGATCTACAAAAGCTTGGTTCCTAAGAAGAGAGAGGCGGATGATGACGACGTGTACGCGCATGCAATGGAAGACCTGGAGGAACACTTCAAACCATCGGTGTGTGTCTCAGTGGACCGGTTTAACTTCCAACAAAGGAAACAACGACCAGGAGAAACCGTGGAAGAGTATGTGGCGGCGTTGAGGAAACTGGCGGCCTCATGCAAGTACGCCAACTGGGAAAGTGAATTCATAAAAGACCAAGTGGTGATGCACACCACGTGCACGAACGTACAGGACAAGCTATGGGCAGCGGGAGACACCTCACTCAAGGACGTGCTGGTGATAGTCAAGAGGGCCGAACTGGCGCGAAGGTGTGCGGCGGCCACGAAGAAAGAGAGTGTGCCCAGCGGGGTAGTGAACAAGGTAGACAACGAAGAGCACCACAAGGAACACCAAGTGCGGAAACCACCAGAAAAAGGCCCGAGCAAAGGACAAGGCAACCCAGGCCCCTCCGGCAAACCGGCAGGAAGTAATAAACGGTCTTGCTATAGGTGCGGAAGTTGGGCGCACGAGGCGCACGACCGGAAGTGCCCCGCGCTTCGCGTCAAATGCTTGTTTTGTGGAATTGTCGGCCATTTTGAAAAAGTGTGCAGGAAGAAGGCTTCCAAAAACGCAGTGAAGTACGTCGATCAAGAAGCGGAAGAACCAGACGAGGTGGCCGAAGAAGAGGTGGTCACGGTCCTCTGCATCTATGACGAGATTTTGAGCGTGGATGACCGCACTCATGGAAGGGACAGAAGGAGAACGATGAAACCGGTAATGGACATGAAGATAGGAGGCGTGGAAATCCAAGTGGTGGCGGACACAGGATCACCATACACCATAATTCCGAGAAGCGTATGGGAGGAGAAATTTGCCCCACAACTGGGCCCTGAATTGGACAGGCTGGACATACGCCCCGTTACATACAATGGAGACCGGATCCCCATGGCGGGATGCAGGAAGTTGAACTTTGAGTTCAGGGGCAGGTCGGCCAAGTGCAAGCTGTACATCTCCGAGAAAGGCCCATCGGTCCTGGGGTGGCTCGACCAAGGAGACTTGGGAATCAAGTTGGATCCAGGGGGCAAGGAGCAAATACTGCTGACGGAGCAAGAAGACGGGCTGGACACAGCCAGATGGAAGAAGGAGTTCCCAACAGTCTTCGGGGGCACAGTAGGAAGGCTCGACAAGTTTGCGCACAAAATCATACTCAGGGAGGGCGCAACACCGGTGGCCCACAAGGTGAGAAATATCCCGATGGCCGTGAGGGACGATGTAAAGGAGGAACTACGGCAACTGGAGAAAAGAGGGATCATCGAGCCGATTACTTGCGCAGAATGGTTGGCGCCGTTGGTGGTGGTGAAGAAACCCAATGGGAAGGTCCGCCTATGCGTGGACCTGCGTGAATTGAACAAAAACATAGTGGTAAAGAAGTTCCCCCTTCCCCGGATAGAAGAGATGTTGGCCAGCACGAGGGGCGTTCGATGGTACTCCACCATAGACTTAACGTCGGCTTATCACCAGATTGCATTTCACCCAGAGAGCCGCAGATTGACCTCGTTCATAACCCCCTTCGGGTGCTATCAATTCCGCCGCATGCCGTTTGGGCTAGCCTCGGCGGCTGCGGTATTTCAAAAACTCATGCACCAGCTGTTCAAGGACATTCAAGGGGTCCAATACTTCCAGGATGATATATTAGTGATGGGTTGCGACAGAGCTGACCATGACAAGAAACTGGATGTGGTATTAGGAATCCTGGAAAAGAAGGGCCTCACGGCAGAGTGGGCTAAGTGCCGCATAGGAATGGAGAAGGTGACGTACTTGGGCCATGAGATAAGCGCACGAGGAGTAACCCCCAAAAGGGAAAATGTGAAAGCGATCTGCGACGCACCCCCACCGGCCAGCAAGGAGGAGGTCCGATCCTTCCTGGGGATGGCAGAATACTATGGGAAGTTCATAGAACACTTTGCCTCCAAGACCCACCATATGAGACTGTTGACCAGAGAGAACAGCGAATTCCGGTGGTCGGAAGATGCCCAGCAAGAATTCGAGAAGGTGAAAAGAGAGGTGGCAGGGGCTGTCCCACTACAAGGATTCGACCCCCAAGGTAACACAATACTGACAACGGATGCCAGCGACAAAGGACTGGGAGCAGTCCTCATGCAAGACCGAGGCCAAGGGAAAGTGGAAACGATATGCTTTGCGTCCCGCACCCTGAACGACACTGAAAAAAAGTACAGTGTGATCGAAAAAGAAATGTTGGCGGTGGTGTGGGCCATGTCACGGTTCAGGCAATTTCTGTGGGGCACCAGGTTCCGGTTGAGGACGGACCACAAGCCACTACTCAAGGTACTCACATCCAGTGGGCATGCTGACGCATCGCCGAGGATCTAAAAAATGTCACTCAAATTAATGGAGTTTCGATACGACGTGGAGCACATCCCAGGGAGTAAGAACAGAGTGGCTGATTATCTGAGCAGGGCGGCAGCAATGGAGCCCAGCATGGAACACTGTGAAGCGGCGGAAGAATGGGTCGCACTTACTGAAGACCTGGAAGTGATCATAAGCAAGCAGGAATGGAAACAAGCGTATGAAGAAGACCCTGTCCTGGAAGAAGTGAAAGCCCATATAGTGATGGGGTGGCCAATCAAAAACAAGACTGAGCGAGGCCTCATTCCATATTTCGAAGTTAAAGAGGAACTATCAATCGATGACCAAGGCATCTTCGTATACAGAGGAGAGAGAGTCATACCTCCAGCAAGGATGATTCCCAGGCTGCTGGAGATGCTGCAC
Organism: Lissotriton vulgaris; assembly: GCF_964263255.1. Lineage (NCBI taxonomy): Eukaryota > Metazoa > Chordata > Amphibia > Caudata > Salamandridae > Lissotriton > Lissotriton vulgaris. The sequence continues at coordinate 122,941,116 of NC_141691.1, read as the reverse complement.
GAAGGCCATCTGGGAGCAGGGAAGTTGAAACTAAGGGCCAAGCAGAATTATTGGTGGCCGGGGATGGACATAAGAGCGGAAAGACACGTGAGAGAATGCCCGAGGTGCCAGGGCGCGGATAAAACACTCAAACCGTTGCGTCCAGCCTTAGGAAAATTCGATCCCCCGAAGAATCCATGGGAGGAACTGTCCATAGACATTTTGGGTCCGATATTAAATGCCCAGGGAATACAGAAGTACATCTGCGTAATGGTAGATAGATATTCCAAATGGCCAGAATTGAGGATTGAAGAAACCATGGACACGGAGAGGATAGTGAGCTTCATGGCTGAAACTTTTGTGAGAGAGGGCATCCCAAAATGTGTCCTCAGTGACAATGGACCCCAATTCCGTTCTGAGAAATGGTCCCAGTTCATGCAGAGAAATGGTATCACGGCGAAGCACACATCAATATACCATCCCGCAGGTAATGGCCTGGTGGAACGTTTCAATAGAGTAGTGATGGGCTCGATACAGGCAGCGATCTCAGACAACAAAGACTGGGAAGCAGAGATCTGGCACATGGTATGGGCATACAGAATAACACCCACGAGCACAGGCTATAGTCCCTTCCAGATCCTCAGAGGTCATGAGCCTTTCACTCAGGACAACAGGATATGGAAGGAAAGAGTCATCAAGAGCGAGTGGTCACCGGCGGTGGTGCAGGCCAATCTGGAGAGAGCCCAAGCGGTGTACACCAAACACTACGATGCGCCGAGGAATGTGAAAGACACTGTTTTAGAAAAAGGCGAATGGGTGAGAGTAAAACTGGCCACATTGCAGAAGAAGGGAGAAAGCAAGTACAGCAAGCCACTACAGGTAGTGGAAGTCAGAGGCAGAGCAGCTTTGTTGAGCGATGGTAATGTGTGGTCGCAGGACCGCATGGCTAGATGCAACAGAATACTCTGCTGGAGAGGCAACAGAAGTGATGAAGATAGTGAGAACAGCAGCGATGACCCCAATGAGTATGGGGGAGAGGATTTGGACATTGGTGAGACAAGGCAAGAGGACCAAGAAACGAGTGGGGAGCAGATTATTGAAGAAGATAGAAACAGGAGTGAGCCTAGTGCGGCTGCGCTAGGAAGTGGTAACGATAATGCAGCGACAACGGCCACGTCCCCGGTAAGACTGACGAGAAGGGGCAGGGCGGTGGTTCAGCCTGCGAGGTTCAGAGACTATGACATGAGCCAGGACTTGTACATATGAGTGTTGGGGAAAAAAGGGAGATATGTAGTGAGCGTGTTAACGTACACGTCACGTGGCCACGTGACGTGCGGTGACGTAGGGGAGTGGCGTGCGCAGCGAGGCATTAGCGCGTGAGCTGGCTGGAAGAGAAGACATGCTTAGCGCTCCTTGTATGATACTACTTGAATAAACAGAGTAAACCTGAAGCTCGCCTCTGAGAGTTATTGAGGGAAGGAAGTACATCATTACAAGAGCTACTGTTCTGCTAAATATTACATTTCTGTTTCGACGAAGCAACCCAAAGAACAAGATTTGCACAGTCAATACATTCCGGAACTAAACGAAGAAACCTCTCATTTCTTTCAATGCTGCTAATCGGATCTGGGGTACCCATGCTAAGAGAGCGCCCTTAATGCAATATTTATTGGATCATATTAGCAGGTACTGAGGCTTTTAATGTATAATAACATTGTCGAACACATGAAGAAGACTGCAGCTAATACTGTGGAGTCAACGCATCCACACGGTGAAAATGTAGTGCCAGACTGCAGCACAATTTATTGGCCTCAAGAAATTACTCAAGACCAATGGATCTTAAGGGGAAGGTTTTTATTGCAGATTCCCATAGATCAGAGGTGCCTGATCTAATTTATGCCATGAATGCAAATATCTGCCATTGTTTAAGAAGAAAAAGAAGCGAAGGAGGTAGGTGTCAGGGGCCTCATTTATGAGGCCTTGCGTCAGTTTTGCGCTGCGGATGCGTCACTTTTTGTGACGCATCAGCAGCGTAAAACATGCGCCTTGTTGCGCCATATTTAAAAAGTGACGCATCTAGGTAGATGCGTCACTTTTTAAGCCCCTGCGCCACATTATACCTGCGTCAGGTATAATGTATGCAGAGGGGGCGTTCCCCCGCAAAAAGCCTCGTAGAAGTGACGCAGTGAAATCTATGAGATTTCACTGCGTCACTTTTAGGATGCGGTTGCGTCAAAATCTTGCGCCTGCCTCACAGCAGACGTAAGACTGACGCAAGCCCTTTCACATGGGGCTTTCCCCATGTGAAAGGACGCATTGCTGGAGTTGCGTCACTTTTGTGACACACTCCAGCAATGCGTCACTTTTGCGCTTAAAGATGCGTCAGAAATACTGACGTATCTGTAACTCCTTGCGACATGATGCGTTATACATTAAATATGACGCATCATTGGTGTCGCAAGGAGTGCGCAGTGAAAAGTGACGCATCGCTGTTTTCACGCAGCGATGCGTCACTTTTCATAAATGAGGCCCCAGGAAAGTCAAACCCAGCCCGAAGGTATCAGCGCGCTTTACATGAGCACTCGTTGCGTTACAGAGGGACACATTCATTTTTTCTTAGGGACGGGGAGATTAGAGTCTGTGCAGTTTGTGTTCAATAGCTGGAGTAATGATAATTGGTATCCGTATTTAGATACCGTACCGAACCACTGGTTGAGATTGGAATTACTAAAGGTGACAATAGGCATCAATCCTGCACGGTCAAATGAGAAAATAAAAAATATATTAATGGATAATACTGGTAAATGTACATGCAGGATTGGTTCAAAATGTACTTGTGTTCATATTTTAATGGATTGCCAAAAATTGTTGTCTGTGCGTCGATTGATTTTAAGGCCAATTTTTTCAAAATATGAAATAAGGTCAAGGACTCAAGCAATTGAGCTTCTTGCAGATATGCAGTTCTTGGACATTCCAATTGCTTTGGCGAAGTTTGTCCAAGAAGCCAAAAGACTTATTATGAATTAAGGAAATGGTAAGAAGGGCCCCTGGCAGAGGCCTGGATTACCTCCCGGGCCGGAGGCAGGGAGACGTGGAGGGGAGAGAGGAGAGACTGGAGCGAGTGGCAGATTCATCAGCACGGGTCCCTGGAGGGATTGTATACCACCAGTTTGCCTTCACCCGGAGGTGTGCACGGATGCTGCCCCATGGTGAGTGACGGTCTCTGCCTCTCGACGGGAGCCGGTGAGTGCGTTTTCATCTTTGGTGTAGCTGCAGTTTTTAGCCTATAACTGACTAGAGGCTCAGTTAAACAGAGAGCTAAGCAGGGAGGCAAATAAACGTAGTGTGCCTTCATGGCGATATATTGTACTGAAAATGATTTAAGCCCAAGGCAATAAAACGTTATATATATATAGTATTGTTTCTGCTACAAGTGGCAGACAAAATCACTTACTTTGAGGAGTGTACCTTTTTGAAAAAGGCTCTTTTCCAAAAGTCTTTTGGCGGTTCTGGCAGCTAAGGGGTATAGGAGATAAGGGTGCCAGGTGCAGAGGCGCCTAGCCCATCCGAAGAGCAGAGAAGTGGCGCCAGGAGAGGATTTGCTGTTTAATGGTGGACGCAGGTCTGAAGCAGCCGCAGGCTTGGCAATTAGAAGGGGAGTTTCGGCTAGAGTGGGACTCCGCAAAAGCTCAGCTCCCGCATGTCTGGTACGTTTATCACCAGTAACCTGCACATTTTTTTTTTCTGTACTTCAATGTTGACAGTAAGGCAAAATAGGAGAGACTGGGGGCTAAAGTTACATTACGAAAGGGAGAGCGAGTTACAGGTTAACCAAGCTAGGAATTCATTATCGGAAGCAGAGAAGAACAAACCAAACCGTTATACACTTAGGAACAGGGAGATCTGGGGAGTGGAGAGCTCTGCCTATAAAATTGCAGACTTAAACACGGCAGGAGACCAACCTACAGCAACAATAAAAGAGATAAAAGAGGCAAAAGCAGCAAAAAGTGCAGGCTCAAATAGAAAAGTAAAAGTTAAAACTGCAAACCCCCTTAATAGTACCCCCTCAAAGAAGGATTGAAAAACTCTTGCCAAAAATAAAACGAGTGGAGGGTGCAGTACAAGAGTCATTCCATCATTAAGATCTTTTTTTAAGGTGCAGAATACACAATCGGTATCAGCAAAAAAAGCGGCAGATCCAAAATTAGCAATAGCAGTAGAGGAAACCAGTCACGCTTGTCAATTAGGGTGTGCTAATCGGGGGTTAATGGAGCCAGTTCCACTGGAGAATAGGTACGAGCCTCTGACGCAAGAAGTAGATGAGGACGTAATAGACTTCCCTCCTGTACCCCCTCACGCTTCTCCACTTGTACAGGCTAATATAGAAGGCGGCATCATGAATGAAAAAGGAAATGAAGTGGGTGCATCAAACACCACAGACATAGCAAGGGAAATGGGAGCGACCTCGCTAACGGAGGGACTTCTGACAACTTTGTTAACAGAAATCAGGGATAAATTTGAGGTCTCGGAGAACAACCAATTAAAGATACAAGCTGCATGCGAAACACTTGAAACAAAGATGAACGCAATTCCTGATAGAGTCGGCGCTATAGAGAAAGTGGTGGAGAACCTAACAAAACAAGTAGACAAAAACACACAAGAAATACAGGCATTAGGAAGTGAAGATAGATCTTTGAAAGACAAGCTAGAAATTCTAGAAAATGCTGCCAGAAGAAATAATAATAGATTTTTAAACATTCCCGAAGATGCAGAAGGTGAAAATATAAAAACTTTTGTAGTAAACCTCCTACCAGAGTTACATCCTGTTCTGGATAAGAAAAGTTTAGAGGAAGATATACAGCGAGTTCATCATGATCCATATATAAAAAAGCCTGGCAAGAAAAAAACCAGGAAAATCCTTGTTAATTTCAGGACATACATATTAAAGGAGAAGATATTGGCAGATGGTTTGAAAGTTGGAAAATATAAGAGACACGCATGGACATTCGGCATTAGATCGGATTTATCCCACATGACCCAAGAAAAACAATGGGAGCTAGGGAAGGTTATGCTGGAACTGAAAAAGCTAGGTGCCTCTGCAAACTTGCGATTTCCAGCTTCCCTTAAAGTTATGTGGGACAATAAAATGTATACATTCAGAGATCCGGCCGAGCAAACGCCCTACTATGTAAAATTAAGAGTACTTCATCCGTATAGTACAAAAAAGAAAAACCCTGGGTAGAAAAAGAGCCTGAAACCAGAGGTTTTCCTCTGATAGTAGAAGGGGAGGTTGCCCCATGGGGTGGGGGGTGGCTCCTTCTGTCAAAAAATATGTATATTTTTAGCTCACAATGGGTGTGAAGCATGTGGGAAGAAACAAAAAAAAAACGATTGTCCTCATTTGAAGATGAAAGTAAATTTCTGGCCTTATTCGACAATGTAAGACATAGAGGAAGTAGACACAACATTTTATGGCTAACGTTAGGATAAAAGAATTAGAAATAACGACCTGGAATGTAAACAGCCTGAGGGTCTCGCAGAGAAGAAATAAGATCTTGGAATACATGAGACTATCAGAGAGTAAAATTTTCCTTATCCAGGAATCTCACTTATTAAAGGAAGAATGGGTCTCAACAGAAGTGGGTGGAACAATATATATGTACCGATAGACCTGTATAACGAAAGGAGTGGCTATTCTTATTAAAAAATCAGCAGCTGCGGTACTGGAAGAAAGTATAGTAGACCCAGGAGGAAGATGGGCCGTTGCCAAAATAAAGATCAATATTGTTGGTTTTACGCTAGCAGACTATTATGGGTCTAATATAGATGACCCAACCCACTTGTATGCTTTGATGTCGCAGCTAGTAGAAGGTGATAATCACATAATTTTAGGAGGAGATTTAAATCTAGTGCTTAATCCAAGTAAAGATTCGACCACTCATAGAGCAACATTAAATACACAAAAAAATGAGGAAAACTTTAAAACAAATAATGCACGATCTTGGCTTAATAGACATTTGGAGTGAATTAGCCACGAAATCTAAAGTTAAGGGTGGGAATTTTACCTTCCATAATAAAAAACATGGACATAGCTCAAGGATAGACTTCTTTTTGGTTGGGTTAGAAGCCAGACAAAACATCAGCCAAGTTAGGCATGTTCCTGAGCATATGTCGGACCATTCTGCTGTAAGCCTAAAAATAAATGTTTGTAAAAATCAGACACAGAAAAGGTTCACTGTAAATAGAGCACTATTATTAGAGCAAAGTACAATCGATAGGCTGAAAACAGAAACCAGAGAGTTTTTTTTATCTAAACCTGAATACGGCATCAATTCAAATTGTATGGGATACATATAAAGCAGCTCTGAGGGGGGTGTTATCAAGTTTATCTTGGGCACAAACAAAAAAAATTAAAAAGGAGACTAAAGAGTTGGAGAATGAGATACAGAGGCTGTCTGATATTTTCGAGGGGGATAAGGAGAACCCAACTATAAATAATAGCTTAACAGCTGCGAAACTAAATTTGGCAAACTACTTAGAAGATATACTAAAAAAAAACATGGGATGCCAGTAAACTGGCACACCTTGAGTACGGAAAACAATGCAGTAAGCTTCTTGCATGGAAAGCAAAGACAGAACAAACAAGAAATTGGATAAGAGACATAAGACTTCCCAACAGTGGAGGGATTGTCACTGAAAGTAATGAAATTGAAGAAGCTTTTGCCCAGTTATTTAAAAATCTGTACACAGAAGAGGAAATTATAGATGAAACCTGTATGGAAGAATTTCTATCTGAGATAGATCTCCCAACTCTACAATAAGCTGATAGAGAGGTCATAAATGGTCCCTTTACAACAGAGGAAATATATCAAGCAATTAACTCCTCAAAAAAAGGTAAAGCTGCAGGCCCAGACTCCATTCCAAACGAGATCTTTAAGATCCTAAAAGATGAACTAATACCTGTATTAGTTCTGTTACTTAACTCCTCTTTTATTGAAGGAAATGGTCCCCCGTTTCTTGGGAGGAAGCAATAATAATAATTTTGTTAAAACTTAATAAAAATCTGCGAGACTGTGAATCCTATCGTCCGATCTCGCTGCTGAACTGCGATCATAAAATATACACGCAGGTTATCATGCAACGATTAAATAAGGGATTAGGGTCACTCATACATCTGGACCAAAAAGGTTTTATGAAAGGGAGACAGTTAAGTGAACTGACTCAAGATCTTATTGGAGCTATAGATGTGTCACAAACATATAAGATCCCTCTGGTGGTAATGACATTCGATGCCGCCAAGGTAATACAGCGATTTGATCTGGGAGAAAACTGCTTAGAAGCAATTAAAAATATTTACAAAAACTCCTCCGCGAAAATTTTAGTCAATGGGAATTTGTCTAGAGAAATCAAAATCAAAAGAGGGACAAGACAGGGGTGTCCTCTTTCCTCTTTCCCCGTTATTATTTAATATGTATATTGAGCCCTTAGCCTTTAATTTAAGAACATCACGGAAAATTATTCCCTTTAGCTACAATGGATGGGTAAAAAAAAATAGGGTTGTATGCTGACGATCTTATGGTATACACTGGGGACATAGAAAAATCTTACCCAGAAATCTGGCTGAGATAGAGAGGTTTGGAAAGGTCTCTGGATACCTGTTAAATCAACAAATGAAGTGGAATTCAGAGTTTGTAAGTACCTATGAAAAGAAGGAGATACGGTATTTGGGAATACAAGTAACCCAAAATATAGATAAATTGCACAAGTTAATTATGATAAGGTTACAAAAGAAGTAAGTTCACTCCTAGAATCTTGGGGACCATATCTCTTTCTTTCCTAGGTAAATCCAATTTAATAAACATGACAATTCTACCTAATACACCTTTTTATTTAACACCATTCCCCTTGAATTTCCCCAAAATTGGTTCAATAAGGCGCAGGGTCTTTTTTCAAAATTCATATGGGAGAATAAGAGTCCCAGGATCTCCCTGAAAAAACTTAGAAAGAAAAGAGAGTACGGCGGGATTGCTAGCCCGGATCTCTATTTATATGTGTGTGCATTCCAGCTAAAAAGTTTTCGACAATTAATGATGGAGCACAGTGCATTTTCACCCCTTTTCAAAGCACTTACACGGCAGTAACCCAACAAACTGACGGTTTTCTTCTGAAATTTGGCAATCAGAATTTTTTTTTAAAGGTGAAGTTGAAGACCTTACTGACAGCTATAAAAATGTGGTCACAAGTAAGTCGCCTCATGAAAATTCCATATTTTAATGATATTACCCCGATTTGGAACTTTCCAGGAATGCCAGCATGCTTGACAGATGCATTGGCACTTCCTCTGCGAAACTGTGGAATCCTACAGTGGGGCCAATTGTTAATTGATGGACATTTTATATCTTGGCCACATTTATCAATGATAACTGGAAACTTGATCTCAAAGTTCAAATATTACCAACTATCAAATTGGGCAAAAGCAGTGGGAAAAGATCTGAAAGGAAATTCACACCTATCAGTAAAGATTTGCTCTAAAAGCAATAAAGGAAAGGAGGTGGCAGTTTGGTATTGGTTATTGGTACAAAAGGGAGAAGAGGAGCAGGCATTATTTATGGAAATCTGGAAGAAGGACCTGCCAGATGAAGACCTCAAATCTTTGGGGCAAGTATCAATGTCACTTCTTTGGTCATGTATAAATGCTGCACCATTAGAAAAGAACCACCTTTTTACAGCCCACAAATCATATTGACCCCGAGGAGAATCTCAAAGATGGGAAATCGAGAGATAAAGAAATGTCCTAAATGTGGAGAAGACAACGCAAACAAGGTCCATATGTTTTGGAGCTGCCCGGTAATATACGAATTCTGGAATAAAGTGGGTAAGATCACATCAGACCTTATGGGGACAGAAATAACATTAACCCAGAAATCAGTAATTTTTGGGATTCCTCCTTCTGGGGGGAGTGATTTAATATTAACAAAGAAACATAATTCCTTGTTTTTACCCTGATGTTACTAGCACAAAGGGAATTGTGTATTAAATGGATATTAACATGTCCTCCTACAGAAATTGAATGGATTTATTCCATCCAGAGGACGGCACGACTTGACCATGCAGTTAATTGCACAAAAAAAACTAAATATTGGGAAATTTGGGATAATTGGGTGGAGACAGGGCTTCGATACACATAATGAGGAATGGGGTTTTAAATAATATATTTTCATTGGTTAAAGTTTCTGTAACCTTTATGATGATCCTGGTGTTTCAGACGTCCTATGATTAATAATATGCTTCAGGGTCCTTGGGACAAAGTCTGAAATGGGCCACTCACTGGGAAGTGAGAATATTTGGGCCGCTTTCCTTCACAAGATCGTGGTTTAGACATCCTAAAGAAGTATCGAAGGTGCGGCTCTAGAGATACTGTGGGGCCGATTCACAGAACTAACTTAAGACTTATTCACAAAAAATTAAGACTTATTCACAGAAGTTAGGATTTTGTCTTAAGTTTGTCTTAAGACAAACTTAAGACAGACTTAAGACAGACTTAAGACAAAATCCTAACTTAAGTCTGTCTTAAGCCTGTCTTAAGTTTGACTCACAGAAAGCTGTCTTGCCATTTTTGGGAGCCACTGAAGGGGCCTTTGTCCGGAGCGGAGGAAACGCCAGGATTATCACCAGCTCCTTGCCGGACCCGCTGCGCGGGTCCCGCTGCGTTGCTTTCATCTGTGTGCCATTGTTTGGGAGCTGCAGGGCTGCGAGCTAACCCCCAGGGACTCAATCTCCCAGGAGTCCCTGCGTGAGGTCGAGACCCGCAACACCTGGGTCGCTCTCCCTTCCTGCCCCGCCCTCGCCTCAGCAGATAAGGACCTGCTGCACCGACCCTCGCTGGGACTCACAGAAAGCTGTCTTGCCGTTTTTGGGAGCCACTGAAGGGGCCTTTGTCCAGAGCGGAGGTAACGCCAGGATTATCACCAGCTCCTTGCCGGACCCGCTGCGCGGGTCCCGCTGCGTTGCTTTCATCTGTGTGCCATTGTTCGGGAGCTGCAGGGCTGCGAGCTGACCCGCAGGGACCCAATCTCCCATGAGTCCCTGCGTGAGGTCGAGACCCGCAACACCTGGGTCGCTCTCCCTGCCTGCCCGCCCCTCGCCTTACACCGCCTTATTAGTGACACAGCGCACCGCTGCGCGGGAGCGCCCGGGGCGAAGCCCGGGCAAAGGGCGGGCCATCTAAGGCCGTCCAAGGTCGATCAAGGACGGGACGGGCCACCCCCTTAACGCTTAATCCCTGGTAAGTGATATTCCCTTTCTCCGCTACTACCTCCAAGGATTCCTTTACTAAACTTACGTTGTATTAGACATCGCTCTTTGTCCAATAAATCCCAGAACAACCATGCCTTCGGACCATGCAAAATCCAGGAACATTACTGTAAACACATCGAGGGGGCCAGTAACAGGAACTATTGATCAATTCTTCAAAAGAGTCACAATTGTCCTAGAAAAGAAATAGCAGGCACTGAAAAGCGCTTATCGATGGACCTGTTAACCGGTAACCGCTCCTCCCTAGGTTTGATTGGGAACGCCCGCTCTCCAAATTTAATCGCCTCTGACTCCCAGTCTTCCATTATTCCTTCCTCTGACATTAACTCACTTTCGCTTTTGGGAAACGATGCGAGGGACACAATAATTCAGACACTCAGTAATGAACCAGAACCAGAACCAGAACAAGAACCGGTTCCTGAAATAACTCTAGTCAGCCCCAACGCATCTAGACTATCTAGTTTCCCAAATCCCTCCATCTCCCCTCCACCTCCCTCAGACCAAATAAACAATCATACCAAGAAACGAAAGCGACAATCTTCCACCTCTTCAAGTACAATCACCATCCTGAACACAACCCCCTCCCCGCCAACACCCCCCTTGCATAGCACGGCGCAGAATACCCGCACCACGACAGGACTATTTCCTGAAATGGAGGCGGAACTTCTCTCCAGAATAGAGGTAATAGTGAAGGCACTTATGCTTCCTCTTCTGGAGAGAACAAGACTAATAAGCTCCCATTTAGAAAATTTGGGCAAACAAATAGAAGAAAACACTGCGGCCATTATCAAACTATCCTCACAACCACACAAACACCCAGCACAAAACCCCACAGGCCAAAACCCGCCTCCACTGGCCCAACCATCTACCAGTAGCGCGTCCCTGAAACCTGGAATCACACAAGGGAAAAAAGCGGTAGCAAAAACCTCAAAAGAAACAACAAATAATGAAACCCCGAAACTACCTAACAGCAATCAGGTAAAAGACGGGGCAAAAGCAACCGTAAGGGGCAAAAACTCGACAGGGAAGAATCCTGCAGTAAGAACCCTCCCCGCATCAAACACTAACTCTAACCCCCCCACGAACCCCATACCAACTAGTGAGCTGGGCGAACAGTTATCACAGCGCCCATATAGACCCAGACGTAGGATAGTTGATTTACCTCCTGAATCTGCACCTTACACAAACGTAATGGCAGGAGTACCAGAACTAGCTGAAGGGGTCAGAGAATCTTACCACGCGTTAAAAAATAAAACCATCTATTGGTTGAAGGAGAACAGACCCCTCCCTGCACATGTCAATGGGGAAATCCTGTCGGTCAGGTGGGCTGTCTGGGTGGAGTCTAGGCCGAAAGACAAAAGAGGGGATGTGATAATTATCAATTTCAAGGATCACAGGGTGGTAAGAACTGTAGGTGGCTTACGAAAGAAGTGCACCTTATAGGTTACAAAACCTATTCCTCGGCAGGGATCGCAGGAACTTATGGAAGAGCCAAAGGAGGGCTGGCAATTTACATATCTAACACCATACCAGGCCTGGAAGTCACAGTACTTAGTCTAGAACCTAACTTCCAAATTTTAAAGCTGATTTTCAAGACAAAGAGGACAGTAATTCTTGCTAACCTATATGATAATACAGGGGAAAATGAAAGGCTAAAAATGCTGGGGGCCCTTTGCAAGAAATTATCTAGTGGCGCGACACTAAGACCAGGGGTGGAACCCGCAAGCATCGTATGGGGAGGTGACTTTAATCACCACCCCTGTACGATGTTAACCCTTTCGATGCTGATGACGAGCTCAGCTCGTCATCACCCACGGGTGTCGTGTGCTGATGACGAGCTGAGCTCGTCATGGTGCCACTAAAATGGCATTTTCCAGCACAGGGGGGGGGGGGAAATGGCCAGCAGCCATATGGTTAAATTGTGATGTCTGCGGGATCAGAGACGACTCAGAAGCCCAGATAACCCACTTTAGTCATTCAGCGGCGGGTGATCTATTAAATGAAACTTTGTCGAGGTTGGATCTACTTATATTAAATCAAATCAACCCCTTAACCGGGAAACTGGATCCCACCTACCTTGGCAGGAGCCATGAAACAACCGTCGACTATATTCTTATTACAGCATCCCTAGTAAACAGGACCGCAAACTTTAAAACTAAAATTAACACCCTGAGCGACCACTCGGCCCTAGTTTTTGATCTAACCTTGGACCAAGGCCAGCCAATAGCCCAGACTATAATGTCTACCCTTACCCAAAATAATTTACAGCTCACAAAAACAAACGGCTACACCCTGGGGTGGGGAAAGATTGACCCAAATGAGCTGACACATAAAGTGGTAACTGAAGCAGAATCTGCTATATTGAACTGCTTAGACCTTGAGGCCAGTGAAGAGAATGTAATATCCCATTTTAAACTAATATTAGTTAAAGTAAACGAATGCCTTACCAAGAAACAGAAAGGGTCTTAGGAAAAAAAGAAAAGAGGTTGGTTTAGCCCAGGATGTACCGCCGCCCATAAACACTTAAAGAGAGCATTATCAAAAACAACAAGAAACCAGGAGGAGATTAGGATCCTGAGGAAACAATACAGGCTCGCGTGTAAAGCGCGTAAAGAGGAACTAAAAAAGGCCCTATGGGATCAGTTCACTCAATAAAGACAGCGATCTGTTCTGGAAGGTGGTAAAAGCGCTGTTCCTGAACGACACAGACGACCATCCTAGCATAGAAGTGGCCATCGAGGGCCAAACCTGGGTCAATCACTTTGCTAAGATCTTCGGACAAACCCAGGCTGTAGTCCCCATAGACAGAAGTCACTCCCCAAATCAGGATAAAGTATTCCCAATCCCATTGGAAATCCAATTACATGAAGTAATTACGGCAGTTAATACTAGCAAGAGTGGAAAAGCGCCAGGTCCGGATGGGGTCCCGGTCGATTTCTTTAAATTCAAAATAGAACTGTGGGCCCCCATTATAACTAGGGTGTTCAATGCAACAATGCAATGTGGTCTACTTACCTCTTGGACACAATCTATACTGGTACCCATTTTTAAAAAGGGCAATAGAGAGGAGGTGACTTGTTATCGACCTATTTCCCTCCTCGACTCACTGGGGAAAGTACTGGGAAGAGTAGTACTCCAGCGTTTGCAGGAGTGGGCAGAGGATACCGGGGTCCTCTCGGATATCCAGTATGGCTTCCGAGAGGGACTTGGAACAACGGAACAAGCCCTGAACCTGGCCCTTTTGCTGGGAAAATACGTGTCGGCAAAACGCGGGAAGGTCTACATGGTTTATGTCGACCTTTCCGCGGCTTTCGACTGCATATCCCACGCAAAATTATGGGCGTTGCTGTCCGATATGGGAATTGACAAGGCCCTGGTGACTTTTCTCAGAGAACTCTACTCGAACGCCTCTTCTAGGGTGCGCTTCGGAGTACGGGGTGAACTGTCGGAATCCTTCTCCATAGAGCGTGGGGTCAGGCAGGGGTGCGTCCTTGCCCCCTTCCTTTTCTCCCTCTATACAAATGGTCTGGAGGTGGAAATGCTGAGGGGGGGTCTGGACCTGCCCCAAGTGAACAAGAGACTGGTGCCCGCGCTCTTGTACGCGGACGACGAGGTGCTTTTAGCACGCACCCCACGTGAGCTCCAAAAATCCCTGAATAGTTACGCTAAATTCATGAGCGAACTAGACCTCCACATAAATATAAAAAAAACTTATGTCATGGTGGCGGGACAAGCTAGGAAACAGGGAAAAGCTATCTTCCTAAATAATGAAAAGATGGAAACCACCTCCCAGTACCCTTACTTAGGGATTATGATAGATGAGAGGCTCACCTGGAGAGCAGCCATAGAAGCGCGCAAGCACCAACTGCACTGCTCTATCGCTGCCCTAATGAAATTTGCCCAAAAATTGGGGAAAAAGCCTCCGGTAGAATTACTCAAGATCTATAGAGCCAAGTGCCATTCCATCGCACTATACGGGGCGGGCCTATGGGGACACAAAAATACAAATCCCCTGCAGGTAGCAGAAAATATCTTCTTGAGATTCTTGCTTGCGGTCCCAAAAAGAGTCTCCACCTACGCCTGTCATGTAGAACTGGGACTTCCACACATTGAAGATCTGGCTAAAGTTGAACCAGTACTTCTTTGGCGCAGAATATGGGTCTCAACAAAAAACACACTCACCAAAGCTATTATCATGGACTGCATGACTCTAGACAGGGCCGAAAAAATAGACTGGCTCATATATGTAAAGAAACTTTTTGCAGACCTGGGAATGCCGGAGTACTATCACAATCCTGAAACCATCGCCGAAATACCAAAAAAAGAACTAAAGGCAAAGGCGTTGAGCTATTTCGAAGAGCTTCGCATCACTGTGGAGATCAGGAAACAATCAGTACAGCACTCCATAGCAGTTATGACCACCCTGGAAATGGAACCTTACCTAACCTACGTAAACTCGCAGTTTGAACGTTTCTTATTAACGAGATTTAGGTTGAACATTTTCCACAGGGTGGTAGCATTCCCTAAAAGAAACAGCTGGGAAGAATGTTGAACTCCTTGCCCATGCGACGAACTATCAGAGCAGTCAACAATGCATACTGTTTTGTTTTGTAAATTCCATTCTGCTCACCGCAAATTATGGCTAATCCCTCTGCTTCGATCTCTACATCTTAGAAGATGCCGCCCTGCTATGTTACGGTTACAATTTTTAAACTCGGCTTACGTGTGTAAAGTTGTTAGCACCTTCTTAAAATGCATTTTTAAGCACAGGCTAAACCTTCAAAATAATAATCTCTAAAACTATTTGATAAAACAATGATGATTTTTTACTAAACTGAATCTTAATCTGTAATGTCAAATTTTATGAAATGTCTGTACACTTTTATGGTTTTCTTTGTAAAAATGAAACCGAATAAAGATTTTTACTTACTTACATAATGAGGAATGGGGTTTTAAATAATATATTTTCATTGGTTAAACTTTCTGTAACCTTTATGATGATCCTGGTGTTTCAGAAGTCCTATGATTAATAATATGCTTCAGGGTCCTGGGGACAAAGTCTGAAATGGGCCACTCACTGGGAAGTGAGAATATTTGGGCCGCTTTCCTTCACAAGATCGTGGTTTAGACATCCTAAAGAAGTATCGAAGGTGCGGCTCTGGAGATACTGTGGGGCCGATTCACAGAACTAACTTAAGACAAAATCCTAAACTTACTACTTTTGGTATTCACAGAAGTTAGGATTTTGTCTTAAGTTTGTCTTAAGACAAACTTAAGACAGACTTAAGACAGACTTAAGACAAAATCCTAACTTAAGTCTGTCTTAAGCCTGTCTTAAGTTTGTCTTAAGACAAACTGAAGACAAAATCCTAACTTCTGTTAATACTAAAAGTAGTAAGTTTAGGATTTTGTCTTAAATTAGTTCTGTGAATCGGGCCCATAGTATCCTTTTTCTCCCCTATGGGGGAGTACCCAGACCGGTAATTAAAATAATACATCCTTCGGACATTGGAAGGGGTCAGAAAAGAACCATGTATCTTGAAAGGAAGCATATTATCTTTAAATGAGGACAACAACAAAAAAAGAAGTGCCCATGGAGGGACAATCAGAGTTAAATTGAATGATTGGAATTTTAATATTTATGATTTTCTATACTGATTTTTTAGGCAGATTAGTTGGAGTCCAGCATGATATTATAAAAATAAGTTTTATGTGAAATAATGAATTTTGGTTTTAGGTTGTTTTAAGATATTGTAATTGATCCAGCGCTGCAACTAAAATACTTTATAAATGATGTCACAAACCACTATCATCACTTACCAATCAATACCAGGCCCATAAGAAACAATAGTGCAGCTGAATCATGAGGCGAATGAATCTAATATGTTTGTTTAAGACATTCACAATAAACAAGACCAGCTTGTCATTTTAAAAGTTTATTCAAACATATTCAGGAAAACTTAGGTTTGGAACTTTATTAAGCAAGCATTAGAAAAAGTCATAAGAAAGTTTTATTCAGCATTTATAAAGTGAGCTTAATTCAAGAAAATATTATTCATTAGCAGAAATAAGTGAAAAAGAGCATTTCCAAAACCTAACTAACTCTCTGTCTCTACCCTCATCGCCTGAAAACAAAGTCTTAAAAAGTTACATTTCCTTACGTGTAATCATCGGACAGCAGAACACGTCCCTCTGGAATCAAAAAGCGTAAGCCTAAGCCAAAAAATCTGCTGCAAGAGCCTATTCTTATACCCTAAATTAAGCTGCGCTAACTATTTTTCACATTCCATTAGCTGAATTCTGGCTCTCCATTGGCTAAACCACCTCACGCCACAGTAAACTGTGACATCTTCCACCATGAGACCAGGCATTACACAGAGCCATTGTTCATGCACAGAATCCTGGCGACAGTTCCTTAGTCTGCTACATTTTGTAGCAAAGATGTTCAACCAATACAAAATCTGTCACGTCTCTTCCTTTCAACCTTGAGCCTGTCCGTTCTGAGCTTTCCGTGGCACATCCAAACCACTCCACAGAGTCGTCTTTAGCAGTTCCTTTTTCAAAGGTTTCGCAATAAAAGTTTATAGGCTTGTCATCTTTTTTCAAAATAAACTTTCTCCTGCGGCTTAGCATCAGCAGGCCTCTTTTAGAAGGCGTCAATTTTCTGCGCCACTTTTTGCTTGCGTCACTGCGCCACTTTCAGCTTGCGTCACTTTTTCAGAAAACTATTATTTAAACAAACACAAAAGAATAATTAATTCAGGTAAAACAAACCCTTCTGTACCACCCAGCCCTTGCTAATTATTAATTACCCCACTAATAAAAGACATTTAGCAAAAGCAAACAAATAAAGCAACACATAAAATAACTACCATTCTTCATGTAATCCAGCTTTATGTTTCTGAAAGAGTAAAAAGATGATTAAATAATACACAGACAGACAAACACAACATAGGACAAACATGTAAGCACATATAAAAAGCACATGCCATGAATGATCAGCAGCATATTAATAGTGACAAAGACAATAGGACAGACATAACAAACAAAACAATATTAATCATAGGTTACAAAACAGACTTGCAAATGCAACAAGAGCATATATAATTAGTTTCCCGCGTGTATATGTGTGGTGCAAACTTAATCTAGGTTGAGTTAATTAAACAAATCATGCAAACACTCATTAATATATTATTTCAAGTTATGAGAGTATGACATCACGAGCTAGAATAAAATATTTTCTAAAGCTTGCTCCATCAACTCCCTCATCTGGTGATTTCAAAATCACCAAACAATCACCCAAAAATGTTACTTAAAATTTTTATCTATTGAACATGTTTCAGGCTTACTCAGGATTAGTATTTAAGCTCTAATTTAATCTATATTTCTGCAACTCTCATATTGAGTCCTACATCCTTCTAATTCTGTATCCTTTACCCTTTCTTTATTCAGCTAAGTTGGATCCTTTCCACCTTTGAATCCCCAACCCCCAATGAATTTAGGGAACTAAGTTTTAAATTGCATACTACATTTTGAATTGCACCAACAAAACAAATATTAATCTGAGTAGTATAAAACAAAACAAAAAACAAAAAGTAATTTTTTGAAATTTTTTGAAAAAATGAGTACATAATATATACCCCCTCTTTTTTTTTTTAATTCTAAAACATGTTTTCTTCGACCTTGCGTCTTACATAAAAGTATTTCCAGCTAACCCAATTTCTTCGACCTTGTGTCACCCTAACAAAATTTCTTCAGCCTTATGCCAAAAATAAATCTCAACTTAAAGAAAACTAAACCTAGTCATTGTCACCATTTTGACTGCTACTGCGCTCCTCAACTATTGGAGTGATAATTATGTAGGCCCATTCTGAAGACTTGTATTTTACATTTGGTCTCAATGGTCTTTTGCTCTTCCTGGTAATCATTTCAATTTTCTCTTCAGCTTGCTCTTTTTTGTCTGAATCACTCTTCTGACTTGACACTTCAAATTTGAATTTTAAATCTTTGGGCCAGACATCACCTTTTCTCAAGAGTTTCTTCTTAGGCTTGCTTTCTTTACATTCTGCTTTCCAAGCCCTTTTTCTGAATTTTCTTATTTCAGACTCTTCATTACTCCCATCTGTATTTGTTTCTGAGACTTCAAATCCGTACCTAGGAACTTCTTTACTCGGCAGCTTCACTCCGTTAGGAACAGCACCCTTACAGCTGGTACTTGGTAATTCTTCCTCTTCTTCAGGGATCATTTCAGCTTCCCAGTTTCAGGATTCTTGTTCCTGCACACAGAGCTACTCTTTTCAATCTCCTGGATTAGATTTTTGTCTTGCTCAGAATTTTCTACTTCTGAATCTTCTTCTTTTTCTTGAGATTCTTTTTCTGGCAGATTCTCATCATTTTCTGAATCTAGATTCACAATCTCTAGATCTTCTTCATTCAATGTTTCATTCACATTGATATCATCATCCAGATGTCGACCACCTTGTCGATCTTCAAGATCTGGATTTTTGACATCATCATCCAGATGTCGTCCACCTTGTCGATCTTCAAGATCTGGATTTTCTTCAGGAATTTCTTTTTCAGAGTCTGAATCAGTTGTAGTGTTTTCACTAACTTCATCAGATTTATCAGGTGCGGTATTACTGATATGCATCCATCCAGTATCTGTTGTGACTAATATCACCTGATTTGCTTTCTGCCACATGTAAGCACATATAAAAAGCACATGCCATGAATGATCAGCAGCATATTAATAGTGACAAAGACAATAGAACAGACATAACAAACAAAACAATATTAATCATATGTTACAAAACAGACTTGCAAATGCAACAAGAGCATATATAATTAGTTTCCCGCGTGTATATGTGTGGTGCAAACTTAATCTAGGTTGAGTTAATTAAACAAATCATGCAAACTCTCACTAATATATTATTTCAAGTTATGAGAGTATGACATCACGAGCTAGAATAAAATATTTTCTAAAGCTCGCTCCATCATAATAATTGTATTTGTATCTCTGCAATGTTGGTATGTACAGTTTAAAGACCAATTGGTCATAATAAACTTATTTTGAACTGAACTGAAGTGATTTGCTCAGAATCACGGGATGTTGAGCATCCCTGCTGAGATTCGAACCTGGTTCCCGAGCTTCAAGGTTGACTGCTCTAGCCATTAGCCCACATCCTCTCCCCAGGTGTGTTACTACCCCCAAATCTTGCATCGCATTGACTGCTGTTTGCACAAGTTAATACACCCCCCTCCTGCTAGCCCTTGACTGGGCCCCTTCATGTTTCAGAAGCATTGACTGTTCAAGTCGCCATTAAAAACCACTTTTACTGAAGGATTCAATCCATTATACTAGTAAAATAATTTATAAAAGCGCACAATGCATGTCAGTCACCCAGGGATGAGAAAGATTGGTTGTAATCAAAACATCTACAATTCTAGAAACCTAAAACAACAGTTATAATAGCCTTAGGCAGGGTGGTACCAATGCAAAGGGGCCGATCGCTGATCTGAGGCATAGGTGGGTGTTAGCCAGAGCAGCATTCATCTGCTGGGGGGTTGGTCCTGCCATGCCTCTGGATATTGCCAAGTTTCTTAGTGCAGTCAACAGTTAGGGTTTTTTTTAAATGTCAGCAGGCACCCAAGAAAATTTAATTAATTATAAGGAAATTGATTAAGATGCTATATGAGCTAAAACAGACAAATAACACCCAGGGCAGAGTAGTAAAGTGTGGTAGTGCCAGTTGACTGTTAAGGCATGAGTAATAATTTGGCCGGGCATCATTAGACGAGAGGGCTCTTTTCCACGCGGTATGGCTCAGTGTTTCCAGGTTTCGCTGTGTAATTGACTGTTCATGGGTTTTTCAGCCTTTCAGTGCCAAATCTGTAACTGATCACATATTCCATGCATATTGCCATGATTGTGAAGGTTGGCCTTCCTTGGCATGTCCTCCCTCTTGTGCTTCTGTACCGAATGGGAGTGTGCCTTTGGGTGGAGTGTGCTAATGTGTGTCTACATGTGTGTCCACCAACTGCTCCTCCGCTCCACCTTGGGGTTTTGGCGTTGCTTACTGTAGACAGTTTTGCATCAGCGTCTGAGTGCAGTATTGGTCAGCATTTTCAGGCAACCATGCAGAGCTGCAGAGTGGATGGACCCTATTACTCCATTCCTTTGAGATGGCGTAACATGGCGTTAGCCCCATGGAAGCAATGTGGTATGTTCCAATGAATCTGAGGGATGCGGGGGTGCCATCTTGGGCAGAAGCGTACCTTTAGGGGGAAGTATGGGGTGTGATGCCCACCAAATAAATACATTCTTGGCCTGGTAGTTGGTTCTGAGGACCCTTAGTTGGCCTGCTACGCCTGTGTTGGTTTTTTGCCATTGTGAGCCAAGAATGAGAGGCAAAACAGTGACCCTTGATGTTAACCGGAGAGACAGACACAGAAATTTCCGTCTGGTGGCTGAATTTCAAAATGTGAAACCAGATAACCTGGAATCCTTACCGGCTTCCTTGCTTGTCCAAGCTGTGTGATCCTAGGCAATTGTTTTATTTCACAGAGGTTCCTTTTTCGTTATTATCACGCATGAGCCCAATTTTAAATGCTAGAGTAGGATGTGTGCTGCATAAGCACCACTTACTTTATTTAATAGATATAATGGTACGCCATCTATTATAAGAATCTAGGCCAGGTTTAGCGTTTACACTGTAAGCTCACCAATGCCATTACTGTTGGGGGCCGAGACATTAAAGTTTCTAAAAACCATCCCTTTTAACAAATGTCTGTATATACAGTAATATAATCTGATGTGCTAAGGTGAAACGCTTCTGCATGGTAAAGAAATACATGTTTTTGAATATTGAAGAGAGTGTATCATATTTTACATTATGTTTGCTGCACGGTATACTCGCCACACGTGTTCATGGATTTGCTCATGCATGGACCCAAGCCAGACCCATGGCTCAGTTCTGACTCAGCTCACCCTGTTAATTTGACTTCGAGGGATGTGGGTGTGATGGCAACTTGCAATGTGGCTTCACAGAAACATAATAAAAACAAAGATTGGCAAAGCCAACATACTGGCTTAAATGTCCTAACATAGAAGAAGCACTTGAGTATATTTGTATTTGCATATGTTATTTATTTCAAGCCAGATCTATCTGCTTCGGCTAATTTTTTTAAAGTGAAAACAGAGGATGAAGTATGACAGAAAGATAAAAAAAAACAGGAAACCTTACACGAAGGAAACAATAGGAAATAAACGTGTCTGCGTAGTCCATAGAAAAGCCACAGTGGGGAAAACCAACAGGATGGTGCACACATGATTCCTGCTGAAAACACTTTAAAAAATCTGCTAGAATGAATAAATATATCCAAAAAAGAGTGATTGCTAAATACAAGCATGTTTGAGTTAATCAATTTATTGTGTGATGATTCAATGTAATGTAGATATGTTAAAGAGAGCCCTCAATGCAAGCACTCCAAACCGAATGATACACCAAACAGCCAACAGTAGGAGGTAAGAGGGATATACTCCTCTGGGCAGAGCCAAAGACCATTCTATGTTTAACGCCTCCCACGCTGGTGATGGAACCGGTCGTCACGCCCCTCGGGTGGGCTGTGCTGGTGACGGAACGGTTCCATCATGGCCCGCTCGCCGTGCCTGCGCGGCGCGTTCTATTGAGCGGGCGGGGCCTTGGCGGAACCGTTCCGTCACAAGCACAGCTCACCCGAGGGGCGTGATGGAGCGGTTCCGTCACCAGCGTTGGAGCGCCGTGCGGCCCCCCGCCCCTTAGCACTGCGGCGGAATAGCCGACGCAGCGAAAGGGTTAATTCAAAGAATTAGTTACAGTGGGTCTTGAAGACAGATGCGCTGTTAAGCCAGACCTAAAGGCAGAGTCTGCTGTACCATATGACTGAGTAACAGCACAGTTGAACATTTCAAGGAAAATGAAAAGTACTGTACACCTTGGCCCAGTATGTATTAGGCCAAGCGTTCCTGGTATATGACTCATTTTATGCAAACATAATTGGCTGTGATTTCACCTGCAGACTATAGAAATCCGCAGTTCTGGCTGAGACCTCGACTCCAGCCCTAACAGTGCGCAACTTCCCAGCACTGGCCTGATCATGGTAATGAAGAGCACCCCCAGGAGTTTGCAGGAGTCTTGCAATTACTCTTTGCCCCAGGATTTTTTCGAAGAAAAGCAGAATGGTGCCATCATCCGTCAGGGTGTGCTTTAATGTTATTTAATATTATTTTTAGTTTAAATGTTAAGGAAACAATTTGACGTCGCGTTTTCACACTGCCTTTCTGTCGCCTTTTATGTTACCTTTTCTATTGCCCTGACATTTTCCCGTAAAAGCAGCATGTGATAGTAATGAATGCCATTTGAGCCAGTGGGCTTGCAAAACTGCAGGAGACCACCCTGCAAATAAAATGTTCAATAATATTTAAAGGAAATGTTCAGCCTGCTTCATAGTGCTCACAGGACAGTGGCGGCTCCTCCGCTATGGCGGAGGAGCGTTGCCTCACTAACTTCAATAGGAAAGATAAAATCATAATAGCGTATTGTTATTATCATTTTATTTTTCCTATTGAAGTGAGTGGATCTCGGGTTGTGCTGGCCGGAGCAGGGAGAGGAGTGGTTTGTGCTCCTTAAGTGTGCATGACTGCTCGGCCTGCCCTTTCGGGCCAGCAAAACAGTCCTGCACATTTTGCATCTTCCCCACCAGGTGTTGCGTGCTTATCTAGGATCCTGATCGATACTGTGACCTTATGCCCCTATTCGGCTATAAATCCATTTATTCCCTATATTGGCATAACCGTTCAAGTGCGATATTCAGAAAGTCATCTCTGGCCTCACAGGAACAGAGCCACATTCCAGAATAGTTCTCTGCCACTTCCTTTGCAACCAATTAGTGCAATGACAGAGCAGAAGTCACTATCTGAGATTCCTAGATTAACACTCCGAGTTCTTCAACAAGATAAAAACTCAGCAAACCTGGAAATCCCCGCTTGCTGTGTTTTGATTAGTAATGGAACTCTAATGAGCAACTGATAGCTATCACTTCCTAGTGACATCTTTAATTGACGTCTTATGTCCAGCAAACTTACGTCAAACCAGGCACCTTTCAGGTATAAATATTACCAACGTTGCCTTAAGCAATTGCCTGTTGCTAGCTGTCTGCTGCTGCCCACGTTGTTAGCTGAAGCTAGCACCCTGTTGCTGCAGCCTGCTGCCCGTCGCCTGAAGCTGCTGATACCATTATCGCTGCTAAAGCGCGAACGATGGTGTGGTGAAACTAGGAGCTGAACAGCCGTCCCTCTGCGAAGAAGCCCAGCAGATGCCAGCTGCCCGCGGACGCTGTCCCCCCTCCTCCTCCTCGACGCGCTGAAGAGAGGCGCTGCCTTGCTCCTGCAGAGAAATCCAGCTCCAGCGTTTCTAGTCTGCCCTCGCGGGTGACTGGGATACCGAGTTCCCCCTGAAGGAGATACCAGACCTCCATCATTCTATTCAGAGGTATGGTGTTGACTAAACCCTTAGTGAGAATTCTTGAAGCAAACCTTGGCAAAACCAACTTAAACTGAAGCTACTTACTTACTCCCCTCCCAAGTATTAGGCTTAGGTCAGGTACACTGGGGTAGGCGTAGTTAGAAGCACCAGTTGAGTATTTTAGCCTAATGTATATATGAATGTATATATGTTTTATTACTTTTAAACCATTGTATGGCTAAGAAACCATATCAATGCTTTTACAGTATTATCTTGCAATACTTATCTTACTGTACGTACTTTTTATCATAACAAGTCTTGCAATTGTGGCAATACATTTCTCTTGTACGAGAAGAAAGACTGTTCAATAAATGTTAACCCTTTATTGACAAACGCCCGTCTCTCTATTCTCTACATATCGTGAAAGTAAACTGCACTAACCTGACTGAGTAAAATAACTGTCTATTGTTTCACACGACCCTAGAGATTGACTCTTAATCTGAGGAGCAAAGTTGTCATGTTGCACGGTTGTTGGAAAACTGAATCCCTTCTTGTCTGTGCCAGGGAAGCTGATCACTTCCTATTTCAGTCAAGAAAGTTTCCAGTGACCTCTGAGCTAGTTGGTAACAAACCCAATTAAGTTTAGCATAGTCAGTAGAGGCCTGGAAGATCCGCACTTCTACGTTGATACTACTGTTTATGTTATTCCAATGCGCAGGGCCTAGTGGGAAACTAGGAACTACACTACATAGCGCCCAAACGTTTGGTAAGACGATAAACTAACGCAAGACGTTAGAGTAACTCAGTCGTGCATATTTCACACAGACCCCTTTCTCCCGTAAATACTCCAATAGACGTCTGGAGTGGGTGAAAGGTTAAAATCCGCCCGAACTCAGTAGGAAGAGATTCCTATGTAAAGCTCTGGTTTATTCAACGTTGAAGGATACAGTGTTCCAAAATATTGTGCACCTAATCTTTCTCTCCTTGGAGACCTACTCTGCAAAGCCTGCATTTATAAAATGTCAGACAGTGAAGAAGAAAGGGAAGCAGCTAGGCTGGCAGCCCTACTGATAGAGGAAGACACAAGTCTCCTACAGACAGACCCGGATGCAATTATCATCCCGGTCCACTTAAGAAAATCTATAACTTTAAAACTTATAGAGAACGGACTGACATCACAGGGTGGTACAGTAATTTTCGTGATAGAGGCACACGAATATCGGCAGACAGAGGTATTCTATTCATGGATAAACTTTCCAGCGGCAAACGCTACAACAAAAGAGTTTCACTATTACAAAATAGAGGAACCTCCGGAAGAGTACGCTCCTTTCGAGGAGACTGAAATCCCACTAAAATTCCAAGAGCACCTGCTCTGGTTCAATGGCGCCCTAAAACACAATGATCACATTACCAGGCTCGGCCCACTAGGTAGACCAGGAGCAACGTGGCCGGTTCTAGCCGGCTACACACCACATCCTGACATTTCAAAAATGTCAAAGGAAGAGCTGTTAGTACAGCTAAAAACATTAATAAAAATACATAGGCAATTAGTGCAATATGTAATGCGGACTGCAACAGTCCAACCAGCTGTTAATGTACCACAGCTGACCCCTCATCAGGGGAACACTAATAAAATTACACCACAGAACATACAGTCATGTCTTGGTAAAACACCCGTAAAACGGGAACAAATTCCTTTCTGGTTAGCACAGAAAATCACTCAAATAGAGGCAGTATTTCCTGATACTACCCCTATAGAGAAACACAGAATCTTGACCATCTGCCTTCCTATGGGAATCGCACCACACGTGGAGGACTGCGACACTTGGGGTACAGTCTTTGCTTCCATTTACACAAAAACACACAGTGTTCCGTCTATGGCGGTAATACCAGAAGTGCTAAAACAGATTCAAAATGAATACGGTCCAGAGCCAGATTTAAATCTTGGTATGAAATTACTGAAAGACTTCAAGCAGGTCTCGGCTATATTATTAGCCAATATAAAAGGAGAAGCAGCATCTGTGGCGATCCGCCAGAAGTTGAAGGAAACAGATATAACAGAGCAGCCAGTTGAGCTTGCCAGAATCATAGAAAAATGCTATGAAGAATTAGGTAGAGACAGCTTGGGTGGGAAACCAGTAAAACCCCAACTGCTCGAAAATCCTGAAAAATGATTTATTAAAAATAATTTAAACACTCCTAAAAAGAGCTGGGATGGAAATAAACAATCCACTCCAAAGGAAAAAGTTTTCCAGTCCAGAGGAAGGTCTCCTCGACGGAGGGAAAGAACTCCGACTCAAGAACACCAGTCTCCCCAGAGGGAGCCCTCTGAGAAAAGATATAACCTTAGAAATAGGGATAATCTGAAAAAACCTGATAGATATCAAAGTATTGATACACGTCCCTCTCGATCTTTTTCGCAGAAATCGGAAAGAAGAGGACGGTCAGACCCAGGAGAGCACACCAAGTCCAAAGACAAGGAACCTGCTCAGAGTAAAAAAATCTCAATTTTCAAAAAAGAAGGTAGCCAGTATTGGAGTAATCAACCATGCCGAAAATACTGAGGACACAGTTGAAAAACGGGGAGTGGGCATTGACAATGTTGGACAGTGCAGCAGAAACCAGTATAGCGCGCAAGATCTTGATGAGTCATCTGGAGACAGTGGACACGAATGAATACATTCAGGTTGAAACTGCCGACACCAGACTTAGCGAGCCCCATAAAATATACGAAATAACATTGCGTATAGAGGGTGATAAGACTAGGAAAATAAAGGGTCTATTTTGGGATAAGCTCTCAAAAGGCTACGATATTCTGTTAGCTGAAAAAGATTGGCCCCCAGAGTTTGTCAGGGAGTGCCCTCGTGGCGAAGAAGTGATTATGCCAGCCTTCTCGAATCACATTCCGATTCACAAAAAATATACATATGCGAGGAAATGGGCAGTAGCCCAGGCCCCGGCATTATATAAAAATCATGTAGGATGGGATGAGGACTCTCCTCCTCACAAAATCCAACTAAAAAGTGAACCAACTGCCCAACGGCAGTATCCCATTAAGCAAGAAGCTAAAAAACAAGTCAGGGAGATCTTAGATCAACTTGAATACCAGGGGGTGATTGAAACATGCACCTCTCAAATGAACAATCCTTTGTTTCCTGTCTCCAAGCCAGACAATTCATATCGTCTAGTTTTGGACTACAGACACCTTAATACATGTTGTAAAACATTTGCAGTACAAAACTCGCATAGTGCAGCCCTAATAAATGACATAGTTAGGAAAAAATATAAAACGACATTAGACATATCTAATGGTTTCTTTTGTCAAAACATTGCACCAGAAAGCAGATATTTGACCGCTTTCTCAGCATTTGGGTCGCAGAAAAAATTCTGTCGACTCCCACAGGGGTTCAAGAACAGCCCAGGACTATTCTCAGCTAAGGTAACAGAGTTACTACAAATATATGATGATGAGGCATTATCTTACGTAGATGATATCTATCTCACAGACGACGACTTGGATACTCATTTGAAAAGAGTGAACACCATTATACTTGGGTTCGCAGCAGATAGTTACAAATTCAACTTTAAAAAGTCACGAATTGCCCATCTGGCAGTACTATTCTTAGGGTACGAGTTATCAAGTGAAGGGAAAAGCCTAGCGGACAACTTCTTAGAGAAGTGCGCTGTACTCCAAGCTCCAAAAACGCTGAAGAATTTACAATCCATACTAGGTTTTCTGAATTTCGGAAGAACTTACATTCTAAATTACGCAGAGAGGGTTAAACCTCTCTACGAACGAATTAAACCTGATTTTAAACAAATCAATTGGACTCAAAAACACACAGAAATTTTGAGATCACTGCAAACAGACATGTTAGCTAAAACAAAATTAGACACACGTGACAACACACGCCATCTTGTAATCCGAGTCATCCCAGGAAGATGCGGATTCACGTACCTGACCTCTAATGAGGGTGAAAAGGTACCAATTTCAATTAAATCTCACTTGTACACACAAGCAGAAAAAAATTCAGTCTCACAGAAAGAACTGTGAAAGCAGTGCAAATCGCATTAGCAAATGAACGAGAACTAGCACACGGCAAAAGGATTAATATCCTCACAGCGGAATCCGCCTTCGAGGCGCTATTCAGCCCAGTAAACCTGCCTACTGTGTCAATGGATCCGAAATGGATACAGTGTATAGATTCTCTAGGAGCGGAAGACGTGAAATACTATTTTGCCCCACAATTTGAAGAACTGAATGATTTAGAATACGAAGAAGAATATCCTCTGCCAATCGAAATTCTGCCTCTCCCACAATACGCCAGTATAACCTATACAGATGGATTTGTACAGCATTTCAACGTAGACAGAAAATCCTACGATGCAGCATGTGCGATCATTAAAGGTCGTTGGCTGTGCGGTAAATTCAGACCGAAAGTAACAAAAACTGAATCTGTAAGAAACTGTTCGGTTCAGAGAACTGAAATCAGATGTTTGAAGATGGCGCTCGAAAATGCAGAACGTGAATTCTCCACACTTATCGTGTGCGATTCTCATTTTTGCGTCAACTCTTACAATAATAAACTGCAGAGGTGGATTGAAAACGACTACAAAGATGACACAGGTGCCACAATAAAGCATAAATTGCTCTGGAAACAGGTAGCTCTTTTAAATAAAGAACTACAAAAGACTCACGTGATTCAAGCACAGAGTCTTCAACGTGATGGCGTTCACGTTGCAGGGAATTCATTGGCTAATACAGCCACAGCGGAAGCAACTAAACCGGCTTCCGTAGCCACAAAAAAGCGTACAGAAAAATTCATAGACGGGGAAACCATGCTGGCAGTAAAAACGACCGTAAAAGGCGACTGTGCAGCACTACCCGTGAACTATCCACTCAATTATGCATACGTAATCGATGCAAACTCCGTTCCTTTTGCTCGAATCCCTGGAGTAGGGGACAGAGTAATTCCAAACACGAACAGGAGAATATTTTTAATAGCAGACGCACATATGGGTTTGGGTCCTAGGCACAGCGAGATCAAGGAATCACTGACTGAATTACAATCAGTATACTGGTGGCCGGGAATGAGTGTAGAACACCAAATATATGCAAACAACTGTGAAAACTGCAATAGGGATCGCAGTAGTGAACCTTGCTACCGGCTACCAATCAGAAAAAGCGTAACGCTGCCTACATCCCATCCTGCGTCCTATTAAACAGTTAAGGCTAAACACACTTAAAAAATGAGGCCTCCAGCGCTCGGCTGACGCTAGAACGGTTATAAAAGATTTGCGAGTCTTTATCGGCACATACGCAATTACCACGTTCCATTCTGACCAAGGTCCTGCTTTCAGCTCTCGAGCCTATAAGGAGGCCATGGCCAGCATGGGAATTGGGTTGCGGTATTCTTGTCCGTCGCACCCCGAAGGGAATAGTGTGGTAGAAAGAAAAAAACGTGACATAAAGCGATCTATAACAGCGAAGGTATTAGGTTCAGGCGCTGGGTGGGTCAAACATTTAATAAGTGTCCAGACTAGTCTTAATAATTTGCCAAGAAATTCTCTAAAAGGTTTCAGCCCATACAAACTATTGTTCGGAATTAGAATGAACATTCAGGACCTCGATAGTCAGATGTCAGTGGTACAAGAAAAAACAACAGACTTTGACATCAAAGATCGTTTGGCTGTTTTACAGGAACTGAATGAAACAAGAAAATCCTTAAGCAACATAAAGTTAAAGCAACAGCCAGATACCACTGACGAGTCACCACAAGCAACAGCCCCAGCAAGGAGTGTCTGGATTCCAAAGATTGGGGATCTGGTCAGAGAAAAGATCACGGTGAAGAAGGAATTTGGGCCTTCTTACAGAAAAGCAGTACCTGTCTTGGCAGTCACCGGAACAAGATCAGTTGTACTACCGCCCCTTGCTGGTAAAAAGGAGAGCAGAGTCGTGTCTATCAACCTGGTAAAACCACAAGCATGTGGCCTATAATCAACAGTAGGCCCAGTGGACTCCCAAGAAACAACAGAGTACCCAAACTTGCAACAATCCAAGAGGTTCAAACTGAAAGACTAATCACATTCGATCAGCCTGCAGTGCACAGAGAAGGACTATGCAATAATGCCATGGAACTCGTGCCTCTTGAAACACAGATTGAAACAGTTCGTCAAGAAATTCCAGTCTACAATAATGTGGCATCAGAAAGTGCTACCGAGAGACAGATTGAAAGAACAATCCCATCAATTGACAGAACTGCCTCTGGTTATTTCATCAACTTCGACAACTTCTCTGAAGATCAAAACGACCCCGAAGTGATGCCGGAAACAAAAAAGTATTTTAAAGAAAAAGCAACGGAACTCTTTCATCAACTGAAGGAAATCTACCTTATTTCACCTTGGTTAGAATTCTGGTTCGGTCTAGGTGTATTTTTCCTCCTGCTTTGGCTTATCATGGTACTTTCTTTGGGAAAATTCATTGAGGGAAAATATAGTAGAATGGGCACAGCAAGTCAGAACATCAACCTAGTCCTCAAACCACACAGATCATCACACGTGAAGAAAAGAGAACTGTCAACAGTAAATGTCACAGCCATTCCAATACCTGGTGGGGTAGTATGGGAGAAAACTGACTATGAGATCTATGGTCCGGTCGAAATCCTGAAGTATCCTCATCAACTGAAGGTTTCCTTAAGTGACTTTGTAAATCCTAGTACATTCTCTGATGATTGGGACTTTAACAGTATTAATGACATGATGTCTGATTTAGTAATGTCAGCTAGATTCACAGATCATGATTATTTACAAGGTTCATCTAGTTATGAGCAATTATTCTGCTACACACATTATGGTGATCATTACTTGCATAAATCTGCACAGCCTAGAAATGTTTTTATGTATAATCAATGGGAACATTGTGCTACACCACCTAAAAGCAGTTCTAAAGTATTTTTTGAGAAATTCAAATACTTCTCAGGGTTTAACACCAGTGATGCAGAAACGTTTTATTACAAACTGTTAGATAAAACAGGAATGAAAGCAATGCTGACAAATTCTAAATGGATATATTCAGAAGCATTTTATGACAAAATGATGACATTTGGTTTTGATTATTGGAAAAATAACATTGAAACGAAAACAATTTGGGGTACAAAAGATTGGCAGGTACAAGGCCTTGAAGCACTATTCAGAACCTGCATGATACCAGAACAAATGATGTTTTTAAATGACACAATACACCAAACATCCTGTCTTGGCCTAGCTAAGATCAAAGACCTTAAAACACCGTCTATTCCAAAGCCAATACCTGAGAATGCAACAACAGATATTGAGTTAGACGTGTCACAAATTTTACATTTTAACAGAACACATCCTGATTGGAAGAAGTGGTTAATCTGGCCTACTGACACAAACAGCTGTCAAGATAGATTCCTAAATAAAACACAGGGGTTAAAAATGACCAGACTAGACCCTAGATACTCCCAGAGACAACATACAGGGATAGTAACAACATACAGTGTAGGAAAACTCTGCCTTGAATGGCTAACATCATCCACACTGGCTGAAATTAAGCAACACGTGTCTTTACTAAAAGATGATGCTGATTTGCGCAATTTCATTCTTGGACCACGCAAAAAGCGTCAAAAGCGTTTCATAGCGACCAGTATCTATGCTGCTGTAATGGCAGTGTTTTTGGCTTTATTTAGCAGTGATATAGATCATTATTCTTGCTCGCATCTAGTATAGGTATTCTTAGCCTGTGTTGGCCCTTTTAAGCCCTGTTTCCAGACCTAGAAGAGGATAGCTGCTTAATATGCCTTTATTCTTGACTTTAACCTGTCTATTGCCTATTGGCTTTGACATATTAGACATATTGGTATGGTTTATGTAGGTATTCTGACAGAGCTAAGGAGCATTTCACCCCTTTCAGGCCTAAAGCTAGAGAGACTCCATCTTGATGGAAGCAGAGAGGCTTTTTAGGGCAAAAGCAATGTTTATAGTTATAACTGTTGTTCGCCCTAAGCGGACCGGAGAGAACCGGCCAGAGCTGAATCTAATCAGGAATTGTTCCCGGGCTCAGTCTCTAGACGAAACAAGCAGACTGGTCACTGTGGGAGCGTCTAGCGCAAGGAGCCTGGTGCATGGGATTGGTGGGAAGAAGCTGCTGGCTGGAACTTTCCATGAGGAAACAGCATTCTATATTTGTGAAGTGCAGAGGCGGAGTCAGTCAGTCAGAGGGCAGTCGAGGAGAGAGTCCAGCAGAGAGGAGAGCAGTGGAGTGGAGTTGGCAGAGAGAGAGAGAGAGAGGGTTCAATCTGGAGAAGAGCTGAGTTGAATAGTGAGCTGGAACTGAAGGAAGCAGTCAGAAGCAGTTGCTTATCAGGAGGAGGTGTGAATAGCTGGAGTCTGAAGTAATGCCTTTTAGAAGAGATAGAGGAGAGCTCGTGGATTAACCTATGGGAGCAGATGGAATTGGACATTGGCGCAGAGACAGAGCGAATAAGATAGTGGAATGAACGGTGATCAGAGCGGCAGGAACCATTAAGAGTGAAGACGCAAGGTGGAGAGACAGTTCGTGTGGGGGAGAGGAGTCCAGAGACAGAGCGATCAGCGCAGAGGTGTACCCAAGAGTGCAGGAGAGAGAGAGAGCATGAGATGAGCCAAGGCACAGACGAGAGAGGAACCCAGATGACAGCTAGAACAAGACTTCACACTAATCAGGTGATATTGTTTTCATCACATTAGCTACACTTAATCTTTTCCCTTTTAGCGGAGTGTTCCTGTTATGTGTAATCTTTTCTCTTTTAAGTGGTGTGTTCTACCTATAGCCTTTGTCAGATATGTATTAATGTTTATATTACTGTAATAAATGAACCCCAGTTTATAACAAACTGGTGTGTAGCCCCTATTCTTGTTCACTGAAGGTAAATGAAGCTCCTAGGTGAGCACTAGGCACGTGAATGGATGAGTAATCCCAATCAGGTAAGTGGTGATCACATAAATAGGGAGTGAGTGGACCTTTGATGCCAAGAGCAGGTAATACATAATAATCTGGACCCATATTCAAAGTTATCATTGTAGTTTCATCCCGAGTAGACAGCTGAGATAATATCCCAATATATATATATATATGTATAGGTGTTCATAGGAATGTGGTCGTCGTTGATATGCGGCGTTAATGAGAGCACTGGGGGGTCGAACCAGTGTGGATACCCACAAGATTGTGGCTTGAGTAAATGAGAGCACTAGGTGGTTGAACTAGTGTGTAAGTTTCGCAGGATCGCGAACGGTTTGGAAAAGGGAGCATTGGGTTCTGCAGGCCCGTGTGTAGACGCACCAGATTGTGTGTCAGATCTGCCCTAGGGTAGAACGGTCTGGGTCAGGGTGGCCGCGAGACCAACTGATGTGAATAAGTGTGGTGTAGGGTATGGATATCCCTAGTAATCAGTGAGTATTCTTAGTATCCCTATAGATTTAGTGGTGTTCTTAATAATATGAGCTTGTATATTGCGAGTTCCCTATCCTCAGGTAGGTACCAGGTGCCTGGATAGAGGAGTCCTGAGGACGGAAGGTGAGTACGTTTTGGCTGGGTCACAGGGGCCCCTGGGGGCTGATCCCATCTAAACAGAAAATCCAGCCATTACATTTTGGCGTAGTCGGACAGTTTACGAAGCCTGTGTGCCTGGCCATGTGTTCTGAGGTAATGCCCTGAACGCTAGTTCCATCTGGCGTAATGTTGCAGTTTATGTAGCCTGTTAGACCTATTGGCTTGAACAGTTGCAGCGTGAGGAGATTGTATTACATCATGGCATTTGGTTTATTCAGGGTGGAAGGAATGGTTTTCATCTTGGTGTTTAAACTGTCAGAGTTGAAGGATGGCATTACATGAGGAAGCCAGTTACATCTATGTGATGGTCCAATTGTATAAATGTGTGTAAAAAATGCTTTTAAATTGCCCATTCAATTGCTTGCTGCATCTGCTTATGCTGTGCAATGTGAAATGTGTTCATTTTAATATGATCTGTGGAGTTCTTTGAATATAGCTCCTTGTAAATATGACTTGTGAATAGCGCCATATTTTTGTGATTTGTGAGGTGCATGTTCTTATGTTGATCTATTGTGTTCCTTGTGCATTGCGCCTTGGAAATGTTGTTTGTGAAAGGCTTGTCTTGTAAATATGGCTTGTGAATAGCGCCATGTGGTCATGGCTTGGACAGGGCATGTTCTCATTACGTTTGGCAGGAGAGAGCTGGATCTTTCTCGGGTGCTTGGGGATAACGTTTTTGAAAATATGTACGTGTCATTTGTAAACGTGAAGAAATGTGCTAATGATTTTCCCATGTATAAATGGACGTTGGGAAATGTTTCTATTTGAGCTGCCAAAGGGTTAATATCTTGAGTTGAGATGGCAGCCTTTATTTTTTACATGCTGTCAACATGCATGGTTATCTGACCTGACTATAAAAGTCAGTGGATTTTTTGATGGTTTGATTTTGACCTTTTTTTTTGGTTCCTTGGTCAGCCTACGTGCTTTGTCAGTTTCTTGACGGAAAGGTAACATCTTGTGTTTTGAGAAGGGTTCTGTTCATTTCACATTCCTTTTGAAATGCGTCTACGTATTTGTGTGGGTTCACCTTGGAACTGAAGTGGTTATAAATCAACCAGTGAATTACGGAGAAAGCTGTGTTCTTTTAAAATGAGTGAAATGTTAAAAAGATAGCCCGTTAGAGTGCACGCTACGAGCTGTTTTCATTAATAATTTCTGTGAGGGGTTTCCATCTAGACAGGAATGTGCTGGTTTAATAATTATAAATCTTGCCCGACTGTGCATGGTAACATGTGCTTTTAATTAGTGACTGGCAACTATTTGCCTTTGAAATGAAAATGTTAAAATGAAAATGTATGTTTTTATAAATGTGAACTTAAATACAATGTTGAAATGTATCTGCATTTTATGTTGTTTTACAAATCATTTCTCTTTGACAAATGGACCCTAAATAAGTGCTCATATTTTTAAATGTCTTGCCTTTAGTTGAGTTAGTTGGACAAACGTCTTTTTAAAAAAAAAAACTGGAGCTTTTTTAATTGGCAATGCACTGTAACAGAATTGTTTTTGTTAAATTCGAGCTTCTGTTAGTTACAAAATAAGGCAGGAGAAATTTGTTTTTTGACCTTGGCAGACCAGCTGGTCTGCGCAGACGAGTTTTGTTTTTCATTCTGCAAGTTTCGATCACGTCCCAGTGTGTTATGATGGGCTACAATCCAATTTTCTTCCGCGCACGGCTTGTTTATTTAAGGGCGGGGTGGCCTGGCTCTTCCCTTGGAGTTAGTTAGTTTGATGGGCCTGGACTTCTCTGACCAGGGAAAATGGGAGGCTTGCAGTGCCCTGCTGATGCTGTCACCATTTGGGCGGTACTCCAAATTTTTTTTTTTTTTTTCACACTGTAGCTTAGCTCCTGCCCTGAAGGGTGGTACTGGCTTAGTTAGGATTAGGGTATGTTAGGCCCCACTCAAAGTTATTAAAAGTTAAATTTTGAATGTTTTTAATTAATTAGGATATTTTCTTTTCAATAATGAAAGGCACCCGGGGTGCTTTTTAAATGGAAAATTTTATTTTACAAGAATAATGATACTTCTTCTCTTGTTTCTAGGATTGCTGCAGTTGGGGTGCGTGCGTGCATCTGCCCACTCCCTTTATTTGTTTTAGCTTTTTATTTTCATGTTATTATTTTAGTTTATTGTTTTGGATGATGGAACCAGACCAGACCAGACCAGACCAGACCGGGTGATGGATGGCCACATTGGAGGAAGTACCGAGGATGCAGGGTGGTGGCCTACACTGAAGAATTTGGACATTAAATAATCCCTTGGACAATCAGGCCCCACTTTTGAAGCAAAAAAAAAAAAAAAAAAAAAAAAAAAAAAAAAAAACGTGTCACCTATTATGACTAAGTTATTTAATTCCCTGGCCTGCAATTTTGACATCACTACAAGCAGGCCCCACTTTTAAAAAGATATGTCACCTATTATAGTTTTTCCAAATGAAGGACTTTTTTCAATGATGGTACGCACATGTGTTCCACCGTGTGATTTAAAATGTTTTTTGTTACTGTTCTTATATTTTCACTTTGATTGATCAATGGGTGGTTACCTTAAAATTTGGATTGTTCTGGGTAGAGTGTCTTTTAGTATGATTATGTATTAATGTTTGCCCAGACCTTGCAACTGTATTTCTCAGATTTCACTTTAAATTGACAAATGTCAGCAGGTAGGCCTCATTTAGGCCTATTGTTATTTTCATCTCACATACTAGCACCTACACCAATAGTTTCATGTGTCATCATTAGCTTAAGTTGCCTATAGTACGTAAGGCTCATTTAGGCCCTTTCTTGTTCTCTCATTAGAAGTTGAAACACATTTAGTTTTTAAGTTCACAACTGTAGGTAGGCCTTATTTAGCCTTAAGTTGTCCGAAGTAGGCCCATTTAGGCCCCTTGCTGTTTTCATTCAACACATAAGTCCCTACACCACTAGATTTCACTAGTTATCATTAGAAGTTGAGGAACATTTAGTTTGAGGATGCTTTGGTTAGTTTCTTTCGTTATCAGATCCAATCTCAGATATTTTCAGCATTCAAGTCAAGGGTGCTTTGATTTGTTTTTAGGTTTCTATTCCCTACAATTGAGTTTCAGGTGGAATTTTCTTGAGTTGTCATTCTTTTTAGGGAGTTTTTTAGGTTTTGATTTGTTGATAGATTGTGTTGATGTTTGTTTATTTAGATGTTATTGTTTGTCAGATGTTCGCAAGATAAGGATCTAAGGGTGGATGGCAGAGATATTTAGCAGTGATATAGATCTTAATCTTGCTCACATCTAGGATA
Source organism: Lissotriton vulgaris (assembly GCF_964263255.1). Taxonomy (NCBI): domain Eukaryota; kingdom Metazoa; phylum Chordata; class Amphibia; order Caudata; family Salamandridae; genus Lissotriton; species Lissotriton vulgaris. Next base: position 122,904,439 of record NC_141691.1, on the reverse strand, counting down.
GGTATTTTTAGCCTATGTTGGATAGATTATGTTGATGTTTGTTTAGATGGTTGTTGTTGTTTATAAGATGCTCGCAAGATAAGGATCTAGGGTGCAGTGTAATGGCAGTGTTTTTGGCTTTATTTAGCAGTGATATAGATCATTATTCTTGCTCGCATCTAGTATAGGTATTCTTAGCCTGTGTTGGCCCTTTTAAGCCCTTTTTCCAGACCTAGAAGAGGATAGCTGCTTAATATGCCTTTATTCTTGACTTTAACCTGTCTATTGCCTATTGGCTTTGACATATTAGACATATTGGTATGGTTTATGTAGGTATTCTGACAGAGCTAAGGAGCATTTCACCCCTTTCAGGCCTAAAGCTAGAGAGACTCCATCTTGATGGAAGCAGAGAGGCTTTTTAGGGCAAAAGCAATGTTTATAGTTATAACTGTTGTTCGCCCTAAGCGGACCGGAGAGAACCGGCCAGAGCTGAATCTAATCAGGAATTGTTCCCGGGCTCAGTCTCTAGACGAAACAAGCAGACTGGTCACTGTGGGAGCGTCTAGCGCAAGGAGCCTGGTGCATGGGATTGGTGGGAAGAAGCTGCTGGCTGGAACTTTCCATGAGGAAACAGCATTCTATATTTGTGAAGTGCAGAGGCGGAGTCAGTCAGTCAGAGGGCAGTCGAGGAGAGAGTCCAGCAGAGAGGAGAGCAGTGGAGTGGAGTTGGCAGAGAGAGAGAGAGAGAGGGTTCAATCTGGAGAAGAGCTGAGTTGAATAGTGAGCTGGAACTGAAGGAAGCAGTCAGAAGCAGTTGCTTATCAGGAGGAGGTGTGAATAGCTGGAGTCTGAAGTAATGCCTTTTAGAAGAGATAGAGGAGAGCTCGTGGATTAACCTATGGGAGCAGATGGAATTGGACATTGGCGCAGAGACAGAGCGAATAAGATAGTGGAATGAACGGTGATCAGAGCGGCAGGAACCATTAAGAGTGAAGACGCAAGGTGGAGAGACAGTTCGTGTGGGGGAGAGGAGTCCAGAGACAGAGCGATCAGCGCAGAGGTGTACCCAAGAGTGCAGGAGAGAGAGAGAGCATGAGATGAGCCAAGGCACAGACGAGAGAGGAACCCAGATGACAGCTAGAACAAGACTTCACACTAATCAGGTGATATTGTTTTCATCACATTAGCTACACTTAATCTTTTCCCTTTTAGCGCAGTGTTCCTGTTATGTGTAATCTTTTCTCTTTTAAGTGGTGTGTTCTACCTATAGCCTTTGTAAGATATGTATTAATGTTTATATTACTGTAATAAATGAACCCCAGTTTATAACAAACTGGTGTGTAGCCCCTATTCTTGTTCACTGAAGGTAAATGAAGCTCCTAGGTGAGCACTAGGCACGTGAATGGATGAGTAATCCCAATCAGGTAAGTGGTGATCACATAAATAGGGAGTGAGTGGACCTTTGATGCCAAGAGCAGGTAATACATAATAATCTGGACCCATATTCAAAGTTATCATTGTAGTTTCATCCCGAGTAGACAGCTGAGATAATATCCCAATATATATATATATATGTATAGGTGTTCATAGGAATGTGGTCGTCGTTGATATGCGGCGTTAATGAGAGCACTGGGGGGTCGAACCAGTGTGGATACCCACAAGATTGTGGCTTGAGTAAATGAGAGCACTAGGTGGTTGAACTAGTGTGTAAGTTTCGCAGGATCGCGAACGGTTTGGAAAAGGGAGCATTGGGTTCTGCAGGCCCGTGTGTAGACGCACCAGATTGTGTGTCAGATCTGCCCTAGGGTAGAACGGTCTGGGTCAGGGTGGCCGCGAGACCAACTGATGTGAATAAGTGTGGTGTAGGGTATGGATATCCCTAGTAATCAGTGAGTATTCTTAGTATCCCTATAGATTTAGTGGTGTTCTTAATAATATGAGCTTGTATATTGCGAGTTCCCTATCCTCAGGTAGGTACCAGGTGCCTGGATAGAGGAGTCCTGAGGACGGAAGGTGAGTACGTTTTGGCTGGGTCACAGGGGCCCCTGGGGGCTGATCCCATCTAAACAGAAAATCCAGCCATTACAGCTGCTTACAACGAGGCTTGGAAAGTCAAACAAATTGAAACAGCTGAAAAAATACGAGAAATTGATCGTATTAATTTGGAGAAATCACTTTCTGTAGTGGACAATGGGTTAATGACTCTGTCTTCCAGAATATATTCGTTGGACAATATTGTATCCTCTGCCTTTGATGTGATAGATAGAGACTTGCTAATGTTACAACATGGCCAATCTCAATTACGTTCTATTATACAATTAGGCTGGACGCTGCAAAATCTTCGTTCAGGCTATGTGCCTTGGCGTTTAATCAACACAACGTCATTATTTTCCATTTTTAACCTTACTGATAAACAGATCAGTTTGGCACAGAAAGGAGCAGACTATACAATCCTGAGCATCGAAAAACTTGAGAGATTACCATTGACAATGTCAGAGAGTCCTGTCATTGAATGGATAATACACGGAATTATCACTATTCCGATAATAACTTTCCGATTTAAAAAGTGCCTTGAATACATACCTACTGGCCAGTATGAACAATTGGGTAAAGGATATGTAAAATCAGAATGGAAATTACCATACACACATTCATGCTACAGTGACAGCGACAAAAATGTATTTCTTAGTGGTGGAAATTGTAAACATTCACTAAGCGGTATACTTTTGTGCCAGGGTATTAATTTACACGGAGCTTGTGATGGAAATTCTAACAACCTTTCATGCCACCAGCTTGTCACACCTGCAACTCAGATAGAGCCCTTCTTTATGCAACTTGCAAACGGGAGTTACATTCTTAGAACGGATCACAGATGTTGTGGCCTTGTGCCAGGGAAAGTTATCTAGTAAGTTTAACATCCATGGTCAAATGCTGTATGCAGGCATTGTTTCTGAGCGGGCCTGCAGACACAGTGACTCCCATCTGGCCTCGTCTGAATCTCTATTCTATACGAATTGATACTTTAAGCAAAATGAAGTCTGTGCTTTGCAGACAACAGTGCCCATAACGTCATCAAAAGAGACGTATGATCTTCTAGTTGCAAGGACAGCTACTGAAGTTCATGAACTTTTATCAACAAATTGCCCCATGCATTTCGTAGAAATGCTTAGCCAACTCCTTAACATGTCTAGTGCCACAGGCATCCCAGGCATATTTAAGACGATTTTTACAGGACTGCTAACACCGTTTCAAGCAATTCTGGGAATCGTTCCTAATTTTGTCCACTCTGTTTTTGGCGGCATACCCTTATTTTTGGGACTTGTAGCAGGGATTTTATTTTTGACCGTCCTGCTTCGTTATGGCAAGCCAAAGCTCAGACATAGCTCCCATGGGAATGGAAGAGACAATCCTAGCAATGCGCTACCGGGACAGGATAACTAACGTCCTTGGATTGGCCAGGCTGAGAGATCTAAACATGACCTGGTTCCTTTCATTCAGACCTATATGGCAGAACTGTATCTTACCGGTACTTTGATGTATGCTATGCGGAGATGAGTGCGTGTTGGACATCTGTCTTTCACTTCCATCAGCAGTACCAATGGACGTCGATACTTTGCTCAGTCCGATAACGGCTCACGCATTGTGTTGTCCCCAGCGGCTACCAATCCTGATGACGGCATTCGTTGAGATTCCTGTTCTACGACTATGTGGTAACAGTGGAGCGAGTGACAAAAGCAGCATCACCCAGGTACGACCTTCTGTGAGCATTGCTGATCCCGACTATGATGACAGCAATCATTCTCACACCTGCCAAGTTACAGCACTATCGAATTTGGTTGAACTGTCACCTGATTTTGTAGACCAATTCTTTGAGAGCCTGTCTGATATGATGTTCTCACCCGAACAGAAACAATAACTTTTGGAGAAGCTTTCCGACACACAGCGTTCCCATGAACTCTGAATTCGGCCTTCAGTTTTGAACAACAAAAACTGCTAAAAGCGTTGGAACTCTAATTCCCCGTTCAAGCAACAATTCTTTTGAATTGAACACTTTTTAATATTGACCCTTTTTTTTTTTGGCACGAACAATTCTTTGCTTAAGGTAAAAACTATTCTTAGAGAACAGAAGCTTCAACTTCTATTTCTAAACACATCTAGAGACATAATAACTTACACCAGCCTCTAGCACATGTTTTTGCAATGCATTTATATGTGATGATTTATCTCGCCCTTCTTCTGTTTCAGAGATATTTCATGTGTAATTCTTTTTGCATAATCGTTCATTGATTTCATATGCAATAATTTTTGAATGATTTCTATGCTTCAAAAAACGTACAGTACCTAAATTTTCACGTATTACAATATACGCCTATTTCAAATGCATTTATGTATTTTGGGGTGGGCAATGTTACACATGCATCTTATTGCTCTAGTTTTAGTAATTTGATGGACATGAACCCGTGGAGTGGGTGTTGCGTGCTTATCTAGGATCCTGATCGATACTCTGACCTTATGCCCCTATTCGGCTATAAATCCATTTATTCCCTATATTGGCATAACCGTTCAAGTGCGATATTCAGAAAGTCATCTCTGGCCTCACACGAACAGAGCCACATTCCAGAATAGTTCTCTGCCACTTCCTTTGCAACCAATTAGTGCAATGACAGAGCAGAAGTCACTATCTGAGATTCCTAGATTAACACTCCGAGTTCTTCAACAAGATAAAAACTCAGCAAACCTGGAAATCCCCGCTTGCTGTGTTTTGATTAGTAATGGAACTCTAATGAGCAACTGATAGCTATCACTTCCTAGTGACATCTTTAATTGACGTCTTATGTCCAGCAAACTTACGTCAAACCAGGCACCTTTCAGGTATAAATATTACCAACGTTGCCTTAAGCAATTGCCTGTTGCTAGCTGTCTGCTGCTGCCCACGTTGTTAGCTGAAGCTAGCACCCTGTTGCTGCAGCCTGCTGCCGTCGCCTGAAGCTGCTGATATCATTATCGCTGCTAAAGCGCGAACGATGGTGTGGTGAAATTAGGAGCTGAACAGCCGTCCCTCTGCGAAGAAGCCCAGCAGATGCCAGCTGCCCGCGGACGCTGTCCCCCCTCCTCCTCCTCGACGCGCTGAAGAGAGGCGCTGCCTTTCTCCTGCAGAGAAATCCAGCTCCAGCGTTTCTAGTCTGCCCTCGCGGGTGACTGGGATACCGAGTTCCCCCTGAAGGAGATACCAGACCTCCATCATTCTATTCAGAGGTATGGTGTTGACTAAACCCTTAGTGAGAATTCTTGAAGCAAACCTTGGCAAAACCAACTTAAACTGAAGCTACTTACTTACTCCCCTCCCAAGTATTAGGCTTAGGTCAGGTACACTGGGGTAGGCGTAGTTAGAAGCACCAGTTGAGTATTTTAGCCTAATGTATATATGAATGTATATATGTTTTATTACTTTTAAACCATTGTATGGCTAAGAAACCATATCAATGCTTTTACAGTATTATCTTGCAATACTTATCTTACTGTACGTACTTTTTATCATAACAAGTCTTGCAATTGTGGCAATACATTTCTCTTGTACGAGAAGAAAGACTGTTCAATAAATGTTAACCCTTTATTGACAAACGCCCGTCTCTCTATTCTCTACATATCGTGAAAGTAAACTGCACTAACCTGACTGAGTAAAATAACTGTCTATTGTTTCACACGACCCTAGAGATTGACTCTTAATCTGAGGAGCAAAGTTGTCATGTTGCACGGTTGTTGGAAAACTGAATCCCTTCTTGTCTGTGCCAGGGAAGCTGATCACTTCCTATTTCAGTCAAGAAAGTTTCCAGTGACCTCTGAGCTAGTTGGTAACAAACCCAATTAAGTTTAGCATAGTCAGTAGAGGCCTGGAAGATCCGCACTTCTACGTCGATACTACTGTTTATGTTATTCCAATGCGCAGGGCCTAGTGGGAAACTAGGAACTACATTACACAGGTTGCATTACACACACTGCTGAGGAACATGAAAAGCCTCCCAGTTCCCATCTGACCATCATGGTTCGATGCTCAGACCATTCACAATGCTGCCTCAGAGTTACGATTTCTAGTAAATCTGGGGCAGTGTCAAAAAGCCATGGGTGTTGCTTGGAAAGCTGCCAGCAAAACCCATTGCACGCCCCTTTAACTCAGGAAATGGTGTTAAAGGGAACGCTATTTACAAGACAGCATAAAGCCAAAAAAAACTGGCTTAGTGCTGCCTGGTAAATATGGAGCAGGCTCCTGCACCATGGGGTTGGAACTTGGGCAGCCTGAGCCTATACCCACCTGAACCTCTCTCCTGTTTCTTAACAGGGACAAGGGAACCCTTTCCCCCCCACCTTATTCTGGATGTGTCTGTGTCCTCTTGGACCTCCCCTCACCCTCCTGGGGGAAGCCTAAACAACCCTTCTTAAAATCAATTCCAGGTACCTTTTTGAACATTCTGGTGCTGGTCAAGAGGTCCGCCTCCTTTCAAATCTCCCTGGGGTGCGATAGTTTGGAATGAATCAGATGTTGGTGCAACCTGTAAATAAATAACTGAAGCTATGCGCTCTCAAAATCAGGTTAAGCCACTCACTCACATTGATGCCCTTCACCCAACCATTAAGTGCCTTACTGAAGTAATACACAAAATTGTCCCTAACATCTCCCCCAAGACTGGTCATACAGTTTGTGACTGGCCTGAACCTTAGCCTGTACATCTCTGGAGTAAGAAAAAACTTGGTGATAAGGATGGCTTTCATAGGGACATAGGCCATCTAGTCAGCTACCTCTATGGCCAGTAAGATGTCTCTCTCAACCAAGGTCATCTGCTTCCTTAGGCTAGCCACTAATCCTTCTAGGGGACCCTACTCATACGTAGAGCTACCTCGTAGGCTGCAGCCACTTATCAATATCATCCCCCAACACATAACTCGGCCTTACGGGGCATATTTAATATACTTTCACTCAGCAAAACACAGCAAGCCACCTTGCTGAGCTGCACTGCATGAAAGGAAAAGAGCAGGAATGTGCCGTATTCAACATCACACGGTCCCTTTCTGTCCTTTCCTTCTGCTAGCACACTTTTGACTGGTTAGCGCCAACATAGGCACCCTTGCACCCTGGTGCAAGGGTGCCTGTGTTGTAAGCAGTATTGCTTTTTTGCAGGAAGGGACACCTTCCTGCACAAAAACAATCCTGAGAGGCATTTTTCTCTTTCTATATGTGCTGCAAAATGCAACACATATAGAAAGAGGAAAAATGAGGAGAAATAAAGATATTTCTCTTAGTTACACCTCCCCTGGAGAGGTGTAGCATTTTGCTGCATTCCCAGATCCACCACTCATGGTAAACCTGGGAATGCACCAAAATCCATGGGTGGATGTATGGGAACAGCCACTCTCCACATGGAACACCACCCTGAAGCAGCTTACGCAAGGCAGCGATTTTCGCATGCGTGCTTCACTCCATATTTATCAAGTCATGCAGGGCCATGCAATGTGGCCTTGCGTGATAAATCTGACTGTAGTGTTGCATCACCCTTGCACCTCCTGGTGTGGCGCAAGAACGACGCAACACTATGATAAATATTGACCCAGGTGTTTAGGAGTGTGGACCTTTCTGTCTACATTGGGCAATGTTATCGCTACCACCACTGCTGCTGGACTCATGTGCTGTATAGTCTTTAGGTCCAGCTTTTTAAGACTCACTTTATGAACCAACAAGATTGTTCTTTCCTCCAAGCCTCTCTCCGCCTTCATTTCCTTCAGAGCTAATCTCCTTTCCTCAAGTTGCAGTTGGGACAGCTGCTGCTCAAACTCCCTCTCAGTCCTTGTGTCCTCCAGTCTGCAGGGGACAGGTTACAAGAGGATATGCTCATGCCTGCTCTGGATCCAAAGTGGACCTCACTTTTGTGGGCTATCCTCTGTCCTCAGAAGCCATGGTTGCTATCCTCCTCAATTTCCTCCCCCTGCTGCTCTACACCCTCATGCTTCTCTTGCTCATCTGTTGTAAGCAGCTGGTGGGCCTCCGCCCAGGCCCTGTGAGCTTTCTGGAGCTCCTATTTCTTAGAACTCTTGATTACTGGTAGCACCCTCTCCTGAAAAATCTTTTCAGCTCAGCCACAGTGTAGCGTGCCAGGTTACTCAGATCTATCTCCATGTTTACATGCAGGGTTACAGCAGCAAAAATCAGACAGGAATTAAAATTGGAGGAAAAATGTAAACTAGACAATCAAGGAGAATTTAAAATGAGGTTGATTTTTTCCTTTTGCACAAATCACTAAGTGGCACTGCATAAATACAAATACTGTATCCCACTTAACATGTGTATTTGCAAAGCACACGTTCACTCCCAAAGAGGCATTTTGAAGCTGAATAACAGATGTTCATTGTTACCCAACTCAATGTTACTCATTTTATCGACCTCACAAAATGCTGAGTGGGTCCGCCAGGAATTGAACATGTGACCATGAGGTTCAACACAGGCCCCTGTAGTGGATGCATTAGTCCACTAAGCCACCAGGCACTGCAATGTAAAAAACTTCTGAATACCAATGTAAGAAATGGGTCTATTAGTTGAAGGGGGTAGAAGTCCCACTCAGGCAACAACCACAATCCTTGTCAGGATGAACCACAAAGGTTACAAAATTAACCCTCTGATAGCTTTGCACAAAAGCAGCCAATCTGAACTTATAGGCCATATGTAAAGTATTTATGCATAAAGAAAACAGACAACACAAACAAAAATCTCAAACCGTTTTAGAAAAATAGAGTAAGTATGAGAAATTAAATAAAATGAGAAAACACCAAACAGTAGAACCAGTGATATTGGTAAGATTTTTGTGAATAGCACTCATTATCAAAAAGCACCACTCATGTTCATCTCTTTGCACTAGACCAGGGAAGTCATACGTTCATACCGACCGCAATGGAGCACGGGTTAGATACAGGGAGCAGGTTAGTCCCATTGAATAGTTACCTTCAAAGTCCGATGCAATGAGTTCCATTCATGTTGGAGGAGGCTGCGAGGAGGAGGCTGAGTGTTGCTGACTGTTGTTGCTCTAGCGCAAAGAGCAGGTTAGGCATTGCACATGACCGTCGCTGTTGCACAAAAAGCAGATGGTTGTTACTGTAACTTTTGTGTTGGCAGTCGTCATGGGCTGTTATTGCTGTAGCATGAAATATAGCTCTCACAGTGCCGGTCACCTCTTGGCTATGAGGGACTCACTCCTGCGGAAGCCAGCAGGATTCAGCTACGTCTTATTATAAAGGTCCAGGCAGGTCCAGTTGCAGCAGATCCGCTGGCAACTGCAGGGAGGCCTCTGAAGCTTGTTGTGTCCCTGTAGCTCACACAGGATGTCAGCCAACTGACTCTTGGAGTCACTCTGGTTAGCCTGGGATGAAGGAAAGCAGGTTCAATCTTCCTTCTCAGACAACGAGGCACTCCCTAAAGCAGCAGGGCCGTGCTCTGGCAAAAGGGAAGTCCTCCTTCTGCAACTTCCACTGGTCCAGTAGTGTTCTGATGATTGGCTGTGGTGCCAACCATTTTGTCGGGTACTCCCTAACCTGCCCCCACATCTGGTTCAGGAAAGTTCTTCAGCTTCCTCAGTCAGACTACAAACTGTCTGGGGGGTGACAAAAGCCAGGGAACACCTGATGTCAGATTTCTTATTGTGTGCAAGAGTGAAAAGTCCTTTTAAGTGTAAGCGAGAATGGGTACAACTCCTCCCCAGTCATCCTGCCAGGATGGCCAGTCCTGTCCACACATAAGCCCCCTTTGTGCTATTTTCTGGAAGCAACACCCAAGCCCAAATAGCAGAGCCATTCACAGGCATGTGACCCAGGACACTGGCAGAAGACACACAAATGGTTGGGGGAAGAAATTGACAACTTTCTAAAGGGGCATTTTCAGAACTGTGATGTAAAATCTAACTTCATAATTAAAGAGGGGTTTAAATTACAGTTCATTTGAGTGTAAATAACATATCTCCATGTGCTTCCAATCCAAAGTTAGCACTTATCAAATGTATTAAGGTAACCCAATGTTAGTCAATGTGAGAGCTAGGCCTTACGACAGTGAAAAACAACTTAGGTTTTTTTCACTCCTAGGACTTGTAAAACTTAAATACACATGTCCTACTTTTTAAATACAATACACCCTGCCCTATGAATCTTTAGGGCCTACCTCAGGGATACATTATAAGTATTAAAAAAATGTTTTAGGCCTGGGAAAAGGTTTATTTTGCCAGGGCAAAATGGCAGCTTAAAGCCACACTAATGGCTGCTGTGGCAGGTCTGAAGCATGTTTTAAAAGGCTACTTTTAAAACATGGCACAAGGAGTGGTACTGCCCACTAGTAACATTTAATATTGAGGCCAAAGGTATATGTAGTGCCATTTACTTGGGACTTATAAGTAAATTAAAATGTACCAATCAGGTATTTGTCAATTGTACCACAGTTTTAAGGAGAGAGCATAAGCACTTTACCACTGGTTATCAGGGAAAAGTGCACAGAGTCCTAATGCCAACGAATACAGGTTTGGCAACTGAAGGCGAAAAATCGCCGGGAGAACCTGCAAAAAGGGCCAGGTCCAACAGGGGCTCTAGTGGTGCATTACCTTAGACAGATCTTAAAATTTGGCTTTTCTTAGACTCTTAACTTCTTGTAAATTCTCTCTGGCTTCATTCCCTTAGGTTCTTAGCACCTTCTGAGCATTAGTTGTGCTTTATAAATCCTATTTACATTAGAATAGATTACATGATATCAATGCAAACATCCACAGGCTTTGCTGCAAAGCCTAACATAATATTATAAGATAGCCAGATCTGACTTTCCATCAAAACTAACACGTCCTTGACAGACGTTAATGTGTTACAGTCCCAAAACATCTTATGCATTGCATCTGTCCTGAATTGCACAGCACACATCCATGTGTAGGACCCTAGTGGGGTTGTTTAGGTATAAGTGTGTGTACTGGAATGGTGTGCCACCAGTTCAGATCCTATGCGAGACAGTCAACACTCACCTCTGCATCAAGGTGTGGGGATGTGGGTAGTGCAAGGCAGATTTAGTGCTCTAGTGCAGAGAATGAGAGCAGCAGCAGGCTAACTTAGTAGATACATATCTGTACTCTTTTTCCATCCCACACAATGCAGCACTGAAAAATAGTTTGCTGTGCTGCCTCACATGACAAAATAATAAATTGGCCCATAGTTTTCTAGAGGTACTTCTGAGAATCTGCAGCTGTCACACCTTCTTGAGTATATTTTTAGAAACCTTTGTGAATTCCAAATATAGGAAATTTACACCAAAGATTGGTTCTGTAGTACATTTGACATTTTATTTTAACAGATCTGGTGCCTGCTGTGCAGTAATGTGTGAAAGCAAAGTAGGTAACATTATTTTGTAACGCACTTTACCGGCAAGCTCTCTCCGGTGCTGATTTAGTAACAAAATGGAGGGTTGAACAGAATCAATTGCAATCAGATTTGGTAGGTACATTTAGTGATGGGCTGCTTGGCGGGGTTATGCAGGCATATTGACTGGAGACTAAAGTTCTTAACTCTCTGGGTTGCGCTTTTGGGAATTAAGCAGTTGAAAGATGGAGGAAGGGAAACAACCTTTATAACGCGAGCTGAGCCACACGTGCCGTTTACCCGCAAGTGGAACCACATTTGCCTTAACCACGTAAAGGCCTGGTTTTAGGGGATGGGGAGTAGTTTTTATGGGTTGAAGTTCGTTTTTAGAGCTCTGGGTTGGGTAATTGTAAGCGCTCGGGGAGGGGTTGGGTAGTTTTTAGGGCTCAGGTGGGTTCAGGGTAGGGTTTAGGGCTCTGGGGGAGGTCGGTGTGGTGTCTAAGGCTCAGGCGTGGGAGTCAGGGTGGTAGTATTTAGAGCTCCGGGGGGTCAGGGTAGTGTTAAGGGCCCAGGGGGCATTTGGGGTAGGCTTTAGGGCTCAGAGAGTTTGGGGGAGTTTTAAGGGCTCAGGGTGGGGGGGGGGGGGCTGGGGTGTGATCTTTACCATACATCTCTCACATGTATTTAATTTCTTTTAGAGCGCTTCTCGTACCAGTGTAGGGTGTTGGAGCCCCTTACATCACACACACAAACAGAGACAATAAATCATACATGTGTAAATCAGTGTATAAACACTCATTTCCTCAATCACATGAGTACACATATGAGAGATATTTAATACTATTAGTACCACCTTTCAAGTCAAGTCAAGTCAAGTCAGGTCAAGTCAATAATACTTTATTCGGTTACATATATAACCATAAAAGCACATAAAACATAATAAAAATATTAATAATACATATAGTATTATATACAATAGTGGACATTACACCGCGTACATGGACATAATTTCATTTGACTTATTATCACATCACAATTGTTTTCCTGCACTTAAAAATATTTTTTTTTAAACAGTTACAGAGGCTACAGCAAATTCTGTCTAATTGTTGAAGAGCCACAAATGCTGGACAACAGTACTTCATGCCATATGTTTTAAGACAGGAATAATCCATAATTTCCTCTGTACAGAATAACATTTGCAGAAAAATATCACATGTCAACAGGAACACCATCCAGCCCTACTGCCTTCCCACCCACACTTGTAGCAATGGCCAGGTTTACCTCACTGAGCTCGAAAGAGAGCTCTTTTCCTTGATCCCTCAGTAGTGCACCATGCTCATCTTCAACAACTGTATTGTCATGTGACCCTGGGGATAGCTCATCATACAGAGAGGAGAAGTGCCCTATCCAGGCGTGCTCTGAGATTGCCACCTCAATAATAGCTATGTCCTTGTCTATGAGGAATGGTGTGTTAACTGCCTTCCAAAAGGCACTATAATCTCTAGCACTAGATGATTCACGTTAGGCTGTCCATACCTCTGCACTTAACATATTTCTTCTACCTTTTAAGGCACAGTCTTTTCCTCTCTGATCTTATCCTTGTTTTTTTCTTCCATATGCAGGGCATGCTTAAGCTTTCTGTAAAGCCCTTGTACAGCTGCAGTCAAGCCAACCTTCTTTCCTTAGGTTTTCTTTCGCTGTTATTTACTTTAACAGTAAGTGCCTTCTTAATGTGGTCTGTAATATCATTAAAACCATCAACAATTTCTTTGGGTGTAGTCTTTTCATCCAAACAGGCCATGATCTTATCATAACAGTATGATACAACATTTATCAAAAATTCTTTAGGTTCGATTTTGTCCCAGCATAAAGCATAACCATTTTGGCTAGATAGGGATATATTCTCCAATATGGGATTGGGGATATTAGCCCTACTGATCTCTTGTCTAAATAACAGAATACCCACACTCTGTGCAAAATGGTCACTTAGTGTGATCTTATCAGTGCAAAAATAACAATACTTGAGCAGTGCCGGTTTAAAGCCAAAATAAAATCTATTGTTGAAAAGGTTCCACGACCATTAAAAGTAGGACCAAAGGGAACGGGGGGACTACTTAGAGTGTTGGCAAATCCTAAATCAAATTGAAACACAGTTTCATTTAAACTATCACCATACCTTGTATGTGGGAAATGGGGAAAAATAGTCTCCATATCATATGTGACTCCGCAATTTCCGGTATCTGAATGTTGGCACAGGACAGAGTTAAAATCGCCCTGCCCCGCCCCCCCAAACTATAAGCAAATCTTTATTTCCTGACTCCTGTAAATTTTGTAAGTGACAGCTTATGGCCCTTACAATCATGGGGAACGATGTTATAGTAATTCACTAGTATTACTGTGCAGTTTTTATCCACCACTAAACTAATAATCTGATAAAAACAGTCCTCAGCCACCATGCCAATTTTTCCAAAATTTACTAGGTTTGAGACATAGGTGCAGCGCCCCCCTTTGGCTCTACTATGCATAGAAGCTATTGCGGGTGATGTAGAGTTTTATAACCATTTATATGGATAGAGTCCACCGCCCACGTTTCCTGCAGACTAATAAATTCAAATTGCTAAAATAAAATCATTCCACAATCAATTTGTCACTTTAGATTCTAAACCGGCTACATTCCAAAACATAAAATTCATCTGCCATTTCCCATGACACCTATATTAGAAAACAGACTTTCCTCTCTACTTGACGTCAAGTGGTTGTTGTCCAGTGTAGTAGATAATATTGGCGCAGCCACAGTAGGTAAGTCTCACATCATAAGTGGTTGCTGTGTTCCCCTTACAAATAGTCTGTGCTAAGCCTATGTCTGGTGTTTCGCATTGTACTGCATTATTGTGTGGGCCAAATGAATCTATTCCCCCTATTACATGCTCAACCTCACTGATCATTGATACTTCATCCCTACTACTTGTGTTGGGAATTAAAGCATCAGTGGGATTCTTAAATGAACTACTCATATACTTAGATTTAGCTCCATTATTGACCGTCACCTTCTGTCAATCTACTTCTTCCAAACTAGGTAGTACATTAAAACGGTTATGAGTGGGTATGCCATGTCTTGTGTTGTGAGTTGTCAGCGGAACCACTCTGCTCTGTTCGCCATAATCAAAAAACTGGGTTTGTTAAAATATCCTAGTGGAACAATATTAATATGTTCTGCTGAAATCAAACTATTACCCACCCTACTCAAGATTGACTGAATCACTTGTGGGGTTTTTTAATTTTATATAACACAATCGCCAGCCAGGTCCTTGCACCCCTCCCTATCCAGCTCACTCTTCTTGCCATTTTGAACTCTAGAAAGAGTCTATCAGTTAGACCAGTCCTAGTCCAGAGCCAAGATAGCGATTTATTTCTCAAACTTTCACATGGCTCAACCATCCCCTGTCACGAACTAGGGACATTAGCTAGTACCACTGTGTAAGGGGTTGCCGCTGGAGGTAAATCTCTGTATGTCGCCGGGTTTTCAAGCTCGGGCCCCTCCATGGCTCTAAGTTCTTTCACCACCTTAGGCCCCTCTGCCTGATTAGCTGTAATTCCACCTTCCAAAACCCTGGGCTGAACGCTTTAACTGAATGGAGCATACGATCTGGAATACACCTGCACTTAAACACACTAAGATCTCCTTAGATTTTACACAATTGTACATGTGCTTGTCTCCATACCCACTAGTGCCCCCTACTTTCCCGCTTTCACTTGCTCACCTTACTTTACTTCTAGCTCTTATTTTTGTTTTTTTGTTTTTTAAATTTTTGGCAACCTTTATTGTGCATTAATAAAAGGACAAATACAGGCCCACAACCAGCAGGCCGGCCACGGATACGTTTGAAGCACCAAAGCATGCAATACGGCGACACAGTAACACATTGTTATGATAAGCAAGCATTTAAGAATTACACTGTAGATCATCGCGATACTGTGTCTCAGGAGTAGTGAAGGTTTGTTTTGTATTTTTGTTGCAGCCATTAGAGTTCGACATTTTGGTACATTTACGTAAACAATAGATTAAGGAAAGGGAGTCCGTGCAAGCGTGACGTGACGGTAGCGACACTTTTACCTCGTAATCAAATTAACCAAAAGTCAAGTCCCCACAGGCGGCATGGCGGCTCGAAGTTTGTGCAGCAGTTGTATAATACCTAACATCACACCCAGTGTCCACCGCCACCCACCTCTCAGCAGTTTCAGACACGGACCCAAGATAGAGTAAAGAGGGAGAGACGAAAACAAAGAAGAAGAAACCAGGCACCATAGAAACTGAAACCAGAAAACTAAAATCCCATCCCCCAACCCCCCACCCTACACGCATGCAGAGGCTACGGCCTACCCCCCCCCCAGCAGTGTGTCTGTCGCCCAATAAACCCGAAATATAGAGCAAGAACTAGCTCTTATTTTTACGTCATACTAAATGCCCGGTTTTTGTTTTGTAAATCTAGACCCTCAGGTCTCGAGTCATCCTCCAGCACTCTATGCATTTGAAATGTATATTTTAAACTGGCCCCTTGTATTCTTTGATTGTCCCTTTCTCTCTGTTTATTTGTTGACAAAAAATGTGCTCAATAAAATTCTCCTAGAAAAAAAAGTTAAATAAAACAAAGGGGACTACAAAGAACAGAATTCATGTCATCCATACTTGTAGGCCTGTTTTAAGAGTTCTTGGTCTGGGGAAGCACAAACTCAGGATTCGGAATGTAACACCGTGGTTACAGGTTGACTTTACTAATAAGAATTTATTTCTACCGAAAAAGACCCTTTTAGCAAAATTAGGATAACAAAAGACTGCGACAAAAACATAACTTTCTAATCTAGATTACGATTGTAATTAATGAACTGCACTGTATAAAAGGATCTCTGTGGCAAAAGTAGGAGCCCACTGAGCTATGCACATACTGTTCTGTGAACAGCACAGTGCACGCTCTTTGCAGGAGACATAATAACCTTTTGCACTACGTTAGAGGAGTCAAAACTGCCACTAGACAATACTCTGATCCCTCTCCAGCATGAAATGAATCCCCAGATTTATTTTGGCACTTGTATTGTTACCTGTAAGTTATTGGATATACAAGGTACACTGCAGTGCCTTTAAAAATGCTGCACTGCTAGAAACCTGGACCCCAGTAACAAAAGTGGCTCCCATCCTTCCAGCCTTCCTGAGAAATGCCGGATGTCCACTACAAAGCGGTACAAAAGGGGACGGTGATGAACGGAGCATCTGAATCAATTAAACACTCACACCCAGTCAACAGATCTGAGTTTAATCCATCACCATTCTTTAGCCCACTCTGCCACCCCAGTTCAGACATGGCCATATGCAAATCAGTATGACACTGTGCCTCAGTTCGGGCTGGACTGTTCCCATGAGGCACAGGGTCAGACTGATTTGCATATGGCCATGTCTGAACTGGGGTGGCAGAGTGTGCTAAAGACCGGGGATGGATTAAACCCAGATCTGTTGACTGGGTGTGAGTGTTTGATTGGTCCAGATGCTCCGTCCATCTCCACCCCCTTTTGTACCACTTTGTTCCCCATAGGTTGGCAGAGTATGCTCAGACGTGAGTCCCTTGCTCACTTTGCCACTGGATTCAAGCAAGCCTGGCTGAAGACGGCTGTAATGCCAGAACCCGGCCCTAGGAAGCTTGTTTCCGGTCCAGGGAAGGCATGGCTTGGCAGTTCTGGCTGGACTGTTCCCATGAGGCACACGGTCAGACTGATTTGCATATGGACATGTCTGAACTGGGGTGGCAGAGTGGGGTAAAGAACGGTGATGGATTAAACCCAGATCTGTTGACTGGGTGTGAGTGTTTGATTGGTTCAGATGGTCCGTCCATCACCACCTCCTTTTGTACCACTTTGTTCGCCATAAGTTGGCAGGGTATGCTCAGACGTGAGTCCCTTGCTCACATTGCCACTGGATTCAAGCAAGCCTGGCTGAAGATGGCTGTAATGCCAGAAACCGGTCCTAGGAACCTTGTTTCCGGTCCAGGGAAGGCATGGCTTGGCGGTTCGGGCTGGACTGTTCCCATGAGGCACAGGGTCAGACTGATTTGCATATGGCCATGTCTGAACTGGGGTGGCAGAGTAGGCTAAAGAACGGTGATGGATTAAACCCAGATCTTTTGACTGGGTGTGAGTGTTTGATTGGTTCAGATGCTCCGTCCATCACCACCCCTTTTTGTACTGGGATGTCCAGTACAGGCAATGCGACCTTGATGGTGGAGTTGCTGCTACATTTCTATCCCCTAAAGGAAACCACTTACGGGGAATACTGCTCACCAAAATTAAACAGGCTGGGGCATGGCTAGACTAAAGATGGAGGTGAAACTGCAATTGCTGAACTCCCTTCTGGCCACCAACACCAAAGTTAATAGCAATCCTCCAGTTTTAGACTTCAACTCTGCAATCAAAAATCCAGAGCAAAGAGAGACATACAGAAGCGAGCCAATGGGTCTGAGGAACATGGCAGGGGCCAGACCCAGAGGCAAAGGCTATGACAGGGAAGGCCACAGAGACCTATAGATGCCCCCCAGGTCTATAAATGTGTGAGAGGACAGATGCCAACGCAAAAGCCCCAAGCAGCAATACAGTCCCAGTGTTGGTCCCTGAACTGCAAACACCGTGCAGGATTGAGGTTGGTGAGCTGGGCAGAAGACAAAGGTTGTAGTGATCCTTTAGGACTGGATGGGATTTGTGAATTAGAATGAGCATCCCTGCCACATTCTTCTCAGTAGAAAATAAGTAATATTGGTTTAAGTGCTTTGCCTAGAGGTGACCCTGGTTACTCTCTATTAGATGATTTTTTGTAGCATCTAGAAGTCTGCATCTAGTAAGAATGTCTAATTTAGCCCAGCCATTTGGCTGGCACTTTAAGATCTTGAACGTTGTAAGTTGCTGTTGGACCTGGCACGTCCTGCAGGGTCACCCCCATACTTTTTGCCTTTACCATCTACTTTTTTGCGGATCTCGGTTTTCTGCTTTAGGACTCTGTGCACTTTACCACTGCTACCCAGTGCTAAAGTGCATGTGCGCACTCCTTAAAATATGGGAACTTTGGCTTATCCCCAATTGGCTTATTTAATTTGTAAGTGGTACTACCTGTACACAGGGCCTGTACATTAAATTCTACTAGTGGGCTTGCAGCACGGTATTTGCAGGTATTTGCGCGCTCTACAAATTGCTTAAATAAATAAATAAAAAATAAATTGTGCCACCCTCTTAAGTTACCTTTGTCTCAGGCCTGCATTGCAGCCTGTGTGCGCAGTTTTAGACTACCATTTTGACCTGGCTAAATAAACCTTTCCAATAACAAGAGGAGCTTAGAGGGAAAATTATGGGTACTCATAGGAAAAAGCCCTCCACTCAATAAATACAATCCAAAAGAATTCCCAGTACCCAGGACTCTAGTTAGTAATTATCTAGCGGGCATGAGACCCTCGTCCGCCTAAATTCTCAGATCGTAGAATTACGGAGAACCCCTGATATTATTTCTATATTTAGGTGTTCATTGTCTCTAATGCCCTACTGTCCCTTTTTTTTTTTTTTTTTTTTTGCAAGACCTTTATTGTAAATATGCTCACATACACAGCAGTGTGCCCACAACCCTATACAGGGCCGGCTGCTATCAATTCAACAGTGGGTATCTGTAAGCATACAACAAGGATAATAGGCAGGGACAGTCCAAGATCGTAGAGGACAATAAGCGGTCACAGTTAAATTATATATCAACCTCCACATGAGGTCCCCGTTTAACACCTACAGGCCTTATTTTGCAGTTTTTATACAGAACAGTAATAAACCCCACCTCCCCCATCCCAACAAACCCGGTCCCAGGTCACAGTAAAGTGCATAGTACTAGTGCAAAATATAAGAACAGTGCAAAAGGTACGCAAGGTACTGTCAGCAATCGTACATGCGGTGCTATCCCAAGTATACAAGGCAGCATGTGCCACCAGTCGTTGCGCAAGAACAGGGAGAAGTAAATCCAAGATCGCCCCCAGGAGCCACATTCACAGCAGACAAAAACAACCCACGGGCGACAACCACGCATTTTAACCATTTATTCAGACAAACCCTCAGGCACACCGTCAACAGGCAAGCAATCCCCGCCCCCACCGTCAGAACTGTCATCATCCTCCAATCCAAGCATGTAGGCAGTGTATGAAGCCCAAATGTCCTGTGGACGCGACCTCTCCGGCAGAGTTTCAGCATAGCACGTCCACTGATCCCTACAGTAGGCCATGTTCTTCAACCACAACTGTACATCAGGTGCCCGCCTGCCATACCACCCCATGGCCACCCTCCGCTTAGCAAGCTGCAACGCCAGCACAATCAATTTCCGCTCCTTACTTGGCACTCCAGAGGCGAGCCCTAGCAAACATAACCGTATATCCATCGGCACCTCCGTGGCCGTCATCTTAGTGAGGGTGTCAGTCACAGCCAGCCAGAATTCATACACCTTGGCACACCCCCATGCTAAATGCACAAAATCAGCATCTTCCTCTCCACACCGAACACACCTCGCAGCATCCCGAAGACCATATCGGACCAATTGTTTCGGTGTGTAATACCATTGATGAAGAAATTTAAAATGAAGCAAGCGAAAATTGCCGTTAACCACATAGCCCCCAGTCATGGAGCAACATTCAGTCCATTCCTCATCCGTCAAAGGCTCAGGCAAATCCCTATCCCATCTGGCCCTGGCTAGCAGTGCCCCTCCCGCTTCGTCTTCCTGAGCAGCGCGGTACAGTCTGGAGAGCAGCTTGACTCTGTCCGTCACAGTGTAGATTAATTGCAGAGCGCTCAGTGTCAGGGGTTCATCCGGGAATGTAGGATATAAGGAGCGAACGGCCGCACGAAGTCTAACATAGAGGAAGGTAGCCATGACCGCATTCGTAGATTGGTCCGTCATCGTTAGTAATGGGAGGAACTTGGCCCCTGGGAAGAGATTACCCATAGTGTGGAGACCAGCTCCCTGAAGGACCTGAAAACCGCCTATTTCACTCGATACCGATATATCTGAATGATACAACAGCGGCATGGCGGGAGCATAGAGCAGTAACCTGCCAGCTCTCCTGCCAAGCTCGTGCCAGGCAGTCGCCGTGGAACGGACCGTATCCACCTCGCCCTTCTCAAACACCGAGTGAGTATTACCCACCATGGCTCTCAGTGGGTATGGCAAAACGGCACTGGCCTCAAGCGCCACGTGGGGGGTATATGGGGGCGCAGACACCCAGTAAGCGGCAAAATGTGCCTGTGCACATAAGTAATACAACTTCATATCCGGCACAGCGAAACCACCCAGGGCATAGGGCTTAGTCAGCACCTCCCACGTCACCCGCGGCTTCTTACCGGCCCAGGTCAATGAGATCAACAAAGAGCGCAATTGTGTAAAGAAGTGAGAGGTCAGTCGAATGGGTATGTTTACAAAAAGATACAGAAACTTCGGGAGAACAACCATTTTGATCAAAGACACACGATCAGCCAGGGTGAGAGGAAGTTTGATCCAGCGGGCCACCTGATCCTCCAGTTTGGATATAGCCACACCATAATTGGCTCTAATAACCTCCTGACTATCCCGGTGGACCTGGATCCCGAGGTAGCGCACCGAATCCTCGGCCCATTCCAGTGGGAATTCCAGAGGAAAGGGTACGGTGATATCCGTGAGGGGCAGCAGAACAGACTTATCCCAGTTGATAGTCAATCCAGAATGTCGCCCAAATCGAATAAATTCCCGAAGGATAGATTCAAGATGGAGGGCGGGCTCACGCACATAAAGCACCATGTTGTCGGCATACATAGACACGGCCAGTGAGCGAAGGGGGAATTTCAGAGCTGCGTCAGCATATCTTTGCCTCAGAACATAGGCCAGAGGCTCCATCACTATAGCAAACAATAAAGGGGAGAGAGGGCAACCCTGTCGAGTGCCCCTCCGCACCGGGAACGAGTTCGAGACATGGCCGTTGACCCGCACACGAGCCACAGGGTCAGTATAGAGAAGAGTCACCAACGATGTAAAAAAGAAGGGCACCCCCATACGATGTAAAATAGCTATCATATACCGCCATGCCACCGAGTCAAATGCCTTAGCAGCATCTAGCAGAACAGCCACCGCGGCCAGTTCTGGTTTGAGTAAATGCAACACAGCGAAAAGAGCCCTGAGATTGTGGGTGGTAGATCGAAGCGGTATGAACCCCGACTGGTCCGGTAACACCATCACTGGAAGTAGCAACCGCAACCGGGTGGCCAACACCTTAGCTATAATTTTAACGTCAGTGTTCATGAGTGAGAGGGGGCGATATGACTCACAGACAGCGTGCGCGGCAAGTGGTCAACCTCCAACACCCATCCACTCACATCCCGGGTCACCAGCCAATAATCTAATCGCGACCAGGTGTCATGAGCTGAAGTATAGCAAGTACCCTCTCTCCTTCCAGGGTGCCTCATACGCCACACATCAACCAATCCCAATCCTTGCATACACCCCTGAACCTCAGCAGTCGCTTTCTTCCGCACCCAGGGCCTGTCTTGCTTCCTGTCCAACTCCCCATCCAAAATCACATTAAAATCCCCACCGCAAATCACAGCCGACTGTGGTAACATGTATATCTTATTCCAGAGCGCAACATAGAAATCGGGATCATCCACATTAGGTCCATACACATTAACAAGTGTGACAGGGGAACCGCATAATGTACCATGCACAATTATATAGCGCCCTTCTTTGTCAATATCCTCATGTTTCGTGATAAATGGCACAGATTTTTTAACCAAGATCATCACCCCACGTGCGTATGAGGAGTAGTTTGATGCCAGTCAAACTCCCGCCCATTTTCCGAAACATAGTTTCTCCAGCTTTGTCCCATGGATGTGTCTCCTGCAAGATAGCGACATGCGCACCATGCCTGTTTAGAAACACCAGCATCTGTCTAGTCTTTTGAGGGCGGTTCAACCCCTGTACATTCCAGGTAACACAAGAAATTTTACCCCCCCCGGCCATCCACCCAAAATGGAAACACTCCCCTAAAGCCACAAGACCACCCCCTGTGTGCAGAAGGAGCACATCGCATAGAGCCCAACAGACCCCTAAGATCATGAAGAATAGCATTCCTCGTTAGACACCACCAGGCCCAGCCAGCCCCCCACCATGGCCCAGTCTACACATACCTCCCAACACACTCAATGCAACACCGTGACCGTACCCAGGAGAAAAACAAGCCCCCCAAACCCCCACCTCCCACTTCAGCATCCCCAACCTGCCAAAGCTGACCCCATCCCCCTTCCCTCAACAACCCCAACCGTATGTTCAAAACTGTGTGGGGATCTCCCATACGCGGGGACGTAGTGGCGCACAGCTCCCGCCAGAAATCTGACGAGAGAGCGGACCGTACAAGCGATAATAACATTCCCGCCCCCCCCCGAACACCAAAGCTTCAAGCATTCCTGCAAATCATGCCCACCCAGCACTGCCAACAATGCGACCGACCCTCCCGGCAGGATCATATGAAATTGTAAATAACCTCATCCAGCAACTATGAATGATCTCCCGAAGGACACCATACTAGCTATGTATCGCCCCACGCCAAGCCACAGTGGAGCACAATCCAAAGAAAATTTAAACATACGATTTATAGGCCAGATCACAGCCGCCCCAGAAGCAATTCACAGTAGTATGACACTAGGAGCACCGCCGATGACCCACAATAGTGGGGATTAGTCAAAGAACATAGGGTGAGGCGCTCAACAAAGTTGTAAAGATCATTGTACCAAGTTGTATCCTATCCAGCAGGGCAAACCTCATCAGTTGAAAAGCTCCTATTCCACATCCTCCATGAGGTCTCCCTCCCCTTCCTGCTGCACATTAGAGTCCCTTTTACGTTTCTTTTGCTTCTTCGCATAGTCCATGGCAGCTTTAGGGGTAGCAAAGACTTTGTTGTCCGACGGAGGTCCTATACGAAGGCGCGCCGGATACAACATGGCGTATGGAATGTTCTCGTCTCGCAGCAGTTGCTTCACTGGGGCGAATTCTTTGCGCGCGGTCTGTACCGCTACAGTAAAGTCAGGGAAGAACTCCAGCTTATTTCCTTGGTAATCAATGGTGCCCTTCTCCCTGGCAAGCCTTAGTATAAGATCCCGGTCCCTGTAGTTGAGGATACGAGCGATAACAGGGCGCGGGTTGGCACCAGGCACGGGTCGCTTGGCCAAAGTTCGGTGTGCTCGCTCCACAATGAAAACCTTCGAGAACTTATCCGAGCCAAAAATGTCCACCAACATTCTTTCCATGAAGTCTTCCATCCGACCCACATTTGTGGACTCCGGAAGGCCCGTGACGCGGATGTTGTTGCACCTGGACCTCCCTTCCAAGTCCTCGTTCTTAGCCTGGATAACTGCCAGCACCCTCTCCATGTTGAACACCTTAGTGGACACCGTGGCCAGTCCATCCTCCGCAGCGGACACCCTCTGTTCCACCTCGCCCATCCGCTCGTTCTGCCGGTCGAACTGTGTCGCCATATGGTCGAGCCTGTGATTGACCGCCTCCATGGTGCATTCAATGGATTGCAGCGTTTTCTGCATCGCCACAACGTGCTCTCCAGATTCGGGGCACCACCAACTGCCCCGAAGATCCAGCGTCCGGCTGTGATTGCGAAGAGGAGGTCGCCGTTTTCTTCGCCTCAAAGTTGATCTTGGGCTGATTGCGCTCCGGCCTACCCATGGCGCTGCAGTAATGGCACTCCGGGTCTAGGGGCAGCCACCCACGTGGTCGCGGGCCTAATCGATCCGCGCTCCGGCAGTCTCAGGCGGTTCAGCAATATTTCAAAATTTATAGAGCTGCAGCTGATAGGGTCGTCTAGGCTCGCAGGACCGGAGCACTCCTCCAACCAGCAGCCGCTGTGTCCCAACACCGCTTCGCACCCCAGCTAGGCGTAGCGCGCTCGGCGAGTCCCCACGAGGCCTAGCACCACCTCCACAGCCCCGGTCTCGCGTAGGCCAGCGCCCCACTCACCACCACCAGCAGGGCAGGGACTAAGCCGCTCGATTTCCGGGCTCCAGTCCGCCGTCAACAAGTTGTTTCCTCGCCCGAGACCCAGAGCACAGAAGGCCAGCCGACGAGGCAGCGGTATCGGAGCACATCACAAGTTCCCAGCCGGTGGGCAGGCCACACCACCAGCCCGCGCACCTCCGGACGTCCAACCGGCAGCCGACGGCGAATCCGATATTTCGGCCACGCGACCCTCTCAGCCAAGGAAGAGCACCTCAATCGAGTCCCAGGTGCTTCAGGTGAGTTTTGCCATCGAGTTGGGGGAAGAAAGCAGCAGAATAAGCAGGATTTTATAGCAAATTATGGACGGTCCCGGCAGAGCCTCACATACGTGCGGCCATCTTGCTCGGCGCCCTCTAGCGCGCCCCCCGCCCTACTGTCCCTGAACAAACAATCTAGTCTGTCAATATTGCTGATTGTGGGGGATTCCATATATTTTCAACTCGGCGCAACCAAAAAAATGTCAGCCCTGCATAGGACCATACATATACCCAGATATACACCAAAATAATCAAGAAAAAATGTGTGGCGGAGAGGAAGGCACCTCACGGGCGAACACCCTCGGGGCGATCTGGTCAGATGTTTACCAGAAACTTGGCCCCTTTCTCATCATAGGCGACCATTCCTATTCCAGGATTTAGTGAATAAGTGAGAAAAAAAAGGTAAAAAGACGGTGCATAGCAAGGAGCTTAGAGCATAACTCCTTGGACAAACAAAACAGAGTGAAAAGTAAAATCAACAGACACACCTCTTAAACTACTTTTATTAATGACTGGGGTGTGCACAGTTGAAATAAAAAGGCTGGTAGCTTAATGTCGCATACCACTACCTGTGACCAACATGTTTCACTGCCCAATAACCTTTATGGCAGATTCATCAGGGTTAATACTCTGTTGCTGCACCCACTTCCGACATCTTTTGAACAGGAAGCTGCCGAGTTTAAAAAATATAAAATGAAATCACGACCAGTTCTTAATCTAGACATCCGAATTCTTGTGCTTTTTTAATTGTAAAAAACAATTTCCTGATTCCAAGAAATTGTTATCCTCCACCAATTTACCATATGTCTTACACCCAACATAAAAAACATAGGGGGTGGGGGATTCTATTAAGAATTTTTTTTATTGTTAGTTTACCCTTATTCAGCTATGCTTCCTCGTACCAGCTGAAAAAGCAGTTCTCCGCCTGGTTGTCAGTTGTCACATCAACCTGTGGAGTATTTATATGTAATCAATATAATATATATATATGATAGCATGCTCTTCGAATTCACCTTGCATGCGTGGGCTGCCACCCCACTGGCGGACTACTGTCAACCCAATACACATTTACTCAAACAGAGCATCAACAGAGAATTGCTGACTAAAGGGAGCCTCTCTATTGTGCAATTTCAATGCAAGTGATCTGACCCAAATGTGCCATTCACGGATATCTATACTAAGGGTAACCTGCTTACTGTCATTAAAAAAGTATGTAACCAAAATCTCATTGGAACGCTCACATAACACACGCGTTTCCTCTGACCCCATTGTAGCAATCACTGATACTTATACTGAGCGCAATCGACTTACTGTTGCTTAAGAAATATATGTACAAAAATCTTCATTAGGAACAACCCCACAGAACCCATGAACTCTGCATGGTCTAATTCCTAGGATCTGCACGCGGGTGTGATAAACTAACAAACCGCCTGTGAAACCTACTGCAAATTTACTGGGAGCGCTAATGCAACCCGTGAACACGGTGTGGATAATACACGTTGTTCACTCGAGTATGAACGGACCCATGGATCCAAAAAACAAATATGCAAAATCGGGCAGCCTAAGGCGCCCGAATCACAGAGCCCTCTCCTTACCGTACAAACAAGATTAGGGGGCGTTGTATCGTCCCAGGAACAACGGACGGGAACGGAGGTGCACCTTTTAAACCTCCCGGGTGAGCAAAACAAGCCCCGCGCACCATGGTCACGTGATCGGGACAAACTCCTGTCACGTGAGGAGGGCCAAAAAAGGCATGGATGGAAATAAAGGGCTTCACTAACCAAAGTGGGCGCCATTTTGAAGTAGCTAAATCACCGCAGTGGCAACAGTGAATATAGTAGATACCAGTAAAGTAGATTCAGGATAAATTTTACATCTCGCATTTAGCTGGAATTGAACGTCTAAAATTAAATCAGTTATTTAAATTTTTCGAATGAAACCAGAGTTTTGAAAAAGCTTAAATGAAGGGCTCGCCTTCGTGTGTGCCAATTTCCTAAACATCAAAAAATAGATTCCTCCGGTATGTATACACATTCAGGGTATCATGGTATGGAAGTAAAGGGCTTCAATGACCAAAGTGGGCGCCATTTTGAAATAGCGAGTTAGTTCTATGATTATATCTAAATCATTAGAGTGGCAACCATGAAAATAATAGATGAATTGGATTCAGAATATATTGTGCATTTGACATTTGGCTGGAATACAATATCTGAACTTAAATATGTTATTTCAATTTTTCAAATGAAACCAGAGTTTTGAACAAGCTTAAGGGAAGGGCCACCTTCATGTGTGCCAATCTCTTAAACATCAAAACAAACACAAAACTAGATTACTAAGGTATGTATACACATTCATGGTATCAAGTTCGTGGATACTGCTGATGTCCAATTACAGTGGCAGAATGTATAACCCTAATTAGTGTATAAGGCTCAGAAGCGCCTGCTCAGAAGGCAGAACTTAAAAGTGATTGCCAAGTTATTTTACCTTATTCCACTCTATAATCTCATTAAGGCCCTGCTTATCACTGCTCTCTCTGAAAATCCATTTTGCTTCCTTTGTGATCAAGATTGACTCCACGTTGGTAGGATTTCCCTTTACTGTCTCCAACACTGTCCATGCGAAGCTGGTTTTTTTCTTGATAACAGTGTTGGACCAATTTAGTCGTCAATTTCCCAGCCCTGATGGTGCTCAGGTGTTCCTGTATGCGAACCTTTATTCTCCTCCTAGTGAGTCCAATGTATTGTAGACCACAACTACACAGTAACCTATAAACCACATTAGTGGTGTTACAGTTACTAAATTGATTTAAGAACCATTCTTTTCCGGTGGATAACATGACGCTACTACATTTACTGGTCAATGGACACACTGAACATGTACCACAAGGCAACGATGGGTCCGGAGGTGGCTGTTTTTGAGGAAAGGGTCTTACAAGACATAGAAAATTTTGAAAAATCCCAGGAACATTTTAAACAAACAAACATGACTAAAGATGATTGGAAAGCAGTAAGGTCACTTGAACAGAATAGTCTGCTTACTATAAAATCAGCAGATAAGGGGGGTGCGGTTGTTGTACTAAATACTAAAGATTACGATGCAGAGGTACAACGTCTGCTGAATGTACGTACGAACTATCGTCCTCTAAACAAGGACCCTGTTGAGGAGCTATCTAAGATGATCAAGGAAATCGTAAGCAGGGCTAAGACTAACAAATGGATCTCGGTTAAAGAAGCGGAGTTTCTGGTCAATGACACCCCCAGGACTCCTGCTCTATACATCTTACCGAAGATACATAAGCCCACTCGCCCACCCCCCGGCAGACCTATCGTGTAGGGGATACAATCTATCCTTGAGCCCCTTTCGCAATATGCGGATTATTTTTTGCGCGAGGCAGTGGTGAATCAACCATCCTTTATAAAGGATACCACTGATATCCTGAATATCTTGGAGAGTGTTCCCTACGATTCTAATGTACAATGGTTTGTAGCCATTGATGTTGAATCTCTGTATACGAGTATCCCTCAGGACGCTACGCTGGTGGCAGCAGCACGCGCCCTGAGGGACCTCGAGTGGTTCTATGATGTTCCACAATCGTTCGTCATGAAATGCGTTGAAGTGGCTTTGACTCGTAACTATTTCATGTACAAGAATCAACTGTACTTACAAACCTCTGGGACCTCCATGGGGGCCACAATGGCCCCCAGCCTGGCATGTATATATGTTGGCCAGTTTGAGGAGCACATCGTCTATCCAGATACCAACCCTTTCCAGAGGCAGATTTGCCTCTGGAAGAGATATATAGACGATGTGCTCTGCATTTGGTCTGGCTCAGAGGAGTCGCTACTTGAGTTTTGTACTTGGTTAAACTCACAGGATCAGAGTCTTAAGTTTACCTGGTCATATAGTCACACTAAGGCTACCTATTTGGATTTGGATATTGAGGCCAATGGGGTCGGTACCTTGAGTACTCGGGTCCACCAAAAACTCACTGACAGAAATTCCCTTCTACTGTACAATTCACACCACCCGAGGGCCCTGCGTGACAATCTTCCGGTGGGCCAATTTCTTAGATATCGGAGAAATTGTTCTGAGACCAAAACCTTTGTTGAACAGTCCATTGACCTTACAAAAAAATTAGAACAGCGGAACTATCCATACAAGGTTGTGAAGAATGCGAGAAAGAGAGCGCTTAACACTCCCCGTGATGTTTTACTTGAGCATAGCATCAGAGATAAAAAGGGCTGCTTACCAGTAGTCATGACTTTTGAGCCTATGGCCACGAAGATTAGGCAGTCGATCAGGAAACACTGGGGTCTATTAAGTAATAAAGATTTCTCGATGACCCCCCAAGATTTGCCTTCAAAAGGTCAGGCAATCTAAAGGACAGGCTTGTCCACACTCGGGATCGAGTACCTCTGAGAAGCGATACCACGACGATACCAAAGGGACATTACCCTTGTGGTACATGTTCAGTGTGTCCATTGACCAGTAAATGTAGTAGCGTCATGTTATCCACCGGAAAAGAATGGTTCTTAAATCAATTTAGTAACTGTAACACCACTAATGTGGTTTATAGGTTACTGTGTAGTTGTGGTCTACAATACATTGGACTCAGAAGAATGGATGCTGTGCTTCTCTGCTGCGAGATGGACTGCTACTATGCTGCCCTGCTGCCTGAGAGAGAAAGATTAGGTCTGCTTCTTGAACCCAGGACCATCAGAGTGACTCTAAGAGGTAGTTGGCTGGCCTCCTGATCACAGCCTGAGGGACAGAAAAAGGTCTAACCCCCTTACACCCTTCACTTATACTCTGCCTGCTGTGAGTCTTGCCCCCAAGTGGTACCACCCCAGAACTGGACGCTTGGAAATTAGCCTTATTGTGCTCTACCAGCCCAGCTGTGGTCTAGCATAACTGGTGCAGTGAGACGCATTGCAGCTCCACATCCCCGATGCAGGACCTCACAGTGCCTTGGCACCGTCGCTGCATGACGCATCCTCAATGCAGGGCCTCGCATCGTAGCCCCAAAGCGCCCCTGGAACTGTTGCTGTGCGACGAATCCTCCACGCTAGACCTTGCAACACTCCGCAACCAGGATTTAGGGGACTTTGTTCAGTGGGATTAACTTGGTCTCTGTGTCCAGCCCACTCTTCATCTCGGTCAGCCCGAACATCGGCAGCGCAAAACGCATTGACGTCAATGTTCTGTTTTCATAGCCAGTGCAGCATCTTGAGTGTGAGGTGATCTGGTATAAGCAACTTAGAATGAATAAAAGGAATAGTTTCTTCAGCAATTCTATTATAGTTGGTTGGGTCATAATGAGACCACTGCTCGAGGGAGTGGTCGGTCTAAGGTAACTATTGAAGGGCTAAGCAGCCCTCTCAGTAGCCTTAGGTGTTGTAAAGAGGCCTTCATCCTACCTGTTGCTGAGGGGCTACACGAAAATTAAGAGAGCCATGATAGGATGTTATCTATGGCTCTCAGAGCCCGTATGCATGTATGTGGTATTTGTATAGTGCAAACATACACAAAAGGCAGTTGAGCACTGTACAGGCTCAAAGGTGGATTCAGTAAGTGATTGAAAGGGCAGCTGGGTTCTGAGAGCAATAGAGGATTGTTACTGCTGAAGAACCGGGCTTTTAGAGCCCAGCGGCGCCAGGGGCACGCCCAAAGTCTTCAAATTCACCTGTCTTGGTTTACAGAGACACGGAATACTTCTGGGTGGCGTCAGAGACCAAGTTTATTAGCTGCAGCTAGTTTCAGTAGCAGCATGGTAGTATTTCAGGAGACTGCTCGAATTCGTAGACCAAGATATCCCTTTTTATACACAATAATCACATTTTATGAGGATACACTCCCACTGCACCAAAAGTTAACCAATGAAATACATTCTCAAACAAAGTATCACATGACGAAAAGCTCAGTTTGCAATGTCCCAACCCAAAGTTAATCATTGGGAATGTCCCAAATCCAATTTCCACAAGCAAGACAAACCCATAATTGAAAGGCACAATGATTGTAATAAAGAACATGGGAAAGGAAACAATATCTGATAGTGAGCAAGATAAAGCATGTGTAAGGAGACTAAAAGTTAACGATGTCCTGAACAATGATTGGTAATCTCAGACAACGATCAAACCAAGGAAATTGACTCGTCAGGGTCAGTTTCAGGCGAAGGCTTACAATTCACCTTGGAGTCAAGAAAGACCCTGTTAATGTGTAGGAATACGTGAAGGTCAGGTTGCTTCGTTCGTTCGACCATATTTGTCGGCCTACGTGATGGCAAGACAAAAATGGAGGCTTAAACAAAATGGAACCCATGTTCGAAACAAAATCTCCAAATACACGGTGAACTCGCTAGCTAACGTGACAAATTCACTCCACATTAGCCGCACTCGATAAATACGGTCCGACATCACCAAAATCGTGACAGAACCATGACCTTTCGTAACGAGGCCCATTTTCACGGAACCACAGATCCTCCTTTTGCCATTACGTAGGCAATACCCTAAACTCACGTCAATCTGAATCTAGGTCTATCATCATCAGATCATCTAGTTGTTGCTGGAGCATCATCCTATTACTCTCTACTTCTCTCCTCGGGACACACATCGTAGCACAAAGACCACAAACGGTGGGAGCACACTGGATACAAACGCAACAAGAGAAGAGAATAGCTAGAGCCATACCAAGAAAAATCAGCACTTTTCATCCCCATTTAGACAACAATTTCCAAAACCATCCAATCAACGACCAGTTCCCTTCGTCTACATGAATAGACTCAGAAACCTTATGCAATCTGGAAATGACTTGGTACACTGTCGGGGCATTATCTGGTATATAAACACAACAACTAGATTGGATCAATTTGCATACCCCTCCTCTATCTGCAAGTATAACATCCAGGGCAACACGATTCTGTAATGTCATAACACGATCAGCCTGTAGCTCCACCGTAATATTACTAAGAGCACCTGCAGTTTCATTTATAGTGGCCTCAACCACTCTCGTAAGCTGTCGTATGTGTCTGCTATTGGCCATAGGACCCCAAAAGGGTAGGAAACCCTTGAAAAAATCTCCTACTTCCAGTAACGCGGTATCTTCCTTATCAAAGACTCCTCTAACATATCTCGTCCTGTGGTAATCCATAGCAGCCGTGTACGTAGGGGGAAGCAAAACGCTATATAACATGTGCCTGAAAAATCAGGTGGCAACCATGTGTAGGCTCGGTCGTGAAATACAAAATATGTACCTTTAGCTGGCACAAACGGAGGAGAAGTCTGGGATGCATAAACGTAGGTTTGAGCACATACACTTTCACCTAACTGAGCTTTCGGATTTCGACCATTACCATGTAAACAAAAGGGGCCTCGATGGGGTACGATCCAAATCGGGGGAGACCTCTTTCGTCTCTCCTTCTCTGTCAAACTAGTGCTATACTCAGTGACATTCCAACCAATATATGCCTGTGCTTCATCCTTAGGGATAGCATTTTATGCATCGATATTTCTGATCATATCTACTATTCCCTTTATCAAAGCACTATTGCTCGGGTTGTCTCTCATGGAACGCATAGGGTATACCTCATTCGCATAAATGAACATTGTCTGAAAAGCCCATACAGACCCATTAGAAGAAAAAGGCAAAACCAGGTATGGCATACCTCTATCCGTCGTATGGGGCATAAGACCACATACCCAGCAATTTGTGGTATTTACTACCAACTGATGCTGATGCAAAAGCTGTATAAATGAGTTGTTTACGAATTCCGATCTTCGTGTCTGTTCATGTTCAGGCAACGTATAGAATTTGTGTAAAGTAACAGTAGTAGAAGAAAGCATAGGTTGGATGGTGGGTGCAGAAATCAATGGTATAGCATATATACGATCCCACCCACACAAGCCAATGTGATACTCAAAAACACAAAAGAACACAGTATAATAAAACATTTTTTACGGACCAATGTACACAATCTCATTTTAAAATTCATTTGCTCAACAACTCTATCTTTTACAAAAGACTCCATCCTCTAACCATGCTGTTCGTGGCAGTTGTTTCTCTTCACTCAAGTGTGCGTTTGAAAGTCCAGGGACCGCCCTAGAACAAACCGAACCGCTGACCTTGCGTCCACATGGCTCACAACCTTAAGTCTTTATACCGCTACCCTACAGCTGAACCCGGATGGTGGTTTCGAAAAAGAAAAACACAAAAAAGTCTCTTGTATGATAGAGTATAGTCCATTCAAAAATATCGGAAACACTTGCAACCTGTATTAGTTCAATCTGCTTCGTAGATTATAGCGCTCTTTGACAGAAACAGTCTGACCACTAAACAATGTCTCTGAATTCGTAGTATAAAGTCTCATAGATGGAGGAACAGCTTCTTGCAAAACCTCATCATCCTCACGCTCAGACTGAGTCCATGTCAAATGCGCATCACTAAAAGGGACAAAATTCACTATTCTCTAGCTTTCTGAATCGGGAATACCATCAGCAACAAATTGATCATACGGCATAGGAAGTGGAAGCTTCTTGGTGTGGGTGGCATGCACCCAATTCTTCTTTCCGAAACTTTGACAGCTGTTCGAGTCACCAGAAGAGTTTGGTAGGGTCCAGTCCATCTCGGCTCAAGGTTATTTGTCCTCTGAAAATTCTTAACGAATATCCAATCGCCAGGTTGGATGGAATGTCCTGCATCCCCAGAAGCCGAAGGTAAAGTATCATACACCTGTTGGTGAAGAACACGCAATTTAGCAATCAAATCATGTAAGTAGTCAACCAACATAGGGTACTCAATGTCGCTGTATTTCTTTGGCCGCGGCACACCCCAAACATTCGCCGGCCGACCAAACACAACTTCATACTGACTAAGTCCCATACGAGAATGCACCGTCGTCCTCGTTGACAAAAGTGCCAACGGCAAAGCATCGAGCCATGCTAGGCCAGAGCTCGCTTGTATCTCAGCCAACTTCAACTTAAGGGTGCCATTGTAGCATTCAACCAAACCAGCTGACTGGGGGTGATTCGCAGCATGAAACTTCTGCCTTATTCCCAAACCCCCACACACTTTCTTCATAATCTGGCCCACAAATTCACTTCCGTTGTCACTCCATACCATTCTCGGCAAACCATACCTAGGGAAAAACTCCTTCAGTAAAACTTTAGCTGTAAATAAGGCAGTATTATCCTTTAGAGGGTAAGCCTCTACCCATCTTGAAAAGGCACAAACAACCAGAAGGACATACTTTAGGTTGTTGCATCTCTCCATATGAATAAAGTCCAACTGTAGAATCTCAAACGAATACGTCAGAGGAGCAAAATGGCCTGCTGGAGTTGGGGTTCCCTTACCAGGATTATGCAACAAGCAAACCATACAAGTTTTCACCAGATTCTCAGCACATTTCGGAATTCCAGCATTCTGCCATACTGGAACGAACAACTTACATATCCCTTTCACACTGATGTGAGCCAATCCATGTGCCAGCGTAACCACTGGAAGCACATACGCATCAGGCAACAACCATCGCTGATGTTCTGACAACTCAATCCAACAACCAGTCAAGTTCAACATTCCTGTACTCTCTCTCCACACACTCAATTCTTCCTCAGTAGCTTCAGACTGAATCGATTTCACACTCTCTATTGTATCTTCACACATTCCTCTATCCGGAACCCATCTCGCAGGGCCTGCAACATACATTCGACTCGTCACATCTCTCGCCGTTTCTCTTGCTTCTTCATCCGCAAACGCATTACCACGACCAACATCATCTGTAACCTTCTTATGTGCACTGCATTTCACAATCGCAACTTGCGTCGGCAACGTAAGTGACTCAAGAAGTTCATTCACCAACTGTCCATGCAGAATCTTCGTACCATGGGAAGTAAGGAATCCCCGTTCCCTCCACAAACGTCCAAAGCTATGAGCAACACCAAACGCATATTGGCTATCGGTATACACAGTCACTCTCTTTCCTTTCGACAACACACATGCTCTTGCCAGTGCAATCAACTCTGCTGCTTGAGCTGAATTCTGTGGAATACGTGCAGCTTCAACAATCGTGTGCAAAGTCGTAACCGCATACGCTGCAGTCGTATCGCCATTTGGAAACTTAAAGCATGAACCATCTACCCATAAGGTACCATCAGAACTCGAAAGAGGAGTATCTTACAGATCAATTCTACCCTTCGATTCTTCCTCTGTCCTGAGAAAGCAATCATGCTGTTCCTGAACATCTGTCTCTACAGAAATCATCAACAACGTAGCTGGATTCAACTTGTTGCATCGCTTCATGTGCACATGACTCGCCAAAAGCGCCAACTCATAACCTGATAGACGTGCACTAGTAAAGTGCTGTGTCTTCGTCTTATTCAATAAAGTATCCACTGCATGTGGGACCATCACAATCAACGCATTATCCAATACCAGACCAGCAGACTGTCGCATAGAAACAGCCGCTGCTGCTGTAGCTCTCAAACAACTCGGCAGCGCCTTAGCTACCGGATCTAACGTAGCCGAGAAATACGCACATGGGCTTTGCTTGTCTCCAAACTGCTGGGTCAACACTGACAACGCACATCCTTCTTTCTCATGCACATACAACGTAAAAGGCTTACTGTAGTCGGGGGTACCCAACACCGGAGCCGAACACAACACATCACGCAATTCAGAAAAACTCTTCTGACATTCGTCAGACCAAGGAAGAAGATTCGGAGTATCCTTAAGAGTAAGTGCCAACAGAGGTTTCGCCAGTAACAAAAAATTCGGAATCCACTGTCTACAGTACGAGGTGATATCCAAGAAAGCACGCACTTCTCTCTGTGTGGATGGTACAGTCATTTGCGTAATCGCTTGTATACGCTCTGGAGTCAATCGTCTTCCCTCCTTCGACAAGAGATGACCTAAGTAGGTCACTTCTTGGCGACAATATTGCAACTTCGAAAGCGACACTTTATAATGGAGGTCAGACAAAAGTCGTAACAAAGAAAGCGTAGTTTCTTTACAAATCTCCTCATCATCAGCAGCAACCAACAGATCATCTACGTATTGAATAAGAGTCGCACCAGAAGGCAAAACAAAAGAATCAAGCTGAGTCTTTAAAGCTTGACTGTAGATTGATGGACTCTCACAATAACCTTGAGGAGCACGCTTAAACCAGAAGCTTCGGCCTCCTAAAGAGAAGCCAAAAATATCTCTACTCTCTTCAGCAATAGGAATACTAAAGAAAGCATTCTTCAGATCTATAACAGAAAAACAGGCAGCCGAAGCTGGAATCATAGTCAATAAAGCAGTAATGTCCGGGACAACAGGAAACTGCGGAACCACAATCTTATTCACTTCACGAAGGTCGATCACAAACCGATACACAGGTGGCTGAGAAGAATCAGTACGTTTAAGGACAGGCAAAACCGGACTGTTACACACATTACCACTCGTTTCTTCAATCACATCTTTCTCAACCAAATCATAAATGATCGCTAAAAGAGCTCTCTCGCCATCACTCGAGATTCGATATTGTGGAATGCGAGGCAACTTAGCATTCGCCTTGAGGGTAACAACGTATGGCGGAATCTGCAAAAGGCCAACATCATTTGGACCTGTAGCCCAAAGAGTATCAGGGAGAGAACGCAATTCCAGTGGTAGCCGATCTTTAGACAAATACATCGGAGAAATCACTCTCTTACCCAATGTAAGATGTACTCCCACAGGAGAACAGTACAATGTCGCTTTCAATCTTTTCAACAAGTCCAAACCCAACAGATTCTCACCACAACCTGTCATTAGAATCAGAGGTGCTTCCAATTCACAAGGCCCAACAGAAAGAGACAAGGGACAAGAAACTGGGGTACGAACTGGGGCACCAGAAAAACCTACCGAAACATTCGGCAAGCCAGACAAAGGTGCGCCAGGGAGTTTAGAGTGCATAATAGAACTCTTCGCTGCACCAGTATCCAACAGAAAAGGCTCTGACACACCTGATGTAATCACTTCAACATAAGGTCCACTCTGGTCTACTGGAACTGACACTACTCCCTCTCGTTGTCTATGGCTGTCCTAGCAATCATTACAGTCAGCATTCTCACTCTCAACATAGTAATCATCTGCGTAGTATTGAGTCGACTGACCAGACACAACATTCTATTGATCAAAGCAATTCATAGAATTCTGTGGGGGAAAGGAACGTCCATTCTGGGGGAACACACCACGTCCTCTACCCCTAGGTACTTGCTGAACACCTCGACCTCTCACACCAGACGCACCATGCGCACGTTGTAGCAAAATCGGACAACTATTCTTGAAGTGGCCTTCTTCTTTACAATACGCGCACTGATTAGGGCCTACTGGAATCCGCTGCTGAAAAGACTCGGGCTTCTGCAACACTCTCTGAAACTGTTGAGGTTGCTGAAACTCACGCTGATTAAAATGAGGCAGATACGCCTATTGCAAAAGAACCTTCATCTTCAATTCTTTAGTCTTTTTCTCTGCTTTATCCTTCTCATCTTTATCTCTATTCTCGTAATACTGTGCAGTAGGCAATATCTGGGCCGAAGAAGAAACAGCCCATGAACTCTCAGAATCCTTCAACTTATTACAAAGCTCGGGGAGCAAATTATAAACAAACGTATCAACGAACAACCTTTGGCCACCTTCCGTACTCATATCTTGACCACTATGATCGATGATTGTTTCTTAAAACCTAGTGAAGAAATCAGACACACTTTCGTCTTTCTTCTGCTTACACACTGCTAACTTATCCCAATTCACTCGCATAGCAGGCATCAAGGTCTTCATTAAATTAATAATTCTTCCAGGGAGTTCCGTAACTAAAGGCTCAGGTTTAGCCCCTCCACCTTGACGACCATCTGCAGCAGTAATATTAGCCCACGTATCTCCTAATTCTACTGCATGATCCTCGTGACGGATCTTCGCCCACAAGGGTTGAGGGACTACATTCTCCAACAACATATCTATATCAGCTAAATTCATCACACACGCATCAACTGTCTGGGACAACTCCTTATAATACCCTGCAGGATTCTTACGGGGGTCAGGTAGAGTCTGTTTAAGGGCCAGAACTTCAGCTCTCTTCCACGGAACATGTACCCAAACACGCTGAAAATGAGCCGGTACACCCTGAATACCCTGATTAAGATTAGCCACAACTTCCTCTCTCCATACAGGAGGAACTTCTCTCATTGGATACTGCATCACTTTTCTCCTTACAGAAGGATCAGGTTCAAACAACGGCTGAGAAGGACGTCTACACCTGAACGCAAGAAGCGTCTCTACTGCTTCTTCAACATCGGGACCCACTATCGTCCCTTTAGCAAAATCGGACTGAACATTAAGTAACTCCGATGGAATCGGACCCATTTTAACATCGTCCCACTCTTCACGAAGAAAAGTACACATAACATCAAAAGCATACCTTTGTTTTGGCGCTTCCCACTGTATAGCGGACCCATACTTCATTATACGTAATGGGACCCACTCCATGCTTTGAATAGAGCTCATAAGTCGGAGTTCCAACCGGAGGTATCGGACACGAGTCCTCCAATCGGGAATCCCTGTTACAACTACAACAAAACAAATTCCTAAGTTTGCTAAGACCAGGCATCTTCGCTCACTAATCTAGCTTCAAGCTTCAAGGTGTTATCTAACACGATATACTTGCAAATATACGAGCCCCTCAGCTTTGGTATTTGCAAAAACCAAATCAAAGAACCCAACAAACAAAACCAAGTTGTGGTAGCGACCCACTTATACTTAACCAAAATGTCTTGTCACGCCACCAGAATACCGTCTATCGTCTCGCTCTACAAATCTTCACAAAAGGGTCCAAGACAGGGCGACAGTCAGGGCAGCAGTCCTTCGTAGCCATCGGAAAGGGGAAGCCTCGCAGCAAAAACCTTCAGTCCACATTCGACATGCCGGGGTCGATGAAGTGGGGGCCCTCTTCCAGAATTTCTTCACGAAGCTCCTCACGATCCTTGGGCTTGGACCGGTACCGCTGAAGTCGCCCCACGTTGGGCGCCAGTTGAAGAACCGGGCTTTTAGAACCCAGCGGCGCCAGGGGCACGCCCAAAGTCTTCGGATTCACCTGTCTTGGTTTACAGAGACACGGAATACTTCTGGGTGGCGTCAGAGACCAAGTTTATTAGCTGCAGCTAGTAACAGTGATCCTAAAAATACAGCATGGCAGTATTTCAGGAGACTGCTCAAATTCGTAGAGCAAGACATCCCTTTTTATACACAATAATCACATTTTATGAGGATACACTCCCACTGCATCAAAAGTTAAACAATGAAATACATTCTCAAACAAAGTATCACATGACAAAAAGCTCAGTTTGCAATGTCCCAACCCAAAGTTAATCATTGGTAATGTCCCAAATCCAATTTCCACAAGCAAGACAAACCCATAATTGAAAGGCACAATGCATGTAATAAAAAACATAGGAAAGGAAACAATGTCTGATAGTGAGCAAGATAAAGCATGTGTAAAAAGACTAAAAGTTAACGATGTCCTGAACAATGATTGGTAATCTCAGACAACGATCAAACCAAGGAAATTGACTCGGCAGGGTCAGTTTCAGGCGAAGGCTTACAATTCACCTCGGAGTCAAGAAAGACCCTGTTAATGTTTAGGAATACGTGAAGGCCAGGTTGCTTCGTTCGTTTGACCATATTCGTCGTCCTACGTGATGGCAAGACAAAAATGGAGGCTTAAACAAAATGGAACCCATGTTCGAAACTAAATCTCCAAATACACGTTGAACTCGCTAGCTAACGTGACAAATTCACTCCGCATTAGCCGCACTTGATAAATACTATCCGACATCACCAAAATCGTGACGGAACCATGACCTTTCGTAACGAGGCCCATTTTCACGGAACCACACTGCGCCATTAGGTAGTGTCCTTTAAACAGTAGTGTCTGAATGGAGCTGGGTCGGGCAGTTTTATGATAGATAAAGGGATGCCATTCCATATCCTGGGCGCATACATGGAAAAGACCGGTTGCCTTGTTTTTCCCCTTATTTTGCACATCTTTTCTCCAGCCTGATGTTGGCCTGGCTGCTGCCGAGAGTTACCGGATTGGTTAGATTGTCTTCCAACTAGGCAGGAATACTGGTCTTGAAAGCTTTGCAGATGATGCAGCCAGTTTAAAAGATGGTGTGGGCCGGCAGGAGAATCTGGTGACCCTTGATTTCTTTTTATTATTGTTTAAATCATTTTATTAAAAAAAAAAATCTTTTGCACATCATTAGGAAAGCATACAGTCAGATCAGCGCTCGTATAGTGGGTATAAAAGGAGAGAAAAGAGATTGCCAGAAGCAGGATGTACAGTAACCAACAGTATCAGGAAAAACAGAGATGGAAGGCATGATGAGCACACCAAACCGGGAGGCGATATCCCAACAAGGGCAGAGCAGTGCTGACGAAGTCCACAGCACCGGTAGCATGCGAATAGTGCAGATATGGTGCTGTTCAAACTCATCTAGGGACATAGGGTACAACGAAATGAGGACAACATAAGCGAAGGAAGGGTAAGGGAGAGTCACTTCAAGACCTGCTGCTGCATCCAGTGTAGCTAGGGGGGGCCAAGGGCCACCAAAAGCCAGTGGCAGTGGGGCACCGAGACAGAGGTGCGAATCAGTGCAGGTGTTGGGTTCAGTCTGCAGTCACGTCAGCGGGGGACATACCCTGAGTAGTAACCCTCTGTGATGTAGTCCGGTTCCCTGTGTCAGTGGAAGCTGGTGACCCTTAGCCTCTTCCATGCTCATGACGAGCTCAGCTCGTCATGAGGCACGGTTGAGCTGCACTCATGACGAGCTGAGCTTGTCATGAGCGTTGGAACGTTCATACGTGGGGATAATTACCCCGCTGTGCTGAACGTTCCAAAACGGGTGTGTATGTGAGGAGCTCCGCTCGTCATGAGTGCAGCTGCACTGTGCCTCATGACGAGCCGAGCTCGTCACAAGCACAGCGGCGCCGTGCGTGGCCCGCCTCCCCTCCGCACAGCGGGGGGAAAATACCCCGCAGCAAAGGGGTTAATATTGTATGCTACTGTTCATGCCCTATTTTCTCTTCTGTTCCCACCTCCACCTGGCATTGTCAGCGGTAGAAACAGGAACCACTGGCTACCCTTGATTGACGTCCTTGCATATGTGGGCGTGGAATGGTAGCAAATGGCCATTTAGGGGCATCCTAATCTTGGCACAGCAAAGGAGGTGGTCATTAGCAGGCATGAAGCCCTGAATGTGAAGGAGACAGTCTGCTACTGATTACAAAGGGGGCCATTGAAGAACATCATTTTGCCACAGAAAGTCATCAGCCTTTTTTGCACACATTTTCTGTTCTTTATCATTTTCCCATAAATATTTTTGGCAGCTTTATTGAGTGTGATGTAATAAAAACCAAATAAAATTCACTACCAGCCCTGTATTTTCCCGACCTTGCAACGCCTCTTGACCTTGTGTCTATTAATTCTGTCAAAAGACAGAGGAGGACGCGAAACCGTAAAGTGATTTCCGGGTTAAGCACTTCCCTGATAGAGTGGATCTCATTTTATATGATTAAGTAATATTTCTCCTGACAGCTTCTAGACACCCAGCACCCCCCAGGGGCACTTTTCAGCTCCTCCCATGCTGGACTAACGCTGCCCTGGGAATATTTGCGCACAACATTGCCCAGCCACTGCCAGCCACATTCTTGTTTTCTTGAGTATTTGAGTCATCTCATTTCGAAGCAGCACACATGTATTTTTTTCGATGCGGAATATTTACTATAGCACTGTTCAGATTTTGTTAAAAAGGCACTAATTTAAAAACATTCGGGCACATGTACAAGGAAATATCGGAGCGCGGAGCTATGCCATACCTGGCAGTGCTGAGCTTCAATATATCCAAAATCAGGGCCGGACTGAGAACAGAAACCGGCCCTGGCAAACTGCTCAGCTGGCCCCCCCTGGTGTCAGGGGGGGTGCGGGTGAGCAGTTTGCAACGGCCGGTTTTGGACGATTTTGTTACCGGGGGGCGAAATTGCCGACCACCGGTAACAAAAACGGCCCACCAGGGGCCTAAAACCGGCCCCCACCCTAGCGGCCTACCGGGGAAATTCCCGGTGCCCGCTGTGGCCAGTCCGGCCCTGTCCAAAATGCAAGGATGCACCATATTTACAAGAATATAGCGCACCCCTGTGTTTTCCCTAGCACTGGTGCTAAAATTAGCTGCCTAGCACAAACACAGGCACCATTGCACCATACTGCAAGGCTGTCTCTGTCCTGATTATTTATGTGTAGGAAGGTGTCCCTTCCTGCACATAAACAATCCATACTGGCGATGTGTTACTTCTATGTGTGCTGCAGAATGCAGCACACATAGAAGTAGCAAATCGTCATTATTTAATGATTGTTTACGTGCAGGGTGAGACTCCATCTTGCACATAAACAATCAACCATGGCGTTTTGCTCTTTCTATGTGTGCTGCATTCTGCAGCACACATAGAAAATGCAAAAACGAGGAGAGATTTAAGGATTTCTCCTCGTTTCACTATTCTGAAGCCTGTTCTTGCAGAGCTTTAGCTTTTGGCACTGCCTCAGATTTACAGATCCTTGTAAGTCTCGGGCAGCATCAAATAGCAAAGGGTGCTGTGGTGGAACATTTACAGCAACACCCATTGCACGCCCCTTCTATGCAGATGCCTGCATGAAAGGGTACCATACTTTCAAACCACGTTAGTGGCTTAATGCCACTTTGTAAATATGGAAGAGGGCACTGCACCATAGGAACGTTGTTAAAGTCACGCAATGCCCTTGTAAATATGTTTCAGTCTCTTTTCACACTTTCAATTTTTTTAAGCGTGTGTAAGAAATTAAACACTCACGCCAAGTTAGTTATATAATAGACAAAACATTTAAAAACCAGTGAAATATTTATATAATGAATAGCCTTTGGCTACTTAGGGCCACTTTGTTGCGTTTTGTGGGCAACGGGGAACTCCCTTGCAGAGACAGAGTGCAAAGTAGTGTGTAAAATCGCCTATCTAATGTGAAGGATCCAAGATTACAAACATTGTTGCGTTGCAAGACTCCCTTGAAGAGCCAACTAAAACGTAAATATGTCTAACCTCCTGCTGCCCTCCCTAAAGTACCACTTCTTGAGCCTATCGCACACTCTACAGACCTGCTGCTCCTCCAATGGCAACATAAAGAGGCAAACCAACAAGCCAATTCTGTATTCCCACTATTATTTCTTAATAGGTGCAAAAAATGCCATCTGGGCCATGTGTGAGTATCAATGGTAGGCTATGATTCACAAACTGGGGGTTTGTGGATGGACTTCAGCACCGCAAACAAACTGCCAGCTTGGTGGTTTAGGGGTAGAGATGGCAACATGGCTGTCCCCAAGGGAGGGATGGGCCGTTGGTCATTGGGAAGAAACCAAACATACACAAACCAGTACTTATGTGGATATTAAGAAATGGTATTTCACACCGAGAATGTCCACTTTCCTTCTTGCCCAAAAAGGTGTGTGTGAGAGGTAAATGCAGAGAAAGAACCATGCACCTGGAAAGCTATGACCAGCTTACCCCTACATGCATAGTTCTTGGAAGGTTTGTCCAAGTCCCTGAAAGTCAGAAAGATCTGCAGTGTAGGCCTTCCATTTATAGACTTCTGACTTACTTAAAAGAAATCATTGTTAATCAGCTGCAATACTGCTAAGTTTCAGGGCAACTAATTGTGTAAGCCCATGAGCACCTAGATATACTGATAGATAAGAAGGTTCCAAAACCCTAACTTATGCCATAATTGTTTTGTCAAGTATGTGGATGCTGTATATTAACATTCCTGGAACAGTATTAGAGCCCCTAACCCACAAAATACATATTATTTCTAATAATAGAATTCAGTTTCAATAAACAGAAAATGCTATGTGAGTTTCAGCAGTTTCTTTTGTTC
Source organism: Lissotriton vulgaris (assembly GCF_964263255.1). Lineage (NCBI taxonomy): Eukaryota > Metazoa > Chordata > Amphibia > Caudata > Salamandridae > Lissotriton > Lissotriton vulgaris. Next base: position 122,860,788 of record NC_141691.1, on the reverse strand, counting down.
CTTTTAATTATCTGTTCAGTATTCAAGACACAGAAATGTAGTCTTTGGAGTACAACCAACCTATTTGGCAACCTGTGGCGTACAGGCCTGGGGCTTTCACAAGGCAATTGATAGTGGGGTAAAGCTGTAAATTCTTCAATGATTTGGTAAGTACCATATTTCATGGGGTTGGGCTATGTATTAGGTCTAAGCCTCAAAAGCATAGTAGCTTTATTCTTGCGGTCTGTAATACCACCTGCGGGTGAGTGAAGACAACAGAAAAGATCACCCATTTGGTGGTCTCTTGCGGTTCAATGCATGATATTGAAATTGTGTGGTATCATGTGTGTTATGCTATTGTGGGAGCAAAACTTTACCCCAAAATGTAGACACTCAAAAAATTGAACACCCCAAAATTGTTACTCATACGGTTCTCCCACAGATAGAACTGCACATCAAGTCACCACCGCAAACATCAATTAGCAGATTAAAACAGTTCAATTAAGTAATGGGGCCCACTCAATAACTGAGTTCTAGATCAATAAAAGTTAATGAGTTTTATCACAAAATTAAAAAATAAGCGTACAAACTACATGCCATAAAGGCGCTCAGATGGAAAGTTATACAGAGTATGTAAATATCTGTAAAATATTCAAAGTCTCCATAACAAGTAAAATCATAAGCAAATCAGGCAACATCTTCTTCAATTCTAGCTCAGCCCCAAAATCAAGTGGTCCTTATACACAAGTCTTGCATAGCAAATTAGAAAAACTGCGTAATCATTCTGTTGTGAACAAAAGTATAATTTCTTTAGCAAATAAGAACATAAGATTAGTAAACCTCATTAACTTCACACTTAAGCACCGTCCCATTTCAACGCCCTCTATGTTAATGTCTTCCGGATTTGTTCTAATTATTATAAAACACTGAACACTATAAACTTTCAGACTACTGATCACAGCAGAAGGCAGAGGAAGAGACCTTGATAAATGTTACAAGTCATAAAGAATAGAAAAAAGTTAATTGAAAGTAATATAATCATAACAGTGGAAATAATCTACTACATGTCAGCTTGACTGTGCTGTGCGGAGCCTGTGTGGAGAAGATGTTTGGGGGGAATGACAGGAGTGAGTGACAGAGATGGCATCCATATTGTCTAATATGGCATTTTTGCATGAAAAGGTGGCATAACACATTATTAAAAAATGTTCTAGACATCAAATGAATTGCACAGTAATGTAATTTCCGTATATATATGTTAGACCTGGCTTTCTGGGCACCAGGGCACGCTGGGGTAACTGTGCTCCAATGGCATCAACTGGAGTGTTCCCCCACTGGTGTCCTGGGGCCTCAGTACTAGTGGACCCAAAACTAGATAACCAAGTACTCCTCTCCAGCACTTGACTCTCTCAGGGTAGCGAGACAGAGCAGTTCAAGGCTTACTCAAGGAGGTGAGGTGGGGTTAGACATTCAGAATACAGTGCATACCACCACCAGCTGATAAACTCAATGTCCAGTCAGTGCTTTACTTTTTATAAAAGAAAAGTACTTTAATACACACAAGACAATTATACTACACATAAAACTAGGATAAACAGTGAAAATTAGATGTCTCTACAACCCTCTGGGACAGAGTTCTGACACCAAACAGTATTTTTAGCGCCTAGATGCCAAGCACTATAAAAACACAGTTAACATGAAAACACTCAATAAGCATTGAATATTACAGACCATGTTACACAGGGCTGCTCTCATTCACTAGAGCCTTGATACCAATCTTTGGATAGAAAGGATATAGTTTCAGCATATGATGTGAAGTCAAATGTTCTTGATCAGCCCCATAACCCCCACCCAGAGCAACAGAAGTGCCCTCCCGTCGTGAGTGAGGACACCACTCTAGTGGTGTCAGGGATCTGACCACAGGTGCCTGATGTCTTGGCACATTTTACTGGAGTCCCACTAGTCCAGTAGCCACTGGCTAGCTGTAGGAGGGTAGTGACTGGACAGAGTGCTAGTTCACCCTGACACCCCCAGAGATCACGAAAAGAAAGGTAGAGGCCTGTTTCACTGGCCTCTGTTCCTAGCTACTGCTTGTAAAGGCTCCCACAGCGCAGGGGAGTAGGTTAGAGGGTATTTGATCTCACCTTCAAGGACTAGAATCAAGCTTCCCCCTCTCTGGCTCCCTTGATGTTCTGTAAGCTTCTTTCCACACCAGCTCCCTTTATTGTGCTGCAAGCTGCCTTTCCACACCTACTCCCTTGATGTGCTGTAAGCTTCCTTTACACACCTTGGGCAGCTGTCTGTAATTTCCTTGATCAAAAGTGCACACTCCACAAGTCTCACAGAAAGAGCTGGTCTTCTATGTTGCTGATGCCCTGGATTCTCATTGAACTCTTGGCAGAAGACTCCTTCCATCATAGAGAAAACTGCCTTGAATTCCAGACGCAGTGAGCAGTGTTATCTCCTGCCTTCACACTGTGTGTTGTGCCTGGCTATCTTCAGACTAACCTGGTGTGGCCGCCTCTTCAGTCATAGATCAGTCTTCAACAACAGCTGGCCAGACATTTATCACCTCTGATTGATAGGCTCATCCAGTTAGAGGGTCTGCTACTTTTCTACTCCGAATACACCTCCAATCACAAACCATTCATGGCATGTTCAATACATGGTTAAAGCATGCATAATTTCCCTCCATGTTTTCCTGGTACCAGGCTGTGCAAATCCCTAAAGAGGAATTTTAATTAACTCCAGCCCAGGAGGCACTGACCAGTGGGGGAGGGTCTTCTTAGCAGAGGTAGTGCAGCTAAACCCAGATAAGAGCTGAGTGTCTACCCCAGCCCACCAGGCCTTTCCAAGGAAATGGGGAGAGGCACGGGGGGATAACAGCTTGCATTCCTCACACTGGCTCAGCTCACCATTCTTCCCCAGCACACCCACGGGCTCTCCAACACATGTCAGGTAGACAAAGGCAACAGGACCACAGACATGGCAGACTGTACAGACTTGGTCAGGAGGGTGCCTAGGGAGTCTCGCCTCCTGACCATAAATGTATTGCTGCCACCACTGTCAGTCTACCCAAGCCTGGTTAGAGAAGGCAGAAACCCCTCTCAGAAAAATATGTGTGTACTAGGCATGCCCCTTATACATCAGAGCCAAGCTCTAGGGTTCTCAATCCATATAAACAGGGAGACCCTCAGTGGACATGTATGATTGTCATGCTCACTGTGGTAGGGATCTAGAAACCATACAGTAGCTTTTGAGTGACTTGTCTGGAGATTAGCATAAGGCAGGGAAAGCGCTCTCTCTAGAGACACGCAGGAGACTTCCCATCCCCCCCCTAAAAAAAAAATATATATATATATATATATATATTGCACAGTAATGTCATTTTTGTGTATATATATATATATATATTTGTGTCTACGCTCGCTAGTTGGAGCAGTGTCTACCTGTTTCTGGTGCATTAACTGCCTTCTTTTGTAGTTCTCTTCTAAATCTTTTAATTTCCTTAAATGAGCTACGCGTGCAGAGGTTCCTGGCTCCAGGGGAGGGCTTGGTGGCATCTGAGCAAGAGCACCTTGACTCCTTTTTCAACTATTTATGTTACGTTTTCTCCCTCACGTTTGTTTTAAAGTTGTAATTTTAATTACGTTAATTTCCCCAGTTTCATTTGCCTGGAAGGGTAGCCTTCCAAACATATTCTTGAACGTGCAGGATTGCTCGCTGGTAGGAGCATTGTGTCTACCTGTTTAGGCGAAATGTCCCGTAGTTCTGCGCCTGAGAATTTGAGCCCAGCCCTACTAATGAAGAAGGTATAGCTATGCTGCTTTGAGTTGTAGAGTGGATTCATAGCAACATGGCTCTTGGATGGTGAATCTAGCCAACAGCCTATTCCTTGTGCTTGGGAGCCACCAGTAAGAAATGACTGTGGCACAAGCCACACCTGCGATGCTCCACAGGTATACTCCTCCCCAAAGAAAGCCTATTGCTCCCTTTTGCAGATGCGGAATCGGACTGCCAGCTGAAAGGCAGGGATCATCACTGTGTACTGTATAGCTGCAAGCCATAATTATTGGTGCCTCTACAGGGATAGATGTTCTGCAAAAATGCAGCCAAAGCTTGCTAATCCAGGTCTCTGGATGCCCTCCTTCTCCCCTCACTTCCCTCTCCCAGTGCACATTATCGCTCTCTCCCAACAGGGAAAAGGGAAAGCCACTTCATCCAGCCTGAACCCTGCAATCCAGTCAAATGAGTTACAGGACCAAATGTAGGAGTTTCCTTGCTTTCATTAGGATTTGAGCAAGCAAGAGGAGGAAACACATTAAAAAATGCAGGCATTACACAGTAAAACCTTCAAAAGATGCTGTTCCACCTTCCTGCTATACGTGCAATGGCTTGACGAGGAGGCTCAGGGGTGGAGAGAACAGGAAAGGAAGAAAAATTACACATTTCCCACTCCTGTTGGTCCATCCCATAGACCAGCACTCCGAACTGACGGCTCCATCCCATAGTTTGCGGTTTGCAGCAAGGATCATACAGGCAGGAGACTTGCCACTTAGTTTAGGGTTGCACTATTAAGGTAGTGTAGGGAGAGATAGCTTGCTCATGCCTACTTTGGAAAATTACATGATGCAATGTAATACTTGATTATTATGCCTGCTCATCTGCATCGTCATCATGGAGTTATTCATCTGCTTTGTTTTATACAGAGTAAATCTCTTCATGAGATTTGGACTCATCTTGGTCTTTCTGTATATCTATATGATTATGTTGAGATTGGTCTATATTGATTTGCTTCTAAATGTATAATTAAACCCAGATTAAGTTGTGAAATGGGTTATTGTGTGACTACATTAGTTACACTGTGATGAGATGTTAAGAAGTGAAAGTTTTCTCCCTTTTGCTCTCATGCAGCGATAAAAATCATCGATCTGGAGATAAATATTTGCGTGGACCAGAGCTCCAGCAGTTAGTAGCAGAGGGTGGTTAGCTCTTTAAGTAAAGGGAGATAGAACTTAACCTAGAACAGTCTAGACCCCAACCCCAGTGGCCCTACTTCAGAATCCAGAATCGAGGCATTGAGAATAGGTGTAGTTCCAGTGGCGTGCATTCCGGGCCGGACTAGTAATAGCGGGCACCGGGCATTTCCCCGGTGGGCCGCTAGTGTGGGGGCTGATTTTGGGCCACTGGGGGGCCATATTTGTTACCAGGGGCCAGCCAGATCGGCCCCCTGTAACAAAATCAGCCGAAACCGTCCCACGCAAACTGCTCGGCTGCACTCCCCCTCACCATTGGGGGGGCAGCTGAGCAGTTTGCCAGGGCTGGTTTCTGTTCCCAGTCTGGTACTGTGTGCATTGAAACAGCGATGGTGGAGGAGTGAGTATCAGTACAGATGTGTGTGTAAGGATTATGCTTAGCTTCTGGTACAATATTGATTGCGTCATGTCTGGCAGAGATGTTGTGAAAGTCATGTGTATATGGTCCTAAGTTGTCGCAGTTGAAGAAGTTGTTGAAGTTGTTATCAGGTCCAACATGACCTAAGATCCCTGGTTATATAATAAAGGTGCAGAAGACATTGTGTTGTAATTGTATGCTAAGGTTTTGTGGGGTTTGTCGTGAGACGTCATCGACGGCCCAACTGAGATATGAACTTTCGTATGCAAGATAGAGTTGAAATTAGTGTGGTGAACTTTGTGCGCAGAAGCGAAACTATACTGATTTAATTGAATCCACGCTGGACGAGGTTTCATTTGTGAATATGTATTCTTTGGGTGCTTTCTTCTATCAATTCTTTTAGCAGAGAGGACAAATATTTGTTGTTTTAGTATAAACAGACGTGAATGAGAGAGGGAATGTGGGAAAGATTGTGAAGGCGGGTGAACTGCTGCGAGGAGTGAGAGTGATGTCAGAGTGTGCCGTGCTGGGATAGGTCAATAATGCTGCACTGGGATTGGATGAAATTGCCCCTGGATGGTGTGATAGTATTGATGACTATATTGCCGCAGAACATGAAACTTGTTTAATTTGGATTTGAGTTGAAATTGTAGAAAATTTGATGTTTTACAGCTAGAAAAGAATAGATACAAGGAGATGTAAGCCTGCCAACTAGAATTGGCACGGATGCCCCAACGGAGGATACACCAGCTCATTATATGGCGACCAAAGTAGAGATAATACTATTATTTGGCTTACTAATTGACACATTGTCAAAGAGAAAGAAGGTGCATTAATTTTTCCACATTACAGTACATTCAATTAGAGAATAAATGACCATTTGAAAGGGATATTGTTTGCAATGAAACAATCATTACCTAGACCTACACAGTTTCAAGCGCTTAATGCATGGGAACGTGCAGCACATGTAAAACAAAGTGACAAATATCAAGGGAGGATGAAGAAAGTGATGCATGCCTTCGCAGACGCAAAATGGGATGACCAACAGAAGAGGTGGAGAGTAGACATGATTGAGGGAGCGAGATTATACACTGTCATAAAAAGCAAGGGAAACAGTGTTGAGAGAAGGAGAAAGGAAAAGAAAAAGGAGGGAGAGGGACAGTAACAGTGATGCAAGTGACAGCTTTTTGATGGACTGTCGGCTGAACGTCCACCCCAATATAATCAAACACATATGGGAAGAGGGCAAAATACGAATGTAACTGATAGTTGTGGAAGTGCTTCAGCACCTGTTGCTTCTAGACCTGGTGTTCTCGGGTTATATCATCAGGCACGACAAAGAATATAGCAGGAAGAAATATGAGAGTGTATGTACCAGGGTCCTCTGGAAGTTTTAGCACTAATTTGGCTTCAAAACTTCAGGATACTCTTACAGTACCGGTTACTTGAAAGTTAGAGAGTGCCTGCTCCTACATTAGCAAGGATACCAGAAAGTGGAGCAGATTACCAGAGGATGCAATTTGCCCCATTGGTTCCAAATAATTCAAGCTCATCGTGTGCAGCAAAGACTCTTCTGTAGAACAGAATAGATTCAGATCTATTAGGTATTTTCCTGGACTGACAGGTATGGATTCCCCTGTATTTGAAACTCTCTTGAGTGTACAAAACAGTAAGCCCCAAGACAGCACAACACAAAAAGAGGACTTCTGAGAGTCAACATCTATTTGACGTCCAGCATCTAGAGCAATGGTTGAAGGAGCATAATAATAAGGATTCAAATGAAAATTGGAGTTCAGAGGTGAGCCATGGAACAATAAAATCAGCTGTGAAGGTAAATTTGATAGATGTGGTTACATTGAAAACTGAATTGGATGAAATGATAAGTGGGAGGTTGGAGATTAAGCGGAAATATATCTACCAACAGAATTCATTGTTATTCATGAGTAACGAGGTCACGAGGAGAGAGAGACAGGCTCAATAGAAATTATCTGATTTCGCTCAGAGATATAATGTTGATATAGAAGAAACAAAGGCTTAACAGAAAAATCATAGACTTGCATTTAGGGATCAGGACATAGAGAATCTAAGATTACCAGGATTAAAGAACCATATTCGAGAGTTAATTCTCAACATTCAGATTGGGAGTATGTTAGACAAATGGGAAGAAAGATGGATGAAAAGAAAGGGTTCTAAAGGAACAATGGGAGAACCTCCTCCTGTGGGAGAAACGGGAACAGGTTTTGAAGGCTATCCCCTTGTGGGAAGTACCAAAAGGTGGTAATGTGCATGTACCTTGGAGTAGAGGTGACCTTGAGGCTTTCACCAATGATTTCCACAGGCCGAGAGAAAAGCCTATGGAGTGGAATAAACAGGTTCATTGATTTGTGAAAATGTTGACGGTGTTGTGGATTGATCTGAATACGTTCTTTGAAATTGCAGTCCCCAGTGATTTGTGGTCAGCATATAAAATAGCTATAGAATGGCCAAGAGGTGAACCATGAGAGAGATCCAGGGACACATGGTCCATCACCTGTAGTGATGAAGAAGTAAGAGCAGGTGATCACTTGATTGAAAGCTAAAGTGCCACTGTAGGACATTAATTGGGTAAAGATTGACAGGATGAAACAAGAACCTAAGAAGACTATTCATGTGCTTTTTGAAAGGTTGTTGCAGGCTTCCAAACAGTATGGTCGGATGGACACCTTAGATCCCAAGGGTATGCCCCAATTTGTGACTGTCTAATAACAACAGGGGGTACCCAATCAACCAATAGGCATCTGGGTGAATATAAACTAGCAAAATACAAGTGATGGCAATGGTATTCAAATTTAAACGTAATTATTTGAGGAAACAGATACCATCGATTATCTATCTCCACCATACACATTTATACTGACTAAATCAACTGTCCTATTTTTATGTTCATCTTATGGCTAATTTTCTAAAAAAAAAACACAAAACACATAAGTATTCTTTTAGTAATCTTTTAAGAATCTCTTTAAGATCTTCAGTATTTTGGTCATACACATCAAGGAATCACACAATATATATTCTTGTGTCGAGCAATTTTCAACAAGACATACAAGCAAAAAAAAACAAATAAATTTTATCAGAACAGAGATATAAATGGGCTGTACCAACAGTTTCCTATATTTGACATATCTAATGAGTATGGCACAGATCAGTCCTTATGACAGTGCAGTGTGGTGGGAGGAAGACTATATGCTTGGCGCAGTCTTAGAGGTGGACAAGAGTGGACCATGCGTTGATGCTGATGTTGATGGCCACAATGTTACTTTCCTGATTGACACTGGTGCTACCCGCTCTACTGTGAGAACAGCAGATGTTCCAAACCTACCCATCTCGGGAAAAACTATCCAAGTTGTAGGAGTTGCAAGAAGTGCCTGTGAAGATAGGGACATGTGAAGATAGTCATCAATTTGTGGTGTGTGATTCTAGTCTAGCGTGTCTGTTAAATTCCCTGTGCAAGTTAAATTGCACCATCTATTGTACAGCGAAGGGTACTGAGCTTCAGACAAACAATGAGGATATTGCCATTCAACTGGCAAGACGGAACGCATGCATCTCACTGTCCCCATGCTGACAGTGGAAGACTTATCGTTAGATTTCAGAGATACAAGGCCATATGTATTAAGCAAATTTGCATTCACAAAGGTCAAAATTTGCAGAATTTCGGCCTTTGCAAATGCAAATCTGCTAAATGGGATGTATGAATGAAAATCCGGTGCAAAATAAGGAATAGGAAAATTTGCGATTCCTTATTTTGCAATTCCATTTAAGGAATTGCAAATTTTTCGATTCCTTAAATGCAATGTATGAAGCTAAAGAAAATTGCTAATTGTCACTAAGGAATCGCAAATTACCACCAACTTCAAGGTGGTGGTAATTTGCGAATTTCTTGAAAAATGCCCATTTTGCTTTTTCTTAAGTGCCATGTTAAGCACATACATGCCCTTAGGGCATGTATGTGCACCACATGTGCACCCATACTTATTTCAGGGGGGGAACAGGGTGTCCTTTGGACGCCCCTGCACCCTTGAAACTATTATCAATTTGCGATTAGCAAATTGCGAATCGCAAATTGAGAATAAATTCCCATTCCTTCCTATGGGCCAGGAGGCCCATAGAAATGAATGGGAAAGTATTCCACCCTTTCGATGCTTATGACGGAACGGTTCCGTCATCAGCGTCGGTTGGGCTGTGCTGATGACGGAACCGTTCCGTCATGACCACACCCGTTTTTCGAATCTTCAGCACAGCGCGAAAATTCACGTCGCGCTGAAGAGGTTAATTGCAAATTCGCAATTTGCGAATTCGCAATTAAGGAACATCAAGAAATCACTAAAAAATTGCACTTTTCTTGATACATACCAATTAGAGATTCTGAAATAGCGATTTCTTAAAAATCGCTATTACAGACTCACTAATTGGTTTCTTGATACATATGGCCCACAGTGAGAGACCTAGTTTAAGGACTTCTCTGGAAAGGACATCTGACTCTTTCAAGGGGTTGGGCCGGTTTGTATCCAAGTTAAGCCAAATGCAGAATTCCCAAGAACACCACAGTTTAACCTTATGCACGAAACAGTTGCTGGAATAACACCTGTGATTGAGACTATGATTAAGCAAGCATTTTGAAGGAGATCATGGGGAGTTCATTTAGCTCACCCATTATGGGCTTATAGAAGCCGAACGGTAAGTACCGCACAGTGCAGGATCTCCGGAAAATCAATAACATAGTGGTTCCTTGTTGTCCCGTGGTCCTGAATCCATCTGTCATATTGTTTCAGATTCCATGTGAGGCTGAATGGTTCACCATCATTGATCTTTGTCAGGCCTTCTTTTCAGTTCCCCTCCATGAGGAAAGCCAATTCTTGTTCGCTTTCTGGCTGGGGAATCGTGTTTTAATGTGGTGCTGTGTCTCACACGGGTATACGGAGTCCTTCCATTTTCAACAAGGTTTATAAGAAGAGTCTGGAGTCTCTGGTCATGCCTAGTAATTCAGTCCTGGTTCAGTAGATCGATGACCATTTGGTTGCCTTGAACACGCAAGATGCCTGTATGATTGATATAATTCCCCTTTTGAACCAATTGACTGAAAATGGACATAAAGAGTCCCCAAGCAAGTTGCAGTACTGTGTGACGGAAGTCCTCTACTTAGGACATCACATTGTGAAAGGTGCGAGAAAGGTGTCACAAGAAAGAATCTCGGTGATCATGCAAATGAATCCACCTTGCATGCAGAAAGAAGTCAGGATGTTAATGGAAATGATGGTCTACTATCGCCAATGCATACCTAACCTTTCCCTAATGGCCAAGCCTCTACAGATGTTGACACACAAAGATGTGTCCGATCCAGTGCCCTGTGGCAATTGTTCCTGGAGCTGAGAGAAAGCCTTTGCTGCAATAGGAATACCAGCTTACAACAAAGCGTTTATGCTCTTTTGCAGTGAACGAGAGGGTTGTGCACTCTCAGTTTTGAGACAGAATCATGGAAGTGCCTGTAGGCCAGTTGCCTATTTTTCAGCTACTCTGGATCCAGTAGCATCAGCATTTCCTGGATGTCTCAAATCCGTTTTTGCAACAGGTGTCAGCATAGAGAGATGGAAGAGCATCATAATGGGTCACCATTTGACTGTCTATGTTCCCCATTTAGTTGAGATATTGTTGACTCAAACTCGTACTCAGCACCTAACCAACAGTAGGCTCACAAGGTATAAGCAGACTATTTTGGCAGTTGAGAGCGTTACCCTGCTACTTTGCTCCCTTTACTTGATTGCCTCAATGTCACTGAAATATGCACCAAGCCCTGTCCTGACATTTCTGACCATTGCCTAAATATGATTATACCCTGTTTGTGGATGGCTCTTGTCTCATGAGCAATGAGGGAAACCTGATGGCTGCTTATGCTGTCTGTACTGTTACGGGAGTGGTGTAAGCTGCCTGGCTAGAGTAGTATTCTCGGCGCAGGTGGCAGAATTGATTGCCCTTACCAGAGCATGCTGCGTTTCAGACCAGCTAAAAGTGACAATATTCACCCATAGCCAGTATAAGTTCAGTGTGGTTCACAACTTCAGACAGTTATAGTCTCAGAGGGGATTTATGACCTCATCAGAGTCCCTGATTTACAATTGAGAAAATATGAAAAAACTGTTAGAGGCCCCGCAGATGCCAGCACAAGTTGCTGTCATTAGGTGCTCAACCATTGTAAAGGAAACAATTTTGTGACAATTGGGAATCGCTATGCCAACAAAGTTGCGCGTTATTTTGCCCTAAATACTTGCACTTTCAATAGTGAATACACAAATGAGGCAACATATAACATAATTTTCAGCCTTTTGATGACAATTGCTGGCACATTGGAGGAAGTGAAGAGGTTGCAAGAGGAAGTTACTGAGGAGGAACATCAAGGTTGGATCAGAGCAGGATGTGTAAAACAAGATGGTGACATTTGGGTTTTAGGAAATGGAAGACTAGCACTGCCTCACTGTTTGTTGCCACAGATGATGAGGTACTATCATGAGTCGATGGATGTAGGAAGGGATGACATGGTGAGGTTGTACTTTAGACAGACTTGACGGACAGACAGACAGACAGACAGACAGACAGAGAGACAGACAGACAACAGACAGATAGATGGATAGATAGATAGATAGATAGATAGATAGATAGATAGATAGATAGATAGATAGATAGATAGATAGATCTGAAAAGATAGATGGATGGATGGATACATAGACAGATAGATAGGTCGGAAAAGATAGATAAATATATAAATGAATAGCTAGATAGATAGGTCTGAAAAGATAGATAAATAGATAGGTGGATGGATACGTAGATAGATATATATTTAGATAGATAGATAGATAGATAGATAGATAGATAGATAGATAGATAGATAGATAGATAGATAGATAGATAGATAGATAGATAGATAGATAGATAGATAGATAGATAGATAGATAGATTCCCATGTATTAAGGCATCTGCTTTACAAGTATAACCTTTTATCCTTTTGTGGTAAAAGAAAAAAAAACACCTAGCTGGTCAGCAGTGACATCTACCATTTGGTCTTCTACAGAGTGGAAGAAAAAATGATGTTAATGAAGTAGAAATATTTATGATCCTCAGAGTAGTGATTCTTCTGACGTGTTCTCGACAGCCTGTGGTCCCCGTGCTATCCGCACCCCCGGAGTGGTGTTCGAACTACCACATCACCACCGGGCTTCTGGGCCGGAGGGCCCGCACTTGCAGGCCAGATGCCAGCGACCAACTTGTCCTCACTTAAGTGCCAACATTTTTTTTTTTTTTATTATTTTTTTATTGCAGGAAAAAGAAAGCATCATTAGATTACGTACAGATTTTAGAAACAAAAATATCCCAAAATAAATTTAACCATCAAATACATACAGAGGATGATAATGTACATTCTTTGAGAAAAATAAATAAATAAATAAATAACTAATAATAATAAAAATAGATCAATTTAATTGCTGCTGGTACATATAAGTCAAATAAATCAAATAAAATTACCCCAAATCATTTGCCTTGCTTTCAATGCCTTAGTACCCCTTAACTTAGCCAACGATAGTTCCATCGTGTGTATTTCATTAATAAGATTCCACCACTCCATAATATTGGGTGGTTCCTCCGAGATCCAAGTCCGTGCAATAACCAAACTGGTGCAAGCAAAAGCAATAGAAATCAAGTCTTTATGTTTATGATTAGTATCTTGTATATCTAGCAGTACTAAATGTGCAGAAAGTGTAGGAAATATAATTTGTCTGCTGTTTAGGACCGCGGTTAATCCTTTCCAGAATGTTGTAAGTTCCGGGCATTGATATAACATGTGTTCAATGCCGGCGGCTTCTAGATTGCATTTGGGACATTTAGTTCGCTCACTCATTTGAATATGTTTTCTCCTGAATCTCATGAGACCTTCACTGATTTGCACTTTCTGTCACATCTTCCCCCGAAGGAAGGGACTGGCAGGAGATTGAACAAATGGCATTACCTAATCATTTACAGGGCCACACACTGCTGAAGGAAGCCAAGAATATAATATCTCATGCCTTGCTAGTGGAGGAAAGAAAGGAAGTGCATCTTAGATAATAAGCGAATATGATTATTGCATTATGGTGATGGTGCTTATTAGCATTGTTTCAACATTGCTGCTGCTGTTATTATTATTTGCAACACAATGATAAATTAAAAACAATAATAACAACAACAGAATAGAATAATAAGAGGAACAAAAATATCAACAATATTAATTCAGAAGCTAAATGAATGCTACGCTCTTAGCCAGCTGTTTACTTTTTATCCAGTCTTGTCCAGTTTGGACGGAACCCTTGGCCACTGAGATGCTACCATTTTGGGGAAGACCACTGTGTCAAAAATAGCCCTTCCTTTTGTCTTGGTTCCTTTCCTTCTTATGAGCACTCCTAGTTTAGCCCCCCAAACAATCAATCAGCAAAAATCAACAGAAAGTTTTCAAGCTGAGAAGAGAAAGAGGCAGACAGTCTCTACCCGTGGAGACCCCTCATACAAAATGTCCTTGAGAGGTCGTGGTCTGCTGCCTAATCTTTTAGTGTCTCTACAGGGCTGTACCCCATATCTAGAAACTAAAGGATAGCTCTGAGTTTTAGTTTAGGCCGTCAAACGTGTCTTACAAAAAGTCACCAGTTTCATTGTAAGTGCTCCTTGTTTACTTATTATGGACAGAGGATGGGGTCATAGAAACACATTTGAGATAATAAGGAAAAATCAAACCTTTAAATTGGACTTTTTAAGTTGAGCCCAAAACAAAATGTAAGACTGTCAGATATTAGACATTAAACTGACTACACCGTTGTGCTACAAGAGAGCGTAAGCTTATGTGCAACTTTCATGCACTAGACTGTTTATATCTTTTAAATATTTTTATTAATTTAAAATTGGACAAATCAAATCATTTAAATTTGTCTTTTCATGAAAGCAGTTGGTCAGACTCCAGTAGATCATTAACCCCTTGGCACAGAGAAAAGAAGATAAACCCCCCTCAGCATTGAAGATAAAGGCCCTTTTATTGTGTCAAAAAGACAAGAGGGGGCCTCCTTCTCTGGTACAGACCCTGAGGTCAGTGGGGTCCCAGAACTGCAAGATTACACAGGGTGTGCTCGAGGCGGGTAGCTGGAACTAAAGGCCTGTGGAGGGGAGAAAAGAAGAGGACCAAGTGCACAAGTGGCCACAAGACTGGGTCTCCGACCCCTTGAGGTGGATGACCAGCGTCCCTCTGGAGGGCTGTCATGGTTGCAGCTGCGACGGAGGACCTACCCTGAACTGGGGAGAGCCAGAGAGAAGACCCACTTGAAAAGTCTAAGGACAGCGGCTCTCAGGGATCGGGCGACCAGACTACAGCACGTCGGAACGGGTGGACAGATCAGAAGTCCCATGTGAGAAGGAGAGGGTGAGGAACACAGAGGATCAAGATTGCAGGGTGGATTGGATGCACTGGAGCGGACTCCCACGGGCCCATGGCAGGAAGATAACATACCCCCTAGGAGGATTGTGACCAGAAGCCAGGGGAAAGCGGGTCACGGTGAACGCTCCGGTGTGTCCCAGTGGGCCCTGAAAGACACAGAAAGGAACCCCAAACAACCAAGGAGGCCTAAATAAAAAGGCACAGACTTAAAAGAACACAGCCGACTCTAACAAAAAGAGGACACAACTCTCGTAGAAATGGGCAAAGACAAGGATAAGGAACCCAAACTCCCTAGATAAGGGAAGATGGATCAATACACCAAGGTGCTTACCCCTCCCCACTCCCTCCCCCCCTCTCCCGGAGGGACCACCACCACCTCTCTCAGACACAGAGACACTGCTACAAGCAATTCAAGTGTCCGGAACTGCACCTGAAAATAAAATAGGGGATGTAGAGTCAGAAGTCACACTATTGAGACAAGACCTTCGCAAGCTATCCAATAGAGTTACGGAATCTGAAACCAGAGTAGCAGAAGCAGAGGATGCAATAAAGGACCTCCGGAGGGGCGTAGTAGAACTACAAGCATCTAGTAAAGACATGCTATGGCGTATAGAAGACGCTGAAAACAGAGCATGAAGAAATAATCTACACTTCGTGGGATTTCAGGAAGGGGTTGAAGGAACGAGTGTCACAGAATTTCTACACTCCTGGATCAAAAATATCATACCCATGGACACATTTTCTACATGTTTTGTGATGGAGAAAGCACACAGAGCATTGGCGGCCAAACCACCTCCAGGTGCACCTCATTGGCAAATATAGCAAAATTCTTAAATTTTTTAGACAAAGACTTGATCCTAAAAGAAGCTAGACAATTGGATGAAATCAGGTAAAAAAAAAATCAAGAATTATGATATTCCCTGACTATAGTAGAGAGGTTCAACGACAGAGACTAACCTTTGACTGTATTAAAGTGAAGCTCAGCTCGCACCAAATTCAATATTTGCTGCTGTTCCCGGCGAAACTAAAGGTGATATTCATGGGCAAAACGTACTTCTTTCACACTATAGAAGAAGCATGGTCATGAGGGGTAAAACGACCAAGCCTCCGGAGGCCCGAAGGGTCTCAGCAAAACAGAGAAAGGGCACATGCAATTAACGTAGAGAACCTCAGGACCCTCAAAGAAGATAAAGAGTCTGGAACACAGGAAAACACACATGTTGGGGACAACCCCATACACCTTCAGGGGAATAGGAAGACATAGAAGGAGAACACCGGTCCCAAAGGAATCTACAAAAGGGAAAAACTCTCAAAGTATGCACATAGCCAGCCAAAGTGAATCACAAACAGATTCTGATAGTAGGGAACTATCATCTGAATAGGAGTAGGATCCATCCCCCACCAGTAACAGAAATAACAACCCTGGAACAGGACACAGAGACAAAAAAAACAACACAAAAAGACGCACAGGATTCAATTGAAAAGAAACAAGGAACTGCCACAAAATTCGGCCAGAGGAGCGAGGTCCATGTAGCCACCCCCAACACATTCTTGGAACTGTACTGGGACTTGCTGACCGAGTATGAGTGAAGGTGATGGACCTGAGAGGGCCAGAGACATTTTGCCTTTCTCTCCTTTTATTTTAGTTTCTTAAAGGCACTATTTTGAACGCTGTGGGAGTTTGAGCTCATGGTGTAAGTTAGCACGGGATCTGGCCTTCCCCTCGATCACAAGACCTGTGTAAGGATTATGGGGAAGAGTACGAGAAGGGAGAGGTAGGAGGTGGGGAGGGGGCCCATTGGGGGAGGATTGGACCAGCTAGGCTAATGTTTTAGTTTAGTCGCAGTAATCATACAGGACGCTCATCCCGAAAAAAGATACCAAGTCTAGCTGCAATGCTACACACACCCCAGACCGATAAACAAATACACCCCAAATCAAGATGACAACGCTAGATAATCACCCTCTCTCTGTATTAACATGGAATGTATTGGCCTCGGAGACAAGATTAAAAGGGGTCTAGTAGCCAGGTACATTAAACAAATACATTCAGACATAGTGCTACAAGAGACACATTTGCAGGGCACGAAATGCGGATTTCCAGGCAGAGGCGAATACACGGTAGTGGCTCAGGCAAAATCACCCCCCTTCCACCTCATATGAACGTGGGTAGATCTGCAAGGCACCTAAGTGGGAGTGACTGGGAAGTGGTGTGGTAAATAAAATTACCTGGTCAGTTTTTCCGTATAATTATCATTACAAGACAGCTCATAAAAATGAGAGGCAGAGTCCGTGGTATCTGAGTTTTACGGGGGTTAATAGAAAAACCTCGAGGTTGGAGATCATGTTCCGTCACCACTAGGGTTCGGGAAGGGACAGTCAACGTTTTATTAACATTACACATTATATATAGTAAAGTAACATAATTGAATCCAATACAGTAGGCGTAACAGGTGGAAAAGAGCGAGATAAGAACACATGTGCGTAATAGGAGGCGTGAAAATAGGCGTACACGAAGGCGTGCACTGTACATGTCAGAGGGACGTCACAAGAGTCGTCACATGTGGGTGGGTGCATAAAGAAAGTTGCAGAATCAGCAGTAAGTGCGGATGCGCGCGCAGCTAGCATGACGTGACATAGATGTGGTAACTGGGGAGAACTTTAACACTAGTAGAGGAGACAGAAGTCTGGGATGTCAGAACGACCTGGACCTATAACATATCTGATATCTTATGTTTGGAGGATGTATTATCTGGAGTAAAAGGTCTCTCGGGCAGAGGCTATTCTATACTGAATGCTAGTGCGTGAATATGTGTCTACGTGAAGGGCCATGGGCCTACTATGGCAACGGGAACTGTAAATTACTTGCACGGAGGCAGGAAGGCTTGCTCTTTGCTCTGCAGCCGGGGAGGTGTTTACCTAAATCACTAGACAGGAATGTATTTTCGAGGAGGCTGAACAGATAACTTGAAGGCAAAATACGGTTTTGGCAGGCAGGCCAGGTTGAGCCAGGCACCGCTTCGCTTGGCAGGAAGTAAGGCAGAGGTCAGGGATACGTGTCCATGCTGCAGCTTTCGGAGGCAGAAAGCAGAAAGGGCTCGGAGACAGAAATCAGGGCCTAGCTCGGCAGAGCCAGGAAAAACGTAAAAGTGTACCATGTAAAGACGTTGGCATGGTATGGTTAGGAACTGAATTATCGATCCATTCATGGAGGATCTGAAAGAGGACATGTTAACGTAGGACGCAAATGTATTTGCGTCTTCATATTCGGTCATGGAGGGAAATTACATGTACTTTAAGCACGTACATGGAGACGTTGGGGTACACGATAGGGGACATACTTGACCATAAAAATTTCAATTACCTCATTCCCTCCTTGTCCCCTACGGACCCTTCAGGATAAATCTATTTTCATGAGTCCATCTATCTGTTCAGAGCACGAGAACGTGGACTTGGACGGGGAATACATGATGTGGCGCACAAGCCGCAAATCGCTGGCCCACATTGGAGACATAGGCAACAACTGAATATTATGAGTAGGGCTATTCCAAGGAAGGATAGGACTTTCCATCCCCAGGCGGACAACACGCTCCAGAGCCAACCGGACCAGGTCCAGGTGCCTGGATTCTGGTGTATCTGACTAGCAATCTTGTGGAGCCGAGTTATGGCTCTGTATACTGACGGTGCATTATTTGGAATGAAAACACAACAACTGGATCCGATGACTCTACAAGCCCCGCCCCTATCTGCCAGGATGACGTCAAGGACGAGACGATTTTGAAGAACGACAAGTCTCATAGCAGACTGCTCTTCTGTTAAGTTACCTAGGGCAAAAGTAGTTTCATTCACTACAGCTTCAAGGGTTCTGGTCAATCTATGTATCAGTTTACTGTTTGAGACAGTTCCTAAATAGGGAAAGAATCCTTTATTGAAATCTGTGTGTTGTTCCCATGTTGTTTCAGTGTAATCGACAATTGGGAGATCTCTCTTGGGTCTAACATGAATGAGATGGGAATTTCTATGGTAATCAGGTGGGGCTAGAAAAATAGGTGGCAATAGGAATGCAATATAACAAGTACCATCCCAGTCTGGAGGTAAACGTATGTAAGCTGTATGGCCACAAATGAAATAGGAATGTCGGGAAGCTTTGAATGTAGACTTGCCTTTATCACTGAATTCAATAACTGTATTACAATCGCTGTGTCCTAAATGTACTGAACCATTCTTTCTAACGCATAGGTCACCTTTCACTGGCAAGACTGTAATTGAAGGTGAGTTCGAACTAGTTTCTGACTGGACATTCAAAATCATGAGGTTAAGTGTAAAATTACCTAATCCATATACTTCGTTTTCTAGATCAGTACCTGTCATTTGGGGAAGACCCTCCTTGTCAGGGAAACATGCCTTATTCATAACTGTGTTCAGGTCTCCCCATATCCAATTACCTTGGGAAACTTGGGACTTACTATCTAATGAGGACATTAATGTAAACCATGCACCACATGAACCATTATGTGTAAACGGGTAAGGAAAAAGAGGCAAGGCTCCCGTCATTTTCTGGTAGGGAGGGAGTCGGCCACATATCCAGCAATTAGTAGCATTGCTGGTCTGGTGAGAATGATGTAACATACGGATGAAAGAATTGTTACGCAGTGCAAGTCGGTAAGAAAGTTCGTGCGGGGGCAGATCACTAAAGGTGTGGTCTGCAGTGTCATTGAAAGAAGAGTGTGCTTGTATAGGAAAATATACATGTAACATATAGCTTAGGCATATAATCGTAAGACTCAGAAAGAACATAATAAGCAAAGTAATGATACATCTGCTATTCAGATTCTTGCAATATTTCTGTTTCTTGATCTCCTGTCTATCTCTCTCATTATGGGGGTCTAGCTTGTACATGTCAGGAACCCGTCTAACCGCTTCACCCAGGGGGGACTTAAACAATTAAACTGTCTGACTTACTAGACCTCAACTTTAATTTGTACTCCTGGGACGGAGTTTTCTCTACCAGGGGGAGTTTAGTATCAGTCTCTGGAATGTGAAAGTCCTGGGAATCAGTTTTTGGCGGAAGTCCATAGCACTTTTTGACGTGGCTCGAATGGAGCCAATTTTTTCTTCCTTCTAGTTTTACAGCAGTCCTCGTTGTCATCAGAACGATCTTGGGCTCCTTCCAACGGGGCTCCAGGGGGCTTGATCTTTCAAAATTACGGACGTACACGAAGTCACCAGGGACGATCTTGTGTGGCTTCACCTCGGTGTTGTCTGGGAAGGCTGCTGCGACCTGTGAACGACATGATTGTAGTGCAGACATCAAGGAAGCAAGGTAATCTGTCAGCATATTACTGTCAACATCGGTTAATTTACGAGGCAGAGGCGTCCCCCACATATTCGGTGGCCGGCCAAAAACCACCTCATACGGGGATAGCCCTGTTCTAGAATGTGCTACCATTCGCATATAGAAGAGGGCAACTGGAAGGGCTACTATCCAGTCTACTCCTTTTTCTGCACAGACCTTGGCAAGACGTGTTTTCAGAGTCTGATTGTGTCTCTCGACTAATCCAGCTGCTTCGGGATGCCGAACACAGTGGAACTTCCACTGATATCCTAACAAAAGGGAAACTTGCTTCATGAGCTCGGACGAGAATGGCTGTCCGTTATCTGAATACACGACACGAGGCAAACCAAACCTCGGGAAAAATTCGCGAACCAACTGCTTGGCAGTGGTCACGGCAGTGTAATCTGGGACTGGATATGCTTCTGTCCATCGGGAAAGTGCACATACAACTACGAGGACATATTTGAATCCTCAACAACGGTCCATCTGGATATAATCCATCTGAAGGACTTCAAAAGGGTGATCAGGAGGATGAAATCCACCTTGCTCTACGGGAATGCCTTTGCCTGGGTTGAACTGACAACAGATCATGCAAGTACGCACTTTCTGTTTTGCTGCTGCTCATAAATGCTTATTGAACCAAAGCTTTTGAATACTGTCTAACATAGCTTTTTCTCCTAAATGTGCAGGACTATGTGCTGTGTTAATGATAACTTGAACCATAGAGTCAGGGAGAAACCAAGTGGATTTTCCCTTCGTCATCCATCCCTGTTCTGTCTGGATCCCTCCTAGTTCTGTCCATTTCTTGATTTCGTCTGGGGTAGCATGTGTCTGTATGTCAATTACATCTAGGGCGGGATCCCTAACTGTCATACAATATGTTGGAACTACTGTCTTTGTCATATCAGTCGTATGAGTATGAGTCTGTGCTGTATGTTTGGCTGTTCGATCTGCCAGGTCATTACCCGGGGAAATGGTATCTGTGACTTTCGTATGTGCCTTACACTTCATGATGGCTGTGGCTGTAGGCAAATGTATTGTTTCTAACAGAGCTTGAATGAGAGGACCGTACTGTATCTTGGCACCGTGGGAAGTTAAAAAGCCTCTCTCTTGCCACAGGACTCCGAAGTCGTGTACAACTCCGAATGCATAACGGGAATCTGTGTATATGTTAACTTTCTTGTTCTTGGCTCGAATACAGGCTTGGGTCAGAGCGATGAGCTCTGCTGCTTGGGCAGACAGGGTGTTAATACGATGTGTTTCTATGACTTCGGTTTCAGTGGTCACTGCATATGCGGCCACCAACTCTCCTGTAATGGTTCTCATGCATGAACCATCCACATAAAGTGTCAGGTCCGGATCTGGTAATGCGATATCTGTCAGATCTTGTCTGGTTTTCGTCATAGTGTTAATGACTTCCACACAGTCATGTGCCAAAGGGTCTATTGTGCTTAACGGTAAAAGTGTAGCAGGATTCAGTGTGTTGCAGCGTCTGATTTCTATGTGTGGCTGGAATAACGTCAATTCATACCCTGGCAGTCGTGCTATAGTCAGGTGCTGAGTCTGTGTACGGTTTAAAAGAACTTCCATGGAATGTGGAACCTGTACTGTCAATTGGTGTCCTAATACTATGGAATCACTTTGTCTGATTGCTAGAGCTGTTGCTGCTACCGATTTCAAGCATGCAGGCAGAGCCTGGGCTACTGGGTCTAATGTACTAGAAAAATAAGCACATGGCTTGTGTGAACCTGCTTGATCTTGGGTGAGTACTGATAATGCAGTACCTTTACGCTCTGTGACAAAAAGTGTAAAAGGCTTGCTGTAACATGGTGTCGCTAGAACAGGTGCTTGACATAGGGCTTTCATCAGGTCGTCAAAAGCTTGTGTATGTTCCTGAGTCCAAGGGAGGACAGTCGATGTCGCTGCCTCCTGGTTTGTCAACTGTATAAGTGGCTTGGCTAGATATGCGTACTGAGGGATCCATTGTCTACAGTAAGAGGTGAGGCCTATAAAGGCCCGTACCTCCTTTTGTGTCTTGGGTTGTGGCATATGTACAATTAACTGGATGCGGTCAGGTGTAGGCTGTCTCCCCCTCTTGGACAGCAAGTGACCAAGGTACACAACTTGCTGAACACAGAATTGCAGCTTCGAAGGAGACACTTTGTGTCCCTTGTCGGCCAGAAAAAACAGGACTGTCAGGGATGCATGTTCACATTCTTGTTCACTTCGGGCGGTGGTCAATAGATCATCGACATACTGAAGTAGGGCAGTGTTAGCAGGCATGTGGATGCTGTCAAGTTGTCTTTTTAATGCTTGACTATAGATACTCTGACTTTCCGTGAACCCTTGAGGTGCACGTGCAAATTTAAAGCTTCGGCCATTTAAACTGAATCCGAAAAGGTACTGGCTTTCCGGATCAATGGGAACACTAAAGAAGGCATTCTTAAGATCAATTACAGTGAAGAACACCGCTTCGGAATCAATAGCAGTCAATAGGGATGAAATATCTGGGACCACTGGGAACTGAGGTATGATACATTTGTTAAGCTCTCTAAGGTCAATCACTAGACGATATACAGGAGGTTCATTCGGATCGGTACGTTTGAGAATCGGAATGATGGGAGAATTACAGATATTGGAGTCAGTTTCTACAACTACTCCGTGAGCAATGAGCTTGTCAATGATGTTCAATAAGGCTGCTACAGCCTCGGGTGGCAATTTGTATTGGCGAATTCTGGGCAGAACAACTCCTGGCTTGAGTGTGACACGATATGGTGTCTTATGCACACAACCTACATCAGTGGGACCTTGTGCCCATAAATGCTGTGGTACATTCTGTAATCGGGGATCAAAATCTCTCAACACATAGTGACCCTTGAAGTCACGTAAAAACAGTCTCACTCCTTCCGGAGAACAACATATTACAGCTCCTAGAGCTTTCAGTGTTTTAATACCTAACAAGTTTTCTGGACATGACTTCGTAAGCAATAAATCTGTAGTACGGGACAATGGACCAACTGCAAGGGGAACTGGTTTCGATACTTCATTAACAATAGGCTTTCCTGAAAATCCAAGGGAAACATTCTGTGAGCCTGAGAGGGGTGCCCCTGGAACCTCGTCATGACTAATGGTAGTTCTGCTTGCCCCTGTGTCAATCAAAAATTTTCTGTCTTTTCCTAATACCTGACTATGTACATAAGGACCGTCTTGATCTACAGGAATCTCGATGAGAGGCAAACCCACTTCCCTCTCTAGGCTGTTTCATGAATACTGTTGGTAATCTGGATACTCTGACTGTGCATACTGGTACATCTGCTGTGTAACGTGTTGTGTTGCGGCAATGGGCTGGGGCTGTGGTACCGCTACGGTCTGTTGCTGAACATGCTGTGGAGCAGGTTGCGGATTCTGTTGAATATTCTGTTGAACATGTTCTGGCCTAGGCTGGCGTGGTCTTTCTTTCGTTTTGCCTGTAGCAATATTATGTTTCAGAACGGCACAATCACTAATAAAATGACCTGGCTGTTTGCAATAATTGCAATTTCCTTTAACGGGACCTGTAGGATGACTAGTCTGTGTGTTCTGCATGTTACCCCTCTTCTGACCATCTGCTGGAACAGACTGGGCAACTAATACTTTCATTTTAGTGTCTTTCATACGCCTTTGTTCATGATCGTGTTCTTCTCTGATTCTATTCTGGTGGTACTGTAACATTTGTAACATTTGTGAAGGCGTATTTGCTTGCCATGTACTTTCGACTTTCAATACTCTGTTCTTAACCTGGGGTAAGGAATTCTCAACTAATTTGGTTACGAAAAGATGTGGGAATGACTCGCTACTTGTTTTTAGGCCACTGTTAATAATAAAACATTTCTCGAATCTAGAATAAAAATCACTAGTGTCTTCGTCTGGTTTCTGTTTGCAGGCTGAAATTGCATCCCAATCTTCCTTTTTAACTGTTAATAATCTAGGCAAAACCTGTACTAACAATCCTGGTAATGCTTTGGTTTTATCCCCAAGACCTAAACCTGGGGTACGTCCTTCATCTTCATCTTCTAATTCGGTCCAATTAATCTTTTTATCTCCCACCTCCCAATCCTTCTCTTTCAGTTTTTCGTATATCCCTGCTGGCAATAATACTTTTAACATCTTAAGGATGTCTGAATATGTGTAATCGCCCATAAGTAACATATCTTTCAATTCACGGTGGAATCCTGCAGGGTCTTTATCGTGACAAGGTACTATTTTCTTCATTTCCAGTAATTCCATTTTAGTCAAAGGAGTGTATACAAATACACGTTCAAGCGTATTATCTGGCTTCCGGATTGGATGTACTTCTCGTAAAGGATTCTGTCTATCTAGGTGATATGGCTGTCTAACTGGGGATGGAACTGAAACAAGACGTGGAGATAGGAACGTACTATATTTGTGACGTTGTTCTAGAATGATATCAATTAAATCGGTACCTAGGCCTCTCCACCTTCTCAGGAGTAAGTCTTGTAATAGATTATACAGGGGACCTGGATCAGACTGTTGGTTTTCATACTGGGTGATGAGATGTTGAGTCATGTATATACCAGCTAATCGCTGTTCTTCTGGAGTAAGGCTTAAAAACGTTTGCGCTACTAGTTCATCTTTATATACATTGTCATCCCCGGCCCATTGAACTGCTGACCGGGCTAGTTCCTGATCACGTAAGGTATTGAGTTCATGATAACCTACTCTTTCTTTCAGGATTTTGTCAGTAACTTGGAATATATGTTCAAGAGAACATTGCTCTGGTATTGGGGAAAGGTATCGTTTCTTGCTTTCTAGACGAATGGGTCTGTCAAAAGGATTACCTAAAGGGTACTGTTTAGGAGGTTTCGCTCTACCTACATACGCTACCACATCTTGAGTTACTGTAGTATTCTCTGGTTCTTCCTCCTCTGAGGAATCTTTATCGTCTGACTCGGCTGTCCTTTCGGCATTTTGTCGGGTATGTATAGCTTCTATTGCTTTACGGATTTTCCTGGACATGGCCTCTATACATTTCTTTCTGTCATGCTTGCAATCTGCAATATTCTGACTCCATTTAGTCAATACATTCATCTCTTCTTGATCAAAACCTGGTCGATCTCGTTCTCTTATCAAACAATTAATCAAGAACCGTAATATTAAAGCTTGTGTATCAACTTTCTGATATGCCATGGCTTCACGAACACATTCAGGGCCTTCTCCTGTTTGAATAAAATGATATATCCTATCTAATTGTTCGGGCATTCCTGGTAGTGTAACCAAAAAATCTGCAACACGTCTTAAACGTAACGAGGCTAACATCATGGGTCCTGTCTTGCCAGGTACTGAATCATATCTACAATCTGTGAGATATTGTTTAAGCGTTTCGGCGGGGGTCGCTTTCGGGGTATGCAGTGTAGCTAATTCTCTCATTGTCAGTCGCTGTACTTGTGGCGGGGTGTGATAGGGACCTCCTGTGGCACCTCCTGAGGCGGAGGCATGGGCATAACCTGGCTGTAGCGGGGTTGAACCTTCGGCTGCATCTGTCGAAAAAGGATTAGGAGGGGGGAACAGTAGGGGAAGTGATACCAGGTGCGGGAAAATGCTGACGTGGAGGGGTCGTGGCTTGTGGTAATCGATCAGCATGAATAAGCTGTGGCGAATTGTTATTAGCAGGTTGTACGGGTACGTTGGTATATGCTGGAGCTACATCATCTAAATAGGAAGAAAGGAAAATATCTGCTGCGGTCTTATGGTGACGTACTTTAGTCGGAATCAGTGGTGGTGGCAAGTTACTGGATACTTCCGGGTTGGCCTTAGGCAGGCCCTCGGCAACAACTGGATACATGCCTGTAATGAGTGCATTTCTTTTACGGTCTAATTGTTCTGATCTGACCTGTTCTCCTTCTTCTAGTAACTCCTTTTCTTTAGCTTTTTCGGATTCTTCTCTACTTCTCTCTGTTTTTCTGAATTCTTTTTCTGTTCTTCTATGCGATTCTTTACGCCACAATTCTATGGCATCTTTCTGAGACTGTCTGGCTTTCTTTTTCCATAATGCTTCTTCTACTCTCATGATGCACTCGGCATCCCATGTCCCTGAGACAGGCCATCTAAACTGTTCTTCTAAATGCTTGGTGTAGTCCACCCACAAATCTAAATACAACACAGCGTCTAAGCCGTGCTTGTGGTACATAAAATATCCTGGAGTGTCCCTAGGTGGGACAGGCACTGCTTCTTCGAGTATCCCTTTCCTAGTTCCTATCTGACGCAATTTCGAAAATAACGGCATCTTTACTTTGATTCGAACACAATAAACACAGCAATGAAAGGCAAACAGTCATTCATACCACGACATGAAACACATTAAAACATTTCGAATAGATACTGTCTAGTACATAAAACACAATACTTAGAATCACGTGAGAATAATGCTAGAAGGCTTGAATGCTGAATCACTGAATCACTGAATTACTAGATGCACTGCTAAACAGTACAGACCGGTCCCATAAAGAGACACGTCATACCGCGCTCACCTAAGTGAACACGTACGGACCAGGACTGTGTACCCAGACCTGTCTTGACCGGACACAAACTAATGCACCCGTCTGGATGCGTCCCTAGCAACGGTACTCACCGGGAGCAATACTTGAACTTGAACTTGAAGGCCTCGGACTGGACTGGACGTCTACTGGTACTGCTACTACGCATGCGCCTCGTCACATCGGAACAGGTGGGCCTCTGGATACCTCGGACACTGCTACTCTCGGCTGGGCTCTGGTCGGGATCCTCCGCACTCCTCACCGCCTCGTCTGGATGTCGACCGCAGTCTCAGTCACCTCCGTAGGCCTGAGGGAGATACAGGAAAACCTGCAGATGCGCATAGGTGTCCGTCACGGCTGTGGCAGGGGGCAAGGCCTGTGACGCATCGCCGGCGCGTGGGGTGGGGGAGGGGTCCCTATTCGGGTGCAAAATTATGTGGTAAATAAAATTACCTGGTCAGTTTTTCCGTATAATTATCATTACAAGACAGCTCATAAAAATGAGAGGCAGAGTCCGTGGTATCTGAGTTTTACGGGGTTTAATAGAAAAACCTCGAGGTTGGAGATCATGTTCCGTCACCACTAGGGTTCGGGAAGGGACAGTCAACGTTTTATTAACATTACACATTATATATAGTAAAGTAACATAATTGAATCCAATACAGTAGGCGTAACAGGTGGAAAAG
This sequence comes from Lissotriton vulgaris, assembly GCF_964263255.1. Taxonomy (NCBI): domain Eukaryota; kingdom Metazoa; phylum Chordata; class Amphibia; order Caudata; family Salamandridae; genus Lissotriton; species Lissotriton vulgaris. Next base: position 122,833,377 of record NC_141691.1, on the reverse strand, counting down.
AGCGAGATAAGAACACATGTGCGTAATAGGAGGCGTGAAAATAGGCGTACACGAAGGCGTGCACTGTACATGTCAGAGGGACGTCACAAGAGTCGTCACATGTGGGTGGGTGCATAAAGAAAGTTGCAGAATCAGCAGTAAGTGCGGATGCGCGCGCAGCTAGCATGACGTGACATAGATGTGGTAACTGGGGAGAACTTTAACACTAGTAGAGGAGACAGAAGTCTGGGATGTCAGAACGACCTGGACCTATAACATATCTGGTATCTTATGTTTGGAGGATGTATTATCTGGAGTAAAAGGTCTCTCGGGCAGAGGCTATTCTATACTGAATGCTAGTGCGTGAATATGTGTCTACGTGAAGGGCCATGGGCCTACTATGGCAACGGGAACTGTAAATTACTTGCATGGTGGCAGGAAGGCTTGCTCTTTGCTCTGCAGCCGGGGAGGTGTTTACCTAAATCACTAGACAGGAATGTATTTTCGAGGAGGCTGAACAGATAACTTGAAGGCAAAATACGGTTTTGGCAGGCAGGCCAGGTTGAGCCAGGCACCGCTTCGCTTGGCAGGAAGTAAGGCAGAGGTCAGGGATACGTGTCCATGCTGCAGCTTTCGGAGGCAGAAAGCAGAAAGGGCTCGGAGACAGAAATCAGGGCCTAGCTCGGCAGAGCCAGGAAAAACGTAAAAGTGTACCATGTAAAGACGTTGGCATGGTATGGTTAGGAACTGAATTATCGATCCATTCATGGAGGATCTGAAAGAGGACATGTTAACGTTGGACGCAAATGTATTTGCGTCTTCATATTCGGTCATGGAGGGAAATTACATGTACTTTAAGCACGTACATGGAGACGTTGGGGTACACGATAGGGGACATACTTGACCATAAAAATTTCAATTACCTCAGTGGGGTAGATGCAAGCTGACCCTTATCTGCGTATACGCCCGCCAAAATTACAAGCATGTACGCTAAACAAAGTGACAGAGATCTTATTAGATTCACCAGCCTCGATCCACGTGATAGGGGGTGACTTAATTGAACCACATCATCGGCACGCATTGCAGACACGCTGGGTTTAGTAGATGTATGGAGACAAATTAACCCAAAGTCCAGGCAGTACTTGTAGTATTCGGGGGCCCATAAAGCCTATTTGAGATTATATTACGTCTTCCTTATGAAAGGAGAAGTGGGGGTGATTAGCAAAGCAGTATATCTCGCTAAAGGATTGTCCGATCATTCTCCACTACACGTACAAATAGTAGGCAGAAACCGGGACACACCCACACTGGCGACTCAATGCAAGGGACCTTCAAAAGGGGACCATATTAGGAGGCATAAGGGCGGACATGGAAGTCTTTTTTTGCAGAAAATCTAGGCTTGGTAAAAGGAGGAGTCACAATATGGGAAGCTTACAAAACAGTTCTAATGGACGAAGAACAAAACCACATAGAGTGGGAGTAAAAGAAGAACAGGAAGATAGGTATGTAATACAAAACTTGTTATGAATACTCATCATCTCATGAGGCGTAAACTACACCTTATTGTCTATCTATAACCAAAATTCTTCACGAGAAAAACCTTCCAGCAAAAAGTTGATTACTTCAGTAGTATTTGGATGTTTAACAAACTACTCCATTTGGTTCTCTACCAATACCATTACTACTCTCAATCCGTAATTGTCAAAAGAACATACAAATTCTAAAGCTAGGTTGTCCCACACTATCTCAATTAAGTCCACCAGCACCATAGGTGGAGATCTGTTTATCAGATGCTTATCAGCTTTCTGATGTGCTTTGCAACTTTTAACTCTCAACTCCACATTTGAATGCATCCGGGGTCACCAGTACCTGACAATCAGACTTATTAAAGTGTGAGGATTCTCATCGGCTCCGTGCGACCAACACCTTTTTTTTCTTGCTGACCCCACAGGATGCAACATAAAACAAACTTCATCTCTAATCAATAAAAAAAAATTATTCCAAACTCATACCAAAGCATATACTACTAGTTAAGCATTAAATTTAAAGTGCATTTGGTTGATTATCGATATTGAAATCTTATTTAGGTGTTAAGTACAGCATCCAAACATTGAAACATAGCATACAATGGAACTTTGCCCCTCATCATATTGAAACCCAGTCTATTATGATATTGCCATTCTGAGCGTAATGCCTGTCTTTTCTTCTCATTTTCTTCTAATAGCATTATATTGAAGTTGACTCTGACTGTAATTCTTTGTATCAAAATCAAAGCAGAACATTTTGGACATCGGAAAGGCCTGTTCAGTCCCTTTTGGGCTTTACGTGTTTCAGGGCCATGCAGCAATCATTAAAATCCGGACCGTGAAGCTGGCACTAACAAGACTCTGAGTAGCTCATTCTTTGGAATTCGTATGGATTTCTACCTTAGCCTACTGAACAGGCCTTTCCATTGTCTGTGACCTGGAATTGTTTTTAAGTCGTCCTTTCCCATTTGGTACACATTCAAGTCTCTAACTATACATAAGGGACTATTATAACATCATATTCTTTGTCCTGAAGATGGTTTGATGGACAGATTTGCCAAGAAAGACCAAAACGTCGACAAACTCATCTATTTCCTTAGTATACTTCTCATAAATATGATTTGGTTTGTGTTGTATATTGATTCAGGTCCTACTGTTCATTATTTGGAATAGATGTTTACACTTATGATTTAAAGGTTTATCTTTTGTATAACATCAATACCCTCGGTCATAGTGTTTTGTTGTAAACCTTATGTACCCCCTCATGATTTGTTTACATTAAATCTGTTTACAGTTTGAAAAATACATTACTGTGTTGCGAAATTGTTTATTACAGATTCAATGTATTTGAAGTAATGCATTTATTTTCAGATTGATCAATAGTCAGTCACCAGTAGGGACTTGACATACAACTAATTGTTTAAAATTATCTAACTGAATTTGTTGAACAAAATCCCTTGAAGGCACAGTTGCCTACTTCCAATTGTTCTGCCCAAGCCTCCAAGGGTATATTGGGTTTCCCACTTTCTTGCCACATAACGGTGAAAGAGCACATCCTGGATGGATACCACTGGAATATGCTATCACAAGATGTGCCTTCTGCGCAGGATATTCTCCTACCTTCCAACCTCTGCCCGAAGAACTCTTGTCCACGCCTTAGTAATAAGCAGGCTAGATTATGGCAATGCTCTTCTGACAGATGCTAAAAAGACTCTAGTTATGAAACTACAGGTTGTTCAAAATACTACAGCCAGGCTTGTTCTCAACTGCCTGTCCGGCCCTCCTTCGGCCCCTTTGCTGAAGGAATTACAATGGCTGCCAGTGAAGAAATGCTCCTATCTTAAGATCTGCTGCCTTAGATATAATGCGCTAAAAGGGAATAACCCATTTTTTCAGCAAAAAATAAATAAAAGCATACACACCCGGACATAACCTGAGATCTGTCAATAAAGGCTTACTGTCATCCTTTGCATCTGCCTGACCCACAGTACTGGAAAGGCCTTCTTACTTCGCTCCCTTTTACTGGAACAAGCAACCGCTTTACGTTCGCGCCTCCGCAAATTACAGCAATTTCAGAAAGCTACTTAAAGCTATTCTTTTCTGAACCCTTTCCGCTCCCTTCAGTACTTGTTTTCACAACAGCGCTTGAGATGCTCCCGGTGCTTTGTGCACTATATCAAATATAGATAAAATAACATAACATTACAAGTCTTCATGATAAATGGAGCAGTAATATTTAAAGCAATAATTCTTGCATTGCCTCATTGTCCCCTCTTATTAGATTAGAAACTGAAACTCTAATAGTGATGACTAAATTATGATAAGAGTTCTATCTTTCTAATCAAGCACAGAAGTGGCATATTTCTACCCCATCTTCCTAAACCTTACAACCAAAAGTCTCACCATTCAATATTTCCTTCTGCAGGTATCATTCTCTGAGTTTACTTTTAGCTTGCTCCCACTTGTAAAAAATAAGCTGAGGAGATATCCTCAGAAAATGTTTGAGAGGCATAAATAACCTCTTCCTGAAATAATGATTGTGCTTTTGTCACAGTCTTAATTGTATAAACTTTAATTGAAATATAAAAGTCCCTAATGGTACCTGTGAAAACCTTCCAAATCAATCAATCAACCAAGAGGGTATCCAGGTGCTTGAGGGTCATGATGGTCAGGTGACTCAGTCGAACAGCCAGGTCTTAAGTGGTCTCCAGAATTCCAGTAGAGAGGTGGAGGTCCGTAGCTGCAGATGGAGGTGGTTCTAGGTTTCTGCCGCAAGGTAGGAGAAGGAGGGCCTCCGCTGTTGCTTCACTGGATGCACAGGGTGTGGGCAAGTGAGAGGGAGGCAGAGCATAGTTTTCTGGTAGGGTAGTGAAAGTTCAGGGGACGAAAGATGTAGCCTGGTCCTTGGTTGTGCGGTGCTTTATAGGTGTGGATCACAGGATGGTCTGTAGTATTTTGATCATTGGAAATGAAATCTCTGATTTAATTCCTAAAAATGTTAATTGTAGCTTTCTATCCACCCCAGTAGTCTGTAAATGAATTACGCCACAGATGGAGCTTGGTATTACACGTCTGTTTTTCTCAGAGTGAAACCATTAACTGAGTCATACTGCATAATGAATTTTATTAACCATACCCAATAACGTACATCACTAGACAACAGAGTCCCTTAGTGACCATAGGGGTCCTGCCCTGTATAATATTCAAGACATTGTATCTCCCCATTTGTTAACTGAAAAGTATAAACAAAAAACGCATATATACATCATAGTGCCGCAATGAGTCATTGAGGCGCTCGAACCACTCTTCCAGATCTTGTGGCGTGAGATGGAGGAGACACAGGTGAAACAACTGCAGCAGGCACTAGTGATCTAGACACTGATGCAGTCCTCGGGCTCTCCTGGCCATCTGGTGACAGTCTCACTCTAGATTGCTGGTTGGTGCGAGGTTGGTGCTTGAAATGTGCGGAATCCCTTCTAATGGACTTTCCAGGATGGTGAACAGTCACCGTGTGTCTTCTACTAATAACAACTTGAAATGGATTGGCATCCACTGCAGCATACAAATCCCCGATTTCACCTCTGCCTTAGAAGGACACGATCCCTTTCACGATAACATCGACGCTTGTCTGCATAAGTCTTCATTCTGGACTTGTGAGCTGAATCAGTGAGTCGAATGGTCTTGGCATCAATTGTTCTTTCCGCAATCCATTAGAGCAGCATGGTACTCATTGTTCTCCCAAACATCAAGGTGACCGGCTTTCACCAGTTGTAGAATGGGGGACAGATCTTAAGGCAAAAAGAGTAAAATGAAGAACTGACTTGAGCTAAAGTTCCTCTAGCGCAGCATGCTATACAGCCTTCTTAAGAGTGCTCATTAAATGTTCAACAACGGCACTAGTCTGTGGCCATAGAGGTGTGCTTTTCTGATGCTTGATATTCTAAATTCTCGACCATTTAATGGTGGGCCATTGTTGGATTTTAGAATCGATGGAACACCCCAGGTTGCATATATGCCTTCTAGTCTTTCAATTACTCCACCGTGAGCGATTGATGAAAGGTCTTCCATCAGAAGAAACCAGGAGTTTAGGTAATGGCCATTTTCAAGAGTTCCAAAGAAGTCAACTGCAATTTTCTCACAGTCATATTTTGGAAGATCCGACATGTTCAAAGGATGCTTTATTGTTTTGGGAGATAAGCACTTACACAAATAAAAAGCCTGGGTCTCTTTCTTAGCTCGCTCATCAAGATGGGGGAACAAAAAAGGTCCAAACAAGGTCCTGGTGGGCTCGCTTTGTGTGTCACAATTCTGCAATGTCCCTCATATACGACTTCAATAACTTGTTGTCTTAGACTTTCAGGAATTACAATTCTCGACTCTCTCAAGATAATCATCTCTTGTGTCACTGACAGTTCATCAGGCAAGTTCTTGAATTTCTGATTCATTATCATTATCAGGAGGTCGAGCATGTGTTCTCCATAATAAGGTCTTTAAGCATGAGCATATTCATATCTGCATTGATAGCAGCACTTATTTGCTCCATGGACACAGCTGCAAGAGTGCTGAATCTCAGAATGAAGTGGATGTGGGTCTTGGCCATTTTAGCAGCGGAACCCTGGTACTGTATGGGCACTCAAGAAAAGTAGTTGACAGAGTTTTGATCTTTTCCTGGCCGGTGCACAATGGAGTAGTCTTACTTTTGTATTCGAAATCCCCACCTCTCAATGCGAGGGGCATCTTGGCCTTTGGATTGCCAAAAATAGTGAGACGTGCTTGGTGATCAGTAACAAACATAAAATGTTACAGAAAAACATGAAAGTACTTGCATGCCAACACACAGCTAAGCTTTCTTTTTCAGGTTGTGAGTAAGCTTGTTCAGTCTGTGGCAAACCCCGGCTGGCATACGCCACAGTACGCCTTCATTTGTTTGCATGCACTCTATGTTAGGCAAGAATTGCACCTAAACCCACTGGGCTGGCTTTCCACAGCAATCGCTGCATGCAATTTGGGAACAAAGTAGGCCATTTCAGTAGCATATTCTATTTCAGGTTGAATCTTCTTGAAACTTTTACCACACTCCGTGACCACTGAAATAAAACATTCCATTTTGTTAGCTCTTTCAATGAGGCACTCACAGTGGCAAATCCACAAATGTACCTTGAACAGTAGCTGGCCATACCAAGAAAAGAACGCAGCATTTTTACATCTTGTGGACCGAAGGTAGATGACAAAGCCTGAACCTTGGCAGGATCTGAAGTCATTCCCTCATCCAAGAAAATGTGCCCAAAGAATTTTAGTTTTGTTTTGAGGAACTCACACTTTTCAGCATTCATGTTCCTTTTGTGTGGCCCAAGAATATCACCACTGTAATTGAAAGCACATGTGGCAGACTGTATAATGTGACAAATGACTTCATGGAAATATTCGGCAGCTGAAGACACTCAAAACTCAATACTTTGTATATGAACAGACTACATGAGTTGAAAAGGTAGTAAGGCACCATCAATTTTCTTCCAATTCGAGCTGATGAAATCTTTGTTCAGATCATGGCACAAAAAGACTTTGGCACCGTTCAACTGGGTAATCATATCGTCAATGTGTAGACTTGGATGTCATTCGACTGCCTTGTTTGCTTGACGCGTGTCAACATAAATCTGTCCTTTTTAGTTACCACCACTATTTGCAACACACATGGCATTGGACCAGTAGAGCACTACATTTTATTATGTTTAACAAAACCTGAGCATTTGGTATTGTAATTTACAGAAATTAGTCCGATATCAGCAGCAGTGCTGAAACTGAGTAGACCGGCACTCGACAAAGTACCCTAAAGGACATGAATTGTGGTTTGTACCTTGTCTTTTTATGTTTCATAGTCACCATAAATAAACCTTTACTTTGCAATGGTGTAGAGGCTGCCCTCATGTATACTTTGGTAGAAAAAAAGCTGTGTTTTCGATGTGGATTTTCTTTTCCACATCGAAAACAACGCTTTTTTTCTACAGAGACATCACTTTGCGGCGTTTGTTTATTCTTGCTTCTCATACTTGACTCCGATGATTCATTCTGGGCTCCTCCGGCCTCCATGTCTGTGGCTTGCTTATCGGCACATTCTTCAGCTCTAGCCGCCATGAGCACATGCTCCAAAATGAGCGTTTCTCTCAGAATTCACTGCCTTAAGAAATTGGACAGCGACCATCAATGACTCTGAGACAAATGGCTGCTTCCTCATTGAATTCCTTGAACATACAGTGTTTGAGGGGCATTTCAATCCTTTCAACAAATTCATTATTCAATTCACTATCTTTCTTTCTCTCTTGATTGGAGATGTACCTTTCACAGTTGACGTTCTACATCGGACTGAATTAGGTGTATGAAACATCTGTAATTTGACGGTATGAAGTTAGAAAAGGGTCAAATTAAGCCAAAGACAGAGCACAGCAAACAGCTGAGTATCCACAATCAGCAAAATTGTTTAATATAAAAAAGTTCGATGTGTGATTAGTTCAGCAAGCAATCTTCATCACAATTGTTCAGTTGTTCTAACAATGATACAATGATACAGCTACAGCCGACACGTGTTTCGTCGTTCTCTTGCGACGTTTTCAAGGCTGTTGAACAAGATCATACACAATATTTTATATTACTTGTATTCAAAAGGAAAGATAGGACAGAAATTAAAAACATTTTCCTTTTCTTAGTGATATCTCTATTGTGCTGGATTTGAAAGTCCTTCTGTTAATACCAAGTGAAATCAAACTAATAGCAAAATAATTGTGTTTATTGAAAAACATCACCCCTGTGCGTGAATTCCAAAAATTGTCATCACAGCTATCAAGCCGTTGCGACACTATTGATTGTCGAATAGTTAGAATTGAAGTGAAAGAAAGAGTACTATAAGAAAAACCCTAAGCCCCAGTCATACTAAAACCGGTAAGAAGAATATATATGAATACCTCCAAAAGTGCATGTGATCTAGCAGTAGAAGATCGTATTTATCCTGAGAAGATAAGTTTGTAATTTGTCTGGAATCCTGTTTTCCAGATCACTAAAGAAAATCCATCAAAAAAGGAAAAATATTAGTAAAGGACAATTCTGTGCGTCCCATACCCTACAATTGTAAATTATGATGATCGCTAAGTTGTTTAAGAATTCGATGTTGGCCAAAAAAATAACAATTATTTAGTAAAACCATTATATTTCGCCTTTGTGCGATATTTATTCAATGCAGTGTCCTCACTGTTTCCTAACATTTCCAATAGCCTTAATAACAAAGAGCATCATTTGCTTCGTATGTATCAATAAACTTTAACTTCTCTCGAACAAGTTATCAAGGACCCAGGTCGCTCTCTTGTATTGAGAAGAATCACATGTGTGAAAATAAACGTAAGCATGTCACTTAACGACAATATTACATTAACTCCAAAAAGGTGCACTTACTCAATAATTCGTGTTAGTGTAGTATAATGCAGCCGGAACGGTAATGTAATTCCCCCAAAGATTTGTGTTCGAAGTTCATAAGTATGTAGTTGCAGTATAAATGCTGTTGAAAAATATAAATATTGTCCTGTTGAAACATGTGGAAGACCGAGTTTGCACAAAACAAACATCCCTACCCTCGACGGATCGGATTTCTCCAAAAAGCTTCAGTATTCCGTACCATTTGGAGCTCACCTCTCGCGAGTATGTTCAAGTGTAAGACGACATCTTCCAATACATACTAAGATGTCCAAAGTTATAGCTTCAAATCTCCAAATTGTTGTACGGCTAAAAAATATAATAAACAACCAAGAACACTATAAGGTCATAGCTGTACCCCATAAGTACACAAACGCTAATTGCATAGGCTGCCATATGCCTCGTACTGTAAAAAATATTATCCCAGGATTACCAATAAACGTTGTGAATCTGCGGTCCTCATTTTCGCTCTCAGTCAGAAAGGTATTTCCTGCGCTGCGTTGCCCTGAGTGTTTTGAAACCTCCATCTCCTAACGTGTAGTGCCGTAGCAACATACGTCATTGCGTCTGGGTTTCCGCTTGTTTATCATCGGCGCCATTTTAGTAGTCTTTACTATCTATTATAGTTAGTATTGTAGTCCCAGAATTTTAGGCATATACCGACTTATGCCCCTAGTTAAATTAAGGCCATCGTATAATACTCTAATGAGATTTCTACGCGTAACTAACTACTTTAGATCTAAACAGATGACTTATCTGTTTAGCAAACATTTCATAATCGAGTCTCCGCTTACTCTGTCTTGGCATACTCCTGTGTCTAAGTGTCATTACCTTTTCGATAATGTGAAAGTAGTTCTGTTAGTTAGTGCTACAGTCAGGAAAAAGAGGAGATAGTCTCATAGAGAAATAGCATCCCCGGTGACATTTAGACATTTCATATCAGTGTGTCATTATAGAACAAAACTTGTAGAACGTACATTTTAAACTCATCTTAGAAACACATACTTGATGCTTAATATATAGATACTCGTAAAACATGGGAGAAAAGCATGTCATATTATAAAGGCAGACCGTTCATTAGTATCCGCATTAGGCAACATTTAAATCTTAACATTACTGTCCTATGCAATACTTAACCAACAGTCCCATATTTGTCCGTTCATTTAAAAAAAAAACTTAATATGATAAAAGAGGACATGTTTTTAATTCGTAACATGATAATTTGATACTGACACAAACAATTCACATTAGTTACTCCTAAGAATCCAGAATAGGCAACATGATTTGATTCTTATATAAATGTTATTTCTAGTGCAACATGACTTAGTTGTTACATCAATATCATCTAAAATACCTGTATATGATTCCTCATTTCATACTTTGCATATAATAGAGAAGGACACAATCCACATTTTACAGGTATATGGAAATACTTATATTACACCAAAATAATGTACCATCAATGATAAGGTTATCTATCTTTCAGAAAAACAAACATCTCTTTATCAAACTTAAGACCATACTCAACTGCTCGTAATTAACATATCCAGAGAGCCTCTAATTTACGCAGACTTAAAACTTTGTCACCCCCTCTGGGGTTGTCTGGTACAGATTCAATTCCATGAAATCTAAGGTGTAAAAAGTCCGCTACGCCATATTTCTCATTGAAATGTACAGCCAGGGGGTAACTGGCAATGCCATTCCTAATGGCCCGAATATGTTCCTGTATACATTCCTTGACAGGCCTGATCTTACTTCCCACATACATTTTCTGGCATACACATACTATGCAATATACCAAAAAATTGCTGTTGCAATTCATATAGGATTTAATTTTATATTCTGTCAGTGAGTTGTATCTAAAGGTCTTAATCTTATCCATAGAGTGTGGACACACTGAGCAATGGCCACATTTGTAAAAACCATTCAGTGGTCCTCCTAGCCATGTATGACCTCTTTCTGGGTTTTTGGGGTTATAGAAACTCGGACTCAATCTATTGTGTAATGTTAAGCTCCGTCTATACACTATTGTTGGTTTTACCCCTGTCACTTCTGGAATGGTCGTGTCCAATCTCAGCACATGGCAGTGCCTTTTTATTATGTTATATAATTTGTGACTATATGTGTTATATGTTGTTACTAACACTACCTTGTTTTTATAGGCACTAGTTCTTTTGCTCTTCTTTTTCAGTATATGTGAGAGTAGTTGACTGCGATCCAGGTGTTGTGCCTTTCTTTCAGCTTTATTCAGGATCACACTATCATATCCCCTAGATTCAAATCTGCTTATAGTTTTTGTCATTTCTTGATCAAAAATGCTGTCCTCACTGCAGTTTCGTCTTACCCTGGTCAGCTCACCAAACGGAATGGAGTTCACCTGTGATCTAGGCTGTGCTGTTTCTGCATGCAAAACTGCATTGCATGCTGTCTCTTTTCTATACAATGCTGACATTACGGAGTTCTCTTTTATGTATAATCTTAAATCCAAAAATATCGCCTCACTTTTGTTGTGTATGTGTGTGAAGTGAATATTATATGTATTCAAATTCAAGCAGGAGCAACATTGTTCCAGTTGTGTCACATTCCCCATCCAAATTAACAAGACATCATCTATGTATCACCCCCAGTATATGGCATGATTAATTAGATGATTTGGGCACTGTAACCATATGTAGAATTTTTCAAGCCACCCTACGAACAAGTTGGCATATGCCGGGGGGAATTTTGAACCCATCCCCACTCCCTGGTGTTGTTTAAACAAGGATCCATCGTGAAGAAAAACATTGTTTTCCAAAAGCATATTTGTATGATCCAATAGAGTGCCGTCCCTTTTTGAGAGAAAGAATTTCACCGCCTCCTGGTCCTCTTGTGTTGGAATAGAAGTGTATAAGGAGCTAATATCGAGGGTTACAAAGCTACAGTCATCTGTCCAAGCAAAATCTTGTAGTTGGTTAAGGAGATCTTTTGTGTCCACTATAAATGAGGGAAGGTTTTTTACGTAAGGTTGAAGAAACTGATCGATGTATTCTGAGATGTGTTCGGTTGGAGAACCGATACCAGAAATAATCGGTCTACCAGGGGGAAAACCCCCTGGTTTATGAATCTTTGGGAGAGGGTAAAGGCATGGCGAAATAGGGTTAGGGACATAGAAATACTTACATTTTTGTTCATCTATAAGTCCTTGTTCCCTCCAACTTTCCAACTTAAATTCCATGATGGTTGTAATGGAGTTTAAGGGGTTGCCTGGAAGTGCTGCATAGGAGTTGGCATCCCCTAATTGTCTATCGATCTCATTAAGATAGTCCTCTGTATTCATCAATACTAGGCTACCCCCTTTGTCAGCCTCTTTCATGATCAGATTTGGTAGTTGACTGAGTTCATGCAATGCCTGTCTCTCCCCTCTGGTTAAATTATCTCTCATTTTAGGTTTCTTTTTCACGTAATCATCTTCCCATTTGTGCAAGTCAGTCAGTCAAATACACTTTATTTGATTTGTTAAAATCATAAAAGGAATAAAACATTTATATACAATTAAAAATCACTTATTACATACATATACACAGTCATAAAAATCATTGTGGGTGTGTGCTTTAGACAGATGTAAACCTGTACACTATACAAGCATTATGCTGTTATTACACGCTAAAACTGTACAAAATCCCTCAAGGGCCCCTTTTAGATTTAATTCTATAAGCCGCCACTAAAAAACTGGCTACACAGAAAATAACCCGATTGCTACACAAGGACTGTAAATAAATTAAGGCAGGCCTAACCTGGATAAAGCCTGCCTCTCTTAGTAGAGGTGCCAGATATTTCTTCCTGGGGGCCATGTACAAACTACAAAACATAATAAAATGCATGGAGTCCTGCACAGAAAATTCATCACAACTACATGGTGGGCCGCTTTCTGGCTTGCACCATGATTGATAGTTGCCTAGGGAATAGTGAATTAAGTTTAATCTAAATTTAATTAACAAAAATCTATGAAAGGGGTTGGTTACAGTTTTGAGGTAAGGCTCAATTGAAGGTGAAGTTAATAACAAATAATGTAGTCTCACAGTTGGTTTCGTCAGTTCCTGATCTTCCAGATTCAATCTCGCCCTAGCCATAAAATTCTTTTTAGTCCAGATGAGATCCTCTCGCTTGATACTTGCATTATATAAATCTGGACGTCCTAGCTGTGCAAAGGTAAATCTTACCTATTCTAGCCAAGGTATTTTCGTTGCATGGTCTGATGACATAAAATCTGTCAGGTCTTTTATCAGTAAATGTTGGAAAGTATCCATTACATTGTCGTTGCCCAGGGATGGGAGAAAAATGAATTTGGGTTTAAAACAACTATTTGTGCTGAGATCAGATTGGATGTACATAACAGAGGTGCTGGCTATCTAAATTACCCATTGCCACCATCCCCTTTTTTTCTTAGAAAGGGTCAGTAGACCTCAGTGTCTATAAGTGACCTTATGATATATGGTTGATTGAGGATCCCTTTTTTCATTGTATATTTTACTCCTTGCCCAATGCCTCTGAAAGGATGATACTCGTCTATCCCTACTTAAAATACAGAGCTATTTCTTCAACTTTTACCTTGGCCGATTGGTAGCATCAGGCTACCTTTTATAATGGAGTTATCCTGTGTTCCTCAGAACCTGGTCTCTAGATATCATAACAATGGTTCTATCTGACTCACTTAATATGCAAAAGCATATTTTAAAAACACACATTGGAGGTAAAAACATATATTTCCATTTCTGAAAACATTGAATCAATCAAGTATACAATGGTTTCCGCAAAGGTGCTCCGAGATAAGTGCACAAAATGCTTGTGCAGTGGAAAAATAGATGGTTAAAATATAACCAAGAAAACAGAAAACAACATTCACATTCTTTCGATATAAGAGCCTAATCGTAACCATATAGTTTATAAAATTCTCCATAGTTTGAACATTCTAGTTGAGTTTAAAGTACTCTGTGTAACCAACTAGAGTCCTTTGCAAACAGTCCAAGAGTGTAGACATGTTGACGTGTTGACCCACTGAAAAGGTGTGTCAGTTGTACATCAATAGGGTTCTTTTACAGGACAGTTAAAAAGGAATGAACACCTAAGTAACCTGACAATATGAAATCTTAGAGAATGCTCGTGGAATACCCATTGCCAGCACATCCAGGCAAGTCCAAATCGATTTGCAGAAAATTCCAATACATTTTTAAAGAGTCGCATACATCCGCTAATCTTAGTGGATTCAGAGGTCTCATACCAAAGTATGAATTTATTTTATGTGCATCAATCTGCCTTGCCCAGACCCGGACTTGCAAAATGTGAGGAGTTGTATCATCCATTGAATGAGCACCATCAAAGTGAAGAGTTGCATCACAGCATAATGGGAATATATATATTACTGTAGTAACAACTGAAAATACCTTAATGCTTTGGAACTTCAGGATATGGGTTATTAAGTGAAGAAAAAGATTCAACTGTGATGATGCAGATCAGTTGCAAAATATGTAAACAGAAAGTCTGCAATGCCATTCAGGCTAGAAAGACATTAAGGACTACTAAATCCAAGATCACACACCTGAAAGGTATTAATGCTGGATTAATGAAGTATGCCTCATTAAGTGATCATTAATAAATAGATAATTACATTAATGAAGATAAAACATCAGAGACTATGTTTTCTGTTGTAAAGTACACTATATTGATTTTTAAATATAACACACACATGATGCACTGCATCAACAGCCTATGACATGAGTCGACTTACACTTTTCAATACTAAAATAATATGAGAATTTTTTCCCCTCATTTTTTAACATAACAATTTTATTCTATCTCATGGAAACAGCATTGCCGCAGTTGCATAATATAATGACATGATGATTTATCTGAAACCAGGCAATTGACTCGAGGGAAATGAGGAGTGTGACAGAAACCAGCAGACAAGACGTCTGAGATGTGTTAAAAATAAATGCAGACAGCGTTAGAAAAAAAAAGCAAAAAGGGAAGGCAGGTGCGTCACTATTAGGAAAGCGTATGTAAGAGTTCTCATGCAAAAGCGCTTTTATTTCCGAATGAGCTCTTATAAAATGGTGACTTATATTTCTAATATTGCCTAATGTTCAAAGTACTGACCAGATGTGCAAATGTCACTTGTCCTGTAAACTGTAATCACAAATATAAAGCTGCCTTTTACATTGAAAAAGTATGAGATACCTATAATGTATGGGTGAGTGAGATACCTACAAAGCATGGGAGAGTAGGGTACCTACACAGGATGAGTGAGTGTGATACCTACAAGGCATGGATGAGTGCTTTGTGACAGCTATACTTACAAAACGGGCTGTTACTTATCTGATTTTTTCCTATTCGATCCCAATGAGTCCACTTCCGTGGCATAAGTAGTTAGGGCTCATGAAACACTGATACTTTGCTACGTAGTGCACGCAACTAAATAGGACACCCAGTTGGCTGGGGAGTGGGGTGGGGTAATGGTACTGATGGGAGAATTAGTTTGGAGTTATATAGAAAAGTAAGGACAATCTTGGTAGCATTAAAAATAAACGAACAGATATGTGCAATGTGATGTGTACTATGTCCTAGACTGACTGTTGTCTGGAATATCAGGAAGGAAATATTTTGTATGATAACAAATGTGATATTATAGCCAAAATATTGAGGACCAAAATATTTAAAGGTAAGAACATATAGAGAAGTATTGATTGTATAGAAAACCTATACATATTTTAGCTATGCTATTAAGTTAAAATTATATTCCCTACTCGATATTCAGGCGCCAAAACTCTTTGATTGAAATTTTCAACCACTCAGGCACCATTCTTTCATAGCTCCTAAAAGCTCGGTTGTGTGGTTCAGAGTTCTGTTCGCAGATCATGCTTTTTGTTGAATGGTGTAAATCCGTTCAATAGTTCCTGAGAAAATCATAAGTATATCTATAGAAGCTTACCATACTCTGTACTGTACCATGTACTTTACTCTGTACCTTCCACAGCACGAGCTGCATACTGATTGGCTGCCAACTGTCTGTCAACACTCCAAACAAGAAATTGTTGGCAGCCATCTTGTGCCTCGGTAGACTGAGGCACAAGAAAGCAGAAACACAAACGTGTAGAACTCAAAAAGGGGGAAGTGTAGACACACCCTGACACCCTAGGCCTGCTCATGGGGTCCCACAAGGAACCCCAAGCCCAAAAAAAAAGGATGATGTCAACAGTGATGTTATCAGTGATGTCATTTGAGATGTCATCAGTGATGTAATGAGTGATGTCACCGACCATGGCATGAGTGAAATAATATGTGACGTCATCAGGAGTGCATTGCGGACGCGCAAGTTATAGTTAATGGAACTAACTATAACGGGGGAATTTCAATGGTTTTGTATGAGTGAAATGCCCAGCTAACTATAACATGTGTAAAACCTATGATTTTTCAGTGAATTTCTAAGGTTTTTTAAATGCTAATTTTTTACTATAAGGTGGCTGAAACCTACGGTTTTGTCAGTGAACATATGTATTTATTATATTTATTAGAAACAAGAACGTTTTATATAAATACTAGCAGCCTGTCCCAATGTTGTCCGGGTATGAATTGCTGCTGGCCAGTAGTATATTGTTTTGTAGGATTTCGTTTTGATAGCATTTCTTATCTGTGACAGGCCTGTGAAACGCTCCGATTCACAGTTCACTGCTGGTGCACTTAAGAGTGCGCGTTCAGTAGTGTGTGAACTCGAGTTTCCCTACTTTATTTTTCCTTGCAATATTATATAGCGCGAACTCGACAACATGGCATGAGCACAATTTACATTACAGAAGAACACATTCATTTGTGGTGGGCACGGGGAGACAAAGCGATTTGCCTGGAATCACAGGATGTTGAGCTGATCCCGAGATTCGAACGTAGCTCCCCAGCTCTAAAGTTCGCAATTCTAGAACCTGTGGCGGGAGGTGTGTCTTAAAGTGTATGTCGGTGCTGGTCATCAATGAGAGATTGTGGTGTTTAGTCAGACAACATGTTTTGACGTGGCAAAATAGAGAGGTTTTCCATCATTCTCTGTTGATGCTCTTGCTGGGGTATATATATACATGCATTGGGGTGACGCAATTGCCCCAATTGGTTTGCAGCCCATGCATAAAATGGCATTTCTGAGAGCTGGCCAACGTATACTCATGATATTAACTACATATAAATACTCTACAGGTTGATGTGACAACCGACTGTTCGGCGGAGTACCCTGTGTTCAGCTGGTACGAGGGAGCATAGCTGAATAAGGGTAAATTAAGTTGGAAATATAAACTAACATTGAATATTTTTTGCTATGAAAAGTACAAACATTTGGGTGGTCTAGATTATGAACTGGTCGTGATTTTAGTTTTTTTATGTTTATTTTTTCAACTTGGCAGCTTCCTGTTTAAAAGATGTTGGAAGGGGGTGCAGTAACAGAGTATTGACCCTGATGAATCTGCCATAAAGGTTTCTGGGCAGTGAAACATGTTGGTCACAGGTAGTGGTATGCAACTTTAAGCTACCCTCCTTTTTATTTCAACTTCACACACCCGATTCATAAATAAAAGTAGTTTAAGTGGTGTGGTTGTTGATTTTATCCTTCACTCTGTTTTGTTTGTCCAAGGAGCAACGCTCTAAATCTCCTTGATATGCACTTTCTCTCTTTTCTTTTCACTTATTCACCAAAATTCTGGAATAGGAACGGCCGCCTATGATGAGAAAGGGGCCACGTCTCTGGTAAACATCTGACCAGATTGCCCCGAGGGTGTTCGCCCGTGAGGTGCCTTCCTCTCCGCCACACATTTTTTCACTTATTATTTTGGTACATGTGTGGGTCTGTGTATGGTCCTAAACAGGGCTGACATTTTTGGTTGCGCCGAGTTGAAAAATTACGAACCCCCCACAATCAGTGATAACAACAGACTAAAAATGTCTGTTTTAGGACGGTAAGGCATTAGAGACAACAAACACCTTAATATAGAAATAATATCGGGTGCTCTTCCCAAATTTTACTTTTGAGATTTTGAGCTGATCAAAGTCGCATGCCTGCTAGATAATTACTAACATGAGTCCCGGGTTTTGGGAATCTTTTTGATTGCATCAATGAGAGAGACCTGTGCATTTTTCAAATGGGTGGTAAAAAAATATGAGTATGTTCCTGGAGATGTGGGCCGCCGTGCCACCAATGTACTTACCGGGGGAGGGTAAACACCCATTATTCCGCAACTTTCTTTCCGCATACCATCACTCCGCATACTTTCATTACGAAAGTACCATGACTCCGCAATGCCATTATAACGCATGGCATTACATTTTATATACTTTTACCTCGCATGCATTTACAACAAAATTTGTTGTAAATGCATGAATGGTAAAAGCATGTTTTTTTTTAATGTTTGGATAAGGTAAGTATGGGTATAGGGGTATATGTTTTGGGGTACTGAGGTATATGTTTTGGGGTTGGGTATTTTAAGGGTTCAGATATAGTTTTGGGTTATGGGGTACAGGGTTCGTTTGAGGGTTTAGGGATAGGTATGGGTTTTGGGGTACGGGGTATTTTTAGGGTTCAGGGCTAGGTTTGGGTTTTGGGGTATAGGGGTATTTTTAGTGTTCAGGGGTAGGTTTGGGTTTTGGGGTACATGGGTATTTTAAGGGTTCAGGGCTAGGTTTGGGTTTTGGGGTACAGAGGTATTTTTAGGGTTCAGGGCTTGGTTTGGGTTTTGGGGTACAGGGGTATTTTAGGGTTCAGGGGTAGGTTTGGGTTTTGGAGTACAGGGTTATTTTTAGGGTTCAGGGTTAGGTTTGGGTTTTGGGGTACAGGGGTATTTTTAGGGTTCATGGGTAGGTTTGGGTTTTGGGGTACAGGGGTATTTTAAGGGTTCAGGGCTAGGTTTGGGTTTTGGGGTACAGGAGTATTTTAGGATTCAGGGGTAGGTTTGGGGTTTGGGGTACTGTGGTATGTTTAGGGTTCAGGGCTAGGGTTGGGTTTTGGGTTACAGGGGTATTTTTAGGGTTCAGGGGTAGGTTTGGGTTTTGAGGTACAGGGGTATTTATAGGGTTCAGGGCTAGGTTTGGGTTTTGTGGTACATAGGTATTTTTAGGGTTTAGGGATAGGTTTGGGTTTTGGGGTACAGGGTATATTTATAAGGTTAAGATGGGTTAGTGTTTAAGTGTGTTGGGGTATTTTAAGGAGTAAGGGTGGGTTATGATTATGGGGTGCAGGGGTATTTAAAGGGAGCAGGGTGGGATTAGCACACGATATGAGACATGGCATGAAGGGCGGAACGTACCACACGCCCCCAGCACACGCCCACAGCACAACGCAGACACGCCCACAAGGGACTACTTTGCTGGCACGGTTCTTTTGCCTTTTAAATGTATATGGTGGGCGTCTGCATAGCCTATGTCCTTCTGCTACAACTGCCCTTTCCAACGCTGTAGTGGGTGTTGTGATTGGTGCTGTGGTTCCTGAGATTACCCGCCTCAAAGCTTTGGGCTCTCTCTTTATTATATTAGTATGGATATATATTTCGTCTTCACACATACTGTTCTCTCAGTACAGAACAAGTTGTACTCCCAGGTTGTTATTCCAATATTTCTTTATGGAGTCTATCATGAAATTGGTTTGAAACATAAAGATATATAAATACATAGCATTGTAGTGCTTCATGCTGAAATGTTATTTTTAAATGCTTTAATTAATGGGTGTTTAATGTACCTGCAGGAGTTAGGATTCTATGTACAAAATGTGCCCATAGGTTTGTATACTCATAAAAAGCCTGGACGGTTAATAGGGTTGTTCAGATCATATATATTGCGGTCATCACTGGGTAGATATAGTTAGGAACACGATTCCATAGGAAAAGCATTTTTTGGTTTGCTAATAAAACTTTCCCAAAAAAGTCTCATCACCTCAGCTTCTTCTTGAAAAGTTTTGGGGTCATACATCAAGCAGGGCCGATAAAAGGAGTGTTAAAAAATATCAACAACGATGTGGTGGCAGCCATCTTAGGACTTGGGACTTAGTCTTTGTCATGGATTTTTAATTTTTTTAAAGATTTTTTTTTAATTTTATTTTTTAAAGGTTTTATATAGTGCTGGCTAGACCCAGAGGTATCAGCGCGCTTTACATGAGCATCAGATCATAGTTACAGGTTACATCGTTACAAAGGTTACACAGTTATTAGAGCATGGCAACATAGCTACTTGTAAGGTCAAGATAAACAATAAGCACAAATACATAAGGGGAAAAGCAGGCAAGGGGAAAGATTCAGGGGAGGGGAAGGAGCTGGGGAAGTAGACAGATAATGAAGGCGAGAAAGAGGAGGGGAGGTTGAAGGACACTACATGGAAAGAGGAGGGGAAGGGCGATGGGGATACAAACCGGTAGACGAGTCATAGCAACGTCCAAAGTCCAGTAAGCTGTGATCCCAGGGGAAGTGGTATCACTTCCCTATCTCTTTTGCGGGAGGCTCCCTTTACGCAGTGGACTCTCTCAGAGGGGCTCTGAGACTCCAAGGCCTACATACTGGATCCTTTCCCAAAAAGGGGAGAGGGAGTGCTTTTGCAAAGGGTTTCCAAACCATACCTCAGCTGTGAGTGGCTCCCTTGGCACAGTTGAGAATCCAGAGTATACATATTGGATCTTTCCCCAACAAGGGGAGAAGGAGTGCTTAGTCAAAGGGCACACAAGATAGGGGGCTAGGCAGACTAGCAGGCAAGGTGAGAGATTCAGGGGCGAGGGGATAGGAGCTAGGGAAGTAGACAAAGAGAGAAAGAGTACTAAATGGGAACATATTATATAACGCTGGCTGGACCCGAAGGAATCAGAGCGCTTTACATGAGGAACAATAATGTTGCAATTTACATCAGTTAAAAGTTACATAAGTATCAAGAAAAGCATTTAAAGAACATAGGGGACAAGGTGACTGGAGCAAGGAGGGGTAAGGGGATAGGGTAAAGGGGTAGGAGGAAGATAGGATGTAGAGACAAGGGGAAAATCTGCCAAAGGTCCGGCTGGGTAGGTGACGGCAGGGGGGGAGTCCACAACCTATCTCATCTTTAGCTACATGGTAGGTCCACCGGGCATCAGCCAAATTGCTGGGTCTCCACAGTCTAGGGTAAGTTACGCAGGTTCCAAGTCCTGATGTGTAAGCAGGTTTGGGGATAGGTTCAAGGTCAGGTCAATGTCCAATTGTTGTCCCAGGGAATAAAACAACGTGGAGGGGACCACTATGGAAGCCATCTTGGGGTCAGGCAGGGGACTGTACTGTACACTGGTACACTGGTGGCCATCCTAAGGTCAGGCATCTGGCAGTTAGAGTCAATATCCAGGACAGCGGCCGCCAGAGAATAACAAATCCAGCGTGGGAACAGGCCTCCCAAGGCCCTGTCAGGACAGCAATTCGTCCCCACAAAAGTGCTCCTATCTTGGGGAACTGCTTTGGTTCACCACTGCATGGCCAGGCTTGCGCACCACTGGGCAGGTCGGGCACTCTCACTGTGTATGCCAATTTCCCATGCTCGCGCTGTTATAGGCTGGCTATCTCGCCGTGAAGAGCTCACAATGCCCCCTTTCCTGTCAACAACCTCGTGGAATTAGTATGTCGCTGTCGGCGGCTGCAGCTCGTCGTATCGGCCCTCCATGGCAGCTGCCATTTTGTGGTTGTTGGACTCTCGCCAGAGGCGCTCAAACGCTGTTCATGGAGCCGCTCTTCCATGCCGCCAGAGTCAGGGCAGCCTCAGAGAGCAAGCGCAAGCAGTGCTGGAGTTGGCTCAGTGTTATGAAGTACTGCACCTCCGCTCTGGACATTGTGGGGATGCCCTGCCAATCTAGGCCTTGTGAGGCGAGGGTCCCAAATGGACCTGCCCTGGGGCCAAAACTTATTTTGCTTAAATGTTACCACAATTTTGAGCTTAATCCTCAAATCAGAGGTACATTTTTTTTAAAGCGCAGGATTCTAAAGATCAGAAAACAACTACATGGTGGACTTTTTATCATAAGTACCTAGTGTACAACATCTCTCTACGCCAGGTAGGAACCCCAATCTGCTAATATACCATAAGTGTTACTAATATATATATAAACAATGAGCTTTATATGTAGTGGACATCAGAAGGTTGTCTCGGATGCACACACATGGTGGTAGCACAACTGATGGGATTGGGTGGGTCACTGATTGGAAGTGTTACTGCTTCGGAACTGTGACCAATTCCACTTTTTAGAATGTAATGTATTGTGATTGTTGCCACTTGGCAATTATGCTTCTTGTAATTCAATCAATCAATCAATCAGTCATTTGTTAAGCGCACTACATACCCGTGAGGGTCTCAAAGCGCTGGGGGGGGGGAAGGTGGGGGCTGCTACTGATCGAACAGCCAGGTCTTTAGTATCCTCCTGGAGGTCAGCAGGTCTTGGGTCTGTCGTTGGCTCAGTGGGAGGGTGTTCCATGTCTTGGTGGATAGGTGGGAGAAGAATCTCCCACCGGTGGTTGTTCTTCAGATGTGCGGGGCGGTGGGGAGTGAGAGGTCGGCGGAACGTAGCTGGCGGTTGGGGGTGTAGAAGGAGAGCCGTCTGTTGAGGTGGGCTGGGCCGGTCTTGGGGAGTGCCTTGTGTGCGTGGATGAGGAGCTTGAATGATATCCTCTTGTTGACGGGGAGCCAGTGCAGGTTTCTCAGGTGGGGGTGTTGTGGCCGTGTCGTGGTACATCGAGGATCAGTCATGCTGGGGCGTTTTGGATGCGTTGTAGTCGATTGATGAGCTTGGTCGGGGCTCCCGCGTGCAGGGCGTTTCCGTAGTCGAGTCTGCTGCTGATGAGGGCCTGGGTGACTTTCTTATATCTGTCGGAATCCATCTGTAGATCTTGCGGAGCATGCGGAGGGTGTTGAAGCAGGAGGAGGAGACGGCGTTGACTTGCTTGGTCATTGAGAGCGTTGAGTCGAGAATGATTCCCAGGTTGCGTGCATGGTCGGTGGGGTCGGGGCTGGCCCCAGTGGCGGTGGCCACCAGGAGCTGTCCCAAGATGACGGGTTGGAGCTGAGGATGAGGACCTCCGTCTTGTTCGAGTTCAGCTTCAGACAACTGATCTTCATCCAGTCGATGACGGCCTTCATTCCTTCACGGAGGTTGGTTTTGGCGGTGATGGGGTCCTTGGTGAGGGAGAGGATCAGTTGAGTGTCGTCGGCGTAGGCGATTATGTTGAGGTTGTGCTGTTGGGCTACGTGTGCGAGCAGGGCCATGTAAATGTTGAACAGTGTAGGGCTGAGGGATAATCCGTGGGGTACGGAGCAGATGATCTCGAAGGTTTCGGAACGGAACAGAACGGGGGAGGCGGACGCTCTGGGTTCTGCCGGAGAGGAAGGAGGTGGTCCATTCCAGAGCCTTGTCTCAGATCCCTGCGGCGTGGAGGCGTGCGCGTAATGTGCGGTGGCAGACGGTGTCGAAGGCGGCAGAGAGGTCTATGAGGATGAGTGCTGCAGTCTCCACAGGGTCCTGATGTCGTTGATGGTGGCGATGAGGGCAGGCTCGGTGCTGTGGTTGCTGCGGAACCCTGACTGGGAAGGGTCCAGGATTCTGTTCTCTTTGAGGTAATGGGTTAGCTGTATGTTAACAATTTTCTCGATGACCTTGGCCGGGATGGGGGAGTAGACAGATGGGTCTGAAGTTCTTGAGGTCTCTTGGGTCTGCCTTGGGTTTTTTGAGTAGGGCATTGATCTCGGCGTGTTTCCAGCTCTCTGGGAAGGTCGCGGTCTCAAGGGAGAGATTTAATTAGGGGGCATGACCCGCTCGCCACGTGCAAGCCTTTGGATTTAACAGCGAATATTGCATTTGGAGGTGAGAAAGGGAACTGTAGGGGAGCCGAAGTAGGCTGTTACCTCCGTTTGGCAGGTTCTGACATTGACATTGTGGGGCTACTTGCGAGAGGATTTTTCGTGCACCAGCTTTGTCTTACTGGCCATACTTGCCTGTTAACACCATTCCTGAGCTTGCTGTATGAATGACATCACTGTAACTTTATTGACACTTTACCGTGGCTCTGAATTGAGTTATGGGAAATTAAGTCTGGGGGCAGTGAGGCACTTACCATCATCAATGTCACCTGGGACACTGGACACTGCACTCACGTGCTTTGAATATATATATATATATATATATATATATATATATATATATATATATATATATATATTCACTGAAAAAAACCATAGGTTTCACACCAGTTATAGTTAGGAATTAGCATTTAAAAAACCTATTAAATTCACTGAAAAAAACATAGGTTTCACACCAGTTATAGTTAGCTGGAAATTTTACTGATATAAAACCATTGAAATTCCCACGTTATAGTTAGTCGGACTCACTATAACTTGCGCGTGCAATGCACTGCTGATGACATCACATATTACATCACTCATGACATGGTCAGTGACATCACTCATGACATCACTGAT
Organism: Lissotriton vulgaris; assembly: GCF_964263255.1. Taxonomy (NCBI): domain Eukaryota; kingdom Metazoa; phylum Chordata; class Amphibia; order Caudata; family Salamandridae; genus Lissotriton; species Lissotriton vulgaris. Next base: position 122,808,946 of record NC_141691.1, on the reverse strand, counting down.
GATACCGTCCTTGTGACAGAGTGACTGACCTCCTTTCACTGTAAAGTAACCCTTGAAACACATATTCAAAAATAGAAACTAATATTTTCAAAAAAGTGAAGATATCTATACCAGTTGCAACAACCAATTCAGTAATTCCACCATTTATATACACATCCACTCATTCATCAACAGTTCTAAATAGTCAGTCATACATATACTCACTCATCATATGTAGTGAGACACCTATACATCCGTTAACACACCGACAGTCTTCCAAAAGTTGCTCATACACATACTCACACATGCAAATAAACTATTGAACATCAATTTTTTAGCATATACAGCTATACACACTCTATCACCTTACTTCTAAAGAAACTTACACATACTTACTCTCTTAAAAAATCACTTATAGAAACACATACTTATTAAAACAAGAATTCTTTCAATCTCTCACTCTCATATATACTCACTTATATACATCAATACTCACATATACTAGATTAAAACATATGTAGTTACTGATAAAGACACTAGTAAGACAGTCATTCACTTACTAACACATACATATACACACTCATTCACCCATACAGTCCGGCACATATGCTGTCTTTAAAACACATACAAACAGTGAGTCAGTCATTTATGCATCTATGTGCTAAGTAACACTCCCACCAAACCATATAGACACTCATACTGATACTAATAAAAATATCTAATAACCCATATACATACGCATGTAGCTACTTACCAACACATGTAGCCACTTATACACAAAGTGAAACACTAATATATATATTTAAATATTTAAACATAACTCACTAATATTTATTTTTCAGAAAGACACATATTCACTGGATGGTGTCATCAGTGATGTCATGAGTGATGTCACTGACCATGTCATGAGTGATGTAATATGTGATGTCATCAGCAGTGCATTGCACGCGCAAGTTATAGTGAGTCCGACTAACTATAACGTGGGAATTTCAATGGTTTTATATCAGTAAAATTTCCAGCTAACTATAACTGGTGTGAAACCTATGGTTTTTTCAGTGAATTTAATAGGTTTTTTAAATGCAAATTCCTAACTATAACTGGTGTGAAACCTATGGTTTTTTTCAGTGAATTTCAAAGGTTTTTTTAATGCTAATTCCTAACTATAAGTTTCACTTTATAAATAAGACTGTTAGCACTCTAGTTGTTCTTTTTAACACTCTGGTACATTCTGTCATTGGGCTACAGTTGGGCTACATCTAGTTGAATTTTGGGCTACATTTACAATTTTTGATCTCTGGTGGCCATCTTTGGGCTACATTGGGCTACTTTGGGCTACATTTGGGCTACATTTTGGCTCTAACATATATTAAGCCCAATGTAGCACAATACATATTTTTATAAAGTTAATTTTTTTACAAACCACTTCAGAATAGGGCTACCTGTCCCTACAATTTTCCCATTTTTTTTTTTTTAATTTTTGGGGGGAGCGCTCCCAGAGCGCGCCCCGGAGTGCGCCCCGAAAAGCGTATTTCTGAAAAGCGCCCCCGGGCGCGCTCCGAGGAGCGTCTCGTGAGCGCCAATATCGCAAACGAAAACATGATTGTGACGTTCGCGTAGCCGCGACCGCGTGATACGCACGGCGTAAGCGCACCCGGAAGTACTCGCGCGAATACGATCGTGCAACGTAGGCATCTGACACGCTTACGCGGCGCGCCTCTGGCCGCGCCCCGCGGCGCGTCGCGTAAGCGCGTCGGGTCATGTGACCAGAAAATAACACTTTTCATTGGTTCATAACAGTTTTGGTTTCATAATGATGAAGCCCATGGTCATGTGACCTGTAAATAACACTTTTCATTGGTTCAATAATTATTTTTTTCTAAATTTAGAGAAACCCACCCATTTCTCTCACTATTGATTTTCACTTGGAGAGAGCAAGAGGTGTTTTGTGAATTCTCTACTCATTAATTTTCCTGATCTACAGCAATGGCTGCAAGGGAGTCCTCCAGCAGTGATTCAGATGGATTTGTGCAAGAGGACCCTCCTCACCAGAAAACAAAGAACCACTTCATCTGGAAATTTTATGACATCCCTGAAGGACAAAAAAAAGTTAATGCAAGTAAAGTAACTTGTAAAATATGTGGAAGTATTTTATCCAGAGGCAATCCTCTAAAAAAATACAGCTTTGGAAATGCCAATTTAATTAGGCATGTCAAAAGAAGACACCCCAACAATTACTCCAGGGAGAGTGTCAGGGAGCTGGCAGAGAAGGCACGAAGAGATGGCAGCAGCACCTCCACTGGTGGAGCAACACCTTCAGGTTCAGCACGTGCAAGAATGGTCCCTAACATCCAGCCGGTATTTGCAGGAATAAAATGTTTATGCACAAACTGTGACGAACTACTCTGTTACGGGGAGCAGAGCGTTGAACTCATTGCAATAAAGAAACAGGAACACCAATGCTCTCCCCGTCCCTAAATTTTCTCATTTTTTTGCTCCTGTTGAGCATTTTCTGAATCCCTGTTTTTGTTTTTCCCCTGAAAAAAAAACAAAAAAAATATAAAATCGTTTCAAAAAGTATAAAAAAAATATAAAACAACAAAAACAAAAAAAAAGTTCTTTTCAGAACTACCTCCAATTTATAAAAAAATGCTATTTTTTTTAAAAAAAAAGTGCCATTCTTTTTCTCAATCGTACGCTCACCGGTGCGCGTACCAGGCGCTCCCTCGGCGCAAATTTAAAAAAAAAAATTTTGGGGGGCCCCGTACGGCTTTTTTATGACCCCCACATCAAACCTAGGGGGTCAGGGGGGGTGTACCCTGCCCCCTTTTGCTCATTTCCCCCTTTGATTTTTACCACCTCAATCCTACCGAGGTACAAGATGGCGGCCGCTGCGGACTGTTTCGAATGTTTACAGACACCCGAGAGCCAATCAGCTTTCCATGCGCACCTCGCGTGTCGCGCCTGGAGCGCACTCCGGTGCGCGCACCTGTGCGCTGCTATAGATATATATATTTTTTTGAACCTTAATTACTCAAAATCCACTGGAGCACATATCTTGAGACATAGCAAAGGCACATCGGGCTACCAGTCCCTACAATTTTGCCAAATTTGGTGGAAATACATTCAGCCGTTCGGGCTAAAAGTGACATCGACCGCCCTATGGAAATTAACATGGGGAAAACGCGTTTTGGGACCCCCCTTTTATCTCGGCCCCCGCTTAACGTATCCCCCCCAAACTTTCAGGGAAGGACCGGAACCCCGCGAGGCCATTTTCAGGAAATTTTCAGGCAGATTCGTCAACCGGCGCCAAAGTTATTCCAAATAGAATTTTCAGATTTAACATTGAAAAAAATCCTAACTATAACTACCTACTGGCGACCGCCAGTAGGTAATATATATATATATATATATATATACACATACATTAGGTAATATATATATATTACCTACTGGCGGTCGCCATTAGGTAGTTAAAGTTAGGAACTATTTTCCATAGGAAATCAGCAAAATTCTATTTGGAATAACTTTGGCACAGGTTGACGAATCTTCGCGAAATTTTCAAAACTGGTGGGGTGCTTCGGTCCACTCTTATCCTGAAAGCATTGGGGTTAATTCATGAAGTGGGGGCTGAGAAAAAGGGGGTCCCAAAACGTGTTTTCCCCATACAATTTTCCATAGGTATCGTAAAAGTCAGACAAGGTGGACGCGCCTTATCATTTATAGGTCCGACCATGTGGAACAAACTTCCATCCGACCTAAGACACAACACCAACCATTTGTGCTTTAGGAAAACCTTAAAAACACATTTGTTTCAGGAAGCATAACTCTTCCTGTGGTACTCCACAGAGGCAACGCATCCCTGTACTTACGCGAGCAAAGCGCGGAGATACCCCATGGGTCGATTCTGGCGCGATACAAGCAACTAAATAAATAAAAATAAATAAATAAATCGTTCATTGCGGCTACAGCCCAAACAGCTGGACAGAATTACATCAAATTTGGCAAAGTTGTAGTCCTTGGTTCAGACTCGTGCCGTTCGCTTATATGGTGTACATTTGTTCAGTAGTTCCTGAGAAAATGACAATTAAAAGTACCTATATATCTATGGCCTCGGTGGATGCGTGCATCGTGGGCGGACTATAAGCTCACCGTCCCGATCACGGGCTTAATGCTGATTGGCTGTCAAGTGGTTGTCAACATTCGAAACCAGGAAGTGTTGGCAGCCATTTTGTGCCTTGTTATAAGCGAGGATTTAGAAATTAGTGGAACAAGTGTTCAAAATATATAAATGGGGCAGGTAAGAAATATTTTTACCCTCTAGACTTGCTCAGGGGGTCCCAGAAGGACCCATAAGGCCCCAACATTTTTTTTTAAAACAGAGAAATGTGTGCTGGGTGCATGAATTCACCGTAAAAAAGATAAAAACGAAGAGCGGGCTCCTGTGCTTATTTAAAAATTAGCTACCTGGGATGGTCAAACACTGGGGACTAAAATATTACATTTGATGGTGGTCTAGAGGGGCCCTGTAGCCCAGGGACTGGCATTCCTCGTTGCTACAAAATAAATGGGTGAGGGAGCTCAAAGGTCCGTCTAAGACCTGGGGATTACCACCCTCCGGGTATTTTTATATTTTGGGAAGGGGGCCACATGGTCTCCATTCTTGAGCAGTCGAAAGCCTTGGGGAACACTACCTCCCAGGATTGTCTCCTGCTGTGTTTTGGGGTGCTTACCCTCGGGACACTGCTGTTTGCTATGACAGGGCGGGATTTGAGGTCCCGCTGTATCATAGCAAACTTGAGGGCATATTAACAAGTGCTATTTCACTGCGATTTAAAAAAAAAAGCCAAAACTGCGGGGAAAATGATATCGCCCTATTCACTAGGTAACGCTAAAATGCATTAATGCATGTTTGCAGCCGGTTTCCTAAGGACTCGCCTCGTATCTCCAATGAGTTGCAATGTAGGCATTCCCAGAGGCAAGGTAGGTGTTCCTATGACAATATAACATGGAAGAGGGAGGTAGGACAGCAGTGTTGTATTTACAAGGGGGCCCTGGATTTGAGGACCAATAGCAAGACTCTTGCTAATTGCGGTTTATGTCGGATCCTAACATCTGTTCTGAAGTTAAGTTAAACATGTATAATATGCGAGGTGGATTGATGTGTTAAGTGCACAGTCTTATATTAACAAGGTTTTCACTTGCGAACATGAATTTTCGCTGTATTTCTCGCGATATTGGGGGCACATATACAAGGACAGTGTTAAAATTATCGTTGCTTTAGTGTTAGGAAAGTGTTGTTACATTTGTCCTGGAAGCATAAGCGGAGTGGGTTGGACTAACGAATGCCTGTGCTGCACAAGGCTGTGAACCATGATTCCAGAGCTATGGGCGTGGTTCCGCCGTGAGATATATGAGAAATCAACTGATTCGGGTGTCCATGTTGTCACCTGGGTCTTAAACGCAAATGTGTCATTATATCTATAAAGTACCACAGCATGGCCAACATGGAAGGTACAGGATATCACTGACCCTATATTCATCCATAGTTGCACACATAAAGATGGTGGACATGACGTATTTCTGCGAATATGAATGTTTGTTGTACATTCAGTGGAGTGTTGTAGCTGTAGTAATACAGGTCTATGAAAGCTTTAGGATGCAGTTTTTGGCACATGAAGGGCATATAATATATATACATATGTGGGAATTCAGGTACACTGTCGAACTTGGTGCTGGAAATCAGTGTTCGAGCCTCCGAGTCGCATCCACATCCTGTTATTGAAGAGGTATGACGCAATCTACACCTGCCTGAAAATGTACGGTAAATACGGTGCTCATGTAAATTTCTGATACAGTTTTGGGTTGACAACGTGCTATATAAATTTGCACACACTCCCTTTTTCTCAGCGAACACTATTTTCTATTCAAAACTTTTTTAAAGTGTTGCCCCAAATTCTTATTAATATAAGAGGGAATGATTTACTTTCAGATAAAGTAGAATAGAAGTGCTACTACAAACACTCCCTCACTACTTCATCTTTCTATTTTGTTTTTTGTACATTTCTTTTCAATTACTCTTTATGAAAACATTGTGACTGTTAAAAAGTATTATTTTATTATTTGTTAGTTGACATTAATATTTTTTTTCATTTTTACTGCTTGCAATGATAATCCTCCAGTTCCTCATGAGTGAAAATACGTCACAGTACTACACAATATACATACTGATCAACCCATTTTCACTCTAGAAGAAAAAGAGAATTACTTAATCATTTTTTTTTATTTGTACATATTTCAAGCCTTCTTTTTTATGCGTCTTCGGAGTATTTTCAATTTGCGACGATAATACATGAACTGTTCTTACGTCATTTCGTTTCTAAAGTACAATTATACTTTTGCACGCTACATTTAGAAATCATAATAATATACTTGTGTTAGAAAAATATATAAAGCATAAACTTATACCATTAATTTACCTCTCTTTAAAATTCTTTCCCCCTTCCATCGACATACATCAAACTCCTCTGGAGGGAAAATAATGGTTTATATATTACAATATATACCTTAACTTTATGTTCCCTCTGAGGAAATGGACGTTAAACTGAAGATGAATCTGACGATCATAAACTTTATCTTGCTCATAGTTTGGTCACCCGTAATTACATCACAGAAACAAAACTAATCATCCTACAGGTGTGGTTTATATACGTTTTTGTTATTCAAGTCAACATGGAACCAATTTAGTGCTCCTCTCATTTTTTTTGTCACGTTTTTCAGTTGACACATGCTCACATTTCCACTGTTGAACTTGCGCATGTGTTTTTGTAAACGTGAAACTTGTTAAACTGTTTTAGTTTAGTTTTATATCCTCATCCTCAATTTCGTGCAGACAGACAGTTTCAAGTACACTGTCCCCCTATAAGTCGGAAGTACGATCACTCAAGCATGGGGTTCCGCCGGGTTCGATCTTGAGCCCTACATTTTTCAATCTACATATGGAGCCCCTTGCCAAGATAGTAGAGACTTATGGGGTGGATATAGTGTCCTACGCGGATGATACCCAATTGGTGGTGACACTGTCCCAGCCCTCTGAAGAAGCCTCAGCAAATTTCTCGGCATGGCTAGGCAAACTAGCTGGCTGGATGAATAATAACTGCTTACGCCTTAACGCAAATAAAACGGAGCTTCTTGTCCTGGTGGAAAGCACCATCTATCTGGTCCTCCGCGTGGTGGCCACCGGAACTAGGTTCCATCCCGATACCCTCGGAAAGAGTGAAAAACTTAGGGGTCAGACTGGACACTAATCTGTCCTTTGAACACCACATTAGAGGGGTGGCAGGTAAATGCTACAGCATCCTGAAAACCCTGCGTAAAACCCTAGACTCCCTCCCTACAACCAGTAGGAGAACTTTGATTCATACCCTTGTGACTCCCCACCTAGACTACAGCAACTCACTGTATATGGGCTTGAGTAAAAAAGGTCTCCATCGTTTACAGTGTGTGCAGAATGCAGCTGCCAGACTGGCACTGAACTTATCTAGAAAGTCCTCAGGGACACAAGCCTTAGCAACCCTTCACTGGTTGCCTATTCGTGAGCGCATCGTATTCAAAACAATGTGTATGGCTCATCGTATTGCCCAAGTGAAGGGGCCAATCTATCTCCAAAAACTACTGAGCAAGTATCAACCCAAGCACCAGTTGAGATCTCTTAGGTAGTATGCTTTTCCAAGTACCCAGAATCTACCGGGCGTGTATGGGGGGTAGATCCTTTAACACCTTGGCTGCTAGGGGGTTTTCCCCTCCTGTGCTGAAAATTGAAATAGTCCATGGATCATGACAAGGTCAACTCGTCATAAGCACAGCTCAACCGTGCCTCATGACGAGCTGGCCTTGTCATGAGCATGGAAGGGGTTAAATATCTGGCCAGCAAACAATGGAATGCTTTACCCATTGAACTCAGTATGGAACCATCGGAGACAAGGTTCCATCAAAAACTAAAAACACATCTTTTTCCGAAATTATGAGACTCTCTGACAGACCCCAGTCATTTGTAATTTCTTTGATACGGCTCACTTTACTGTCTACACAGCGCGGGGACACACTGTTTCCTAGTGTAACCAGGCGCTATACAAGCTGTTTTTATTATTATTATTATTAATTTTATTATTATTATTTTTATTATTATTATTATTATTATTATTATACGTATTTGCTCTTTCTTTTTCTTTTAATTCTTTCCCTCTTTTATTATACAAGTATTAAAATAAATACATTTGTATTTATTTTTTAAAACAAGTATATTTATTGGTTACTGTGTACAGTTTCTGTCCACAATTTTAATACACTTCCCCACCCAAAACTCCTATTATCCTTATTTTTTTTTAAAGTTGCAATTCGATTTCTTTTATTTTATTTGAGTATTAAAATAAATACATTATTGTTGATGTGCGAGTTCCTTCCCTTATACACAGTTGATTGCCACATCTCTGAACATCTGGAGTTACCTGGTGGGCTAGTTGACCCCCCAGGGACCCACAGGATTGAGTAGGAATTAATTCTCTAATTTAAAACGCGCCACAGGGCGTGTTTGCAGACATGTCACCTCAGGCCACGTCCCCTTCCTTCACCACTGTGCCACGTTACGGGTTATAAGTTGGGGAATGAATTCTCTTTCCATACTGAGGGTCCCTGAGGGCCAAATAGCCCAACAGGTATCTCCTGTATGCGCCAGGGACCTGCGTTGCAGACAGGTGTTCAGAGGCCACGCCCCTTTTTAAACCTCTCTGTATCACACAGCTCTGTGGCGCTTATTGGAGGTACCTAGTGGGCTACCTTAGGGACCCCTAAAATCAGCCGAACTACGAATTCCGATTTACTCACCTGTTATCAGGAGATACCTCCGTGCTGCATCTTTGAGCCCAGTACTGATCCGGAAAAGTAATTCTAACTTAACTTAAATTTCCTTCCATAGGCAAACATTGACTGGTTTCACTTGGAAATTCTTCTAAGTGTGGAGTTTTCAAACTTTAAAATATTCACATAAAATCATTCGAACAACGAATTCCGATTTACTCACCTGTTATCAGGAGAGAATCCAGTGCTGCATCTTTTAGCCCAGCACTGACCCTGAAAAGTAATTCTAAGCGTACTTACGAATAACTTGTATTTCTTTCCATACAAATCCATTGTCTGGCTTTCACAAGAAAAGTTTCTAAGCGTCGATTTTCAAACACTACAAATATTTCTTAAAAATCGCCAGTATAACTTAAACGTATTCTTTAACTGTTTACAGGATATGCACAAGTGCTAGATCCAGTATCCACCACTGAGTAAGAAAGAGTAGCGATAACACTACTTACCTGCTACGTGAATTTCCTCCCGTAGGATAACATTGGTGATTCTATGTGAAAAAGTTTCTAAGTGCCAACTTTTAAAATAGAATAATATTCCTTAAAAACACTACTGTAACCAAAACGATTTTACTCATTTGTTTACAGGAGATGTCCTAGGACTGAATCTAGGATCCATTCCGGTGGTTAGAAAAGTAATACATAAAGTAACTAATTGCATTTAACTAGAATATCCCACTAAGCTCAATGTTGCGTTGTGTTTGAAATTGTGTTGCTCATTGCAACAACTGTAACTACTGTACTTAAAAGACTATTGCCTATTTGCAAAGTATTTAAACTAAAGTAATTCATTCTGAGAAAAATATTTTGTAATGTAATGTATAATGTAATTATAATGTAATTTAAAAAATAAAAAATCTAAAAATAAATAGTGTAAAACAGTGTAGTAAATCAGTATAAAAAAATAAATATAACAATTAATCAATTCAAAAATTGTCATTTACAAAACCTTTGAAATTCACTGAAAAAACCATAGGTTTCAGACATGTTACTTATACCTTGTTGATTTTAAAAACTTGTTTGGTGTATACTGTGTCACTGCCCCCCCCCTCCCTTCACTTGATCGTGCCTTTGTTGGGCTGATCGCTTCTCTTTGCCCAAAGCAGCAGAGCTAATCGCCGCAGCGGGAACGCCCAGATTCGCCGCCAACAGCCAGTGAGCCGGTCTTTTGGCCACGCCCACTCGCTCGAGGCCACGCCCTCTTTGACTACTTAAACAGAGCTGATCACGAGCTCTGGTCAGATCACTACTCCTGAGGCACAGCCGGGAGCGCTTTTTAAAACTTATACCTTGTTGATTTTAAAAACTTGTTTGGTGTATACTGTGTCACTGCCCCCCCCCCTTCCTTCACTTGATCGTGCCTTTGTTGGGCTGATCGCTTCTCTTTGCCCAAAGCAGCAGAGCTAATCGCCGCAGCGGGAACGCCCAGATTCGCCGCCAACAGCCAGTGAGCCGGTCTTTTGGCCACGCCCACTCGCTCGAGGCCACGCCCTCTTTGACTACTTAAACAGAGCTGATCACGAGCTCTGGTCAGATCACTACTCCTGAGGCACAGCCGGGAGCGCTTTTTAAAACTTATACCTTGTTGATTTTAAAAACTTGTTTGGTGTATACTGTGTCACTGCCCCCCCCCTCCCTTCACTTGATCGTGCCTTTGTTGGGCTGATCGCTTCTCTTTGCCCAAAGCAGCAGAGCTAATCGCCGCAGCGGGAACGCCCAGATTCGCCGCCAACAGCCAGTGAGCCGGTCTTTTGGCCACGCCCACTCGCTCGAGGCCACGCCCTCTTTGACTACTTAAACAGAGCTGATCACGAGCTCTGGTCAGATCACTACTCCTGAGGCACAGCCGGGAGCGCTTTTTAAAACTTATACCTTGTTGATTTTAAAAACTTGTTTGGTGTATACTGTGTCACTGCCCCCCCCCTCCCTTCACTTGATCGTGCCTTTGTTGGGCTGATCGCTTCTCTTTGCCCAAAGCAGCAGAGCTAATCGCCGCAGCGGGAACGCCCAGATTCGCCGCCAACAGCCAGTGAGCCGGTCTTTTGGCCACGCCCACTCGCTCGAGGCCACGCCCTCTTTGACTACTTAAACAGAGCTGATCACGAGCTCTGGTCAGATCACTACTCCTGAGGCACAGCCGGGAGCGCTTTTTAAAACTTATACCTTGTTGATTTTAAAAACTTGTTTGGTGTATACTGTGTCACTGCCCCCCCCCTTCCTTCACTTGATCGTGCCTTTGTTGGGCTGATCGCTTCTCTTTGCCCAAAGCAGCAGAGCTAATCGCCGCAGCGGGAACGCCCAGATTCGCCGCCAACAGCCAGTGAGCCGGTCTTTTGGCCACGCCCACTCGCTCGAGGCCACGCCCTCTTTGACTACTTAAACAGAGCTGATCACGAGCTCTGGTCAGATCACTACTCCTGAGGCACAGCCGGGAGCGCTTTTTAAAACTTATACCTTGTTGATTTTAAAAACTTGTTTGGTGTATACTGTGTCACTGCCCCCCCCCTCCCTTCACTTGATCGTGCCTTTGTTGGGCTGATCGCTTCTCTTTGCCCAAAGCAGCAGAGCTAATCGCCGCAGCGGGAACGCCCAGATTCGCCGCCAACAGCCAGTGAGCCGGTCTTTTGGCCACGCCCACTCGCTCGAGGCCACGCCCTCTTTGACTACTTAAACAGAGCTGATCACGAGCTCTGGTCAGATCACTACTCCTGAGGCACAGCCGGGAGCGCTTTTTAAAACTTATACCTTGTTGATTTTAAAAACTTGTTTGGTGTATACTGTGTCACTGCCCCCCCCCTTCCTTCACTTGATCGTGCCTTTGTTGGGCTGATCGCTTCTCTTTGCCCAAAGCAGCAGAGCTAATCGCCGCAGCGGGAACGCCCAGATTCGCCGCCAACAGCCAGTGAGCCGGTCTTTTGGCCACGCCCACTCGCTCGAGGCCACGCCCTCTTTGACTACTTAAACAGAGCTGATCACGAGCTCTGGTCAGATCACTACTCCTGAGGCACAGCCGGGAGCGCTTTTTAAAACTTATACCTTGTTGATTTTAAAAACTTGTTTGGTGTATACTGTGTCACTGCCCCCCCCCTCCCTTCACTTGATCGTGCCTTTGTTGGGCTGATCGCTTCTCTTTGCCCAAAGCAGCAGAGCTAATCGCCGCAGCGGGAACGCCCAGATTCGCCGCCAACAGCCAGTGAGCCGGTCTTTTGGCCACGCCCACTCGCTCGAGGCCACGCCCTCTTTGACTACTTAAACAGAGCTGATCACGAGCTCTGGTCAGATCACTACTCCTGAGGCACAGCCGGGAGCGCTTTTTAAAACTTATACCTTGTTGATTTTAAAAACTTGTTTGGTGTATACTGTGTCACTGCCCCCCCCCTCCCTTCACTTGATCGTGCCTTTGTTGGGCTGATCGCTTCTCTTTGCCCAAAGCAGCAGAGCTAATCGCCGCAGCGGGAACGCCCAGATTCGCCGCCAACAGCCAGTGAGCCGGTCTTTTGGCCACGCCCACTCGCTCGAGGCCACGCCCTCTTTGACTACTTAAACAGAGCTGATCACGAGCTCTGGTCAGATCACTACTCCTGAGGCACAGCCGGGAGCGCTTTTTAAAACTTATACCTTGTTGATTTTAAAAACTTGTTTGGTGTATACTGTGTCACTGCCCCCCCCCTCCCTTCACTTGATCGTGCCTTTGTTGGGCTGATCGCTTCTCTTTGCCCAAAGCAGCAGAGCTAATCGCCGCAGCGGGAACGCCCAGATTCGCCGCCAACAGCCAGTGAGCCGGTCTTTTGGCCACGCCCACTCGCTCGAGGCCACGCCCTCTTTGACTACTTAAACAGAGCTGATCACGAGCTCTGGTCAGATCACTACTCCTGAGGCACAGCCGGGAGCGCTTTTTAAAACTTATACCTTGTTGATTTTAAAAACTTGTTTGGTGTATACTGTGTCACTGCCCCCCCCCTCCCTTCACTTGATCGTGCCTTTGTTGGGCTGATCGCTTCTCTTTGCCCAAAGCAGCAGAGCTAATCGCCGCAGCGGGAACGCCCAGATTCGCCGCCAACAGCCAGTGAGCCGGTCTTTTGGCCACGCCCACTCGCTCGAGGCCACGCCCTCTTTGACTACTTAAACATGTGCATTTCGCGTACGCGCAGCGGACGGGCGCAGCGGGCGCGCCGTCAGCGCGCCGAAGGCGCGCCAAAGGCAAGCCCGTCTGGGCCCGTCCGGGCCCGGACGGACCCAGGCCCAGGGACCCTGCCAGAGCCACCCCCCAGTTGTCTAACATACCCAGCAGACACGCTCTTGGAACTCCGACCAGAAAAAAACCCAGGCTGTCGGTACATTCACGATACAGGTAAACCTTTTATAAACTGCACGCATTGCTACCCAACCACTCAAACCACAGCCAACCCCAGCCTACAGCTGGGTCTACTCAACTGTCGCTCCCTCCCCAAGCATGCACTTGAAATCAACGAGATGATCCAAGACCAAGGCCTGGATACATTATTCCTCACGGAAACCTGGCTCTCTGACAACACCGATGCGGATGCTGTCCCCGCCCTCCCCCCTGGCTACCTCATCCAAACCCTCCATAGACCAAGAGGAAGGGGAGGCGGGTTGGCCATAATCTACCGGGAACATCTCACCTGCAGAACCAGTGACGCCCAAATCGATGATTCCGAAAGCTGTCACTTTTCCCTTCAATCCTCTCCGACGCACTCCCTCTCGGGACTCCTGATCTATCGGCCCCCTGGTACGCTTGGGAAATTTCTCAATACAGTCACTGAAACGGCTTCGCAACTAGCCGCCTCCGTTTCTGACTTTCTCATCGTTGGCGACCTAAACCTCCACTTTACAGATCCCACTGACCGATCTGCCTCGGACCTACTAGCGGACCTCCTGTCAATCAATATCAGGTTGGTCAATAATGAGCCCACCCACGATAAGGGACACCTGTTAGATCCCGTCCTCACTAATGCCAATATCACTACCGGCCCTCCTCTGCCACTACCATGGACTGATCACCTTTTAATCCCCATTTCATGGGAGGCCCCTTCCGTTTCCACCCAGTCGGCGAAAATCAAAATCACCGACAGACGATGGCATAAACTCATACCGTCAGAATGGTCGGACTTCCTCTCCAACACTACCCCAGCGCTATCCTCCGACGCCATAACGGCCGATGAACAGTTTCGCTCCTGGATCACTTCCTCTCTGGACACCCTGATCCCCAAAACCTCCACCCTCAGACACAACAAACGTATACCCTCTGCCCCATGGTATACTCCAGAGCTCAAGTCGCTGCGGCAGGACTGTAAAAGAGCTGAACGATCATGGCGAAAGGAGAAATCCAACACTAACAAGGACGCCTATTCCACCTCCTTATCAGCCTATAAATCCTTGATCGAAAAAACAAAAAGTCAATTCTTTCAGGAACGAATCGAAAAAGCTGCATGTTCAAGCAAAGAAACTTATACCATCCTGAAAGAACTCCTTAAAGTCCCCGACCCCGCACCCAGAAACTCCCCAGACCCAAAGGCAGACCAGGAAAAATGTCACCGGCTAGCCAGCTTCTTTCAAGAAAAAATACAAAAAATTCTTGATTCCATCCCTTCAACCAATTCGAGCGATGCGGACGATCCCCCCGATACTTCGATCGCCCCGCGCATAACTTCCTGGGGACAAATAACCAACGAAGAAGTTGAAAACACGCTCAAATCCATCAAAAGCGGTTCTCCTAGGGATCCCGCACCGCTACGGACCCTCAAGGAAGTTGCCCCCACCATCATCCCCCCCCTCACCCATCTGATTAACGCCTCTTTTCAACAAGGAGTTGTTCCCCCTAGTTGGAAAGCGGCAGTCGTGAAGGCACTGTTAAAGAAACCATCCCTGGACCCAGCTGAATTGGCCAACTACCGACCAATATCCCTCCTCCCCGGGACCAGCAAGGTCGCCGAGAAACTGGTGAATAAGAAACTCTCCCAGTTTCTTGAAACCAATAATCTGCTAAAAAATTCGCAGACAGGTTTCCGCCCAGGACAGGGCACCGACATCGCCCTCCTGGCAGCAGTGGAGGAGGCCAGAGCGCTCTTGGACGAGGGAGGATCAGTGGCAGTGATCCTCCTCGACCTAAGCGCGGCCTTCGACACCGTCAACCACCAACTCCTGGTCAAACGGCTAAAGAAGGTAGGAGTAGAAGGCACTGCTCTATCCTGGCTTTCCTCCTTTCTGTCCCAACGCTCCTTTCAGATCTGGGAGAATAACACCCGCTCCTCCGACACACCCCTCCAATGTGGCGTGCCTCAGGGCTCCTCCCTGAGCCCCACATTGTTTAACATCTATATGTCCCCATTGGAGGAGGTCGTCACCCCGTTCGGAGTGAGCATTGTCAGTTATGCGGATGACACACAACTAGTTGTCTCCCTTTCCCACCCTAGTCATCAGCCTGCGGACTTATTCAACTGCTTGACGCAGATCCAAGGGTGGATGAATAACTCAGCATTAAAGCTGAATGGCTCTAAAACTGACATTCTCCTTCTGGGTCAGAAAGGAATCACCTTCCCTTTGAATATCTGGCCACCCTGTTTGGGACCCCCCCCTGACCCTAAACAGGAAGTAAAAAGCCTTGGAGTATGGATCGAAACAGACCTCTCATTCACCACGCAGGCCAAAAAAGTGGCGGGCACCTGCTTCGGGCTGCTCAAATCAATGAGAAAGATCCTGCCCCTTCTTCCACCCACATCGCAGAGACTCCTCATCCAAGGCCTCATACTGTCCAGGCTTGACTATAGCAACGCTATATACCTGGGCGCACCCGAAGCAACCCTAAACAAACTACAGAAAATCCAAAACGCCGCCGCCCGGATCCTCACGCACACCCCGGCCAGAGCTTCAGCCAAACCTGCTCTGAAGCTCCTTCACTGGCTCCCGGTGAGGGAACGAGTAATTTTCAAGGCTTTGAGCCTGGCCCATAGATTAATGCAGAATCAGGGCCCTCCCATCCTGAGGAAATTTATACAACCGTATAAAGCCCCTAGATCCCTTCGATCGGACAAGGAGTCCCTCATCATCTTGCCCAGATACAAAAAAGCTCACACGGGCGGAAGACGTTTCTCGATCCACACAGCTCGCCTATGGAACGCTCTCCCCCGAGATCTAAGGAAAGAACCGAACTACCTGCGATTCAGGAAACGACTCAAAACTCACCTGTTCCCTTGATTTTTAACCACTTCTGTTTCAAAAGGAAAATTCCTGTCCCCCCCTTCCTCTCACCCCCGACCCCACAGGTGTAGGGATCTTTAGCGCTGGGATACCTCAGGGTGACTACGCGCTCTATAAAAATTTAAAAAAAAAAAAAAAAAAAAAAAAAAAAAAATGTTATAGTTAGGAATTAGCATTTAAAAAACCTTAGAAATTCCCTGAAAAAAAACACAGGTTTTAGGGGTGTTATAGTTAGCTGGACAGTTCACTCGTACAAAACCATTGAAATTCCTCCGTTCTAGTTAGTTCTGCTAACTATAACTCGCGCACCCTAAATCCACTGCTGATGATATCACATATTACATCATTCATGGCCTGGTCAGGGACATCACTGATGACATCTCAATGACATCAAGGATGACAACTATAACATGTCTGAAACCTATGGTTTTTTCAATGAATATATATATATATATATATATATATATATATATATTACCTACTGGCTGTCGCCAGTAGGTATATATAGTTAGGATTATTTGTCTATGGAACTTTTGAAAATTCTATGTCTAATAACTTTGGCGTTTGTGGACGGAATCGGCTGAAATTTTCAGGAAAATGGCACATTTTGTTTCTGAGCAGCCCCCGAAAATTTGGGGGGGTTTCGTCAAGGGGGGGCCGAGAAAAAAGGGGGGTCCCAAAACGCGTTTTTCCCATGTTAATTTCCATAGGGCCTTTGGCCTCACTTTTAGCTCGAACGGCTGAATGGATTTGCACGAAACTTGGCAAAATTGTAGGGACTGTTAGCCCGATGTGCCTTTGCTAGGTCTCAATATATGTGCTCCAGTGGTTTTTGAGAAATTAACGTTCAAAACAAGATATATATCTGTAACAGCGCTCCGGGCTGCGCTCCGGTCCGCTTACTTTTCGCGAAACGGAACTTTGCGCGCAGAAAGCTGATTGGCTCTCCGGTGTCTGTCAACATTCTAAACATTCCGGAGCGGCCGCCATCTTATCTCTCGGTAGGATCGAGAGAGAAGAAGAGGTGAAAAACGAAGGGGGAATTTAATGAAAGGGGGCAAGGTATACCTCTCTTGACCCCCTAGGAATGATGTTGGGGTTATTAAAGGGTCCCGTGGGGAAAATAAAAAAATATATATTTTTCACGGTAGAAGCGCTTCCCGGGCCGCGAACTGGGCCGCAAACTGGTAGCGAAACGGGAATTCGCCATTTTGTGTTTCGTTTTAATTAAATTACTAGGTATAAGGGGGTGCGGGAGACATATCCTGACTCCTTATGTTTTCTGAGGGTGGCTGAGGAGGCTCATATATGTTGATACATGTCTTCCAGCGGCTGTGCGTGAGCTTTTTTTTTTTTTTTTGCTGCGTGACGTCTGTTAACGTTCGATTCGATGGAAATCAGGAAGTGTTGACCACCATTTTGTCACTGCGAGTAAATATTTTGTTATAAATGAATCCTTATTGATAAACATTGTCTGCGCCATCTTGCCTTTTTGTCCAATGCCACAATTTTGTCGTGCACGGCAGCCATTTTAGATGCCTTGACCAGACCCACTCTCTGCACGCCGTCGATTCTCAGCACGGCTCCCCACCCTCGCAAGCATCTCCCCCACGCACTGGTCACCCCCGCTCTCTCTCTCATGCATGGGCCATATACTTCCCCCCATCTGCGCTACTCTTCCCTGAGAATCACACCCTGTGCCCGCCCGACACCTCCCTTTCACCCTATTCACTACCGCACCCTCTGACACTCCTCTTCCTCTGTGTCCGATTGTCCAGGCCGGACCCAGGCTATCACCTAGCCCTGCGGATGTAGTTTAAGGCCCCAGCTGTAGAGAATCCAGACATACCAATCCTCCCGATTCAGGCGTGAGACTACTGATTTCAGTGCTAGTCTTCCGCCTCCCGATTCCTGCAAGGAAAAACCCGGGGGCATATTACCAACAACTAGCGATAATTTTTGTCTCTAACTTGTTTAGAGACAAAAATTATCGCCGCACGTCGGCGAATTTTATCGCAGATAAACCTTGCTATTCCTCGGGGGTTTCAGCTGACAGGGCTTGGTATTGTGTTACGTGCTAATTCTTCCAGGAAACGTCAGAGGGTCGATGCAGGGGTTCTAGAAGGGGTGATAAACCATTTAAGCCTCATGAACAAGCGCATGGTCTTTTAAAGATTTGTGAAGTACTCGGGGCGGCGGTGTGTGTGTGCCCTCTTTCAGGAGCGGGCGGGGGGGCACTGCCAGCAACTTGCCAGGCAGTGTTCAACACGTGCATCACCCTTTCTCTGCCTGCTATTGCGCTCCATGCTTCGGAAAGGTAAGAAAAAGAACGTGCATTTGAGTTTGAAATGTCCGATCCTGTAGCAGTACACTTGCAAAGCCCACACATGACAATAACCCGATTCAAGGCCCCATTCACCCGATTTTTTTAAAAATATAGTACTCCAAGAAAGTTGGATTATAAAACTTTATTAACTTTTAAATATAACGAACGCAACAAAAACTGTAAATATATTTAAACATTTTTTGATTAAAAAAAACAACAATGGTCAGAAGCTGTCTTTTGTGCGAATAGTCCCAAGTTGTGGAAGGCACCCAGGTGAAGAACCATCCCTTCTTTAAACCCCATGGTGACCAACTATAGTTTCAATGAGTGCTATGTCCCAAGTTTTACATAAAGTAGTGTTTACCTAGAGTGGTGCTGTGTAGGACACTCTGAATGGAAATTAACCAGAACTATAACGATAACAACAACAACAACAATAATATAACTTTTATGCCCAAATTACGCAAACATTTAGCTAATCTGCTAAAGGGGGGAGTCGCCATTTCTTTTGATAATTTATTCACCCATCGGTAGCCTCTCTAATCTCCATTACAATGTGTTTCTTGCTAAAATTAACCAGAACTATAACCATAACAACAACAACAACAATAATATAACTTTAATGTCCAAATTACGCAAAGATTTAGCTAATCTGGTAAAGGGGGGGAGTCGCCATTTCTTTGGATAATTTATTCATCCATCCGTAGCCTCTCTAATCTCCATTACAATATGTTTCTTGCTGTCGCTAGCTGATGAAAAAACTAAAGTGATAACTTCCTCATCCTTATTTTGTCTTTCTTTGTTCCTTAAGATGTTATCTGTGTCAACCTCTTCCGAGAATGCTGATGCGTTAGGGATTTCCTTGTGTTTCTTAATAGCATTGGTGTCTGCACACTTCTTTGTCAATTCTGTGAACATGATAACTGCTTCATAAACAGACGATATCTTTGTTAAGTCATTAGTGTTAAGTGTGTCTGAAACTACAGTGCCCTTCTGTTTTTCTTTCTTCAGGCTCTACAGAGTTTTGTGTGTTGTTCTTTTGAGCGACAATTATTCCAGAGGTTTCAGGTTCACTTGTTTTGTCCTGCAGTGAGTTAACAGCTTTAGAGACTTCATGTTTATTTGCTATGTCCTGCTGTGCGTCAACTGCTTCAGAGACGTCAGCCTCATTTGTTATGTTTGACTAGATCCTGGACCTGCCCGGCCGCGCCCAAAATGGCGCCGGTTTAAATGGGACTCGTAACTGCTTGTTGTGTACTGGTTGCCCAACCTTGATATCACGAGATACGTATGCAGTTATGAAGCACATGGCGGAGGCTCGTCTGCTGTAGTGGGGCGCCCCTTTATCGTTTCAGTCGCCATTCCGTCCGCTTTTGCTACACTGTGCCTTTTCCGCCATTCAGCTGTTTACCGCCCGCTCTTACGGCTACAGCGTCTCGCTCACCATGTAGTTGAGTTGCTCCCACTCTTGCGGTGCAGGGATAGGCGGCTGCCACAGGACTCTTGAAATGGCGGACGGCTCTTCGGATTTGGGCCTGGTCCAGTAAAATTGCCCTGGGACACCGTGGAACTCGGACGCTTGTCTGCCAGGGCTTGGGTCCCATTCTCGAAAGCGTCCCCTCAGCCTTGAAGATTTTACAAAAGTCTTGGGGGCCCTTGACTCCCGCAGGCTTCCGGTGGGGAGCGGCTGCCATGATTGCTTGCGGAATGGCCACGACGGAGCTACGAGATGGTGGTGCTCTCATGGTGACGCCAGCTTCAGTCTGAAACATCCAGAAACAAGGTGGGGCTTTCATCGTTTGGGATAAAAATGTTTTAATCCAATGAAAAGTGTTATTTTTAGGTCACATGACCTAGTCTTACATCATTAGGAAAACAAAAGTAAAATGAACCAATGAAAAGTTTTATTAACAAGTCACATGACCTGTTATGCTTACGTTACGCGCTGCGCGGCGCGCTCTGGATCGTTTCCGGGAAGCTGCGCCTTGCGCACCGGAGCACTTCCGGGTGCGCTAACGCGGCGCGTCATATGACGCATTACGCGACAACGCAGGTCCAGAATATAGTCAAAATGTCTCCACCAACCAGCGGTCGGAATACAACCGCTTTCAGCAGTCCAAAAAGTTCTGTTAAATCTTAAGAGCGGGAGCAACTCAACTACATGGTGAGCGAGACGCTGTAGTCGCAAGAGCGGGCGGTAAACAGCTGAATGGCGGAAGAGGCACAGAGTACCAAAAGCGGGCGGAATGGCAACTAAAACGGTAAAGGGGCGCCCCACTACAGCGTGTCTTCAGGTCAAACGGATTGTGGGACTTGGTCCAGAATGGAAGAGTCATCAAAAGGCAAAAAATTCCGCCGGACCCCGGGAGCCGGCCGCCTATGTTGGGGGCGATCTCAGGCCACACCAGGGCAACACGACTTGGGGAGGGGGCAGGAGCCAAGCGCCCCCTCCCAGTCCGCGCCATCTCACCGCCCCTCGGGGGCCTCCGTCAAGCGGTTTAGGGAGGCACCGTATCACATTGTTTTCCAATGCAGTCAGGTCCACAAACGGACCCCACTTACTTTGAATAGTGAAGCTGCAGCAGGTGCAAATAAGGTTTAGACAGTGTTACAAGCGCTGCTTAGAACTCTGAAGTATGGCACTCAACATCCAGAACTTATGCCATTTGGGTAAGGCAGTGACATCGAAGCAACTCAGGGACCAAAAGCATGAACGAACACTCACGTATGAAAATCTTATTTGGGGAAGGGGCAGGATCCAAACGCCCCCTCCCAGTTCGCGCCACTACACCGTATGTAGAAAATCTGAAGCCATCGTTCTACAAACTCTCAACGCTTGCTATCAGTGCATGAGTTTCATGCTCGATCGATTGAGCTAGCCGGATCGGGCAACAAAAAGTATAAAATAGTTATGTAAATAGTTATTTAATAAAATGTTTTACCCTGTTTCTTTGCTGGTGTGTTGTCTATATTTATAATATTTGCATAGGGTTTGTCGTTATTTTGGGCGGGGTGGGTGGCGGAGTCGAGCTGTCTTGCAGCCCTCATGGTGTGCAGCTCAGTTCATTTCACTATTTTCGTATTTCTCATGAAGGGTTGTTCCTAATGTTTGTATTTTAGCGAGGTCAAAAAGAGATCCAATTAGTGGTCTACTGATTTTGCACGATTACTTTTATTTTTTTACATGATTTTTCACTATCTGCAAAGACTAAACAGAGTATTGCGAGTTTGTGCTTGTTTGTAAATAGAGAATGATCCAAAGAGAACCAATTCTAAAACAGTAAATGCTTGGATAACAATCAATCAAATGGAGAGACAAGCAGGTACGACGGATTACAACGGGGGTAAAGGTCTGCGTTAACTACCCTTCACTATCTGCAAAGAGAGAGTACTACTAAGAGAAAAGAGGGGAGTGGGGGGGGGGAAGCGTTCAAAGCACATGAGCGTGCATAAACACGAAAACGTTTTTACCTATCACGTACTTGACATTTGACAGCTTTTGATATTTGCTATTAAAAAACCATTGAAATTCACAGAAAAAACCATAGGTTATAGTCCATATATAGTTAGGAATTTGCATTTACAAAACCTTGAAAATTCAATGAAAAAACCATTGGTTATAGAACATATATAGTTAGGAATTTGCATTTACAAAACCTTATTTTACTCGCCTAAAACCATTGAAATTCCATATATAGTTAGATGCGCTAACTATATATCGCGCACCCGCAATCCACTGCTGATGATGTCACATATTACATCATTCATGACATGGTTAGTGGTTATATACATTATCACGGATCAAACCTAAAGTGCATATATATATATATATATGCAAAAAATAGCGGCGTTCCTCACGGGCACTCGGACAAGGATCACACAGCAGACTCCAGGGTTACCAAGATAACAGATTTATTGCTTCATAAATCTTGTCGTGACGCGTTTCGCACTCCACAGAGTGCTTGATCACACAATTTGCCCTGAGTTCAGTTACATTATTTATGTTGGTAACACACTAAACACCAAAGAGGGACTCGTGATGTTAAGCCCATCTCATACCCTTGCGCAATATGGCGGACATATTAAGCTGGTGTAAATAACACATACTACGCCCCATTATTACAAAAATGTGTTGGAATTAATGCCACTCTCTATTTCAAGCAGAGGGTAAAAATTGTTACATTTAACACATGAATTTTACATGAAAAACTAGTGTTGATTCGTGAAGAAATGTACATAATACGACCTCAAGGGAAAAGAATATAAGAAAATACTTGATACTCAATTTAAGTGTTTGATAACACTTTTACAAACTAGTAACCTGGAACTCCCTTGTTGTTGGGATATGAGGGTTGACTAGAAGTTAAGTTACGGGGCTCCTCCTTGTATGCGTCATAAGGGTTGTGGTCATGGCAACGAGAAGTAAATAGGAACTACTGTGGTCCAAATAAACGAGCAAATTAATTGCTTCTATATCTTATAGCGCACTCACACAATTACGGGGTGAGTGCACAATTAAGAACGAGTAATGTTGTTTGACAATGTGTTATATTGTGTAACTCGTCTTAGTATAGTATTGTGCTCCGGCAGTAATGCTGGCCGGGTACACCACTATCAGCACAATAAGCGCATATGTGTCCCTTTGATGCGTACAATAGGGGTTTAGATTTATATTACTCTGGTTAGTGAGAAGGGAGGCCCCCCTGGACTATACGCCATATTGCATAGGCGTAAACGTTAACAAAGGGTGATTAATCCTGGTTAGTGGATTAGACTGTAGTTCTAAGGTTGCCCTCTCTGAAGTCTCAAAGAGTCCCCAATTGTGTGTTGTGTGCGTGTGTAGTACCTCTGTGTGTATTACTGCATACAACACGTGAAATACTAGGCTCAGGCATATACATGACATGATTTGATTGTATTTCTATTAAAAAATGGAGGAGGAGAAGAGAGGAAATTCACAGTGCTGCTCAAGATGACTCATGTAATTCTTATTCAGACATCTCCCTCGTTTTGGATTTATCTGTAGAGAGATAGAGAGAGTGAAAAGTATAAGGTGAAAGAGGTGCACTAGAGACAAAAAAGCAAAGTGCAGGTGATACAAATTACTTTTCAAGTATAGTTAATCCAAACATAACACATTTCATTCTTGCAGGTGTACATTGTACTCTTCGTCAATGTTGTGTCCCTTAGGGTAACGAGTACAGAGGCTGATTATGTATTTCGATTCCTTTTGTCTTAACTTAAGTAAGCGATTTCCTCCTCTGGGGCCTATATTGATCTGCTCTAACACAAAATACGTTAGTTTTTTGGGGTCAGAATAATGATGGCTCTCGAAATGGCGTGCTATCGGGTACTGTTGATCTAAGTTACTGATAGCTCTGGTGTGTTCTAAGACTCTTTTTTTCGCCATATGTGTCGTGCTGCCTATGTATAAAAGATTGCACGGGCATGTGAGGGCATAGATAACAAATGAGGTGGTGCAAGTAAGGAATTGTTGGATCTGTTGCATTTTA
The DNA here is from genome assembly GCF_964263255.1 of Lissotriton vulgaris. Taxonomy (NCBI): domain Eukaryota; kingdom Metazoa; phylum Chordata; class Amphibia; order Caudata; family Salamandridae; genus Lissotriton; species Lissotriton vulgaris. The sequence goes on along the minus strand of NC_141691.1, from coordinate 122,785,001 downwards.
TTGATGCTCGGATTCCAAAATTCCTTCTTCATGTGGCTGTTAGCACAGGCTTTACAGTGGCCACAGGGGTAGAAGCCCTGTAGATCAATGCCTCTAGAGACAGAGATGGTACTGACATCATTCTTGACCAACAAATCTCTAAGGGTGGGTCCTCTCTTGTATGTTATGCTGGGGGGTTTGGGTAGGCTGTCCCCTATTATAGGATCAGAAGTTAAAAGATTCCAATTTTTCACTAAACTTTTGTGAATTTGTTTAGAATTCCCGTTATATGTGAGAATTACTCTGGTGGTGTTGTCCTTTTCTTCCTCTTCATTAGTCTTAGTCTCCAGTAAGCTCTCTCTCTCAATGTCCGAAACTTTTTTGCTTGCTTTCTTTAACACCCACAAGGGATAACCTCGTTGGAGGAATCTCTGTGTCATGATCTTTTCTTCTGCCAAATAGTCTTTGAGTGTACTGCAATTTCTTTTTGCTCTGAGGAATTCCCCATAGGGGATACTCCATTTCAGATTTTCAGGGTGGTTACTCTCTGCATGGAGCAGAGAATTGCCTGCCGTAGTTTTCCTGAATAGAACAGTTCTGATGGCATTGTCTGTGATGCGGACTTTGGTATCAAGATATTCCACCTCATCCTCACTGATGTTACTTGTGAGTTTGATATTGCGATCATTTTGGTTCAGTTTATTGATGAAGTTCATGGCCTCCGCTTTATTACCTGACCAGATGACAAAAATGTCATCAATAAATCTGAGCCATACTTTGACTTTCTGAAAGTCAATTTGCAAATCAGTGTCATTCTTGATATCTACCTCCCATGCTCCCATGAAGAGGTTCGCCAGGCTCGGCGCAAAAGAAGTACCCATCGCGGTACCATGGGTTTGCAGAAAGATGTCGTCATTAAAGCAGAAGAAGTTATTCTCCAGGCAGTGTTTTATCATGTCTAAAAGCATAGTTGTGTGCCCTAGAAATTTTATGTCTCTCTGTTTTAGAAATCTGGCACATGCTTCCAATCCCTGATTATGCTCGATGATGGTGTAGAGGGCATTTACATCCATCGTTATTAGTAGGTCTTCTTTACTAATCTCCACTTGGTTGATTTTGTCAAGAAAATCCTTGGTATCTCTCACGTACGTGGGGAGATCCATGACAAAATCCCTCAGAAAGTGGTCGATATATCGTGAAACATTCTCCAAAACACATCCCCTGGACGAGATGATGGGTCTTCCAGGGGGATTATCAATACTTTCCTCTTCATTAGTCTTAGTCTCCAGTAAGCTCTCTCTCTCAATGTCCGAAACTTTTTTGCTTGCTTTCTTTAACACCCACAAGGGATAACCTCGTTGGAGGAATCTCTGTGTCATGATCTTTTCTTCTGCCAAATAGTCTTTGAGTGTACTGCAATTTCTTTTTGCTCTGAGGAATTCCCCATAGGGGATACTCCATTTCAGATTTTCAGGGTGGTTACTCTCTGCATGGAGCAGAGAATTGCCTGCCGTAGTTTTCCTGAATAGAACAGTTCTGATGGCATTGTCTGTGATGCGGACTTTGGTATCAAGATATTCCACCTCATCCTCACTGATGTTACTTGTGAGTTTGATATTGCGATCATTTTGGTTCAGTTTATTGATGAAGTTCATGGCCTCCGCTTTATTACCTGACCAGATGACAAAAATGTCATCAATAAATCTGAGCCATACTTTGACTTTCTGAAAAAAGTCCAGAGAGATGTATGTTGCAGAAGCTGAACGACAACTATATGATGGACAGACATACAAAAAATCTAATCGAACTGAATATAACAACAGCATTAAAATCATGTGGGACAAATTGAGCGAATGGAAAGATAGAGGCTGGCTAGAGTGGGAAGAATATTGTTTTCTTAAAAAGGATTATCCCCTGTTACCTATTCTGTACCTCCTCCCTAAGGTGCACAAAAGTATTGATAATCCCCCTGGAAGACCCATCATCTCGTCCAGGGGATGTGTTTTGGAGAATGTTTCACGATATATCGACCACTTTCTGAGGGATTTTGTCATGGATCTCCCCACGTACGTGAGAGATACCAAGGATTTTCTTGACAAAATCAACCAAGTGGAGATTAGTAAAGAAGACCTACTAATAACGATGGATGTAAATGCCCTCTACACCATCATCGAGCATAATCAGGGATTGGAAGCATGTGCCAGATTTCTAAAACAGAGAGACATAAAATTTCTAGGGCACACAACTATGCTTTTAGACATGATAAAACACTGCCTGGAGAATAACTTCTTCTGCTTTAATGACGACATCTTTCTGCAAACCCATGGTACCGCGATGGGTACTTCTTTTGCGCCGAGCCTGGCGAACCTCTTCATGGGAGCATGGGAGGTAGATATCAAGAATGACACTGATTTGCAAATTGACTTTCAGAAAGTCAAAGTATGGCTCAGATTTATTGATGACATTTTTGTCATCTGGTCAGGTAATAAAGCGGAGGCCATGAACTTCATCAATAAACTGAACCAAAATGATCGCAATATCAAACTCACAAGTAACATCAGTGAGGATGAGGTGGAATATCTTGATACCAAAGTCCGCATCACAGACAATGCCATCAGAACTGTTCTATTCAGGAAAACTACGGCAGGCAATTCTCTGCTCCATGCAGAGAGTAACCACCCTGAAAATCTGAAATGGAGTATCCCCTATGGGGAATTCCTCAGAGCAAAAAGAAATTGCAGTACACTCAAAGACTATTTGGCAGAAGAAAAGATCATGACACAGAGATTCCTCCAACGAGGTTATCCCTTGTGGGTGTTAAAGAAAGCAAGCAAAAAAGTTTCGGACATTGAGAGAGAGAGCTTACTGGAGACTAAGACTAATGAAGAGGAAGAAAAGGACAACACCACCAGAGTAATTCTCACATATAACGGGAATTCTAAACAAATTCACAAAAGTTTAGTGAAAAATTGGAATCTTTTAACTTCTGATCCTATAATAGGGGACAGCCTACCCAAACGCCCCAGCATAACATACAAGAGAGGACCCACCCTTAGAGATTTGTTGGTCAAGAATGATGTCAGTACCATCTCTGTCTCTAGAGGCATTGATCTACAGGGCTTCTACCCCTGTGGCCACTGTAAAGCCTGTGCTAACAGCCACATGAAGAAGGAATTTTGGAATCCGAGCATCAATAAAATGCAACAGATCCAACAATTCCTTACTTGCACCACCTCATTTGTTATCTATGCCCTCACATGCCCGTGCAATCTTTTATACATAGGCAGCACGACACATATGGCGAAAAAAAGAGTCTTAGAACACACCAGAGCTATCAGTAACTTAGATCAACAGTACCCGATAGCACGCCATTTCGAGAGCCATCATTATTCTGACCCCAAAAAACTAACGTATTTTGTGTTAGAGCAGATCAATATAGGCCCCAGAGGAGGAAATCGCTTACTTAAGTTAAGACAAAAGGAATCGAAATACATAATCAGCCTCTGTACTCGTTACCCTAAGGGACACAACATTGACGAAGAGTACAATGTACACCTGCAAGAATGAAATGTGTTATGTTTGGATTAACTATACTTGAAAAGTAATTTGTATCACCTGCACTTTGCTTTTTTGTCTCTAGTGCACCTCTTTCACCTTATACTTTTCACTCTCTCTATCTCTCTACAGATAAATCCAAAACGAGGGAGATGTCTGAATAAGAATTACATGAGTCATCTTGAGCAGCACTGTGAATTTCCTCTCTTCTCCTCCTCCATTTTTTAATAGAAATACAATCAAATCATGTCATGTATATGCCTGAGCCTAGTATTTCACGTGTTGTATGCAGTAATACACACAGAGGTACTACACACGCACACAACACACAATTGGGGACTCTTTGAGACTTCAGAGAGGGCAACCTTAGAACTACAGTCTAATCCACTAACCAGGATTAATCACCCTTTGTTAACGTTTACGCCTATGCAATATGGCGTATAGTCCAGGGGGGCCTCCCTTCTCACTAACCAGAGTAATATAAATCTAAACCCCTATTGTACGCATCAAAGGGACACATATGCGCTTATTGTGCTGATAGTGGTGTACCCGGCCAGCATTACTGCCGGAGCACAATACTATACTAAGACGAGTTACACAATATAACACATTGTCAAACAACATTACTCGTTCTTAATTGTGCACTCACCCCGTAATTGTGTGAGTGCGCTATAAGATATAGAAGCAATTAATTTGCTCGTTTATTTGGACCACAGTAGTTCCTATTTACTTCTCGTTGCCATGACCACAACCCTTATGACGCATACAAGGAGGAGCCCCGTAACTTAACTTCTAGTCAACCCTCATATCCCAACAACAAGGGAGTTCCAGGTTACTAGTTTGTAAAAGTGTTATCAAACACTTAAATTGAGTATCAAGTATTTTCTTATATTCTTTTCCCTTGAGGTCGTATTATGTACATTTCTTCACGAATCAACACTAGTTTTTCATGTAAAATTCATGTGTTAAATGTAACAATTTTTACCCTCTGCTTGAAATAGAGAGTGGCATTAATTCCAACACATTTTTGTAATAATGGGGCATAGTATGTGTTATTTACACCAGCTTAATATGTCCGCCATATTGCGCAAGGGTATGAGATGGGCTTAACATCACGAGTCCCTCTTTGGTGTTTAGTGTGTTACCAACATAAATAATGTAACTGAACTCAGGGCAAATTGTGTGATCAAGCACTCTGTGGAGTGCGAAACGCGTCACGACCAGATTTATGAAGCAATAAATCTGTTATCTTGGTAACCCTGGAGTCTGCTGTGTGATCCTTGTCCGAGTGCCCGTGAGGAACGCCGCTATTTTTTGCATATTGATTCCGGCTGCTCCGCCGGTTCGAGCCACACCCACGAAGGCGAGGGGTTGCAGCAGGAGCGCTGTCCAAGTAATATATATATATATATATATATATATATATATATATATATATATATATATATAAAGGCACCCTGCTGCTGAGATGTCATGAGTGATGTCTTGAGTGATGTCACTGACCATGTCATATGGCTGAGATACCCGCCACCCCCTCTCAACACAATCCCCAAGGATGGGAAACAGGAGACGGTTCTGAACTTTTTGAAGACGGGAGGGAGTGACCCTCCCGGCCGTATTTATTAAAAATATGAAACAAAATTAAAACATTAAAATAACAGTTTCATATTATGTACAATTTCATTTCCACATTGCGATGTTTGGCTAACCTTAACATATTCTCTAATACAAAGGTTCACCTAGCCGAACTAACATCCTACAAGACATTTAACTTGAAATTGTACATCCTAACGTTTAAGGGCCAACGGCAAGGTCGTAACCGGTGTCAGATCCCTAAACCAGAAATATCCCCCTCACTTGTGAGGGGCGACCGCACAGAGGTGTACCTCAAGTGCATCTACCAATTTCCCTTGACTTGACGGGGGCCCCAATAAACTCGACGCCATTTAAAGGTCGTCCGAGGACTCGTGTGAGGTGTCTAGAAGGTAGCGTAAACCCCCTCCCAAACCCCACACAACTTACCACATCTGCCGTCGCAGATGTCCTGGCCCCGGGAAATTCCCCAGGAGGGGGCTGTAGCCCCTCCTACCCAGGAAGGGGCCTTGACCGCCTTTCCTTTCCTTTCGGCGGCCCATCCTTAGAAGGGACCGCCTCCCCGTTGAGGGGCCAATGGCCACCTCCCCCGAGCGCTCCCATCCGTAATGGGTGACGCCCACCCATAGGGATCTTCCAATTACTGCTCACCGATCATGACCTTACCGCCCGACCAAAATAAATACGACAATTCTAACTAAATTCTAAATGACTACATTACTACATGACAGTAACAATTACCACTTATAAAAAGGCATGATTACTGATCAACACTAGTGCAGAATTACTTTATTTGCAAAACAACTAAAATTGACCATTCTTTATTGCATACTCAAAGTTATCACGATAGTCATCACAACCTGCAAGAAATAGAGTTACCACATCAAAACTTTATTCAAAAACCACTTGCTGTCCTCAGGGGCTGGTGGGTGGGTCAAAATTGGCTCTTCGTTCCGTCTCGAGCTCACGTGCAGCGAGGAGGTGCAGCTTCAGAGCACAGGAACAAGAGGATGCTTCCTTGGCTTGTTGCTCCTTTTATCCATCTTCAGGGCGGGCGTAAACCCGCCCCTGCCTGCCCCAAGGGCGTGGCCGGCCGCGTCAGTGTCTAGGCCAGCCCACTCCAGGGCGGGAAAAGGCACGCCCCGGCTACGCCGCTTCGGGCATACCAGCCGAGACGCGCCTCCCGCCCAAGATGGCTTCCCGGGGGGATCGTGGTACTCCACCATACGTTCGGGGGGACCGAATGGTCGCCCCTTTCCATGAGTGATGTTATATGTGACGTCATCAGCAGTGCATTGTGGGCACGCAAGTTATAGTTAGCTGAACTAACTATGACGGGAGAATTTCAAAGGTTTTGTATAAGTGAAATGTCCGGCTAACTACTATAACATGTATGAAACCTTTGTTTTTTTCAGTGCATTTCCAAGGTTTTTTAATGCTAATTCCTAATTATAACGCGTATCAAACCTAGGGTTTTTTCAGTGAATTTGCAAAGTTTTTTAAATGATAATTCCTACCTATAACATGGCTGAAACCTATGGTTTTTTCAGTGAATATATATATATGCACTGGAAAACTAAACAACCACTTCCTTTACAAAGAAATTGAAAGTTTGCATCCCTGCAACCTCTTTAATTTTTCATCTTAGTCATCTTCCACTCAATCAACACAACAGCCACAAATACACACACCTACTTGCTACCATTCTTCGCTGAGCTTATCAATTATTCTTCTTTAATTCAAATTAAAAGTACAGGCCATTTATTCAGCCTTCTTGGTAAGTACTACCCATGAAGCAGTGATTAATTTGCACACTTCTGTCCTTTTTTGCGGCTTTTCTACCACACACTGGGTGGGGTAGGTTAACAAATCCATTGCGCCACTTTTGCATCATTTTTCCCACGAGCTTGTAAATCTGCCGAACTGTGTGTACTTTATGCACTAGCTTTCTTCCTTAGATGTAGTACTAGTCTCTCTTGCTCCCACTGCAGAATCCAACACCCTATCTGTGTAATAATCTGGAAATTCAAAGATGCACTTCATTGACAATGCAGTGGGTTGTTTGCGTCTCTCCAGCCTTTCTTATTTTTCACGTTTTTCATCTTCCACTCAATCTACACATCATCCACACATACACACATCTAATTACTGCGTTCCTTAGCTGTGATTATCAACTATTCTTCTATTTGATATTCATATTCAAAGTGCAAGCCCTTTATCGAGCCTTTTTGTTGTAACTACTGTTCTAGGAATTCTGCTCATACACAGAACTATGCATAAAGACTTAGGACCTCAGTGAATTACGGTGTACCAAAACCCACCTTACTACACAAACCCCATACCAGCCTAGCAATCAGTCACTCATTGGTTCTTCGCCCTAGAGCAAAAACACCAATAACTAGTCAACCCAGAACATGCGACTTAAATTTTCATGAAGTAAACTGGATAACAAGAGCACTCTTTCATTATAGTCTTACACCAGTTCAAAACAAGATGTGAATAAAGACATGTAAAACTTTGAAATGTTTATTTCTAACGCCATCATCTCATGCACAGTACCTTAGATAATACAACCAAACATATTATCAGAAACAAGGTTGTCAGCATTGTTACGATTCTATCAAATACAAACGGAAAAAGCATCCTATAATGTTAAAGGTAAACAAATTTAAAATATACCTACATTTCACCCTCCCTACCTAAAACAGATTAGTTTATAACTACACAAAGTCTCATAGGATTACATGGGCAGAGCCATACCTCTGGTAGTCAGCAGTAGTGCATCACATTCAGTGCTCCACAAACTGTCAAGATACGAATGTTCTCCAACTGCGTGTAACTTTTCCTCCACAATGCATTATGAAATGAGCAAGTATCAGAGGTGGCCACAGCTGCATATGTGTTATGGCTCGAACGTGCGAGGATCATTCTGAATAAAAGACACAGTATTCAAAATAACCTTGATGTTCCATGCTCTCACTATACACTCAAAACTAGAGAGGCAATTTACAAATCTAGCATACCAAGTTATTCTCATATAAACCAAAAATACTCAGCGTTCTCTAAACAATATCAAAAGTATGTGTTGTGTGCAGAGCAGTAAAGCAAAAATAGAGTGTAAGCTTCTAATAAACACATGCTAACTTAACAGGGTGTGACTGCAAGGCTCAGCCCCACGGCACCCTTCCTTGATCGAAGCACGTGATATAAACGTGGGTGAATTAGAAACGCAGAGTCCAAGCCTCAAAAGCAGAGTCAAGTTCACATTTCCCCAAAAAATTATTCGCTCTTTGATAGAAAGCAGTAGCTAAATTATAAAGAATACGTAGAAAAATCAAAGAGTCTTAATCCAACAGCGTGTAAGCACAGTATGTAGCAACAGACTCCAAGAAAAAGTCATTGTTCTCATCTGAAAACATTTCAGCCATCCAATTCAATAGTGGGAATGAACATACATGTTCCTCAACAACCGGAGCCTCTATCACCATCAGAGGAAAACTCGGGTCATCTTCAATGTAACAGCGTGCCAAGAAGTCATGCACCGCTGCAAAAACATTCCAAAGTCCCATTATTCCATGGATCTTTGCTAAGGCCATAATCCCGCCGCCAGAACAGAGCAATTCATGAGCAACTAAGGGGCTCATCAGCTGATCATAATCCGCGTTGGGAGACACCGTACTGCAGAGACACAAATCCAGGGCCCTGTCGAATTCGCAGCTCATACAATGGAACACAGGTTGAACGCAAGTGAAAAAGGAGAATCGAAACGATAATCCATAAAATGCACTCAATGTAGCGAGATGTAGCACTCTGTAATAACTAAGTATTCGGTTCCGGACCAGCAACAACAGGGACATATTCTCGTCTGCTGCAAGATGTGCATCCATATTTAAGTAAACAAATTATTACAAGCACACCGGCAACTAATGTGAGAATTAAGGAGAATCCACCAAAGATGCTGGAAAAAATCAAATGGAAAAACACAGACAAGACTCCAAATATACTTTCTACAGAAGTCACAAGGCCACTGCTTCTAACTTTAAAAAAGTAAGGTAACCCCATAGTCAAGGACACATTAAAGATACTCTAAATTAACTCCCCAAAATTCAAGAGCACGTCTGTATTTAATAAATTATGCACTTTTGTATGGGTGTTTGCTACATGAAGGACAAATGTTTCTGCAGCAGATATAACAGCGACCTCTTTTTGAGACAATAGTGCTCTTATACGACTCATTTGTTTGACTCTGCATTCAAGGTCGAAATCGACAGCCAGATGGAAACATCCAGCTTCCTATGCAGAGGAGTTAACACAACTTTTTTTAAATCAAACCACACGCTCAGTTACCGTAATCATGTAAGCGATGCCTGCTAACATTGCACAACAATCTCCATTATTTCAAAGTAAATAATTTCCGTTTCCAGTAAAATGAACGTTGTTATGATAGCAGGTGTCGGACTACCTTTCCAAACTCAGTCCAAATTAGGCGCATCTTGTTTACAAGATGTGCCTACAAATTAAGCAATGATTTGCTGCTATTGTGCAATCCTCGCCATTCAGATAGACGTCTTTTCCCTCCCTCAGGCACCTATATGAAAATGGTAATAACCAAGCTTCATGGACATAACCGCTGCCTAAGCATCCATATCTGCCTATAGCATAGTATTTCATGCAAACCTCAAACTTAAACAGGTTAAAAAATAACGTTATGATACTGTGGATAAGCCACACAACTGAATTGGATCTCCAATGAGTGACCACTTCTAACCATTCTCATAGCGGGCCCTGTGCTCTGATTGGACAGTGAGAGAGTGATCGCACCATAGTTTATACTGCTAATCATGCTCAGCATACGCTGCGAATACACTTTGACGTTACGCGTCGCATCAAAGCTTCCGTGTGACGTCATGTACGGCGCCCCGTACGCGAAACACGCAATTTTTTAAAATTGTTTTAAAACATATATTCATGTATTTAATTAACATACTAACAAAAGATTTAATCTAGGATAATTATGAAATCATTTTTTAAAAACTTTTAAAAATCCTATATTACTTCTATATTGTATGAGTGGAGCTGTGTGGCCCGCCCACCTGCTGCCCTAGACTCCACCACGCATGATCGTCACCACAAAACCATTAGCATGCCTATCGCTTTACCACACATGCTTTTACAACTAGTATGCATTTACCACGCATAATAAACGCATAATCTTAATAATATTTTTTTCTTGACGAACACGCGTTCTAAAGACTGTGGCTTACGTCCTTCAAATTAGTTTCTAGGTATACGTGTGACGAAGTCTGATAAGATCGGATGCCAAGGACAAACACCGTAGTGTCTGTGGCAAGAAATCTCATCGATCACAGAGAAAATATATGCAGGGTAAAATGAAAGTAACAGGTATATTAAAAACAATGGAGGAAAACTACTAAAATGGCAGTTGAACGGAGTATGTAATCCATGTTTTGCGCCTCAACACTACATTTCAAATAAATATACATACAATATGTTTATTAATATATTACAAAAGTATAGCACCAGATGACACACTCGACCAGGGAAAACAAAGCGGCAAATTTAATAACTAAAATCAGGAGAGATTTGCTTGGCGAACTTGAAGAAAAAGAAAAAAAGTGCACTTGCAAACAAGGCTGCGCATGCGTTGAGAGTACAACTGATGCAGGAAAAAAAACCTGAAAGTTTTACATACTGTCATAGAAATATTGCTCTAAAAATTGCCCCCGGAATTTGCCCCCCAAGACCTAATGAATAAAACGGTCTTCCAGTTTTTTTCCCTTTTCCACCGCGTACGAGTACGATACACATGCGCCGTGATTTTTTGTTTCTACCCTGCCCCCTTTTCTTATTTCTCAACTTTGTTTTACTGTTTTCTTGTGACTCGGTTCTACCGAGGCACAAGATGGCCGCCAACACTTCCTGGTTTTGAGTGTTGACAGACAGTTGACAGCCAATCAGCATGCAACTCGCGCTCGTAATTGAACGGATCTCCGTCCGCATGTAGAACTCTGTCTCTAGATATTGCTATGAATTTACTTGTGATTTTCTCAGAAACTACTGAACGGATATACACCATTTAACAAAAAGCACAATCTGTGAACCGAACTCTACCTTTTTGCCAAATTTTTGGGACCCCCTTTTTTCTCAGCCCCCGCTTGACGAATCCCCCCCAAACTTTCAGGGAAGGACCGGAACTGAGCAGGCCATTTTCTTGGAGAAATTCGCGAAGATTCGTCCACCGGCGCCAAAGTTATTCCAAATAGAATGTTGTGGATTTAGATATATACACACACATATATACATTCACTGAAAAAAACATAGGTTTCACACCAGTTATAGTTAGGAATTAGCATTTAAAAAACCTATTAGATTCACTGAAAAAACCATAGGTTTGACACCAGTTATAGTTAGCTGGAAATTTTACTGACATAAAACCATTGAAATTTCCACGTTATAGTTAGTTGGACTCACTATAACTTGCGCGCCTGCAATGCACTGATGATGACGTCACATATTACATCACTCATGAAATGGTCAGTGACATCACTCATGACATCACTGATGACACCATCCTTGTGACAGAGTGACAGACCTCCTTTCAGTGTAATGTAAAAAAAAAAATTAAATGGAGATATCCATACCAGTTACAACAACCAATTCAGTAATTCCACCATCTATATACACATCCACTCATTCACCAACAGTTCTATATAGTCACTCATACATATACTCACTCATCATATGAAGTGGTACACCTATACATCCTGTTACACACCGACAGTCATCCAAAAGTTACTCACACACATACTCACACATGCAAATAAACTATTGGACATCCATTTATTTGCATATACAGCTATACACACACTACCACCTTACTTCTAAGGAAACTTACACATACTGACTCTCTTAAACAATCACTTATAGAAACACATACTTATTTAAACAGGAACTCTTACAATCTCTCACTCTCACATTTACTCACTTATATACAATAATACTCACATATACTAGATCAAAACATATGTAGTTACTGATAAAGACACTAGTGAGACAGTCATTCACTCACTAACACACACATATACACACTCATCCACCCATACCGTCCTGCACATATGCTGTTTGATGTGGGGGGCCCTTTTATGGCCCCCACATCAAACCTAGGGGATCAGGGGGGGGTCTACCCTGCCCCCTTTTGGTCATTTCCCCCTTTGTTTTTGCCACCTCTTGTGTCTCGATCCTACCGAGACACAAGATGGCGGCCGCTCCGGACTGTTTGGAATATTGACAGACACCCGAGAGCCAATCAGCTTTCCGCTCGCGAACTCGCGTAGCGCGCTGGAGCGCGCCCCGGTGCGCGTACCGGGGCGCGCTTATAGATATATATATATTTTTTTGAACCTAAATAACTCAAAATCCACTGGAGCACATATCTTGAGACATAGCAAAGGCACATCGGGCTACCAGTCCCTACAATTTTGCCAAGTTTGGTGGAAATCCATTCAGCCGTTCGGGCTAAAAGTGAGTCTAACCGCCCTATGGAAATTAACATGGGGAAAAAACGTTTGGGGACCCCCCTTTTATCTCGGCCCGCTTGACGAATCCCCCCCAAACTTCCAGGGAAGGAGCGGAGCGCAGCAAGGCAAATTTCAGGAAAATTACAGGCAGATCCCTCAATCGACGCCAAAGTTATTCCCAATAGAATGTTGCGGTTTCCCTATAGAAAATAATCCTAACTATATATATATATTTGTAGTTATTTATTTATTTTTTGTTTCTTTCCAATGTCTGCTCCCACAGATCAGAACTGACTCCAGCACACTCAGGTCGCATAATGTAAGTGTTTATTTCAGCCACAGACTAACAGGTAAAGCGTTTTGACCGCTAAGCGGTCTTTCTCAAATCTGAAGTTGCTGCCATTTTTCACCCTTTCATACTAATGCAAATCTTTCAAGTGACAGTGCAACATTGACAATAAAGTTTAAAAAAAACCAATTAAAGTGCCAGTGCAACAATATAACCTTGAAAGTGACATATGAAGTGTAAATGAGCGTACTTCCCAACAAATTGCCAAACTAAGCAACAATCTTATATATTTCGACATTTTCAAACCATTATGTGTGTGTAAAAAGACATACATTTGAATTCTAGGCAAGTGCCCTATTAATGCTTACTCTATACACACAACCCAGTTAACACTCACAAATGATGTCTTATGCAATGTATATATATTGTACCACAAAAGTATCCAAAAGGATTCACTGCACACCAGGAGAATGAATTTAGAATTTAGAATTTTATTTGCAACCATGCAAATTTCACTACTTCTACCACCACCAATGCGTTTCAATCCCCACAGGTCTTGCTCACAGTATTGTGAGTCCAACATCTTTTTCACATTATGTAGTCCTGGCCCATTTGTGCCCATAATCAGGCATTCTGGAACATGTGGTTCCTCATAACTGGTGAATCCTTTTGGATACTTGTGTGGTAGAATATTTACACTAGGGCCAGTCCACCCTCAACACCGGCACCCACTGTGGAAAGAGCGCGCTACCACGGACTGATTGGTACCTAAAATATATATATATATATATCTATAAAATATACAAAAAATCAGAACCTCTTCGTTCATCAAACAAATGAAACACTGCGCACACCAACGATGCTGCAGCAAAGAGGATTTATTGTGATCTTAACTGCCCCCCATTGTGTTTTGGTCATAACCTTGCTCACAGTACTGTGGATAAGCCATTTCGTGAGGACTTTAATATCAACAGTGAAACTAATGGAGACAAACAACAGACTGCAAAATGGTCTAACAATCACTGGTATGATGTCAGCCATTTTGAAATTTGTAATATTGAAACACTATCAATGTCTTTACATTTTATAATTCAAATGTTACAATTAATACCACAATTAAAGCAGTAAGTCAAGAATTATGATTCATGCCACAAATTGATGCCATGCACAAATTAAAATACAAAACAAATTATCTGAGTGATTAACATAAACAGTGGACTACGACATGATCTAACTATCCCTTATTCCAAATGCAACCATTTTATAATGTGCATTCCACCTGAATAAATGTCTGCATTTATCTAAAAGTGTATACAAATAGATATAATATTCATTTTGACTATAGCTCAATGTCTCTAACCATACCAACACAAATTTTGCCCAAGGTGGTTGACATTCTCCGGATTTTCAAAATGTAATATTTTGATTAATGTAATCAAAATTCTTTACCCTGATAGACTAATTATCTCCCCCGTGTATAAATATATTTCCAATTAGGGCTTGAGATTACAACTAATTATATAATTTGTTCGTGTAAAATCCCGATGCTCGGAGGCCACAGGGAGAGCCCATCACAACACGTCGTTGGCTGCCACGAAGTGGCGCCCTGACAGAGGAGGCGCCACAACGGACAAGACTGGGGCCGACGAGGGGGGCCCCCAAGCCTCTACAGCCCAGCAGACCGACGAGAGGCACATCATTTGCCCAAGAGTGCAGCCCACGGACAAAATCTGCGACGGGCAGGAGCTCCGGAAGCCCGACGGCATCATCAGCGCGCAGTGAGTGGCAGAGCGACGGCAACGCTCACTAAGGTGCGAAAATCGAGGCCGGGGCTGAGAGGCCTAGTACCCATCACTAAGTCATTCCTCGAAACTTTGTTCAACTCCCTGCAGGAGGATTTTCAAACGTTGAAGCAAGAAATGGCCGAAGAGTTTCTAGAGATAGCTCGAGAGGTGGACGGCCTGGGGGAACGGGTGGCGGCTGTCGAAGATTCGGAATAGACCAGGAGCGAGGAAGTGGAACAACTCCAGCCAGAACTTCTACGCCTCCGAGACCAGCAAGTTGACTTACAAGCGCACGCAGAGGATCTTGAAAACAGGTCCAGCGGCAACAACATTCGGGTTCGAGGGGTCCCATCTAAAGCAGAAGGAGCCAACGTCACCAGCTACCTGCAAGAAATGTTTCGAGAGATCTTGGGGGAGCCAGCAGACTTTGACATTCGTATAGACAGGGCACACAGAGTGGGACTGGCGCGGCGCGTGCCTGATCCCCTGCCTGACATCCTGGCATTCCTACCAGACTTTACATTAAAAGAAAGGATCCTTCGAGACACGCGTCAGAAACAGCCTCTCAAATACCAAGGGCACCCTGTGGCACTATTTCAGGACCTTCCAGCCATCACGCTTCAGAAAAGGAAAGCATTTAAAGTCGCCACAACCTTCCTGCATGAAAAGGGGTCCCCTATTCCTGGGGTCCCCTCCTTCCATTTGATCTTCAAATGGAATGGAACCTTGCCCCAACTGAGATCTCTCCAAGACACCTGTACCCTGCTGGGTAAAGAGCATGAAGAGGGATCTGCCTCACCAGGACCTTCCCAGCAACCTTCACAGGGAGGGTGGCAAAGACTCCTCCACAGACGCTCACCCAAAGCAGAAATGAAACCAGATCCAGCCACCATAGCCCAGGAACAGGCCCTGGCCATTCAAGAGGTGTCCAGGGACACATCGTCAATAGACTGACTTATCTAAGTGATGGGGACCCTTGGGCAATACAATAATGCAAGTCGGGGGGGGTGTCGAAGAGGTCGCCACTGCCACACGCTCCTTTTTGTAACTTTACTACAGGCCTGTGCTAGGTGTTGCCTGACCTGGGACTATGACAACATGTTGAGGATTTCCTGTTGGGTTAGGGTGGGGTGGGGCCTGAGGACTCAGAATCCGAGGGGTGTGGGGGGAAGGGTTCGGGTGGATTGAGGGGTTGTGGAGGGTGGGAGGGAACCAGTGTGCCAACAGGATCCGGGGCCCTTGGGAGACACTCAATGTGGTCGGGTCTCGATAGTATTGTCCGTTACCACACTTCGCCGGTGAGTTGACAGGGGCCACAATATGGGTTATCACCCTGAATGTGAAAGGGCTCAATAACCCCATTAAAAGGAGAGCGGTCCTATCATACTTAGAAAACTCGGATGCTGCAATATGTTTACTTCAAGAAACCCACCTACTCCCCAAAGGCTGGCGTAGGATGAGGTCCCACGCATTCCCTCAGCAATTCTTCTCCTCCACCACTGACAAAAAGGCAGGAGGTGCAATCTTATTTGCCAAACCCCTTCATGGTCACATTGGGGACAAGGTCGGGGAGATCAAAGGTAGGCTCCTCGCCGACAACATAAAGGTGGGTGACATGCCCATGACAGTGGGATCCTTGTATGCCCCTAACACAGGTCAGGTAAACTTTCTTACAAACGCCCTGTCAGAGACGTTACGTTCCCCAGAACACTTCCTACTCATAGGTGGGGACCTCAATCTGGTCATGGACAAGGAGAGGGATAGGTCTGACCATCGCTTTGGCAGCACAGGTGCACTTTCGTCAAATGGGATGGACTGGTTGACACAAAGGCGGCTGGTGGACCTATGTCGGGCTAAACACCCCAAGACCTCACATTACACGTTCTACTCCCACGTGCACCACACATATGCCAGACTAGACCACTTCATATGTTCCTTAGAGTTGGTGACTAAGGTGGAGAAGGTGGAGATTGTCCCAGCTGCCATTTCAGATCATGACGCTGTGGAAATATTGATAGGGGTCCCATGCACTAAGGTGCCACAGGGCGGTTGGAGGTTAAGGGAAGCCCTCCTACAATGCAAAGAGATAGTCCAGCAACTGCGCAAACGCATCACTGACTACATTAAGCTTAATGATAGGCCAGACACGCCTGAAACTGCCATCTGGGGGGCTCTGAAGGCGGTAGTGAGGGGAGAATTAATAGCCATTTTAGCGGCAGAAGTCAAAGAACACAAACACAAACGTGAATTATTAACGGCCAAAGTGACAGAACTGACAGAACTGGAAAGGGTACACAGTTGTACAGGAGCCCCTAGAATTTGGAAACAGTTGACATCCGCTAGGGCCCAGCTGGCAGGTCTAGACATAGATAGGGCAGAATATGCCGCATTTAGGCTCAGTCACACGTACTACGTGGGTGGGAACAAAACGGGATGACTCCTCGCAAACGCGCCCCAAGCCAAAATCCAAGGATCCAAATTCACAACCTTATATGATAGACACGGGGAAAAGATTCACTCTCTACAGAGCAGATCCTCTACTTGACACTAACGCAGAAGCCTACTTACAAGGGGCAGCCACCACTGGTCTCAATGCGGAAGGTGCAGCCTCACTGGACGCACCTATCAGGATTGAAGAGGTGATTAGTGCAATATCCCGCCTCACAACCCTAAAATCTTCCAGTCCAGATAGCTTTTCATCTAGCTTTTACAAAGGTGCCGATCCTCACCAAACTTTTTAATTCATTCCAGGGTCCTGGCTCCATCCCTCCTGACATGCTGGAGGCTGACATCATAGTGATACCCAAACCAGGCAAAGATACCACCCAATGCGCGGCCTACAGGCCGATCTTTCTACTTAACCTGGACCTCAAATTCTTCACAGGGCTGCTCACTTCCAGGCTTGGACCGCATCTTCTGGGTATTATAGAGCCAGATCAATCAGGTTTCATTCCCGGTAGACAATGTAGCAATAACACTAAACGGATTCTCCACTTAATAGATAAATCCCACTATATACAGTCAGACTCCGTGCTCCTGTCCATAGACGCTGAGAAAGCGTTTGACAGAGTGGACTGAGGCTTTCTCGAGAGGACCCTGGTGCACTTCAGAATTGGGGAACGCTTCAGAGCGTGGGTCGCAAGCTGCTATCATCGAACGCAGGCGCTATGTAAAATACCCTCCCTCCTTCGAGCGCACAGACCCAGGTACCTTCAGAAATTGCCTATAACCCGCACTGTGCTAAGCGAATGGGACCTGGTGGCGACCAAAAAGGAGCTCACAACATTCCCGTCACCGTTTACGCACTTGCTGGACAACTCTGACTTCGCCCCAGGCATGGACCGCACAATGGCGCGGGTCAAGCTGTAGATCGGCAGGTCATCTATTTGACCTAGAGGGATTCATACCATTCTCGGAACTTCCACGGTTTTATGACATCACCGCTCCGCAACACTTTAAATACTTTCAATTTCAACACTGGTTAACACACCCTGATATTAGCCCCGTGATTGGTAGGAAAATGACGGGATTCGAAAAATGGCTAGTTACCAAAGAATCAGATCGCAAATTAATTACAGATATCAACAAGATGCTCTCCCCACCTCCTGAAATACACCGATCTGCCAGCCTGCGGCGGTGGGAGGAGGAGCTGGGGCGAACGTTCATGAGCCGGGAATGGCAATCTATATATTACAGGGCCAATCACACAGCCAGGAACACCGCAGGCAGAGAGACAGCAGTGAAACTCGCAACCTACTGGTATCTGAGCCCAGTTAGATTGCAGAGGGGCCATACGTCCAGTAGATCGGCCTGCTGGAGGTGGTGCAGTGAGGACTGCAGAGAGGTCACGACCTACTGGACATCAGTCCTCAATGACATAGACGCTCATTTTGACACCGAAATCCCACGATTTCTCGCATACACTATTTTGGGACTCTCGAATAGGCTCACCTTCCCGCTGAAATCCCCCAGGGGGCGGCAGATGGGTCTGGCAATGCAGGCGGCCTCACAGCACATCCTGTCCCTCTGGGGAACAAGCACACGGCCCACGCACATGGGCTTGTTACATAAACTCTGGTATACAATGGGTATGGAGCTCATAATCCAAGCCTCACTAACGCAATCCACGGTTCTTTCCAGACATTCTGGCAGCCAATGTTGTCCCTATTATCCACGGAATTCAACTAAATAACATGCCCCAAATACCTACGCCTACTACGCCTTACTGAGGCACAACACGCTGACACCGAGTCGGGACCACAGACACCATGAGATTTCCATACACACGACCAGGGCTAGATAGATGGTTGGGGTGGGGAGAGTTTTTTGGGAAGGGGGGAGAGCTCTGTTTTCTTTATTTGTTCTCAAAAGAGCCTTGCACTCGGATACTCAAGACGCTACAGCGGTGATATTTCAGGACAATTGCCGCACCAGAGGGCTCCCGAATACAAAGCCCAGTTAAATGTAATGCAAATATCACAGTCTGTCCTTAGCGTAAACTTGAGAACGTATACAAGAAATGAAATGTCTTTTCTAAAATCAATAAAACAAATTTGAACAAAAAAAAAGGGAGGTTAGCTTTTTCTTAATTTTAAAGCAGATCCATGATCCTCCACAAATTTGCTGTAAAAAGTTTTTTTAAAAAAGAAATGTGGCCCCAGGAGTGGGGGGTGGGGGTTGTTTCTCAGGAACCTCCCCCCCCACCAGGCCTAGGGAGGCAAGATATCCCTACCCTGTCCCCCATATTTTATTAACTTACTTCAGGACATGGCTCTGATTCCCTCAGTCCTAAAATGGCTGCCATTACATCTTGGTGATGGGGTGTCAGTCAATCAGATCTTATCTCTAGATTTGTCAGCTCCGTGGATCCTCTGCATTGTTCTATTAAAACATAATATCTACTGAACACTACTGAATGGATTTATACCAATTTAAATAAAGCACACTTTCTGGACCAGAATTTAGCTTTCTGACAAATTTGCTGTAATTCCGTTAGCTGTGCCAAATTTCCTATTAAAATTACATAGTGAAAATGAGTTTGGGACCCGCCATTGTTCTTGGCTCCCTCTTGATGGATCACCCAGAATCTTAACAGGAAGGAGCGGGGGTGGATGAACATTTTTGGGGGGAAAGTTTTGTGAAGATTTGTCAAACAGTGTAAAAGTTATTTAGCAAACCAAAACATTATTTTCCCTTGGAAACGTGGTCCTAACTTCCACTACCGAGTTGTGAGCACCATAGATATGCTCTGAACAGACATATTGAATCCTCCAAGCTTTTTTATGAGAATTCAAAACTGTGGCCACACATTACAAATAGAACTCTACCTCCAGTAGGTGCTTTAACACCCACTAGTTAAAGCAAATTATTGGAAGGATACATAAATAAAAAACGTACAGACTATATAGAGTATACTGGCTGTTTAGACACCTCACAGTCGGGTTTTAGACCTATGTACAGCACAGAGTCGGCTTTGATAGAGGTATCAGATCACATTAGAGGTTATCTTGATAATAACCATGCTGCGTTGCTAGTACTATTGGATTTATCTGCAGCTTTGGATACAGTGTTCCATCGAACTCTGATGCAAAGATTGGAGGAGATCGGAATTTGTGGATGAGCCATACAATGGCTCTCAAGTTTCTTAACTCACTGCACGCAGGTCATCAATTTAGGTCCTTTCCGGTACTGCACTATTGTCCTCACCAAGGTAGCGCCACAGGGATCTTGTCTGAGCCATACTTTGTTCAATATATATGTGGCCCCCCTTGCAAAGAGTATTAGATAATTTGGTATCACCCCTATTTCATATGCGGATGATACCCAACTTCTCTTATCTTTTAATAAAAGCTCTTTGACCCCAAAATCTAATTTTTCGGAGGGCATGAAAGCCATTTTTCATGGATGACAGAAAACTCTCTTCAGCTAAACACTGGAAAGACTGAGATTATGCTCTTTGATAATGCCAATTTACTCTGGTACGCACAGTGGTGGCCTGCGGATTTGGGCCTTGCCCCTATCCCTAAGAGGGTGGTGAGAAACTTAGGTGTGCGTTTTTTTCTAGCCCTGTCTTTGAAGGATCAAGTTGTGGATTCCTCCCTCTATGTGATGCATCTTTTGCATAGAATATTCCCCCTTCTTACACTTTCTGTAGGTAAAACCTTGGTCATGCACTGATTATCAGTAGTCTGGACTACTGCAACACACGTTTGGTCGCAGCCAATGAACCATTACTGAATAAACTACAGGTAGTACAGAACACAGTGGCACGGCTTGTCACAAATATGCCTCCTAGAACGGCCTCCCTCCCCCTCTTGCAAAAACTTAATTGACTGCCCATACGCCAGAGAATCAAGTTCAACATTTGCTGCACTGTATATAAAACATTAAATGACAAAGGACTCAGTTACCTAGCTGATAAACTTATCCCCTCCCAGCTGGTTAGGGCCTTATGCTCTGGAGAGAAATCTCTCCTTATCATTCCCTGTTTCAAGAAATCCCGTGCAGTAGGTAAAGCCTTCTCCTATATATAATGGAACCAAATGCCCTTTAAACTTCGAAGCTGCAATGATCTTTCGATTTTTAGGAAACTCCTTAAAACTGAACTCTTTGCCATTTATTCCTCTGCTGGTTCTGCTCTTGTACTGCTCTAGCACTGAGATACCCCTTTGGGATGATTCAGGTGATTTATACATTTTTGTATTAACCTCTTCGACGCTCATGACGAGCTCAGCTCGTCATGAGGCACAATGGAGCTGTGTTCATGACGAGCTGAGCTCGTCATAACGGCCGTGGAATGCCCACGTGCGCTAATTCCCTTCCTGTGCTGGGCGTTCAATTGAGTGGGCGAAGTCATGACAAGCTCAGCTCACGCACAGCTCCGCTGTGCAGCATGACGAGCTGAGCTCGTTAGGAGTACTGTGGTGCCGCGCGCGGCCCCCCTCCCCCTGCACCGTGGGGGAATTACCCCCCGCGGCGAAGGGGTTAAATGAATTCTAGAGTCCCAATACAAGTAGGCCAGTAACACTGCAGGGGATACTAGGGACAGAATCTCTCCAGAAGGTAAAGTGGATCATGACTTGAACTCCCTCAAATGTCAAATAACTTGCTTGACCTTGACTTTCCTGGTCAGTTTTTGAAGGTTTTTCTTGATTCCATGGAGTTTACACTTGCCATCTGGGGAAGCGGTTGGGAGGTGGCAGAGGGCAGTGAAGCCATTTTCTGCCATGCCAGGTTTTGGCCTGGTTAGGAGAATATTTTCTGTCTCCCTGTGTTACAAGAGAAGATGGCAGAGGTGCTTCCACCTGTTACATTCCCGGGTTAGGCCTATGAAGCAAGGCAGCTTATTCCTTTCGTTGTCCTAGAAAATAACATTTTAGCTGTGGCCTTTTGCACACATTTGCATGTAGGCCAATGTTGGAATGGTTTCTCTGAAACTACTTTGTTTATACATTTAGCTTCACACAACATTATCTCGATGCCCTAAACATCATGTACTAGGCCTCTCTACACACTAGGTGCAAAAGTCATCCTATCTTCATCCACGGGGTGACAGCGCTATCTCCATATCCATAACATCACTAATCTATTGCGCACATAGCGAAGGCTGATTTTATGAATATCAGGCATTCCGATCGATTGGTAGAGGAGTCACTTCTGCTGAAACTGAAGGTCCCTGCAGGCCAAGAAATCACCACGCACTGGTCTGACATTCCGTGAGGGGTATCCAACTCGAGACCATGAAGGGATCTTCTCTCTCTCCCATCAGGAAATGGGGTTGCATTGTCCCTACGGGGGATTCTTGGCTTTACACGTACACACACTCTAGGTACATATTTTAGTAAACGCTACGGGGCCCCTGCATATAAGGATAAACCCTAGCAAGGAATAACTAGTTTTTGGAAAAAAGGGACAAACGGCACCGGGTTTCGTGCATGAATATACAAAACAACCCATATGTTGAGCACTTCTAATTATAAATTGGATAAAACAAGAGGGTAGAAAAATATTCTTTTTATTAAATGCTCTTTTTTATAGATTTTCTTATTTTTTTAAATTATACATCTTTTTCTTTTATCATTTGATAACCAGTCTCATTTATATCTTTTGTCAGTTATGGACATTTGGTCACAATTATACATATGTTATTTCATCACATAGATTGTTAATAACATTACAATGACAGGGTGCTGATCAAAATGATAATATACAGAACCAATCAACGCGTTTCGGCCAATGCCTTCTTCAGGAATTCTGTATAGCCCCAAAAAACTATGAGACAAGAAATGTATAATAATTATCTAAAGTGACAACATATTGGAAATTACTATTTTATACAAGCTATGAATATATAGGGGACATCAATAACAGTGCAGGTAGAAGAGTATTATGCTACATATTAATCATAAAGCGCTACTAAATTATAAACGATACTTATCATATGCCTAATAACATACAGTGCTGTACACATCCAACTTATAATTACATACCTAATTATATACAATACTATAAAAATGTTATGTACATATCAAACAATCATACAATATTATACAATTTATACACAATCTATTTACATGTGTTACAAAACATTTTATTGATGACCTTTCTATGGAAACTAAGCTGCCTTACAGATCCCTTTTCCCTGTGAGAAAGTATAAAATAATTTAGGTAAACTGAGCTAGGTGTTCCTAGTCTAGTATTTTATGGGTGCTTCAGGTCTAACTATTAGTCTATATTATGCATTTACCTATGAAAATTAGTACCAGCTAAGCAGTTATATAGATGGTGTGCCTATCTGAAAATTGGGAATAGAGGGATTTATATATATCACCTTTTTGATCTTACAAGGGTTGAATGACCTTGTTAGATGACCCAACATCATATTGAACTCTACATGTCTCCCTGATGTCTTCAGGGACAACCACGTGTTATAGGTTTAGATTTAATCACTACTTAATTGTCCTCACTAGTATTCAACCTACATCAAGAAGGATAGGTATAAATATGACCTCCTAATTATGCTGCCACAGCAAGAGATCTTATGTGGCACGTCCTGATCTTAATTAATCTTTGTTTTTTCTGGATTTCCATCCACGGAGTCCGAAGATATCCGTAGTGCTGGGTTAAGAGAGTAGCAGTCCCGTTTTTAATATGCTGCCCCCAATTTTATTCACATGACAAGAATGAGATGAGTAATAGGTTATACATACCTACAAAACTTGTACGTGATGCGTGAGTAGTATCGCGTATCTAAGTAGGAAGCGTTGAACGCCCACTCTCTCCTTTGGGATTAGGTAGCTAGAGACACGTCATATGGCATCTAGATTGCTCTATAGATGACGAAGAGATATACAATAAAAGCCTGATATAAGTATCCCCTTGTTCACCAAATAATGTGCTGATTACAGCTAGCAGGTTTAGATATTGATTTTCAATAAATACCTGGCTTCGTAGCGTGATCCTGTATCAAGCGGTAGTTCGAGATAGATGGCCCGTGTTCATTCAAATTGCACTCTTCTTGGGGGTCAAAATTAAACTCTAGAAGGCAAAGTATATCATCTAGTGTCTTCATATATTATAAAGTGTGTCTAATAACCATATCTCTCAGTTGTGTTAAATGTTTAACGCACATCTAGAATTACTCAGATTGTGCTCGACCTCCCGCTAACCATATCTTGTGCGCGACAGCATGATTGCTCGTGAATGCCCATGGCCGCCAACCCGCAAGTGTTAGTATAACAGCACCCCGGAAAAATGGTACATAAAATATAAATCTGCAAGGTGCTAGCGCGAGGCCAGTATATATAATGCCTCCCGCTTCCCTCTCTAGACCCGACAAGGGTCCAATCGGCAAACCATAATTTACCGATAATACTTCATGGAGTGCGCTACTTACTTGGGCTCCTGATATGGACGATGTGACCCTCCAAGTCATAACGTTGTACGCGATTTAAACATCCGATTTACCCGCGCCATTTTAAAGCCAGTTTTTGCGTGGCTACGTTTCTGAAATATCGCGATAGTTGAAGGGGCGGAGAAGAGGAAAGCTAACCCTACTTCACCCGTACTACAGGCCGCCCAGTTGGCCGCCATGATGGACTAGTGCAATAGGGCTATGTTATGTGTGGAAATACTTGATACCGTCTGAACATCCAGTAATGACCGTTTCTTTCACCCCTCCTGTTTTCGTTCTCTCTCCGGATCTTATTCGATATACAAATACTCTCTACTTTTCTTTTGGTCCATAAAGGTGGGACAATAGTTTCCCTATCGTATAAATTATGTCCATATCGACGCATGCGGGTTCAGGGTATAGTGATTATTGTATACAGCGTATCATATCTCAGTTGTTAATGTGTAAATATACAAGAAAATTGGCGATACCTGCGAATTTCGCCGCTATGAAAGATTGGGGTACTCGGGCTGCATATAAGATTTATTAATAAGGCCACTGAGTAATGTTAATATTAACTACACCCTTAGGCCCCTATCTGTTTAGTATGTAGTTAGTCAAGTTTGTAATATACATTCAATTATGGGGGGCAGCTCTGTACGTATCTTTTCATTTTAACTGGCTCAGTTGCTGGGAGCTGCTGTGTGTTTATAGTGTGAGACTTGATCCGATGGTGACGATTTCTCTAGGGTCCTGAGATTTCATTGTGGATGGCCAATCACACTTATATGTATGATAGTGGCCATAGAGTTTTGTATAAGGAGACACTAGTGTACTAATTTATAGCCTTCTCCCACGGTATCTCCATATTTAACCTTTAATTGCTGTCTCCAAAATAAAAATCCACTATACCTCACGCATCTTCCTGATCTTGTCTGTATCCAATCCTCTGTTTTGATGAATCCTTTCCAGGGTATACCATTTCATATCTTCTGGCGCATGGTTATTATCCAAAAAGGGGCTGACCATTGGTGCCACTGTTTTGTGGGTTCTAATGGCTGACCGGTGTTCGGTCAGTCGGACATTCATGGCCCGTCGAGTCTGGCCTACATATCCTTTCTTACAAGGACAGATAACCAGATACACAACATTAGTACTCCTGCAATTATTTAAATCTTCTGGAATGATAACCTGATTGTTGAAAAGCAATGTTGGGCCTTGAATTGCCGAATTGCATGATTTGCAGTTCAAACACTTATATGTCCCTAGCACTGGTCGCATGTTGTTAAGATTCAATTGCACAGGGATTGTTTTTTGGTTCATGCGGGACCTAATAATATGGTCTTTTAATGATTTGTTGCGATTGTAGGCAAACATGGGTTTGGGTAATCTGTCTTCTTTTGGAGTACTTACATTCAGTATGTGCCAACTGGCACACACTGCCTGCCTAATTCTGTAATTGATCACGGAATGTTTAGTTATGAATACTAATCCTGGATCCTTTTTATCTCTAGTGGATTGTAGAAGGTGCTGGCGATCATAAAAATGAGCCCGTTTATATGAATCGCGCACCATCTTTTTAGGGTAACCTCTCGCATGAAATTTCAGTTTCATGGTTACAGATCTGTTGTCATAGTCCCCGATATTAGTGCAATTTTGTCTGAGATGTAAGAACTCTCCAAACGGTACACTATTTTTCTGAATGGCGGGGTGGAAACTGTCATAATGAAGCAAGGTGTTCCTGGCAGTGGGTTTGACGAACAGATCCACTGCCAGGACACCATTCTCATGCTTGTTCATGACATCCAGATATTCAACCTTTTCATTATCTATGTGATTCGTGAATCTGATGTTGCTATCACAAAGATTAATCCACTCAATGAATTGGTGTAAATTTTCAATGCAATCATTCCAAATGAAAAATACATTGTCTATGAACCGCGACCACTTGGTCACAGATTCATAGAACGGTGCAATTTCATTATAAACAAAGCGTTCTTCGAATTGAGACATATAAATATTGGCGACCGTTGGCGCACAAGATGCTCCCATGCTCACTCCCTGCTTCTGTTTAAATAGTTTGCTGTTAAATTAAAAAATGTTCTCACACAATACTATTTTTAAACATTCCAGAACAAATATGGTTGGGCAATTAATACTGTACTTTTGTATGAACCAATGGACAGCTTCCAGGGCCCCCATAATAGGTATGTTACTATATAGGGCCTCAATGTCCAATGTTACTAGATATTGGGTGTCAGTGCAAAAATTGGTGTTCTCTACCAAATTGATGAAATGTCTGGTATCTTGGACAAAAGCAGCGTTGCAGGACACATGAGAGCAAAGGATGGCATCAATGTATTTCGCTAGAGGTTCAGTGCTGAGCCTATTGTTGTTTCTATAGGCCTCAATGGGGGATTTTGTGTACTCTTATGAACCCCCAAGACACCTTGCATTTTATGATTTTTTGTCCTTTGTACCATGAGGCTAGGAAAAGGTTTATTCTTCCAATACTGAAAAAGATGAATTTTATTCAGTGTAAACCTGCTTTACTGTTTTTACAACTGTTGGAATCCCCTGAAATCATGTTTTGTGTCGCCAGCTTCCTTGCTGCGTCTGTTAGAAGCAGGAGGGTTAGACAGGAAGCTGCACAAGAAATTTAATCCTCTTAATATAATGTCTATGTATACTGATCACTGGCTTTGATCATGGAATTGATTGTTAACGATTTTTAAATGCCTTTTGTACTGTGTTTTTACCTTGTATAACATATTTAAAAATATATTTTTAACGTTTTGTATATGTATAGCATACTTTTATGATTTTAACTAATCGAATAAAGTGGTTTGACTTAACTTGACTTGACTTACTCTTATGAACCTTTGGTATACCATATATACTTGCTAGCCTTGGATTCTTCACATTTAAATAACTCCATTCTTTGTTACAAATCTCACCATCCCTGAGGGTTTTATCTGTCAGCTTCTTAATTTTTGATATCTGGGAGGTAAGGTCTTTGGAGATAGGTGTATAAAATTGAGTGTCACTCAACATTTCCTCCATTTTGGTTATGTAGGTGATTGTATCATGTACGACAATTCCTCCCCCTTTGTCGCACGCCTTCACAACTATGTCTTTATTGGACTTGATTTGATTTGGGGCTTCATATTCATCCCGGCTCAGGTTGAATGGAGTTTTTGGAACATGAGAAGTGATGTTCACAAATTTGTCAAACAATATCTGTTCAAAAATAGCTACCTGTGGAGGGAGTTGATCTGCCATTGGAGTAAAGTTTGATTTTGGTTTTAGACCTGACAGGTTAGAATCTTCCCTAATTTCTTCTTGACCAGAGAAGAAAATGTTCAACCTGATCTTTCGTAAGAATGTTTGAAGGTCTCTAAACAGATCAAATGTATTAAGTCCTGAATGAGGAGCAAAGGTCAAGCCTTTGGATAGGACAGATATGGCAGCAACTTATAGATCAGATTTACTGAGATTGAAAATAGGGATAGTTTGCAGTTTCTCCAATACCGGTTGTTGCGTGTTTCTAGGTATTGGCTGTAACTCATCGGTGGATTTTCCTGGAAATTATTGTATTCCAGGTGTGATGTATTCTGAAACCGTGGTTGAAATTGCAGCCTCCAATTACTCCGCCTCGCTGGGCGCCGTCCTAAAAAAGGTTGTCTATTGTGTTGTCTTGTGTTGTCTTGCATTAGGTCTAGAGTTTTGATATCCAGTGTCATAATATGGGCCTTCATTTTCCGAATCTGATGATTCAGAAAACGTGGTAACTTTTTTGCCATAATTAGACTGTTTGTACCCATATGTATCAGTTGTTCCTTCCGCATATTTGTAATAGTGCTCTGATACATATGGATAGGTGGTTTCTTTTTTATAGAACTTAATATCCTTTTGTAATTTATCAGTTTTTCTTTTTGTTAGATAGTCTGAGTACGAATTAGGTTCCTTTTCTATGTCTTCAAGCTTTTTTTTTACATCTTCCACTATCCCAGAGCTGTTTATCTTCTCTTCTAATTCCTGTATTTCCCGCGCCAGCTGTTGTAACATGTATTTAGATGTTTCAACTATTAACATCATGTAATCTCTGTACAGCGGTTTGATATTAATGCCCAGCGTTCCAGAAATTCTTTGATGTGAATAAACAAGAGGTTACCCTAAAAAGATTGTGCACGATTCATATAAACAGGCTCGTTTTTATGATTGCCAGCACCTTCTAGAATCCACTAGAGATAAAAAAGGATCCAGGAATAGTATTCATAACTAAACATTCCGTGATCAATGACAAAATTAGGCAGGCAGTGTGTGCCAGCTGGCACATACTGAATGTAAATACTCCAAAAGAAGACCGATTACCCAAACCCATGTTTGCCTACAAACACAACAAATCATTAAAAGACCATATTGTTAGGTCCGGCATGAACCAAAAAACAATCCCTGTGCAATTGAATCTTAACAACATGCGACCAGTGCAAGGGACATAAAAGTGTTCGAACTGCAAATCATGCAATTCGGCAATTCAAGGCCCAACCTTGCATTTCAACAATCAGGTTATCATTCCAGAAGATTTAAATAATTGCAGGAGTACTAATGTTGTGTATCTGGTTATCTGTCCTTGTAAGAAAGGATATGTAGGCCAGACTGGACGGGCCATGAATGTCCGACTGACCGAACACCGGTCAGCCATAAGAACCCACAAAACAGTGGCACCAATGGTCAGCCACTTTTTGGATAATAACCATGCGCCAGAAGATTTGAAATGGTATATCCTGGAAAGGATTCATCAAAACAGAGGATTGGATACAGACAAGATCAGGAAGATGCATGAGGTATGTTGGATTTTTATTTTGGAGACAGCAATTAAAGGGTTAAATATGGAGATACTGTGGGAGCAGGCTATGAATTAGTACACTAGTGTCTCCTTATACAAAACTCTATGGTCAATAGCATACATATAAGTGTGATTGGCCAGCCACAATGAGATCTCGGGACCCTAGAGAAATCGTCACCATCGGATCAAGTCTCACACTATAAACACACAGCAGGTCCCAGCAACTGAGCCAGTAAAATGAAAAGATACGTACAGAGTTGCCCCCCATAATTTAATGTATATTACAAACTTGACTAACTACATACTAAACAGATAGGGGCCTAAGGGTGTAGTTAATATTAACATTACTCAGTGGCCTTATTAATAAATCTTATATGCAGCACGAGTACCCCAATCTTTCATGGCGGCGAAATTCGCAGGTATCGCCAATTTTATTGTATATTTACACATTGACACTGAGATATGATATGCTGTATACAATAATCACTATACCCTGAACCCGCATGCATCGATATGGACATAATTTATATGGTAGGGAAACTATTGTCCCAACTTTATGGACCAAAAGAAAAGTAGCGAGTATTTGTACATCGAATAAGATCCGGAGAGAGAACGAAAACAGGAGGGGTGAAAGAAACGGTCATTACTGGATGTTCAGACGGTATCAAGTATTTCCACACATAACATAGCCCTATTGCACTAGTCCAACATGGCGGCCAACTGGTCTGCCTGTAGCACGGGTGAAGTAGGGTTAGCTTTCCTCTTCTCCTTCCCCTTCAACTATTTCAGAAACATAGCTACGCAAAAACTGGCTTAAAAATGGCGCAGGTAAATCGGATGCTTAAATCGCATGCAACGTTACGACTTTGAGGGTCGCATCATCCATATCGGGAGCCCAAGTAAGTAGCGAACTCCCATGAAGTATTATCGGTTGATTATGGTTAGCCGATTGGACCCTTGTCGGGTCTAGAGAGGGAAGCAGGTGGCATTATATACACTGACCTCGCACTAGCACCCCGCAGATTTATATTTTATGTACCATTTTTGCAGGGTGTTGTTATACAAACACTTGCGGATTGGCGGCCATGGGCATTCACGATCAATCATGCTGCCGCGCACAAGATATGGTTAGTGGGAGGTCGAGCACAATCTGAGTAATTCTAGATGTTCGTTAAACATTTAACACAACTGAGAGATATGGTTATTAGACACACTTAATATATGAAGACACTAGATGATATACTTTGCCTTCTAGAGTCAAATTTTGACCCCCAAGAAGAGTGCAATTTGAATGAACACGGGCCATCTATCTCAAACTACCGCTTGATACAGGATCACGCTACGAAGCCAGGTATTTATTGAAAATCGAAACCTGCTAGCTGTAATCGGCACATTATTTGGTGAACAAGGGGATACTTATATCAGGCTTTTATTGTATATCTCTTCGTCATCTATAGAACAATCTAGATGCCGTATGACGTGTCTCTAGCTACCTAATCCCAAAGGAGAGAGTGGGCGTTCAACGCTTCCTACTTAGATACGCGATACTACTCACGCATCACGTACAAGTTTAGTAGGTATGTATAACCTATTACTCATCTCATTCTTGTCATGTGAATAAAATTGGGGGCAGCACATTAAAAACGGGACTGTTCCTCTCTTAACCCAGCACTACGGATATCTTCGGACTCCGTGGATGGAAATCTGGAAAAAACAAAGATTAATTAACATCAGGACGTGCCACATAGGATCTCCTGCTGTGGCAGCATAATTAGGAGGTAATACTTATATCTATCCTTCTTGATTTAGGTTGAATACGAGTTAGGACAATTAAGTAGTGATTAAATCTAAACCTATAACACGTGATTGTCCCTACAGACATCAGGGAGACATGTAGAGTTCAATATGATGTTGGGTCATCTAACAAGGTCTTTCAACTCTTGAAAGATCAAAAAGGTGATATATATAAATCCCTCTATTCCCAATGTTCAGATAGGCACACCATCTATATAACTGCTTAGCTGGTACTAATTGCCAAAGGTAAATGCATAATATAGACTAATAGTTAGACCTGAAGCACCCATAAAATACTAGACTAGGAACACCTAGCTCAGTTTAGCTAAATTATCTTATACTTTCTCACAGGTAAAAGGGATCTGTAAGGTAGCTTAGTTTCCATAGGAAGGTCATCAATAAAATGTTTTGTAACACATGTAAATAGATTGTGTATAAATCTTATAATATTGTATGATTGTTTGATATGTACATAAAATGTGTATACTATTCTATATAATTTGGTATGTAATTATAAGTTGGATGTGTACAGCACTGTATGTTATTAGGCATATGATAAGTATTGTTTATAATTTAGTAGCGCTTTATGATTAATATGCAGCATAATACTCTTCTACCCGCACTGTTATTTATGTCCCCTATATATTCATAGCTTGTATAAAATAGTAATTTTCCAATACGTTGTCACTTTAGATAATTAATATACATTTCTTGTCTCATAGATTTTTTTGGGGCTATACAGAATTCCTGAAGAAGGCATTGGCCGAAACGCGTTGATTGGTTCTGTATATTATCATTTTGATCACCACCCTGTCATTGTAATGTTATTAACAATCTATGTGATGAAATAACATATGTATAATTGTGACCAAATGTCCATTACTGACAAAAGATATAAATGAGACTGGTTATCAAATGATCAAAGAAAAAGATGTATAATTAACACCTTGCCTGCGGCGCCGATTCTCCCCCGGTGCTGAACATTCCATTCGCGGGTGTTCGGAACGGTTCCGTCATGAGCACAGCGCGACCGATGCTCATGACGGAACCGTTCAGTCATGAGCATCGAAGGGGTTGAAAAAAAAAAGAAAATCTATAAAAAAAGAGTATTTAATAAAAAGAATATTTTTCTACCCTCTTGTTTTATCCAATTTATAATTAGAAGTGCCTAACGTATGGTTTGTTTTGTATATTCATGCACGAAACCAGGTGCAGTTTGTCCCTTTTTTCCAAAAACCACACACTCTAGCTACAACAGGGTTTGCATCGTAGGAGTACGTTAGATTACCATGTTGCATATGTGCATGCATATATTCGTCCATTCAGCACAATGGTAGAAATGTATCTACTGTTCACTCATTTGGTGCTTGTAATTCTTTCATTTGCTTCTGTCTCCTAATCATTGCAGCACACGTATTTTATGCAAGAATAACGTTGGTTCAATAAATATTATTGAAAACATCCCACTGTGTATGCACAGTATATTTCTCTGAAAATAAGAGAGCATGAGTGACTCAGTGAAAGATTCTGTACAGTTTCCATGATCCCTGAGTCTTCTGGGTTGTCATGTTCAGTGGTTGCAAGAAACTGTTCCCTCCCTGGAAGGTTAGACAGGCTTACAGTGGCACTGTGAGCTAGCGAGTCTATAGGCCAACATATCCTGCAAGGGTGGCCGGAACTAGTCTAGGCACCAAGCCCTTAGTTTATGTTAACCAAACAATGCGCAGGTCCTACAGATTAGTAGGAACTACACAACACACCGACACCTGATGCCGCTGAATATCAGTAGTATTACAGGGCGTAGAGAGGCACCCATTCAAGCTGGATACATTGTTTCAGATCAAGTAATTTTGGGTCCAGAAACACAGGACCACTCATAGTTGTCTGGCACTGTACCACCAGAAGCAAATCGTCATTGGGCCTCAAGAGAGTTAAGTTTCCGTCAACAACATTTGTGAGGAAAAGGCCTGTAAGTATTGGCATAAAACTCTGGATAGTGCTACCCTTGAGTTACCGTCTCTGTCTGCCTCAGAGCTGCAGAAAGTTACGCGATGAAGGCTCAAGGTTTACATGCTACAGTGACCATTATTTTTATTGTCAATATCACTCAAGTGCACTATTTTTTAAAGACCTGGTAAGTTGTGTCAATCCATTAGACGCCTTCTCGCAAGAGTAACCAATCTAATTAGATTCTGTCATCACTTGACTCAGTGAAGCAGACTCAGGTACAGTACCTATATCCACTTCAACAACTGCTGAAGAAACTAGAGATGAGCAAGGTCTAGAGTAAGGGTCACACACAATTATCCAGAAGCTCATATCAAGTGTTTGGTTTTTAGGAAACAATCTTCTGAAGTAGGACATGTTCAACCAACTCTCAGTCCTCATTGAACAAGGTCATATCTGAGAAGAATTTGAGGCAGTGTCTGGCTGATATCACAGGGAGGATTGCACAAACCTTGGTGGGAGAACACACAGATAAAGGGAAAAGACAAGGCAGACTGAATATTCCAGATATTCTTTCATGTAACCAGAATATTGAATGTGAGGTTGGCTGGGAGTGGTGGAAAACCGAGCAATGGAATGTAAATACAAGAATTAGGCTGTTAAGTTTCTTTGTGTACTCACTTCTGCTTTGGCCAATCAGTTCCTTAGCATAGCATGCAGAAGATGCTAAGCATCTTTCCATTATGTTAGTGGTCTTCCTGATTCTGCTAGTTCAGGACCCTTTTCTGATCCCCTAACCTTTTTTTGAATTTTACCTCCTCTGCCTCCCTCTTGTTATTGTGATTAGGGAGGGTTCTTGTTTTTTTCCCTGTTTGATTTGTGTATTGCTTGCATTCATGGGTTCCAAGCCTGTATCCTGGTCAGTGTCGGGCTGATTACAGTGCAATTCACCAAGGAGTTCAGGAAGGAAATCTCAATGTGAAACTGTTATATTGCTCACTTTCCTGCCTGTATTGATTCTCACAAGTCAATTGTACATTTCTCTGTAACCAAAATCCACTTCTCTGCTGAGCTAAATGACCACCTTGCTGATTCAAAGAAGCAAACGACTGGAAACACCCACCAGCTCTCTCTCTCTCTCTCTCTCTCTCTCTCTCTCTTTCTCTCTCTTTCTCTGTGTCTCTCACTTTCTCTCTCTCCCTTCCCCTCTTCCCTTCATTTTCTCAGACTGATTTGCAGTGGCGGCTCCTCCGCTAAGGTGGAGGAGTGTCTTACCACTGCTTTAACTGCAAGCTGTATACAAAAAACAAAGGGGCAGATTTTCAAGCCCCTTGCGCTGCCGATGCATCACGCTGTATGACGCACCGGTGGCTCAGCCTGCTGAGTGATATTTACAAATGCAAAAACCACAGGTGATGGACAGAATGCAGAATAATGTCATACATTCACCCCAGTACAGAGATCTGGGCCTAAATCCATCGTTTTTTTGCACTCCACACCACCCCAGTTCAGACATGACCATATGCAAATCAGTCTGACCCTGTGCCTCATGGGAACAGTCCAGCCCGAACTGCCAAGCCATGCCTTCCCTGGACCGGAAACAAGCTTCCGAGGACCGGTTTCTGGCATTCCAGCCGTCTTTAGCCCGGCTTGCTTGAATCCAGTGGTGTGGAGTACATGGGATTCACGTCTGAGCATACCCATCCCACGCGGGGTGACAAATGCAAAAACCACAGGTGATGGACAGAATGCAGAACAATGTCATACATTCACCCCAGTACAGAGATCTGGGCCTCAATCCATCGTTTTTTTGCACTCCACACCACCCCAGTTCAGAAATGACCATATGCAAATCAGTCTGACCCTGTGTCTCATGGGAACAGTCCAGCCCAAACTGCCAAACCATGCCTTCCCGGAACCGGAAACAAGCTTCCGAGGACCGGTTTCTGGCATTCCAGCCGTCTTCAGCCCGGCTTGCTTGAATCCAGTGGTGTGGAGTGCATGGGACTCACGTCTGAGCATACCCATCCCACTCGGGGTGACAAATGCAAAAACCACAGGGGATGGACAGAATGCAGAACAATGTCATACATTCACTCCAGTACAGAGATCTGGGCCTAAATCAAAAAAAAAAAAAAAAAGAAAAACGATGGATTTGGGCCCAGATCTCTGTACTGGGGTGAATGTATGACATTGCTCTGCATTCTGTCCATCAACTGAGGTTTTTGCATTTGTCACACCGAGTGGATGGGTATGCTCAGACGTGAGTCCCATGCACTCCACACCACTGGATTCAAGCAAGCCGGGCTGAAGACGGCTGGAATGCCAGAAACCGGAACTCGGAAGCTTGTTTCCGGTCCAGGGAAGGCATGGCTTGGCAGTTCCTGCTGGACTGTTCCCATGAGGCACAGGGTCAGACTGATTTGCATATGGCCATGTCTGAACTGGGGTGGTGTGGAGTGCAAAAAAACGATGGATTTGGGCCCAGATCTCTGTACTGGGGTGAATGTATGACATTGTTCTGCATTCTGTCCATCAACGGTGGTTTTTGCATTTGTCACCCCGAGTGGGATGGGTATGCTCAGACGTGAGTCCCATGCACTCCACACCACTGGATTCAAGCAAGCCGGGCTGAAGACGGCTGGAATGCCAGAAACCGGTCCTCGGAAGCTTGTTTCCGGTCCAGGGAAGGCATGGCTTGGCAGTTCCTGCTGGACTGTTCCCACGAGGCACAGGGTCAGACTGATTTGCCTATGGCCATGTCTAAACTGGGGTGGTGTGGAGTGCAAAAAAACGATGGATTTGGGCCCAGATCTCTGTACTGGGGTGAATGTATGACATTGTTCTGCATTCTGTCCATCAACTGTGGTTTTTGCATTTGTCACCCGAGTGGGATGGGTATGCTCAGACGTGAGTCCCATGCACTCCACACCACTGGATTCAAGCAAGCCGGGCTGAAGACGGCTGGAATGCCAGAAACCGGTCCTCTGAAGCTTGGTCCAGTCCAGGGAAGGCATGGCTTGGCAGTTCCTGCTGGACTGTTCCCATGAGGCACAAGGTCAGACTGATTTGCATATGGCCATGTCTGAAGTGGGGTGGTGTGGAGTGCAAGAAAACGATGGATTTGGGCCCAGATCTCTGTCCTGGGGTGAATGTATGACATTGTTCTGCATTCTGTCCATCAACTATGGTTTTTGCATTTGTCACCCCGAGTGAGATGGGAATGCTCAGACGTGAGTCCCATGCACTCCACACCACTGGATTCAAGCAAGCCGGGCTGAAGACGGACGGAATGCCTGAAACCGGTCCTCGGAAGCTTGTTTCCTGTTCCGGAAAGGCATGGCTTGGCAGTTTCTGCAGGACTGTTCCCATGAGGCACAGGGTCAGACTGATTTGCATATGGCCATGTCTGAACTGGGGTGGTGTGGAGTGCAAAAAAACGATGGATTTGGGCCCAGATCCCTGTACTGGGGTGAATGTATGACATTGTTCTGCATTCTGTCCATCAACTGTGGTTTTTGCATTTGTCACCCCGAGTGGGATGGGTATGCTCAGACGTGAGTCCCATGCACTCCACACCACTGGATTCAAGCAAGCCGGGCTGAAGACGGCTGGAATGCCAGAAACCGGTCCTCGGAAGCTTGTTTCTGGTCCAGGGAAGGCATGGCTTGGCAGTTCCTGCTGGACTGTTCCCATGAGGCACACGGTCAGACTGATTTGCATATGGCCATGTCTGAACTGGGGTGGTGTGGAGTGCAAAAAAACGATGGATTTGGGCCCAGATCTCTGTACTGGGGTGAATGTATGACATTGTTCTGCATTCTGTCCATCAACTGTGGTTTTTGCATTTGTCACCCCGAGTGGGATGGGTATGCTCAGACGTGAGTCCCATGCACTCCACACCACTGGATTCAAGCAAGCCGGGCTGAAGACGGCTGGAATGCCAGAAACCGGTCTTCGGAAGCTTGTTTCCGGTCCAGGGAAGGCATGGCTTAGCAGTTCCTGCTGGACTGTTCCCATGAGGCACAGGGTCAGACTGATTTGCATATGGCCATGTCTGAACTGGGGTGGTGTGGAGTTCAAAAAAACGATGGATTTGGGCCCAGATCTCTGTACTGGGGTGAATGTATGACATTGTTCTGCATTCTATCCATCAACTGTGGTTTTTGCATTTGTCACCCCGAGTGGGATGGGTATGCTCAGACGTGAGTCCCATGCACTCCACACCACTGGATTCAAACAAGCCGGGCTGCAGACGGCTGGAATGCCAGAAACCGGTCCTCGGAAGCTTGTTTCCGGTCCAGGGAAGGTATGGCTTGGCAGTTCCTGCTGGACTGTTCCCATGAGGCACAGGGTCAGACTGATTTGCATATGGCCATGTCTGAACTGGGGTGGTGTGGGGTGCAAAAAAACGATGGATTTGGGCCCAGATCTCTGTACTGGGGTGAATGTATGAATATGTTCTGCATTCTGTCCATCAACTGTGGTTTTTGCATTTGTCACCCCGAGTGGGATGGGTATGCTCAGACGTGAGTCCCATGCACTCCACACCACTGGATTCAAGCAAGCCGGGATGAAGACGGCTGGAATGCCTGGAACCGGTCCTCGGAAGCTTGTTTCCGGTCCAGGGAAGGCATGACTTGTCAGTTCCTGCTGGACTGTTCCCATGAGGCACAGGGTCAGACTGATTTGCATATGGCCATGTCTGAACTGGGGTGGTGTGGAGTGCAAAAAAACGATGGATTTGGGCCCAGATCTCGTTACTGGGGTGAATGTATGCAGTGCTTAATTTGTGCCGGTGCTTTCCGGTGCTTAGCACCGGCACCTTTTTATCAGGGCCGGGTCTACATCTTAAATTAACTGCAGGACTGCACTGCAGTTTATACAGCATGTGTCAAAGAGAAAATAAAATATAATTTCCTTACTGTTGTGTTGTTCACTTTACACACACCTACAGACTGTCTCCGGAGTCCCTCGGTAAAAAAGAGTGCTGCTGTGCAGTGCTGCACTCAGCTGAGAGAGCGAGCCAGTCAGCCCGATAATATATTCCTCTCCACAAGCCGTTACCACTCACTGCCTTCTGTCCTTAAACATGTGGCCTGCACGTACTGCTCTCGGAGGCTTAGAGTCGGCTGAGCTAGTAGCTCCGGTTGCTGATGGCAGGCTCCTACAATGTTTCAATTTGGGAGACATTAGCCCATTGCGTGATACAGGCTGGCGCCACAGGGACTGACGTGACGCCATGTCCTGC
Organism: Lissotriton vulgaris; assembly: GCF_964263255.1. NCBI lineage: Eukaryota > Metazoa > Chordata > Amphibia > Caudata > Salamandridae > Lissotriton > Lissotriton vulgaris. The sequence goes on along the minus strand of NC_141691.1, from coordinate 122,746,530 downwards.
TAGTGCTCACCTTCCGCTACTGGATTTTGTTGTGGTAGGCTGATAGTGCTTCTTGTTTAACTTTTGCGGCAATTTCGAAACCTATCCTGCACAGCGCAGCTGTCTGCTCGCACCGGCCGTCACGTTGCTCAGGTGCAGTGAGTTTAAAATCACGATTGACCACCCTGGCGCCACAAATCCATGAATTGCTGAGGATCAGGGAGACGAAGTGCAGTTGCAGCAGGCGCCAGGACTCTGTCACAAATGAGCTGCGTGGGAAACCCGAATTCTCGTGAGTCGAGGTCTTGCCTGAGCCTGCCCTGGTATGTTCTGCGTTGAGGTAAGGGAGTCCACAGTCAGTGTTTTACGGCTGCAGTGCACCCTGTAGTGTGTGTAATACCATAAACCAATTAAAGATGTCCATCCATTCATCTGCACACATGCATTTGCACATGCAGACATCTCTGAATGTTTTGTGGCATACTTTATTTTTATTGCTTTAATGTTCAGACGTGGCCAATGGCCTGTGTTGAATAGTAAGTAGTAAAGCGTGGGTTTGTTCGCGCACAAAGAGAGAAAAGAAGCAAGTAGCCTGTAAGCAATGAGAAGGCAGCTGGCAGGCACTCGCAAACTTGAAAAAAAATTATCTCGAAAGGAAACATTGTCCCTGAAGCATTGGCACAAAAGTGCACTACTTTCATGATGGTTGCGGATAAGTAAAATGCCATCGCTCACGGTGCTGGAAGCCAATGGGTGAAGCATACTGATCCTCTGATGTGCTTAATGAATGTTTTGGTAAGAGTAACCAAAATATCAATGCCACTGCAACAGATCGATAGAGGAGGGCTGATTGAAACCACTCCAAATATGAACATATGTATATATTTTTTAAATATAAAAACAAAAAACATTCAGTAACACCACATCTAAATGGGAAATCGCTCAAAGTAATTTGTTGAATATGACAGGACAACGGAAAACGATGTTTATTGGGAAACTGACTGTGAGGCCGTTAGCGTCTTTCCCTCCAATTAGCGAATGTCGTAGGGTTTTAATAACAAAAGACTTTCTGGAAAATGTTCTTGCGTCACGTCATTTGTTCAGCACATCCTTTTCTGTTTGCCTTCTTTGGAATCCCATTTCCTCTTTACCATGAACTAGTACACGAGAACTACACAGGTATTAAATGATTCCTTTAAAGCTTTAACGGCCGCGCGCAAGGAGGCAGCTGTCTGCAGTCAGTGGTTGCCGGGTGTGTTACAGTACTGTAGTTCAGAAGCCCTGGCATAGCTGCAGGTGATGTTGCCAGCCGCGGGCAGTGAGCAAGTGTGACTGTGTACACTGGTGCATGTTGTGCCACATAGTGTAACATCAAACGACATCTTAGCACAGTCTGTTTAATGGAATGTGATGCAGCAAAAGACTGCAAGGGATATGTTCTGCGTTCTTCCTCGTTCGTCACTGTGGTGCCACCGTTTCTAGAAGTGGAACTACACACATATACCGACATACCATGGTGCAGTGCACTGCAAACATGCTTCACTTGTGGTGTGCTTTCAGTTTTGTTAAGGCCTCAGACCTTGTTGTGCCGGTGCGTGTGCACACATTTTCAAGCACTTTTAAAGTTTGCCGAGTGCAGCCTGGGCCCAGCGCGTGCTGAGCAGATTTATCTGATCTCTGCAACGTTAATTGTAGCACCAGCCCCCGGACATCATGGTTTCACTGCTAGAGCGCGCAGTTTTCCCCAGGTCACCCGGGTTACCAATTCTTTAACACGCACTGGGCCCTTGGCGTGAAGAACACACTAATTTTGTTTGGATGAAACTGGGTGAGGATTTCTCCTCCTGCACGCTGCTAAGAGTAATCAGGTTTGGTTTTACCTCTGCTTACCATGCACCTGACTTACCACAGGCGCAACTCCTTGACGGACCTGGAGCTATTTAAGGAAAAAGTAGACAGGCCTAACATTCAATATACTTAAAACCAGTAAAATACTTTCCACAGTTTTGTGTAATGACCACAGACACCTGAATAAATTCGAAATTTTATATAAGAATTCAAAGTGAAGAAGCCAAGATAATAAGCGATACGCAGAGTAATATATCAAACATCAAGATCAGTACCAATAGGTAACTTTGCACAAAAAATATGACCATTTAGGATATATGGGAAACTACAGGGAGAAGTTTTAGCACATACTATTCACTGCAATTTTATACTAGAACATAGGAATGGGATGGGACCTAGAACATGTACTTGACCTAAGTGATTAAGCTATTCTTGCTACTTTCACTGCAATCCACTAAAGGAAAGGGAAAAACGGGAACATACTAATGAAATATGACAGTTGGCAATCTTCTAAAGGTGGGGAGAGAAGTGGAACAATCTAATAAACAATTTCATATATCTAGCTTTTCTAGGTGATAAAGCAATATCACAGGCAAGAGCGCTTTATTAAGAAAAGGAAGAGAGAGAGAGAGAGAGAGAGAGAGAGATGTAAACCCACAATCTATATTTACCTAGATCAGATTGAAGACCAACCCTGGCCACGGGTCAGTGGGAAGACGGGGACAGGGACCCTCAGAAAAGGAATGCCAGAATGCGAGCAGGTACAGCTCACGGACAGTATGGACAGGATACCCCTCAGGTTCAGGTCAAGGACTGGGCCTCCCAGGGTACGACCAACACCCACAGCTTCGGACAGCAACGCCTGCGTTACCCCTTCCTGCAAGTAATCCGCCAGAAACCCCGATTGGATTTTCGACTTCCCCAGCAAAGTGCTTCGCCAGCACTTAGGATTTTCCACCCCTTAGGGAATTGTGGAAAGTATGGACAAAGTGCTCCGCAGCACTTTCAGAATGAGCACCTATTGAGATCGTAGGGTCAGTGACAGGTCTGCTACTCGGACAAGTCGGACAATTTTCCTAAGCTAAACTAGGGTAATTATACAGTTTTGGGGACCCTTAGACCACCCATTAATGTTGCAAGTGACAGTTTCCCACATTGTGATTGGTCAGGAGAGGTGGTGCGGTCTTTACCACCTCCTAGAATTCAGTTTTCACATGTTTAATATTCAATTTTGAATACCCGCCCCCCAGGTTCACGTTCCCATGCATAGAATACAGCAGTACAGGATAGTTCACAATATGTAGCAACAGTATTGCTTTTTCCAAGGTAAGACTCCGTATTCCCAGCGAGGTTCCCAGGCGCATTGTGCTTCAGGAGCCAGCTGGCTAGGTTTAGCTTCTGCGCAGTTGGAACTTTCTCCGGTCATGTGACGGTGCCCAGCAGAGCTTCAAGTATGGCTCCGCTCATGATTACCCCAGCCCACAAAGACGCGGTACATGAAAAGTAAGCGAAGACAAATTAGAATCATACATAAAATGATCGCACTGTATACCATGATAAGAGATAACCAACCCTTACTTTTATAATAATTATAGCATTAAGGATTAATGCGAAAGAATAGATAGGCTAAAAGCTGCTGCAGTAAGCAGAGAGCGTGGTGAGAGACAAGCGGCCATATTTAGCATCAATGCGCATGAGCACAGAATCCCTCCAGAATGCGAGTGCGTCACATCACATGGGTATGACCGACGCATGCGCAGACTGAATTGCGGCAAAGCAGCCATTTTCAGTGCAAGCTTCGTTAGTACGTAAAAAGACAAACAAGCAAGCATCCTAGGGACACCCGCGTGTAGGGGAAAACACTTTACAAATGACGAACAATGGTGTTAATATTATTATGCAATTCAGACAAGGGTTTTGCATACGAGCAAGGCGCTATACGTGCGAATCCTTGCTCCATCAATCCCCTCTTTGATGATATTTACTATCATCACTACATGAAGGAAACAGATGCCAACTTTTCTCATTCATTCATATCGTCCATTTCGATTTCAATAAACTTATTGTTTAGTTTTCTTTCAGCTTCCCTATGAGAGTGGTGATTTTTCGCCTTTTTATAAATTGCACTCTTCAGCTCCTCTAATTCTAATTCATCAATGTTTCTTTTCACCCCCCTCGGATTGACTGTATATTTCTTTTTACACTTTTGACATTTGCAGCAGATAAAAATGATCAATACAATCACACCTATTATGACTATTGGCATCAGTATTTTCCACAAAATATTTCTACCTAGATTAGTAAACCAACTACCTATAGAGGAGAGACCTCCAGTCAGTCTCGTCCAGGCACTGTCAACCTCCAATGGTTTGAGTTCCTTTTCCAAATTAGTTATGTTCCTCACATATTGTTTTAATTCGATACTCTTATCAGGAATGTAGGTGCAACAATGTTGCGCTCTCAGCATTCTACAGACTCCGCCCTCTTTTGCTAATAGGGTGTCAAGGGCAAGACGGTTTTGTAAAACCATTGATCTGATCGCAACCATTTCAGTATTGACCAGCAGGAAACCAGCAGCAGTGTCCGTTGATAACCGGTCCACTACTGTAGACAATTTGCAGATTCTATGGGTGTTCAGAACTACCCCCATTCCAGGTATCAGTGCACTAAAAATATCACCTACAATTTCGCCTACACTTTCGCGTCTACTACGCACTAAGCCATTAGTTTCATCATCGCTTCCAGCTGCATTGCTTACATGGTATATTTTCGGGAAAACAATGCCAAAGTAGCAGCTTCCATACCAGTGATCCGGCAATTTGAAATAAGCCTTGTTCCCACATATATAATATATTCCGGGAAACACAGGTTCTGACCCGTTTTTGAAACCCCAACCTCCAATTACCTTATAATTATGTTCACACTCGCTGGAACCGATGAATACATTGTTATAGTACTCTGTCCTTTCCCTATGGATACAAAGTTTCCCCTTTCCTTCAAAATCCAGCAACAAGGCAGGACTGGCTTCGCCTTCTGAGGTGTTATCCATGTGCTCAGCCCACCTAGGAACTCTTTCCTTCTCGTCATTTGCCTTCTTCTGAAACTTTTCTCTCCTTCTATCTGCCATCTTTATAAACATCTTTTCCTGCTCTTGCAGAGAACAGGTCAGATTGTCTTCTCTTGCTTGATCTAAGTCTATGTTACCTATAGTCAGGAAATATTCTCCCATATAGCGGGTCACGTCACTTGTAGTATGTACACGGTTCAAATGTCTTCTAATGGGAAGTTCAGAAAATACTACGTCATCATTTGAATAATAGTACTGCAAGGTGCTTCTATAGAACAAGCTAGCTAATATACTACAGGATATTCCATAGGTCAAAGGTAGATGGTGGTATGTCACGCCTTCAGCCACTGAGGTTGGTAGCTTCATGCAGACATAACAGTCCTCTATTTCCATAGCCTCTACGTAATGCACTAACAAGTTAGCAAAAACATTTAAATGCGTCCTGTTCTTCATTTTGTGAAAATGTAGTCCATCCTCATCTGGTGCTTCTAAATCAGGTCGTGTGTGTGTCAGTCCTACTCTTTTGTCGCGTCTTTCTAGTCTTCGTGGTGTTTCTGCAGTCGGTACAACCCCTACATCTACTGCTTCGGGTTCAGTAGGGGACAAGTTAGGATTCTTACTTATCATAAAAGGTAGAAAAACTGTTAGTCCTATCCACATTACTATTAGCATAGCTACACTACACAAGCATATCTTACAACAGGTTTTGAGACACCCACAGCGGGATCTCCCAGAGACACTCGGATCAGACATGTTTTAGCTTACAGGTGGCTTTTGCTACCCCTCTTCGTTTCTTTGCACCAAAGGCTCACTTCAGGGCTCCCTTAAGGAGGGTCTTCGTCCGAACTCCGATCAGCAATGGACTCGTTGTCACTGTTGCCACTGTGGTGAGGCTCGTCAATCTCTTCCAACACAAAGTACGTCCACTCAGGGCTCCGATACAGTCGGTTCTGTTTCTTTATTCTGTCGCTCTTTCTCAGCGATTTGCCTTGGGCTGCATTCCTTTCACTTAAAGCCCTTTTTCGGTCTTTATCGTTTTCTTCGACTGTCTTTAGTCTGAGCCTTAGTCTCTTGACGTATCGAGGTGTACTTCTTCCTCCGTGCCTCCCAGTGGTTGAGGAGACTTCGCCTTCTTCGTGCACTCTTTTCACTTTTTGTTGTGGCACTTCTGATTCCCTGCCTGTCTGACTAGTTCCAGGACTTTCGTCTATTTCTTCTGCCTGGTCGCTAATCTGTCCTTGCTCAGATTCAAATCGTACTTTCTTTTTACTTCTTGTTACTGTTGTTTCCGTTGTCTGAGCACTTTGATCTAGTTCTATCTGTTCCTGTTCATGCTCTTCGACCTCTTCGCTTTCTTCTGCATGAACGTCAGCCCTAATTTCTAACTGTCCCTCTCCACCCTCGGGAGTTTCAGGAGGAGTGTCGATGTCCTGATCTGACCCTACTTGGTCTATTTCCTGATCAGGTATGTTACGGCTTTCATTGACCTGACCTTCTTCTTCTACTCCTGACTCACCTGTACTATCCCACTCACTGTCTAAGTAGGAATATTTCCTTGTTCGTATTGGATCATGAACTGGTTCGTCAGCGGGATACCATTCAACGTCTCGACTTGTGCTCGGCAGTTCGATGTCAGCTAGCTCCGGACTCTCTTCCTCGGAGGTCTCTTCCGCTGTGCTGCCTTCAGCTCCAGTCGCGTTTTCTCCAGATACCCGCTTAGTGTGGCTGGCGTGGATCCACTTCGGTACACCAGCGCACTTCACAGCAGTGGTAGTGACGAGGATCACTTGTCGTCGCTTTCCCCACCTTGGCTTCAAGCAGCTGCTCCGGGTGTGTTTCTTTAACACCACCCAGTCTCCTGGCTGCAGGTTGTGTGCTGGAGTCTTTGGCCACTCGTCTTCAGTCTCTCCAATCTGCTGAGAGAGAGAACGCACTTGGTCACCCAGCTGCTTGCAGTATTCTAGCACCATATCATCAGAAATGCTTAGCAGTTTGTTTCCGGGTACCCATGCCTGGCGCATCACTCTTCCCATCAACACTTCATGGGGACTCAGGCCAGTCTTTCGATTCGGGATACTTCTCAAACTCATCAGCACCAGGGGTAAAGCTTCTATCCAGTTCATTTTTGTGGAATCACACATTTTTCCCAGTCTGGACTTCAGAGTGCCATTTATTTGTTCCACTACCCCAGAAGCCTCTGGGTGGTAGGCGCAGTGCAATCTTTGCTTCATTTTGAATGCTCTACAGAGTTCCAATAGGACATCGTTGGCAAAATGCCCACCTTGGTCCGTTTCGATTGTCTCTGGGATCCCATACCTAGGTATCAACTCCCTGAGCAATAGTTTGGCTGTGGTGAGAGCGTCATTTTTCTTAGCTGGATATGCTTCCACCCACCTAGAGAATAGACAAACTATGACTAAAACATATCTATATCCGTTGCATCTGGGCATGGTTATGAAGTCTGCCTGTATTCTTACGAAGGGACCTACTGCCTTTCCAATAGTACTCTGTTTCACTACAGTCTTCTTTCCTGCATTGAATTGCTGACACACTAGGCACCTCTGGCAAAGCCTGTCCGCCTGGTCCCTGAACTTTGAATTGCAGAACACTTGTTCAAACACCCGACACATCGCGTCTCTTCCCATATGTGTTGGCTCATGTATCATTCTGACCATGGGGTCGATCAAGCTATCAGGCAGTACAGGCACCCCATCCGGATTTACCACCACACCATCTTCTCGCAACTCGCATTCCTTTGCGGCCCACCTGCCTTTTTCTTGCCTGTCTGTGGCTTGTTGTATCTCTCTTAATTCTTCCCACGTGGACACATTATCAAACAACATAAGTTGGCAGCTGGTTCCATCCCACCGGGCAATTTGTAGGGACATCTGGTGTCGGGCACAAAACTGTGCAATTTGGTCAGCGTACCTATTACCGGCAGTCACATCATCATTTCCAGATCTGTGAGCCGCACACTTGACCACAGCCAATTCTTTGGGTAATTGGATGGCTTCCAGTAAGTTATGCACTACTTTCCCATTTCGGATAGGGGTGCCAGAGGAAGTCATGAATTCTCTTTGCAACCACAATTGGCCGAAGTCATGAACAACCCCGAAACAGTACTGACTGTCTGTGTAAACAGTAATTCGTTTGTTTTTTCCCCTCTTGCATGCTCGAGTTAACGCTATAAGCTCCGCCACTTGTGCAGATTTCACCTCGCGCATGTAAGATGCCTCTACGACTCCTGTCAGAGTAACCACAGCATAGGCAGCACTCAGACTCCCACTCTCATGTCTCAAACACGAGCCATCCACAAACATTGTTTTATCCCCGTCCCGTAGTGCTATTTCACGAATGTCAGGACGGGGCTTGGTGCTATATTCAGTCAGATCAATGCAATTATGTTCCCCACCCTCATCCGATTCTGCATCCAGAGGGACAGGTAACAGTGTCGCAGGATTTAGGACATTGCACCGGGAGATAGTTATATTTTCAGCACCAATCAAAATTCTCTCATACTTAGTCAGCCGACTAGGTGTGAGGTACTGGGTCCTAGTTCTAGTCAGTAGGATGACAACAGAGTGAGGAACATAGACAGTGACGGGATGTCCCATGACAATGCTCTCACTCTGTTCTAGACTGACGCAAGTAGCAGCAACGGCTTTTAAGCAGCCAGGCAGTCCAGCCGCCACTGGATCTAGGGTGGCCGAAAAGTAGGCGACTGGTCTTCTGACTGATCCGTGCTCCTGGGTCAGGACTGAAAGAGCACAATTTTCTCTGGTGTCACAGAACAGTTCAAAGGGTTTATTGTACTCAGGCATACCCAATGCAGGTGCGGTACATAGACAGTTTCTCAGAGTTACCCAAGCATTCATGCTCTCACTGTCCCAGTGGACGGGATCTTCCACTCCTTTCTTTGTCATATTTATCAGGGGTCGGGCTAGAGCCGCAAATCCTGCAATCCATTGCCTGCAGTAACCCACAACTCCCAAGAACATTCTCACCTCTTTCTGGGTTGTGGGCAGTTCCATTGCTTTAATTATTTTGATCCTTTCGGTAGTGACCTTCCTGATTCCTTTTTCTATCTGGTGCCCCAGATATTTTACTGAGTTTTTACAGAATTGTAATTTGTCAGGCGACACTTTATGTCCTCCCTTTCCTAGGTGATTCAGCAAGGCAATTGTGTCAGTGACACAGTCAGACTGGGTTTTAGATGCCACTAACAGGTCATCTATGTACTGCACCAAAACAGACTCTCTTGGCAGCACTAGGGATTCAAGGCACTTTTTCAGTATCTGGTTGAAAATCGATGGACTTTCAGTGTACCCTTGAGGGACACGATTCCAGACATAGATATGACTGTCAAATTCAAAACTGAAAAGGAACTTGCTTTCTGGATGCAATGGGATGGAAAAGAATGCGTGGCACAGATCGATGACAGTGAACCATTCTGCGTTCCAAGGAATCTGGTAGAGTATCACTGCAGGGTTGGGTACAATAGGACAGCAAGGCACAACAATTTGGTTTACCTTGCGCAAATCTTGCACCACCCGGTACTTCCCACTAGGCTTTTTGATCCCAATGATAGGCGAATTACAAGGGCTGCTCAACACTTCTTCTATTATTTCTGCTTCTAGCAGCCTCGTGATTTCAGTCGCTACTCCTGCCTTCACTTCTGCACTCATTTTGTACTGTCTGGTTTTGGGGTATACAGCATTTGTTTTTATTGCTATTTTAACCGGGTCCACATTTGCCATCAGGCCTACATCTTTTCCCGTGAAATCCCACACTTCGGGTACTACTCTTAGCTGGAGTTCCTCAGGTAAATCCTCAATTGTCAAAGGCTTGATATCAGCATCTTGTCTGACTAACATCAGTTTGTACAGGCCATCTTCATCGGGGGTCTGAATTTCAACGCCATTTGGTGTGCAGTAAATGGTACAACGCATCTTGCACAACAAATCACGTCCCAGTAGGTTTACAGGACTGGAATCACAGACCACAAATCTGTGCATTTCCTTGAAATTTCCTATGGAAATCTCCATTGGTTCAGTTACAGGGGTACTTATTATCTGATTTGAGACTCCCACTACTTGGATTGCTTCTCCCGAGAGGGGTAGGTTAGGAACATCCACTGTTCTTACAGTAGATCTGGTAGCGCCAGTGTCCAACAGAAAGGTGACATCTCTTCCTTCAACCTTTCCTTCAATGTATGGTCCAGTCTGGTCTACCGGCAAGGAGGCGCCAAGCACGCACTCCTCATCCTCCCCTCTCAGGCCCCGTCAATCTTGATCTTCACAAAGGAAGGTATCACTTAGCAAGTACTGCGGGATGACTGCATTTCTTTCACTCTCAACCTCCCATACTTCCGCCCTCTCATTCTGCTGACCCTGACTCTTAAAATTCTGTCTAGGAGCGCGAGGTACTGGAGGTAATTTTACCTGTTGCTGGGTTTTCCTTGTCCCCTCTTTCGGCACCTGTGGATTTAAACCATTTACAGGGGCATTACCAGCCTGTAGGTGTGGACACTCGTCTCTCCAATGCCCCATCTGGCCGCACCCATGGCACGGAAACTTTTTCATGGCCTCCTCACGACTCAATTTAGGTCTGGGCTTTCCTCCCCCCCCCGAATTGGTATTCGGAACATTATTATCAGAAGTTATTTTACTTAACTGTTTTTCTTGCTGTTCGGCTAATTTCACCTGTGCCCACATCACTTTCTCCTTGAGGGCTTTCTTTTTATTTTCAATTTCATCTTCGCAGTATTTCGCATATTTCAGGACATCATCTATGGGCTTTCCCTGCCAACTGATTTTGTTATCTCGAATCCATTGTGATATTTCAGGCCTTAATCCTAGCACAAATCTGTAACTGAAATGGGTCATGTCTTTCATGTCCACATTATCAATACCACTGTAAGTTTTGAATACCTGTAGTAACCTTTCGTAAAATGAATGCACTGTCTCATCACGTTCTTGGGTTGTTCTATCTATTCGGGTCCAATCTGTCTCTTTGGCTGGCACCTTTTTCTTAAGATACTGTATGACCTGGTCATATTTCCTCATTACATCCGGTGAAGGGGCTCCCGTTCTCTCATCTCTGGGATATTCATCATTAGGCCAATCAATCTCTATTTTACATTCCGTCCACAGATCTACAGGGACCACAATATCGAAAAACCCATCCAGGTCTTTCAGCAGGCATTTCTGAACTTTTATGAAACGCTCTACCTGTCGGTACCAGTCAACTGGTTTCTCGCGTAATTTCGGGAAGTCATTTGTAAATGACACAATGTCTTGCCTGGACCAAGGGACATGGACGTACTTTCCTCCCGGGACCTCTCTCATGGGACACAATTTTTCTGTTGGGGTTACTTCCTTTAATACGAATTCTGAAGTTATCGACCCAGCCCTACTGCCTTCCTTTTTCTTTGCCCACCTGGTTCTCCATTTCCCCACTTCGCCCCATTTCTGCAGGAGTTTCAACAATTCCTTTACTTGGATCTGTTTCCCCATCACATTCAGACTTTCTAAATCCTTGTCTGAAAAGTCCACTCTGTAGGGTTTCTGAAGAATTTTGGAGCGACTAACATCAACTCCCATTTCTGCGGCGGCATTCATTATCTTTTCGTGGAGCACCCTAGCATTCCGGGTAAGATTTTTACTGATGAATAGTAACTCTTCCTCATTATACGAGCTCAGGCGCTCAACTCCCACGTTCCCAGCCATCATTTCTTCTATTTCTATTCTTAATTTATATATTTCCAATGTTTTAGGTTGAGAAGTGGTCTCCTTCTCTATTTCCTTTGTCCATCTGTCTAATTCTTCAGGGGAAACTAAAGAGGCGTTCCTTATTCCAGATGCACTTTCAATCACCACTTCCTTTTGTCTAGGCTGACTTCTTGCCCCTACTATACTGGCCCTCGACTCCCTTATGGGCAAATCCATTAAACTTCCAGATTCACACTCACTTTCCTGATCCTCATCTACGAATACTTCTTTCCTCGGGGTCTGGAAGCTAGGAGTAGGCAGTATTGGGGTGATGACAGGAGGAAGGGGACTAATCAAGTCATTTTTATACATTGGGATAGCAGGACCAATAGTTACCGGAATGGTCAAGGCCTCAGGATGGGGATGCATTTGTGCAATGGTTCTGGCTAAGTCCTCTCGCTGTCTAGTCAGGACTTCTCTCTCCTTTTCCTGCAACCCTCTTTCAGCAGAATTGCCATGCAATACCTGGGGTACTAAGGATGGATAAATACTCGGGGCAGTCGGGGCAACCAATCGAGGGGGACTTTCCCCGAATGGTTGATAATTCGGGACTGTGGACTTAGGTCTGCAAAACTCATCCCTTCCACTATGTTTACTGCTTGTAGCTGTCCTGTCTGTATCACTTTCCCTCCCACTTCGGGGGTAATTGGTAACAGAACTTTGAGAATGCACCGAATCTGATTCCGCTACATAGGGAGGTGGATCCTTCATTAACAAGTCTTCCAGGTGTTCATCTTCTACATCCCCCATAGGTGCTAGGTGATGGGTTTTTGCTTTACATTTTCCTCTTTTCTCTTCTAATACTCCCATCATGGGGAATAGCCCTTCAGTTAACATAGACTGCCTCCATTGTTTCAATTTCTGCTCTTTGGTTGGCGTTGGAAGTCTGGGATACCACTTACTCACTCCTTTATCCATTCGGGGTTTATCTCGCTCTGCAGCCTCAATCTCCCACTCCTCCAAAGCTTCGTACTGGGTCAACCTAGGTCTAGGGTGTAATTCATTCATGCGGGTCCTTAAGTTAAACAGGATCCGACCATTAAATGTACCTTCAACAGGGAACGCCAGGACTCCGTCATCTACAGTATACTTTGCCCAATTTTCTAGCCAGATACAAGTGTGATACCCTTTATCAAACATCATAAAAGAGGCAGGGGTATTTGGCGGGAGAATGAGTACGCCTTCTCTCGTTCTAATGGGCTTGTCAGTTTTAAAAAAGTTCTTCACTTTATCCGAAAATGACAATTTTCTCTTTATTCCATACATCATGTGCGGTCTACCTCGTATAAGCTGATCCTTATGAAATCCTAGGTACTTTGGATTCGGTATGAAGTCTGGATACCACATACAACTCTCCAGACTCGCTTCTAACTCGGCTTGATTAATTTTGTTTACTTTCGTGCTTCCAATGCTAGCGCGACTTTTATTTCGCGCCACCCAATCAGGTCAGAAAATACAACTACGGTCAACCAATGGGTGCGCGGCCTTTTCGCAAGACAGAGTCTCCCGTTTCGGCACTCACCCCTCCTTCACAAATTCAGCTCCGCTACACGCCCGCTGTCCTGACCAATACCAGCGCGGCACGGAGTGACGTCAGAGCAGTTCTCCGACTGACTCCCGCCTTCACAAGGTAACGGAAACTTTTTACTCTCTCTAAAGTGCGAGTGCAAGTTTTAGTTAACAACACACAACGTTTGCCACTATGTCTGAGTGTTCTAAAGAGAGAAAAGACTTTTCTTTCGCTACTAGTAAACCACTTCTGTCTACTTTTCATTCACTCTGGATAGACTTCTTTGCCTGTCCCTACACACTAGTAACATAGAACCCGTTATTCTTCTGACTCATCCACCTTGATCGGGGATATGTACTGAGCCAGGATTTCACCAGCGAACTATTTTACTTACCAGACAAGCCTCGGAGACCCTATTACTCCTTCCGTATGCGACCCTTACTAGGTGATATCGCAATGAAAGTTTTATAATGGACTCGTAGCTATCATTCACTCCAGAAACAAAGGTCCTAATTAGTGCTTCCAGTTATCCTTAACCCTGCACTAATACCTCAAACCTAGTGACTTCAACAGCTAACCGGATTCTACTCACCGTTAGCAAAATTACTTCCCCGGGGATTCAGACTACACTGAACATTTACAAACAATTCTGGGTTAATTCAACATGCAGTATTTATAACAGCAATGCAAATTCATGAACATTTACATATAAAAACACATTTCAACAAATATTGTAAAAATATAGTAACAATCAGCAGCACGTTTTTGTATTCACGGCTTGTTTATGATTATCCTGTCTACCTAATCTAACTAGTCCAAACCATCCTCTGCTAGCCAGAAATTACTGCTAGAGCGCGCAGTTTTCCCCAGGTCACCCGGGTTACCAATTCTTTAACACGCACTGGGCCCTTGGCGTGAAGAACACACTAATTTTGTTTGGGTGAAACTGGGTGAGGATTTCTCCTCCTGCACGCTGCTAAGAGTAATCAGGTTTGGTTTTACCTCTGCTTACCATGCACCTGACTTACCACAGGCGCAACTCCTTGACGGACCTGGAGCTATTTAAGGAAAAAGTAGACAGGCCTAACATTCAATATACTTAAAACCAGTAAAATACTTTCCACAGTTTTGTGTAATGACCACAGACACCTGAATAAATTCGAAATTTTATATAAGAATTCAAAGTGAAGAAGCCAAGATAATAAGCGATACGCAGAGTAATATATCAAACATCAAGATCAGTACCAATAGGTAACTTTGCACAAAAAATATGACCATTTAGGATATATGGGAAACTACAGGGAGAAGTTTTAGCACATACTATTCACTGCAATTTTATACTAGAACATAGGAATGGGATGGGACCTAGAACATGTACTTGACCTAAGTGATTAAGCTATTCTTGCTACTTTCACTGCAATCCACTAAAGGAAAGGGAAAAACGGGAACATACTAATGAAATATGACAGTTGGCAATCTTCTAAAGGTGGGGAGAGAAGTGGAACAATCTAATAAACAATTTCATATATCTAGCTTTTCTAGGTGATAAAGCAATATCACAGGCAAGAGCGCTTTATTAAGAAAAGAAAGAGAGAGAGAGAGAGAGAGAGAGAGAGAGATGTAAACCCACAATCTATATTTACCTAGATCAGATTGAAGACCAACCCTGGCCACGGGTCAGTGGGAAGACGGGGACAGGGACCCTCAGAAAAGGAATGCCAGAATGCGAGCAGGTACAGCTCACGGACAGTATGGACAGGATACCCCTCAGGTTCAGGTCAAGGACTGGGCCTCCCAGGGTACGACCAACACCCACAGCTTCGGACAGCAACGCCTGCGTTACCCCTTCCTGCAAGTAATCCGCCAGAAACCCCGATTGGATTTTCGACTTCCCCAGCAAAGTGCTTCGCCAGCACTTAGGATTTTCCACCCCTTAGGGAATTGTGGAAAGTATGGACAAAGTGCTCCGCAGCACTTTCAGAATGAGCACCTATTGAGATCGTAGGGTCAGTGACAGGTCTGCTACTCGGACAAGTCGGACAATTTTCCTAAGCTAAACTAGGGTAATTATACAGTTTTGGGGACCCTTAGACCACCCATTAATGTTGCAAGTGACAGTTTCCCACATTGTGATTGGTCAGGAGAGGTGGTGCGGTCTTTACCACCTCCTAGAATTCAGTTTTCACATGTTTAATATTCAATTTTGAATACCCGCCCCCCAGGTTCACGTTCCCATGCATAGAATACAGCAGTACAGGATAGTTCACAATATGTAGCAACAGTATTGCTTTTTCCAAGGTAAGACTCCGTATTCCCAGCGAGGTTCCCAGGCGCATTGTGCTTCAGGAGCCAGCTGGCTAGGTTTAGCTTCTGCGCAGTTGGAACTTTCTCCGGTCATGTGACGGTGCCCAGCAGAGCTTCAAGTATGGCTCCGCTCATGATTACCCCAGCCCACAAAGACGCGGTACATGAAAAGTAAGCGAAGACAAATTAGAATCATACATAAAATGATCGCACTGTATACCATGATAAGAGATAACCAACCCTTACTTTTATAATAATTATAGCATTAAGGATTAATGCGAAAGAATAGATAGGCTAAAAGCTGCTGCAGTAAGCAGAGAGCGTGGTGAGAGACAAGCGGCCATATTTAGCATCAATGCGCATGAGCACAGAATCCCTCCAGAATGCGAGTGCGTCACATCACATGGGTATGACCGACGCATGCGCAGACTGAATTGCGGCAAAGCAGCCATTTTCAGTGCAAGCTTCGTTAGTACGTAAAAAGACAAACAAGCAAGCATCCTAGGGACACCCGCGTGTAGGGGAAAACACTTTACAAATGACGAACAATGGTGTTAATATTATTATGCAATTCAGACAAGGGTTTTGCATACGAGCAAGGCGCTATACGTGCGAATCCTTGCTCCATCATCACCACCCCTACAGCTCTGTTGTGGCTGGCGCGAGATCATGCATGTGCGCTCCTGTCAGCTCAGGTGAGACAGAGCTGCACTCACAGGACGGACAGTCGGACACTCATGGCCTGCAGCCCTGCTGGAACTTTGGCAACCGCTTCATGTCTGGTGTAGCCTCTACAACTGAAAGGCGTCTGGTCCGTACAGGCTGAGCAGCAGCACTATGTTTTAATTTCAAGATCCTGCCATCACCAAAACCTGCTTCTGCCGCCGACCGAATTCACAATTCAACGACCTGCATGACTTGCTGAACAGTGCTCCTCTCGCCTGGTTGTGGCGATTCTTTGGTGGCTATGTCAGTCATGGTGAGACTGAGAGTGTGCGTCGTATGTCTAAATGCAGGGCACAGCTCTGAAAGCGTGCCACACCATGACTTCTCAACCTCACTACACACTGCAGATGGGCCAGTCTTCTCTTGTCTCCAGCACATCACAACACTATCAGTCAGATCACCGGTCTGCAGTGAGTGGCCCCACAGACTCCAGCTACAGCGACCAAACTGAGCAGCAGGAATTATTTACACAACACTCAGTGACTCTGTGGGTGAGTGAAAGTGATGATTTATCATATTCCTGCTGCAGAGAGATCAGAGTTGTCTCGTGCAACTTTTGACTCTGCAATAGCAAGAGAGCGAGTTAACATGCCTGCTGCAAAGAACGTCTAATCTGCATATCACAGAACAGTATTTTTATGTGGGTAGCTCAGAGGGTTACGGCTTTTGTCTCATAGAATGTTTTGTTACTTGCAATTCATAAATTTCAATCCTAATCTACAGTAACCTCAAAACTATTACCAAAGACTTCAGCTGCATGTAGAGTGTTATGCCAGAGATAGCAACCATAAAGCCAAGGACCACACAATAGGCCAATAATGGGTACCATTGCGTGAATGCCACCTTTGTGTCAGGTCTCGACACCATTAATACTATGGATGCCCAAAATATATCAAAAACGGAAATCAGGGTGGCATCATAAGTTCAAGGATGCCCTCAGTTTGTCAATGGTGGCCGCCATTATACAACATGTGGCTACCTTAATATGACAATGATGCCAATATCCGAACACTGGCCACCACTGTGTCATGCCACCATAATGACAGGGCTAGGCATTATAATGCATACAAGTATTGTCCTTTCACTAAATCAGCATATAGAGCACTGGAATGTTTCGCATGTCCCTTTTCAATGCACTAGTCATTTTAGCTAATGTATTCCAAAATTGTGCTTTAAATGCACTTTTAATTTAATCTTTTTCAAAAATGTTCACAGGGCAGGGAAACCTCCTATCAAAACCTTACTTGGAGCAAGGCTCCCTTGCTGAAATTTAGATCGGGTATCACATCTGCCTTTCATCAGTGCCAGTTGAGGATATGGGCGGAGCCAATAGAGAGTGGGTGGGGCCAGTGGAGGAAGTGGGTGAGGCCATGTGAAAGTGGGTGAGGCCTCCGACAAATATTTGAGCACCTGCACCTCATATCTTACAAATTAAGCACTGAATGTATGACATTGTTCTGCATTCTGTCCATCAACTGTGGTTTTTGCATTTTTCACCACGAGTGGGATGGGTATGCTCAGACGTGAGTCCCATGCACTCCACACCACTGGATTCAAGCAAGCCGGGCTGAAGACGGCTGGAATGCCAGAAACCGGTCCTCGGAAGCTTGTTTCCGGTCCAGGGAAGGCATGGCTTGGCAGTTCCTGCTGGACTGTTCCCATGAGGCACAGGGTCAGACTGATTTGCATATGGCCATGTCTGAACTGGGCTGGTGTGGAGTGCAAAAAAACAATGGATTTGGGCCCATATCTCTGTACTGGGGTGAACATATGACATTGTTCTGCATTCTGTCCATCAACTGTGGTTTTTGCGCGTGATATTTACAAGCACAGGTAAAGTCACCCTGCGTGACTTAACATGTGCTTGTAAATATCGCCTCTGTTCACGCAACACTTGGGGCATGATATGGGTGTTGCTGTGGGTGTTCCCACACAACAACCATGTCCACTGATGCATTTCCAGATTTACGAGATATCGAAAATCTGGAAATGCATCAGAATGCTATGCCATCCTAGGCGTGGAGTAGCGAGGTGCAACGAGGAGAAATGTTTTTATTTCTCCTAGTTTTTTTTCCTCTTGCAATGCGTGCTACATTCTAAGGAGCACATTGGAAGAGGAAATCACCTCAATTGATTATTTTTGTGCAGGAAGGTGCCCCTTCCTGACCAAAAACAATCTCCCCATGACGTAGGCATCCTTGCACCATGTGCAAGGGTGCCTGCGCCGGCACGTGGCAGCAGTGTGTGTGTCAGTGCAGGGGGAAGCACAGAGATGCAACATATTGTTGTAAATATGTTGCATCCCTGTGCTTCGAAAATAGCGCAGCGCATCAAAATGACATGCGGCCCCAACATTATTTTAACATTCCGTTATTATAATTTAGTTTTTGTATTCAGCTTGCAGTTGAAGGCAGGCGGGTGGGGCTTGGCTCCCCGCGTCACGTGAGGATGAGTGGAGGCAGCACCTTAAGTGTGCATGATGATTTGGCCAGCTCTCTTTGGCTTCCTGCTTGCTGAGTGCAGAGAGCAGAACGAAGAAAGAAGAGGCGGCAGCCGGCTTTATTGAGGTAAGTGCTCTTGTTTTCTTAATTACCCCTATTTCCCCCCCCCCCCCCCTTTTCCTCAACACCACCCCTGTACGGTAGCAGCCGTTGATTCGCTTGTGTCTTACCAATTGACAGAGAGAACAATGGGATTCTCAATGAAATCAGAGCCCTTCACTTAATATTGACAGCTCGCCAGGCCACATACCAGGTCTATGGATCCCACGAGCATCCTTTGCAGGTTACGACACAAGCCACAATAATCCAGAAAGGCAGGAGAGTGCCTATTGTTTAAATCAAATAATGCACACAGTGGGGCATTCCTCTACTACCACTGCTTCCAGCTCTAGAACTTTCTCTGTAACTTCAGTTCCGGGTGAGGGGGGGGCACACATATCTGGAACCATTTTGATAGCCCCACCATCAAAATATGCTGGAGACCCGTAATGTTTCAATCTTTTCTTGCACATTGCCAGTTACATGTCCTCTCTTGTCCTCAGAAATTTACCACTGATACAGCCAAAGGAGATTATATTTTTTCCTGTCTCATTAAAGAGGCTTTAATCCGGGCCAGGTATTTTATAATAAATTATAGTCCATGATCATCTGATTTGTCTCAGTATCTGGCGCAATTTAAAGCAGTGATCGGCAAGAGTTAAAGCACACAGTCTGCTTACATTAAAACAGAGTCAAAGAGAACTGACTTTGCATACTAGTCATTTCCAACAAATAATCACAAAGGCAGCATGGGCTGATGAATCTGTTGTTGCTGCTTTTTATCAGGGATTGTGCAAATAATTAAGTTATGCCGCCCTTAGCCTTTGGGCGTTAATTTACCTATTGATGTAACCACCCTCATTGAGCCTACCTTGCAGACTGTAGCCCAACAAAAATGACAGCACCTAGAATGTAGAGGATGGGTTGGTTGGATTTCTTTCTCTCCCCACTCTGTGGAAAATAAATCACCTTCTTCTGGCAAAGAGCCCCTTCAGGTGGGAGGAGCAAAGGGGACGCTCCCTGTGACAGGCGCGTCTTTGCTTTCATTGCAACCAATCAGGTCATGTTGTGTGGCATGCTTCAACAATCTGGAAACCAGAATCTCATCCATAGCTGACAGAATTCAAATGAGCCCATCCACCAATTCCATGTCTGTGATGTGTAAACCCAAAGGTAACAATGCTGATGTCATAAGGACAAGTTAAATGGCGTTGACAGAACACTGTAAATCCCTGGATTAGTGAAACTGGAATCCGAACCATTATTTCTGGTCATGGAGAGTGGAAATTTGGAAAAGATTCAGTTTGACCTTATTGGCACTCCAGATGTTCCAGCTGTTAAACCTCCTTGTTTGGAATATACAACCCCATAATAGATTGGAGCTCCCCATCAATCACCCTTTCCTGGTCAGAAGGAATGTTACGTGAGAGTTATAAGGACGAGACACAACCCCGCATGTTTTTAAAACGTAATCCTTCAATTCTGGAGTCAGCTGCTCTTTTAGTAGAAGAAAAAGCAATATAGAAATACGCCTTCCAGGCAGACAGTAGGACTTTGTTTGATGTGATTTTTTTTATTTTCTTTTTTTTGGGCTTGGGGAGTAAGATAACGACAGCCTCCCGTAGGGTAGGAGGCAACTCCTGTCGCTCCAGCTCCTCAGCATACACGGCAAGGAGCTGGGGAATCAACAAATCTCGGTAGAAATCTGCCGTGAAGCCGCCAAGGCCCGGCGCAGAGGAGCTCCTCAGGGCAGAAATCGCCTCATCTATGCTGTCTTCGGTTATGGGGATTGCAAGGAAGTCCTGCTTAAACTTTTCAAGGAATACCAACGCGACCTCAGAAAGGTAACTCTCTTGTGCTGTCACGTCAGTGTTCAGTTTAGTGGTGTACAAAGCCTTAAAATATGACAGAAATCCCCCCTGAATATCTAGTGGGTCAGTCAGGTGTTGTCCCAGAGTGGATCGCAATTCGGAGATGCATGCTTTGCTATAAGGTGGCCTGACCAATTGGGCCAGTAGGCGGCACGGTCTCTCGCCCTTGCCATATCTCCTAGCATTTTCCCCATGTGAAGAACCTCCCTCTCTGCGTTGTCCCTGAAATTTGCTAGGAAGGAGAGCCTACGTTCGTCCAGGCCGGGCCCAGGCGCCTGGAGTAGTGTGGCATCTAGTGAACCCAACTCCTGCTCTATCCCCGCCAGTGTGGCACGCAAAGTTCGAAGAACACCGTCATTTTTAGAGACGCACACTCCCCTCATGTAAGCCTTAAATCCCTCCCATAGCATCGCAGCAGTGTCCACTGAGCCGGTGTTAAGGGTGAAGTATACCCTCTATTGCCTCCCGCAGTTCCTCCCGAAATACACCATTCTCAAGCGCGCGGCTGGGGAACCTCCACTGTCGCTCAAAGCCCTCCAGTCGCGGCATCTTGAACGTCAACAGTACTGGGGAGTGGTCAGAGAATGTTCTTGGGAGCGTCTTAACCGTTTGGCACCAGTTAACTAAGTCCGGAGAAACCAGCCAATAGTCCAATCTGGTCCATGTGTTATGGCAGCTGGTATAGTGTGTAAAGTCAGTATGTAGAGGACTGAGTCTCCTACCAATGTCAACCAGGGAGAAATGCTCACAAAGCGATCGCAGCGCCTTTCTCGCACGTGGTTTGGGGTCAGGGGCCCTGGACGTGGAGTAAATCAGTAGATCCTGCAAAATGTTGAAATCCCCCCCAACACCATGGGGACAGAACCTAGCTGCACCAGACTGGTGAGTAGGGAGTAGTAAAAGTCTGGGGAGTCTTCATTTGGACCATATATACAAAAAAAGGCTAACTTATGACCCAACAGAGCGCCAAGTACAATAACATATCGACCTGCACTATCCTGCAAGACAGAATTCAAGTGAAATGGAAGTCGCTTATGAATGAGGATCGCTGT
The DNA here is from genome assembly GCF_964263255.1 of Lissotriton vulgaris. NCBI lineage: Eukaryota > Metazoa > Chordata > Amphibia > Caudata > Salamandridae > Lissotriton > Lissotriton vulgaris. The sequence goes on along the minus strand of NC_141691.1, from coordinate 122,724,863 downwards.
GCCCCTTGAGTAGCTACTGTAGTTTGCAAAATATCTGTGTTCACCCCAGTCGGAAGCAAAACGGGAGTGATCCTCAGGGGACAAGTGAGTCTCCTGCAGAAACGCCACATCAACCCTATGACGCAGCAAGTACTGTGTTATTTGTCTCTTTTTCCTGGTGTCATTTAAGCCGCGCACATTCCAGAATGCCAAAACGACTTCTGAGGGGCCAGCCTTATGCCCTATCTGAGTCATGGGGAAAAGAGTATGGGTGAACGTAGCAAGGAAATCGCCCCAGCGAGCTCATCACAATCGGCAATCAGTGCATAAAGAAAGGTCCCAGTGCAACTAAACATAGTTCCATCCCTACCCCCCACCCAGCCTCCTCGCAGAGGCAAAACCATTTTCAACTAATAACAGTGCAAACACAAAAGATTCACCGTAATACAATAAAATAACCATGGGTAATACTTGCAAAAGGTACACATCAATCGAGAGGTGAACATCATGGGGGGTGGTGGCAATGCACCCACTAATGGCGTGGCCGTGTACACATAGCATTAAAGAATGGGATAGCGAAGTCCCTGCAAAGCTGAAGATATTGTTGTGACAGCGCCAGGAAATCAAGTCCAGCTCCCGAGAAAAGATCCACGCTGGTCTCCGATCCAACTTGCGAAGGGGTCAATCCGTCAACTTCAGGAGGGCGCTGGATCTTGAGCCTGTGTTTATGACAGAATTCCTGCACCTCGGTGGGGTTACCGAACACACGGGAGCGACCATTCACATTCACCTCAACGCGCAGACGAGCCGGGTACAGCATACCATATTTCAGACCTAAGTTCCTAAGCGTCGCCTTGACTTTGGTGAATTTACGCTGGGCTTCCTGCACCATGATAGTCTCGCCCCGTTCTCTCGCCAGCCGAAGGGTAGTGTCACAGTCCCTAAAGTTCATGACCCTTGTAATTATGGGTCTGGGCGGACACCCAGGGTTAGGACGCGGCCCCAATATTCTGTGGGCGCATTCAATCATGAATCTAGCAGTAAAGGCCTCCCTCCCAAACAGGTCAATAAGGATGGATTCCACCAACGTGTCCATGCGCCCAGTGGCTGTAGGCTCCGGGACACCTAGGATGCGCATGTTGTTATGGTGGCTGCGTGCCTCCAAATCCTCATTCTTGACCGCCACTTCTTTGAGGATGCGTTCCATCCTATCAAGCCATTTCAAGGATTGCGCCGCTCCGTCTTTCAGATATGAAGTACGAGATTCCACCACATCAAGCCTCCGGTCATGAGCCTGTATCTTAGACCCCAGCTCCGCCATGTGTCTGTCCAGGGTGTCGAACCGCACATCCAGAGCTCGGAAACCAGCCCGCATTTCCTGCAGCAGTGAACCGAGCTGGGCGGCGTCCCATTCTGGAGTGGCATCTTTCTGCCTGCCCTCAGCCATTGTAACAGTGGGGTCTTGAGTCGTGTCGGAGACCTTTTCAAGAGGGAACAGCCGTTGCTTGGGGTCTTTGTGGCCCATTCCGCAACTCCCTCCTTTGGGTGTCAGACAGGTCCAATCCCAGCACTAGGCCAGGCAAGATCGCTGGGGGGGTCAAGGTGGCAAACCGTAACTGGGTAAAGACTGATACTGCTAGCAATCGCAGATGAGCACACAGAGCGCAGGACCGGCAGTGGTCAATCACCTGGGCGGGGTCCCGGACACACCACCCGGCATAGTGTCAGGAGCAGCACAAGGTTATGACAACGGCAGGCTCCCAGTGCAAAACCCACGGGGGTCTCACAAGCGCGTAGCAGTCGGGTGATCCAGTAGGGGGGGGCTAGGTATGTATATGTAATCCACCTCGCAGGGACACATACACCATTGATAATGGCAAGACCCAGTGTGTCCCTCAATCCACAGTGGAGCAGGTCGAAGAGCTGTCAGACATGTGATCAGTCATCAAGGGCTTGGCAATGTCCATTTGGCCAAGTTATTAGCAGCGGCCCAGGTTAGAGAAAGTCGCGGGCCTTTATAGCAGCAGACGTACAGAGCTGCGTGGGTGATAAGGCTGCGCACTGCTGGAGGAGGAGGGGGGAGCCTCACGGGCCGCAGTGACGCAGGAGCACGACCAACAAGCTGAGGGGGGCTTGCCGGGCGCTGTGGTGGAGTCGCGCCCGGCACAGACAAAGCGGGAGCGCAGGCCCTGTCCCTGTGCTATGCTATGCTATGCTGCAGCCCCCCCAGAGGACTATGTATTGCGCAAGAGGTCGGGAGGCCAAACGGACCTCCCGATCACACAAGCGCCGCACCAGCGATATCGCTCAGCTCACTGCCCCCGCTCCCAGCCAACGGACTCACCGCACCCCACCAGCGATCACAGGTCGCAGTCCTGACCTCCGAGGTCATTTATTCCGGCGAGGGTGCCATCTTTGTTTCAGCCGGCTTAGCGCCGCAGCTCATAAGGACACAACAGATCACTCGTGGCCCAGGTCAGCAGAGGTCCTGTCGGGTTCCCGATCTGTTCCACTGCATTTTGGCGCAATTCCCGGGGTAATCGATGCAGTAGGAGTCAGGGATATCAAGGATGGGCCATGTCATGTCAAGGAGCCTCAAAGAAGAGCGGCCATTCCGGTCTTCGGCTTGGCCACGCCCCCCCTTGTTTGATGTGATTAGTAGGAAGGGGCGGATAGTTTGCCTTTACATCAAGAGTAGGATTGTGCTTAGTGCTTAATTTGTAAAACATTAAGTACTAGGGCCCAACTTTTTTCTCAGAATCCAGCCGTTATCGCTGCAAAATGCCGGCTGTCTAGTCTTGATTCCACCTCATCCCTCCTTCATACCTTGCCCTTTTATTTCACTCTTAAAGATTCTATACCATCCCTGCTTTCTCCTTTTTTTATGTTTTTTTGTTTCTCTTTTCCCCCTTTTTGGTCCTTCTCTCTCTTGCTCTGGGTCAAAAGCTGATGATTAAAATTATATCCTGGTCCCCAAAAAGGAGTGCTGGCGAACCTCAATGGCAACGAACAGGCAAAATTAATCACTGATTGTGCTACTATCTTAATTACAGGAGCTGCTATTCCACATAGAACAATCTATCCTTCAGCGGCACAAGAGGATAAAATTCACAGACAATTCACAGGAGAATGTTGAAAGGCGTTTGTTAGATCTGGGGTTCTCTAGTTGACAATGGTTATCACCTTTGTCCAAATAGCTACCCTTACTTCTAAGTCAGGATAAGGGGATTACACTCCTTAATAACCCCTGCTCACACCCTTGGTAGCTTGGCACGAGCAGACAGGCTTTTCTCAGAGGCAGTGTGTTAAGCATTTGCGTATATACACAGTAATAAAGTGAAAACACACTGTTGGGGTTCAGGGGGGCCTGGTGCCTTCTGTCTAGTTTCCCGTTCATTGGTTTTAGCTTAAGGTGCCAAGTGCATATGCGAATTTATGGATGCTCCCTAGGGCTCGCTTTAAAAGAGGGCGACCAACAGGAAACAGGTGCTTGGTTTCTACAATGGTCCCTTGCCGTGTGTTTCCTGTTCCTGTTGTTCTACCTTGTTCCCTTTCCTTCGAGCTCTGTCCCAGCGGTCTTTTCAAGTGCTGGAAGTTGATTCCCTTTTTTCCCTGTTACCCTGTTTCTTATTCCATTGGGTGTTGCTGAACCCTTATTGGGGGGACGTTCTGGGTTCGCGGCTGCGTTTCCTAGAGTTCTAGCGTCCCGTTATTGACCCCTTTTTTGTACCCAAACCACCTTGTTGTATATTGTTTGGGTGGTTTCACGAAGGAGCTGAATAACGGCCGTTTTCTTGTGCTACCTTCATGTTTTTTATTAGAGCAAAGGGGTTTTTTAGGTGTCTTTCGAATTCCCTTGATGCCTTTTTTCCCCTGTCCCTTTTTGTCTTATGTTTGTGTATTCCACCTCCTTTGACATTCTCTGTGTTTCCCGAGGGGGCGTGGTTGGTCTGGGGATACGAAGGAAACAACCAATACGATTGCGGTGGAAGAAATCCTGTTTCGTAACAGGTCATTCCCGTTTGTTAACTGGGGTAAGCAGGGAGGTCGGTGGTTCGTGTGTGTACTTGGTACTGGTAATATTAGTAGGGGTGTGTTTAATCTTGTCCCCATTTTTCATTTATAGCGGTCTCGTCTGAGTCAAGTTGTCAGCTGCCAAGAAACCAGAGGAGACGAGCTGTGTTCCCCAAGACCTTGGGTTCCCTTGTTTTGTTATCCACCTTCTCCCGGTGTCGTGTTCTCCACCACCCAGTTTGATCACGGGTGCTGGGGGTCACGGTGAGGGTAGAGGATTGGGCCGTTCTTCACTCCTGCGGTGTTGGGCTGGTCTGCATTGGAACAGAAAACCAAGCCCACGAATTAATACGCCGCCCGAGTGAAGAATGGTTGAGGAGGCAGTGGGGGGGCTTCTTCTATGCGGGTACTTATGCAGGCCATAGAACTCATGCAGGGGGAAGTCCAATCCCTACGTCAGGAGAATCATGAGTTACGGGTGACACTGAGTGAGGTGAAGGAAAGCACTAAGAGAAGAGGGAGGGATCCCTCAGTAAAACCTAGGCCCCCCTTGATTCAACCAGCTACATTTAAATATGAGAGGAGTGGGGGGCAGAGGAGGTCTCCTTCTCCTTTGTATGTTACAGTGAACACTCCTGTGCCGGTGCCTTTAGCAGCTCCAGAGAGGTTTTCCGGGGACAGTAGCAGATTTGCTATCTTTATGAACCAGTGCCATTTGCACTTCATGTGTCGACCAGCCGCTTTTCCTGATGATACTACTAAGGTAGCGTTTGTGATTTCATATCTTTCGGGTACTGCTGCTGGTTGGGCGGTCCCCTTAGTCGAAAACAATGATGCTGTGTTAGGTAGTTTTCCGGCCTTCAAGCTCCAGATGCATAGTCTGTTTGCTAAGCATGCGTTCATGCAGGCAAGCGATGTTGAATTGTTAAAGCTACGGCAGGGTAAGCAGGATCTTCTGGGTTATGTGGCTACCTTAAATCGCTTAGTAGCAGAGACACAATGGCCCATGGCAAATAGAACCTCTTTATTTTATCAGGGCTTTTGCGAGGACTTGAAAGATATTGTCTCACAGGTTGTAGACCCCCCCCGAAGATTGTGTTGAGTTCATCCATTTGGTTGTCAAACTCAACCATCGAATGAGTGAAAGAAAAGGGGAAAAGATCAGGTTTCAATCCCCAAAGACAACTGTAACCAAGAGAGAAATAAACGAAAATGGAGGTGTGAAGACTGAGCCCGAATTTATGCCATTGGGTGGGGTGCGGGGTCCCTTATCCAAGAAGGAAAAGGAGCGGAGACGGTTGTTGCAGTTGTGTTTGTACTGTGGGAGGGGTGGACACTTCGCACGAGAGTGTCCAGTGAAACCGTCCCGGATACCGGTGAATAAGGCTGTGGCTTTCGTGGGAAGGGGGCGTGAGAGACCTTCTGTCCTTGAGAGGGAATATTGTAATCCATATGATGTACAAGGGGCGGTTCAAAAGGTCCCGCATCATTTCACGGTGTCGGCTTGCTTCGCTTATTCATCTACTGGTAGAGCTTCCTTGTCGGTGTTATTAGATTGTGGGGCCACAGGGAACTTTATGGATATCAGGTTGGCCAAGAAGTTGATGGTTCCGTGCGTGATGAAAAGACAACCTGAACCCGTGAGGGCTATTGATGGCACGGAGCTAACCTCTGGGTCGATTGTTCGACAAACCGAACCTCTGTTGATGACATTTGATAATGGGCATTCTGAGACAGTCTGTTTTGATCTAATAGCCGCACCAGCTTTTGGGGTGGTACTCGGGGTGCCCTGGTTACAGGCCCATAATCCCAGAATCGATTGGGCGCAGAGGTTGGTCACGCTCGATTCGGAGTATTGCCTTCTTCACTGTTATTGTGAGGCGACTGATTGGGTATCTCCGTTGTCTTGTGCAGCGAGTGGTTGCATTCAGAACAGTTTGCCTCCTTCGTTTGTGGCATACAAGGAGGTGTTTGATAAGGATCAGGCGTGTGTTTTGCCACCACACAGGGCTTTTGATTGCCGTATTGATCTGGTTCGGGGGCCATATTGCCCTGTAGTAGTGTTTATGCGTTGTCGGAGCCGGAGGAGAAACATCTACGGCAATATTTGGATGAGATGTTAAAGAATGGGTTTATCCGACCTTCTTCTTCGCCTGTATCATCCTCCATATTTTTTATACCGAAGAAGGAGGGTGATCTTCGCGCTTGCATGGACTACAGAGCGTTGAATAAAGTCACGATAAAGAACAAGTACCCATTACCTCTCATACCGGTGTTGTTAGATCAGCTGCGACATGCCAAGGTGTTCACAAAGCTTGATTTAAGAGGTGCGTACCATCTCGTTCGCGTCCGAGAGGGCGACAAATGGAAAACAGCGTTCCGTACCAAGTTTGGTTTGTTTGAGTATTGTGTTATGCCTTTTGGTTTGTATAACGCCCCTGCCGCTTTTCAGTTTTTGATTAACGAGGTTTTGCGTGAGTTTTTGGATATCAGTGTGATTGTTTACATTGATGGCATTTTGTTTTTTTCCCAGTCCTTTGAGGAACATGATGCTCATGTTTCGCAGGTTTTGTCTAAGTTGTTGGAACACCGTTTATATGTCAAGCTGGATAAATGCACATTTGATGCGACACATGTTGAGTTTTTGGCATTCTTGATTTCTGCGGATGGTATTAAGATGGATCCCCGGAAGATTGAAGCTATTGTCAACTGGCCCACACCCACATGTGTTAAGGATGTACAGGTATTTGTGGCCTCTTGCCCAGTGTGTGCTGTTAGTAAGTCCTCGCACATGTCTCCATCTGGGTTGTTGCATCCTTTGCCAGTGCCTCCCTCCCCCTGGCATACGGTCAGTATGGACTTTGTGACCGATTTGCCGCTCGATTAGGGGTTTACCGCCATTTTGGTTGTAGTGGATCTATTTTCTAAAATGGCACACTTTGTTCCCTTGCCAGGGTTACCTACGTCCAGAGAATTGGCTGATGTGTTTATGGCCCAAGTAATCTGATTGCATGGGGGTCCTACTGCCATCGTTTCAGATAGAGGGGCACAGTTTGTTTCACATTTTTGGACTGCCCTGTGTCGGTCATTAAGGATGGAGGTACGTTTGTCAACAGCTTACCATCCACAAAGCGACGGGCAAACAGAACGCACCAATCAAACCATGGAGCAGTATTTGCGCTGTTTGCTAACGTCATTGACGGGCAGTTGGGTACAAGCCCTTCCTGTGGCTGAGTTCGCATATAATAAAGGCATGCACTCAGCACTAGGCATGTCACCGTTTTATTGTTCGATGGGGTTCCATCCCAAGACAATTCCTATTCAGCCATCTAAGAGGGTGCCAGCAGTGGATTCCCTGAGTAGGGGTTTGATTGATATCTGGAAGAAAGCCCAACAGCAACTAATTGAGTCCAAGGCCATGAAGGTACAGGCAGACAGGCATAGACGGCCACCTCCTCTGTATGCAGTAGGGGATAGGGTTTGGCTAGCAACAAAGAATCTGAAGTTGCCGGGTCCAAGAAAGTTACAGCCTCGGTTTGTGGGTCCCTTTCCTGTCCAGAAGGTGGTGAATCCAGTTGCGATTAGGTTGACTTTACCAGCTGAGTACATAAGTCATCCTGTCTTTCATACCTCTTTGTTGAAACCGTATGTCATCATTAAGTATGGGCGGAAAATCCGTTACACTCGCGGATTTTGCGGATTTTCAGTAAATTCGCAATCCGCGAGATTTGCGAATTTCCCGCAAAATCCGCAAATTCGCACGCAGCGGATTTTTTTTGCGGCGTGCAGCGTTGGTGATACAATTTTTGCGGCGCGCGGCGTTTATCATCGTTTGCCGAGTTGTTTTTCTCAATATTTTGCGAGTGCTGCGCCATTTTGGATCTTGCTGTGTGATCCCGCGGGAATTTGGCGAGCGCGATTACATCATCGCGGCTTGCCAACTTGCACAGCGAGAGTTTGTCAACGCGAGTACGGCGAGATCACGTCTCGCGGTACTTCGCAATTGCGAGATTTGAGATGCGGCGAGCAGCAACAATCTCGCACAAGCGAAAATATAAAATTTGCAATTCTGCACAAGAAATCCACCAGCAAGCAGCATAAACCTTCTTGAAATGATGATTTTTATCTGAATAACTCCTTAGGTTGACATTTGCCTGCACTTTTTTAGCGAGGAGTCCATTTTGGGGAGGGGGGGAGGGGGGTGGGAGGAAGGAAGTGCCCCACAGTCTTCAACTTCCTGTTCCTGTCCAGCAGGCTCCTCCCAGTGCTTTGTCCATCTGCTGGTCACTTTTCATTTGGATCTGGAGCTGGAAGGATTACTTTTTGTGGATGCTGCTGGATATTTGGATTTGAGGCCTTTTTGACTTTCTTTGGATCACTGTTGGATTAGAAATTTTACAAGTAAGTTTGTTTGGGGCATTACAGTTGCTGCAACTACAATTTTGGAATTTTCGATTTTTGGGCTGTTTTGGGGCCTTTTGCCCAGGGGTACTCAGTGGTGGGTGGACTGAGTCTTTCTGTGGGTTGTCTTGAACTTAAACATCATGGAGGGCATGGATGGATTGGGATTGTGCTGATTTTTCAGTGATTTTCGTTTTTTGGGGCTGTACTTGTGGCCTTTTCACCAGGGGTATTTGAGTCTAGCATGGGCCTAGTCTTTCTGTGGGGTGTCTTGAACTTAAACATCATGGAGGGCATGGATGGAATGGGATTGTGCTGATTTTTCAGTGATTTTCGTTTTTTGGGGCTGTACTTGTGGCCTTTTCACCAGGGGTATTGAGTCTAGCATGGGCCTAGTGTTTTCGTGGGGTGTCTTGAACTTAAACATCATGGAGGGCATGGATGGAATGGGATTGTGCTGATTTTTCAGTGATTTTCGATTTTTGGGGGTGTTCATGGGGAGGGACAGGCCATGTGGCTGGGGGCCATTTTGAGTGCTGCTACAGGCCCTGGCCATGTGCAGGGAGGCAAGTGGCCATTTTGAATGTAGGCATTGTTGTTAGGCCTGCAACCATTTTGCCTACTTTTCAACCTTTATGCCCAGGGGTAGTGAGTCTTGCATGGGCCTAGTCTTTTTTGTGGGTTGTCTTGAATTTAAACATCATGGAGGGCATGGATGGAATGGGATTGTGCTGATTTTTCAGTGATTTTCGTTTTTTGGGGCTACACTTGTGGCCTTTTCACCAGGGGTATTGAGTCTTGCATGGGCCTAGTCTTTCTGTGGGGTGTCTTGAACTTAAACATCATGGAGGGCATGGATGGAATGGGATTGTGCTGATTTTGCAGTGTTTTTCGATTTTTGGGGGTGTTCATAGGGAGGGACAGGCCATGTGGCTGGGGGCCATTTTGAGTGCTGCTACAGGCCCTGGCCATGTGCTGGGAGGCAAGTGGCCATTTTGAATGCAGGCATTGTTGTTAGGCCTGCAACCATTTTGCCTACTTTTCAACCTTTATGCCCAGGGGTAGTGAGCTTTGCATGGGCCAAGTCTTTCTGTGGGTTGTCTTGAATTTAAACATCATGGAGGGCATGGATGGAATGGGATTGTGCTGATTTTTCAGTGATTTTCGTTTTTTGGGGCTGTACTTGTGGCCTTTTCACCAGGGGTATTTGAGTCTAGCATGGGCCTAGTCTTTCTGTGGGGTGTCTTGAACTTAAACATCATGGAGGGCATAGATGGAATGGGATTGTGCTGATTTTTCAGTGATTTTCGTTTTTTGGGGCTGTACTTGTGGCCTTTTCACCAGGGGTATTTGAGTCTAGCATGGGCCAAGTCTTTCTGTGGGGTGTCTTGAACTTAAACATCATGGAGGGCATGGATGGAATGGGATTGTGCTGATTTTTCAGTGATTTTCGTTTTTTGGGGCTGTACTTGTGGCCTTTTCACCAGGGGTATTTGAGTCTAGCATGGGCCTAGTCTTTCTGTGGGGTGTCTTGAACTTAAACATCATGGAGGGCATGGATGGAATGGGATTGTGCTGATTTTGCAGTGTTTTTCGATTTTTGGGGGTGTTCATGGGGAGGGACAGGCCATGTGGCTGGGGGCCATTTTGAGTGCTGCTACAGGCCCTGGCCATGTGCTGGGAGGCAAGTGGCCATTTTGAATGCAGGCATTGTTGTTAGGCCTGCAACCATTTTGCCTACTTTTCAACCTTTATGCCCAGGGGTAGTGAGTTTTGCATGGGCCTAGTCTTTCTGTGGGTTGTCTTGAATTTAAACATCATGGAGGGCATGGATGGAATGGGATTGTGCTGATTTTTCAGTGATTTTCGTTTTTTGGGGCTGTACTTGTGGCCTTTTCACCAGGGGTATTTGAGTCTAGCATGGGCCTAGTCTTTCTGTGGGGTGTCTTGAACTTAAACATCATGGAGGGCATGGATGGAATGGGATTGTGCTGATTTTTCAGTGATTTTCGTTTTTTGGGGCTGTACTTGTGGCCTTTTCACCAGGGGTATTTGAGTCTAGCATGGGCCTAGTCTTTCTGTGGGGTGTCTTGAACTTAAACATCATGGAGGGCATGGATGGAATGGGATTGTGCTGATTTTTCAGTGATTTTCGTTTTTTGGGGCTGTACTTGTGGCCTTTTCACCAGGGGTATTTGAGTCTAGCATGGGCCTAGTCTTTCTGTGGGGTGTCTTGAACTTAAACATCATGGAGGGCATGGATGGAATGGGATTGTTGTGATTTTGCAGTGTTTTTCGATTTTTGGGGGTGTTCATGGGGAGGGACAGGCCATGTGGCTGGGGGCCATTTTGAGTGCTGCTGCAGGCCCTGGCCATGTGCTGGGAGGCAAGTGGCCATTTTGAATGCAGGCATTGTTAGGCCTGCAACCATTTTGCCTACTTTTCCAACCTTTATGCCCAGGGGTAGTGAGTTTTGCATGGGCCTAGTCTTTCTGTGGGTTGTCTTGAATTTAAACATCATGGAGGGCATGGATGGAATGGGATTGTGCTGATTTTTCAGTGATTTTCGTTTTTTGGGGCTGTACTTGTGGCCTTTTCACCAGGGGTATTTGAGTCTAGCATGGGCCTAGTCTTTCTGTGGGGTGTCTTGAACTTAAACATCATGGAGGGCATGGATGGAATGGGATTGTGCTGATTTTGCAGTGTTTTTCGATTTTTGGGGGTGTTCATGGGGAGGGACAGGCCATGTGGCTGGGGGCCATTTTGAGTGCTGCTACAGGCCCTAGCCATGTGCTGGGAGGCAAGTGGCCATTTTGAATGCAGGCATTGTTGTTAGGCCTGCAACCATTTTGCCTACTTTTCAACCTTTATGCCCAGGGGTAGTGAGTCTTGCATGGGCCTAGTCTTTCTGTGGGTTGTCTTGAATTTAAACATCATGGAGGGCATGGATGGAATGGGATTGTGCTGATTTTCAGTGATTTTCGTTTTTTGGGGCTGTACTTGTGGCCTTTTCACCAGGGGTATTTGAGTCTAGCATGGGCCTAGTCTTTCTGTGGGGTGTCTTGAACTTAAACATCATGGAGGGCATGGATGGAATGGGATTGTGCTGATTTTGCAGTGTTTTTCGATTTTTGGGGGTGTTCATGGGGAGGGACAGGCCATGTGGCTGGGGGCCATTTTGAGTGCTGCTACAGGCCCTGGCCATGTGCTGGGAGGCAAGTGGCCATTTTGAATGCAGGCCTTGTTGTTAGGCCTGCAACCATTTTGCCTACTTTTCAACCTTTATGCCCAGGGGTAGTGAGTCTTGCATGGGCCTAGTCTTTCTGTGGGTTGTCTTGAATTTAAACATCATGGAGGGCATGGATGGAATGGGATTGTGCTGATTTTTCAGTGATTTTCGTTTTTGGGGGCTGTACTTGTGGCCTTTTCACCAGGGGTATTTGAGTCTAGCATGGGCCTAGTCTTTCTGTGGGGTGTCTTGAACTTAAACATCATGGAGGGCATGGATGGAATGGGATTGTGCTGATTTTTCTGGGTTCTTTTCGATTTTTTTGGGGTGTATAACTGAACTGATGTTCCTCTGTCTTCCATTGTTTTTAGGTGCACAAGACTCAAGAGAACCACCAGTGCCAGGAAGAAGTCCTGCAGCGGTGTGTGTGTGCAGCATAACGTCACGCGACGTCACGTCTGGCCTCAGACAACTCTACAATTCGTGCAACTGCGGCCTGCTGTCTGACCTGCTCTGAAGAAGATGGCCCCAAAAAACGGTGTCCGTAGCTCCTCTAGCAAGAAAGTTGCTAGTAAGGAGCAGAAGAAGCAAGTTACCAAGGAGGCTGGTGTGCCAACCGCCACGTTTTTTGGGAGCAAAGAAAAAAATAAAGCCTGCAACAGCAGGATCTGCTGGGGACCAAGCTGGGAGCAGCACCCCTGCTCCATTGGGTTCAGTGCCTCCACCACTACGCCAACTTAAGTCAAAGCCCTTGAGTGCTTCAGAGGCAGTCAGTGTACTTCTCCAATCACCATCGACCAGTGATGTTGGCTCATCGCAAGAAATTAGCAGCCATGTCCCTGAATCAACACAGGTTGTTGTAACTCATCTGACAAGTGTTGAACAACCACAGCCGCAACAACAACATGTGCAAGTAGTACAAGCCCAAGTACATGTGGAAGGAGAGGCAGTGCAAGGAGATGCGCAAGCAGAGGTGCATGGAGGGTCACAACAAGTTCCCACAATAGTTGTCCCTCCCGAAGTAGGGGCACATCAGGAAATCGACAATCAAGCCGAGGTATCATTGGAAGCCACTCCTCCTGATGATTATTCATTGTCTTCCACATCCCTAGCAAGGAAAAGATCAAGGTTGGTGTCTACATCTTCTTCAAGCCCACCGCCTTCTGATGATCTGGATGACGAATGGGTACCACCACGGCAGCCTGAGAGTGAGGCACACCATGATCTGACAAAGATACCTAAGCGTAAAAGGAAGGTCGTTGAAAAACTCATACCTATGGAGTGTGATGAGGCTCAACAAGAAGTGACGCATACTGCTGCTGATGAAGCCCTTCACGACGACGATCCAGTCATCATAAAGGTCACTGCAGCCCCAGCGGGCATGCAGCAAAGAGACATTTTGACCCTATCCCGAGAAGCTGCTGAGCGTGATGATGATGTCGACGAGGAGGCAATGGAAATGGAAACACAACAATCATTAGATTTGGAGTTAACTAGTACACCAACACCTACCGCTTCCATATTTCTTCCTCGCAAGAAGGGACCTCCATCCACCTCGACCTCAATTCGTGGTGGTGAAAGTGCAAAACGTACTGAAGTTCGGCAATCCACATCCTCCACTTCATCTGGCATTAGCAGCAGGACCACCACCACCAGTATCGCCGCCTCCTCCGGCCCCCAAAGACATTCCAAGTCTCCAGTTTGGGACTTCTTTAGTGTTTGCCCAAGAATGGAAAACGTAGCCATTTGTAGCATGTGTAAGTTTCGAGTTAGTCGTGGTAAGTTTGGTACCAACTATGGTACCGGAGGCCAGAGAGGTCATCTTAAGAGAGCGCACCCTGTCCAATGGTTTGCGCACCTAGAGGCGGTCAAGGAAGCCCGAATTGCACGTAATGAAAACGTTGATTTTTCATCTGATGATGACGAGGAGGAAGAAGACGATTCAAACACTTCACTTACACCCAGTACCCCTGTCAGCAGCACACCCCATGTGAGGCACACTAAGAGTGTGGGAGAGAGTGAGACATCAATGCGGGAAAGTTTATCAGCGAGCGTAACTGGGTCGAAGATATCATCATCATCCCGTAAATCCTTGGTCCAGGGCAACATTAAAAAGATGTTGTTTACAGAAGCGCAATATGAACGCAACCACCCACTGACGCGTCTGTATAACACTAAGCTGGCTAAAATGCTAGCTCTGGACCTTCTCCCTTTTTCTTTTGTAGAAGGGGTTAGTTTTCTAGAATTAGTGGCAGCGCTCTGCCCTAAATGGAAGGTTCCTAGCCGGTTCTATTTTGCCCGAGTTGCGGTTCCAGCACTACATGAAGATGTTCTGAAGGTGATTGGGGCAGCTTTGCAGAAGAGTGCTGTTCACACTATACATCTGACAATGGACATGTGGACCAGTGGCGCAGGCGCTGATTACATGTGCATCACTGCACACTGGGTCTCTTTTTCAGGGGCTAAAGCAAAGCTAAACACAGGTGTTGACACGGACATTGTTTTTAAAGCTGCTCGGAAACATGCAACACTAGCCATGTTTGGTTTGGAGAAACGTCACACAGCAGAAAACATTTTGGATGTCTTTAACACAAAGGTCCTTAACTGGCTGTCCCCACTAAAACGCCAGGTTGGTTATGTTTCCACGAACAATGGCACCAATATAGTTAAGGCCATGAGGCAGGGTAACTATTTCAGAGTGCCGTGTTTGGCGCACTGTATAAACCTGGTTGTCCAAAAATTCTTGGGTAATAAAGGCAGTGCAGCGTACAGAGTATTGGACACCTGCCGAAAAATGTGCAACCATTTCAGCCATTCTTTTAAGGCCCGGAAGCAGCTGAGGAGCCTGCTATATCAACGTCAAATGCCAGTGAAAGCACTCATCCAGGAGGTGGTAACACATTGGAACTCAACCTTCTACATGCTTGAGCGTCTGTATGAGCAGTATACGGTACTCGATCAATATTTCTTAACAGAGGGTACAGCTCAGGATGACCTGAGGATGGGTGCGGCGCAATGGAACATAGTTCAAAGCCTGACACGCATGCTTCGTCCTTTTGAGTTCTTCACGCGTGCAGTCAGCAAGGAGGACTGTAATTTGGGAAAAGCTATCCCATTGTTGTACATGCTGGAGGACCAACTGAAGGAGGTGTGTTCTGTGTTTGAAAAAGATGTAAAAAACCAAGACTCTTTTGTTCTGGCTGAGAAATTATTAGAGCTCCTACAAGGTGATGAACGTCTTAAAATGATCCACTCAGAAGAGCATTACATTTGTGCTACTATTCTGGATCCACGCTACAAAAAGGCGCTGGCAGGCCAAGCATTCTTTCCTTTTGATGATGAACATGTTCCAAAGTACAAACGTTGGCTAGCCTTGTCAGCCAAGAGGTTTGAAAGAGAACGGCTGAAAATTGAAGGAAATGGCAGTACATTAGCAGGCCATCCCCAGTCAAAACAATTCACTTCTGCACCTGTGGCTGTGGCACAAGTGACCTCTCAGCCGTTAAAGACACCGGCAACCGGATCATCTGCACCAGACACAACAGAAACATTGGAGGCTGAAGAGGATTGGCTAGCTCTGCGTGGGTTTGGTTCTCAAAAGGTTAGAGGCACAGCAAGAGCTAAGCAAAGTGGAGGAACCTTGGATGAGGACCTTGAGTCGATGGTGAAGGACTATCTGAATGACTCAACAGAGGTCTATGTTAATTCTGACCCATTGGCGTATTGGCATGGGAAAAAAGAATTGTGGCCACAGCTCACCAACCTGGCTTTAAACTACTTGTCTTGCCCACTCGCAAGCGTGTCTTCTGAACGTGTTTTCAGTGCTGCTGGTGGCATTGTAACTCCCAAACGGAGCCGCCTCTTGCCCAAAAATGTGGAGAGGTTAACAATGATCAAGATGAATCAGCACCTCATACCACCAGATTTCAGAGTACGAGAAAGCGCGCGGGATGAAGACGAGGTGGCCAGCAACATAGATGAGGGAATTTCTACTCTGTCAGGTGACACTGAGCTCACCCTGCCTGAATTCGCAGAGTATGATGACGAAGCCTTATTCTCATTCCTGGACCGTGATACCGAGCCCTGAAAATGAGACAACGAATCAATAACTTTCTTTTTCGTCCTTATTCACTTTTATTCCTGTGTGTCTGTCTTTCTTTGTTGTGCACAGTTAATATATTTCAAACTTTAATCAGATAATCACAAAAACAAGCCCATCAGCAGAACTGTCTTCTTTTTGCTAATTGATTTGAAGTTGCCGCAGTCTGCATTCCTCAGGTTCACAAGTTCAAAAGAACATGCTCCTCTATCCTCCTCCTCCAGACTCCTATTTCCATCAAACCAGAGGGCTGGTTTACGCCCCATGAAGAAAGACTCAGCACTTGTGGGGGTGTTGTTCTACCTCTTTGCAGGTGAGTTGACGGCTCTGGGACCATTGTTGGGAAGCTCTAATACCGGATAAAAGTGGCTTGGACCAAATCCGTGGCGCACATTTTTTTGTGTTTTTGCTGACTTGCTTGCCTTTGAGGTGCTCTTAGGGGGGGTTCCGTCTGTTTGTGGGTGAGTTTCGGGGTCTGGGAGCACTGCTGGGACACTCTAATCTTGATTGCATTTGCTTTTCAGGAAATCCCTGGTGGCAACCCCGACTTATGGCCTAGCTACGCAGCGCGTTTGGACCGAAGGCCGAGAAATATTGCAAGTATGAGATTTTGCTTTTGGCCTGTTTGGGGGTGTTATGCTTCTTGGCGGGTGGGTTGGCGGGTCTTGGGGCATTCCTGGGAAGGTTTAATACCGGGTAGAAGTGGTTGGGACAAAATCCAGGCCGATTTTTTTTTTGCTATTTCTGACATTTTGCTCAATGTAGCGTTTTCAGGGGCCTGTTTGGGGGGCTTCCTGGTGTTTGTGGGTGAGTTTCGGGGTCTGGGAGCACTGCTGGGACACTCTAATCTTGATTGCATTTGCTTTTCAGGAAATCCGTGGTGGCAACCCCGACTTATGGCCTAGCTACGCAGCGCGTTTAGACCGAAGGCCGAGAAATATTGCAAGTATGAGATTTTGCTTTTGGCCTGTTTGGGGGTGTTATGCTTCTTGGCGGGTGGGTTGGCGGGTCTTGGGGCATTCCTGGGAAGGTCTAATACCGGGTAGAAGTGGTTGGGACAAAATCCAGGCCGATTTTTTTTTGCTATTTCTGACATTTTGCTCAACGTAGCATTTTCGGGGGCCTGTTTGGGGGGCTTCCTGGTGTTTGTGGGTGAGTTTCGGGGTCTGGGAGCACGGCTGGGACACTCTAATCTTGATTGCATTTGCTTTTCAGGAAATCCGTGGTGGCAACCCCGACTTATGGCCTAGCTACGCAGCACGTTTGGACCGAAGGCCGAGAAATATTGCAAGTATGAGATTTTGCTTTTGGCCTATTTGGGGGTGTTATGCTTCTTGGCGGGTGGGTTGGCGGGTCTTGGGGCATTCCTGGGAAGGTCTAATACCGGGTAGAAGTGGTTGGGACAAAATCCAGGCCGATTTTCTTTTTGCTATTTCTGACATTTTGCTCAATGTAGCATTTTCGGGTGCCTGTTTGGGGGGCTTCCTGGTGTTTGTGGGTGAGTTTCGGGGTCTGGGAGCACTGCTGGGACACTCTAATCTTGATTGCATTTGCTTTTCAGGAAATCCGTGGTGGCAACCCCGACTTATGGCCTAGCTACGCAGCGCGTTTGGACCGAAGGCCGAGAAATATTGCAAGTATGAGATTTTGCTTTTGGCCTGTTTGGGGGTGTTATGCTTCTTGGCGGGTGGGTTGGCGGGTCTTGCGGCATTCCTGGGAAGGTCTAATACTGGGTAGAAGTGGTTGGGACAAAATCCAGGCCGATTTTTTTTGTTGCTATTTCTGACATTTTGCTCAATGTAGCGTTTTCGGGGGCCTGTTTGGGGGGCTTCCTGGTGTTTGTGGGTGGGTTTCGGGGTCTGGGCGCACTGCTGGCTATATATACTTTACTTTGCAAGAGGTTTGAAGCAAATCCATGGTGGCAGAGGGGAGTTAGGGCCTAGCTGCAGAGCGCGCGCGGAGTGATTTGGGAAATTTGGAAAAAAATGACTGTCCCCATTTTTGTACTTTTGCTCTTTGGCTGTTTGGGGGTCTTCTACTCGTTTTCTCCTGGGTTGACGGCTCTGGGGCCATTGCTGGGAAGCTCTAATACCGGATAAAAGTGGTTGGGACAAAATCCATGTCGATTTTTTTTGTTGCTATTTCTGACATTTTGCTCAATGTAGCGTTTTCGGGGGCCTGTTTGTGGGGCTTCCTGTTGTTTGTGGGTGAGTTTCGGGGTCTGGGAGCACTGCTGGGACACTATAATCTTGATTGCATTTGCTTTTCAGGAAATCCGTGGTGGCAACCCCGACTTATGGCCTAGCTACGCAGCGCGTTTGGACCGAAGGCCGAGAAATATTGCAAGTATGAGATTTTGCTTTTGGCCTGTTTGGGGGTGTTATGCTTCTTGGCGGGTGGGTTGGCGGGTCTTGGGGCATTCCTGGGAAGGTCTAATACCGGGTAGAAGTGGTTGGGACAAAATCCTCGCGGAAAAGCCTTTTGGCACTTTTTGTAACTTAGGGTTCGTTAGGGTTAGCCCTAGCAGCAGGAATGCATGTGTTTCGGGGTGTTCTAGATTTTTGCAACTGAGTTCTGGGGTCTTAGAACACTCGTGAGAATCTGTAATTTTGGTTGCAAGTCATTTGAAGAAAATCCATGGTGGGAAAGGGGGGATTTGGCATAGTTAAAGAAAGCCTTTGCCACTATTCTTAACTTAGGGTTCGTTAGGGTTAGCAGTATTTCTATTGCATGTGTTTGGGTGGGGGGGTTTTCGAGTCTTGGAGCGATGCTGGCTATGGATACTTTTGCTTGGTTGCTTGCAAGTGGTTTGAATGCAATCCACGGTGGGTAAGGGGGTACTTGGGCCTACTTTTACTTTCAAAGTACGTTTTGTCACCAGTTTTCTGCTAGGCCTAGTTTTTTGAGATTTGATTGGGGGTCTTCTACATTTTTGCGACTGGCTTTAGTAAGGGTCTGGGTGGGAGCACTGCTGGGAAGATCTAATTTTGTTCTAAAACACAGTTTACAGGACACCTAGCTTGAGGGGAAAGATCCGCTACATTAATTTGCCCATACTTATTTATCCTTCAAAAGGTGACTCTGACAGAGTACGCACTTTCAAAAATATTGTACTGTCTACTAGGAAAATCAAAGTGTGACTTTTTGCACTCCACAGCCTACATACCTTATATTTATTTATCAGTGGTGTTGTAATATTATATCACTTCCTGTTTTTCGTTGAATAATTACAGGCCGGGTTTCAGTCTGTGCAATGGGGAAAAAAGGATGGAGTCAGGCTTCACATTAGCGAGCCACAATTCAGCATCAGGCAGGCAGTGGACAGGGTGTCTTCTGGTGACCAACATCGATGGACGAAGCGTCGGCTGCAATGGAGGAGTGCCGCTAATAAGAGGATTTTTTTTCTGCAGGCAACTTACTTACCAAATTCAACAGGACAACTACAACAACATACAGATACAGTATCCTTTGTCTTTTTCTCTGACTGTGACTGCATTTCTTGGATCTCTCTCTGCTTCTAAATTGATCCCTTAACACATCACTTAGTCCACTCCACTATCACATCTGCACCACACATAGTCATTTGTAAGTGCTCCTACGTAATTTACAAGTCGCAGCACGCCCCAGCCCGTAGAGGACTGGGATGGCCCCAATGATGAAGCATGTCACCAAGGGGCAACCCTGGTGAGTGAGGGGACACCTAGAAAAAGAGCAATTTCTCCTTTTCTATCTACTATACCTTCCAGACCAACCCCATTGAGTGTTGTGAATGGATTTATAGTGACCAGCAAGGCTCTCAGGTATCTGGCAACAGAGACCTTATGTTGAATATAGTTATCAATAATTCCACACACGCCCTGTACTGTCGCATTCTTTCTTCCACAGTTGTCGAAAGTACTACTTACTTTTCACTGACATGCATTCAGTAGTGCATGCACTTTCAAAGATTGATGGATAGGTTTGTACCCAAAGATTTGTTTATGTTCAATTGTTTGTCCATGCTGTGCTTTTTTTACAGGGTGTCTTCTGGTGACCAACATCGATGGACGAAGCGTCGGCTGCAATGGAGGAGTGCCGCTAATAAGAGGATTTTTTTTCTGCAGGCAACTTACTTACCAAATTCAACAGGACAACTACAACAACAGACAGATACAGTATCCTTTGTCTTTTTCTCTGACTGTGACTGCATTTCTTGGATCTCTCTCTGCTTCTAAATTGATCCCTTAACACATCACTTAGTCCACTCCACTATCACATCGGCACCACACATAGTCATTTGTAAGTGCTCCTACGTAATTCGCAAGTCGCAGCACGCCCCAGCCCGTAGAGGACTGGGATGGCCCCAATGATGAAGAATGTCACCAAGGGGAAACCCTGGTGAGTGAGGGGACACCTAGAAAAAGAGCAATTTCTCCTTTTCTATCTACTATACCTTTCAGACCAACCCCATTGAGTGTTGTGAATGGATTTATAGTGACCAGCAAGGCTCTCAGGTATCTGGCAACAGAGACCTTATGTTGAATATAGTTATCAATAATTCCACACACGCCCTGTACTGTCGCATTTTTTTTTCCACAGTTGTCGAAAGTACTACTTACTTTTCACTGACATGCATGCAGTAGTGCATGCACTTTCAAAGATTGATGGATAGGTTTGTACCCAAAGATTTGTTTATGTTCACAATTGTTTGTCCATGCTGTGCTATTTTTTCTTGTCTCCCAAAACCTTTCTCAAAAACCCCCGTACCCATCCATTTTTCAAACCCTAACCCTCTTCCCCCGGGCTGTGTGGTTTTCATTGATGTGTGACTAAATTACAGCAATAAATCCACACACTTGCTGGGGAGGATAAGGTGATAGCAACAGGCTGGTGAAGAAATCCGAGGATATATTCTTACTCTGCTTGACAAAGACCCATGGCTAATGTCAAAGAACTTCAACCGAATTAGTTATACTTTAACATTTGTTAGGCTACAATGTGGCACTGTTCTAGTGTACTTCTGTCACCTGCTATATTCTCTATTGTACCGTTGTATTGCTCAGGAGGACAAACCAGATTTCATTTCCTTTTTTTTCATAGGCATGCAACTGCCACTGTGTCACACCACTAGTACCACCGCTATGAGGAAATTTTATCCGCCCAGGATTGCCAACCTTATTCGCTGTTTCCCGTGGAGCCAGCCCTGGGCCTAGCCCTACTTGCTAACAGAAATTACAGGTAAGATAGGCGTTTGGTTGGAGGTAGTATAATGGAGTATTAGGAGAGACGAGAGATTGGATTGACGGTAGTACTACTAAAGTCCTAGGACTATTCAGGAAAACAAACTTACTGTTAAACCCCCACCCACCAGACTCAAAAGCAGTAAAAAACAGGTATGGTCAGATAAAGTTTCAAAAAGTATATTTTTATAGCCCTAACAAAAGAATCTCCCGCAAGACCCTCCCTAACCCCAACGATTGTCCTTCAAAAGTCCCCAAAAATCCCAACTCCCAATTCCCACCCCCCAAAAGTCTCTAAAAAAGGGGCAAGGGACACTATGGCAGGGTGCTGTTGGAATTAGCAGCCAGGGCATCATGCTCCTTGCGGAGGGTGGCAAGTTCGAAGCGGAGGCCCTCCACCAAGTTCTTATAGTTATGGACCTCCTGCTCCAGGTAGGACAGTCTGAAGGATAAGCGGCGCCGGTGTGCCTTGCAAATCCTGTGAGGGGCATCTGCTTTCTTTGCTGCTCGGCGGTGGCGTTTGGCTTTGGTAGCCCGGCTCCGTACCGCTGGAGCACTGCGCTGGCTGGCAGCCTGCACGGAGGAGGATGCAGCTGTCCCAGTGGACGTTGTTGTTGTACCAGACTGCGTCTCCTCCTCCTCCAGGGCCACCAGCCGCCGATATTCAGCGACAGTGGCATCCAGCCTCCGTTGCCGGGCCATTCGAGCCAGCTCCTTCCTCCTTGATGGTGTCTTGGATTTGGAAGGAGCAACTACATGAAAAAAGAAAGACATAGTCTGTAACCAATGCTCCTTAAGATTAACACAAAATGATTGAGCAGAAAGTTGTCACAGTACAAGTAGCAAATTGAAAGCACAGTACAAAACTATTGAGGACAGTATCTATTTAACCTCCGACTTCTTCATCCTTGCTCTAACATTAGTGGGAGTTTCAGGAACAAATTCTATGAGCACTATGGACTTCCATTACAGTCGACTATGACAGTACACCACTCTTATTCTTCTTCTTCTCTCTTGTTTAGGAAAATTGGTACGTTATCTTATGCAAGCCGGCATAATGCCAGCGCAGTGAACTTGCACCCGAGAAAAACAGACGCACACCATGGTGAGTGAGACAGACTTGCGTTACTGTACCGGTCCAGTACATGCAGGTGGTGAAGCTCTTACTTTTCTATTACGGGTGGCACTGAGAATACTCTGTTAAAAGGGCTACTGCTTAATTAATTTAGCTTTCACCCTACAGTGCAAATGAGTATTAGAAAAGGAAAATGAAGAAGCTAAATTATCTGATTATCTATCACTTCACATGGGATGTATTTGATGACATATGGGATGACTTTAGGTGCTTTGCTTATTATTGAGTGAACAGTGATACCCCCACACATGAATGACGTACTACTACTAAACTAAAGTTATTAAGAGAGGTAGGGAGTGTCCACCGTAATAACCGGATATATGCTGTGCTTGCAGTTGCAATACAAACTACTGCTACTATTCATGGTAGTATTTGGACAACGTTACAACTTCTTTTCCTTGCTTTTCCTACACTGGAACAGACGTGCGGGTGCGGTGTTACATGCTCTTCAAAGTAACACTTAGTTCATCCAGTGACCGTCTACTCTCTCTAGATACACATATGCTATCTAAGAGTCAGATAGTACCATGAATGATCCAGGCATCCATCCATTCAAAGTATATGCACACATACAGTTTCTGTCTCACCCACCCAGGCTGTTCTCCTTCCACCCATCCTTGCTTCATCATTCACCCAGCCATGCACCATACCATTTTCTTTCCTTCCCAGCCACCTCGGGGACCAAGCAAACACATATCATTCTTCTTTGCCAGTCATCATTACATTTCTCGTGCTTCCACACTTACTTACACCCTTCTTTCGCTTTTCGTTCATCCCATCCATCAAGTTCACCTCAGATCTGATTGGGATTCTTCTCGCCAAAAACTTCACAGCTAAGTCGAAGTACATTTAGAGGAGGCTACTACCTGGTTAATTTATAATACACCCGTGCAGAAAGCACACTCTGCAGTCTTCAATCTCAATGACTAAGGAATGTATAGCTTACCTCTGCCCGCCACCACCGTGTGAACCCTCACAGGCATGTCCTTGTCCGGCACTTGCACCGCCTCCTCCCCAGAGTTGTCCTCCTCGTCCAATGCCACCACCACCTCCGCGCTGGCCCCGTCTCCAGATGTTCCACCTACAAAGTACATTTAATAATGTTAGAATACACCACTCACTACTATATAATATTTGGTCTAGGAGGAAGAAAGAAATGTGAAAAAAACAGTATACAATTTAATAATTTATGACTGTGTACTCTAGAGTAAAAATGTCCCTTTTTCCAGGGAAGGCTGCTGTCTTGCTGCACTTTTTGGCACAACTGATGAATGTTTGCTTTTTACTTTTTAACACGCACCACTTTTTCTCCTAACAGACAGAAGCTTGACTTCTAAGAACACGAGCAGGATCAAGTTCAAACCAGGTGAGAGCTCGGCTCAACCACAAGAAATGTGTCCAATTAATCGTCAGCACTAAGCCCTTTTCCATTTTCAGTTACACGTTCACTTTTATGACAAACTTGATTTTAATAAATGTGTTTACTTTTAATAAAGCTTTTAAACTTAAATAGACTCTGTGGTTTTTGGTCCTCCAGACTAGAGTGGATGAGCTAAAGGTTTTGGAATTTTTGCAAGCATGAGTCCGTGCCTCTGCCATCGGTGACTTTGGGAGCTAAATGACTCTGCCACACTATCTAGTCAGTAAGGAGATTGGGGGTTCAACTACAAAGTCTGTTATCACTGAGGTATGTGGAAAGTCTAACAGCACCTATTATAATTGATAAGCTAAGCAATGCATTATTTAGTGTCCATAGTTCTGTTTGTGCAGATTTGTCCCTGCAACAGTAGTAGAATGGATTGTCCTCCTATCCAAACCAAAAGTAAAGTAGTATCTTATTCTTTCTTGGTGGTCATTCATCTTTTTATTGTTGGCAATGGTCAAAGCATAAACATTTAGAATACTTGAAAAGACATCATGGACAATCCCAGAGGACTGCACTCAGTGCATATAGAGCTATTGCTGACTAGAATGGGAGTCCAATGGAAATGCCAAATGTGCAATCTTAGTTAGCTACACAGACAGACTAATAAGAATAATCTAGTAATACCACACTGAGTCATAGTCGAGGCAGGATAAGAATTTAGATCCTGTCTACAAGAAGATCAAAGACGATTTAGAAAAAATCGAATGAGGAACGCTAGGAAAAAATAAGTACTCTATATTAAAATTAAAACTTACTGGGGCCAGCAAAGGAGCCCTCGTCTGCCCGGTCCTGGCCTGCATCGTCAACAGCACCCTCCTCCTCCTCCTCCTGTGTCCTCCTCTTGCCCCTGGGGGAAGCTGATGTACAACATGAAAGAAAGAAAAACAGAAAACATGGATGATATTTCTCAACCAAATCAAACATTTCAAAAGAACTAACAAAATATTTTTGCGAAATAGCAAATAGGGAACGACTCCACGGGATATATTATTGACCAATCTCATGTGGTCGACTACGTTATTACTTTAGTATTGCTTGATTTGCGGACCGTCGAATTGGAAACTACCCTATGTAACTCACTAAACAAAGTACTAAAAAGGTTTGCCTAGGATTGGCAGGCAGCAGTCCGCAGCACGCAAAGTGACAGCCAAAGTCCATCGTGATTGAAGATCAGCGACAACACTAAAGTTTCCTACTACATTAACCAGTCATTAAAATACTCAAACTATTAATCCACCACCACTATTTCTTCTTATCGCCATGTGTACAAAGGAAGGACTGGACTTGAGTCTGTAGGGGCTGATTTAGAAGCCCATTGCGGCTCTTTTGCTCCATTGTTGCATGACTTTTGTGACGCAGCGACAGCACAAAAGAGGCGCAATGATGCGGCGTATATTAACAACGTGACGCATATGGGAGATGCATCATGTTGTAAAGCCCTGCGCCAATAGGGGGCGTTCTGTCGCAAGGGAGGGCGTTCCTGCGCAGGAAAGCATCCTAAAAGTGGCTGAGGGAAATCTACAAGATTTCAATCAGTCACTTTGAGGACAATGATGCGTGACTCAAACCCTGCGCCTGCTTGAAGCAGACGTACGGCTTGACGCAGCATTGGGGAGATAGGGCACCCCAGAGCATTGATGGAGCTGCTCCATCGTTGCGACGCAACTCCAGCAATGCGCCGCCTTTACGGCACAGATGCGTAACGCTTTGGTGACGTTTTGGGCCCATGGTGCGCCGCATTGTAAATACGGCGCACCATGGGTGATGGTGGCGTGACGCACAATTACTGGCGCATCCCTGCTACTTTGCAGGGATGCGCCGGTAATTCAAAATCAGAACCTTAGTGTGTAGCATTACGCAGTTCTTTAAACTGCACTCATACATAATTTCACAGGCCAATGAAATGAACACAAAATCTAAAACAAATAAGCATAGTAGCAACACTACTGAGAAGAAGGAGAGCAGTGTACCTGAAATGCACAGAAGATTTTGAAATATAATTTACCTACAATGTAATGAGCAGCATTATTGCTCATGGTAAAAAACAAAAATTTGCAATAGAATAACACAGCAGGAGAAAACATAGTAGTAAAGAAATAGCTACTACTACTCACCAAGCCCGGGGATCTCAAGGCCAAGGAGGTCGAGCAGATCTCGCTCACGGGTCAGGACATCTGTCCAGCGGTGGGTGGCCTGGTTGTAGGTGCGCCAGACCCGAGAGTGGTGGTAAATGGCCTGGCACACCTTCTCCCACCGCTTCCGGCGCTCCCGGGCCCCGTACCCGGCACTGATCTTGCCGCCTCCCATGATGGTCCTGGGGAGGCGGCGCTGAACATAAAAAATGAGTTGGCCCACCTCCTCCGGGCTAAAGATCTCCCTGGGTACGACCTCCTCCCCCCTCAAACGCCCGCACGGGAGCCGGACACGGGGTGCGGGACCCTTCCCCTTCTCGGGATGCTTCCCGGCTCCCTTCACCATGGTCTGGGCGGAAAGGAATAAAGAAAATAGAATAGGGAAGAGAAGAAAAGAAAAGAGTTTAAAAAAGTAGTTTAAAATTAACCAAAAGTAGCAGTAAACACAAAAATATAGAGCTAGAAAAATAGAGGGATAGATAATAAGTAAAATAGATCAAAAAAAACTTCAAACAAGCAAAGGATGGCAGAGATTGACAGAGGATACAAAGACCATGCCCAGAACCATAGCAATGAATGAGAAACAAGATGGCCGCGCCCGTTCACGACCGCGCGGGTAAGTTCGCGCGAGATTTTCCTTGCGAACACGCGCGAAACTGTACTGGCAAGCCGCAGACTTTGCGAGATTACACTTCGCGCCCGGAAACGGAAATACGTCAGGCAAACAAGATGGCCGCGCCCTTGAACGACCGCGAGGGTAACTTCGCGCCTTGCGCTACGAGCGGCTCGCAAAAACGCACAAAACCTTGCCAACTAACACGCCGCAAAAAAAACAAATTGCATATTCGCACGAATTTGCGGCTTCCGAATCCGATCTCGCGCGTGTTCGCGCCCCGCGAACCCCGCGAAATTGCAGAAAAACGAGTTTTTCAAAACTGAAAGCACTCGGCAGGGGCAAGAGTTCAAACTCATCATTAGTAACAATTCCCTGTAGTGCTTCCTGACTGGGGCCCCTCCAGAATTCAGTTGCTAGTTGCAACAATTGTATGACCCTGCTCTGACCCTCACAGCAGGCTCATAGAATAGCTACAAGTAGGCCACAAAGGTCCTGGGGAAAAAAAATGCACTGCAACAGAAAGCAAAATTACAGATAAGGAAGCAGGTGCCAGACTGGAATTTTAAAACAGTGACACATTAATAAACTAACCCCAAATTAATTCATGTCAGTTGAAGCAGGGCTGGTGTGCTTGCTTTTCCCCCCCATAATCTACAGTAATGATGAACCAGAGGGTGGCATTGATGTAACAGAGGGTTGCAGTGGTGAAACAGAGGGTGCTGGGAACCTGTGATGATGAACCAGACGTAGAAACAACATAATCGCGACCGTTGCGTGCCGAAATGTAAGTTCGCAATTGCGAACTTGTACGAAACCCTCGCGAACTGGCAGAAATCCTTGCGAACACACAAAAAACAAAAAATCTGCAAATTCGCAAGAATTCGCGGATTTTGCGGATTGCGAGTTCGCAAATCCGCAAAATTCGCGAACGCGAGATTCGCAAAATTCGCCCATACTTAGTCATCATATCTCAAGAGTTACCACCTCCTCCTCCTGTTTTGATTGATGATAACTTGGAGTACGAGGTTCAAACTGTATTGGATTCCAAGCGGATGAAGGGACGGCTGCATTACCTTATTGGTTGGAAGGGTTATTCCCCAGAGGACCTTTCTTGGGTTCCGGCAAGTAGGGTGCGTGCTGCCCGGTTGGTTCGTCTGTTTCATCGCCTGCACCCTGGGAAACCTAGGCCAGTGGGAAGGCTTTCGGGGGGGGATACTGTTGGGGTTCAGGGGGGCCTGGTGCCTTCCGTCTAGTTTCCCGTTCATTGGTTTTAGCTTAAGGTGCCAAGTGCATATGCAAATTTATGGATGCTCCCTAGGGCTCGCTTTAAAAGAGGGCGACCAACAGGAAACAGGTGCTTGGTTTCTACAATGGACCCTTGCCGTGTGTTTCCTGTTCCTGTTGTTCTACCTTGTTCCCTTTCCTTCGAGCTCTGTCCCAGCGGTCTTTTCAAGTGCTGGGTGTTGATTCCCTTTTTTCCCTGTTACCCTGTTTCTTATTCCATTGGGTGTTCATGAACCCTTATTGGGGACCTGTTTTTGATCTTCGGTGACGTTCTGGATTCGCGGCTGAGTTTCCTAGAGTTCTAGCATCCCGTTATTGACCCCTTTTTTGTACCCAAACCACCTTGTTGTATATTGTTTGGGTGGTTTCAGGAAGGAGCTGAATAACGGCCATTTTCTTGTGCTACCTCCGTGTTTTTTATTAGAGCCCAGGGGTTTTTAGGTGTCTTTCAAATTCCCTTGATGCCTTTTTTCCCCTGTCCCTTTTTGTCTTATGTTTGTGTATTCCACCTCCTTTGAAATTCTCGGTGTTTCCCGAGGGGGCGTGGTTATTCTGGGGTTACGCAAGAAACAACCAATACGATTGCGGTGGAAGAAATCCTGTTTCGTATCAAGCCATTCCCGTTTGTTAACTGGGGTAAGCAGGGAGGTCGGTGGTTATTGTGTGTATTTGGCACTGGCAATATTAGTAGGGGTGTGTTTAATCTTGTCCCCTTTTTTCATTTATAGCGGTCTCGGCTGAGTCAAGTTGTCAGCTGCCAAGAAACCAGAGGAGACGAGCTGTGTTCCCCAAGACCTTGGGTTCCTTTGTTTTGTTACCCACCTTCTCCCGGTGTCGTGTTCTCCACCACCCGGTTTGATCGCAGGTGCTGGGGGTCACGGTGAGGGTAGAGGATTGGGACGTTCTTCACTCCAGCGGTGTTGGGCTGGTCGGCATCGGAACACACTACAGATGGACACAACACAGGTTTTATAAAAATAAGTATTATTCATAGAGACTTAGCACAAGACCACAAATGACAAAAATCCACAATAATACACTTGAGATTACTTAAAAGATGATTAAAGTCTCTTAGTTCAAGTTGATGATCAATGCGGCAAAGTTGTCAACAAAGTACCTGGATGCGTGAAGCAAAGTAAACAAAAGGCTCGCAAAAAGGGAGATGCGTCGGTTCCGTGATCCGGGGGAGATGATGCGTTGTGCCTTAATGCATGTGCAGAGTAGGGGATGCGTCGTGCTTTTTACCGGTGCGGAGGTGATGCGTGGATTCTCGTTCTGCGGGCCCGTTGTGGTGCGTAAGATGGCGCCTTGATGTGATGCGATGATCCAGTTTCGATGTGAGAAGATGGCGCCACTGTTGCAGTGACGCGATGACGATGCGATGACGCCCTGTCAGCCTTGCGACGACTCTGTACTTTGGAGCCGCGACAGGCCCTGCGACACGCTTCTCCGGTGATGCGACGGCAGCACTCTCGATGGCGTCGCGCTTCTCCGGTGATGCGACAGCAGGTAGCTTTGATGAACACACGCTTCCAGGGAGATGCTGCGAAGGCTCGCTTTTCCGGCGTTGCGATGAACTCAGCTGCGACACGCTTCTCTCTCAATTCGTCGCGTTTCCAGCTCCCAGCGGCACGCACGTGACTGGAGTCAGAATTCCCAGCAAGGAAATTCAGGAGGGAGCTGGCGGTGAAGTCTTTTGACCCTGAGACTTCAGCAGGAGGTAAGCACAGTTCAAGCCCTTGGAGAATATTCTGTAGATAATTGAAAGTCCTTGAAAAGTTCCTTCTCCTTTCCCTTGGCAATGAAGCAACCACTGCAGGCCAACCCAGCAAACAGCACACTGGCAGAGGGGCAGTCCAAACTCCTGCAGCTTCCTTGGTTCTTCTCAGTGGCAGAAAGGTTTCTTGTTCCAAAAGTGATCTAAAGTCTGCGGGACTGGGTCCCAATATTTATACCCCAAAATCATTTGTTCTCTGAAGGCAGAGAGGCCTCTGCCTAGTTCAAACCAGTTCCTGAGCACTTTCTTTACAGGACTCTTCTCTTCCTTTCACTGTGCAGGGAAGAAACATCAGACGCCCCACAGGAGGTGGAGCCAGCACAGGGGAGGGAAGATGCAGATCTGGAGCACTCTGTTGACATGATTCCCCTTCTCCTTTCACAGTGCAGGGCAGAGACATCAGACAAGCCACAATCAATCAATCAATCATTGACACTTATAAAGCGCGCTACATACCCGTAGGGTCTCAAGGCGCTGGGGGGGGGGGGGGTGCCGCTACTGCTCGAACAGCCACGTCTTCAGCTTCTTCCTGAAGGAGAGGTGGTCTTGGGTCAGGCGCAGGTCGGTCGGGAGGGAGTTCTAGGTCTTGGCGGCCAGGTAGGAGAAGGACCTTCCTCCTGTAGTCGCTCTTCGGATGCGGGGGACGGCGGCGAGGGCGTGGTTGGCTGATCGAAGGTGGCGTTTGGGAGCGTAGAAGTTGACTCGGCTGTTGAGGTAGCTCGGGCCTTGGTCGTGTAGGGCTTTGTGTGCGTGGGTGAGGAGGCGGAAGGTGATTCTTTTGTTGACGGGGAGCCAGTGAAGGTCTCTCAGATGTTCGGAGATGTGACTGGTTCGTGGGATGTCGAGGATGAGTCTGGCTGAGGCGTTCTGGATCCGCTGGAGTCTCTTCTGGAGCTTGGCGGTGGTACCGGCGTAGAGGGCGTTGCCGTAGTCCAGTCGGCTGGTGACGAGGGCCTGGGTGACGGTCTTTCTGGTCTCGGTGGGGATCCACCAGAAGATCTTCCTTAGCATGCGTAGGATGTTGAAGCACGCCGAGGAGACGTTGTTGACCTGCCTGGTCATGGAGAGGGAGGAGTCCAGGATGACGCCCAGGTTTCGTGCATGGTCTGTCGGTTTGGGTGCGGTGCCCAGGGCGGGAGGCCACCAGGAGTCGTCCCAGGCGGAGGGTGAGGAGCCCAGGATGAGGACCTCCGTCTTGTCCGAGTTCAGTTTCAGGCGGCTGGTCGTCATCCACTCGGCTACCTCTTTCATCCCTTCGTGCAGGTTGGCTCTGGCGGCGGCGGGGTCGTTGGTCAGGGAGAGGATCAGCTGGGTGTCGTCGGCGTAGGAGATTATGCTGAGGTTGTGTTTGCGTACGATGGCCGCGAGGGGGCTCATGTAGACGTTGAAGAGGGTGGGGCTCAGAGATGATCCTTGGGGGACGCCGCAGATGACTTCGGAGGCCTCTGACTTGTACGGTGGTAGGCGGACTCTCTGTGTTCTTCCGTCGAGGAAGGAGACGATCCATTCCAGCGCCTTGTCCTGGATGCCGATGTTGCTGAGGCGCCGTACTAGGGTGCGGTGGCAGACCGTGTCGAATGCCGCGGAGAGGTCTAGGAGGATGAGGGCCGCTGTTTCTCCATTGTCCATCAGGGCTCGGATGTCATCGGTGGCGGCGATGAGGGCGGTCTCGGTGCTGTGGTTGGCTCGGAAGCCGGACTGTGAGGGGTCGAGGGATCAGTTCGTCTCGAGGAAGGCGGCCATCTGCTTGTTGACGGTCTTCTCGATGACTTTGGCTGGAAACGGGAGGAGCGAGATGGGGCGGTAATTCTTGAGTTCGGTGGGGTCCGCTGTGGGTTTTTTGAGAAGAGCGCTGAGTTCGGCGTGCTTCCAGCTCTCGGGGAAGGTGGCGGTGTCGAAGGATGTGTTGATGATGTCTCGCAGGTGGGGTGCGATGACAGCGTCGGCCTTGTTGAAGACGTGGTGAGGGCAGGGGTCGGTCGGTGATCCGGAGTGGATGGAGTTCATCGTGCGGATGGTGTCTTCGGTGCTGATCGGGGTCCAGGCGTGGAGGGTGGTGGTGGGGGGTGGTTGTTCGGTCATGGTGTGCGTTGGTTGGTTGTTGAAGCTGTTGTGTATGTCCGCGATCTTGTTGTGGAAGTATGAAGCGAGGGAGTTGCAGAGGTCTTGCGATGGGGTGATGTCGTTGTTTCCTGCGCTGGGGTTGGAAAGCTCTTTCACGATGTTGAAGAGTTCCTTGCAGTTGTGTGCGTTGTTGTCCAACCGGTCCTTGAAAGCTGTTTTCTTGGCGGCGCGGATCAGCTGGTGGGCCACAGAAGGGGGAGCCAGCATTGTGGAGGGAATGCCTAGCCCTATTCAGGTCCCAGGTGCACACCTCCCTCCCATCTAGGTGCTGATCTCTCTATTCACCACTGGGCTGCCCCAGCCTGTCTCCTGGAATTTCCCCAGCCCTGTCACACACAAACCCAGACAAGGAATACACAAGTCAGCAGAGGTGGGCTCAAATGGTTAGGCAAGCAAATACCTAGGGGCAGATTTATGTTAACTGGCGAATCCCCAGGGATGCGCCAGTTAACATGCGCCACAGTGCGCCACAGCTCCGCCAGCCATGGTGCAAAAACGGCACAGATGCGTGACGCATCTGTGCCGGAAATGTGGCGCATTGCTGGAGTTGCGACGCAAGCGCGACACAGCTCCAGCAAGGCTCCGGGGTGCCCCATTTTAACAATGCTGCGTCAAGACCTACGCCTGCTTCAAGCAGGCGCAGGCTTTTGACGCAGCATTGGCTTAAAAGTGACTGAGTGAAATCTCATAGATTCCACTCAGCCACTTTTGCGAGGCGCACCTGCCCCGGAACGCCCACCCTGCGCCGGAACGCCCACAAGCGGCGCAGGGCTTTACAACGTGACGCATCTGCCTAGATGCGTCACGTTGTAAATCGTTCGTAGGGATGCGCCACGTTTACGCCGCCTTGCGTGACGCAACAGCGGCGTAAACGTGGCGCAAGGGCCTCATAAATCTGCCCCCTAGTTTCTAAAAGTGGTATTTGCAAACACAGGATATTAAAATAAACTTTACTAAAATATGTATTTTATTATTCTGAGTTCAGGCATACTTAATTCGAATTTCTACCATGTTCCCTGAGTCATTTAGGATTGTAGGAATGTACCAATCTTAACTGCCCATTCTGGCCTATGAGAACAGGTAGCCTTTAATAGTGAAAAACGAAAATGGCTGTAATTCACTATTAGGACATGCTACACACATCAGAGTATGTCCTACCTTATATTTACAATGCACCCTGCCCTTGGGCCTACCATAGGGGTGTCTAATATGAAGCAAAGGGAATGTTTAGGGACTGGCAAGGGGGTTCCCTTGGCCAAGTCGACATGGTAGTCACAGACTACCCATAGACCTTGCAGTGGCAGGCCTGAGACACAGTTTACAAGCTGCTTCTGTGGGTGGCACAACCAGTGCTGCAAGCCCACCAGCAGCATCTGATCTACAAGCCCTGGGCACACATGGTGCACTGTACTAGGTGCTGACAGTAGCTCAAATACGCCAATCATGGAATAACCAATTAGTACATCAATTTAACATAGGGAGAACTTGCACTGTGGCACTGATTAGCAGTGGCACAGGGCCCAAAACATACAACTAGCAAAAACATAACAAAACAGAGGAGGCAATCCGTCAAAAATGGAAGGGAGACTCACGCCGACAGTCCTGCCAAGGATCACGCAACTGACGTGACACTAATGCATTTCAGTGGGGTAATCCGCATTACCGCACTGAAATGCATAGTCACGCATATGCTGTGTGGTGGTTGTCACAGAAAGCACTTAATAAAACTTAGAGTCTGTGGCTTGCCCGTGACTTCGGCGCGCTGCTCCAGCAGGCTTGAGGCTCTCAGCTGAGCTAAGGCTGCTGGCAGCCTCACTGAACTGTTACAGTGTACCATAGTGCTTCCAATCCCGCGGCACGCTCTCACTGTCAGCAGAACGTCATCGCGGTGGACGTCACGTCCCTTCCTACTACTGAAGCAGGCGGCTCGCTAGTTTATCATGGCCGGAGGGAGGGCTGCCTATAATCATGGATGGAGGGACTGAGCACAGGATAATACAGTGGCCAGAGCGCCACAAATAACTGTGGCCTGACCGCTACAAATAATCACAGCCGAAGCGCTACAGATAATCACTGGCAACTGTGGCCTGAGCGCTACAAATAATCACGGCCGGAACTCTAGATATATTCATGGCACCCGGCCGTGACGCTAGCGGCGCTTTCAGCATTAGCTCGCACAGGCCTGGGCTGCTGTGTGCTGCACTATTTTACCCCTCCTCACCCCCTCTGAATTCAATATTTTACGGGGGCTGAAGACTGGATGGCCCCGCCCGGGACTCACAGGATCGAGTCAGGACAGTACAGTGGCCTGGACCCGTCACCCGGGTTTCACTGGAGGCAGGCCTTGGGGCTGACTGGAATTGCCACGGACCGCGGTGGCTACAGAATGCCTTCAGCCAGCTGTAGGCCAGAGTCTACCTGCAATTGGGCGTGCAGGGCCTGCATTAATTAAAGAAGTTATAGGAGCCCGGAACCAATCTCCTGCATCTAAAGGTGTGCAGGGGTCTCTCGAGCAGGCATTTGACAGGCATTTTCAGGATGATGGTAAGATCACTTTCTTGATATTTTGTTGTGGATAGTGAGATGTGCTAACCTTCAGCTTTGCGAGGGAAAGGTTGATGTTTTTCCTGAATAGAGGTCTCAAGTACAGTGACTGTTTCTGAAATTCGTTTAATGCAAGATCTGTACTACGTTCACAATCCTGAAGCACGGTAGCACTGAAAATCGTAACCTGCATTAGAGTCCTTTAGCAATATCATTTGAACAGTAATTCTTGCTAAATACATGCACAAGAAGCTATTTAAAACAGTGCCCATTATATATTATCACCCAGCATCAGTCCACAGACCAGCAGGTACCTGAACTCACTGTCTCTCGAGTGCTGCTCTCTTTGATTCTCTCTCTGTGAATGACTTTCTGGCAGACTGCTCTTACCTATTTATGTGCTATAGTATATATGAGATGTTTCCCATCTCTTGAATGCTTGATTTTGCTTGTGAATAGGTGTCACTCATAGTCGTTGAAATGCCACTCATAATTACACTGAAATTATGAAAATGTCACACATGCCAATCTGGAACCTTGGCAGCTATGCGCCAATGATGTCAGGTCTAACACGTGTCCCCTCCAGCTGAAATGTGGGGAGAAATACCCTTCCCCTTGGGAGTTCTCTTCACTAAGGTGGAAAAATCTGCACAGACCATCAGCGTTGGCGTGTTCTGTACCAGGGCTGTGATCCACCGTAAAGTCCATACCCTGTAGGGAGATGGACCACCTCAACAGCTTTGGGTTCTCACCCCTCATCTGCATCAACCATCTGAGGGGCCAGTGGTCGTTCTGAACCCGGAAGTAAGTCCCAAACAAGTATGGTCTCAACTTCTTCAGTGCCCAGACCACAGCAAATGCCTCACGCTCAATTGCACTCCACCTCTGTTCCCATGGAAGTAACCTCCTACTGATGAAGGCTACTGGTTGGTCAAAGCCCTCTTCAGTAATCTGTGATAGAACAGCCCCCACACCATGCTCTGAAGCGTCTGTCTGTACAATTAATTCTTTTGAGAAGTTGGGTGCCTGAAGCACAGGTGCTGTGCGCATGGCAGTCTTCAGGGCATCAAAAGCCTTCTGACAGGTGTCAGTCCAGTTCGTTTTCTTGGGCTGCTTCCTGGAAGTCAGCTCAGTCAAGGGTGCATCAATGTTGCCATACCCCTTGACAAACCTCCTGTAGTACCCCGTGAGTCCTAAAAAGGCTCTCACCTGTGTCTGAGTCTTTGGGGGCTCCCATGCCAGGATGGTATCAATCTTGGGTTGTAGGGGCGCCACCTGGCAGCTTCCTACCTGGTGACCCAAGTACACAACGGAGCCCTTCCCGATCAGACACTTACTTGCCTTGATCGTGAGGCCTGCCTTGCGCAGTGCCATTAACACTTCCCAGAAGGTGCTGCAAGTGTTCCTCCCAACTGGCGCTGAACACTGCAATGTCATCCACGTATGCAGCACTGAAATCCTCCAGTCCAGCCAACACCTGGTTGACCAACCTCTGAAAGGTGGCAGGGGAATTCTTCATCCCAAAGGGCATAACCCAGAATTGGTAGTGCCCATCTGGTGTGGAGAATGCTGACCTCTCCTTAGCCCCATCAGTCAAGGTGATCTGCCAGTACCCAGATGTCAAATCAAACGTGCTGAGGTACTGTGCAGCCCCTAACTGATCAATGAGCTCATCAGCTGTGGGGATGGCGTGTGCGTCAGACCTGGTGACTGAATTGAGCCCTCTGTAGTCCACAAAGAACTGGGGTTCGGGTGTGGCACCCGGCGAGGCAGCCTTTGGGACCAAGACCACTGGGCTGGCCCAAGGACTGTTGGAGGACTCAATGACCCCTAAAGCAAACATCTTGGAGATTTCCTCTTTAATGTAAGCCCTAACCTTGTCAGTCACTCTGTAAGCCTTGTGCTTCACAGGAGGACTGTCACCAGTGTCCATATCATGGACGCACCACTCTGTGACACCAGGAAGCAAGGAAAATAGATCAGAGAATTGCCCCAACAGTTGGCGACAATCTTGCTGCTCATCAGGGGTCAGGGTGGCAGAGAGGCTGACACCATCCACTGACCCATCTTGCTCTGTTGCAGACAGGAGGTCAGAAAGAGGCTCGGTCTCCTCCTCCATTCCATCATCTGTTGCTAGGAGCATGCCCACTTCGGACCTTTCTAAGTGGGGCTTTAGGCGGTTAACATGAAGGACCCTCAAAGGGTTCCTTGGAGACCGCAAGTTCACCAAATAGATGACATCACTCGTGCACTCCACCACCTCAGAATGGACCAGTCCACCTGTCCTGGAGCGCACAAAGCTCCACAGGGGCCATGACCCAAACTTTCTATCCAGGTTGAAGCTCAATCAGAGTGGCATTCTGATCGTACCACCGCTTCATCTCTTCCTGGCTGGCTTCCAGATTCGCCTGAGCAACATCCCTGAAACTC
Organism: Lissotriton vulgaris; assembly: GCF_964263255.1. Taxonomy (NCBI): domain Eukaryota; kingdom Metazoa; phylum Chordata; class Amphibia; order Caudata; family Salamandridae; genus Lissotriton; species Lissotriton vulgaris. The sequence continues at coordinate 122,688,454 of NC_141691.1, read as the reverse complement.
CTGGTCTGGTTACAGGCCAGCATGTAGCTATATACATCCTAGGGAGGTTTCCTGGGAGATTGCTCCCAGCCTTCCTTTACCAAACTCAAAGGTCCTCTTACCGGGTGACCATACAAAAGCTCAAAGGGGCTGAACCCTAGAGACTTTTGTGGCACCTCTCGATAGGCAAACAGAAGGCATGGTAAGAGGACGTCCCACTTACGCCTCATTGGTTCTTCAAGACCCATGATCATGCCCTTAAGGGTCCGGTTAAATCTTTCAACCAGCCCATTACCTTGTGGGTGGTAAGGAGTAGTGAACTTGTAGGTAACACCACACTCCTTCCACAGAGACTTCATATAATTAGAAATGAATTTTGTACCTCGGTCAGACACAACCTCTCTGGGGAACCCCACACGGGAGAAGATCCCCATCAGTGCACGTCCCACCATGGGTGCCGTCACTGTCCTAAGTGGAATGGCTTCCGGGTACCGGGTAGCATGGTCCACCAAGACCAGGATAAACCTGTTGCCCATGGCTGTCTTGGGGTTCAGTGGCCCCACAATGTCAATGCCCACCCGTTCAAAGGGGGTACTGACTACAGGGAAAGGTTGGAGAGAGGGGCCTTGTGCCTCCTACCACTTTTCCCACTTGCCTGGCAAGTTTGACAAGTCCTACAATGAGTATCTGAACTCTTTCGCATCTGGGTCCAATAAAAGTGGGAGACAAGCCTTTCAAAGGTCTTGTTCTGCCCCAGATGACCAGCTAAAGGAAAATCATGAGCCAAACCCATTAGGAAGGCTCTGAAGTGCTGGGGTACCACCAGCGCATGGGCTGACCAAGGCTCAGCAACCTTAGGCTCTCTATACAGGAGACCGATCTCCCAGTAGATCCAAGGTGAATAAGACTGATCACCTGCTGCCTGGTTTGTGGCCTGTTGCCTCAAACCCATAATAGAAGGGCAATTCTGCTGCTCTTCACAACATTCCTCCCTGGAAGGACCCCCTTCTTACTGCCAATGGGTCAGCTCAGGTAGATTCCCCAGTTCAGAAACTTGCTCACCAGTGGGTTCCAGGGTATCCCCCTCAAGGTCTGCCTCCTCCTGGACCGTGGGAACAATAGGGGCTGGTTTCCCGTGCCCCTTACCTCTTCTCTTTAAGGCAGGTCCCTGGGCCATATTTTCAGGCTCCAATGTCTCTTGAACACCCTTAGCTGCCATAAAACGAGTGGTCACAAATGCCCACTCAGGCAGACCCAACATCTCTAAATGCGCCTTCCTCTCCACCTTAGCCCAAGGGGAGTTTTCTAAATCATTGCCTAACAGACAATCAACAGGCATGGATGGCCTTGCAGCTTCTTGAAGTTGTACCAGAGACCCCCCCCCCCACTCAAAGGGAACTTGAGCCACTTTGCAATGGCTCTCTGTGTTGTCAGCTGCAACAACTGGGAAGAATGCATGAGGGACTACCTGCTCTTCAGAGACCAAGTGACACTTGACAGCTGTCACACTTGCTCCTGTGTCTCTGAGAGCTTCCACTCTATGGCCATTGATGGTCACCCACTGCCTGTATTTCTTAGTGTTATCAGCATGCTGAGTTTTAGGAACCATCTCAAAGTCTCCTAATAAGACAAGGGACATTTCTGCTGGACCCCACCCACCTTGGGCACCCCTCTCCTCCCCACCACCCAGGCTACACTGGCCATCTGACGGGGGGTGCACGGGGTGGCACATACTGTCCTTTCTGAGGACACTGGGGATCATACCAACGGGTCCCACCTGCTTACACTGAAAGCAGGTAACAGGCCACCTATGAACAGGTTTACCTGTCGGGTCCTGACTTCTTTTCAGGGGGGGCTGGGAACCCTTTGTCATATAGTTACTGCTTTTCTATATATTGTGTTAAGTTAGCATGAGTTTATTAAATGTTTAAACAACATATTTTCCTTCGGCTTCAGTTTGCACACGACACATAATTGTTATTGTAGCTTTCAACCTAAGACGAAAGATGTGATTTATTTGAGAATAATATGTTATTGCTCTGATATCAGTTGTGCTTGGTACACTTGGTACACTGTCTGCACACTGAGAACTATAGCCTCTAAGAATAACCTAACACAAGGTTGCTGGGAGGCCTAATCCTCGCACCACATTAGACATAACACAAATAATGTTGCTGCCAACATTGGGCTCTACGCGGGTTTAAGATAGAGTTACTGAGAATGCAAAAACACACTTGATGGTGCTTCGCATGCAGAGAGTTGGTAGCTGATGATGTGATCTTCTTCTGCTGACATTTAGAGGTATGGGCCCGCCCTGCTAAAACCCAAATGAGACCTTCTTAGATATAATATAGTATGCTAAATAGGGTGCGCGAAATATAGGTGATACAGATTTCTATAGATTTTTGCATTATAATCTGCTATCACCGTTCGCTTACTATGGACTAGGGACTATGCTGATAACTCTGATTTTTATAATATGTATGTTGGTATTATATAAGATACTGCGTTTGTGAACCTTGCATTGAAAAATAAATATTTCAAACTTGCACGTGTGTTCTTTTACTCCCCGTTGTGGTTTGAAATGATTATAGAGCGAAAGAGTGTTCATGTGTTCCACGATACCTGAGGTACCCTAAGTTCATGTTCTGGATTGTCTAAATCATTGGGAGTTTGTTATGACCAATGAGACACTGTAGCTAGCTCGGTAAGGGGATTTCTGATACTAAGGTGAGTTTTGGGTCACCCTAATTCACCCAGGTTCTAGATCTATGTGCACAGTTCTGTGGGAAAACGGAAACCCTGCTACATGGCGCCCAACGGTTGTTGGCCTTATATCATGACACTCGAGTAGTATATCATTCTAACCTTAACTCCTTCATTCCCGTTTCCGGAAAACGGAGGTGTCGGTAAAACCTACCTATTTTTGATATAGGTCTTTTCAAGCTTGAATCTATCTAAAACGGTTTCCTTGAATTACTACCCAGTTGTACTACAAAGTAATCTTTGTTTTTTCACGTTCCTGTGCAATCATGGCACAAGCCGTGGACATCCCGCTGCATAGTCGCATTGCGGTGCGTGATCATTTGCGGACTTATGATGTTCCTTTGGAAGGCTTGTCTGTGGTTCTGGTGGTGAGTGCGGAACCTGCTTACCCGTACGAACTGTTTTATTCGTGGGTGACATTTCCGGCAGTGGACGCAAATTCTGGTGTGTTCCACTTGTACACTCCGTCAGCTGTACCTGCTGCGTATGCTCCGTACAGAGCACAGGAAGTACCTATTGATGTTTGGCAGCATGGAGTTTGGTTTGGTGGCGCCCTACCACACGCTTTAACCGCTCCAAGGTTAGGTCCTTTGTCCATTCCGGGCACACCTTGGCCCGCTTTGGCTGGATTTACTCCTCACCCTAATCGCGCCACTTGTAATGTGGGTGACCTGCGACGTCTTCATGAGGTCGCGGTTGAAGTGATTAGGGCACTTGTTCATTACACAAGTCGTAATGTTCAAGGCGCAGCCCCTAGGGGTGCACAGCTTCAAGCAGGTCAGGCTGGTTTGAAAATCAGTCCTGTCATGGTGCATTCCGTAATGGGCAAGAAGCCCCAGGATAAGGATGACTTTCCTTTCTGGCTTGCCGAGAAATTCGACCAGCTGGAAGCTGTGTTTCCTAATACGAATCCTGGTGAAAAACACCAGATTCTTACGCTTAGTTTGCCGAATGATTTGGCCCCTGAGCTTGTTGACTGTGAAACATGGGGTAAGACTGTTGCAGCGGTCTATTCGAGGTGCTTTGGCTCCCCGTCTATGTCCAACCTGTCTGCGGTCCTTAAACGCGTTCAAGATGATCACGGACCGGAGTCAGTGGTTGAGTTGGGTATGCGCCTGTGTGGCTCCTTTGAGGTGGTTTGCGATCTGATCCTTGCGAATGTCAAGGGGGATGGAGTGAACTTCCAGGTGGCTAACGCCTTGGTGCTAATTCCCGACGCGGACAAACCCCGTCAGTTGGCAAGGATAATTGTGGCGGCTTATAAAATGGTTGGCCGCAATGCCAAGGGTCTTAAGACTTTTTCTGATAAGGAGAAAAAGCAGCCCCAGGGACAGTCTTCGGAGGCGAACGCTCAGCCCAAGTCCGAAAAACAAAATTGGCCTAAAAAACAGAATCAGGGTAAGCAACAACAACAACAACAGACACAGGTTCCACGCCCTGCGTCTCCGTTGCCTGCGCAGTCGGAACGTGTTTATGATTTGCGCGACCGCGCGATGATTAAGTCACCTGAACGTTTTCAGGCTTCTGACCAACGCTCTCCTCGTTCCTTTCAGGACTCATCGGCTCCGTCAACCGGTGGTGGAGGGGGCGGCAGGGGCCGGGGTGGCCAGCAAGGACGTGGTCAGCCCCGCCCGCGCAACGGTGCAGACAAGCAGGAGGGCTCTACGCCTCAGAGATCGCAGTTTGCCAAGAAGAAAGTCGCAGCCTTGACAGCGCATCAATATGCCCCAGATTGTGAGAACGAGGCTTCGGAATCTGACTTGGGCTCGGACCTTGCTGGACAGCGCGGCGGAGATTACCATAGTGAGAGAGGCCCTCCGTCCACTACTGAAGGTGACAGCGACTGACACTTATGTTGTGATTGAAACAGCAGATACAAGAGTTGCTCCCCCTGATAGACTTTTTGAAATTGTCCTGTTAATTGAAGGTGACATACAACGTACCGTTAAAGGGGTATTTTGGGAAAATCTTTCGTCTACATATGACATTTTGCTTTCGGAGGCTGACTGGCCCCCACCTTTTGTGCTCGCAGCTCCAAGAGGGGAGGAGGTGATCCTCCCCAGTTTCGCGAACACAGTTTCGAGAGTGGAAGTGCTGCACTTTGCAGAAGAGTGGGCTCTGGCGCTTGCACCGGCTGTGTACCATAATCAGTGTGGCTGGGATAAATTGTCCCCGAACCACGAGATTCCTTTACGGTCTCAGCCGCAGCCTCAACCTCAATATCCCATACGACGTGAAGCCAAAGCTTCGGTCGCAGCGATCCTTGAACAATTGGAATATCAAGGTGTAATTGAAACGTGTGTGTCACCGATGAATAACCTCCTTTTTACTGTAAACAAACCGGACGGCTCTTACCGTTTGGTTTTGGATTACCGGCATTTAAACTCGCATTGCCGTAACTGTGCAGTACAGAATACTCACGGCTCTACCCTTGTAAATAGTCTTGTCCGTAAGCGTTTCAAAACCACGCTTGACATTTCCAATGGTTTTTATGCCCATTCATTGGACAGTCTAAGTTCCCAATGGACTTCTTTCACATGTTTCGGCGTCTTCCAATGGGCTATAAGAATAGTCCTGGCGTATTTTCCGCACGCATTGTCTCTCTGTTGGAGATGATCGACCCAGATGCTTGTTCCTATGTGGATGATATCTATCTCACAGACGACGAACTTTGGGAGCATCTGTGTCGAGTGAACAGTATTATTTGTAACTTTGCAGACATGGGTTACAAGTTTAATTTTGCAAAATCGCACATTGCAGAATGCACAGTGTTGTTTCTAGGCTATGAACTAACTAATGAGGGAAAAGGCTTGGCCCCTCACTTCCTGGAGAAGTGCCCTCAGTTGCGCTCTCCGACAACACTGAAAAAATTACAATCTTTACTGGGCTTTTTGAATTTCGGGAGAACATACATTCCGGAATATGCCCAGCGTATCAAGCCTTTGCATGCATTGATACAACCATCTTTTTCCAAATCATGCTGGCTGCCTGAGCATTCAGCTATTCTGCAATCTTTGCAAGCTGATTTGCTCGCTTCTGAATACTTACAGACTCGTGATAACCAGACCAACCTGGTGATAAGAATTGTCCCGGGGACGGTAGGTTTCACGTACCTAACTTTTAATGAAGGAGATACAGTACCTATGGCTTACAAGTCACACTTGTACACTTCAGCTGAATTGCGTTTTTCCACTGTGGAGAAAGTTTTGACGGCTGTGCAGATGGCCATTCTTAAGGAACGTGCCCTGTCACAGGGAAAACGCATGTTGGTTGTTACCCCGTGTCCTGCCTTGGAGGCAGTTACGAAAGCCAGTGTACCTAATTCTAAAGCTTTGCACCCTCGGTGGATTCAATGGGCTGCATCCTTGACATCCCAGGATGTCACGTTTATTTTTGACGCCACTTTACAGTCGCAGGAGTTCTTACAGTATGAATTTGTTCATCCTGCTCCTTTAGCAATGCGGCCGTTGGAGGATTTCCATTGCATCATTTACACTGATGGTTCGGCGCAGGTTGCGCATGGCTCTAAACATGCCTACGTTTCCACTTGCGCCATTGTGGTCGGTGCCATGGTGAACGATGAGTTCAAGTCCAGTGTCGTGCACACGCAGACGCTTGGGGACTGCACCGCACAGTTGGCTGAGCTTCGTGCTCTGATGCTTGCATTGGAGTACGCAGATCCGAGTGTGACGACTTTGGTCGTAAGTGACTCTTACTACTGTGTCCAGTCTTACAATGAGAGCTTGTTCTTTTGGATTCAGAATGAATTTCGTGATTCCAAAGGTAGTACTATAAAACATAAAATGATCTGGGTCCGAGTGGCAGAACTCAAAGAGAAGTTGCCTCTCGTGTTTGTAATTCATACTCTTGGCCATCAGCGCGTGGGGGTCCACGCTGTCGGAAATTCGCTTGCTGATGAAGCAGCGAAGTCAGCAGTATCGAAATACTTAGTTGCAGCAGTCACGAGGTACAAAAGTAAGATAGATGATGACATCTTGGCAGCGGTTGCTGCTACTGAGAAGGGAAGTAAATATCCTGCGGGGTTCCCTTCTAAATATACATACCACTTAAGTCCCGATAAGGTTCCTTATGTGAAAATTCCTGAAGTTGGTGAACGTTTAATTCCCAACTCGGATCGCAGGGCTTCTTTGATTACATCGGCTCATGAAGGTGTGGCGTCTGCGCATGCGGGCGTCTCAGCCACTGTAACACAGCTACAACAGAGGTTCTGGTGGCGGGGACTGTACAAACAGACGCGAGATTATGTCCTTCAATGTGACATTTGCCAGCAGATTAAACCTTCAACTGCTGCGCGTCCGCCTCAGACACAGTTGTACATCTCTAATAAACCGCTTGGGTGCGTTTATTTAGATCACTGCGGTCCTTTTTCTTCTGATACTGCATATAAGTACATCTTAGTAGCAGTTTATTCATGCACACGCTTTGTGTGGGTATGGCCCCATCGGAGCGCTGATTCACGGATTTCATTAAGGATTTGCGAGTCTTTGTAGGGATTTTTGCCTGTGGTACCTTCCATTCGGACCAGGGTCCGGCTTTCGCCTCTAAGGCGTATAAGGATGCTATGGTTTCGTTGGGGGTCCAAGTCAAGTTTTCGTCTCCGTACAGACCCGAGGGAAATAGTGTAGTTGAACGAATGAACCGTGACTTAAAGCAATCTTTGACAGCTCGAGTTATAGGCACTGGCAGAAACTGGTTAGCCCACCTCAATGGCGTGCAGCGTGCGCTTAATAATCTCCCTAGAAGGTCTCTGGGTGGGCGGACCCCATACGAAATGCTCTTTGGTATCAAGATGTACGTCCCTGACCTCGACGGTCTAGACTGCAAGGCCCAGGCCACGGCCTTTGACATAGATGAACATTGCAATGTTTTACAGGATCTACAAAAGACCAGAGACAGTCTAGCAAAGGAACATTTGCCCTCCACATCGGATGATGCGTTGCAGATCCCGGTAGTTGGCTGGCTACCCCAAGTTGGAGAACTGGTTCGAGAGAAGATCGATAACAAGAAAGCGTTTGGTCCCTCATATCGTGCACCGGTTCGAGTTCTTGGAGTGAAGGGCACGAGAACAGTCATATTACCACCACTTCCAGGTCGTAAGGATAACAGATTTATCTCTATTGACAATGTCAAGACACACAGGGTGGCCGATTCTTCATAGCATGACACCGGCTATATCCTGTCCTTCCATGGTGAGGCATTCTGTGCTGGCTATTACTTCTGGTGCAGAACAGGAGGTGTCCCTCGAGATGCCTGCCATATCCAGTCCTTTATTAAATACTATTCCGGTTACTAACATTGATGAGCTGAACTACACCTATCCTGCTGACTTATCTATGCCAGATTTGCAGACTCGTTTGGCCGACCAGTCGAGATTCTCTTTTGACTCTGTTTCGGAACTTTCAAAGAAACCCTCAACTATTGCAAAATATGCCACCTTATTTAAAAAACATTTTTTAATTCCCCCTTGGACATACATTTGGTTGATTCTATTTTCATTTTACCTTTTTATGTCAATTGGTTTTGTGTTTTATTTTTTCCGCCTCATCGATGGTCACTATGTTAAAGAAAGAACAGGAATTTGGTACCTTAATGGAACATTGGCCCCTCTTTCCTCATCACATTCAGCACACAGACTAAAACGAAACTTGAATACAGTCAACATTACTGCTTGGCCTGTCCTTGATGGGATTGTGTGGGATGCGGTTAGATTTCAAATACATGGGCCCACTGAAGTGATTGATGTTCCGAATGTGCTTAGAGAAACATGGGGGATGTGATTAAACAAAATATACGTTCTGATGATTGGGATATTCAGGCCGTAGAAGCATTATTCTCTGATTTGAAATACTATGCTGCCTTTGATGCTGAGGATTTATATTTAGATTCTATTAATTATGGTGATTTGTTTTGTTTTCAACATTATGGTAATCATTTTTTACATAAGACAAATTCCAGGAGGGTTGCTGTAAATTACACACAATGGGAACATTGCCCTGCTCCATTGGGAGGCAGCTCCAGGACATTTCTGAAAAAATATTCTTATTTTACAGATTTTAATCAATCAAATCCTGAGTCATTTTATTTCAAAATGACACAAAAGTCCATGTCCAAAGTTAGACTTACCGATACAAAAATGCTGTATTCGAAGTCCTTTCTAGACAGATTAGCTGTAGATGGCTACGAGTTTTGGAAAGGAACAATTGACCTTAAATCGGTTTGGGGTACCAAAGATTGGCAGGTACAAGGCACTGAGGCTTTGCATTGTGCATGTCTCATCCCGAATCACATGTTCTTTCTAAATTCATCCATTTTCCAAACAACATGCTTTGGATTGGCTACTTCTAAAAAATTAAATACACCAATTATCCCCGAATTAGAAGAATATTCAGGATGGGGTAATTATACTGAATTGTCCATTCATGAGTTACAAGCTCTATTGCACAATTCGTCCTTTAATATATCCAGTTTGGATCCAAAGGGTTGGCTGTTGTGGCAAAGAAGTGCTGATTCTTGCCATCGTCGTTTTTTGGGTTTGGCTGAAGGGTTCACACAAGTCAGACCAGATGCCCGTTTTGAAACTGATTATACTGTCACTACTTACTCTGTGGGGTAAATTGTGTCAGAATTGGCTACAACATTCCACTTTAGCTGCAGTTAAACTACATCTGTCTCAGTTAACTGAAAACGTGGACTTGAATGATTTTATAAAAGGCCCAGCTAAGGGTAGATCTAAACTGTGGATTTATGCGGTTTATAATGAAATTTGGAAATTTTCGCAAATTGAGGCTGCTAAACGCCTAAGAGCAATTGACCAAGCAAATTTGGAGAAAGTGCTTGCAGTTGTCGACAACAGTATTAACATGCTTTCTTCCCGAATTTACACGTTGAACAATATTGTCTCTTCTGTGGTTGACATTGTAAATGATGAAGTATCTGTATTGTACCATGGACAAAATCAATTGCGTTCTGTGATGCAGTTTGCATGGACACTACAGACTCTGAAAGCTGGTCGCTTTCCTTGGAGTTACATGAACGTGTCATCCCTATTTGTCCCGTTTAATTTGACTGACAAGCAGCGCATGCTTTCCATGCGAGATGCAACTTTTTCTATGTTGCACATTGAAAAGTTAGAATCTTTGCCCTTTTCTGTAGCTGAGGCAGCTGCTGCTACATGGCTTATCCATGGTGTTATTACTTTACCTTTTGCTTTATATAAATTTACTAATTGTATGCGATATATTGCAATAGGGCGATATGAACCACTAGGCAGTGCTTTCCTACATGAGGCATGGTCTTTACCATACACGTACAGATGCCTGAAGGATGGAAAGGAAGTGAATCTGAATGGTGAAGAATGCACACAGTCGCCTGACCGTTCGCTGGTATGCAGACACATCCAGTTGTATGGTTCTTGTAATCAGGACCGGCCTAATTTAGCCTGTGTTTCAAAAGGCACACCGGTTCCTGCAATAGTTCCCACATTTACTTTATTGACAAACGGTAGTTATTTTCTTTTGAATAACGAGGAGTGTAGTGGGTTAATGGTCGGCATCGCCTATGTGGTTACTGTATCAGAACGTGTGGTGTGTTGCAAGAACGTGTTATATCCACCCACGCATGGGAATTCAGATGTTTCCATCTGGCCGCGCATCCCAACCTTGAGAGCGGAGTTCAAGGGTTTGAGCCGAATAAGGGCTCTTTTGTCTCAAAAAGAAGTGGCCCTGAGCTCGGCCCGTGAAACCTATGTCCTTCACATAGCTTACACACGCACAGAGGTGCAGGCACTTTTAAATACTGACTTGCCGTTTCATTTCTGCAAATTAGTACACCAGATCTTTAATGCCTCCTCCACGTCTGGCTTAGCTCATTTTTTTAAATTGGTTAGCAGTGGTCTCGTGACTACGTTTGAAAAGATTTTTGGTGCTATCCCTGCTTTCTTCCATTCAATATTTTCGAGCTTGTTTGGCGGATTTCCTGTTTTGCTGGCTTTAGCTGCAGGCGTTTTGATATTATTCTGCTTCCTAAAACATGGATGCCCATCCTGCGCAAGAAGCCGCTCAGCCCCTTCTGACACTGTTTTGCAACCGGATGCTTGATTACTATGGCACCCTGCCGCTTGCGACCTTAAGCACGGCATTTGGATTATCGTTTCGATTTTCCTATTTCACATGTGTCCAGTCTGTGTTTCATTGCCTGAGATGCGATTTTGACTGGGCCATTGATTTGTGTCTCTGCTTGCCGTTATCTCCTGAAGTCGATTTTAATCACCTGATGGGCCCCGTAGTTGCTCACGAGTTGGTTTGTTCTGGCGAAAGGATTATGGCCTTGGCAGCGATGCATGGACTAATGGGTCAGTGGGACATCCCCGCAGCGGCGCATGAGTTTCTGGCACATAGCGTACTTGAGAACCCACCGAGTTGTCCTCTGATGTTGCTAGAGGGTCCGGTGCTGGAGGAGCATGTATGTTCTTTCCCATTGCTTAATTGGATGGCTGAACTGTTTTCGGATGATGACAGTGATTTCATGTTGGAAGCTGTGGCTACCTATTTTGCATATTCTATCCACCCATGAGTGGCTTTGGAGACTTTTCACTATACTGGCACGTGACTTTTTAGTAATTCTGAATGGTGCCTTTTCTCTTACGGACATTCGACTTTTATATTTTCTAGGCCTATGATTTTATGTTTGGCCTCAAGTTCAAGACTTTTATTACATTTTTGTTTGGCCACTATAGGCATTCATACATATTTTTATATTGTTATTTTTTATATACATCCACATACATTTAGCTTGGCTCAATATTATTGAACTCTGCTTTCATGTTATGCCTTTATTATGATATTGGCTTGTTCTTTTTTGACCGTCCTCGGATCATTGGGGGGGTGTCATATAGTTACTGCTTTTCTATATATTGTGTTAAGTTAGCATGAGTTTATTAAATGTTTAAACAACATATTTTCCTTCGGCTTCAGTTTGCACACGACACATAATTGTTATTGTAGCTTTCAACCTAGACGAAAGATGTGATTTATTTGAGAATAATATGTTATTGCTCTGATATCAGTTGTGCTTGGTACACTTGGTACACTGTCTGCACACTGAGAACTATAGCCTCTAAGAATAACCTAACACAAGGTTGCTGGGAGGCCTGATCCTCGCACCACATTAGACATAACACAAATAATGTTGCTGCTAACATTGGGCTCTACGCGGGTTTAAGATAGAGTTACTGAGAATGCAAAAACACACTTGATGGTGCTTCGCATGCAGAGAGTTGGTAGCTGATGATGTGATCTTCTTCTGCTGACATTTAGAGGTATGGGCCCGCCCTGCTAAAACCCAAATGAGACCTTCTTAGATATAATATAGTATGCTAAATAGGGTGCGCGAAATATAGGTGATACAGATTTCTATAGATGTTTGCATTATAATATGCTATCACCGTTCGCTTACTATGGACTAGTGACTATGCTGATAACTCTGATTTTTATAATATGTATGTTGGTATTATATAAGATACTGCGTTTGAGAACCTTGCATTGAAAAATAAATATTTCAAACTTGCACGTGAGTTCTTTTACTCCCCGTTGTGGTTTGAACTTATTATAGAGCGAAAGAGTGTTCATGTGTTCCACGATACCTGAGGTACCCTAAGTTCATGTTCTGGATTGTCTAAATCATTGGGAGTTTGTTATGACCAATGAGACACTGTAGCTAGCTCGGTAAGGGGATTTCTGATACTAAGGTGAGTTTTGGGTAACCCTAATTCACCCAGGTTCTAGATCTCTGTGCACAGTTCTGTGGGAGAACGGAAACCCTGCTACACCTTACCTTGGTTCCCTTGGGAATTACTTTGGGGACCTTTTTGGAACTCCCTCTGTTTACCCTTGTCCCCCCACTCTTCTGCTGGGTACTCTGCCCACCTTTGGCGGAGTGTCCCACAAGACCCTTGTGGACCCTGGTACTGACCCAGCGAACCGCCTCCTCAGCAAGCTTTCTAGGGTTAGTCAACTTGCTATCAACAAGGTTCTGGCGTAACTCTGGAAAATAGTTAGCAGATAAGTGCTCCCTGGCAATCAAATCATAGAGAGCTTGAAAATGATCAACATTGCTACCTCTCACCCAACCATCCATAGCTCTGCAGAACAAAGACACATATTCTACCCAAGTGGTTCCCTCCAGTTTCTTAAAATTTCTGAACCTCTGTCTATAGAGTTCTGGAGTTAACTCATACCTTGTCATCAGTGCTTCCTTCATGTATTTATAAGACATCCTATGCTCCCTGGGCAGGTCTAACAAAGTATCCCTACCTTCAGTGACAAAGCGGCCCCACAACCACGCTCCCCAATCTTTCTCAGGGACCCGGTGGGCCAACATTGCTATCTCATAGGCTGCAAACCAGTGACCAATATCTTCACCTTTGTGAAAATCTTTGATGACATCCTTGGGAATATGTACCTTGCCTTCTGAAGGCACAGATGGTGCGCTGCCACCAGAGGAACTGATCTCTAAGCCCTTGGCCTTGATCTCTAACTCCCTCAACATTCTCTCATGCTCCATTCTCATTCTCTCTCTTTCCAAAGACAACCTGTTATTCTCTGTTTCCCTCTGACCCCCCATCTTAAGCTTAGCCAACTCCAGCTTCAGTGCCCTATTTCTCTCCCTGTCTTTCAGCTGTCTGGGGGACAGGTCTTTGGAAGAGATGCTGCTACCAGGTGGGGTTGGCACCCCTCCCCTGGCTGGAAATTCTGGCCGATCAATTTTCCCATCTTCATCCCCCACAGGCTCCACAACAAGATCAGGGACATTTCTGGCTTCTACCCAGGCCCTCAGCACCTTTTGGTAGTCTTCCTTTTTAGAAATGCCTGGTGTAGCAACTTTCAATTTCCTGCAGAGATACTTGAGCTGTTTCACAGTGTAGGTTTACAACCTCTCTTCCTCAAAATCAAGATCCATAGAAGCAACAGATGCTGGTTTACTCATGGTCGTAAGAATTGGGAGTCTTCAGAAAAAATAACAGTTCCAAGGAAAAAGGATTCCATAAAAAAAGTATGTGGTCGCGTTTGGTCTGCACTAACTAGTAGTGTACACCTATCACTGTATATGAAACACAAATGCAAAGTCCAAATCCTCACCGCTGACACCAATGTTAGATCTGGGGGTCTCTAGTTGACAATGGTTATTACCTTTGGCCAAATAGGGACCCTTACTTCTAAGTCAGGATAAGGGGATTACACTCCTTAATAACCCCTGCTCACCCCCTTGGTAGCTTGGCACGAGCAGGCAGGCTTATCTCAGAGGCAGAGTGTGTTCCCTTTATTACTGTGTATATTCACAAATGCTTAACACACTGCCTCTGAGATAAGCCTGTCTGCTCATGCCAAGCTACCAAGGGGGTGAGCAGGGGTTATTAATTAAGGAGTGTAATCCCCTTATCCTGACTTAGAAGTAAGGGTCCCTATTTGGACAAAGGTGATAACCATTGCCAACTAGAGACCCCCAGATCTAACAGCGTTGTCGAACATTTCATCTCATCCGCAGGATCCCCCCACATTGTTCATGCCAGAGAGATCTAGTGAGTACCGACTGTGTATTGATAATGCGAGTCATACTAGAGCACCATCCAAAACCTCTTCCCTCATTTCAAATTTGTTGGGTCAAATTAAAAGTCAAAACCTTCACCAAATTAGAACTAGGAGAGCCTTTAACTTTGTCTGCATTTGTGAAGGAAGACAAGTGGATAACTGCTTTCCATACATAGCATGGGCAGTATGAATGCTTGGTTATGCTCCTGCAGCGTTCCAGCATTTTGTAAATGAAATTATTCAAGATCTGTCGGACACCATTCTGACATCTTGATCTTTTCAGACTCTCTGTAACAACACCAAAGCATGTACAATAAGTATTACCTGGCTTAAGACAAAATTCTCATTTAGCTAAACTTGAACTATGTGCATTCAAAGTGAATGCCCTGGAGTAACTTTTAAGGTTTTAAAATTTCCAGAGAAGACATGAGTGTAGATACCACCAAGAAGAAACCTTTCTTGATAGGCCAAGGACCTACAAAGATGTATTCACTAATTGTTATCACCACTTCATACAGAACTTCTAGCTCCAACTGACCATCTTACCAAGAAAAAGCTTCAAATTCAATGGAGTGAAGAACAAACTGAAAGCAGCATACACGTCAGCACCACCATCAAAACAGATGCCTCATCTTATGCCATTGAAAGTGTCCTTTCTAAACAATATCCAACAACGGAGGCGCTTCGACCAGTCACCTTCTATTTCAGAACATTCACCAGTCCCAAAAGAAACAACACCATTTGTGATCAGGAACTGCTGGGCATAAAGGATAAGTTTGCTCTTGGTGACACTATGTAGGAGGGGCGCTACATGAAATCACTGCTGGATTGACTACAAGAGCTGCAGTATAAAGAAGATCTCCTGGTTGGCTCATGTCAAACAGTTGCTAAATGATTTGGGGTTGGGCAGTTATTGGTACAGTTCTTCTTTTATTTCCACATCTATGACAGTTGTTGTCAAACAAAGGACTTGGGCAAAAGTGTTATCCGCAGTGAGTCATCTAACTCAGATTTACCAAGTTTTTCCTTTTACACAAAACCGATTTAAACGCTGTAGAATGTTTATATTTCATCAGCCGTGAGTGTGGAAGATCTTTTTTTTTTGCAGTTTAGATATGGCATACTGCCAATCTGCACTTTTACTTCAGCATGGTCATCTTCCCTGGATAATTCCAACCTGTGTCCAGCATGTTCCCTTGCTGATAAGACAGAAGAACATCTATCATTCTTCTGTGCGACCTACTCCAAACCAAGATCTAGATGGATAGTGCCTATGTGTCGTTTACGGTGTTTGACGGACCACGTAAATGCACGGAGGATTTGTAAATGTGATTCCAAGGGGACGGTGATATTTGCAGTCTCCAAATGTGTGTATGCTGCAGGGATGTTTAGACAGAAAATAATGGCTACTTGTAACACTCCAACTGATGATTTTTCATGGAAGATCTTATCTTATTTTAATTTTGTAGGAATTTTGCCTTTGACATTGTCCCCTTGATTTTAATTTAATGTGTACCTATACTAATGGCTTACTATCATGATGCACTGTACAATTGTATATGGAAGTACGTTTTATCTTGGGTTTTACATTTTGTATTTGAGGATGAGCTATAATGTTTGATCTGTCAAGAAATAAGGAAAGGCTACAAGAGCTTGTGATACCTGAAGTCACTGAAGTGTGACAAAGCACAAGATGCTTGTTTTTCTCTCATTTCCATTAAAGATTACCTATGAACGTGGAAGTTGATATGGAAAGGTTTGATATGAAAAGACTTATGCTTTAACTGACCAGAAGATAAGAGTGCCATGACTCATCAGGATAACACTCAAGGTTAGAACAAACCATTGGCAATAACTACAAGCAAGAAAAGATGGAGACCAAAAGTGTGGAGACTGTGGATGACTGGACATTGGCCATTGGGAATGAGATACAGAAGCTGGTTCGTCCAGCTCAAGCAGAAAATGGCAGTCAGTCAGACCAACAGAAGGATTGAATTGCAATTCTCCTAATAATATGACCAGAGAATCTGTATTTCATTAAAGACACGGAGGCTAACAGTATGCATATTTCTTTTAATGCCACTTCAAGCTGACGTTAAAACACTGGAAATAACTAATAGAACTTATGATGCCTTTGGTGTCAGATTTTAAATTATCAAAAGAACCAAAACGATGTAGACACGATCTTCTACCCAAGATTTGATGCTTGCAAAAAATTGTGTGTGGTAGATTGTATGAGAGAATATGATGCAAGAATGAGTGTTCATCGTACCATTGGTGTCAACCAACTACCTATATAATTTGTTAAACCCTTCAAACCCACCTCCTCTACCTCTATCACTAGATGTGTTAAATTGGCAATGCAGTTAGCTGACATAGACTTTAAAAGATTACAAACACACTCTTTAAGAGGTGCTATGGCTAGTAAATCTTTTTGGAAAGGGGGTATATTCGACAATATTCTTAAAGAGGCCAACTGGTCCAGTTCCTACAGTATTGTAAACCTATTGAACACATGTCTGACGTAGTTCTACATGACTACCAACATGCATAATGGTAGCCTCCGGTCTTGTAATGAAATTGTGATTCTCCTAATAATATGACCAGAGAATCTGGATTTCATTAAAGACACAGAGGCTAACATTATCCCAACCCTTCCCTCCCGGAAATGATAATAAACTTCTAAATGTTAATTAGTAATATTTAAACAATTTTTTAAAATGTTGTCGTTATATATAACAAAAGAAAAAAGAAACGAAAAAGTCTTCATTGTATAATGTATTTTATGATGCACTCTGCAACATTTCTCATTTATACATAGGGGATAGTAGTGCAGAGCTCTAATCTTTTGTCTTTTTTCAGATAACTCCGCTTAGATGGTTCTTCCTCAAGGATGCATCCATAGGAGCTTGCCTCCGGAGATTCCAGACCGCCATCTCTTCTCTCCAAGCAAGTTTTGCCATTCAAATATACTCCTTCGTTTGGAACCTATGAGTTACATTAAAAGAGAAGTTTAATTGTTTCACTATAAGTCTTATTTTCCTTGCATTTGAAAGAGGCAGATCTATCTAAGCTTATGGCTACTGTACAACATGAGCATTCTATTCTAGATCTTTACTTTATGATGTATTACTTCCAAGGGGCTGCTTAAAGTGGCATTAATATAAATATGCAGAATGGTAGCCTTAGGTCTTGTGATGAAATCCAGGAAAATTTAAGCAGTCAGGTACTGGTAACAATTTGCTTCGCAACTGCTTATTTGTATGGTTCAGTGCACTTAGTATCCTCATTGTGTTTGGCATTCACTGCACCTTTGGGTTGCTCTCCTGATTGCCTCATGTCTTCAACTCTTCACCTCGAATTTCTTAGAAGATTTCAGCTTCCAACTTGATCCTTCATATCTGGAATTCCACTCAATGCTATAGCTGGTTCAGCTTCTCCTGGTGCTGCTAAGCTCAAATAAGTTCTCTGGGTACTTTCTGAGCTCATTATCCACTTTCTGTTACGGAGCATCGCGTCAATTAAAAGAGAATGGGGATTGTGTTCTGCTGTGGTACATTTATATTCATTATACTGTATAATGGTTTGCCTTTGTCTCTATAATTAGATTCAAGGTACCAGTGGTGTGTAGGCGGGAGTTCTCCCATGTCTAAGCCGACAGCTCTTATTTGGTGAAGAGTTGTAGATTTGCTTCAGAGCCCATTCTCTTTATCCTGAACGCGACTCTCCTGGTTTGCGACAGAGAGTAATGGAAACTTAACTTCTCCTTGTATCTTGGCTATTTCCACCACTTCAGATCAGAACACTGGCACCTTTCACAAAAAGATTCCTCAGAGTTGAATCAGACCTCTTGATTATTGGAAAACATGTCACATCAGTGCAGTCTAGTCTAGTCTAGTCTGGATATTTATATTGCGCAAACATATCACATCCCAAAGGGAGTCTCATGGCGCATGCGGTCACTCCCGGAAAAGAGAAGTAAATGAGCCTGGAAATGGAAGTTTAACTAAAGAGCCATGTTTTCAATTTCTTTCGGAAACTCATGAGTTCGATGGTTGTACGTATGTTTAGGGGGAGTTTGTTCCATAGGGATGGTGCCGTATAGGAAAAGGCACGTCCGCCGTTTCTAGCAGTTAGAACTCTGATCGGCGTGAGCTGCAACTTGAAGCTTGATCTCAATTGTTGACCAGGTTGGTACCATGTCAGTTTTTGATTCCAATATTTTGGTCCTGTGCCATACATGTGTTTATGAACCAAACACATAGTTTTAAAGATGGCTCTTTTTTTAACAGGGAGCCAGTGTAGGCTTTTTAGGCATGGCAGAGAAGGGGATCGTCTTGGTAAGCCCAGAATCAGACGAGCAGCAGTATTTTGTACTACTTGTAATTTCCTAATATGGCACTCATTTATGGCCAGAAGAAGAGAGTTACCATAATCTAACCTATTTAGTATGAGGCCCTGAACCAGGATTCTGCGTGCTTCCTTTGGTATCCATTTGAAGACCTTACGTAGACTTCGCATGATTCCAAAGCAGGTGCCTACGGTGTGATTTACATGGTCCTTCATGGATAGTTTATTATCCATGCGGAATCCAAGGTTGCGGACTGATTCTTTTGGGACAGGGCACTCCCCCATATCCGGGGGCCACCAATCATGGGTCCAGTGTAGAGTCTTTGCTGTCTTATTTGAATGCTTACCAGATGAAAGTATTCAAAGACTGGTTTTGAGCAACTGTCATTAGTCTCCAGCATCTGTGCACCCTTGGCAACGGCAGAAGAAGGACTTGGTGGCAATTATTTTCGGTAGCCTAAGATTTCTCAGACTATGAAGAATTTTATGTCCCAGTGTACCATCTGTGCTCTGGCCTAAAGTACCCATACAAGGCCAGCAGGCCTTTTGCAAGCTCTCCCCACACCATAAAAGCCCTGGACCCTGATCTCTATGGACTTCAATGTGGTAGTTCTTGATTCAAATGGATACAATACTTGTTGGAAATGTTAGATTACTTTACCAAATTGGGAAATATGAGATCTGTCAGAGAGTTGCCATTCGTATTCGAATTTGTGAACATCTTTTTAGAAGATACCATACGTCTTTATGGGCTTGCTGTTATGATTACACTGATTGTGGTTCTCAGCTCATAGCTCGTTTGTGGACAGAGTTCATGAAACAAATCAGTACTGTACATTATAAGTCTACTAGTATATCGTCCATAGGTGGATGGGCAGACAGAGAGACTAAATCAGAGTAATGAACAATAGTTGAGATGTTTTTAATGGAACATCCTTTGGTAGACTTTAACTACAATAATGGGCACTCACTGACCTTCCAGAACCGGACCTTGCTGCTGCTGGGAATAGCAGAGACGAGGAAATCATTTGCCTTGCAGAAACTGGGGCTTTGCTAGGACGCCACAAGCGATGCACTCGTTATCCCAGAGTGCCGCTGATTGCCGTCTCATCGCTGCGGGACTGCGAGGCTTGGAGTCAGCTGTAGCCTCTTCCCGCAGCGGCCACGCCCCCTCATCTGCTGAGCACTTAACTTTTCGCGGCACCCGCTTTGCGGGTGCAACTCACTGACCTTCCAGAACCGGACCTTGCTGCTGCTGGGAATAGCGGAGACGAAGGAATCATTTGCCTTGCAGAAACTGGGGCTTTGCTAGGACGCCACAAGCGACGCACTCGTTATCCCAGAGTGCCGCTGATTGCCGTCTCATCGCTGCGGGACTGCGAGGCTTGGAGTCAGCTGTAGCCTCTTCCCGCAGCGGCCACGCCCCATTGATTACTGAGGGCTATAAGAATAGGTTAGGCAGGCCGCATAGCGTAACGCCTGCGGGACGAGGCACGGGACGAAGCCCGAACAAAGGGCGGGCCCTCTGAGGCCCTCAGAGACCGAGTGAGGCCGGGTTGGGCCCACTCACTTCGATTTTATTTGTTGTGTATGTACTCTGTATTGTGATGGCTCAAAGTCCGGGGACAGTGCCTATTGAGAAGGCTGGGTATAGTGTCAATGGCACTCTAGATAACTACTTCACGAAGGTTTCCGTTGACCAAGACAAGGAGAAAACCTTGGCAGTTCGTAGAGCAGAGCGTCGTCGCTCTATCAAAAGCATCAAGAACAAAGCCCCTGCCGTTTCCCCACCCAAAGACCTTATGATTACTCCTGGAGGTACCCCTCCCATTGAAGATCCCTTATGTTTGGAAAGCTTTCCACTGTTGTTACGTGACTCTACTCCAACACCCTTGGGTCATACTGTCCAACCTGCAATACATATTTCACCTCCTAGATCTGTACTGCCTGATGTAAACCTGCTTACTCGGCCTTTGACACGGCCAAAGCAAGTCTCAAGCAAGCAGAGGAAACTTGTGCAGGCTAAGAGCCATGGTCCACCGCCTGCAAAAAAAAGACGGAAAGGGGGGGCTTTGTTAAAGCCAAAGGTCAGTCAAAAGATACTAATCACATTGCCAAAAACCCCGCTGTTGAACAATCTGACAGGGCAACCCCGATTGCCTTGCCTGCTTCCCCAACAATTGTTCAATCAGGGAATACTATTGTTCCACCAGACATACTGGTTGATACTCTTCAAATGGGTATTTCTACCGTTGCTTCACTTGATAATATGGAACATTTAATCAGGTCCTTCATCCTACCTATTATCGAGAGACTGAGGAGGGTGGAGAAAAAACTTGAAGCAATTGAGGCGGCAGTTATCAATCACCAGAGTCCACCTAAGGTCGTGGGGAGTGGGGTTTCGGAACCATCAGTTATGGTGCCTACATGTACTCTTGGTGTTTCTAAAGGTACTGATCAATTGATCAGATCAACTATTTCTAAGCATCAAATGGCTCCACCTCCGAAACAGACCACTAGTACAGTTACTACACAAGTAAGCATAGCGGCGACGGGATCTACAAAACCTCTAATGGGGGTTTCCCAACAATCGACAAGGGGTTCAATTAGACACACTAGGCCACCATCTCGTAGAATCCCCCAAGTAGAACTGCCCCCAGAAGCTGCCCCGTATGTGGTTGTTTTGATGGTGGTTCCTAACTTACCAACAAACAAGAGGGAGGGGTATTTCCAACTCAAAAATAAGATCATGGGGCGTGGCTTGGCGCCCGGCGAGGACGGCGGCTCTGATGTGAGCGCTCTGGGTCGGCAGGGGTCTTCGCTGCTTTTCCTCCCCTACCGGCGCCTGCAAAGCTCACCTTCCGCGACCGGACATCTCAGACACCAGCGTGCTCCTGGAGGCGGCATCACCCGAGCGGCGGAATGCCCGTTTTCCTCAGTTTTGTGACGGACGCGGATTTCTAACAGCCGCGGCCGCCATTTTGGCTCCTGTCAGCGCGATTCACGTCGCACCCGCCTGCAGGTCATGTGTGCCTGCTACGGAGCTCCACCTCGCACCAATTGCTCCTGGTGAGCTATTTTCTTCAAATATCTGAGATGGGCTGCTTTTGAGCGAGTTTCACTCGCGTTTTTCTAAGTTTATAAATTTATAGAGTTGGCGGCCATTTTAAGTTACTGGACTTTCCTCACACAACCTGCATGTACATGCAGACTCAGCCAACTCTCTGTTGGGAAGCGCTGCAATTTTTTACGCTTTCCTATGTATATTTACTTACATTTTGTGGCAGCTTCTACCACTATGTTTGCGCCTTCACCTTTATTTGCTCCTCTCGCATACACAATGTGCTCTCCCTGATGGACTCCTTTTGCTCTATATGACGCCACTCCTCAGCATTTCATCGTCATGATTATTTTTTGCTTTCTTCATCAATATATTGCTCCCTTCAAGTAACCATCTGAACGCTGCTCCACGCATCTTTCTAACTACTTGGCATTCTTGAACTTTGTGCAGCTAGCCTTCCTTTCCTTCCTCTTTTTGGGAGTTTGTGTGCCTTTCTTAAACCAAGAATTTCTGCGTACATTCTAAGATATCTGTGGGCACGCAGTGAATACTACTGGACTTCATATTTATGGAAAGAAGGGCAATCCCTCGCACTCCCAAGAATCCACGTCGTGTTTTATTAAAAACTCGAAAGTCTTCTCTGCATTGGCACACCTCGAGGCCTCTCAGGCGCTTGTCACTCAGATGTCGCAGTCCAACACGGAGCGGCCTGTCCAGCCTCCAGGGAAAGTCACGACGAAATGCATCAAAAAAGATCCTCCATCACCAACAGGATCCACATCGGCTGTCTCCATGGAGATGTTACTGGAAGAGATCCGTGCCCTCAGACCCTTCATGGAAGAAACTAATTCTAAGCTGCAGGTTCTTACTGACAACTGGTCTCAGATGGATGCCAGAGTGACTACAGTGGAACATTCTCTGACTTCTCTCCAAGAGTCATCCTCCAAGGTGACACACATGCAATCTCAGATTTCCTCTCTTCAAAAGCAAGTTGAAGAATTGGAGAACCGAAACAGACGCAACAACCTTCGACTCTACGGCCTGGCGGAGAATTGTGAGGGGAATGATCCCATCGCCTTTTTCAAATCATTTTTACCCAAGCTTCTTCATCTGCCTGAAGGTACTACGCTTAACATCCAGCGTGCACATAGGCTATGCTGCCTTTCTTCTGCTTCTTCCCCTTCTTCACGGCCAAGAGGTGTCATCATGTACTTTTTAGAATATACTGACCTCCTCAAAGTAATCTCAGCGGCCCGTGCCTCACCTCGTCTTCAATGGTCAGGTTCCAATCTTTTCTTTGCGCAGGATTATGCCAAAACCACAGCCAACCGCCGAAAGGCCTTTTTGGATATGCGACCAGAGCTTCGCGCGATTGGAGCCAGATATAGCCTTTTTCATCCTTGCTTATTCAGAGTTACTCACAACAACAAGACAACGACTTAAGAGGATCCTGTTCGTCTACGAAGTTTTTTGAACGCAACGCAAGCATCTGATATGGACTTCTCCAGTTCCTCGTCAGCTTTCCCTCCATGACTCTTGCATGATGTGGCTTCGTTATTCTGATTAATCTGCATGTTTAATATTTGATGCTGACTGCATTACTGTTTGCCTTTGCTGGGGTTTACAGCATCTTCAGTTTCTATGTTTCCTTTTTGACTCTTCCCCATTTCTCTTGCGTCCCTGTTGGATGGATACGTAATGTTCGTATACTTTTTCGTCCTTTTACTATTGTTCTGTTTTCTTCTTTTCTTATTCATGTTACTCCTTTTTGTTTTTCTTCCCTTTTCCTTGCAGGTTTCACAATTTGTATAGCGTTTTCCCCTCGACTTGCTGGTTCGCTTACATTGGACGCTCTGCCTCCTCCAGTTGGCGCTCCCCCCTCACTCCTCTCTCTCCGTCTCCTTTCCCTGGTGATCATCCCTCCTCGTCTCTACCCTCCGTAAGTATGTTCTCCCTTTCCTCCCTGATGCTCGCTTCCCTTATTGTATCTTTTTCTTTCTCATTTTCACTAGTTTCCTATGTTCCACAGGTGTCTTCCTCTCTTGTTTTTCGACAATCCTTCTACCATCAATTCCCTCTCATCACTCTCTCTAATCCTTGGACTACCTTCTTATATTTTTTAAGTCAACAGCTCCTACTTATCACTTTTTTACTCTTTCTCCTCCTTCTTCATCCTTCTATTCAGTATGATATTGCATTGCCTTTTCTTAACTTCCTTATTTTCTCTGGTTTTTCTCTCCCTCTGGGTTCTTCTCACATCTTTTTCCTTTATGCTGATATTTTCTTTTTTTCTTATATGATATGTCTTTGAAAGTAATTACATGGAATGTTAAGGGCATTAATTCTCCTATCAAACGACAGAGAATTTTGACTCACCTTGCACGTTTGAATGTGGATATTGCTTTTTTGCAAGAAACCCATTTGTCTGCTGAAGAATCTGTCAAATTGAAAAGAAGTTGGGTGGGTGATGTTTACTACTCTCCTGGGGATGGTAAACGCAATGGTGTGGCCATTTTGTGTCATAAAGCTCTTTCTCATTCCTTGCTAGCTCAGGAATCGGATGCTGATGGCCGTTGGACATATGTTAAACTCTCTGTCAAGAATGTTCCAATTTCTCTCCTAAATGTTTATGCCCCTACCACTGGTGACCCTACTTTTTGGTATTCATTTTCCCAGCACGTCTCCAGATTCATTGACGATAATTTTATTTTAGCAGGAGACTGCAACCAGCCCCTGGATCCCTTTCTAGATAGGAATTCCAAGGCACACTTCATCCCGAATAAGTCACATAAATCCTTTTCTCAAACTATCTCCCAGCATAAACTTACTGACGCTTGGCGTTTATGTAACCCAGAACTTCGGGAATTTACTTTTTACTCCCTATGCCATCATTCCCAATCCCGAATCGACTACATTTTTGTTACCCACAACATTGTTCAGACCCTCACCCATGCTGAAATTGGTCCGATTTTACTTTCCGACCATGCCCCCACTTTAGTTCAATTGGACATTTTACCCAAATCAGTTGGTCCTAAACGTTGGCGATTTAACAACTCTCTTCTTTAAGACCCTAAATTTACCACCTCCTTCACTACCTTCTCAGATGAATTTTTCTCCTTGAATGACAATTCCCCCGTCCCCAAGCACATCATTTGGGACGCCTTTAAGGCGGCAGCAAGAGACTTCATAATTAGCTTTGTTGCAAAAAAACAGAAAGCTGCTCGCAACTTTACAAAGGCTATCCTTCTGGATATTAAGAAATTGGAGCATGCTTATTTTACTTCCCGCTCTCAGGAAACTCTCACTGCCTTGGTTAATGCTAAAATGAAGTTCAACAAAAAATCCACGGACGATGCATCCCTGTATCTCTTGAAATCAAGTGCCAAGTTTTATGGGGGCAAAAATAAGGCTGGTATGATCTTAGCTAATTATCTAAAAGTTAAGCAAAATAAGTTAAACATTGAATCAATCTACGACGCTAACTCCACTCTCAAACACACAGACGCAGATATCCTCACTGAATTTTCTACCTTTTACAAGACCCTATACTCTTCTGAAACCCAGCCCTCTTCTCATTCCCTAGACACTTTTTTTTCTACTATTCAAAAACCAGCCCACTTTCCACTTGACCTTTCTCACTTAGAGCTTGACATATCTCAGCAAGAATTGCTCAAGGCACTTCAAACTCTCCAAAAAGATAAGGCTCCTGGGCCGGACGGCTTTACTGTAGAATTTTTTCTTCACTTCTCAAAGCTTCTTATCCCAAAACTTCATTCCCTCATTGGCACTTTCCTCACCCTGGGTTCCTCCTCAGGCTCTTTTTCAGATGCACATATTTGCCTCATACCCAAGGAGGGGAAAGATCCTCAATATTGTAAAAACTATAGGCCAATCTCCTTGGTTAATATTGACTATAAAATATTTGCAAAATCTCTTGCGGCTCGTCTCGATCTTCTTCTCCCAGATCTTTTGGGTGAGGAACAGTCGGGCTTTGCTAAAGGTTGCTTCATTACTGATAACACTAGACTCCTCTTTAATATTCTCTCTAAATCTCGCCTTTTACCCCATCCCCTCGCGGCCATTGCCCTGGATGCTGAAAAAGCGTTTGATAGGGATGAATGGGCCTATCTTTTTCATACCCTCTGTTGGTTTGGCTTTGGTCCTGTTTTCATATCTCTAATTTCACTACTTTATTCTAACCCGCGTGCAGCGGTTTGTGCCAATGGTCAAATATCCTCTTTTTTTGATTTGAAAAGAGGAGTTTGTCAAGGATGCCCCTTATCTCCCTTTCTCTTTAATTTGGCCTTAGAACCTTTCCTTTCCAAACTCCGTCAAAACCCCTCCATTCAAGGTTTCCAACTATCAGACTCCCACATCAAATTAGCCGCATACGCAGATGACATCCTTCTCTTTGTTTCCAATCCCACTGTTTCCATTCCCGCCTTCCTCACTGAAGTCCGCGCCTATTCCCAAATATCTGGCTATAAACTTAACAACGATAAATGTGAGATCCTTCCCTTAACTAAATTTACATTTAAACCTGATTTTGCCGCCTCTAACTTTACATGGAAGCCCTCTAATATTAAATACCTTGGGATGCACATCACCCCCACCATCCGAGATACTATTTCCCTTTGTATGTCCAAATGCATCCAAAAATTGGCGGATCTCACATCTAAATGGCACCCTCTTTATTTATCCTGGTGGGGTCGCCTTGACACCATTAAAATGATGCTGTCTTCCATTGTCCTACATACTCTCTCTAACATTCCAGTCCCCATCCCTTCTAAATTTTTCAAAAAGATTAATTCTACTCTAACGTCCTTTATTTGGAATAAAAAGAAACCCCGAATGTCTCTAATCCGTCTGATCCGTCCTAAATCAGAAGGTGGGGTTAACTTTCCCGACTTTCCTGCTTACCATAAAGCATTCCAACTGCGACAAGCCTCTTTTTGGTTACAGGACCCTAGCGCCCCCTGTCCTCTATGGACTAAATTTGAACGTCTTCTTCTTTCCCCCTTTTCCTTTGCCGAATATCTTTCCTTCTCTCGTAAACCCGTTTCCATCTCTACTCCTATTCATAAATTTACTGCTAAATTGCTCCTATCTTCTTCTCATTCTCCTCCCACAACCATTGCTGACTTTCTTTCCTCCCCCATTTGGCATAACACTTCCTTACTCATTCGCAACAGACCCTTCTTTTGGAAAACATGGCATAACAGAGGTTTGCAGTGGATTTCCCAACTCTTTTCTCACTCCTCTTTCTTACCTTTCGATACTCTTCGTTCCCTTTATAACTTACCTACCTCCTTTGCTCGCAACTATCAAGTGCTTAAGGATACAGTCCTAACAAAATATAATTGCCTCTCTCAGCTCTGCCCTCCCTCTGCTTCATCCACTCTCCCTTCCTCACTTCACTCCTTTTTACGCACTACACCAAAAGCTGCTGCTATCTACAAGTACCTCCACACTGGCGAGTCTCCCAGACCTAAAGCCAAAGTGGAGGAATGTTGGGAGCACGACTTGTCTGTATCCTGATCAGTTTCCTTTTGGGACAAAATTTGGACCAAGATTCGTAAATCCTCGAGAGCAGCAACCCTTACACAGACTTTGTTTTTTATTTACAATAGACTTCTCTTCACACCCTATGATCTCCACAAACGCTTTCCTAACACTCCCCACACATGCTGGCCCTGTCCATCGCCACAAGCTACTTTATTTCACATGTTATTTTTGTGCACTCATGTCCGTAGTTTTTGGTTACAGGTTTGGGCTCAAATTAATTTGATTTTCCATACTTGTATCCCTTTTTCTCACACACACGTTTTCATGGGCAGCCTTTCCCCTTGCTGGGATAACGTTGATCTAAAACCTCAGATTGTCGACTTACTACTAGCCGCCACCTTCCAACAAATAACGGTCAATTGGAAAGACTTCTCCAATATTTCCTTCAAGGCGTGGTGGTTCAATGTCTGCCATAATCATAGACTTGACACTGCTTATGTTTTTCCGGCATGTATGGCTACAAAACGCATGGACTTATGGATACCTGTTACGCTTTATTTGGACTCATGTACTAAACGCTTGTTTCACCCTCCACCTTCACAACAGGAAGTCCTCAAACCTCCTTAATTGCTCGATGCATTCCGCTTTTTCTTCGTTGTATCTCTTTCTTATTCCTTTCGAATGTTTTTATGCTTCTCATGTTTACTGCTTAACATACTTTCCCTTTACCTTTTCCTTTTTCTTTTATCTAGTACCCAGATTTACCCTCTCACAATATCTGCATATGTATGATTGATTTAAACTGCTGATAGTCTTTAAGTTAATATTCTAATGTATTTTGTTTTGACACCTGGATTTTCTCTTGTCATTATCAAATAAAATTTTCTTGAACTTAAAAAAATAAGATCATGCACTGGTTAGCTCAATATAGACCTCTATCACATGACATCGATGGTGATATTGTGCATGTTAGACGTCTCCCCTGGCTGGGCAGCAGGGTTAAGGATATTGATGGCGATCTAGTTGTTATTAATTTTCGAGACCCTCGAGCCGTTACTTATATTTTGAACTGACCTCAGGGTGGAGGTAGTAATTCTATTATACCGCGCCCTTTGACATACTTTTATCCTAGATCCCTGGTTTTTCCTCCCAACCACATTGGTGTTCAGTTACCCAACCAGATTGCTCCTCTATTATCCCATAATTCCGGATTCCCGTTAGAACCCCCACACTATCATCCTGTTGCTGACCCCTTTGGGTGGAACAAGGTACCTCCTAGGTTTTTTAGAAATTCTAACAGGAGGATGGAACATTTGAGACCTTTTACACCCTTGGAGACAGCAAACAGGTACGATGTCTTCTCTGGTCTGGATAATTGCGATTGAAGACCACAGAATGACCAACGAATAGTTGGTTATACCAATCTATCACAAATAGAGGAAATTGTGGGTGGTTGTAAATCGGGGCAAAAAATATTACATCCAGTACTGGAGAGATCAGGTGCATTTTACCCCATTCCCCTAGTATCTGCTACACATAATGATGATTGTGATACAACATTGAAGCCTACTCTTGCTGTAGAGCAAGTGTTCCAAGTCTTGATACCATCTAGGTTGAACCAAGGGGGAGATGTTATTGAAGCTGGAGGTGTTTTGAAATCAGGGCAGGCGACTGATGACCCAGTTTCTTCTGTGGCAGGGCCTATAGTAGGGGCTTGTAACAGTGTGGTTTCGATTCTGGGGGCACCACCAGTAGGGGTAAACTCAGTATCTGGAGGGACAAGATCAACCACAACACAGAAAATAACTTTAATATCGTGGAACATAGCTGGTCTGACCAAAAATCTCTCTGAACCTGATTGGTCCAACTACATAGACTCTTGTGACTTTTGCCTGCTCCAAGAAACTTGGTCCCTTGAAATGTCACATAGGATGGGATACAGGAGGACTTACAACATTGCGGCAATCCCTTCAGTCAGGGGCAGACCATCGGGGGGCTAACGATTTGGATCAGTGTGTCCTTGGAGGTAAAAATTACACAACTAACCACAGACTCCGCTGATATACTGGGTCTCTTAGTGAAGCTGAATGACGGAAGGCGTATTGTATTGTTCAATGTTTATAATCGCCCTTGTGGGTTATCAAAGGAATCTATATTCTTCGACAAATTGGATAAACTCCTTACGAATCTTGTAGAGGTGCCTACTGGTATAATAGTATGTGGCGACTTTAATTGTAATTTTAAACCGATTATAGGGTTTGGAGATGTTTTTTCAGATGAGGATAGAGCCAAAAATATCCCTCCCTTATCATATATAGAGGGTGTGAGCTGTACCACTCTAGCTACCCAGATCATGCTGTGGTAAATAAAATAATTACCCTTCAGAATTTCTATACATTAACAAGGATCATGCGTATAATGAGAGGCAGAGTCCGTGGTGTCCGATTCAGAAGGGCTTTAATTCAGTAACTCGAGTTAAGGGAGAATCGGGTTCCATCACCACTAGGGATCAGGAAGGATCGTCATCTGAACTTTATTAACAGAGTGCATTATTTATAGTTAAAACATACATTAACTTACATAGCGAAGGCGGAGCGCTCCAGGCGGAGCAAGTGAAAGAGGGAGATAAGAGCACATGGGCGTGAAAGAAGGCGTGTAAGAAGGCATATATGTGGGTGTTCACTTGATGAGTCATAGGTGTGTCATAGGTGGGTGGATACATGGAGGGGGTCTGCATGGTCAGCAGGAACCTTTACCCTACTTGTGCGCGCAAACTTGGTCATGACGTAGAATTGACGTGTAACTGGGGGAAACTGGGGGGAGCTGACTTTCGTGCTAGTAGAGGAGTCTTGAATGTCAGGACGACCTGCACCTTTGGTATTATCTGATATCTTGAGTTTGGAGGATGTATTATCTGACTTAAAGGTCGCTCGAGCAAAGGCTGCTCATCACTAAACACTAGTGTGTGCATATATTTCTTCGTGCATTGCGTGGGGCCATGGGCCTTCTATGGATTCGGGTTCTGTAAATCACTTGGATGGAGACAGAAAGGCTAGGCCCTATCTTCTGCAGGCGGAGTATGTTTACCCTTTTCATTAAGCAGGAATGTGTTTCTGTGGAGCAGAGCAGATAACTGTAGGCAAAATACTGTCTTGGCAGGCCAAGCTGGGCACCTCTTGGCTGAGCAGGAAGTATGTGAGAGGTCAGGGATACATAACTGAACTGCAGCTTTCAGAGTGTCAGGAGGCTTGGAGCCTGAATTCGGGTCCTGGCTCGGCTGAGCCACGAAAACGAGTTCATCTCGACTTTTAAACGTGTACCATGTAAATGCATTGGCAACATAGGCCTCAGTGTAGAATTAACGTTTCTTTCATGGAGGGCTTGGTAACTGACATGCTAGTGTTGGACGGAAATGCAGAGGCATTACTATTACAGGCATGAGAAAGGAATTGCATGGTGACATGGACATACATAGGGTGCATGTGGGGGACACACTGGCCACGTAAAATTTCTATTTCCTCAATGCGACTGGTATCAGTACATGGTTTGAGGGCCTGTAATGGGCGTTTTCCATCTGACTCCCCGAAAGCACCAACCTTCGTTAAAAATAATCATCAAAGTCGGATCGATTATATTTTGGTCACTTTTGATATCTGGCATTTCTTATTAGACTTTGTAATTGACCCTAGATATGAAAGTGACCTTCGACCACTGCTTTTGTCAATGGACTATAATTTAGTCCCTAGTTCTAGGACTCTGATGAAGCAAAATATTATGGATAATCCAACTACCACTGGCCCTTTACTAAGTAACAACAGGAGATCCATTAAATGGGTTAGTTTACTAAGCAATAAGGAGGCATTATCGAACATCTACTCACTTTTTGCGGATATTTTTGATAAACATTTACTACAACCAGTAGAGGGTGAGGTTTTTATTAACTTGCATAACAAATTTTTTAGTGCCCTGGTACCACTTGTGACGAAAATGCCGCATAAAAAAAGGTTGTATAAAAATAGCTCCACTGGTACTAAACAATGGTATAATAAAGAATGTCGTAATTGCAAGAGTAAACTCCTAGAGGCAATAAAGAGTAATATACCACACATAATTAGGACCCTAAGGCAAGAATATAGGAGAGTGCAGCGAATGGCTAGATCTGATTGGGATGAGGAATGTTGGGGGAAGATGCTTACAGCCGTTAAAACCAAGGATAATGTGGTTTCTGGCAATTAGTTGCCAATGAGAATACTGGGGGAAAGTCACCGGATGATGTGTTTATCAATGAGCAAACTTGGGTTGATCATTTCACCCACTTGTATAAAGCTCCTGACAGTGATAAACCAGCTGTTGAAAATAGCCCATGGCTGGTGTCATCTACTATTAATATAGAGTTTAGTCTCAAGGAAACCGAGTTAGCATTAATTGCTGTGAAAAATGGTAAAGCACCAGGTTTAGATAAAATACCCGGGGACTTATACAAACATGAGAGCAGTATTTGGGCGGCATATATAAATAAGCTTTTTAATATATTAGTTGCCGGTGGGAATTTACCACATAGTTGGCGGGGAGCAGAAATTATATTAGTTTTTAAAAAGGGGGATTGACATGATCCTTCCAATTATCGTCCCATTTGTCTTTTGGACATCCTACAAACACATTTTTCAAGGCATCTTTTAAATCGAATGGAAACATGGATTGATGAGAATGAGATTCTTACTAAGTTTCAAGCAGGCTTTGGACGGAACATAAGTACGATAGATCAGATCTTTAGGTTTTGTTGCATTTGTTGGAAATATGTCTTTCTGTTAAAAGGACATATTTATGTAGCTTTTGTTGATCTTAGGGCAGCTTTTGATTTAGTTTTGCGGGATCGTTTATGGGATTGTTTATTTGCATTTTGATTACCAACCTGTATACTCCAGCAGATAGTAAGATTACATGACAATAATTTTGCTAGAGTGCGTTGGGGCCTGAAAGGGGAATTAACAGAACCCATACCTATTAGACGTGGTGTCCGTCAAGGATGTGTGTTGGCTCCTACACTTTTTTCTTTATTTGTCAACGACATCCCAGAATTTTTAGATAGGTGTAGTAACGACTCTCCAAAGCTCAATGATGTGAGGGTCCCCTCCCTTTTATTTGCGGACAATACAATCCTGATCTCGCAAACGCCCAAGGGCCTTCAAACCCTTTTGAATACCTTTAAGACATACTGTGATTCAAAAGGTCTTGAAATAAATGCGAAAAAAACCAAATGTATGTCTAAAAATCCACATAAAACTTTTAATGGGCAATTCTTTTTAAATAATTAAAGGCTTGAACTGGTCACAAATTTCTCGTATTTGGGTGTTTCTCTAGATTCAAAAACTTCATGGCGTACGCAAATTGAAAATTGTAAAACTATATATAACCAGAGAGCTCTTTACCTATTATAAAGCGCCATGGGGCAAGTCAAAGTAAGTCCATTTCACAAGCACTAGAAGTTTATAAATTCAAGGTCCAATCTGGTGCTTTATATGGAGCAGAAATCTGGGGTATAAAAGCATGTAACATCTTTACGACCTGTGAAAATAATTTTTTTAGAAGGCTACTGAAATTGCCCAAACGTACCCCACTTGTACCAATGTTTTTGGATTTAAACATGAAAAGAACGGATCATATTGCACTACTTAGGCCACTGTTGTTTTGGATTTCAAAAGAGAGGTTACCCCACTGTCGCCAGGGAACAGGGCACGAAGGACAAAAAGTCAAAGGGAAATCCCTGGGGTGTATCAATACGTTACTGGTGTCAATGCTCGCACGGTTGCACTATAGTCCCCAGTTAGCAGGTTACTGTAGGTCACCGTAAGAAGAACAGAGAATTTTATAATGATTCCCACAACGAAAAGTACTTGTTAACAATCTAGGTTTTTTATTAAAAATGAAACAAAAATTTACAATAAAAATGTACACATTTAAAATTTCAAAGGAACCTTTCCCTGAAAAGTAAAAGTTAATCAGCAAGATGTCATTGAATGATAAAAAACTGTAAAGCATATAAGTATATTCACATTACATTGCATATCATGAACACAAACATTGGTTATTATAGACAACACATATAAAAAGAAGAAAAGAAAAAAGACCCCTTTAAAACAGTGGCACTTTGATGTTTCTACCACAATTGATTCCTAGATCCACTAACAGAACATGGCCTATGTACTATAACACACATGTGACAATAATATATGTGCATCCAGTGCGTTTGGGCTAAGGGTGGATTCTCTCATGTAGAAATGCGTCGAAGCGTTTCGGTGCTTTGCACTTGGTAATGTGGCACCTTCCTCAGGACTTCTTGATAGGGGTTTTCCGTACAAGAAAGACTTCACTTTCCCTGTATATGGGGCGAAATAATATTATGTCAGAGTCTATTGGCCCTAAATTCATAGTCATATTCTCTATATGCTTTTATCTCCTGTATTATACTGAAACTCAGGATATATTCATGTTAGCCCTCCTCAATGACCAATGGTATGAGCCTCTTCAATTTTCCTTGATGTGGGTACCATCTGCAATTGCTCTTAACATTAGGAAACTCCACAATTGTTAAATATACCAGTTGTGTACAATTGATATTTCCATTGAACTAATTGGAAGTCATATGCAACATTTCATTCCCTTCAAATACTATTCGTATGTGGAAATCATTGCAAGAGAGGGGGGGACTCCAAAAATACGGAGTGAGGGGTGCAAGTTATATATATGTTGGGTAATACCAGCAACCTCACCTAAATGTAGGTGAAAGGATAAAACACCATACCTTTATCGGTGGGTCCTGGGCGCCAATTAGGTCGTTCCAGGGCAATCGCTGTAGGATCTCAGGCTGTATTAGGCCTAAAGGTAGATATAACAGATATTCAAAAGCCGGGCTCAAAGTTTGTTCTACACTCCAGGGTAGTATCTAATGTTCACTCATTACCTCTGTGTGATCTTTCAAGCTTCTATTGGTGATATTCTTTATTCTCAAATTTGGTCTTGTCTTTTTCTTTATTCTTTTCGTTTTAAAGCTCGTTTATCTGATTGGAGAGAGATGATATGTTTCTATGCCTCTGTGATACAAATAATTGGCATTCTTATATGGTTGTTTAACACTTATTCTTACCTTTAATGATTTTAAAACTCGCTTTGAACGGGCATATATAGGGGGCCTCGCTGAAACTGGATATGTTCTGATAGGATCAAAAAAAGCATAAAATTGGTAGAGTGAAAGGATCACTATTATTAAATTCATTGTTTAATTATTCAGAATCGTTCTGGGTTGTAGGCAGTAGTATTATTTTTCCGAAAAGAGTAATGCATCTACTACCCAATTCCACTCAAATTCAAAGGTTATTAGGCACACTTTAACCATGGGTTTCCTATATCTGCCCCAATTCACCCTCCTTTCTAAGGGACAGAGCGCCTGTTTGCATTTTCTCGTATTTTTCTATATCTTAATGCAATGCATACAAGGCTGCTTGCCAGAAGTGAAAGGATGTTATGTGTTAGCTCTATTTGTTTGACAGACGCTAGTTACATGTGCTTTAAAGAACAGAGCGCCTGTTAGCATTTTCTCGTTGTTTTCTATATCTTAATGCACTGCATACAAGGCTGCTTGCCAGAAATGAAAGGATGTTGTGTGTTAGTCCTACTTGTTTGACAGACGCTAGTTACATGTGCTTTAATGAAACCCTCCTCGCTCTTTTGCATTCCCCTTAGACTAAAGCGGAAGATAAACAAACGGAAGCCAAGGGCGCCTGCATGAGTTTTAACATAGCTTAAATGAAAACCCTCCTCGCTCTTTTGCATTCCCCTAAGACTAAAGCGGAAGATAAAAAAACGGAAGCCAAGGGCGCCTGCAAGGGTTTTAACATAGTGCTATTACATCACTTTGTAGGCTGTTAGTATGAGCGCTCGCTCCGACTGAAATGCTGTTCCCGTTTGACAGGCGCCAGTTACACGCACTGTACACGGACCCCTTTCCCTATTTCATATCCCTATTTAGAAAGTGTTTCTCCTTCTTACCTTTGTGCGTGTGGCGCCTCGTTTCTGCCTCGTTCAATCTGCACTCTAGCGAGTAAGCTACACGCTCGGCTATTTATGTTGGATTGATTACTCAAATTACTCACAGCTGGTCGATTGACTCGTGAGCAAGGCGTGATTTATGTGAGCGGTGTCGCCATCTTTGAGTGGAGCCCGCTTTTGCTGTATATCTATTGTGTTAAGTAAATGATTTCCCCACATTTATTTGATACATGGATCAGTTGGTCTACATATTATTTTAATTTAAACAAATATTGGCCCTCTTTATTTAGATGGATTGTATTGTCTTTTATCCAGTCCCTATTTTTAT
This sequence comes from Lissotriton vulgaris, assembly GCF_964263255.1. Classification (NCBI taxonomy): domain Eukaryota; kingdom Metazoa; phylum Chordata; class Amphibia; order Caudata; family Salamandridae; genus Lissotriton; species Lissotriton vulgaris. Next base: position 122,652,813 of record NC_141691.1, on the reverse strand, counting down.
CATATTTAGTTTCCATTATCTTAATTAAGTTATGCCGCGTTCATTATTGTGGGTCTTAATCCTAATGTTATATTAGTGTGTAGGGTGTTTTAAATTATAAGGTTCCTGATTTTACACAGCCAACTTAAAACTGAAGGCTAGCAGTCTGGGATTTCTCCCTATGTTAAGCAATGGTGTTAGCCACTGATAATATTCGCCACTGATCTGATGTTTTAGTAGTGACAGTAACGCTATTGTTCGACTGATTGCCGGCGGAATAAGATCCTTCCCTACATTTGGCATTCATAATTGCTGTTGGTCTGATCTTATGCTGATGGCATTTGCGATGTTATTCTACATTAGATAGGATTATTTCTTATGGGGTGAAAAAATAGCCATTCTTCCCTAATTTCGTTTGCGAAGGGTTCTAAAAGTTTGGTGCACATGATTGTGTACCCTCCACATTTATTCTTGTTATTATGTATTTGTCTTTCCTTTTTATATTTGAACGGGTTACTCATATTTGAACTAATTTCATATTATTCATAGACCATTTACAGAGGGGATATACTTTTTCGCATCAGATAAGGGTTTCCCATTCTTCCCTCGAGTTGAGGCCTTTTTTAATGGTGTTGAACTTAATCATGTACCACTGTTCTTGCTGCTTACGTCTGGTGGTACTATCACCTAACCTGGTTAGTTCCTTTATCCGTTCTATGATGACCCACCTGAGGTCTTTCTCACTATGGCCTTTTTCTCTCCAATGCGCCACCAGGGGGGCATTTTCCTTATTGTTTTTGATCGCCGATTTATGTTCGCCAATCCTTACTCATACCTCCCTGCCTGTTTCCCCAATATAGGCTTCTTCACATGGGCATAGGATCATGTATATCGCATTCTTTGTTCGGCAATTATTGAGTGTGGTGATATCATGTGTGACACCATTATGCACCACTTTTTTAGTGACTACACAAAGGTCACATATGCTGCAGTTTCCGCATTATTTCTCTCTCCAATCAGATAAACGAGCTTTAAAACGAAAAGAATAAAGAAAAAGACAAGACCAAATTTGAGAATAAAGAATATCACCAATAGAAGCTTGAAAGATCACACAGAGGTAATGAGTGAACATTAGATACTACCCTGGAGTGTAGAACAAACTTTGAGCCCGGCTTTTGAATATCTGTTATATCTACCTTTAGGCCTAATACAGCCTGTGATCCTACAGCGATTGCCCTGGAACGACCTAATTGGCGCCCAGGACCCACCGATAAAGGAATGGTGTTTTATCCTTTCACCTACATTTAGGTGAGGTTGCTGGTATTACCCAACATATATATAACTTGCACCCCTCACTCCGTATTTTTGGAGTCCCCCCCTCTCTAGCAATGATTTCCACATACGAATAGTATTTGAAGGGAATGAAATGTTGCATATGACTTCCAATTAGTTTAATGGAAATATCAATTGTACACAACTGGTATATTTAACAATTGTGGAGTTTCCTAATGTTAAGAGCAATTGCAGATGGTACCCACATCAAGGAAAATTGAAGAGGCTCATACCATTGGTCATTGAGGAGGGCTAACATGAATATATCCTGAGTTTCAGTATAATACAGGAGATAAAAGCATATAGAGAATATGACTATGAATTTAGGGCCAATAGACTCTGACATAATATTATTTCGCCCCATATACAGGGAAAGTGAAGTCTTTCTTGTACGGAAAACCCCTATCAAGAAGTCCTGAGGAAGGTGCCACATTACCAAGTGCAAAGCACCGAAACGCGTCGACGCATTTCTACATGAGAGAATCCACCCTTAGCCCAAACGCACTGGATGCACATATATTATTGTCACATGTGTGTTATAGTACATAGGCCATGTTCTGTTAGTGGATCTAGGAATCAATTGTGGTAGAAACATCAAAGTGCCACCGTTTTAAAGGGGTCTTTTTTCTTTTCTTCTTTTTATATGTGTTGTCTATAATAACCAATGTTTGTGTTCATGATATGCAATGTAATGTGAATATACTTATATGCTTTACAGTTTTTTATCATTCAATGACATCTTGCTGATTAACTTTTACTTTTCAGGGAAAGGTTCCTTTGAAATTTTAAATGTGTACATTTTTATTGTAAATTTTTGTTTCATTTTTAATAAAAAACCTAGATTGTTAACAAGTACTTTTCGTTGTGGGAATCATTATAAAATTCTCTGTTCTTCTGACGGTGACCTACAGTAACCTGCTAACTGGGGACTATAGTGCAACCGTGCGAGCATTGACACCAGTAACGTATTGATACACCCCAGGGATTTCCCTTTGACACACTGTTGTTTTGGGTCAGACTCTGGAGTACTCCCAAACTCACAGACTATAGACAAGGTATCATAGAAGTCAAGAGTCTGGATGTTTACAATACAAACCCATGGCTTAAGCATGTTAATAATTGGTTCCATCGGATAGGCCTTGCTCATTACTGGGATGATCCAGTATGTTTGACACAAAGATGTAAGATCCAGGTTAAGACTCAATTTTGGTTCTACATAACACACAATTACCAAAATATTCATCAATGTGGATCCATTACACGCAGTTTTCTTGATTTTAAGGATATTCCACTGTTTGAGGAATTTTTAAATGAGATACAACCAGCTCTAGCAAAAAGCCTGTACTTAAAATTTAGATATGGCATACTAAAAACAAAAGTAGTACTAGCGAAATGGGATAAGGTCTTAGGGCAATCAAAAAGTACAAATTGTACATGTTGTGAACTAAATTTAAGAGAAGATGATAGTCACATATTGTTTTTTTGTACTGCCTATGACCGAGCTAGGAGAAGATGGATCAAACCCCTGTGTAAAGCTTTAGGTATTCGATCATACCAGGAAGCATATAGGATTGTTAAAACTGACAGTAGACGCCTTATAGTGTTCTGCGTTAGCAGATTCCTATTGAATGTTGGGTATACACGGAAAAACTTGGCCCTTGATCTATAGATAGCAAATGTCAGTATATTAGATAAAGGCGAGGTTGCCACAAGACCTGCTGGTGATGAAAACTGTAAATATACCCGATTTCTAACTACTAAGCCTATTTTAATATGGATGATTTTTAATGTTCTAACTGTTGAAACGTATAAATTCTGCTTCCAATTGATATGTTGTATTTATGGTGTATAATGTATTGTGTTGTAATGTATCTTTTATGGCCAAAAAGAGCTGAAATAAAGATTAAATGATGATGATGAACTACAATAATTCCTTACATACATTCATCAGCGCATCATTTTTTTATTGTACCTTTGAGCTCCATCCCAAAATGCTACCTCATAGTATTGCCCTACATAAGGTTCTTTCTATATCTCAAGTATTACAGAATTACCAAACCACCCGATAATCAGTATATAAACATCTAGTGGCAGCTAAGGCAAGCTATAAACGTTCAGCACATACTCACAGAAAAGCAACTCTTCAGTACATGACAAGAGATAAGCATAGCATGGCATTAAATTCTTGTCATTACCATACACACACCTGAAATTGTTTCCTGAATGTGTAGGTCCATTTGAGATTGTAGAGTTAAGGGGGTTGTAATCAGTGAAAGTGAAACTACCCGGTAACTGGTGACTCCATCCAGTGGTAAACGTATCCTGTGGGAAGACTGCGGGATCTGTTGCAGGAAGCCCTCCTTCTCCAGCCATGGTGGATCGTCCGTCCGACTATGAGGTAGAATCTGTTCTTGACTGTGGGTAAAGACATGGTTAGCTAAATCTCTTGCTTCCTGGAAGGGATATGATATTTCCAGAACACTCATGGGAGCCTGCTTCCTTTTTTACATGCCCCTAGGTAGATTACATAGTTTCATACCAGACAGCTGAATTCACCAAGCCCTTAAACGATCTCTAGGGGGACGAGGGCAATTCTTCCAGCAGGTTGAGTTTATGGGGTACTGACACAAATTTGAGGCAGCAACTGGCTGCCATCATGGGGGGATCACACACGCCTTGGTGGGAAAACACAGACTGCTTGAGGGGAAAGAAAGGACAGACTAAATATCCCAAAGAAACTTAAATGTAACAGGAAAATTGACTTTAAGCTTGACTGGAAGCGGTGAAAAAGAAGGTAAACGAAGTAAAACTCAAATACACTGCTAACCTCTGTATGGGGTCACTTCCGGGCTGACTAGCCTTTTCCATGGCATTTGAGACAGCAGGAGTATTTATGCACGAGGTAAGTGTACAGAAGGTGCCTGACAACTTCCGCTGTATGGCTTTCAGATTCTGCAATTGCAGCACCGCATGATGATCCCCTCACCTTCCTTGTTTTTCTCCTTCCCAGGTTCCCTCATGTTAGTATGGTTAGGCAAGGTTTTGATATTTTGATTTTCTCTAATGCTTTCCTTAGGGAATACTATCTCCCTGGGTGATCCATGCCTGTATCCTTTGTATGTGGGATTTATTGCACCGCAATCCACCAAGGAATCCGGAAACACAACCTGCATGCTAAATTTTTGGTTTGGGTACTCCTGTGTATTTGCTCAAGTGTTGTTTGTATGTTTCTCTGGAACCAAGATCCACATCCTTGCTGAGTTCTCCGGCTACCTTGCTGATCCAAAAAAGCAAATGAGTGGCACATCACATCACGTCTCTCTATTTCTCTCGCTCTCTTTCCTCTTTTGCCCTCATCCCCTCTGACTGGTGTGTTTGCGTTCTACCCAAGTGACTCCTTGTCTGAGTGTTTAGTGACTACATCGATCCGAAGCTTTGCGATTTGGACTCTGGGTTTACTGTTGCACATTTTAAGAGCAGCTCGGAGCTAATCGTATGCAGTGTGCTAATGACAAGAAGTCACCTGGTAACCCTAGTGACAGCTGGTGTTTTCGGCGATGTCTCTGGTTGTGTCACCTGGTGTAGCCTGTGATATAGTCGGAGCAAAGCAAGGTCTGACACCAGCACTATCCGGACTATTTCAAGAAGTCCAGTATTTTTCAGATTTTACGTTGTAACATCAATGTACATTCAATTCACCAAGCCCTTGCCTGGCCTGGAGACAGGCGCATGTTCAGAAGCATATAAAAGCAATGTCTTTCATTTCCTTTCAGTCAGTTACAAATTACCAAAACTAATTCAAAGAAAATGTCCTGGCCTAGGAGTGAGTCACCGTGCATTTCACAGCGTGGTGCCAGTGCGCAGCTAATAGGAGTCTATAATGGAACCTCTGCCCAGGCCGGAACCCGCTGATCTGGAAATGCCAGTCCTGGGCTGCGAGGTAGCAGGCTTCATCATGCCAGCCTCCTACGGGTACCCACTCAAGATTCTCACCCACACTGATGGGGGAGGCTGGAAGTGGCTATGTGCCCAGTGCTCTGGTGCTCTCAATCTCTTTACCGCCTCTTCGATTTCCATCTCTTCATTTTATGATTTGGCCTTTCCTTTTATTATTGAGCTGCCTCGGTTTCATTACTGTACTGTGTTTTTGGCCTGCACATTAACAAAATATGCATGGCAGTATGACATGATATGGCACTTAAAAGTATTGCTTTGTTATTAAATGGTCATAGTGGATTGACCCATGATGGAAATGGATTAGGATCTGATTTTTATTGTATTGATTTTATTGCATTGATGTTGTGTACCGTTGCATCGCATTAGTTACATTGGGAGTCATTACATCATGGTCATTACATCGACAGACTTCCCTCGCAGGTAACTAGTCTACACTAAAATTAACTATTTTTCTATATGGGACCTGTTAACAAAGGTAAACTTACATATGAGTAAATCTACATGTGTAAATTTACTCCTACACATTGTAGTGACTATGGTACTTTTTGCTAATTACTATTTATGAGTGTAATGCTACCACAAAGTGTACACTTACATGTCTTCACCCCCTCAGTGTAGGCGGTGGAGTCTGCATAAAAGTACAGGACTACCATATTGTATTTTACACTCCACACTCTTGGTGGAGACGTCAACAACCAAGGCGGAGACCTTCCCAATTGAAGAAGAGACCTCTGCTAGCACAAGTGAGACCTGCACATGGAAGGTAATAGTAGAATTATACACAGCTGAACCAAATCATACACCCCCATACCCTTCTAACAACATAAACACTACTCACACTATAGGATTTGCTTTTTTGCCGCCACATTCTCCATGAAGGATGTAGACTCCACTTTTCAAGATGAAAAGAAAGTTAATTGAGGAGGAGACAGCTCTTGTAGTTAATGTTTGAAAACAAAATTACAAAATCTACATGCGATACCCCTATTCACCCTAAGTGGAATGCAGAAGGCAGCCTTAGGGCAGGAGGTGATAAACTCGGTGCTTTAAGGGATGAAACATACACTGTGGGGGATATTTAAAAATGGCAGGATGAGAAGAGGTGGTTGAAGGAGGATTCAGCTGACACACATTTTTCTGGAGGGCAACCTGGTCCCTGCCACCACCTCACCCGGCCCTGCCACCACCTCACCCGCCATTGAGGAGACTGTCCTCTCCACAATTCACCCCCACCTGCTGTTTGAGCTGCCTCTCATACACACTAAAAGCAAACCAACAATCACTCACCCATATCTGTCCTTCGGCCATACGTATATTGCTAGGCACATATCACATACAAACACCTCAAAACACGCCTGTAACTCACACTCTAGAAATACATAATTTTTTAAAATTTTATTTATATCTTTTATTTCACCTTTTTTCATATAGCCACTCTTTTGAGTACAACTCAAAAGGGAAGGTGCTGGACACTACCCCAAATTAATTTTCTATTCCCATTCCAGTCAGATGAAAGTCAGGGAAGGTGCTGGACAGTAACCCAATTTTATTTACTATTCCCACTCCAATGAGGTGAAAATCTGGGAAGGTGCTGGACACATTCCCATTATAAATTACTATTCCCACACCAGTCAGATAAAACTCAGGGAAGGTGCTGGACACTAACCCAATTTAATTTACTATTCCCACTCCAGTCAGATAAAAGTCAGGGAAGGTGCTGGACACTAACCCAATTTAATGTACTATTCCCACTCCAATTAGGTGAAAATTAGGGAAGGTGCTGGACAGTAACCCAATTTTATTTACTATTCCCACTCCAATGAGGTGAACATCTGGGAAGGTGCTGGACACATTCCCATTATAAATTACTATTCCCACTCCAGTCAGATAAAACTCAGGGAAGGTGCTGGACACTAACCCAATTTAATTTACTATTCCCACTCCAGTCAGATAAAAGTCAGGGAAGGTGCTGGACACTAACCCAATTTAATTTACTATTCCCACTCCAATGAGGTGAAAATAAGGGAAGGTGCTGGACACAGACACATTATAAATTACTATTCCCACTCCAGTCATATAAAAGTCAGGGAAGGTGCTGGACACTAACCCAATTTTATTTACTATTCCCACTCCAGTCAGATAAAAGTCAGGGAAGGTGCTGGACACTAACCCAATTTAATTTACTATTCCCACTCCAATGAGGTAAAAATCAGGGAAGGTGCTGGAGACAGACCCATTTTAAATTACTATTCCCACTCCAGTCAGATAAAAGTCAGGGAAGGTGCTGGACACTAACCGAAAATAATTTACTATTACCACTCCTTTCACATAAAAGTCAGGCAAGTTACTGGATAATAATAATATCAAATTTACTATTCCTACTCAAAAATATTTTAAATATTTAAAAATTAATTTCTTTTAAACAATATATCCCATATCCCCTATTAAATAAACCTCCCATTATTAATATATATTTCTATTTTTTCCTACTTAATTTGTTTTATTAATAACATATTAAAATTCATAAATTTATCAAAATTTGATTTTTTTTAAAATTTATTTCAAATTAACGGAATTTATTTTGTAATTAACATTTTTTGTAATAATATCAATACCCACCATTAAACACTATTAACACCAATTTTGGTTAATAATATTAATTTGGAAAATTATTTATAAATTTAAAATTTAAATTTAACATTTGCATAAAATGTGCAAAATTATGTTTTCCATAATATATTTTGTTTTTATCATACTTTCAAACAATCCCCACCCTTATCCCCTAATAACCTAACATCCCACTCCTAAAATTACATTTAAAAATCTATAATTTTGCTAATTAATTTTTTTAAATAATTTTAAATATTTAATTTATTTGCATATTTGAAAATTGTATTACATTTTTTTAAAACACTCCCCACCCTTATCCCCTAATAACCCAACATCCCACTCCTAAATTTATATGAATAAATTTGAAATGTATTAAATGTATTCAAAAAAGTTTTTTAATTTGAATTTGAATTTGATTATTTATGAAATTTAAAATTAAATATTTTAAAACACTCCCCACCCTTATCCCATAATAACCCAACATCCTGCTCCTAAAATGTAAAAAATAAAAAATAAATGTTACAAAATTTTTGAGAATTTTTTTTAATTTATAATTTAATTTACATATTTAAGAAATTTAAAGAAACATTTTTTAAAACACTCCCCACCCTTATCCCCTAATAACCCAACATTCCGCTCCTAAAAGTTAAAATACATTCTTTAAATTTATTGTTAAATTTTATTTCTTATAAATTTCAATTATTTTAACAAAATGTACATATTTTTTAAATGTAAAACTAATTATTTTAAAACACTCCCCACCCTTATCCCCTAATAACCCAACATCCCGTCCCTAAAAAATTAACATAAAATACACAATTTTAACATTAATTACATTTCAAATATTTCTAAATAAGAAAAAAATGAGCAATATTAAGAAATTTTTTATATTTATATTATTAACATTATATTTTATTTTCGATATTTTTTACATTCTATATATGTTACGATATTTTTAACAACACTAACAAATCGATATTAACATTACACAATATTTTTGATTCGATATTATTTACTTCACTATTTACTTAGGTAAAACTAAAACGATATTTTTATCATCAATATAATTACATTCAATATTTCACTGCACTCGATATTTTTTACTCGATATTATGCCCATTCGATATTTTGTAGTCGATATTATGCCCAGTTACCGGTACACGTATCCTGTGGGAAGACTGCGGGATCTGTTGCAGGAAGCCCTCCTTCTCCAGCCATGGTAGATCGTCCGTCTGACTATGAGGTAGAATCTGTTCTTGACTGTGGGGAAAGAAATGGTTAGCTAAATCTCTTGCTTCCTGGAAGGGATATGATATTTCCAGAACACTCATGGGAGCCTGCTTCCTTTTTTACATGCCCCTAGGTGGATTACATAGTTTCATACTAGACAGCTGAATTCACCAAGCCCTTAAATGATCTCTAGGGGGTCACGGGCAATTCTTCCAGCAGGTTGAGTTTATGGGGTACTGACACAAATTTGAGGCAGCAACTGGCTGCCATCCTGGGGGGATCACACACGCCTTGGTGGGAAAACACAGACTGCTTGAGGGGAAGAAAGGACAGACTAAGGGGCACATTAGCCCGCCACCCTAGCGGAACTCGGGACCGCCCGCCTGAAGGGCGGGGGTCCCGACATTGCCATTAGGATGCGCCCGCCACAGTGGCGGCGCATTCCTCAATTTAACATTGTGGCGGGCGGTGCTCACCGCTCCGCCCGCCACAATGTTAAAAACAGAAGCACGCAATTGCATATTCGAAGCGGCAGGCACCGCGCGGTGCCTGCCTCTTTGAGTATGCAAAGGCAGGGGGGTACCACAGGTACCCCCTGTGTGCCACCCCCCTTTGGCCTTCACTTTGGGGGCCCACAGGGGGCCCCCAGAGTGAACACAGCATGCCTTTCCGTGGCGGCATTGCCGCCACGGAAAGGCATAGACAAATGCCTATTCTAATATGGCTGGCGGTGTCTGATAGACACCGGCACCATGTTCTCCCTTTTCCGCCCCGGCCGCTATGCGACCGGGGCGGAAAACAGGCGGGCGGTCTTTCTCACCGCTGCGGTCCCCTCCGCCATCGTAATATGGCGGGGGGGAATGCAGGGAAGGATGGCGGGCGGATTGCCTCCGCCAGGGTGGCGGTGGCCACCGCTACCCTGGCGGAGGCAATCCGCCCGCCATCCTAATGGGCCCCTAAATATCCCAAAGAATCTTAAATGTAACAGGAAAATTGACTTTAGCCTGACTGGAAGCAGTGGAAAAGCAGGTAATCGAAGTAAAACTCAAATACACTGCTAACCTCTGTATGGGGTCACTTCTGGGCTGACCAGTCTTTTCCATGGCATTTTAGACAGCAGGAGTATTTATGCATGAGTAGTGTACAGAAGGTGCCTGACAACTAAGGTGCCTGACAACTTCCGCTGTATGGCTTTCAGATTCTGCAATTTCAGCTCCGCATGATGATCCCCTCACCTTTCTTGTTTTTCTTCTTTCCAGGTTCCCTCATGTTAGTATGGTTAGGCAAGGTTTTGATATTTTGATTTTCTCTAATGCTTTCCTTAGGGAATACTATCTCCCTGGGTTATCCATGCCTGTATCCTTTGTATGTGGGATTTATTGCACCGCAATCCACCAAGGAATCGGGAAACACAACCTGCATGCTAAATTGTAGGTTTGGGTACTCCTGTGTATTTGCTCAAGTGCTGTTTGTATGTTTCTCTGGAACCAAGATCCACATCCTCGCCGAGTTCTCCGGCTTCCTTGCTGATCCAAAAAAGCAAATGAGTGGCACATCATGTCTCTCTATTTCTCTCGCTCTCTTTCCTCTTTTGCCCTCATCCCCTCTGACTGGTGTGTGTGCCTTCTACCTATGTGACTCCTTGTCTGAGTGTTTAGTGATTACATCGATCCGAAGCTTTGCGATTTGGACTCTGGGTTTAGCTGTTGCACATTTTAAGAGCAGCTCGGAGCTAATCGTATGCAGTGTGCTAATGACAAGAAGTCACCTGCTAACCCTAGTGACAGCTGGTGTATTCGGCGATGTCTCTGATTGTGTCACGTGATGTAGCCTGTGATATAGTCGGAGCAAAGCAAGGTCTGACACCTGCACTATCCGGACTATTTCAAGAAGTCCAGTATTTTTCAGATTTTACGTTGTAACATCAATGTACATTCAATTCACCAAGCCCTTGCCTGGCCTGGAGACAGGCGCATGTTCAGAAGCATATAAAAGCAAAGTCTTTCATTTCCTTTCAGTCAGTTACAAATTACCAAAACTAATTCAAAGAATATGTCCTGGCCTAGGAGTGAGTCACCGTGCATTTCACAGCGTGGTGCCAGTGTGCAGCTAATAGGAGTCTCTAATGGAACCTCTTCCCAGGCCGGAACCCGCTGATCTGGAAATGCCAGTCCTGGGCTGCGAGGTAGCAGGCTTCATCATGCCAGCCTCCTACGGGTACCCACTCAAGATTCTCACCCACACTGATGGGGGAGGCTGGAAGTGGCTATGTGCCCAGTGCTCTGGTGCTCTCAATCTCTTTACCGCCTCTTCGATTTCCATCTCTTCATTTTATGATTTGGCCTTTCCTTTTATTATTGAGCTGCCTCGGTTTCATTACTGTACTGTGTTTTTGGCCTGCACATTAACAAAATATGCATGGCAGTATGACATGATATGGCACTTAAAAGTATTGCTTTGTTATTAAATGGTCATAGCAGATTGACCCATGATGGAAATGGATTAAGATCTGATTTTTATTGTATTGATTTTATAGCATTGATGTTGTGTACCGTTGCATCGCATTAGTTACATTGGGAGTCATTACATCATGGTCATTACATCGATAGACTTACCTCGCAGGTAACTAGTCTACACTAAAATTAACTATTTTTCTATATGGGACCTGTTAACAAAGGTAAACTTACATATGGGTAAATCTACATGTGTAAATGTACTCCTACACATTGTAGTGACTATGGCACTTTTTGCTAATTACTATTTATGAGTGTAATGCTACCACAAAGTGTACACTTACATGTCCACCCCCTCAGTGTAGGCAGTGGAGTCTGCATAAAAGTACAGGACTACCATATTGTATTTTACACTCCACACTCTTGGTGGAGACATCAACAACCAAGGCGGAGACCTTCCCAATTGAAGAAGAGACCTCTGCTAGCACAAGTGAGACCTGCACATGGAAGGTAATAGTAGAATTATACACAGCTGAACCAAATCATGCACCCCCATACCCTTCTAACAACATAAACACTACTCACACTATAGGATTTGCTTTTTTGCCGCCACATTCTCCATGAAGGATGTAGACTCCACTTTTCAAGATGAAAAGAAAGTTCAATGAGGAGGAGACAGCTCTTGTAGTTAATGTTTTGAAAACAAAATTACAAAATCTACATGTGATACCCCTATTCACCCTAAGTGGAATGCAGAAGGCAGCCTTAGGGCAGGAGGTGATAAACTCAGTGCTTTAAGGGATGAAACATACACTGTGGGGAATATTTAAAAATGGCAGGATGAGAAGAGGTGGCTGAAGGAGATGTTCTCCAGGATTCAGCGGACACACATTTTTCTGGAGGGCAACTTGGACCTTGCCACCACCTCACCCACCATTGAGGACACTGTCCTCTCCACAATTCACCGCCACCTGCTGTTTGAGCTGCTTCTTTGTGGCAATACTACTCTCTCATACACACCAAAAGCAAACCAACAATCACGCACCCATATCTGTCCTTCAGCCATATGTATATTGCTAGGCACATATCACATACAATCACCTCAAAACACGCCTGTAACTCACAGTCTAGTAATACATACATGTTTTTATTTTATTTATATCTTTTATTTCACCTTTTTTCATATAGCCACTCTTTTGAGTACATTGGTTGTTTTCAACTGGGCAGAAGTCATTGCAAGTGCAACAACTCACTGAGCAGCTCTTGTAACTTAACCTAACTTTACACACAGGTATGTCCATATGCTAAAAATCTCACTATCACACTATAGGAGATTTCTAACATTAAGTTTCCTTAACCCTAAAACTATATTTTACAATATGTTTGGAATGGCTTATAATTGTAATCCAATCTGATATAGACTTTGTATTGTTACACTGTTGTATAATTATATATTGATTTGTCCTTTTAAAGCCTATATGTTGTCCCATTCACTACCTACCACAACATTGACTTCTTCAAGGCTTTCAATCATACCTCACTACTGTTACCAAAAGCTCTCATCGATTTGTATTGTCACGTTTACGACTAGGAATTGTGCACCACCTAGTGGCATTCCCATTAATTAAGAAACCTGGAACATGCTTATGCCCCTGTGACGGTATATCCAAGCAGAGTAGCTGTCATTTTATACTGTTTTGCAAATTTTATATTTTTTATAGGAAGTTTTATCTGAAACCCATCTTTTTAAAATAAAACATATGCAGTACCAAGACAGCGATGCAACTGATGTTTAATTTAGAGAGCCCAGATATTTGCTTCTATGTGGCTACATATATTTTAAAATGTATTTTTGCACGGAAACTAATAACTGTATGATCTCAACACACGGCCCTGACTTATATGCACTTTATTATTGCTAGTTTGCACATGCATTATTAGATGATGTATCAACATGCACTTTAACTCTGCCAATTTGCACATGTGCTGGAAAATTAGAATTTCATACTGCATTATATAACAGAATTAACTAAATGTATATTATTACTGCTAGTTTGCACATGTATTATAAGGTGAATGTACTAATATGCACTTTAACATGCTAATTTGCTTTAGAATGACTATTTTATATAATATTGCTAGCATTTGAAATAGAGTCTGATGTAATTTAATGATGTACATGTTATATTACTTTGGAACGTTGCTATATGGTTGTTTTCATACATACTGAATAAAGCACTATTGAATTGAATTGAATTGACTTCTTCTCCTACCACAGCACCAAATCCCACACTGGCACCACACAGCACACACATGATAGTAGAGACAAAAATCTTTTTTTAATTTATTTATTGAGAAAATAAACCATCCGGCATCAGCAAATCAGTACAGATACATCAATATCTCAGCACAGTACGATCTTGGATAAAAACAATACAATGTGATCAGAGCATTCCCCACGTTGAAAAATAATGAAAGCGAAAAGGATTATACATGAAGTAAACATTAATTCCAGAATCATAAAGAATGTAGCGACAGCAGATATCTGTGCCAAAACTCCTTGCAGCGCGTGAAGTGGAATACGTTTCCCAATAAACAAGCATTGAGAACCTAACTCTAGTAACAAACCCCCTCCCCCCCGCCCCCGGGTCTTAGACATAGAAATTTTATCGACTGCCATACGTCACTTCACCTGACTACTCTGGGTTTCAGGAGACTACTCTACATGCAGCATGGGAGTGTCTAACTGCTGCATTACGACTGCAGCATCAGCTTGGTGTAACGGAGTTCTCTGAGACCCCTGCGTCCCAGCAGCCTCCCCCAGGGGAACCTCGGATATCAAGATGTACCAGGCTCTAGCATCGTTTTCTAACTTTTCATCTCTCCTGACCCTCTTCATTCGGACTAATTCCGCAGTTGGCGATTCCCATAAATCCTTGGCCCAAGTTTCCATCCTGGGGGGCTGGAAGCTCATCCACTAAATCGCTATCCTCCTATTGGCTAGCACTAGTCCCAACAGGAGAAATATACGAGTAAGTTTCTTCCCCTTGCGGCAGGGGAGAAGACCCAATAGTATCTCCTTAATAGACTGAGGCAGTGTCCATCCCGTGACCTGTTGCAAACGTTCCAGAATAGAGTTCCAAACAACTTGCAGCCGTGGTTAGTCCCATAGCATATGCAAGAAGGGGGCATCATCATAACCACAACGGGGGCAACCAGAAGAACGATCAGAATATATTTTATGAAGCACTCGCTGGGTTAGGTAGGTTTGATGAATGACATTAAATTGAATGAGCTTAAATCTAGTATTGGAACAGATTTGTTTAACCCCTTTGTGTACTCTCTTCCATTCGCGATCCGTGAGGGGCACCTCTAACACAGCATCCCACCTGGCCTGGATCCGAAGCCGGATTGCAGTAAGATCTGCCCTTAAAGCCAGATAGATATGAGAGATCAGTCTGCGGCCCCCAGCTAGAGTCACCAGGGCCTGAAGGGTGGCGGCCACCGGCGGCTCCTCCGGAAACATCGGACAAATCCCTCGTGCCACCGCGGAAAGTTTCGCATATTGAAGATATTGACCTCTGCCCAGGTCAAATGCAGACTCTGCCTCGTCCCTGGTTAGAAAGTGCTGATTCAAATATAGGTCGCCCATCTTATTACAACCTCGCTCCACCCATCTGGAGATGGCCATGACTTGGCCAATATGTCCAAATGGGGCAACTGCCCACAACGGGGCCTCTGGGGCATAGGGCATCCTACATATCGCCACCTTAACTGCGTATTCCCAGACGAAGGCCACATGTCTCACAATACACGGTAGTTGCTTGGGCACGCATGAACCCAACATTAGGAGGCTCGGGAGAGGAATATCGTGGTGAGTACCACCCAATAACTGTTTTTCCCAATTATCAGTCTTGTCAAACCTGATACACCTGATAAACTTGAACAGCACCAACGCCAACCAACCACGCACTCAACCTAAGATTCATCCTCGACTCCACCCTCTCCATGTCCAAACAGGTCAACGCCGTATCCTCCTCCTGCTACAACACCCTCCGCACACTCCGCAGAATCTACAAATGGATCCCGACCGAGACAAGAAGAACGGTAACACAGGCCCTCGTAAGCAGCAGGCTGGACTATGGCAATGCACTCTACGCCGGAATCCCAGCCAAACACCTGCGTCGTCTCCAGTGCATCCAAAACGCCTCCGCCCGACTGATCGTCAACGTACCCCGCTGCTGCCACATCACCCCCCACCTGCGAGACCTCCACTGGCTCCCCGTCGAAAAGAGGATCACCTTCAAACTCCTCACCCACGCACACAAAGCACTCCACAACGCTGGACCAGCCTACCTGAACAGCAGACTCAGCTTCCACACACCCTCCCGCCAGCTCCGCTCCGCCAGCCTCGCCCTCGCCACCGTTCCCCGCATCCAGTGGACTACCTCCGGCGGCAGATCCTTCTCCCACCTCGCCGCCAAAACCTAGAACACCCTACCTACCCACCTACGCCAGACTGAGGACCTACTCGCCTTCAGAAAACACCTCAAGACCTGGCTTTTCGAGCAGTAACGGCACCCCCCCCCCAGCGCCTTGAGACCCTCACGGGTAAGTAGCGCGCTATACAAGTCCTTTGATTGATTGAACCAGTATACTGCGTGTTGTAGCTGCGCCACCATATTGTAGAAATATAATCGTATCACCTCTGGTCCCCCTGTTTCCCAGGTTCTCTGTAATGTCTGCAACCCCACTCTTTTCCGTTTGCTGCCCCATAAGAGGTAAACCAACAGGCGGTCCAGTTGAATAAAGTACTCCCGCGATATCTGACAGAGCGAGTTCTGCATGACATATACGCACCTTTGGGAGTACCGCCATTTTTATCAGAGCGATACGTCCCATTAGTGATAGGGGCAAGGTATTCCAGAACTCCACCGGTTTGCAGACACCCTCTATACATCGTCCCATATTGTGTGTTAAATAAGCCTCCTGTGCATGTATCAACTGGACCCCCAGGTAACGAACCAAATCAGTGACCCAGTTCATCCCCATAATGATATGATATGATAGGGATTTTATAAAGCGCAGGCTACACTCCATGGAGCATGTTTGCGCTATGGAAGAGATTCAAGATATTCCAGGTGAATAAGGTGGGGAAAGGGGGGAGGACCTAGACTAGGTTTTTACCCTGTTCTTCAGGCAGAGTAAAAATCCAGGTCTTGAGGGCTTTTCTGAAAGTTGCTTCTGTGGGGATTTGACGGAGATGAAGGAGGAGGGAGTTCCAGGCTTTGGACCCTAGTACCGCAAGGGATTTTCCTCCTTTAGTCTTGAGTCTGAATTTGGGAATAGTGAGAAGATAGGACCCTTGAGATCGGAGGCATCGTGTAGGGCTGTAGTGTTTGAACATTTTTAGTATGTAGTTGGGTCCCTTTCCATTGAAAGCCCTGAAGGTGATCAGTAGGATTTTAAAGAGGATCCTTTTGTAGATGGGCAGCCAGTGTAGGGTGTTCATTGCTGCTGTGGCCGAGGTTCTCTTTTTCCATCCTAACACTAATCTTGCTGCAGCGTACTGTACCATCTGTAATTTGTGGCAGACTTCTCTATTGGTCCCTGCGTATAGACTATTACAGTAGTCGATGCGGGAGGTGATGAGGGCTATTGTGACCGTTTTCCTTGCGGAGATGGGGATTAGGTCGAAAAATTTCCTGAGCTCTTTTATTAGTCCGAAACAGGTCCCTGCTACGGCTGTGGCTTGTTGTTTAAAACTCAGGGAGGGATCAAATTTGATCCCAAGGTTGCGGACTGAGGAGGCAATACTTGGTGGGGCAATGGCGTCCTCTGGCCACCAAGATGTGGGGTTAAAGGTATTTCCTTTGCCGAAGGGTAAAATTTCCGTTTTCCCAGTATTGCACTTGAGAAGGTTTAAGTATATCCATTTGAATGTGGCCGTAAGGCAGTTTTGCAGCTTTGTTTCGGCTTCACAGGTGTCATTCTCCATAACTAGAATGAGCTGTGTATCATCTGCGTATGCAATGGTATCTATCCCAAAAGATGAAATAAGGGTGATTAGTGGGGCCATATATACATTGAAGAGTGTTGGGCTCAAACATGAGCCCTGGGGGACTCCTGAGCCCACTAACTTTTCTTCCGACCTGTATTGTCCTAAGACCACCACTTGTCTCCTATTTGCAAGGAAGCTTTTTATCCAGCTCAGTACAGTTCCGGCAATTCCTGCCGCGGCTAGACGGTCCAACATAATGGTATGGGACACCGTGTCAAACGCCGCAGACAGATCTAATAGAACCAGTACTGCTTTCTTTCCCTGATCTAATGCTGCACGAAGGGTTTCAGAGGAGAAAATCAGGGCCGATTCGGTCGAATGTTGGGGTCTGAAGCCTGCTTGATTGGGATGCCAGATGTTGTTGGCTTCCAAAAAAGCGGTAAGTTGTTTATTAACAGCCTTCTCTGTAAGTTTGCAGAAGGCTGGAAGTAGGGAGATGGGACGGAGATTTGTAAGGGTAGTGGGGTCTGGTAGTGATTTTTTTTGCAAAGGTTTAACTGCTGCGAGTTTCCATTCATCGGGGACTAGACCATGGTTAAGTACCACTCACATACCAAAAGGATTCCTCTGCTGCTGCTGAAAGAAGGACGACTTCCAGCAAATCGAGCCCAACTGCGTTCAGACTCCTCGGAGGTCGCGCTGCTGGTGGGAGCTCTTCCGTGGTCGACGGAGTGCCTTCCAGCTCCCAGCGTGCGCTTGACCCCACTTCCATCGGCTGCTTGCACCGGGGGACTGCGAGGACCAGAAGCCTTTGCTTCTTCCACCTGGTGCCTCTTCCCCCGGCGGTAACGCCCTCCACCTGCTGCTGCCTATTTACTTTTCGTGACACCCGCTTCGCGGGTGCCACTCACATACCAAAAGGATTCCTCTGCTGCTGCTGAAAGAAAGACGACTTCCAGCAAATCGAGCCCAACTGCGTTCAGACTCCTCGGAGGTCGCGCTGCTGGTGGGAGCTCTTCCGTGGTCGACGGAGTGCCTTCCAGCTCCCAGCGTGCGCTTGACCCCACTTCCATCGGCTGCCTGCACCGGGGGACTGCGAGGACCAGAAGCCTTTGCTTCTTCCACCTGGTGCCTCTTCCCCCGGCGGTAACGCCCTCCACCTGCTGCTGCCTATTTACTTTTCGTGACACCCGCTTCGCGGGTGCCACTCACATACCAAAAGGATTCCTCTGCTGCTGCTGAAAGAAGGACGACTTCCAGCAAATCGAGCCCAACTGCGTTCAGACTCCTCGGAGGTCGCGCTGCTGGTGGGAGCTCTTCCGTGGTCGACGGAGTGCCTTCCAGCTCCCAGCGTGCGCTTGACCCCACTTCCATCGGCTGCCTGCACCGGGGGACTGCGAGGACCAGAAGCCTTTGCTTCTTCCACCTGGTGCCTCTTCCCCCGGCGGTAACGCCCTCCACCTGCTGCTGCCTATTTACTTTTCGTGACACCCGCTTCGCGGGTGCCACTCACATACCAAAAGGATTCCTCTGCTGCTGCTGAAAGAAGGACGACTTCCAGCAAATCGAGCCCAACTGCGTTCAGACTCCTCGGAGGTCGCGCTGCTGGTGGGAGCTCTTCCGTGGTCGACGGAGTGCCTTCCAGCTCCCAGCGTGCACTTGACCCCACTTCCATCGGCTGCCTGCACCGGGGGACTGCGAGGACCAGAAGCCTTTGCTTCTTCCACCTGGTGCCTCTTCCCCCGGCGGTAACGCCCTCCACCTGCTGCTGCCTATTTACTTTTCGTGACACCCGCTTCGCGGGTGCCACTCACATACCAAAAGGATTCCTCTGCTGCTGCTGAAAGAAGGACGACTTCCAGCAAATCGAGCCCAACTGCGTTCAGACTCCTCGGAGGTCGCGCTGCTGGTGGGAGCTCTTCCGTGGTCGACGGAGTGCCTTCCAGCTCCCAGCGTGCGCTTGACCCCACTTCCATCGGCTGCCTGCACCGGGGGACTGCGAGGACCAGAAGCCTTTGCTTCTTCCACCTGGTGCCTCTTCCCCCGGCGGTAACGCCCCTTTAACCTTCCCTCAAAGCAAACCGCATCACACGCAACGCGGGACGCGCGCGAGGAGAAGCGCGAGGCGAAGCCCGGGCCAAGGGCGGGCCCGTTTCAGCCCGTTCCAGACTGTGAGAGACTGGACTGGGCCACGGTATTTGTGTTTTATTTTATTATCCTTAGACTTGTCCTGATAATAACTGTGGGGACTTACACCCACATCTTCAGTCATCAGGGAGACCTGTCTGTGTTTGCCCTATCACTATTGCATAGCGTCCGACCATGACTCGAGTTACTAGAAGTAAAAAGACAGACAAAACCACTGACATAACCGGACCCATTGACTTATTCCTGAACAAAGCCAATGCTGTTATCGATAATACCATACAATTGATAGATCGTCGGGTGTCACACGAACTGGAGATGGCTAGAAAAAGATCGTCATTGGGCCCCTTGGCTCTAGCACAAACCCCAAGTTGCAAGGGTCCAATCACTCCCTTGTTGAATCAAGCAAGTGCACTAGTTCACACAGTTCCAAATACTGTGGACCTGTCAGCAACACAATTGTCATTAGGATCTGATTCTGTGGAGGACTTGGAAAAAACCCCGGATTTGCAACTCCTACACAGTCAAGACATGGCATTAGAATCTAACTCCATGGGTGAAAGGGAGGGGGCCATACTTAAGAGGTCAAGTAAGGGGTTGATTTTACAGGAGAACACACCGGCTCCTCTTAACCGTGCAATCCCTTGTAACCTGAATAGGAACAGTAACAATATTGTAGTACTGCAAACTCCCCCACCCACACACAGAGCGATCCCTGACATGCCCCCACAGTTCACTGAGTCAAGGGGAAACCCAGACGCACTAGGCGCTGCAGGTGGTATACACAAACCATGCACCACATGTGTATCACTACACGATTTTCTTACAAACAGCATGGGGGAATTGTTAAAATATCACCTGAAACCCCTGGAAAAAAGTATAAGAATAATCGAAAAACAACTTGCAAAATTAAATACCCCTGCATTTACTCAGAAGTCACTGGGCACCCTAGTTACGGGGGAGGGGAAATCCAAAGAGCCAAGCAAACCGGCTAAACCGGCTCAACCGCTTACCTTACCAGCGGCGTGCCCAAAGCCGGCCAAACAGGCCCAAGCGCTTACCACACCAGCGGCGTGCCCAAAGCCCCGTGTTCAAGACAAAGTAGCAAACACCCAGACTAATAAAAGTGTCAAATCAAATTCACAAAATACCCCTAAACCCCTAACTGTAGAAGGGAAGGGCCAATCCGATAACACTAGTGATAATGTGCAACCCACCCCAGCCCTTGTGGCGTTAAATACTCAGTTAGCTAACCTAAAGGAGACTGCACATACATCACAAAAAAAACAGCCACCCCAATCTCAGGGAAAACAGAGGACGGGCATTAGATTCAGGCGGCCGTTTCACCTGCCACCTGAGGCCACCCCGTACACTGTCGTCCTAACAGGGGTGTCAGAACTGCCAGATGGCTCGGATGAGCCCCCGTGGTCACTGAGGAACAAAGTTCTGCAATGGTTAAGTCAAAATAGACCCATACAGCCATCGCATCTTAGCAGAATAAATTCAGTGAGAAGAGTGTACTGGATTGGAGACACGAAAAAAAGCCTACAGGGTGACTGTGTTATAGTCAATTGTGACGATCCTGCCATGGTTGACTATATTTCTTCCTGGCCGGCGCTTGAAAAAAGGGGGGGGGGTGGACGTACAGCGTCTTTCCTTCTTCTATCCACCTTTAAATACTCCCAATTATGGTGACACAACCGGTTGGGACGAAGACCAAGATTGGCCATGGACGCAAGTGGGGTATACCAATAGAAGTAGAAACAGGAATAGCAATAATCACTGGAACAGAGGTTGGGATTCTCGCCCCTGGTATTATAGTAGAGGAAACCCAAATCACGATTATTGGAGGGGGGCTCCCACAAGGAACAGATACGACTGTTTAGATATGGTCAATTGACCAATAAAGGCCACTACAGGGGTATCAGTAATCTTAGTTCCCCAAATTAAGATCCATGATGTCCCTTCCCAGGTAGAAAGCTCTAATCTCGTGATGATAGAGACCACTTTAGATCATGATACGGGTGGTGTAATATTGTCAGGCCAGCATCTAACAGATAAATCCAGTAAGCCACTGAAGGAGAACGGATCTGAGTCCACAACCGTAACCTTCTCTATGCTTTCACATCTGAGCACAGTAGATAAGTTAAAGAGTCAAATTCACAATGAGATCGGAGCCCTGCCCGTGGGCATGGCCCCACCAAATAGCCAGGAAGTACCGAGTCCAACCAATGAGGGGAAATGTTCATTAAAAATAACATCATGGAATATTGCTGGGCTGGCAAAAAAAATGCGGGACCAGTTATTTCTAACTTTTATGGAAAGGCAGGATATAATCTGCCTACAGGAGTGCTGGGACCCAGTTGAGACCCACATTGAGGGTTTTAGCACTTTCTATGTTCCCTCGATCCAGGGCAATCGAGGCAGAGGCTCTGGGGGACTGTGTATTTTTACTTCAAACCTCTGTAATATAGAACAGAGTATGTATGAGGCAAGCGGACCAAAAGCAGGCGTAGGGAGCTTACTACAAGGCCTGTTTTTTAAATCGAACGGGCGCTCCTTTTTCCTGATCAACCTCTATAATAACGCGCCAAAAGTTGAGGTTAAAACCTTAATAGCGGAGTTGGACTCTCTGTTAAAGAAAGGTGGGCAGGCGGCAGACTGCTTACTCATAGCAGGGGATTTTAATTGCCACTTATGCCCCTATAGTCAAACTAAAAACTGTGGCATTTTTGACCTAAAAGGGGATCCGACTACGCACTTTGAACACTCCATAGGGGGCGACCTGTTAAATCAACTCATGCACGAGTGGGATTTTGCTTTTGCAAATGAACTCTGTCAGCCACCTGTAGCGTTCCATACAACTTTTTTTGGCCATGGGGCAGGCACTGTAATTGACTTTATTTTAGTCTCCAATAGGAATCAAGGCTGGGTGGGGGGTTTTGATACGGAGGATCTAGCAATAAGCGATCATTTCCCTATCAGTACCTCCCTCAGTCTAGGGAAATCGGGGTCCCAAAAAACAAGCTCTATGAACATACTTCATGGTCATTCAGTCGCGCTGGCCAGAACAAATGGCTACGCCATTAAATGGGCAAAAATTGAACCTACAAACTTCCTAAAAGATCTGGTACGGAAAGAGTCTAGACAATTTGACACCTGCTTGGAACCAAGTACCAACCCCGAGCTAATAATACAGGCGTATGAAGGGATCAAAGCTACAATAAACGCCAAGTTAACTAAAAAATTAAAGCTAGGGGATGACACAAGATTACATGGCTGGTTCAACCGAGCCTGTACTAAGGCACACAAAGTCCTCTTACAGGCTTTAAAGATCGTACCTAGGGATAGTGGTCGGGTTAAGGAAGCGAGACAGGCCTATAAGCAGACCCTCCGACTTAGACAGAAAGAACTTAAAAACGCAGCTTGGGAAGCCCTGATAAAGGCAAGTGCTCTAAGGGACAATACTTCGTTCTGGAAAGAAATTAACGCCCCCTTCTTTCTGGACAGGAAGGCAGACACCATAGAAATAGGCATACCAGAAAATGTCTGGGTTAATTACTTTACCTCCCTTTATAAGAAAGATTCACTTGCTCCGATCCCACAAAATGAGACGGATGCGGGGCAAGGGGTTCTTTCACCTCTTCAGGAAAACTTCCCACTAAAAGTACTGTTTTCCCCTGCAGACGTGGAACAAGCTATCTGCCAGAGCGCTAGTTTAAAGGCCCCTGGACCTGATGGAGTTCCTATTGATTTGTTTAAAGGGAACGTAGATCTTTGGGCCCCCTTATTAGCAAATGTACTGAATGCTTACACTAAACTAGGCTTTCCCAACACATGGAATGAAGCAATAGTTATCCCAATATTTAAAAAAGGGGACAGACAAGACCCAAAATGTTATCGCCCCATCTCCCTGCTAGATAACCTAATGAAAATAGCAGGCAGGGTGTTGTTAACCAAACTTCAAACCTGGTCTAAGAGCAATGGAATACTTTCAAAATTCCAATATGGTTTTAAGTCTGGTTTGGGAACCATAGAGCAGGGTCTTAACCTGTCCCTCATAATGAATAAATATATTGGAACAAAAAAAGGGAATCTGTTTTTAACATTCGTCGATTTAACCTCGGCGTTTGATTGTTTGGATCATGGTACGCTGTGGAAAACCCTGAACACAATGGGGATAGATAAAAGCATCTTAAGTTTCATCCAGGAGTTGTACAGAGACGCAGGCGCCACGGTGAGATTTGGCAAAAATGGCGAGCAAACCAGAAAATTTCCCATAGCAAAGGGTGTTCGCCAGGGCTGCATACTTGCGCCATTTCTATTCAACCTGTACATCAACGAGGTAGCAGCTTCTTTGTCTGATCTGGAGGTGGACTACCCCAAGATAAACGGTCTCGCAGTCCCACTATTGTTATACGCTGATGATGCGGTGATCATGGCCCGTACACAGCGGGGACTCCAAAAGGCATTAACGGGCTTTGCAACCTTTATGAGCTCTAGAGGCCTAAAAATAAACGTGGGGAAAACTTTCACGATGTCATGTACCACCAGTAAAAAAGTCCCTGATTGCAAAACCTTTGTTAATGATTCAAAGATAGCTATGTCTAAAACGTTTTCCTACCTAGGCATTACCTTTAACAATAGGGGGACATGGTCCGCAGCAATCACCTCCCGGAACCTGGCCTTTGCCCGCTCAATAGGGGCGGTTAAGCAATTTGCTAAAAGACTCGGCGGGAAACCGGTAGACACACTACTCAAGATCTATGCAGCAAAATGCGTGTCTACAGCTGTATATGGGGCGGGGATATGGGGACTTGCAGATAGTTCCCAAATTCAGAGGGTGGAAAATGCTTTCCTGAGATATCTTTTAGGAGTCCCGCGTTCCACATCTACTACCATATGCCACAATGAACTTGACAGATCCCATATTAGTGATCTGATAAAGATAGCGCCAGTCATGCTGTGGTACAAGATTTGGACATGCGAGGACACGACCTTTAATAGGGAAGTAATTCATGACTGCTTGCAGCAAGCCAAGGGCTCTAAACAGCCATGGCTGGCCTACGTTAAAAAATTCCTGATCTCCATCGGCCAACCGGAATTTTTCTCAAACCCAACCTCATGTGCCCAAATGCCCAAAAAAGCACTAAAAGAGACATGTCTTGGTCTACTGGAGGAGAGGAGATATTATCTAGATGGGAATAAGTCTGCCATCGTAGCCCATCGCCAGATCCTCCACGAGCATGGCCTTCACCCCTATCTGGCGCCAAACTTTTCATGTTATCATAGAATGCTCTTAGCACGATTGAGGACGGATTCTTTTTTTAGGCTAATAACGTTCCCCGCTCCAAATGACTGGTCTGGGAATCTGATAAAATGCCCATGTGATGGAGTAGCAACTCAGTCTAACATACACTGTATTCTCTTCTGCCAGTACTATCAGTGGGGAAGGAAAAAACATCTGCTGCCACTATTAAAGCTGTGGGGCCTGAGAAGTTGTAAATCTGCTCTCCATAGATTGTATTTACTCCAAGATGAGCTTACTATTGTAGTGGTGATAAAATTCCTGTCGTTCATCATAAAATGTAGAGGAACCATGAGAAATGATTAGAAGGCTGAGGGTTTGTTGAGTATTATTCTGTGCCTAATAACACCACATAATACATAAATATGCTATATTTACCTCAACCGTACCATTAACCCAATGAAATTATTTTCTTACTAATTGTATTTTATAAAAAAAGTTTTTATGGCTTGTTAGATTAGATTAATTGATTCATATATGTAACAAAGTGTATTTGTTGCAGTGATTTTGTTTTAAATAACAAGTTTTAATGTTGTGTTTGGAATGTATCTTGCATTGTTCGCTTTTATGGTGTTTTGACAAATACCGAATAAAGTTATTTTTGAATTTGAATTTGAATTAATGATATTGTTAATGAATGGGTTGGCAGTCTCTATAAGTGTGTGAAGAACCAGCGGTGGGCATGGATCAAAAGGGGAGCCTGATTTAATTTTGAGGATTTCTCTCTGAGATTCCTCTTGACTGGCAGGCTGGAAAGAGGTCAGGGTAGGTGATTTTACGCTGGGAATGTTAGCCGTATTCTCCTCATAGTTGTGGGGTTGCGGAAAGTCTTTAGTCAACGTTAGGATTTTATTCTGAAAGAAATCTGCAATAGTATTGCAGAGGGTCTGAGAGGGGGGAATGTCTTTTTGCATGGTTTTGGGGTTGATAAAGGTGTTTACAATGTTGAAAATTTCTTTTTGTTTGTTATTGCTTTTATTAATAGCTTCGGTATAGCATTCTCTTTTGGCTGTCTTTATTAGAGCATGATATTGGCGACGGGCGATTTTATACATGTCTTTGTCAGGATCTGCATAATTAACCTGCCACCTCCGTTCGATCGCCCTAACCTTCTTTTGTTCCTCTTTTAGGGTGGGAGAGAACCAGGGGGCGGTGGATCTTTGTTTTCTCCTAGTTTTTAAGCATGGCGAGACAGACTCCTGGTCCTTTATGAGTTTGTTGATCTATTTCCCAAAGGCCTGGCTGTCTTTGTCAGGAACTCCTGACGGAGTCGGTCTGGATGTTGCTGCTCTTGACAGGAAGTTCGGTTGCCCGATCAGATCTTTCCAACAATGGGCAATTCATCCGCTGTCTTGTCCCCCAGGTTTCCCATAAGAAAGAGCGTAGACTTCCCCGGGTTAAGGCAAAGGCCCGATACAACACCAAAAGTAGTGAACTCCCAAAGGAGCACAGGGACTGCCTCCGTGGGATGATGGAGCTATACCAGTGTATCATTGGCATATATTGACACCAAATGCACTGTTGGACCCATCTAAACACCCCACTGAGCCATACTGTGTCGCAATGCAGTCGCCAATGGTTCCATTTCCAAGGCGAACATGTGCGGAAACAGGGGACAGCCCTGTCTAGTACCCCTCTGAAGTTCGCAACTGTCAGAAACTTGGTTGCGCTGACGGATCCGAGCTGTCGGTCCAGTGTAAGACGCTTCAACCAGTTAAAATAATCGTACCCCAATTCCATTTCAGCAAGCACTGCCAAGATATACCCCCATTCAACCGTATCAAATGACTGCTTGATATCTAGAAGACATAAGGCCCAACCACTATTGTGCAGATGCGGTGCATGCCAAATATGTGCAAGTCGTCTTAAATTATTGTACCGTCTTACCCCTTAAGAAAAGACGCGGAGCCAGGAATTTCCTAAAGCATGTCTTTATTCTCGTGCCTCTGCCTTCAATCTGCCTTACCCTGCCCATTTCCTGTTCTTTCCCCCGCCCCTTCCCGTCCTGCCTGCCCTGTCTCAACATAAGGTCAGGCAAGCACGATACAACACCTGCCCCTTTTGTACAAACAGTCTTACGGTCTCTTAGAGTTCTTCAATGAGATAGACTGGTCGTTTGATGTGTCTTCGTGGACGGCTGGGCTGTTCTGGTCTTGGTGTCCGGCGATCTCCGGCATCTTCATGACTAGCCGAGCTGAAACTATCTCGATCACTGTTCTCACTCTGACTCAGGGAGTCAGCACTGAAGTCATGAGTTTGGGTATCGCTACACCCGGTGGGTGTGCACCTTTTGAAATGCGATATGTTCCGAGTTATTCGTTTGTGGTCCGCTTCTGCCGTGACCATGGTCCCTTTCTGACTTGAATGTCCGCATGTATGCATGTCTCCTTTTGTCAGCGTAGGTTTTCATCTTTTGCTTCTTGTCATGATCTAGTTTGACCAACGTGGCATGGTCCGTGGTCACTGTTCAAGATGGTGAGATGTTGTTTAGGGCTGGTAGCCGGGTGCGAGGAACTCGTCCTAGCATTAGGGTGGCTGGGCACTGATTCGTGGTACTGAGGGGTGTGGTGCGATATGCCCGCAGTACTTCATTTAAGACTTGTTGTATGTTGCGATGAGCGAGTTCAGCCCCGTTGGATTGCCTTCTTGGCTTGGGGCCATAGCAGTGTTATCTTCCTGTGTTTGAAATTTAGATGCTTTGCAAATTCGGCAAACTCTTGGCCATTGAATGGTGGCCCATTGTCTGATTTTACTCCTAAGGGGATGCCCCAGGCTGCAAAGGCCTCGTCAAGAATGGGGATTACTGCCGTTGCTTTGGTGGAGGACACTTGGTGCGCGATGGGGAACCGCGAATATTCGTCCATGATGACGGCAATGTACTTGCCCGATTTTAGAGGGCCGAAGAAGTCAATGGCTACCTGTTACCATACCCCGACCCACTAATTGGCACGAGGTGCAGTCCTTGAGTGTGGTTTCCACCATCTGGTCCAGTAATGGGAACCAGACACGTTCCTTGAGTGCTTTCTTGGTGGCAACTATGCCTCCATGACCTTTGTGAGCCAGGTTGATGATTCCTTGTCGTAATTTCTGTGGGATTACTATCCTCCCCCCTCGCAGCATTAGACCATCAGTGCTGATCGATAGCTCCTCCTGAATGTGTTTGAATGCCACAAGTTTTTGCTTATTATGACTGTTGTTTCGAGAGGCGTCCTGTAGGTGTCTCCATGAGTTGGTCCGTATGCGATCCATGACATCTTGAAAGATGGGGTCTTGTAAGGATGCCTCTCGGATGGCCTCTAGTGGAACGGTCGGAGGACACGCGTTATCAATGACGAAGTGGATATACTCCTCCGCCAGGGAGCTCTTCTCCTTGGTGTGTGGACGAGGGTGCGGGGACATGTAGTCTGCTGGATTCTCCGACTTTCCAGGCTTGTGGATGATGGTGTAAACGTAATCTTGGAGGTGCAGTCCCCACCTCTCAATGCGCGGGGGCATTTTGGCTCTGGGATTTCCAAATATTGTGACGAGGGCTTGGTGGTCTGTAATGAGAGTTAAATGTTTCCCGTATACAAAGAGGTGAAAATGTTTGCAGGCCCATACAACAGCGAGACTCTCCTTCTCAGGCTGCACATATGCTCTCTCAGTGTCAGTGAGACTGCGGCTGGCATAGGCAACTATATGCTGTTGATCAGAGTCCTCATGGTATTGTGCGAGGATAGCGCCCAGTCCCACTGGGCTGGCATCAACAGTCACTTCAGTCTTTCGCCTGGTGTCAAAGTATGCGAGGTTGATGGCCGAACTTAAGGCCTTCTTGATTTTGTTGAATGCTGCTCACAGGTCGGTGTCCACAGGAATGGTTGGCCTTGACGGGTGAGTTCTCTGAGTGGGTAACTAATGGTGGCATAGTCTTTGATGTATCGTGCGCAATAACTTGCCATCCCTAGGAATGATCGGAGGTCACTGACGTCTTGTGGTTGTGGAGTATCTGCGAAGGCCAACACTTTTTCTGGGTCAGGTTTCATGCCGTCCTTGGAGAAAACATGACCATAACATTTTAGGGTTGATTTGTGGAATTCGCATTTGTCCAGATTCAGGGTAAGGTTGGCATTTAGCAGCGCGTGACAAACTCTGTCTAGGGCCGTGTCATGTTCAGTCTGATTGTTTCCAAATGTAAATGTACATGTATTTATATAGCGCAAATCACCGACCCGGTATCTAAACGCTTGCTTAGGGAACCCGTCCTGGTATTCCCCTGTGAGATAACCCCGGCAGGGTATCCACAAGGTGAAAGCCAGGCATCCTACCGCGAGGGGCCGTTGTGGAGATTAAGCAAGCTATTGCCCAGAGTCACAGAGTGTGAACCCGTGAATCGAGTAGGCACCGTAGTCCAAAGTCTGTGTACTATAGCATAATATTTTGTGACCCACAAAAAGTCCCAACAAAACATCGAAAAATCGAACAATGCAATCCCGTCCCCCCACCCCCAGGCAGCAGTGAAAAGTCACAAGCGCAATAAATGATCCATATAAGAAACAATACACATCGCCCCAAACCACCCTTTGAACAGAACACGGCCTTCACTCACCACCCGAAGTTTCACCGGGAACACAAGGCTGTATTTCAAGTTTAGATCCCGAAGTCGTCACTTGATTGCCACAAAGGTCTTCCTCTGCTCTTTAACTCATTGCGTGTAATCTGCATATACTGTCATGGAATGGCCTTCAAAGAAGAACCGTCGGCCCCTGCGGGAGAGTTGTAGCAAAAGGACCCAATCTCTGAAATTAAAGAACTTTGCAATGATAGCCCGAGGAGGTGCTCCAGGCCTCGGGCGGGCTGCAAGTGCTCAATGTGCTCTCTCCACATTAAAGAACTTTGATAACTGTGTAGGGGGCATCTCTCGAGTAATCCAGTCCTCCAAAAATAGGTCTACTGCGGTACCCTCCGCCTTTTCAGGAAAACCCACAAATGATAGGTTCCACCTGCGAGACCCGGTCATCAAGTTTAATTACCTGACATTTCAGCTCCACCACTGCGGCGGTAAGACGTTTAACCTGTTCCTTTAGTGCGTCTGTATCTTTTTCCGTGATCGTCACTCTGTTCGATACCTTTTGAAGGTCACAGCGCAGGAGGTTGACATCTATGGCCACGGCATCAATTTTCTTGATCATCTCTTCCCTGGTGGATTGGACAGCGCATAGGACATCCATCAGTGTCGGCACCTTTTCAGCACCTCCTTTCAGGGCAATCCTGTCCATTGATTGGTTCTAAGTAGTATCTTCAGGACCATGAAAAATCAGTTGAATATAGTTCAATATTTTAGGTGTTTTCGATTTTGCAGGCTTCTCTTTACTCATGGTACTCAGGGGGCTGGACAGGAACTCACCCTATGCAACACTGCTGCTGAAGGAACAACCAGAGTATCACCCCAGTACTGCCACAGACTCTTTTGAAACACGTACGTTCCTTTGCACTGCCCGGCTTTCTATGCTGGTATAATGTCAACTGGAGTACGGGCCGTGCGGAGCTGAACTTGGCCACTGCCCTCAGTCTATGCCTCAGATCTCCGCTCAGCAACACTCAACAGTCAGCTGAAAGACCGGGATGAAGGGCCTCATGAGGGACCTCTCTGTTTTCCCCCAACCAGGTTAGAGCTTCAAAACAATTTTGCAGGAACCGTTGACCTGCACCTCTTATCTTGCCGTGTGGTTCACGCAGCCCTGAAGGACACAAGGCGTGTGAAGGGGTCCATTTGGCATCAGATGCAGTTCATGTACAGTGTCCAGCTATAAGTGCAATCCAGAAATGCAACAGAAGGGCGGAAGAGCAACAAGCCACAGTGTCTCTAGTTTTCCCTCCAATTGGCAGCCAGGTCGCCTCTGCCGTAAGGTGACACCAGGGGAGCCCAAGCAGCTCGTGATAAAGCCGAACTGTCCTGTTGGCCCTGCATACATCAGAAGCCAAGTGGATCTTAAATTCACTGCGCCCGCCCAGGGCAGCCACCCATCAAAGGGAAACCGGCGAAGCCTACGCAGCACTCGCCTCCTACCGGGGGGGTCCAGCAAAGTGCCGACGCCACTCGTCCAGCATGGAAGAGACCCCCTCCTTTTGCAGAGATCGGGTCCAATGTCCCTTACAGCCGGCTCTGATCACCGGAAGTGATTGCGTTCCCAGCAGCTCTACCCAGGGACATAGAGCAGAAGCCTCCTCGGCTCAGGGTTCTAGGCCTCACCGCCAGCAGTCTCCCAGCAGTGCAGGACGGGTCGCGTGACAGACGCTGGAGCAGGGCCGTCACTGTGGAGCCCAGGGTGTGCTCGGCTCACCGTAGCAGGTCCTCAATCTGACTCCCAGGTGCATCCGGGATCTCGACACATCTCCGCAGGCCCGCTGCTCGATGATGATGCTGTCACGCAGTCCGTGGGTCCCAGGACTATAAGCTCCGCTGTCGTTAACCTGTCTCTGCAGTCACAATATCAGCTGCGCGGAGTCCTCTGCAGCACAGGGTAGAAATCATGATCGGCAGGAGGTCAGGATACGGCAGGATTATGAAGGATATCACCCAAAACACGTCTGGGCAGCCATGCTGTCAGGCCACGCCCCCCATGATAGCAGAGTCTAGTAAGAGAAATGTCTGCTCTTTGACTTTGGGTCTAACCTTTTTATTTTTTACTGACAGAGTAGCTGTATGTCTTTTATCACACATCAAAATTTACACCTTGGTCAATATATAATGCAATTTCTGACAAGATTATACTGTCTTATAAAATTAACCATAGACTAGGTAATGTTAGGAAAGCACTATAAGATATCTGTTGGCCTTTCTTAACTTGCAGGAGAATTGTCTGTGCGTGTCTTAAAGTGAGTATTTAAACTCTCTAAACTGTGGTGCATTTAAACAGTTTCAATGAGTATTCAAACCACCTATAGCTTCTTCTTGTATGGCGTATACCCTGATTAATGTTTCTCTCTCTTTCTCTCCAGTCAGCTTCTGTCATACAACAGCCCTTGATGTCCACCTTATGAACATCAAGAGCGATGACATTAGGGGACAGCCCCGTAGCAGCTATTAGGACTTTTACTATCTATTGATTATTTAAGTCTAGGAACCTCTGATCTTAACTTCTGCACCTCAACATTAGTCCTTTCAATAGAGTATTTATATAAATGTTTTATTATATACAATGCTAAAAGTATTTTGTGGTGCTGAATGCTTTCCTATCTTCTAAATATCTTTAATGTATCAGCATTTGTGATCATGATTATTTTTCTTTTATAGATTTAAAATACACATTTAACGTAATTATTTTTTCCATAAAAGCTGGATCGGGAGATGTCTTGGCAACACCAACTACAAGGACACAGACACAGCAACTGAACTCATTGGATTTATCCAGACATCAACATTTGTGGTGAACCAGCGGGTCTAAAGAAATGCAGTCTCATATGTTCAAACTCTACACCACAATACTCACCATTATTCAATAATTAACACTAGGCCCATTATCGACTGAAACTTGTATTTTGACCTACTGAATCGTATGGCCTAATTAATCAAATATAGCAAACACTTTAATTAAGTCACATAAATAGTCAATGGATTAACTAATGGTAACTCAAAGAAACGATCAAGACCAGCTTGTCATTTCAAATTCTATTTTATTAATTTTATTTCAAAGCAGAAGCATTACTCTTTATTAGCAAATTTTATTTCAGCAAATTAATTAATTATAGGCACAACAGACTAGCAAGTCCGAACCATCATCAGCATGAGTAAAAAGCTCAAACAGTTATTTATTTATTTATCCATAACCTATTTCCCTAACTTAGCTAAAGGAAAAACCCTGTAAGTAAAGAAAAGTCTCTAAGTCTTACGTGAAAGGGAAATCTGGCAGCCTCTCTGGAGCCCAGGAATGAACGAACGGTGCTCTTAGCAAGGGGGCAATTCTTATAGTATTTTCCTATCTAAAACTAACTAAAAGAATACAAATATTCGAGCAGAACAAGATTTCATTGGTCAACGAATGTCTTCTGATGCGTTCATCCGACTCTCGCATAGCCAGAGTCACGTTTTTTCAAAAGTGCCATTGTCCATTAGTTAATGTCACCAGCATGTTCCGAGGAAAGTTACATTTGACAAATACCAATATAACTTCCTTCGTCCGCTCACGCTTTTTCAGTTGCCGAAAGACAAGTGCGGCCTTGACCATGAAGCAATCTGAACCAAATGTCCTAAGCTTCCACACAGCCTTTGTTTGCAAGCCTTTCTCCAAGAATTAATGTAGAAAAAACATTTTCACATTCCAGCGTAGCTGTACAGGGCCCACTTTGGCTAAGCTTTTCGGACGTCCATTTTATAAGTAGGCCACAAGCCTTTTAGCGTGAGGGTGAGTCTAGTATGCAAGGAAACACAAGACAATAATTAATTCAAGAAATGATAATTATTCTGTTACCCACCCCCTCTACTAAAATTAACCCATTAGCTATGTTACCTAGTTTTGCATACAAACAAATAAACAAACACAGACACGTAAGATGACAATACGTAAACAGAAGCACATTTAAAAGAATGCACATGCTATTATTTTCAAAACGGCCGCAGTTAATAAATAACAAAACAAGAGACAAAGTAAATATATTTTTCGAAGGAAAATGACAAACATGACAAAAGCACAAATGATTAAACCCGCGTGTTGGTGATGGTGTATACTATTCTAGGTTGAGTCAGTAAACGTGCAAATCATGTGACACACATTAGTAAAAATAAAAATCATGAGAGTTTCATTTGTCACAAACTTTTCAGAAATAAATCTGAAAATCCGCTCCATCAACTCCCTCATCTGGTGATTTAAAAATCACCAAACAAAACCCAAAAATGTATACTAAATTTTACTTTTAGAAATGACATATAATGATTTCTCTCAGTATTAGTAAGTCTAAACTCCTGTCTCATCAATCTGTCTCTGTCTGGAATTATCATGTTGAGTCCTACGGAACTCATCCATTTCTATCTCCTTCTCCTGAGCTTTTCTGAGTTTATAAATTCTTTTCTTTTCCCTCACATGCTTCTTTCTTTTGTGAATCATGCAACTAATTTTTAACAAAAGTGTCACTATAACAATAACTATAACAGGATTGAGTACTTTGCCAATGATTGAACTGCCAATGTCAGCAAACCATTCCTTGATTGCCCTAAATCTTTTTGCCAAACGTTCAGAAAAACTGTCATCTTCCATAGGTTCTATTTCAGTATGAAATTCTGTAATATTCTTAATTAATGATTCAATATTCTGGCCTTTATCTGGGATATATGTACAGCAGTGCTGAACATGCAAAACCCCACAGACTCCTCCCTCTTTTGCTAAAAGGATATCTAAGGCAAGCCGGTTTTGCATAACCATGCTTCTGGTAGCAATGAGCTCTGTATTGACCAACTGGAAACCACCTGCAGTATCAGTGGACAATCTATCAACAATTGCAGAAACCGTTCTGATCTTTATTGCATTCAGGGTAATTCCCACCATAGGAATTATTGCACCAAAAATATCTCCCATGATTTCTGAAAAACTTTCTCTTTTCATCCTATTCAGGTGTTTGCCAATTTCGAATGATCCTTCTCCATTTCTGTCAACATGGAAAATTTTAGGAAAGACAAGACCAAGGTAACATGTGCCATACCAATGGTCAGGAAGACTAAAATATGCTTTATTTCCACAAACAAAATAAATCCCTGGGAAAATTGGGTCTTTGCCACCTTTAAATCCCCAACCCCCAATAATTCGATAAGTGTCTTCACATTGACTAGCACCAACAAAATAGTTATCATAGAGCGTATTATCTCTTCTGATACAAAGCTTTCCACTAACTGGTTCTTCTATATGAATGGCAGCAAATCTATTTTCACCATTAAGTTTCTCATCTTCTATCTGCCAAAACTTTGATTTAGTTTGTTTCATCATTTCATTCCTCTTATAAATTGCTTTTCTCTCCTCAACCTGATCAAGGAAAGATCTTTCTTCATCCCTCATTTTACAAGTTAAATTATTCTTGTACGCATATTTGTATGTTAATTCGTTTGTAACCAGGAAAAATTCCCTCATCTGTTTGGCACGCTTAACTTTGTTAAGACTTCACGCCTTTCAAATTAGCAAAAATCTCGTCAAAGTCTAAATAATAGTATTCCAGGTGACCAGTTTGATAGAACAAGCTTGATATAACACTGCATGTTATTCCATAAGTAAGGGGAAGCATATTGTACTTAACCCCTTCAGAAACGGAAGTAGGAAGCTTAATACATACATAACAATCCTTAACATCCATGACTCTAACATATTCTGAAAGAAGTCTGGAAAATGAATTAGAAGAAAAATCTCCAACTGATCTGTCCTGATGGACATCTGGTTTATGCTCAATGATTCTGTTAGGTTTGCCTGCAACATCATGATCAACTTGTTTTGTTTCAGTTTTGCTTGACATATTTACTCTAAAATGCTCCTTATCAATTCCAAAAGGGAAAATGACTGCTAAAATTATCCAAACTAAAATAATCAGAATAACACAAATAGAAGACATTTTGCAACATCTTTTAAGAATTGCACACCTAGAATTATCAGCGTTAGGCATTTTGCTCAAATAAAACAAAAATTTAAAAATTTTACAGAATTAGTATGTATAACTGTATAACACACACCCTCCCCTTTTAATTTTTTTTAAAGTAACCCTCTAATAGCTTTTCTTCGACCTTGCGTCCATAAAAGTATTCAGCTAACACAATTTCTTCGACCTTGTGTCACCTAACACAATTTCTTCAGCCTTATGCCAAAAAGGAAACCAATCCTAACTGCAACTAAACCTCAATCATTGTCACTATTTTCTTCCAAATCTTCTTGGCTACTACTGCTCACTTCAACTATTGGTGGGATTATCAAATAGGCCCACTCTGGAGATTAATACTTTTCATTAGGCTTCAATGGTCTCTTACTTTTTCTGTTTATAGCTTCAATTTTCTTTCCAACTTGTCCCTTTTTATCTGTTTCACCTTTCTGACTTGTTATTTCATTGATCTGTTCTTTTGACTTGTTGACCAATTTGAATTTCAAATCTTCTTTAGGCCAAACATCACATTTTCTTAAGAGTTTCTTCTTAGGCTCAATTTCATTACTTTCAGCTTTCCAAGCTCTTTTTCTGAATTTTCTTATTTCAGATTCTTCATCACTGTCATCTGAGTCGGTTTCAGAGATTTCAATACTGTATCTAGGTACTTCTTTACTCGGCAGTTTCACTCCGTTAGGAACAACATCTCTGTAGCTGGTACTTGGTAATTCGTCTTCTTCTTCTTCTGGAATTACTTCTAACTTCCCAGTTTCAGAATTTCTGTTCCTGCTTTCAGAGCTTTCAATCTGCTTTTCAATACTCTCCTGACCCTGAATCTCTTCTGACACAGTTTCCTTTTCAGTACTTTTTTCTAGAACATCTTCATCATTTTCTGAATCAACAACAACGATGTCTAGTTCTTTTTCATTTGATGCTTGTTTTGCTTCTGATTTCTCCAGATGTCGACTTCTTTGTCGATCTTCAGAATCTGGATTTTCTGGATTCTCTTCCTCCTCAGAATCTGAATCTGATGTAGTTTTGTCACTGTCTTCCTCAGGATTATCTAGTGCAGGTACACGAAGGGTATGGCTAGCATGCACCCACCTTTTTAAGCCCCTGCACTTAACAGCATTAGTTGTGACTAAAATCACTTGCCTTGCTTTCTGTCACCTGGGTACCAAACAGTTCCTTCTTCGATGAACCTTTGTTCTGACCCAGTCTCCTGGCATAAGATCATGAGCTTGCTCCTTTTCTTTTGAAATCACATCTGTTCCCACCTGATGGAATACAGAGGTTACCACGTCAGAGAGTTGCTTACAGTAGTCTAAAATTGCACTGTCATTTATCGCTAGCAACTTTCCAACCGGAATATGAGCTTGTCTCATTACTCTTCCCATAAGAATGTCATGAGGACTAAGACCTGTTTTCTTGTCTGGAGTACTTCTCAAAGACATCAAAACAAGTGGAAGAGCATCTGTCCACTTGATTCCTGCAGCTAGACACATTTTTGAAATTCTGTTTTTAATTGTCCCATTTATCTGTTCTACAACACCTGATGCCTCTGGTCTGTATGCACAGTGCAGTTTCTGTTTAATACTAAATGCTTCACAAATTAGTTCAATTAGTCTGTTTTCAAAATGTCTTCCGCGACCACTTTCAATAGTCACTGGAAAACCATATCTAGGTATGATCTCCCTCAAAAGCAATTTTGCTACAGTGATTGAATCATTGTGACGAGTTGGGAAAGCTTCGACCCATCTTGAAAACAAACAGACAATTACAAGAACATACCTGAGCTTATTGTGTTGAGGCATGTCAATGAAATCCATTTGTAACCTGGTAAAAGGACCACTCACCCGACCTATGGTTCCCATGCTTACCACTGTTTTTCTGTTTGGATTGATTTGCTGACAGATCAAACAACGTTGGCAAAGTGACTCTGCAATGACCCTAAATTTTGGATTATACCAAGTCTCTCTGAACTGTCTGATCATTGTGTCTCTCCCTAAATGACCTGGTCCATGGTACATCCGTGCCATGTCAGCAATCATGCAATTAGGCATAACAGGTCTTCCATCTTTGTAAACCCAAATTCCATCTTCCTCTCACTGTCTGCAATCCTCCTTGAGCCATGTATTTTTCTCCTCATCCTCAGCCTCATCTTGTAAATCTTTTACTCCCTGCCATGTTTCTACTACAGATATTAGCATGAGAGAATTCATTACATGTTCATTATTCCTCTCCCGATCTGTTCTTTGCACAGTAACGTGCAGTCTCATCTGCGAAAGCATTTCCTTTAGTAATGTAATCCTGACCCTTTTTATGTGCACCACATTTAACTACTGCTATTTTTTCTGGTAATTGAATGCCATCAATTAGTTTTTTAATCAATTTTGCATTTCTGATCGGAGTCCCTGCAGAGGTTAAATAACCTCTTTGAGACCAGAGTTGCCCATAATCATGGACCACTCCATAACCATACTGACTATCACTCACTATGGTAACTTTTTTCCCTTCAGCTTTTTCACAGGCACGAATTAAAGCAACCAATTCTGCTATTTGTGCTGAACGAATTCCTTCAAGAGTTGAACCTTCAACTATTTCAGAAACTGTGCAGATTGCATATGCTGCTCTCAGGATGCCCTCATCTGTTCTTAAACAAGAGCCATCCACAAAGTAAACAATATCTGACTCTGGTAAAGGTACATCTTTAATGTCCTTCCCGGGTTTGGTGCAGTATTCTAAAACATACAGACACTCATGTTCCACTTCATCATCATCATCAGAAGTCACATCTGGTAGCCAACAAAATTGGCATAATCTAAGCCTGCTCTGTAGATGCCGGACAGTTCAGAATAAAATTTAAAAACGAAAAAAAAAAAAAAAAAAAGAAGTCACATCTGGCAAAAGTGTGGCTGGATTGAGATTCAGACATCTCGCAATAGATACATTATCTGATCCCAGAATTACTTTCTCATATTTTGTTAATCTATTGCTAGACAGGTGTTATATCTTACTTCTGGTAAGAAGTGTTTCAACTGAATGAGGTACATATACCTTTACAGGAAATCCCATTATGATTCCTTCACTTTGACTCACACTTGTTGCAGCCACTGCTTTTAAGCAACCTGGCAAAGCCTTTGCAACAGGATTAAGGACAGCTGAAAAGTAAGCTATAGGTTTTCTCATGTTTCCATGTTTCTGAATTAGAACTGACAAAGCACAACCTTCTCTTTCACTGCAATACAGTTCAAATTCTTTGTCATAATCTGGCATACCCAGAGCAGGTGCTTCACAAAGACTTCTCTTTAGCTTTCCAAAAGCTTCTAATTATGTTTTTGTCAAAACAATTGGATCTTTAATGTCTGCTTTTGTTAATCTTTGTAATGGTTTTCCAATGACTGAAAACCCACAAATCCATTGGCGACAATAACCAACCATTCCTAGAAACATTTCGATCTGTCTCTGAGTTGTTGGTGACTGTATTGCTCGAATCATTTTTATTCTTTCAATTGTCACTTGTCTAATTCCTTTTGCAATCCTGTGACCTAGGTATTTAACCTCTTGCTTGCAAAACTGTAGTTTTGCAGGTGACACTTAATGCCCGTCATCTGCCTAACGATTCAGAAGTGTAATGGTGTCAGTCACACAATTTTCTCTTGTTTTTCCTGCAACAAGAAGGTCATCAATATACTGGACTAATGTTGACTCTCCAGGCAACTTTAGATCTTCCAGGGACTTTTTTAATAACTGATTAAAAATAGATGGACTCTCTGTATACCCTTGAGGTATACGACACCATGCTAATATTCGATCCTGGAACCGAAATGCAAAAATTTGCTGGCTATCTGGATGTAAAGGAACTGTGAAGAAGGCATTACACAGGTCAATGACCGTGTACCATTCTGCATCATGTGGAATCTGATATAAAATTACTGCTGGATTTGGTACAACTGGACAGCAAGGAACAACTATTTTATTAATTCTTCTCAGGTCCTGAACTATTCTGTACGTTCCATTTGGCTTTTTAATACCCATAATCGGTGAATTACATGGGCTGCTTTCAATTTCTTTTAAAACTCCTTGCTTAATAAATTTTTCAATAACAGGAATTACACCTTCAATTGTTTCAGGCTTCATTTTGTACTGAGGAACATTTGGAAAATCTATTCCCTGCCTTACAGTAATTTTAACTGGGTCTACATGTTTCATTAAACCCATTTCATCACCTGTCAAATCCCAAATTTTTGGATTCACTGCTTCTTTCAGTTCTTCTGGTAAATTGTTTTTTATCAAAAGCAGGAAACATTTTGTTTTCTTCATCAACCATTAACAATGTCAATTTGTACAACCCATCTTCTTCTAAGGTTTGAAGCTCAATACCTTCAGGTGAACAGTATATTTTACAGTTCATCTTACACAACAGATCCTGACCTAATAGATTAACAGGACTGCTGTTACAGACAATAAATCTGTTTGTCTTTGTAATTTCCTATTTCTACATCTACAGGATTTGTCAGATTAGTTTTAATATGCTGGTTAGCTACACCAACAACCTGGATTGTATCACCCGAGAGAGGAAGATTTTCAATTTCCACTGACCTAACAGTAGAACGGGTAGCACCAGTGTCCACAAGAAAAGTGATATCTTTATCATTCACCTTACCGTTTACAAATGGACCTGACTGATCTACCTCTAGAGTGGCTCCAAGTACACACTCTTCTTCCCCCCTCAGGCTCCATCATGAGCAATCCTCCGAATCACTGCTCTTGTTTTCCTTTAACCAAAATTGTTGAGAAACATTTGACACATTTTGCAATCTTTTTACCTGTTCAGCACCGCAGAAACCTGTTTCCGGATTGTATCTTTGTGTATTCATGCAATTTGGCAAAGGTGGCTGTGGAATTTGGCTTTGCTGAATGAATTGGTTCCGCTGCTGATTCACTAATTGTCGCTGTAGCTGTTGCTGCTGACTTATTTCATTTAACTGTCGCTTAAGCTGTTGCTGTTGCTGCTGATTTATCTCACTCTGCATCTGTGGATTTAATGGTGAATTCTTTAAATTTCTGGGTGGATTTTTACACTCTTGCTTCCAGTGTCAAATTTCCCCGCAATTAAAACAGGGTAGCTTTTGTTTTAATTCTTCAATGTTTACATTACATTTTGGCTTATTTGTAAAATTCCCTTTAAACTTGCCAGGATTCTGGTTCTGCTGAAAATTTTTATTTTCCAAAGCTGCTATCTGTTGCTCAGCTACCTTCACTTACGCCCACATTGCCTTTTCCTTGAGTTTCTTTTGTTTTGCATCTATCTCATCACTGCAATATTTTGCCTTTCTCAGGATGTCATCAACTGAAAGTGCTTGCCAACCTACAATTCCAGTCCTAATCATGTCCCCTATTTCAGGTCTCAGGCCATAAACAAACCTGTAAATGAAGTGGCTCATGTCACTTTCACTTAATTTTTCATTGCCACTGTATTGTTTAAATACCAGGAGCAATCTTTCATAATACAAATGAACTGATTCTTTTGGTTCCTGATTAGTTCTGTCAATTTTAACCCAATCTTTTGCAGGAATTTTGTTTTTCAACCAGACAATTACTTTGTCATAGAAATCCATGACAGTGTCTGAAGGAGCACCTGTTACTCTATGCCGTTGTGGTTCTTCCTTCGGCCAACCCACAGAAATTTTGCATTCTGTCCAAAGATCTGACGGGACAACAATGTCAAAGAAACCATCAAGATCAATCAACAGAACTTTGGAAACTTTGATAAACATGTCTACCTGTCAATACCATTCCACTGGCTTTTCTCATTCGTAAATAGTAATATATCCTGTCTTGTCCATGGAACATGAACATCCACCAGCTATCTCTCTCATTGGAAATTCACCAAAAACGTCTCCTCTGTCTCTCTTTTCTTCTTCTCTCTTTGTTGTCCATTTAACTCTCCATTTGCTTAAATCACCTAATCTTTTCAAGAACACAATTAATTCTTTTATGTGAGTTATTCTGCTTGTAGTATTAAGATTTTCTATGTCCCTTTCAGAAAAATCCACTCTGCAATGCCTTTGTAATTGTTTCTGATGAGTTAAATCTATTTCCAATTCAGCAGCCACCTCTTCAAACTGTTCATATTTATTCTTGGTTTTCCATTGTATAATCTTGCATATAAAAAGCAATTCATCATCCTGATATTGTTTCAAACAATCAGTACCAATTGTGCCAATGATCAATTCCTCTAAATCTGCTTTTAATTTAGCAACATCAAGCTGTTTAATTCAGGAATTTGTGTTAACTCTGTTCTTTTTACAGAGCCAGAATCTGATTCTGCAACTGATGGTGTGACATTTGACAATCCTTGATTTAAAGTTAACTTTGGCATTGTTTTATCTTTATGAATTTCTGTTAATTCAGAATAACATTTTTCAGCCACCTTCTGAATCTCTGCATTCAAAGGATTCGCTATTATCCACTGCCTGTTCTCATTTTGATCGAAAACTGGTACAACAGGACCAATTGTAACTGGTACTGTCACTGCTTCCAATGCCTTTTGTCAATTTTTGAATTAATTCTCCCTTTGCTTTTACATAATCTGTTATATTTGGAATATCAGGCAGAGTCTTTTTATCATTCTTCTGAATATTATTTCTAGAATTAGAATTTTCTCTCGGAGATCTTGTTTTACTCCTTGACCTTTCTCTATCAGGTAATCTCATAAACGTAGGTGAATCCTCAACTTCCCTAGGTGCAGAAGGAGAAACACCTGAAAAACTTCTTGGAGTAGAATGTGAACAACCTGGTTGTTGATACGGTGGAGGACTTTTTAACATATCCTCTAAAACTGCATCAAATTCTTGATCTAATTTACCTTTCTCTTGAGAATTCTTTTGACCTGTTTCTATAACCATTTCTAATACTGGATATAATCCTTCCTGCATGTCACCTTTCCTCCAATGACGTACTTTATCCTGATGAGTTTCTTTATATAAACTCCTTGGTGTTCCCAAATCTTCTCGCTCAAGCTCCATCATTTCAATTTCCCATTCAACTAAGGCTTCAAATTGAGTAGGTCTGGGTCTTGGTGAAAGAGCCATCATTTTATCTCTTAAGTTTCTTAGAACTTTAACATTAAATGACCCATCCTCCGGCTAGGCTAAAACACCATCTCCCCTAGTATATTGCATCCAATTTTCAAACCAGAGAACGGTATGATATCCATATTCTCCTTCCATATATGCTGCGGGTGTTTTATACTTATGATGCAATTTTCCACCACGCGCTTTAATTTTCTTGTCAGGATTAAATACATTTTTAATTTTCTGAACCCATGAAGGCTTTTTCTCTTCTTTATACCAATAACTCATGTTTTAAAATGAATTTGTAAAGCTTAGAAAAGATCGTAAATAATTTTTCTGTTGTTCCGCTGTTCTAACCAATCCGTGCGCGAAACTCACCAACAAGCCAATCAGGTTAAGCTATGTCACCACCTTGCTCAACCAATGAGAAACCAGTTTTCAGAAATGACCAATCAGCTAACAGCTCGATTTGATTTGATCACGTGAACAAATGAGCGCGCTTACTGTGACATATGTCAGCCAATCACAGCGCGAACCCTGTGACATACACTGCCGCTGCAGCGAAGCTGCGCGTGTCAGTGTCACTCCGTAAATTCACCCCTCCTTTACAAAATGTTTTCACAGCGCCATTTTAAACAATACTTTTCAAAGAGTTTTTAGTTAATAACTACATAAAACAAACCATTTGTCCGATTCGCTAACAAAGTGATAGTTTTATCAAACATTCAGAAATTTCATTCGCATGAAATAGACAACGCTATTTTCAAGAAAACAATTTTCAACTTTCATACAAAGAGAAACCTATCATACATACATCTAGACAAAATCTTAACATGTGTTAAACATGTATCCTATGTAATTACCATGTAACATGTATGTTACCATAGTAACCAATCTCTGCTACCAGGAATTTGATCCAGCAGGTTTAAAGAAATTCAGTCTCATATGTTCAAACTCTACACCACAATACTCACCATTATTCAATAATTAACACTAGACCCATTATCGACTGAAACTTGTATTTTGACCTACTGAATCATATGACCTAATTAATCAAATATAGCAAACACTTTAATTAAGTCACATAAATAGGCAATGGATTAACTA
The DNA here is from genome assembly GCF_964263255.1 of Lissotriton vulgaris. Taxonomy (NCBI): domain Eukaryota; kingdom Metazoa; phylum Chordata; class Amphibia; order Caudata; family Salamandridae; genus Lissotriton; species Lissotriton vulgaris. The sequence goes on along the minus strand of NC_141691.1, from coordinate 122,609,025 downwards.
ATGGTAACTCAAAGAAACGATCAAGACCAGCTTGTCATTTCAAATTCTATTTTATTAATTTTATTTCAAAGCAGAAGCATTACTCTTTATTAGCAAATTTTATTTCAGCAAATTAATTCATTATAGGCACAACAGACTAGCAAGTCCGAACCATCATCAGCATGAGTAAAAAGCTCGAACAGTTATTTATTTATTTCTCCATAACCTATTTCCCTATTTCCCTAACTTAGCTAAAGAAAAACCCTGTAAGTAAAGAAAAGTCTCTAAGTCTTACGTGAAAGGGAAATCTGGCAGCGTCTCTGGAGCACAGGAACTAACGAACGGTGCTCTTAGCAAGGGGGCAATTCTTATAGTATTTTCCTATCTAAAACTAACTAAAAGAATACAAATATTCGAGCAGAACAAGATTTCATTGGTCAACGAATGTCTTCTGATGCGGTCATCCGACTCTCGCATAGCCAGAGTCACGTTTTTTCAAAAGTGCCATTGTCCATTAGATAATGTCACCAGCAGCTTCTGAGGAAAGTTACATTTGACAAATACCAATATCACTTCCTTCGTCCGCTCAAGCTTTTTCCGCTGCCGAACGACAAGTGGGGCCTTGACCATGAAGCAATCTGAGCCAAATGTCCTAAGCTTCCACACAGCCTTTGTTTGCAAGCCTTTCTCCAAGAATTAATGTAGAAAAAACATTTTCACATTCCAGCGTAGCTGTGAAAGGCCCACTTTGGCTAAGCTTTTCGGGCGTCCATTTTGGAAGTAGGCCACAAGCCTTTTAGCGTGAGGGTGAGTCTAGTATGCAAGGAAACACAAGACAATAATTAATTCAAGAAATGATCATTATTCTGTTACCCACCCCCTCCACGAAAATTAACCCATTAGCTATGTTACCTAGTTTTGCATACAAACAAATAAACAAACACAGCACATAAGACGACAATACGTAAACAGATGCACATTTAAAAGAATGCACATGCTATTATTTTCAAAACAGCCGCAGTTAATAAATAACAAAACAAGAGACAAAGTGAATATATTATTCGAAGCAAAATGACAAACATGACAAGAGCACAAATGATTAAACCCGCGTGTTGGTGATGGTGTATACTATTCTAGGTTGAGTCAGTAAACGTGCAAATCATGAGACACACATTAGTAAAAATAAAAATCATGAGAGTTTCATTTGTCACAAACTTTTCAGAAATAAATCTGAAAATCCCCTCCATCATTGGCTTGAGCTAGTGAGTTTACATTGTTGAGGTATTATTATTCCTTGTATGGATCAACCCTTATTTTCATATGGCCACATGGTGATAAATGTATTATTTATTTGCAGAACAATGTAAATTAAAGTACTATGTTAAACTCTAGACACAAAACCGTATTTGATGTACTTCAGATGGACGATGATGCTGAACAATCTACAAGTGTTGGATAGTGGGCAATCCAAGCAGAGAATCCAATCCTTCTCCAAACTACTATCTCAGCAGTCAACACTGTTCAAGAAGAAGAGGAGGGAAATGGGTCATGGCTTAGAGGCTGAACAAGATGGCCTCATAGTTGCGGAGTTCCGTGTCGTTCGTCCTGTTCATGATTCACAAGCCTGAGCTGAATTTTTTCGTATGGAGGCATGTTGCAAACATACTTGGCTACGTTTGGTGAACAGCCTGATGCTTCTATCAATACTACTTGGAATTACCCAATTTTCTTTCACCGCAATTCCATCATGACTTGAGCCCGCCATTTTGAATTTTTGAGAAATAACAATTTTTAGATTTTCTTCATCCAAAACATGGAGAAAACATTCTTTGCATGTAAACAATGATTGTTACATGAATCTTTTCTAACGTGTAGCCATTTTCGATGCAATTTGAATATTCTTGATATCTCCTCATCTAAACAGCATTTATGGCAGCTATTTTGTTCCTTTCAGGAGTTTGCAGAAAAGAAGAGTTTCTACTGTTCATGGAACACTACTTAGATTTTAGGGTACTTTTGCTATCTTTTATTCAAACATATCTATCACAGTAGGCAATCCCAGACACATTTTTTTATAATGTTGCGCCTTCCTTGATGTCTCCCTTACTTTTTACCAGAGGTTTTATTTAAAAAATAGTTTCTCTCACTGCTGTTTCCTAATGACAGTTATTTGTTGAGTATACCTTAATACTTACTAGTTTAAGAGGGAAAATGTTGTAAACCTCTGCATGCAACATCTTCTGGTTCATTTAACTGTCATAGTCCCTCACAAATCACAATAAGTAACAATACAGTTTTAATGGCAGAAGCACCGACTCAAAAGTGTGAATCACCTCCTGTGGTTATTTCTAAAGCTTAAGCATTAACAAACACTGTACCATTCTCGTCTAACAACCAACCAAAAAAATATCCTCCATCTTCAGTGAAACCTCCTTCACCTATGCCAATGAAGATAATATTGGAATAAATCAGTGCATTGAAATCAAGTGATGAAGACAATACTAAAACATTACACAATCTTGAAGATAATTGTTTTTAATGCATAAATGAGTTTTGAAGTTGGAGCAAAGAGTCAATGATATTCAACCACTACTACCACTAAAATACCACTACAATAGCCAAAATGTAAACCGAAATAAATTACTTGAAGAGACACATGGAGATCTTGAAAATAGAAACCATACCAATAGCCTACAGATTTATGGTTTACCAGAAAATGTGGATGGCTCTAACCTTCTTCAGTTCTTCAAGGCATGTATTCCAAAAGTCTCAGAACTTCCTTTCGGCTGCATCCTTAAAAATCCAACATGTCCACAGAACAGGGCCATGATCTAATTCTAATCTTAGAGGTGGTAATATCTTGTTTTTAGAAGATACTGATCTAATCAAAGTTCTTAATGCCGCTAAACTAAAGAAACAGATTATATGGTCAATGCACAAAGTTTATTTCTCTCAAGGTGTGGCAAGAATTATAACAGACATACATAAACAGTTTTTAGATCCAAAACCACAAGCAAGGGTCATAAATGCCAGATTTGGCCTTATTCATTCTTTTCAATTTAAAGTGGCTTACAAAGTCAAAACAATGACATATAACGATCCCATGAAACTCAAGTACTTTCTTTGTCAATGTAGAGAACAAATAATGGAACATACACAGCTATAAGTGTTGTTTTCATGTGTTTATTGTTCCTATTTTGCTCTGTTTAAACATATTATACCTCGGTTAATATATATTTTTCTTTACAGTTCTTTCTCTGCGCGTCACTGTATATTCCTGATGTTATGACTGTCTGAAGTATCTTCATGTCTGACTCTGTCTTGTGATTTTCCCACTTCCTGTGAAATAGAGGATCTTCCTCTATATGTATGTCTTACAGTCATCATTTTTGTGACTTGTAATGTCTTTTTCTTCATGTTATTTGTTTTTTTCTGTTCTCTTTCTGGTTCCTTATTTCAAAATATTCCTCTTATCTCTTTTCTTTTCTTTCTTTTCCATCTCATGTTTGTTATCTCCATAGGACTATGTTTTATTCTTAGGATACCTGATATGCTACTCAATATTATGTTCATATTAATGTAAGCATTATTTTATCTTATTCTTTAAGTTACTTTCACAATTCAGTGTGATTGCAGTGAATATTAAGGGTTAGGTAACCCAATTTAAAGACAAAGAGGTGTCTCCTGCTTTGCTAATTTGTATACTGATATAGCACTTCTACAGGATACACATTTAAATGAATTAGAAGCATTAAAATAAAGATGTACTTGGTCGGTCATGATTTTCTATCTCCTGCTTTACAAAGAACTTTTGAACCTTAATATTCCCCTATATTTGCTACTGGTATGTTATGCAATTTCTTTTTGCTGCCAAGAGGAGTAATGCATGGATGTCCCCTCTCCCAACTTTCATGTATGCTTACTTTTGAACCTGATGTATCTAAAATCAGGCGAAATTGAGAGATTTCTGGTTTCTCCTATAAGGACTTCCAATTAAAATTATCAGTGTATGATGATGATAATATTTTATACCTCATCAACCCACAAAAATCAATTTCTTCTTTTCAGATAGAGGTTCAAGAAATTGCCGATATTTCAGGGTAGAAAATAATTTAGATAAATCTAAAATGCTACCACTTAATAAATGTTGTACTAAGGATGCTTTCAAAGATTTAGGATTCACTTGGAGCCTTGTTAAGGTTATGGATTATAGGTTATGAATTATGATTAAAAAATTCAATTAAGGACACAACTAACTTAAATTATGAGAATTTCCAGAAAAATGTAGAGAATGTTTGTTTCAAATGGAATTCTTCAATTATCCTGCTGGGGTAAACTGAGATCTATGAAAGTTATGCTTTCACCTTTAGTGATCTATCTAAGTTCTAATATTCCTATACATCCCCGCATAACTACTTTAAATTAATAGATTCTGTCATCTCATGTTTTTTATAGAATAATAAACCTGCTAAACTGTCTCTCTCATGTTTAAAATTAAATAAACATCATAGTTGAGCCAAAAATTTCATGAAGCTTTTTGCATCAAACAATTTGCACACTTTATCACTTACGATACATACCTATCTATCTAAACCTTTATGACTTTCTATTGAAAATTAATTTATTTCACTTTTTTCTTTAGAAGAATTTCTATATTGTCCAATAAAAACATTGTCTCTTAATATTTCCTCTATTACACAATTCTATTACCTTTTGAAGCCACTTTTTCTCCCAAAATATTTACATAAAACAAATTATATTAACTCTTCCCTATTGTAATAAACATGTCAGAGTCATGAACAGGACCTTGTTTTGGAAATCCTGGTATGATAGGGAGTTAGCTCAACCAAACAAGTATTAGTTATCAATGAACTTCTCCCCATTCCCATAGCCACATCTCTCTTTCATTTACCCAAATCCTTTTATGCATAACATTATAAAGTCAACTCAAAATATCCAAGAATTGATTTATACAGCTGTAAAATGATAATATTCCTTGTCTAAATGATAATCAAATGGTGTCTTTGTTAAGGAGTCACTTTAAAGCATCCTTGATATAAAAACACCTTCTTTGTTCTTCTGATGACTTGTCAATTCACTGTTGGGATAAACATTTGGACCAAACTTCATACAGCCCCTATGCAAACAATGTAGTTTTTATATAACAGATTACTAATAACTGCTGTGTCATTATTGAAATTAAATGTTGGTCATGTAATACACTGCTTTGCGACTTGATACACATTGTTTAATTGTCCACATAGTCATGCTTATTGGTTATATATCTGAAAACATATTACTGCAGTTTTTAATGTTAAGGTTCCATATTCCATAACTAATATATTTTTAGGATTAAGTTCCTCTAACTGGGATATTCGACCACATATGCCTAAATTGTTAGTTCTTTTACTTCATGTAACATTTAACCAGATTACCTCATACTGGAAAAATGCTGTAAATGCTATTTGCATAGCATGGTAGTATGCTGTTTGTTATAATTATAGGTTAGATAGATCATATTTTAATCCCTCTAGCTCTTAAAATGGAACACTAATAGTTTTCTTTAACATAATTCCCTAATAAATTTAGTACTTATAGTAATTTGTTAGATGTCATTGCTGAATAAGTCACAAAACCTCCTTGATTGTATATATATATTGAACCTGTATTCTACTTATGGTAAGTAAGTAAGTAAATGTTTATTTGTATATGATTAATTAAAATCTTTACAAAATTGAAAGGTGTCCATAGTTATTGTTGGTTAAACGTAACAAAATAAATAGGATGCATAAAATTACAGTGTTATTAACAGTTATATGGTTACCATCATAGGATTTAAAAAGGTTCATCTAGCATGGTTAAGTCTCTTTCTTATTAGGTCAAAGAACTTCACAACTTGACAGTTCAATTTAGTGTCACTAGTAGAAAAGCACAATATGGCTGCCTGTCTGCAGGTCCGGACGGCATGAAGTTTAAAAAAAGGACGTAAGAGATTGAACCTCAGGTCCTTTATGCTAGGGCAGATGCATATCACATGAATTATGTCTTCCTTGCCGGTTTTGCACATGCAGCACTGTTGTGAAGGGTTATTTCTCTCCCAAGGTGGAAGATGTGGAAGTATGGGAATTACACCAAGTCGTAATTTTAGGAATTTTTCTTTAACATTTATTTTCATGCCGATACTGAAGTACGCTTGTGGCCGCAGTTTTTCATAGGCTCCCGCCGCTAGCCATCCATGTGCTCTGTTTGCTAGGTCTTTCTTGTCTTCTATCGCTGAGATGATGCTAGCTGATTTTTTAGCTACTTTTTTAAAGGACAAGAGATCGATTGATGTTTCCCAGGTTTCAGTCAGGCCTAGAACTTTGAGCGATTCATATAAGTAGGCTCTCGGCGCGAAGTTGCGGTGCCGAAGTAGTTCTTCGCATAGGTTTGCACATAAAGATCCAGCATCTGCACTGCGAATTTTATGCCAATTTGTTGCATATACGCTCCGCCTCTCTAGAGTTTGTTTCAGGATACCGAATTCTAATCGAATCTGAGCCGGGGAAACGTACTTGGGAAGATTGAAAATAGCCCTGTATGAATTGGCAATGAGTTTGTCCAGTAATGCCGCATCCTTACCGTGGTGTGATTCACTCCCGTAAGTGAGAGTCGGTTTTAATTTGGCACTCAATAGGTCGAGAAGAGGTTTAAGTGTCAGATCGGGTAGTTTGCCCTTCAATGATTTTAGAGCCATATAAGTCATTGTAGCCTTCCCTCGCAAAGATTTAAAATGCGCCCTCGAGGTGTTATTTGAGTCCAGGATTACTCCCAGGTACTTATATGTGATGCTAATACCCACAAAAGAGAGACAAGGGATAATAGTTTCTCTAATTCCCTTGTTCAAATATCAAGCCCACAAAGCAGAGAAACCTATATCTCATCAATAACGGAACTCGTCTGTCTTTCAAGTAATACCAGATCAAGTTCCCCAAAAATACATAGACAATGACACACGAGACTCATTAGGAACACCAGAGGGAGGTCCGCAGGGGTCTTAAAACTGCCCTCACACACCTTGCGGTGTCATGCTTCATCATTGGGCCGCATCAGACACCTAGGCGCAGACCAACACTCTAGGTGGAGCATAAGATTTTTTTGACGAAGACAGGTGGTGGGGGTAGTAAAAATAATAAAAAACGGGAGTGATAATACACACAAGACACCTACAACAATAAGTGGAAAGGAAAACATAAAACATATATGGCGGGATTACTTCTTTCCCACACTCACAGGACGAAACTTAGCAGTAAAGTGTAAGATAAAACAGGCTAGAGATTTCCCTGTATATACTTTATTCCAAAAGGAAAACTCTGGCTGGATTAAAATGTGAAAATGGGGGTCTGTATAGGGAAATTATGAACCTGTGCTCCCCTCTGCTTATACCAACATGTTTCTGCCTCTCTTAGTTGCCTCCACCAGGATGACTTTAGGCTTTCGTCAGGGTGTTGGTCCCTGCTTTTCAATCCCTACCCAAATCGGGTGAATATTACCTTAAATTAGTTTTTTGAAGTGGACAAAACTATTCCACCTTTCGATGTCACCCTCGCCAGAATTTCTGTGGGGAAACAAATACACCGCCATGCATCGGCTGTGGACTGCGATAGTGGGAGCACGAGACGAGTCGTTCTCTTGTGACTATGTGACGTGAGAGAACCTGCCCCACACAGTCCCGGGTTAAGAGAAGTTCTCTTAAACTCGTGTATCTGTTTCCCCACAGAAATTCTGGCGAGGGTGACATCGAAAGGTGGAACAGTTTTGTCCACTTCAAAAAACTAATTTAAAGTAATATTCACCCGATTTGGGTAGGGATTGGAAAGCAGGGACCAACACCCTGACGAAAGCCTAAAGTCATCCTGGTGGAGGCAACTAAGAGAGGCAGAAACATGTTGGTATAAGCAGAGGGGAGCACGGGTTCATAATTTCCCTATACAGACCCCCATTTTCACATTTTAATCCAGCCAGAGTTTTCCTTTTGGAATAAAGTAGATACTGGGAAATCTCTAGCCTGTTTTATCTTACACTTTACTGCTAAGTTTGGTCCTGTGAGTGTGGGAAAGAAGTAATCCCGTCATATATGTTTTATGTTTTCCTTTCCACTTATTGTTGTAGGTGTCTTGTGTGTATTATCACTCCCGTTTTTTATTATTTTTACTACCCCCACCACCTGTCTTCGTCAAAAAAATCTCACGCTCCACCTAGAGTGTTGGTCTGCGCCTAGGTGTCTGATGCGGCCCAATGATGAAGCATGACACCGCAAGGTGTGTGAGGGCAGTTTTAAGACACCTGCGGACCTCCCTCTGGTGTTCCTAATGAGTCTCGTGTGTCATTGTCTATGTATTTTTGGGGAACTTGATCTGGTATTACTTGAAAGACAGACGAGTTCCGTTATTGATGCGATATAGGTTTCTCTGCTTTGTGGGCTTGACTGAAATGTGATGACCTGGTCAAGCTTTTCGCCATTCAAGTACCAGCAAGGGTTCTTTTTTTTCTTATAATTCACAGTCATCACCTTTGATTTATTGAGGTTTATTTGTAGTGCATTTTTTTCTGAAAAGGCATTGGTTATGTTCAAAAGATGTTGGAGGCCCATTGGAGTCCGACTTATCAACAACAGGTCATCCGCATACAACAGGTTTGAGAGGATGAGTTTCCCTAGTTTCGGTGCATGGTTGGAGCATTTGTCTAGTTGCCCAGGTAAATCGGCTAAAAAAAGATTGAATAGGATCGGTGCAAGTAGACATCCCTGTTTCAATCCTTTTGTTGTCGTTATGGGTTTTGAGAGGTGTGTTCCAGCCCCAAGTTTGATTTTAATCCAGGTGTTTGAGTGGAGCAGTATTAGGACGTCTAATAGGTGTTTAGGTATTCCCAGTTTGTCCAGTTTCATCCAAAGTTTCTTTCGGTCCACGTGGTCGAATGTAGCGGTATAATCAATAAATGAAAAGAATAAAGATGACTTAGTTTCTTTTGCTGCTTCCATCCGCAGTGATAGCGCCATTAGATTGGTTGTGGTCCCTTGGCCTTTGCAGAAACCCGTTTGGTTGATTAGCATGATGGAATTCTCAGTTGCCCATGATGTTAACTCCTCCAGGATAAGGCCAGCAAAGTATTTTGCCTCCACGTCTATGAGAGCAATAAGGCGGTAGTTGTTTGGAAGCCTCTTGCTACCTTGTTTATGTATCGGGCTGATGATTGAACCGTGCCAGGACTCAGGAAGGGTCTGTGTGAGTCTGATACTATTAAACACTGGTGCGAAAGCTACGCTCCAAAATTCGGCATCTGATTTATAGAGCATAGGTGGTAAGCCGTTCGGCCCAGGAGCTCCGGTTGGTCGCCCTCTTGATATTTGTCGTTGGATGTCTGATGGGCGAATTGGCTTGGGCCCTGACTGACTCAAGTGCTTTTGTTAAAGTTTTTGTCCAATTTAGGTTTATCAATTTTTAGTGTATTCATGGCAGTGTATTCTCCCATTTCACGGGGGTTTGAGGGGTGTAGTGGTTGAGATTTACTTTTTTGTTATGCTTTGTGGATGTTAAAGAAGGTTTATTTGTAGCAACTTTGTCTATGGTCCCATCGTTGTTGAAGTGCTCCAGTAGGTATTTTCGACCATACTTCTTCAGTTATGTGCGAGTTCTGACCTGGGAGGTCAGGATTCTGTATTCTTTTAACCATTTGCCAGAATCTGGAGCTGTTCTTCTGCTTCCCCTCGTGCACTAGTTTCACCCATAGATCTTCGTATTCTACTTATGGTATGATGTTTATACACTGCTTATATTTAACATTTATAATTTCCTTAACTATTGTATTATTGTTTTGGGTGTTTTTAATATTTATTATTTGTCGTATTTTATTGCTTTAGTACTTTCATTACTACTGTTTACAATTATAGTTAGTATCAAATCTCATATTTATGAACTACACTTTTGTTCTTGTTTAATTTAGACAAATTTATATATTTTTCAATTGATCCCTACTTTTTTTCTTTTCTATTTTCAGATTTCAATGTTATGCTTTTAATGAATTAGTTTATTTTCTAACATTAATCTTATTTTGCTTTCTAATGTCAAGGCTTATCTAAGAGTACAAATTTACAACAAATATAAGGGGTCATCTTCTACTTTATTTTCTTCCTCTTGTTACTGTTGCTCACATTATTGCTCAATCTTTCAATAAAGCATATTTAAACTACAAAAAGATGAGGAGGAGGAGCTGGTTGAAGCAGGAGGAGGACCCAGATGAGCAAGAGGACACTGTTGCCCTAAGGCTAACAGAGAACACCTCCAAGAAGCCAACTTTACAGTCAGGCAGTGGTCTTCCTCTAAAATCATTTCTGAAGATTCCCAGCCCCTTGTCATTGTCTAAGCAGCTATGGGTTGTTGTTCCACCTGAGCAGTACTCACCTCCACACAGTCCTCAACTAATGGTACCACTGTACAATCTCCTACACAATCCTACCATGAAGGTGCATCTCTGATCTTTGCTCATTCATCTAAGGGAAAAATTACAGCTCGTGAGGAACCCCCATGATGCACCATTCTTCATTCCCTCCCTTACAGATGGCACCCCTCTCTGTGCAGGACAAACTGCTACCCATTTCAGGTGGCTATGCATTCAGGGAGTGGCATGGTCTAATGCTACTCCCTGTGAGGATGATTTTACAGTATAATATGCAGGAGGATATTCATGCAGTAAAGGCTCCTCTCAATGACACAGTTGTCTCCCTTAAAGGTTTCCCTTAGATGATTGACTGAGAGACAGACTTTTGCCTTGAATAGCATTGCAAAATACTACGAAGACATGCCAGAGATGCACAGTGAACTTCTTTGAAGTTTTAGGAAAGGGTGTGCAAGACACCATGCTTAGTCATCAAGACGATATGGTCAATAAGGAAAGCATGCCAATGCCATTCTTCACGGCCAACACATGCACAAGATTCTACAGAGGAACCCCAACCAAGAAGGCAATAACACCTGTCTAAGTCACATGTCTGATACAACAAACTGCACCACCTCCATCTGTAACTCCTCAGTCTCCACTTGCATAATCTCAACCTCCATCACCACCTACTAAACCACCCACAAAATAAGCACCCTCTCAGCCAATCTTATCACCAGTATTGTAAAGGTGGCGTTGAGGGATAAACCCCTAGAAATAACCTTTGTTTGCTTTAATTTATCTACTCTTTCTGTAGCACATTCACTGCAACAAAATAAAACTCTGTACCTTTTTATATAAAACGTGTCCATCTTCCATCTGTGTTGAATATTTGATGCACCATTTACAATATACATTTACAGTCTTATTTATTTTCTGGTCTTTATTTACCTTGTAAGTATATCGGATTTAACAATTTGATTATGCACTTGAAATATATCTTCTAGAGAAATAAAAAAAAAATTGTCTTGACATAAAATGCATTAATCTGCAAATATTGGACAAATCAAGACAGACATTAATGGTTTACATATTTTTCTTATTTTATATTCAACTCAAAATTTGTGGAAAAATATAAACTGTCCTTGGAAATGGGCAAAAAATATATAACATGGAGTTGTAATGCAGAGAGAAAATAAATGCAAATTGGAAAAGAATTGGCAAACTAGCAATTAACAAAAACAAATCTGAAAACTTGAAAGGGAGAATTCTTTATACATATCAATTAAAAAACTCCATGAAAAGTCCCAGAAAAATCTAGTTCACTATCTGACACTATACTAAAGTAAATCCCCCAAGCAGTAGGATATCTTGAGTGATGTTCCTGGCTTAGGCAAAAACTCTCTCACTCTCTGTCTTCATCACAACCATGGTGAAATCATCCTCCACCGTGGACATTAAATGGCTGGCTGTGGTAGGACCAGCCTTGGCCTGGAAAAAGTTTAACTATGCCAGAGTAATCAGTGTCATTTTGGTTATTTTGTGCTACTCTTGTGTTGAACATTTACTGGATATTATGCAATTAAGTCTGCTTGCGTATTTTAGAGTAATTTGGGAAAAAAGGCCTACTGCAAGAGTAACGTAAAAGAGCACGAGCTGCAGCTGGCTGCTTCTTTGTGTTCTGTTGCAATTAGAGCTATTTTCTTAGAGTGAAAGCATCCTCTGGTCCATTTTGGATGCTGCAAGGTGCATTTTCCTCTAGCAAAAATGTACTAAATGCAGGTTTACGCTCCTTGTGTAATTCCCTGTAATCTCAAGTAATTTTGTTGTAAATTCACATACTTAAGCAACAGCAAATTATGCGAGTTACACCGACCCCTGAAGCAAATACTACACAGCAACAAGGTAACACGAGGTAGCATGGGAAAGAGAAATGAAAGATGAACTGGGAGATGGTACAACAGGAGGTGGGGCAGGTCGGGGAGGCAGATGCTTCCTAAAATAAACTATAAAGCTTGGGATGAAACCACATAAGGTTTGGTCTGTTCAGTGACCGTCTCTCAGAGTTTCCAGACCTCTGCAACTAAGTAAAGGATATCACGAGTGATCATTGCCTGCTCTTTACGATTGTCCTCAGGATGTCCTTGAGAGGAGCCAAGCAGCAAATATTCTGGGGAAATAGAGTTGGCTGCACAAGAGGACCAGGATGTGTTGGCAGCTGAAGTGTCCGTCAACTGCTGGTATTGTTCTGGGTGGTCACTAGGAGGAGGAGAAGATACCTAAGCAGAGGGTGCAGCTGAAGGTCTCAATGCTATGGTGCTTCTGTAGTTAAGGATAGGGTGGCTGCTGACCCAGATAGTTGTGAGGCCCGCTTTTCTAATACCAGTAGATTAAATTGCTCAAGGCCAAGATGAGGCACAATCCCTCGCCCCCTCATCCTAGATGACTATTTTTCTTTACCTGGAGTTTTTTGGCGACAGATCTTATTTGTCTCCAATTGGATGTGCTATCTCTGTGTCTCTGTGGGTATGGCCTTCAATCCTCCTCCATGGTGGTGGTATCAAGCTGTCGTGCCCACCTCGCAGTTGAGGATCGTCTTCCTTCATCTGAGTCTTGTAAGATCTTTATTGGCTTACATTGTTCACTGAAAAGAAATGTGAAAACAAGACAGAAATTTTTAAATCATATGTTCAGTACTTCCTACTAAATGTACCCCGTCCTAAAGGAATGTTATACCCCTAAATACTAGAACTGACATTCTATAGTCTTAATCAAACATGTAGCAAGTCGATGCTTATCTACACACTTTTAAGAACTTCCAAATAGTAAAGAATGAGAATATTCTAAACCTGTTTTGTAATCAGGCATTCAAAGGAGGAGAAAGGTTTAGTCAAACATTAGAGTATATTTGAACAAGACAACACACCATTCTAATAGATGATATCTTACAGTTCTGTTTAGTGTAACATTTTTACATGTTTTTCAAACAAATGTAGTCAATTTACATGTTTTTATTAGCAATAAATGTGGTGTTTCGAAAGTAAGGTAAAGGTACGTGATTTTAGCATCACACACTAAGGGCGTGATTTAGGTCTTGGCAGACTGGCTACTCACGATATCCCGTCCACCGAAATATAAATCTCATAGGAAATAATGGGATTTATATTTTTGTTGAAGGGATATCCGTCACCCTTGCGACAGAATACCCCGTCTGCCAAGATGTAAATCAGGCCCTAAGTTTGACAAAATGGAAAAGAAACAGTTCCCAAATGTTGACGTAGTATTTTAACTCTTGTGTTGACTGAAAATATAGAACTTGAAAAGCACTTCTATTAAGTCTACATAGGAAATTAGTCAAACTAAACACACCTACAACATTGCATGCATGTTCTTATTTTTTAACATTCATCTCACACAAGTAACAGATTAATTACAACATGGACTGAAAGACCAAAGCTCAAACAGAACGCATGACTGGACACCACTCTTAAAACTTATGACCAATAAATATAAAACTAATACACTTACTGCTTGTCTGCAGCTCAAACTCCTCCAGCTGCTCATGAAGGGTTGGCCATGCTGCACTCCGGTCCCATTTGTACAGTGGTGTCATGTGATGTGCCACAAATGTGCCTGGGAGAACAATCCTGGAATGTTCTGGACCTTAATTTAAATCTGTCTGGGAAATGAAGGTCCTCGAAACACTTGTGGCACAACTACCCCTTTCAGGCATAGACATTCACTGCACTGCAGTGCATGGCTTTGTTCCTCTATATATGGGCCAGATTTGCACAGATGGGTCTCAGAATCTCCACACAGCTGAGGGTTCAGAAATTGTGTTGTTGGTTGGGGGGGTTGTGAACCCTTCTCAAGCAACAACCATACTCTTTGCCATGGTAAACCACAAAAAGTAACTGAGTTAACCTGTGCTTATACCTCTAGTAGCTTGTCACAAAAAAGCAGTTAGTCTTAACTTAGAGGGAATGTGTAAAGTATTTATGCAGGACACAAACAGTAATAAAGTGAAAACACGACACAAGAAAACTTCCACATCCATTCTAAAAAAAATAGAGTAATATTTTGTAAAGCATTTGACACCAAACCAACAAGAATCTAATCAGTTGAACCATATATATGTGATTTTAAAGATTTAAGGTAAATGTAGCTCCCAAAAGCACAAAGCACCACTTGTGGTTATCTGGTCATGCGAGACCAGGTGAAAATCGCAGGTTAAAGCTGGCCATGATGGAGTAGGGGACAGATACAGGGACCAGATTTTGTCCAGCTGAAAGAGTTACCTTCTAAAGTCTAGCATGAAAGGTCCAATTAACAGTGATGGAGGCTGCGGAGAGCAGGGAAAGTGTAATGGACGCTTCTCGTTGCAGCACAAAGATCCTGTTGGGCATCATGGGTGGTTGCTGCTGGAGATTTGTGTTGGCTGTCCCCACGGGCTGTTGATGCTGTAGTGCTAAGTGAAGATTTTGTGTTGCCAGTCATTGCTGTACTGCGAAGACACCGGAGCTTCTCATTGGTAGTCAGTGGGGGCACCAAGAGCTAAAACTTCAGGATTTCTTCATTTCTTCAAGGAGAAGCTCTACTGATGCCACACCAAGGGTCCAGTGATTGAGGTGAACCTCTTTGGGATCAGGAACTCACTCCAGTAGGGGCCAGCAGGGCTCAGGCAATTCCAATTCCAGGTCCAGGCAGCAGGTCAGCTGGGCAGATGCAGAGGCCCCTGAAGCTTATTATGTCCCTGTACCTTAGAACAGGATGTCAGGGAGCTGACGATTATAGTCACCTAGTCATTCAGCCTTGGATGAAGAGTGCAGGTCCAGGCTTCCTTCTCAGTAAGCTGGGCAGCCCTCAAGCAAGATGGCAGCAGGGTGTCCTTCTTTTGTATCATCCACAGGTCCCAGGGTGTACTGAACAGTGGATCTGAGGGTCCCTTTATTATAGTTGGTGCCCACTTTGAAATGTAAAAAGCTTCTGGAGTTCCCCCTATGGAGGTGTCTGGAATTTCCTGGTCCTACTCTGTCGAGGGCACAAGAGGCTAGTGTGAAGTCTTTTGTGCGTGTGCCGGGGCCAGTGCCTTTGAAATGCCAGTATGGTAGCTGACAGCTCCGCCCCCATTAAGCTGGTATGGCCCATACAGTCAACAACCAGACCCTCCACGGTGATGATGGCTAGGAGGAATACACCAAAGCCAATAGCAAACGACACCTATTCATGTGACCAAGAAACAGGCTGCAGGCACCAAATGTTTAGGACAAGCAGAAACCTCCTCTCTAAAATTGGCGTTTTCAGAATTGCGATTTAAAATTCAACTTTGTCATTAAACAGGGTTTTAAATTACAAATCATTAGGCATCAAACATGACATTCCTACCTGCTCCCTCATTAACTTTATTACTTATTAAATGTAATAAGGTAAGCCAGTCTTATCCTATTGAAGAGATAGGCCTTACAGTAATGATAAACGAATTTAGGAGGTTTTCACTACCAGGACATGTAAAACTAAAAAGTTAATGTCCATCTTATAAATACAATGCACTATGCCCCAGGGCTGTTTAGGGCGTACCCTAGTTGTGACCTATATATATTAAACTGTCAAGAGGTTTATTTAGCCAGGTCGAAATGGTAGTTTAAAACTATACACATAGGTTGCAAAGGCAGAACTGAGGCAAGTTTAAAAAGGCTACTTAAGTTTGTGGCACAATGAGTGCTGCAGGCCTGCTAGTATTATTTCATTTACAGTCCCTGGGTACCTGTAGTACCACTTTGCTAGGAACTTAGAAGTCAATTAAAATGTGCCAATTGGTTGTTAGCCAATTTCCCCATGTTTAACAGAGAGAGTACAAGTACGTTAGCACTTGTTAAAAGTGACATTGTACGCAACATCCTAAAGCCTACAAAAAATGAACACAGCAAAAACAGCAGTGGTGAAGGCAATTTGTCGGGGGTGACCCTGCAGAGAGGACCAAGTCCAACAGTACATTTGGAGGACCCCTTCACAAATGATCTTCAATTCCACATCTGTGAATGAGGGGACCCTCTCATCTTGTCCGTCAGTCGTTTTGGAGGTAATAAAAAAGAAAGGAGCAGTGGGATGGAGTAGGATGCTGTTGAGGTGTTGAGAGGATAATGCAGAATGACCTTACAATGGCTGAACGTAATTTCCTGTTTGTTGTGTTAGGTGGAGCTCTCAGCCCTGACAACAGAGATCTCCATTCTACATATGGACCAAAGACTACACATGGGAGGACCCTACATGTAACAAAAAGTAAAATAATTTAATGGATCACAATACTAATATCAGGAATTGTGTGTGTATGCAACTTATTTGATGAAAGTAAAGTTTTCACTGTGTTAAAACTGAACATGAGAGTATTATGTGAGATTAAGTACTTAAATGTTGTTAATGAAAAGTGTCTGAATGTTATAGAGAATGAAGAGGCAACTTTTTTGTAACTAGAAGAACTAGAGCATAGCATGTTTCAATGACAATATGTACATTTAATAAAGTTGTCTAGGGATGATATACGTGGACAGTTGGTTGTCCATCATTGTCAAGCTTTATAGATCTCTTGGGTGTATGGGACATATGGGCGCTCATATAGTAAAATTCACTTGTTATCTCTATTTACAAGGCAGATTAGTCTGGTGCATCCAAAAGTTTGGGAAGAGAACACCCTTACCTCCCTAAACTCAATCACAGATTGAAAACTGGATACAATAGCTTTTGGAGCACGCATACAAATATAAATGTCTTCGTTTCAGATATAGTATAAAGTATCAACACAGATTGTCAATGGGGCTCTTGCAGTGCTTTTCTTTATTTTTGTCACACTCCAACCCCCTTGTGCCAATGCGTTTTGCCGTGTTTGGGTTAACCTACGCCTTCATCAGGGCTTTATCTTCTCTCAGGTATAATGCCTCGCTGTAGTCATAAGTATTATGTCAGCTCCGTCCTCAAAGTGGTATTCAAAACTTTTTCAAATTAAAAGACTGTTGCTCCATGATAATCAATTTTATACCACAATCTGGCCTCAGGATGGAGCCAGGGGCTGCTTAATTCCAAAATTAATGCTCCTCTCTACTCATTCCCAAATCAGGTCCACAAATCATAAGATATCCTTCTAGCTGTAGCAGTTGCGTCCATTACCTCATATTTCGCAGCCTCTTAGTCGTGTGTGGCCCGTGTACAGGCTGCCATAATACTTATGACTACAGTGAGGCATTATACCTGAGAGAAGATAAAGCCCTGATGAAGCCGTAGGTTAGCCCAACCACGGCGAAACGCATTGGCACAAGGGGATTGGAGTGTGACAAAAATAAAGAAAAGAACTTCAAGAGCCCCACCATTGTGAAGCTATTGTCCAACCATACATTCAGCAAACAAACTAATAGATCCAGAAACTCAATTATCTAACAAGCCAAAAACGCAAGCTTCCACACATGAATACCCTGACTTCTATTCTGTAGCCCATCCTTGGTACCTACATGTGGGTGTAGATGGGGCAAGATCTATATATCAGCCCTGTAACATGACAGGGTTGTGTAACATGCAACAAGCTACAACAATCTTGCAGACAACTTCCTGGGGCGTACATCAGCATCCCCTCTAAATGGTCCAGACATCTGAATCACGACTTAAGGATCCTGAAAGTGCATTCAATAACGTCAGGTGGAGGTAGGTGTGCCTTAGTGTGACTCTTTTGATGTAGTCTTGATGGAAGTCCGTAGGGTTTGGTGCATGAGAGTTTACCCTGTATTATAAGTGTAATAGATCATGCCTATATACGTGTAGATCATGTTGGGGTAATGTGTGTGTACTATGTTGTAGTGATTAACTAGTTTGTTTGAGATGCCACTCCCAGATACACGTGTAGCCCCAGTGTGAGGTGATGTTACTCACCAATGAGTCATAGGTCATTGAAATCAACATCAAAAAAGCAATGTGCAAGAGGTGACTGATGGATGATGTAGCTGATGTATGTGCTTTCATGAAAAAACAGTGTACACATGAGTGAAACAGACCCTGGCATCTCAGACATCTTGTATGTTTATGGAGTGCCAGCCATGTTTGCTGTTGAAAAGCAGTGCTGTGCAGTCAGGTTGCTGAAGTGCCGTCAGGTGGCTGAAGTGCCTTCAGGTGCAGTCAATAGCACCTACCAAACAAGTTAAGTGTTCAGAGGCATAACATTCCCTTGACAGCCTCTGGCATCCCACCAGTGACTGCGACACTCTTCTGTTGGTGCATCTTAGAACCTGATGCAAGAATCAAGACTGACTTGCTAGTGAAATGCCTATGTTGTCAGAGCTGAACCTCTGGAAAGATCCAATGGCCATGAAATGGAGCATAGTTCAATCCTGGTCTTGCTAACTTCTTACAATCTATTACATCTGCTGCAGGGCATTAAATAAACTTACAGTTGATATTTCATTCTGTAGTGATAGTTGGATAAAACTACTGGGGAAAGAAACTAATAGACAGTTGTTACAGTAGTTGGAAGACAACATGCTTCTAGATCCAGAACAATATGAATTTCGTCGCACCACCCCATGCCTGGCGCGACCTTTTGTGATCACTTGCATATGTCAAAAGAATACAGAGACGTCAGCCATTTTATGACAGGGAGCAATGTAAGTGAGTCTTTCATTTTCAACATACATCTAGTGTTGTTCTTGTCACAAGGTAGAATTCATCTCATGAGTAACCTTCAATGCTAATGAGAAAGCGCACACACAGTGTAATCTGTTTCAACAAAGTACTTCAGTTATCAGAATTATTTTGGACAATATTGTTCTTGATAGGCATGACCATCGTTCAGTGTATGTCGACTAAAGATTAGTAGCAAGTAATCAGGGCATTACTCATTTCTACAGAACGTTTTACAAATTTGAATGATATATTCCCGATTAGGTATTATTCTGTTTACTGAAAACTGTGATTAATTATTTTTTACAATTATAGGAAAAAGTTTGATTTTTGCTGTGAAGTGATGTCTGATCCTCAAATGTGGAACCGAAATCTAATCACAGAGGATATTTCACCTCTAAAAATAGCAGCTCCTGGTGGGCAATGTAGAGAATTTGAAGTAAGTTTTTCTTCCCCACAATATCAAAGTTTAGAAATAAGTTTGCCAAAGGAATCATGTTTGTTGAGGACATCAGAAAGAAATCTATTTTCTAGAATCCCCCTTTAAATGTGGAGCACATGACCTTTTGACCATATTATGTGTTTCCTCAGCTCAGGTTTAACAATATAAGAGGTAAAATATATGTATATGTCTAGTGTGCTGCAAATAGCTAAAGTGTTGTGTAGGTCCTAGGTCCCCCCCCCCGCCCCACTGGACCTGCACGTTTTTGGATAGCCTAAACTGAGGGCTTGGTGTGCTGATACACTCTGGACACCCCAACATGATGAGTCAGCGCTTAGACCAGCTAGCTCTACAGTGCCACTACTAGCCCCCTATTTTCTACAGCGGTGTAGGTGGTTTCTGGCAACCACTGAACATGATAACCCTGATTCCTCAGGTATCATTAAAAACAATACGGTATCTTTCGCTCAGTCACCTGTGCTTACTTTTCTCAAAATACACATAGAATGACGATTGGAACAGTTTCAATAATTATTTATTGGTCAAGCGTCAGTCTAATGTGAAACATATTCCCTGCGACAATCAAAAGACAAGAGCAGACACATGTGATCGCTAGTACCAATTTAGTAAATAGCAGATACATTTCTCCCATAGTGCTAATAAGATGAATAAAAGCAGATTATTTAAAACAATAGGGTTGGTGTACTCCTACGGTGCGCAGCCTACCTAAATGTACCTAGCCTAGATATGTAGGTGAAGCCTGTGTATGTAAGTATTAGTATATATCCTAATGGAGCAAAGAATCCCCAGGGGAAGTACTAACCCCTCACCTGATGGTTCTGAATGAAGGACCCCACCTCTGCATCGAGGATGGCACCCCGCAAGGGATGTCAGGTCTCTGCCTGTCGAAGGATCAGCCTGCAGAGCCTCAGAATGAATTTGCCTCTCTTTTGTAGCGGGAGTGAGGGTCTTTTATACTATAGAGGTCACTCCAGAGTTTCTTCTAGAATTGTTATGTTTTGAAAACATTCACTAATCCTCTGCTAGACCTTTTCTAACTAAACATGATAATGCACCGCTGGCTGTTGCCCATGGATGAAAAAAGTGGTGACCCTTATACAGAATAAATCAGCGTGCCTCGGGAAATATTTATGTACATTAGGGATTAAGATAGGGTACTAAGAGCCTGATGTCAGAGAGACAGAAGTAAGCTACTAGGTAAAAGATCACCTGTTATAGGACCGTTATGTAGTGTGGATGGGACAAAATGTATGTAATTGGTATTTAAATGATAAGACTATCCTAAAGAACATGACAAAAGGCGAATATCCGTTTCTGGTCCGGCGCGGTGCGTCCATTGGGGCATGGGGGCGTAGCCCCCACCCCCGCCCGCAGCTCCCTCGGCGTCTTTGAACTTAAGTAAACTGAATCAGTTTACTTAAGTTTAAAGATGCCGAGGGAGAACTGACAATCGTGTCAGTCAGCATGACGTCGGACCGCCCACCCCCTTCAGAGTCTGAAGGGGGTGGGCGGTTCGGCGTCATGTTGACTGACATGATTGTCAGACCAGTGGGGGGCAACAGGCAGCAGCACAACACAAGTGCGCATGAGTGGGGACGGAAGGTGAATTTTCGTGTCGTGCCCACTCATGCGCACTAGTGTCTGCTCTGCTGGTGCCTTTGCTCAACCCTCGCTCTCCTAATGGGCGGGCGGGCGAGTAGTAATTGTGCCCTAAGCCAATCCTGGCGCTGCTGGCAGAGCCAGGATTGGCTGAGAGTGAGTGGCTGTAGGCGTCAACAGACCCGAGGCGGCGCGGACCGGACCTGCTCAGGTAGGATCAACCACTACATTTTTGGAGACTTATTATGTTTACTTAGTGTCGGGGGTTATGAAAAACATCTAAAGAAAAGTTCTCAGTAGCTGAAGGATTTGTACATTTGATGCAAGTTTGCGTTTCCCCCTTACGCTATGAAATATAGATGGAAGGGGCCTGTTTTTCGCTTGTTCTGACTCGTTTGACAAGAGAGCCTTGTTGACATTTCGCACCACCACCCATGTTAAAAATACAAAAGTGAATGGCTGAAGGTGCTTATGGTCTCCGAAGGCATTACAGAGGCCTCCTCTCGGCTGCGCCTTGCTAACGCCTTCGCCCCTTCTTGCCCTGGTGTCTTCTTAGCTCCGTCGCCTTGAGGGGAGGAGGGAGACAGGGCTCTGTTCCAAGGTTTATGCCTTTTCGTAATCAAGTTCTATTTATCAGAATGCCCGTCTTATTATAGATTAACATTTTTATTTTTGAAATATCTTTTCATCAAGAGATTGTTTTCAGGCATATCATTTTACAAAGAATTCCCCCACGCTGTTACAAAATCTTATATTTACAATCCTCAAACCACCTTTCAGCAGACCCAACTCGCAACTCCTCACCCTCACTATGAGGAATAAATTAAGGGGCAAGAAATGCGTGGAAGATTGATACGAGTTCTGCAAAGGCCAAATGAAACAGCACTACGAGGACATGAGATGTTCTAGGCTCACTCTTAGAAACTGCACGAGGGTTTGTGGTTGCCTTTAAATGTTTGCCAACATTTACCACATTTTAGAGTTAAGTGAGCTCTTCCATCAAGCGGGATTTCCATAACCTGAAGCACGTGGCTGTACTTTTGTAGTGCGTTCTGTAATATTTAGATGAGTAAGAATTACAGTACTGTGCGCCTACAGTGTTGTTGTTGGTTGGCTACTTGGCTTTTGGTTTCGTTTGTTGCACTGGCAGCAGATAGTTTAAGGCCCTGTGTGCCTTTGTGTGCAGTGCACAGTGCACGCCCCCACAGGGAGGTCTGGTCGCACTCACTCCATAGGTAGATGGGGGTGGGGGTGGTGGGGGTGGCGCTTAGTTTACTAGTGTATGTTACACACACGCAGGTTCAGGTTTATTTTATTTTTACTGAATGCATTTTTATATAGCACAGACTTTATCTGAAGGTGTCAGAGCGCTGTACAATAAAAGGAGTTGTCGTATATACAGACAGCAGGTGGGGCACAGGCACAAGCCGAAACACACATTCCCTGGCTCCCGGTGATGCCCTCAGACTAAATGCATGCCCGAAAGAGTGCGGTCAATCAATAGCCATGACAGCCAGAATAGCACTGTGAAGAGCAGCATCTGGCATGTAAGGGCTGTGCGGCTGGAGCAGAGTCAGTTGCATGTGAGTCCACTGCCGATGAAATGGTGGCTATTACAGAGAACAACGGTCCTCAGGAAGTTCGATAAATAAACAAATAAACTTATAGACCACAATCAGTACTATAATCCAGTTTCCAGGCCCAGTCGGGCGAGGAATATTTAATTTAGAATAAAAAAGAGATTTTGATTGACCTAGAGAGGTTCACATACAAACATTTAGATAGGACACAATCCTGTACCTAACCCAAGAGTTGGAAAAACCATAGGGTAGGAAAAGTAGGTGAGTCAAGAGAAGAATTTTTTACAGGCAAAGAAAGTTTTGGAGCCAACTGTCGCTTGCAAATTATTAATCAATTACAGCAAGTTTCGACATACAGTGTCTACAGAATAATATACAAATGAAATTCCTGCATCACTGTTTTAAGTGTCAACGTTTCGATCTCCTGGCTCCTAATGAACCGGGATCATCATCAGGACTGTATTAATCACTGCCTGTTTACATTACGAACGCCTGTGGGAGTAAAGGGGGGGAAAAAATAAGAAAACAGCATAGGCATACGCCTGAAATAATTACAGAGAAACGTAGAAACAATTATAGTAGCGAGGTCCATATGTATGGCTTCATGGCCACTCTCAGTTAAAACCAATATCTTTGTTCATGGTTGTGAGGCAATTGTGCAGCACATTCATGCAAGTGGGGGCCACCTCGAGGGCCGTGACTTGGTGAAAATGTATCATTGTTACATTGTAGGCCGTGACTTGGTGAAAATGTATCATCGTTACATTGAAGCTGATTTAGTTCGGCCGCATCAATACATACAGAACTTCTTGATCAAGTGTGCAAAAAAAGCCTCTGTAAATACCACCCAGTAATGACATCTACAAAATGGGTGTTCCAATGTCAGAGGTTCGTTTCTATGTATGAAAAATTGATAATGTTGAACGTAGAACATGTATTCTCTTAAGTGCAAACCAGCTTAGATTGAGTCTATTGCTATGAATGTATTACTATTAACATTGTCATATATACACTCATATGTAAATAGTCCTATGTGTATAATTGCTGG
The DNA here is from genome assembly GCF_964263255.1 of Lissotriton vulgaris. NCBI lineage: Eukaryota > Metazoa > Chordata > Amphibia > Caudata > Salamandridae > Lissotriton > Lissotriton vulgaris. Next base: position 122,585,285 of record NC_141691.1, on the reverse strand, counting down.
GCTCTCCAGGTCAGTCCTCTTACCATCGTGAGCACGCGCTATCACTTGGAATAATCACGGTAGGGTTCAACACCTCCAAATTATTCACTGGTTTACTTAGTAGAACTCACAATCACGTTATCACAACTGGTGCCGGTAAAATATTAGACCTGTCTAAAATGGCCGCCCTAATGGCCCCGAGTATTCGGATAGTCCTTCCTCCATCTGGTTTCTAGGCCACTCCAAAATGGCTGCCGCAAACGCAGTGGGAAGTGCTAGTCCTTCCTCCATGTTGGCTCCTCGCCAGCTATAGTTCCCCGGGAGCGAGCCCAGCAACGCAAAAGCAGCGGATTCACGCTGTTTGAGATGAGGAGAGAGACCACTGTGTCTCCACCATCAACCCACCACTGAGCACACTGCGCAGTAAGGTAAGCGCCAGCCCAGGCCCCCGAAATGCTGGATGGACACTGTCCCACACGGGACTCCCAGCCTCATCTTTGCGTAATAATTAATTTAATTTTTCCTCCTTTTTCAGCATCCAGACCGCTTTATTAAAACAGCTCCATAACCTAAGGAGCAACGTACTCCTAAACCCGATCCCAACCGTAAAGGAAGACTCGCCTGTGAGATTACTCTTTCCAAGTCCATATCCAACTAAACTAAGGTAATGATTTTGCCCCGGCACCTCGTGACGGGAACTCATATCCGGCACTGTTCTGTCCCTCACCCTATGCTCCCCTTTTTAGGCACCCCCAATTCCGGGATACCTTGCAGTACCTCCAACCCCTAACAGCGCCTGACCAAGACCACCCCACAAACTTTGAAGGTCAGTGGAACCATGGCTGTGCAAACTGCCTTCGCCCAGTAACCGCTCGGTATGCATGTTATTAGCCACTGAACACCGGCCACAATGTAGATCACGAACTGAAATGCGCGACGGACCCACTCATTGCGCCATTATTTCATGCCTCTGGAATTCAACAACCTTCCACGAGCACCACGACAATGACCGCACAGACAAGTCACAATTCTGATCGATCTATCGCCGACTCCCTGCGCTGATCACCAGCCATCCTCCGCACCGTCTTGACACCTTGATAATTAGTCACTTAGGAGTTCACCACTTCACTGTGCCGATTATTGTTTCTCTGATACCCACTTGATCAAGAAGTTCTGTATGTATTGATGCGGCCGAACTAAATCAGCTTCAATGTAACGATGATACATTTTCACCAAGTCACGGCCCACAATGTAACAATGATACGTTTTTACCAAGTCACGGCCCTCGAGGTGGCCCCCACTTGCATGAATGTGCTGCACAATTGCCTCACAACCATGAACAAAGATATTGGTTTTAATTGAGAGTGGCCATGGAGCCATACATATGGACCTTGCTACTATAATTGTTTCTACGTTTCTCTGTAATTATTTCAGGTGTATTCCTTATGCTGTTTTCTTATTTTTCCCCCCCTTTACTCCCACAGGTGTTCGTAATGTAAACAGGCAGTGATTAATACAGTCCTGATGATGATCCCGGTTCATTAGGAGCCAGGGGATCGAAACGTTGATGCTTAAAACAGTGATGCAGGAATTTCATTTGTATATTATTCTGTAGACACTGTATGTCAAAACTTGCTGTAATTGATTAGTAATTTGCAAGCGACAGTTAGCTCCAAAACTTTCTTCGCCTGTAAAAAATTCTTCTCTTGACTCACCTACTTTTCTTACCCTATGGTTTTTCCAACTCTTGGGTTAGGTACAGGATTGTGCCCTATCTAAATGTTTGTATGTGACCCTCTCAAGGTCAATCAAAATCTCTTTTTTATTCTAAATTAAATATTCCTCGCCCGGCTGGGCCTGGAAACTGGATTATAGTACTGATTGTGGTCTATAAGTTTATTTGTTTATTTATCGACCTTCCTGAGGACCGTTGTTCTCTGTAATAGCTGATTACACATGGTCCAAAGGTACTCATTGGGTTCCCTTGTTTACATGTAAAAATCTGAAATGGTGGCAGCAGTACCACTGAAGCGCTTAAAACACGCGGGTGCTTCCAGAAGACTGAAGGACTAACCCTGAGTTGGTAAATGACTGACGGGTTCCTCTGGGGTCAATCGTCCTATTTATGCACAATCGCCTCTGCTTCTGGGTTATTGTAGAAGAAGGCTTGATTATACAAGTTGCATACATAGCACTAGGGTAAGGATAACATCACATATGAATCGGTCATGTTGCATTACGTGCCATTACTGGTACACTCCCATGCGTTTTTATGGCATACACGTACCCTCTGCTCTAAGCGAGGGGTGAAGACATGTGGGGGTTTGGTGGTGTAGTTGGGAGGAGTCTGGGAGAGAAAGGAAAGCTTCTTTCTAGCAGTAACAAGTGTAGTGAAGCTTGACTGCTGCCACCAAAGTGTCATGCATGAGTTTCCGTCTGGTTTACCAACCAAAAACCTCGCATTTGGCTCTTCCGCTCCTAGTAACACTAGCTGGGGAAAGAATGAGTGACTCCTGGGTGCCATCAGAAGCTCTGCCGCTGTACCTGCAGCCGAGTCTGGGTGGAAGGTATTGTGTCATTACAGTCTCCTAAAAAAGTGCATAGGTAAGCTCTCAATCGTTTTTTATCATCTTTACCAGGACATAATCAGTCTACATCGGCCTGCAAAGGGTTTCATAAGGCTAAGGTCTCACCATATCTGAATAATGTTGTGATCTGATACAATATTGTGTTTCCGCTTGTCTGGCGAACAGGCCAATTGAGAACGTGGTTCAAATACAGACAAGCAAATAAACACTTTCATTGAGATGCATGGAAGGGAGGTTGTCTGCAGATGGCTGGATGGTCTGGTGATACACCAGTGGTGAAAGGATACATAGATGAATGAGTGGGCAGAAGAAATACAGGAGAGTGTGTCCAGAAGGATGAGTGAATGTGTACATGAACGAATGCTCCAAATGATGGATAAACAAGTGGAAGATTTTCTAGTGAATGGATACATGGATGGATGAGCGAATGGGAGAGTCTCTACAAGGACTGATGGATGAACAGATTAATGCAGTGGATGATAGAAACATGGATAAATTAATGGTGAATGATGCATGGGCTGAACACCTCTTATGTCGGCCGCACTCGCTCGCTATGTAAAATTCATCCCCAACTTTTACGCTTCACCACTTTCAAATGTCACCAGCCACCGCTGTTTCGGTTAGAGTACATAGAAAGCTACATTCCTAACACTGAATACCACTCGATGAGATGAAATACATGTGAGAGACGGGCTATAGAGAGGTGAGAGGCACTGTTGGAGGTTGATAGTGAGGGAATCATTGACGAGTGGCAAGGGGGTTTTGGGGGACAACGAGCCTCGAGGTCTGCCCCCCGGCCAGATTGGGAGGGGGAGGGGGGCGAGATGGCGGCAGCCAATTTCGCGATTGGGCTGCTTTGGGATAGCCCAAAGACAGCCCAAATTTAAGTTTGTCAGCCCAAGGGTATTTCAGGGGTTACAGCGCTTGCCCAGCCACCATTTTAGGTTTTGGTAACCTGGTGGCTGTGAGCACTGGCAGTTTAGGTTTTTTGTCAGGCTTGCTGTCTGGCATGGCCTGTGGTGCCTTATCTGTTGATTGCTGGTTTCCTGAGGAGCTATGGCGTCAGAGGATTTTCGAGTGCTTGAGGCCATCCGCCTGCTCAATGAGGCAGGGTGGGTGGACCTCCTTGTGGGCCCCCAGGCGGGGGGCGTGCCCGGTGCAGAGCGCGTCCCCGGGGGTAGCAGAGGCCGTGCTGGCCTGCTTGCCGCCCCGGAAGTTGGCGAGATTGCAGGTGAGGGCGCAGGCCCGCGCAGAGGGTTTGAGCGGGGCCTGGATAGCGGGGTAATGGCGGCGGGAGGAGCGGGGGCGGTGGTAGGCCGGTTGTGAGAAAGTGAGCCGGGGGGCGTTTTCACGCGGGCGCCCGAGCTGAGGTCTGGTTGCCCCACTGCTTCGGGTGCGGCCTCGGAAGTGCCGGTGGGAAAGGCGGGGGCGGCAGCGGCGCCTCCATCGGGCTCGGGGGGCCCAGTCCAAAAGGGGTCCTGCTGAGCGGCGGTCAAGCAGCGGCGGGGAGGCGCGAGGAGCGCTTCCCCTGCTGCACGGGTGATGGGGCCTGTAGCGGGGCTGGGGAAGAAGGAGAGCGGTACGTGGCAGGGCAGCGCGGGCGCCCGAGCTGAGGTCTGGTTGCCCCACTGCTTCGGGTGCGGCCTCGGAAGTGCCGGCGGGAAAGGCGGGGGCGGCAGCGGCGCCTTCATCGGGATCGGGGGGCCCAGTCCAAAAGGGGTCCTGCTGAGCGGCGGTCAAGCAGCGGCAGGGAGGCGTGAGGAGCACTTCCCCTGCTGCACGGGTGATGGGGCCTGTAGCGGGGCTGGGGAAGAAGGAGAGCGGTACGTGGCAGGGCAGCGCAAAGAGCGCTCCCCCCGCGAAGGGGCGGCAGGCTTTATCTGGGCGGGAGGAGCGGGAAAAGGGAACACGGGCAAGCGGAGGGGAAGCGCCAAGAGCGTTTCCCCAGCGGCACAGTCGTCGCGGGTGAAACATCGGGGGCAACAGGCTCGAATAAGGTGGGCAGCCCCCCCTTCGAGGACACGAGGAGCGCACGGGGTCTGTGGGGTAGGGGTTATAGGTGGGGAGGGGGATCAGGGGTGATGTCAGGGGGGAGGGGCTGCCGGGGGGCCCGAGGGAATGGTGCAGGGTGAGAAGAGGAGCTGGCAAGGGGGCAAAGAGTGCCCCATTTCGCCGGGGGCGGGCGGATGGGGCTGGGGGGCCAAGTTGGGGGCGCCAGGGCGGACAGGCAGGGGTGGGGAGTATGGGGGACATGAGTGGATGGGGGAGCCTTTGAAGGAGTTGTTTTGGAAGAGGCAGGTGGCCAGAGGCGTAGGGGCACGAGGGAGGGGCCATGGGGCCCATCGGGGGCAGGAGAAGGATTGGGATTGATCCCCTCTGTTAATATCAGGGGGGAGTGGGGGGAACTGGGAGGGGCTGGATGTTTTCGAGTCTTGGGGGAGGGGGTAAGGGAGGTGCAGGGGCGCAGGGTGGGTGTGGGGGGGCAGGGAACGGGGGGACGGATGGACATGGGGGTTTGTCGGAGTGGAGGGTGTCTTGAGCAGCAGGGTGGGGGGATGTCGGGACATGGTCCGACAATGGGGGTGCAGGTTTTGGGGGTCTGGTGTGGAGTGATGACGAGGAGGAGGGGGGTGGTGAGAGAGGGAGCAGAGGGAGGATGGGGTCTTGGGGGACGGGGGCATGTGGGATGGGGGGCAGCAGGAGGGGTCGGGGTTCATGCAGAGTGAGGGATCCAGCACACCAGTCCGGCCTTTTCTCTTGCAGGAAGAAGAGCGGCGCGGGCTCCTGCCTTTGCAGGGCTGGGGACGGCCCAGCGGCACCAAGGCGAAGGGAGGGCGGAGACTCCTGCGGCAAACCGGGCACCGGCGGGGGATCCCATCGCGGCCGGCACAAGAAGGCATGATGCGGGCTCGCCGACCCCAGCACCCACAGGGCACGATCGGCACGCGTTTTTTTATGTTGTTGGCAGGGGGCAGTTGGCGCCGCCGACGGGCAGGGGGTTTAGGGCATGTTCTGTGCAGGTGGTGGAGGATGAAGACAGTTTGGAGGAAGGAGAGTTGAGGGATGGCGAGGGTGGAGGGTGGGCGTAATATTGGTGTTGCTAGTGTCTTGCAGATGTCACAGGGCCAACGAGAGCCGACGGCCCGGGCATCATGTTGGGAGCCGAGGTGGGCGTCAATGGAACGGGATGGTGGAGAACGGACTTTAGATTCCTCGGTGTCAGGTACAAGAGCAGCGGCAGCCGCGGCACACTTGGAGTCCATCGGGGTGGGGGGAGGGGTGATCGGGGGATGTGGCTTTGAAAAGGAAAGTATGTGACGGACAAGGGGGTGGGGCCTGATGTGGTGGTGGTGGAGCCGGCGAGGAAGGACTCGGGGTAGCAGGAATGGAGGGGGCCCCGGGGTTGACGGGGGACGGAGCAAAGGGGACTGTGGCGGCCGGGTCTGCTGGTGGGGCAGGAGCAGCAGGCGCAGGTGCGACGGGGGAGGACGTCGCAAAGCCAGAGAGTAAGGAACTGAAGATTAAGAAGCTGTCATACATGGGGTTCACAAAGCCACGGGGCTCCCATCTGATGCTGGCAACGAAGGAGCGGATTTGGAAAGAGGAGTACATGGAGATCCTTAAGTTACTTCACCGGGGCCCCCTGTTGTTGCTTCTCTTCGCCCTGGCGATAGAGCCCTTGGCGGTCTCTATTCGTACGAAGATGGAGATGGAGCATTGGGGCATCAAGGTGGGAGATACTGTGAACGTGATTTCCCTTTATGCGGACAACGCTCTGTTCTATTTAACCTCCCCGAAAGAATCGCTGCCCGACTTATTGCGGCTGCTGGACCGCTTTGGTGCAGCCTCAGGGCTGAGTATCAGCCCTGGGAAGTCCTTGATCTTTCCCCTGGCGGGCTGTGATGTCAACCCGGGAGTGAGCCTTCCATGCCTGGGGCTGAAATGGGAGTTGGAGGCCTTCCGATATCTGGGAATCCAGGTGGCCTCGTCTGATGAACAACTGCTGGTACGCAACGCTGACTGGGTGCTCCGCTCCCTGCACCAGTCGGTGTCCTTCTGGAACAGGCTCCTGAAGGACTGGGTTTTTCTAAGACCCAGCGGTGCGAGGGGACAACACCTGAAACCTTCGTGGGTAACCTGTTCCGGCGTACAAATGACAGAGACACGGGACACTTCCTTCGGCGTCAAAGATTCGAGGTTTATTTACTGCAGGGAACACAGAAGTCACGAGAAGTACATAGCGTAGGTTCACGGAGCCTGATTCGAATTGCTACTGTGGGTCGCTCCTTTTATACACATTTCTCTCAAAGGTTAACATGGTACACAAAAGATTACAACTCGGTTCCCATTGTAAAAACCACAAGGGGTTACTTTCATGTATTCAAGGCCCGGAACATAAGTACGGAAACATTTGGTGATACCCAACTGTAAAAACCCATCTTCCCACCATTAGTACATTCCAATCGGCAGTAAACAGATCGAAGAAGGAACAGAAACAGGTGTAGAGGAGGGCAGAAACAGTGGGGAGATCTGAAAGGGTGTAAAAGGGGTGGTATCGGGAAACACGAGCTGCAGGCATCAAAAGGACGTGCCTAATGAGATGCACGGCTAAGACAATAGACCGGCACGGCAAGATGTGCCTCGAGCGGAGCCATCTGCCATACAGTATCATTCCCCTCATCATAAAGACACTTTCAAAGGAAACGTGTCTTCCGCAAGAGTCTTGGGAATCCCAGGGTCGCGAAGTGGACAGCGTCCGTTCGCTGGCTACTTGAGGGCAAGAAACAAAATGGATGCCGTATCTAAGATGGAACCCGTGGGTACAGATAGATAAACCCACGAAACAGACGAACGGTTTAGGCTAGTACAGCGAAACTGCGTACACCCACTAAACTCGTCATTTGCGGTTCATAGATACTAGACTCGACCATATTCGTGCGAGTCGAAAACACCACTTACGATCATCATGGAACCTCACTCCCTCTTTCCCTCATGGGGTGCTTAGCGGTGGCTAGAATGGTGATGTTGCCAAGAATGCTATACGTCCTGCAAAATACGCTATGCCCGCTCCCCCCGCGAATATTCCGTACGCTCAGCACGCTGCTCACATCTTTGCTCTGGGCAGGCGGGCGGAGTAGGGTTGCCCTAATACCGTGGTTCGGAGCTGGGAGGAGGGTTGCCTGGAAGCCCTGAGGTTTGACCTCTATTATTATGCAGCACAGCTCCTGCTCGCCGTGAGGTGGTTCGCAGGCGCGGACAACTGGGAGCTGCAGCACCTGGCGGGCAGGGCCAACGAGACAACGTTGCAAGTGGCTCTAATGAAGGGACGGGGAGCAGACGAGGCCCTGCCTTATGTAGTGGAACATGCCGCAGGGGTCTGGCAGTGGTTTGTCAAGAAGATCTTGCGGCGGGCCCCCTTTCATAGGGAGCTGCCGGTGTGGATTTTGGCCCCAGTGACGCTAATGGAGGAGAATATGTATCAATGGGGTACTTAAATCATCCCTTTTCAAAAAGGACACTGACAGAAACACCATTTTGCACCATAAGAGTGCCCACCCAAAAAATCTAAAATCTAATCTGCCATATGGGCAACTTTTGCGCATCAGGAAAAACTGCTCTCACTTGGAAGACTTCTCGTCCCATGCAGAGACATTTTGTCAGGAAATGAAAGAAAGAGGGTATCCGAAGAAATTACTGAAGCACTCTTTCAAAAGAGCACGCTTCACCCCTCGTGAAACCCTCCTACAAGTACGGCCTAAACCTGCACTTGACAGACTGGTCTGTGTCACCACTTTTGGACCAGACACTCATAAATTGAGGAAAACTGTGTTGAGTAATTGGCATTTGCTAGAAAATCTAGAATGCTCACTCCCACGCCCACTATTTGCCTACAAGAAAAACCAAAACATAGGACAACAGATCATGAGGGCAGATGTGTCACTACCCAAAAAGAAAAGCGATCTACTGACCCAATGGAACCTCAAACCGATCACAGGTCATCACAAGTGTGGCACCTGCGTCGTGTGCCCCAATACAATCGAGGGCGACGAGTTCCAACATGGGGCTACCAAATGGAAGCACACGGAATTTTCAAACTGTAAGACCAAGAATGTGGTCTACCTTGTCCAATGCCCCTGCGACCAAATCTACATTGGCAAAACAAGGCAACAAGTTAACACACGCATTTGCCAGCACCGGTCCGGGATCAAAAATAAAATCTTGAATGCCCCCATGGTCGAACATTTTTTGGATGCCAAACATGATGGAAATGATCTTAAATGGATGGTATTACATACATTGCGTCCGCCACACCATAACGCAGACATGGACAGAATGCTCCTTAAAAAGGAAGCATATCTCATCCTCAAGTTTAACAGTGTGCAGAAAGGCCTTAACAGTTTGTCGCCAGACTTTGATTCATTAGTGCCCCGGCGCCACGCCATTGCCTTTGCTCCATCTCAATCTCCCTCTCCAATTTCTTCTTTAATAAACATCAAACACAGGGCACCACCCTTCACCTATACATTAATAGTTTTTGTCATTGCAGTGAATTAGCACAACCCTGTGCAATTCTGCACCAAACTACAACTCCCACAAGGCAAAGCCCATAGTTGAGGGCTTATCTCCATGACAACACACCCAGCGTCCATCTTTGGACTACTGCAGAACGCCGTAGACATGCACTGGGCTGCACGGAGGTAAGCGGTGTGCTTGTGCATTCTTTTTGGCTTCAGCCAGACCCCCGATTTGACGCTTCAATTTAATTAATTCTTTCCGCTTGTCAACAGCGGTTGCCGCGCACGTTTTTGAATCACATGCCGATTTTGAACAAAAAAAGAAAACACGAGGCTTCCACGCACCGACTCTGTTTAAGAAAGGTACGTTTTCCGTAACGTTTCCCGAGCTTATAATGGCCAATACCAGACACAGCTCCCTTACGTTATTGCCCACTTTTCTTCACACAGCGTCACCGGCCACAATTCAATTGAAGCCCATTAAAGAAATGTACTTTCACACAACGGCAGCCGCCAGCTTCACGCAAAGAATCAGCTGACGGTATGCTTTCCTCATTTATTTGTTCATGACCATGCATTAGCGCAGATACATGATGGCAATGTCACAACGGTCATTAGTTTTTTAGGTGGCCCCCTGTCCCTGGACTACTCCAAGCCTGCACTTACAGACTTCATGTGCATTTTCTTCTGAATTCGCTTCCATTCTACAATGGTAGGTCTTTTTCTGAGTGCCACATACCAGGGAGCATAGTCTTTTGTCACAAAGATTAAAAGTAGTCACCCTTCCTTTTAATCCCCCACAGACAGACTAATTGTGCCCTGATGAGATTCCGGCAAGTAACTACCTGGATTCGAAGCGCGTCGGCCAAGTAGAGAGGATTACCCACGATTTATTTTCTTCACACCAGCGCTTGCTGGTTGTAAAAGACTTACAAATTCATTTTGCTCCTTTTCTAATTTTCCCCTCTTCTTTCAAACTTTCATATGCTTTACTAATTTTTCTATTCATAAGAATCTAGTTTATCATTTAATGTTGTATACGTTCAATTTTTCTGTTTGCTTCAGATTGTTTTTTCCGTGCTTGATTATGTTGTTGAGCTTGTAATACATTTGTGTACAGTAAATGCATAACAACTTTGGTTGAAATCTCCAATGTAAATATGTCTTTGGTTGTTTACGATGTCCTGTTTCTGACAAACTTCGTTTAAACTTTTGAAATATTTTGGTATAAATAAAAATACCCAGTTGATACCGACAGCTAGCGTGTTCAACTTTCCATAAATGTGGATTCAAATGTAGGTGGCGGGGCAACTTGTTGCTGTGTTTATTCAAATTAAGGCCCAGCCTCCCCACCTGTCCCTTTGGGTCCGGCTCCCCTTGTGTTTCTTGTCCTCTCTTCTCTATTATTATGCAGCACAGCTCCTGCCCGCCGCGAGGTGGTTCGCAGGCGCGGACAACTGGGAGCTGCAGGACCTGGCGGGCAGGGCGGACGAGACAACGTTGCAAGTGGCTCTGATGAAGGGACGGGGAGCAGATGAGGCCCTGCCTTATGTAGTGGAACATGCCGCAGGGGTCTGGCAGTGGTTTGTCAAGAAGATCTTGTGGCGGGCCCCCTTTCATAGGGAGCTGCCGGTGTGGATTTTGGCTCCGGTGACGCTAATGGAGGAGAATATGTCTTTCTGCGATTGGCGGGACGGCGGATTCGAGATTCTGGCGGACCTTTATCCAGATGACTCCTTTGTGTCCTTTGAGCGAGCCACGGAGGCCTTTGGCCTGGGCAGGGGACAATACATGCACTATAGGAGACTCCAGGAGATGGCGAGGGCAACCTGGCCCCAGTTCCCAGAGGCGGCCCCGTTTACCCACACCCTCAACATCCTTCTTTCCTGTGGCAGGGGGAAACGGCTGATCACATTACTGTACTCAGCCATGCGACGGGATTCAGCCCCGCCGGTCGTGCCGTCCTGGCCGGCCTGGGAGGCGGACCTGGGGTTTACTCTAGAGCCGCGACAGCGCAAACGCATTGGGCTCCTGACTCGGAAAGTGTCGTGCAATGCGCGGTTTAAACTGATCCACTTTAATTTTGTACAGCGCACTTACATGACCCCGGTCTCCATGCACCGTATCTCTGTAGATAGGCGGGACAACTGCCCTAGGTGCGGGGCGGAAGGAGCCGGATTCTTACATTTGGCCTGGGAGTGCCCACGGGTCGGTAGCTTCTGGAAGGAGGTGGTGGAGCACATTGGCTGTGTCACGGGCCTCCGGATTGCCCTGACTCCGCTTCATTGTCTCTTGGCCCTGGTCCCCAAGCCCAAAAAGAGGAATTTGTCCTATAAGTTGCTACAGTTGCTACTGGTGTTGGCGAGGCGGCGCATGGCTATCACTTGGATGGAGCAAAGGGCCCCTGAGTTATCCCTGTGGCTTAGAGATGTTAGGGAATGGTCCTTGGCTGAGGAAACACACATGCAGCGCACGCGCCGAGATGAGAGGCTTTAGGAGGACTTACTGGCCTGGAGAGTGATATGTGCTGAGGGATTGCCCAGTGATGACTTGGATACCACCAGTGCTGAACTGTTTACCCCTGAGGAGTCTGAATCCGAGGAGGATGTGGCGGGAGGCAGGGAGGAGAGACCTGTTTCGGGGCAGTGCCCTATAGGACGCGTACGAATGTTCCGTATTGTATTTATATGTGATTTGCCTTGATTCCCGGAGGTTTGCTTATGACTGTGATGTCTGTACCCTAACAGGCCATAAGGAGGTAACCGGACTATTTCCACATACTTTATTAACGATGCCAAATATGGGGGGGAATTGTTTTGTTGTTACATGTTAGACTGTGGTGTTATTGAAAAACGAACTCTAAAAGAAGATAAGAGACGGGATCAACGGAAGACAAGGGAGGGGAAATGAAAATAAAACAGCGGACACTAGCGATACACGTGTATTTAATGCAAACGTTTATGTTTATATTTGTGGCACTTTCCGACTTTACGCCGCCTAGCCTCAGGGATGTGGGCTACACGGCTGTGTATTATCCTGTAAGATCATTTTGGTTAATTTCATCTATCAATGCCTATGAGTAGACTTGCTTGATTGTCTTTTCCATGCCTTCCGCAATAAACATATCTTTAGAAAAAAAAAAGTTACTTCACCGGGAGATGCGGGCGAAGGAGGGCTCGAAAGAGGTGGAGTATGAGCTCCAGAAGAGGCCGAAAGTGCCTCTCACGATACAGAACTGGACGGCAGCTTTCTTAATTTCTTAAAGTGTATAGTGTGAGAAATTTCCAGAGTGATCGGTGTCCTTGTTTAAATACATGGACGTCATTCGGAAGGCCCAAATAACGGGGGGTGGTTTCGCCTGGGCTCAGTATGATGAGGACTTAAGGGCACGGATGGCCTGGGATCCGGAGGCGAAATGGGGCGAGTTGAACACCGACCTTTGGCAGCATACAATGGGATTGGCAGAGTCAGGGAAGACCATTTTTACCGCGAGTGGGCTGCCTATAATTTATCAGCCCTTTCAGGGACGCCCCACGGGGTGTGGACAGGGGCCAAAAACCAGTCCGGTGTTGCAGGTCCATGTTGGGATTACAGCAACGGGTGTGTACGTGAGTGCATTGCTGTTTCCGACATGAATGTTCCGGCTGCGGGAAATGGTCGAGTGCTGGGGTGCGGCGGGCACATCAAAAGGGGGTCAGCGAGAGGCAGCAGGCGGTCAGAGGTCGGATCTCATAATGCAGTGGGGACAGGCAGAAGTGATACGGGTCCTGGGCCCAAGGGCTCATACGCCAGTTAAGGTGGACCAGCTGGTGGGGGCGTTACGTGATTACCCCAACACGGGGCCGTTGAACGTTTAAGGTCGGGGTTCATGGAAGGGTTCCGCCTGGGATATGAGGGGGCCAGGTGGCGGAGGTGGGCCGACAATTTGAAGTCTGCCAGGGAGCACCCGGAGGTGGTGTGGAGCAAACTGGAGACGGAGGTGTGTAAGGGCCGCATGTCGGGTCCTTTTGAGGATTGGCCGTTAGAGGAACTAATTGTCTCCCCGGTCGGGGTCATGCCAAAGAAAGAGAAAGGGCAGTTTTGACTTATTCAGCACCTGTCCTGGCCCAAAGGGGGCTCGGTGAACGATTACATTGACGAGCGGGAGACTACGGTGTCTTACTCGGCCGTTGATGCGGCCATGGCCTTGGTAGTGTCGGCGAGCGCAACGGCAAGGATGGCAAAGTGCAACATCAAGTCGGCTTTCCGGCTGCTCCCAGTCCATCCAGACGATTGGGGCCTGATGGGGATTCAGTTTGACGGCCGCTGGTACGTGGACAAAGCATTGCCGATGGGCTGCTCAATGTCATGCGCACTTTTTCAGTGCTTCAGTATGCTCCTGCAATGGCTGTTCACAGAACAGACGGGTCACCAAGGTGTCACACACTACCTGAATGACCTCTTTTTGGTCGGCTCTCCCGAGTCCACGGACTGCCAGGTGGCACTGGATAGGTTCCAGAAGCGCATGGGAGAGTTGGGGGTGCCACTGGTGCCGGAAAAGACAGTGGGGTCAGGTATGGCACTGTAATTTTTGGGGATTGAACTGGACTCGGTGGCTATGGAGGCCTGTTTACCAGTGGAGAAAAAGCAGCACATGCTGGAGCTGCTGGAAGGAATGTTGGCACGACCCAAGGTTACAGTGTTGGAGATTCAGGTGTTGCTGGGCCACCTCAACTTCGCATGCAGAGTTGTGCGCGTAGGGAGGACTATTTGTAAACAGCTGGCCAGGGCCTTGGCGGGGCGTCACTAACCACATCACCACGTCCGGCTCCCCACTGGAGCCAAGGAGGATTTACGAATGTGGCGTTTTTTCTTACAGCATTTCAATGGAATCCCCATGCAACAAGGGAAAGCCCCGGTCTGGGATGTTCAGATTTTCTCGGATACGGCGGGGAGCGATGGTTTTGGATTGTACAGGCAAGGCAGGCGGTGCGCAGAAAAGTGGCACCCGGAATGGGGGGGCAGGAGTATCGCCTTTCTCAAGCTTTTCCCTCTGGTGGTGGTGGTGGAGGTGGCGCTATGGGGGTACCTTTTGGCACACAGGAGGGTAATGTTTCACGTGGACAACATGGCGGTGGTGGAGGTGGTCAATCAGCAGTCTGCCAGGGATATACAGGTGTTGAAGCTGCTTTGTGTGTTTGTGCTGGGCTGCTTGCGCTTTGATATCGCTTTCCACGCGGTACATGTGCCCGGGGTCGGATGCTTTGCCTTGTTCGCAGTGGGGGAGATTCCGTGGCTTAGCCAAGGACGCAGATCGGGACCCGACCAGCATCCCGCCTCAGATGTGGTACATAGGCAACACAGGATGTTGCAGCTGGTTCTAGGGTCCTTGGCGGTGTCGACGAAGGTTACGTACTTGACAGCTTGGGAGAATTTTTGGGCGTCCGGGGCGCGGTGGGGGACCCTGGGAAGAGAGAGGCAGGAGGACGTAGTTCAGTTCATCCTGGATTTAATAGACAAGGGGCTCACACGGGTCACAATAGCGAGCAATTTGGCGGGGATCGCGTTTATTGGTAAACTCTTGTGGGGTTATGCGCCATCGGCGGGGGAGCTCTGGTCTCGCATGCTGGAGGGGTGGGCCCGAGAGTGCGGGAGAGGGGCAGGGTCTGACAGCCTTTGTCGCTGGGGTTGCTGGACCAGGTCATTGCAGCTTTGCCGGACGTGTGTTTCAATGCCGGGGAAGCCTGTTTATTTGCCACTCTGATGGCATGGATGTTCTTCTGAGCTTTTCGGGTATCCGAGTTTGCTGGGTGTGAGGAAGGACGCGGGAGTCCATTGGTCGGAGATTTCATTCGGGGAGGTGGAAGTCTGCTTGTGGCTGCGGAAGGCGAAGATGGATCAGAGGGCGTTAGGTTGTTGGGTTTCGTTGCCTGCGGTCGTGTCGGGGGGAGGTGCCCTGTGAGGTGAGGATTGAGACTGAAGGCGGCGGCGCGGTTGGATGGGACGGTTTTCCGGCATGCGGACAGCCGTCGGGTGTTGGGTTCGCAACTACTGGCGGTGCTGCGTAAGGAATTGCAGGGGCTGGGCCTGGACGGGAAGTGCTTTGGCACGCACTCTTTTAAAATTGGCGCGGCGTCGGAGGCGCATCGGCAGGGGTGGGGGCGAGGGGACATTATGCGGCTGGGAAGATGGTTGTCGGGATGTTATCGGCGCTACGTGCGGGGCGCGTCCACCGCTTGATGCGCGTGGTGGGTGTGGTGTCAATGGTACTTACTGTATGTTTCTTTTTTAGGTTCGTGGCGGGTCCCCTCGCCAAAGACATGGCGGTCTGGATCGTGGGGCATTCATTTGTTAGGAGGGCCCAGGTGCAAGCGCGAGCCAGTTACTTTGGCGAGAATTTGGGTTTCAATCCTAATTTGTTTAACATATGTTGGAAGGGAAAAGGGGGCATATTGTGATGTGAATTAGTGTCAACTCTCAATAGTATGGTAGTGGCGGGTAGGTGTCCTGATTTCTTGGTGTTGCATTTGGGTGAAAATGATATGGTGAGGGAGACTGGTTTGGTGCTTATGTGGGCCATGAAGAGGGATTTTGGGGAGATCAAGAGACGGTTGGCAGGGTGCTTTGTGGTTTGGACAGAGTTTGTGTTGCGTCGGGTGTGGAGTGGCGTGGTGCATCCTCAGGCATTTGATATGGCGAGGAGGAAGGTAAATGTGCAGATGATGAGGTTCTGCAGGCACCTGGGTTTCTCTAGGATCTGGCATAAGGACATAAGATATGACGCACCTGAACTGTTTCGGGGAGACAGGATCCATTTGTCTCACCTGGGCATGGAAATTTACCTGTTGGAATTACGCGAGTCGTTGTCGCGTTTGTTGGGTGTTCGCTAGAGAGGCAGTGGACTTGAGTGTTTGTGGGAGCGGGAGTGGGGGCAGGAAAAGTAGGGAGGCGGTGTATCCCCCTTTCCTCCTGACTTTTCCTGGGTGTCGGTTTGTTTTGGAAGTTGGCCAAGTTTGGCTGGAGTGTTGGTAGTTAGTGTTAAGTTGGGGAGTTAGTGTTCAGGAATGGGGCAAGGTTAAACAGGTTGGAGGTTTTACATTGGAGCTCATTAGTTACAGTTGCAGGAAGATAGATAGGAGGTTAGGTCATTGGGGGGTTAGTAAGGTCAAAGGTTAGGGGATAAGATTGTGTATGGTGGTGTAATATTTAATGTATTTGCATTTTACGTATTGCATTTTTCAGGGTGGGGATGTTTTTATCATGTGGGGATGATAGGGACGGGGGGAGGAAAGGCAAGGGGTCAGGTATCTTGATGTTTAGAGAGGTTTTAGTTTTGTACGGCGAGGAGCCAGTTTTAATAAAGTTTGTTATGTGCACCTGTTTCAATAAAGCGGCCTTTTACACACCCAAATCGGTTGTCAGTCTGGCTTGCCCCCCTTCTCCCTTCCAAGGGAGTTTTGGGGGGCAGCGGAGCCTCAAAGTCTGCCCCCCGGGCAGATTGGGATGGGGAGGGGAGCGAGATGGCGGGAGCCATTTTGCGCGATTGGGCTGCTTTGGGATAGCCCAAAGACAGCCCAAATTTAAGTTTGGCAGCCCAAGGGTATTTCAGGGGTTACATCGCTTGCCCAGCCACCATTTCAGGTTTTGGTAACGTGGTGGCTGGGAGCGCTGGCAGTTTAGATTTTTTGTCTCCACCCACCCTCCCCCGGGTCTGGTGGTTTTTTGGGGGAGTTTTTTGTTAGGCTTTTGTCATGTTTTGTTTTGGGCCCGTTTGAAACAGGTGCGCAGGGGATTTTTGAATTATATTTTGTCGCTTGGAACAGGTGCTGGCAGTTTGTTTTGGAAGTTGGCCAAGTTTGGCTGGAGTTTTGGTAGTTAGCGTTAAGTTGGGGAGTTGGTGTTCAGGAATCCGGAAAGGTTAAACAGGTTGGAGGTTTTACATTGGAGCTCATTAGTTACAGTGGCACGAAGACGGATAGAAGGTTAAGTCTTTGGGGGGTTAGGAAGGTCAAAGGTTAGGGGATAAAATTGTGTATTATGGTGTATTCTTTAATGTATTTGCATTTTATGTATTGTATTTTGCAGGGTGGGGGATGTTTTTATCATGTGGGGATCGTAGGTGCGGGGGAAGAAAGGCAAGGGGCCAGGTAACTCGATGTTTAGAGAGGTTTTAGTTTTGTAAGACGAGGAGCCAGTTTTAATAAAGTTTTTGATGTGCACCTGTTTCAATAAAGCGGCCTTTTACACACACAAATCGGTTGTCAGTCTGGCTTGCCCCCCTTCTCCCTCCCAATAAATATTGTTGCATCCCAGTTGCGTAACTGAATTTGATGGACCCCCCTGCAAAGTACATAGAGGGGACCCCCCCAAGCTCTGGACCCAGCCAGAAGCTCTCAAACCAGAGGCACGCTGCCCTTGCACAGTGCCGGAGGGGGCCCCCTGGAGCTTGGGGGACCCTCCCACACAACGAGCACTGCAGGAGTTATTGTTACGCCACTGCTGTATACTGGTGAACTGTAAGGTCATAATGAAAAAAGTGTTGTACAATGCACCATTTTTGGCATTTCTTGCCAAATTTTTTGGGGCGGAGAACCGTTCCATGCCCCCTGTCAAGGTCAGGCTCAGTCGCTGCATTCGGTTGGCAATGCACCATATGGGGGCTGGTCAAAGGAAATTTGCCAGTGCAGTGGAGCAACAAAGGCCCCTGCAGCCCCCGCGGTGCAAGGGGGTGGGCGGGGGGGACCTCGGACTCAAGTTTTGTTACAGCACTGTGCCAAGGCTGCGCTGCTTTAGGTTCCCAGGGACCGATTCACAGAATGAACTTAAGACTCAATCCTAAACTTACTACTATTTTGGTATTCACAGAATGCACTTACTACTTTTGGCATTCACAGAATGAATTTACTACTTTTGGTATTCACAGAAGTTAGGATTTTGTCTTAAGTTTGACTTAAGACAAACCTAAGACAAACTTAAGACAGACTTAAGACAAAATCCTTACTTCTGTGAATATCAAAAGTAGGTAGTTCATTCTGTGAATGCCAAAAGTAGTAAGTGCATTCTGTCAATACCAAAATAGTAGTAAGTTTAGGATTGAGTCTTAAATTAATTCTGTGAATCTGGCCCCCAGTCCGGTCCTGCCCCAAGGACGGTGCATTTTTTAGTATAATCGGGCACCCTGTTCATATCTGTGAGAGCACCGATTGAAGCACGTGCCCACGCGCTAATCGAGACAGTGTGTCTGATATGTAAACCACTCCCTGGTATTTACAGCCATTAGAAAAGTCAGATGACGGTATGAAGCGCCGGAATATAAAAGCTAGAATTGACTGTACTTTTGGGATCTACAGACTGTTGCCTGCCATCCTTCAACTCGATAAATGCTCTGCGCATTATTCAAGGACATTCGGGGCTGCCCTTCCTCGGCTCCTCAGCGCGCGCACATCCAGGATATGATTATTGATGAGCCGGCAATGAGCAGCGTGAAATTCGATAAATGTTTATTCTATGACCCCGCTCCCGCGCGCAGCCCCCGCAATGGCTGCCTTGGGGATCTGTAAGACGGCATTACTTACGGTGGGGTGGTCAGGGCAGAGATTCAATCACGGCGGTTTAACGTGGTGCACGGGTGCACCTGTGCCACGCGTTTCCGGTCACTGTGGGGTGTGATTTGTTGGGGGTGAGGGAAGGCACAGTGAGCTGAGCACGTAGTAAGCAGGGGGCGCTCGCCGCCACCGACACGCGCCGTGCATGATGGATTGGACGCGCTGATACACAGCTAACACTTACCATGGCACAAATTGGCTTCATTTTTCTTCATTTCTCTGTTCCCTGTGATCATGGAATGAAGAGGAATCAAATGGCAGATTAATTGGAACGCTAACCACCTTCATTTCCCGTTCTTGGTCTCAAATCTCTTATACTGGTCGGCAGGGATCGTCCGTGCCTTTCCACGCGAGGGGAGGCGCTTTACTTCCCCACAGTTTGCACCGATTTCTCTTCACCTCAGTTTGCACCGATTTCTCTTCACCTCAGTTTGCACCGATTTCTCTTCTTCTCAGTTTGCACCGATTTCTCTTCACCTCAGTTTGCACCTATTTCTCTTCTTCTCAGTCACGCAAGAAATCATTGTCCACCTCTTTCTTTTAGGAGCAAAAAAGGCCACTTTATTTTAGGACAGGTGCATCATCATTTCACGAAACACATTTCATTATTTATTTATTTACAAATTCCAAATGCACAATGATCTTGCAAAAACTGAATCCCAAAACCCAGAACGAAAACTCCTACCTACTACCCCTAACCTACCCACGCTAACCTTCAGGATGGCCAACCCGCTCCAGGCTGCCCACCCCCCCTACAAAAACCCCGCCTCTAGTTAGCACGCCTGCACCCATCCTAACTGTGGCAAGCTAAGGAAAGGAGCAGCACCTAAAGTACCGCAGAAGAAGAAAAAGACCCCCACCCAAATGTAAAAGAAAAAGAGGGAGGGTGGGTGGGGCAAAACAAACCTCCCTAATAGCCACCCGCTACGCAGTTCCCAACCGTCAGCCTGACCCCTTTATATCTGTTCCCTAATCAGTCCCACCTGATTTCCTGATTCTCGCGCGAACCTACCCAGGAAGAGACCGGCTGGTGCCTGGCTCTCCCTGGGTCCCCCCTCGCGCAAGAAATCATTGTCCACCTCTTTCTTTTAGGAGCAAAAAAGGCCACTTTATTTTAGGACAGGTGCATCATCATTTCACGAAACACATTTCATTATTTATTTATTTACAAATTCCAAATGCACAATGATCTTGCAAAAACTGAATCCCAAAACCCAGAACGAAAACTCCTACCTACTACCCCTAACCTACCCACGCTAACCTTCAGGATGGCCAACCCGCTCCAGGCTGCCCACCCCCCCTACAAAAACCCCGCCACCCAGGAAAACCTTTAGTGTTTTCCTGCCCCACCAAAAGAACAGGAAGGGGCACACCATAACTGAACTTGAAGAACTTTACTAATCAAATCCCTGAGCTCCAACAGGTAAAAAGAAAGACCCAAAGCTGAAAGATGCACTCCGTCCTCACAAAATAAATGATGTTCCGAGACCTGTAAATGATAATGATTCAAACAATATATACCCAAATTATGACAAAAAGGTCGCATCGTCCTGTTCACTTTTCTCCGGGCCTTTTCGAGAGCAGAATGGTTCCTCGCTCCACGCCATTGTAGACGAGGTACAAATTCAGTCCATATCAACATG
This sequence comes from Lissotriton vulgaris, assembly GCF_964263255.1. NCBI lineage: Eukaryota > Metazoa > Chordata > Amphibia > Caudata > Salamandridae > Lissotriton > Lissotriton vulgaris. Next base: position 122,564,976 of record NC_141691.1, on the reverse strand, counting down.
GTGTTCACCCATGTGGTTCTTATAATTTCCAGGTCTTGCTTCATGAGTTTCAACAAAGTCAACCCTGATAAAGTAACCAAGTCATTCTCTCCCAGATGTAGCACCAGGAGATCCGGAGGGCCCCCCAAACACTGGGAAACCAAAGCTGCCAAGGCGGTAAAAAGCCCGCCCCAGCGCATGCCCCCAGTTCCATGCCAGGAGACCTCGTGTGACGTGCTGTTGAGACCCAGCGATCTCCCACAGAGCTGATTGGCAGCGGCTAAAGCTGCACGTTTAATAAAAGAGTGCCCCAGTATCCACACCCTCCTTTTGCCTCCGGCGACCGACGGCCAAGGACCTAGGAGAAAAAGAAATGTTAGACAAGCCAAAAATGCACTACTTTCGTACATATTTCTCACAGCATTTGGAACGCCAGCGCCCAATGCGCCGGATCTGGGACCAGTCCCACCCCAAACGAGCGGCCTCCGTTGCCGCACCAATTCTAAATGAATGTGTACCAAACAGAACCGGATCCTTCCCCAGGCGCAACAACACCTTGCGCAAGACAGCCAACAATTGGGATGCCACAATGGGACTCCCATCCACGTGACAAAATATAGACCCTTGTACAAAATGCGGAGAGGAGACAAACCCTTCCCATTCCCCAACCGGGCAACATGCAGAAACTCCACTCCTGCCAAGGAACACCCACTTACCCCGGCCCAACTGGTCAGTTTTGGAGGCCCGCAGCCACAGCCGCAACCTCTCACTTTCCAACACCACCTCACTACTAGTCATGCCTACCCTACCCCGTAACCCCAACAATTCAGATGCCCGGAATGCCCCAAAGAACAACCAAATGAAACACAAACGGAATTTGGCACACTCAAAGGCATCGTGACAACACACCTCCAACCCAGGTAACAACAACTGAAGCAACTCAAAAGTAACAGGCTGCCGGAGCTGGGGACCACCAGCCCGAAGCCTGGCCAAACCTTTCAACATTTTACGAACCAACACCCCCCCAACCGGATCCCTTCCCCACCAAAGCTGCCCATAAAAAGAAATCCCAGCCAATTTGCCCGAAATGTTAGTGGGCGATAAACCTTTATCAGCCAAATGCAACACAAACTGCAAGATGCCCTGTTCGTCAGACCAAACAGTCCCAGGCGATCCCACCCAATCCTTACCGAACTGCAGAAATTCACTCCAAGCCTTCACATACCCCCGCCTCGTGGAGGCAGCCACCGACTGTTCGACCAGTTGGTGAACCCTCAATCCCCCAAGTCCCATACGTACTGTGGGATCGCTGTTGGTTCCAGGTCCGCCCCAGGAGCTAACTTGCGGAACTCTGCCCACTGAAATCGAGACAAAGAGTCAGCGATGCAGTTAGAGGTACCGGGAACATGCCGTGCTTTAAACACAATATTCAATTGCAGACACCGTAGCATGAATGCGCGCAGTAAGCGCAACACCCTCAAATCACGAGCCTTCTGTTGATTGACCAGATGTACCACTGCCAAGTTGTCCACATGAAACAGAACTGATCTATTCCGAAACTCATCCCCCCACAGATACAATGCAACCAGTAGTGGGAAGAGCTCAAGAAAGGCAATGCTACGGCCTTGTTCCTGCCAGTGTGCCGGCCATCCAGCCGCACACCACCGACCGTCCCAAAAGATCCCGAAGCCGTGAGCCCCGGAAGCATCAGTGAACAACTGTACTTGCCACACCATGTCCTCATCCGCAAAAAACAAGGACACGCCATTGAAATCCTGCAGAAACTGAAGCCAGACTGTCAGATCGGAACGGACAGCGGCGGTAATGCGAACCCGATGATGGGGAAGGGTCGCACCGGACATGGACAACCCCAGACGCCTGCAGAAAGTCCTACCCGCCCGCACCACCCGACAAGCAAAATTGAGGTATCCCAACAGTTTTTGTACCATTTTCAAAGCAACTTTCCGTTCCCCCAAGACCAGTTGTATGAAATCTGACATTTCCTGCACTTTAGGTGCAGGCAATCTCGCCATCATAGATAGCGTATCAATTTCAATCCCCAAGAAAACCAGGGACGTACAGGGGCCTTCAGTCTTGTCAGGCGCCAAAGGAACGCCCAATTCCTCCGCCAGTGCCTGAAAGCTGTTCAAAGCCGACTGACACTGCCCGGAGCGACCTTCCCCAATGAAAAGAAAATCATCCAAGTAATGACAGACCAGAGAGTGGCCAGTGACAAAAGTGAATCTCCACTGCAAGAAGGTACTGAAAGCTTCAAAAAGGGAGCAGGACACGGAACAGCCCATTGGCAACACTCGATCCACGTAGAAACAACCCTCAAACTGCATTCCCAAAAGACTGAAATCCCAAGGATGGATGGGCAGTAGCCGAAAAGCCGACTGAATGTCGCTCTTCGCCAGCAACGCCCCAACACCTGCCAGGCGCACGAGCCGTAAGGCATCGTCCACTGAGGCATAAGTAACGGTTGAGTCAGCTGGATCGATGAAGTCATTAATGGAGGTACCCTCTGGCCAGGACAGATGATGGATAAGACGAAACTCCCCTGCCGCCTTCTTGGGCACCACGCCCAGGGGCGAAACAATCAAATCAGGCAGAGGACAAGACACAAAAGGACCAGCAATTCTACCAGCCGCAAGTTCGGCGTCCAGCTTTTTTCTCACAACCTGGGGACTCTCCTTCACAGACTTCAAATTGTCCGACCACCTACCCACCCTGGGCCCCTGGTACCCGATCCGAAAACCCAATTTGAAACCCCAAGACAAAATCTTAGCGGCTTCAAAATCCGGATAATCCACTAGCCAGAGATCGAGAACCGTCTGTCTAATAGGAGTAGGAGCCCTTGTGAACAGACTGCTGCGGCTGGCCCCTACCCCCTGAACCTCGTCCCTGGTCGCCCACTCGTTGTCCAGGAAAACAGTGGGTGAGGGGGTGCTTCCCTCCACACTGAGAACACTCATGCTTGTACCGACAAGCTGGCCTGTTGCAGGAACCCCGGTTAAAGTGCCAGCAAGTGCCAGTGGCGGCTGATTGACCTCTGCCCCAAACCCCCGCCCCAGACTGAGCGGGGCGAGCTGGAAAGGGCCGATAATACACTGGCTGTCCGCTAGCCGTGTGGGTCGTAGCAGACGGATTAGCCGATGCCATCCACTGTAACCATAGTTCAGAGTCAACCTCACCCCATGAACGCTCAGGAAAAGCGCTCATGCGGGCCCTGAATTCATCATCATAAGACAACCAGGCAAAACCACCAAAATAACTGTGGGCCTTGCGGACAATATCAGCATATTTAAACATATCAATAGCTTTGTCAGGATGACGTTGACAATAAACACTGGCATAAATCAAAAAGGCTGAAGTCCAGTTCTCTATAGATTTCGGAACACGAGGCCTCCGAGCCAGTTCCAACTCTTCCTCCTTCGACCCCTCTTTTGCCTGAACATCTCTATGTAGGAGACGAAAAACATCCACAAAAGCCCCAGACCAAATCAGATTCTTCGTTTTTTCGGACAAATGAGATCCCAAAGGCATCCCCACCCCAGAATAAGGTAACTTTTTCGGTAGGATACTATCCTCCGCAACCTGTGTGGCAACCTTTCCCCCAGTCCCCCCAGTAGAAACTTCATTGGCAACTTGCCCCATAGGAAAATTCGAAATTACCGGCCGCTCAAGCCTTGGTGCCAGAGCGACTCGCTCAACCACAACCCCATCCCCAGTAGAAACATTCGAAAATACCGGCCGCTCAAGCCTCCGTGCCAGAGCGACTCGCTCAGCCATAGCCCCATCCCCAGTAGAAACATTTGAAAATACCGGCCTCTCAGGCCTTGATGCCAGAGCGACTCGCTCAACAACCCCAACTTCCGTACCAATATACCTTGTACTCTTCACAGGGAGACTCTCCCTAGGTTGCCACACAGACCACCACCCATCCTTACCTTTGGGCAACTGCTCGGACGGCAGCGTGACAGCCCCACGATCTTTCTGCGAAGGTCCAGACCTCACTGCCCCTCGTACACCTGCATGGTCCGCTCGAGACACCTGCAAAACACGAGAAACAGTGGGTTGCCCCATCCCACCCCCTTGGGCCCGTGCTGCCAAAAGCCCACAAGTTGAGTCTCTCAATTCCCCCTCCTCCAAATCCTCATCCTGAAAATTCCCGCAGAAAGCTTGATCAGAAAAGAAAACTTGGTCACTGCCACTGGGCATAGCCCCATCACCAATACCCCCGTCATAATTCTGCCAATCAATAGGCTGAAAGCTGTTTACATTGACAACTGCAGAAGAGCTATCCGCTCCAGACAGCCCCCCGTGAAGCCCACCACTGGAAACAGCCGTGTGGACAGTTCCCGAGCCCGCAGATACAGCCGACAGCCGCCCAGCCGACGGCGCAGCATGAAAACCGCGGCCGCTCAAGCCAGACAAAGAAGAAGATCCCGTAACCTGGTCCCCGAAAACGAAGACGCCATCCTCCCCCGAGGAACGAACCCCCGACGCCAAACCATGGTGACCCATCGACCCATACGCAAGTCCACCCGCACTGACACCCGGCCGACCCCTGGGGACCGGGAACATGGAGGGACCCGCGCCTGTGTGCGCCCCCCGGGGCAACGGACCCCCCCCACGCGGAGCCGAGGGGGTGGAAACGGCGGGCCCCAGGTCAGACACCCCGGGGTCCAAGGACTGGGCAGCCGGGGGTGGCAGCCCAAAAGCTGCAGCATCCGCAGCATGAACAACTTCAGCAGGGGGCGGGTCGCCAATTAGGGAGCAAGCCGGCAACTCGCCCGACAGGAACCGGGCAGCCGCCCCACCCTGGGGAGTGGGGGCAAAAGAGGGGTGGGGGGCAGTACCGGGCCCTGGTACCGCGGGAGAGAGCAGGAAACATTGACCGTTCAGCCACAGGTAAGGCGAGGCTCCGGCCGACAATTGGGGAACCTCAGAGGCGGGGGCGGGGGGTACCCCCAAAGGGGGGGGAAAAGGCACACGCCCAGGCACATCCAAGCTCCGCCCACGCTTGGGCTTGGGGCCCGCCTGAGGCTTCCCCGACTTCCCTCGTCCCAGCCCGCTGGGGCTCGGAGCCTGCCGGCCCGCCGAGCGACCCCTCCTCCCCCCGGGCGCCCCACGTGTGCCAGCACTAAAATATGGTAACGCACATACCTGCTGGGAGGCGCCCGGGGCATCCGGCGGGGGTTCCACATCAACGGCGGGCAACACTAGCCCAGGCCCGTCAGCCGGCATAGCCGCATCTCCGTCGTCCTCCTCCTCCAGGTCCTGCGATAAACAAGCCTCCACCGCCCGGGATACACCCTCAGAAGCCTTGCGAGGTGGGCGAGCCATGCCGACCCACGCCTCCGCCGGGACACCCGGCCGCAGCAAGTCTTCACGCCCTGCCTCACAAAGGATTTGCACCGCCCTCCGGACCTCAGCCGCTGCCTCCATGACCCAGGATACAAGAGAAACCACGAGCGTCGCAAAACAAACCTCCCTAATAGCCACCCGCTACGCAGTTCCCAACCGTCAGCCTGACCCCTTTATATCTGTTCCCTAATCAGTCCCACCTGATTTCCTGATTCTCGCGCGAACCTACCCAGGAAGAGACCGGCTCGTGCCTGGCTCTCCCTGGGTCCCCCCTTTGCACCGATTTCTCCTCACCTCAGTTTGCACCGATGTGCTGTGTTTCGTGCCACGGTGCAGCCCTTTTATAAGCACTCCAGATTGTGGAAGCGAAAGGGACTGGTATAGAGAGGTGAAATGCTTCGCCCAAGATCACATGGATGGTCTGTTTACAAGTAGCCCAATTCAACAGGTAATTGTGCAACTAAATGGAACTTATGTGCTTGATCCAGAGTCGGATTGGGACCAAAAATCAGCCCGGGGGCCAAAACAAAAAAGTGTCCCATGTTTGTGTATCGTGACCTATTGAAAACATTGCTTGATGGTAGTAGGTGGCTGAGTTTTGTAGACATTTATGGTTAATTAAGTATTTAAATCTTGCATGGCCTGCCATCTCTAGGTAACGTTTTCCAGCAAAATAATTGAAAATGGAAGCATTCAAACAGAAAAGGCTGCCTGTTGGAACAGAACAGCAACCCCTTCACATCTACGAATCCTCGGTAGAGCAGGTTTGTGTCTTTGCAAATGCTCTCTGTACACCCACTAGTACCAAGGAGACTTATCTGCAGCCTTTCCTTCTGGCATGACTTTACTCCCTGCATGTCCTCATTGACAAGAGTGGGCTGCTTCCTGCACCCCCCAGAATGTTCTAATTTGTCAGCGATTGGGTTAGCATTAGCAGAAGCCATCTTGTATTTAGTAGCTATCTTGTCCGTTTTATGGAATCCATTTTGTATTTCTGTCCGCCATTTTGTATGCCATGTGCTACCACGTGGTCGCCATGTGCTCTGTCCTACCTTTCTGTTCCCTGCTCTTGTATTCTGCCTAGTGACAAGGTATATTTTGCCTTTCCTGTCTCGCACATGCCCAGTTGAGCTTGCAGCTGTCTTTGCAGCTGTTCCTAGTTTGTAACTGTCAGGATGTGTTTACTAGAATTAGCCACTGTTAGCTCCACCCACTTGTTGACTGTAGGTTTTCTATATGACCATACTTCATACATTACCGAAGGGTGATGTGTGAATGTAGTTCCACCTCATGAGGTTTATTAAACTCTGTATTTTCTAGTCCAGTTTCTGTGCCAACTTCTTCCTATTGGTCTCAGGACTCTGTGCAGAGAAGGGCGAACCCCTTGCACTGGTAGGCCTTGCTGAGGCTCACCACCACAAGAAGGGGGAACCATTCTTCTCAAACATCCCCAGGATAGGTGTTCCTGAGCTATCTCTAAGCGCAGGCCTTTATCTAATGTACTGTCCACAATTGCAGACTAGCACTTCCTGCATCCATTCTTCAAAAAGAGGATGCATCCTGATGACCTTGGTGTAATTGGATGATGCAGCCCAAGGCAGAAGACAAGGGCCATGTCAAAGAGTATTTATGTAGTGCAGTTGTGGCCCTACTTAGTGAAAGCTGTCCACACACTGCACACATTGTGTAAAATGAAAATATACCATACAGTGATGCTTTTGAATGACTTTCTAGTGTCCAGGTTCTGTTTTTTTCAGTTATGTATATTAATATTTGTGTGCACTGGTTCAGGAGTGTAACCTTCCCTAGAGACAAGGAATGCTTTGCTGTAATGCGCCTTAGTGCCGACCAGTGCAAGTGTGCTAAGTAAGAGTGGTAAATAAGAAATAGTTTCTGTCTTGTCCCTGACCTCCCTAGTCCCCTTTCATTGTCTGGTTCCACTGACTCTTGTTTCAGGGGTGTGACCTTCAAATAACTTTACTAGTGCATCTCACTAAAGTTCTGGCTGTAATCAAGTACTGAACCAGCATCAGCACCTCCTGCTAACGCAGTACAGGCGGTCAAACTCAGCTGTGCCAAGGACCTGAACGCAAGCCTAAAACCCTGCCTCACCTGTGATCTGTGGCACAATGGTGTAACAGAACTTGAGAGAGCCCCCTGCAAGATACATGGAGGGGCCTCCTCCGGATTTAAACAGGAGCTTTCAGGACTTGCATTCATTTGAGACAAGCAGCACATATTGTTGACAAAAGGTATTATTCAGTGTAACATTTATGCATTGAATATAGGTGTTGATAGGGGTCTATTCCTGTTTTCATCTGGTACCACCTCATATCAACCTCTGGCTTCCGCCAATACACCACTGTGAGCTGCTTGAAACCCGAGAGGCCAGTGCCCACCTATGGCACCAGTCCCACAGAACTGCTATTTGCCCTCGTCTTCGGCCCGGTCTTTTAACGCTGGAGCGGGCCTTTAATAGCCAGTATAGCCTGCTACAGCGGGCTGTAAGGCTATATTAGAATATTTGAATGTTGAGAGCTCTAATGGCTGGTAGAGGCTGGTAGAAGTAAGGATCATCACAATTCCAATGTTTGTTCACAGCTGTTACTTGTTTACTGTAGTGCAATGCCATGAATATAGACTAAGATAACAATTTTATGCATGGGTGTATTTTACTATAGCAAGGTTAATGATACAGACATGCAAAAATACCACATCCACTACATAACCCACCACTACACCATAAAGGCAAGATTATTTACAATTCTCTACCCCAATACAATTCTTTACCCCACCTCTACTTACCTTGAGGATGTAGCGGAAATGACATTTTTGTCAGCTGATATATCACATGCGATATAATGACCTCCCACAATGTAGACCATAATGGAAGCCTTTTTATATATATATTTCTACTGGTTCTTACCTATGCTTTCCACTATGTCTCTGCTCCATTTTTCCCACATGCCTTCTTCTTACTTCAACAAATTACTTTACCATTTTACATGAGTTTGAGAACCAACCCAGAAGCTCGAGATACTTTTCATTAGCGATTTGGAGCCATATGTATCAAAAAGGCATTTTGCGATTCTCAAATAGCGATTTTTTGCGAATCGCTATTTGAGAATCGCAAAATGCTATGTATGTCGGATTTGCAATACATTTTGCAAATCCTACATATTCCTTAGTTGCGAATCTCAAATTGCACTTCGCAATTAAGGAATACCTCCCCATTCATTCCTATGGGCCAAGAGGCCCATAGGAATGAATGGGGAGGTATTCCTTAATTGCGAATTCTCAATTTGCGATTAGCAATTAGCATATCGCAAATTGAGAATGCAATTTCAAGGGTGTCAAAAGGACACCCTGTTGCACCCCTGAAATAAGCATGGGTGCACATGTGGCGCACACACATGCCCTAAGGGCATGTATGTGCTTCACATAGCACTTTGAAAAAAAAAGTGCATTTTTCAAAGAAATCGCAAATTACCACCAACCTGAAGTTGGTGGTAATTTGCGATTCCTTAAGGCCATATTGCACTTTTTTGTTGCTTCTTACATTGCATTCAAGGAATCGCAAAATTTGCGATTCCTTAAATGCAATCGCAAAATAAGGAATCGCAACTTCCTTATTTTGCATGCTGATTTGCCTCACACATACCAGGACACCGAGGCACTCGGCTTCACTCTTCACTTGTCTTCCCATCAAGCATGCACCGGTATTCTTGCATATCGTACTCCCGGTCCATTAGGCTCTTTTCTGGATGAACTACAGGTAGCACTTTCAGTCCCATGCCTTAAATCTGAACATTGTCTACTCTTAGGCGACTTAAACATACACATGGACGAGGCTACAAATCCTGATACAATGAAACTCATGGAGGTCACAGCAACATTAGGACTCACACCTTTCATCCATGATTCTACGCACAATAAGGGCCATATTCTAGACCAAGTTTTTTCCACCGTTCCGATCAACGTACTTGCTCCTCAACCGGTATTATGGTCGGATCATTACTTAATCACTTTTAGCCTATCAAGCGCCCCTCCTCTTAGATCTAATCCCACTACCCCTACTAAACGTCTTTCCAGGCCTTTTCATCTGTTATCTAATGAGACCCTACTACAGGCCATGGCACGTTCACCTTGCACTTTGTCAGGTAATGTGGAAATCGATCTAGCTCACTACACGGAATGGCTCTCAACTATATTGGCGGATCTCGTGCCCAAGAATGCCGCCAAACTCGGAAACAAACGTCCTTCCGCTCCTTGGTTCACATCTCAGCTTAGAGAAGCCCAGCAAAACTGCAAGAGAGCAGAAAGAACCTGGAGGAAAGACTACAATCCTCTTGAGAAAGAAAAGTTTAAAAACCTAACTAAATCCTACCACAAGATGATTTGGAGTGGAAAAAAATCCTATCTTGAACGTCGGATAGACAAATCTGATAATTCCTGTAAGGTAATTTTTAAAATTGTTAAGGACTTCACTTCTCCATCCCTAGGCATCTCAGCTCAGTCTCACTCAGAACTTTGGCTGAATGAACTCGCACATTATTTTGTAGACAAAATAACATCCATCCAAGCCTCTCTTGCTACTTATTCCAAATAGCCTCAGGCGGCTGATCTTGATGCCCCCTCCTCCTTACAACCCACCCTCTGGGAATTTCCACAGCTAAGCCTTGTTGCCTCATTAGACCATCTGACAGGCTTGAAATCGGGCTCTCCTTTAGATCCCTGCCCGGTCTCTTGCCTCAACAAAATAGCCCCTTTGCTAAATGGCCCCATCAATTCCATTCTTAACTCCTCACTGTCTTCTGGCATAGTCCCTCAGGCCTGGAAGAGCGCTCTCATCCTTCCATTAATAAAAAAACCAACTCTGGATCCCATCATACACGCCAACTATAGGCCTATCTCTCTCCTCCCCGCTCTGGCGAAGGTGGCGGAAAGACACGTGCACAGATCTATCTCTGACTTTATCGAGAATAACAACTTGTTGCACACTACTCAATCTGGGTTTCGTGCGAATTACAGCACAGAGACCGCGTTACTTGAAGTCACCACCGCCATTAGAGAGGTTTTAGATACTGGAGGAAAGGCCATGTTGGTCATGTTAGACCTGTCGGCGGCGTTCGACACCGTTCCCCATGATACCCTCCTAACTCGACTCTGGAATTGTGGCCTCAGGGGGACGGTGTGGAACTGGCTTAAATCATTTCTAGCCAGCCGTCGACAAACGATCTGGGCGCCACCTCACTCCGCAGCTATGGCAACCCTGGAAGTGGGGGTCCCTCAGGGGTCTATTCTTAGCCCCCTGCTTTTTAACATCTTTATGGCCCCCCTTGCAGAGGTTGCGGAGTTGTTTGGCGCTCAGATCGTGTCTTACACTGACGACACCCAGCTCTTGTTTACTTATAACAAGAACGAGGTGTTCGATGGGATCCGTATCAGAGGCTGCTTAGAGGCAGTCTTTGATTGGTTCAAAAGACACGGCTTGAAATGCAACTCCGATAAATCGGAGCTGCTTTTTTTCGGATGTGTCTCTGAACCAAACTGGAAAAGTTGGTGGCTACAAGATCTGTTTCCTCCTGCCAATGCTAGTACCAAGGCTAAAAACCTAGGTATCATTGTTGACAATGAGTTAACCTTTGGGCCTCAAATTGCTTGTCTTTCGGGGAAATGCTTTGGAATCCTGCGGATGCTCAGGAAATTTCTCCCCTTGATTTCGGTGAACCATCGAAGGGTCATAGTCCAAGCACTTGTCGGGTCGCGCTTGGACTATGCAAATGCCCTCTATCTGGGACTCCCAAAATATCTGATAAGGAGACTGCAGGTAGTCCAAAATTCAGCCGCTAGGGCTATTTATGGACTCCCCAGACGAGCTAATGCCTCTAACTTGTTGAAGGAACTGCACTGGCTCCCTATAGCCAAGAGGGTTCTCTTCAAAAGCCTGACGCTAACCTATAAGGCTCTTCATGACTCAAGCCCTAGGTATATTAGAAAGCGCCTTGCTTTTTACAAGCCGAGCAGAGCTCTGCGATCTGCCTCCTTGTCTAAAATGGTCGTTCCATCCATCAAGCGAACCAGACAAGGAGGGCGTTCCTTCCACTACCTGGCTCCGCGCGCTTGGAATGAACTTCCCATTGTTCTTAGACAGGCCTCCAGTCTGTTGTCTTTTAGAAAGGCATTAAAAACCTGGCTTTTTACTAGTTAATTTTGCTGTTCCTTTTTTTGCAGTTATGTTTCCTTTCCATTAAAGGACTTCTTCGCCAAAGCGCCGGGACACTCCGACTGGAGTAGCCGTTGCGCTATAGAAGAGCCCAATTAACATAACATAACATTTGGCAAAATTGCGATCGCAAATGTTGAAATTCTGCGAATTTTGGTGTTTGCGAATGCAATTCTGCTTGATACATGTGGCCCTTGAAGTTTTTTATTTATTTCAGAGCTCCATGTTACAGAACTGAATGAAGAACTAATTTCCTTAGCTGGTCATGCTGCTGGAAGGATTTAATTTGCCAATTGACAAAGCGCTCAGGCATTCAACTCGTTTCCACTTATAGAATCTGGTAGCTAAGTGGCCACCCATCTCTATTATGAGCTCGAGTGACCCTAACTTAAAGGTAGATTATGATCATGATGGCGGACGGACCCGCCTAAGTAATATTTATTAGATTGGCCACACATTTTTACTCAATCCTATTGGCCACAATAAAAAGGTCACGCAGACCATCATTCTTTCTAAATAAAGTATTTCCCTGTTGTGAATCAGTTACCACCCCAACCTGGAGTGTGGTACATTTCCAATGGTTTGCTTCTGGAATTCCAGTCACAAACCATCGATACACCTGATACTGAGTCAGTATTTGGAAAGGATGCCAAAAATACACCCCTTCCAGACACCAACTTGGTATTTATTCTTAAGCCCTTTTTAAGAGTTAATAAACTTTACAGACTTAAAATGGGGTTTGTACATAGCCAGATATAATTTTGTGGTTGCAAACTCCACACCCGAGTGTCTGCGACCACACAAATGGATCATACATCTGACCCAAAGTGTGGCAACCTGTGCAATATGGTAATTTTCATTACTGCAATTTTTCCAATCCAGAATAAGATAGTTTTTACTATTTAAATAAAGTTGACTTTATTTTCTTGAGCACTTTAGAATACGTAAACTTATAAAGAGAAATATAATTTACTGTATATTAATGCCCAGGTGCCTAGTATGCCCTTTTTCCCAGCTAAACAAAGAAAGGTGGGTGCCTTTACCTTGGCTTTGAAGAGTTTAGGTTTATAAAATGTCCCATTTGAAGAAGTTCCATTTATAAATCTTGAATGCCGCCATCGCTGTCTTCTAATGTGCATTTAAACCTGTTTAATACCCTTTCCCTACGAAAACTGAAATTCAATGCTTCAAGTAATCCACGTGCTTCATTTGGCGCCTGATTTTTAGAAATTACTCGATCAAATATACCTTCCTCTACACCTCTCTAGGATCTCTCTAGATGCACCACCATATCTCCCACAAAATCCACCTCTAGTAATTCCTCAAGAATTTTCACAATACTTCTCTAGCAACGGCGGCTCCTCCACTATGGCGGAGGAGCATCGCCTCACCACTCTCCGAGCAGTTCAAGAAGGAAAAAGAAAATGATAATGACACAGCGTTAGTATCATTTCATTTTTCCCACTACCCTCCCCGGCCCACCACCCCTGTCCGGAAGCAGCCGCTACTGCTCTCTTGTATCTTGCTCCACTCCCACTGTGCAGCTCCTCAATGACACTCCCTATTACCCTGATTGTAATCTTCTACCATCTGCTGCATGACTAGTAGCAATTCAGTTTATGATATGCACTGTGCAAATAATTACACAGAAGTTGCATTAAATTGAATAAATTTGCAATTTGCATAACAATCATAACCAGCACCTGCTTATCTTGCAGACAAGCTCACCACCTCTGGAGGTTCTCAACACACCCACAATGAGGACACCATCAGACTGCAGACTAAGAAGTAAAAAAAGAAAAAAAAACAGCAGGCTTTTCCCATCTATGCAACAAGGATCTGGAGCAACATCTCTGTGTCTATCAGGGCCGTCCCAACGCTGCTGCAGATTAGGAAAGAGCTGAGGCCTCGTATTTTAAAGAACACTGCATCACAACGTTTTAATCGTCCACAACGCAGCTTCTTTTCCTATGACTTTAGGCTTGCCTTTGACCACGTACAGTGCTTCACTGCCTTTTGTTTAGGGTTATACTACAGAAATATCATAGACATACATACAGGTTGTATCAGGGAAAGGAAAAAAGGCAAAGCATCATAAAGCAAGGCTTTCTTTTGTGTTCTGTGTTGTAGCTGAGTTTGCTACTGTTAAAACCCCATACAAAAATAAACTGCAGTCCATTCTTTGCCTAGATGGGGCCTAAACTGCACAGAAAGCAGTCAATGAAGGAAGTAAATCAAGGCTGCACATGAGTGGACAGCGTTCTTCTACTACTGCTTTCCCAGAACATACTCGAAGGAGCAAGGACAGGCCCCCTGCACTGCGAATCTAAAGAAGGTAGCCAATCCTGGGCACAAGTTATAGTTGGAAATAAGTGTAGTTTATCTGTCCAGTATAATTAGACCCAGACTTGACCCAGCCTAAGGCAGAGGGAGCAAGGGATGGTATCTCCTTCGGTGTGAACTTAGAGGAGGCTTCCTACTGTACAAGAGGTAGTCGATCTAGGAGACAAGGGTCGGCAAGAGGGGACCGCATTCCTCCACTATTAACAGACCTGGATGTGAACCTCATTAGTCCTTGGTTAAGGAAGCAGGGGATGGTCCCTCACTTCACTGGGAACTTAAAGGAGACCTCCCACTGCACAGCAGGCTGTCGTGTCGACCTAGGAGACAAGTCAAGGGTGGACTGGACTGCATATTTCCACTGTTACTAGATCTGGATGTGTACCCCATCAGCCGAGGTTAAAGGAGCAGGGCTTGGTCCCCCCTTCATTGTGTACCTAGAGTAAGCCTCCCACTGCGCAAGAAGTAATCAATCCAGGCCACAATTCATGTGTGAACAAAATGGATGGTATTCCCTCCACTAATAATAGAATCAGTAGTGATCCCCTTCTTAGTCCAAGGATGAACGAGCAGAGGACTGAGAACTGAGTTTTAAGCATCACCTCCACTCCTGTCACCCCTGGGTATTATTCATGTATTATCTAAGAATGGTCCAGATGGTGATTATCTCTGAAGCTCTTAACCGCAGAGGGCACAGCTCACCGTTCTAGCAATACGGAATGGATGCTATGAAATTCAGGTTTTTATTGCCAGCAAAGCCTGATACAATATTATTCAAATTGAAAATAGCTGAAATAGCATGTAAAATGCAAATGCAGCAGTATATCAAGTATAACAGAAAGGTAAACTGGCCTTCGCCACCCAGAATAACACTATCTTCCTTGTGCGGTCCTGACTCATCACAAAAAATCATTGTAGGAAAGTCATCCTTTTTGTCCTGGTCACCTCAATTTATTTGATTGATGCTGGTGGTTACTGACTCTGAAAGTGCCCTGGGTTCTGCTAACCAGGCCCAAGACCAGTACTCTGTCCTCTGAAGCTACATGGTAATTGGTATAATTCTAACTGGTCAACACAACCTACCTGTCAGACCCTAGTATGTGCTAGGGCATGCAGGTCTAGAGACTCCAGTGGACTTAATGCACTTAAGTGTACCTTGCTGTGGTGTCTGGTGTCAGTCAGTCCTTCTTTGCCGGCTTGTTTTAAAATAAAACTATGTCCACATTCTACATTGGAATTAAAAGTACTTCCAGAGCTAAAAATAAAAGACCTTTTATAACTTATAAGTCTCCCCTATGGTTAGCACAAGGTGCACCCAGGGTGGGGTACATTGTTTGAAAAAGCAGGGAAAATATTAAAGATGTGTTATATGCCATGGTAGGAAACAACAGCCAAAGTCGTGTTTCCCTATTGTAGTGCTGCTAGCCCAATAGGCTAACACAGGAAGGCTTTATTAAACATAATAAACTATCTTTTCTCGGGAGCTAACTAGCAATCTCATTCAAAATATCAAAATCCACTTTCCTAAAATCGTGGAGCAGCAAACTGGTAAGGTCTGTCAAGATGTCCTGGAACCAAACGATGAGCAGTTGCCAAGCAGCAGCACCACTCGCAGCTTTGAACGACAGTGGTTGTGCTCTTGTGGGTACAGACAGCTCCTGTTTTGTTTACAATTATTTTGAAAAATATTGGCAAATTAAGAAATCGCAAAAAACGGGAATCAGCCAATGCATGAACAGGGTGATGATATCACACCAGTAGATGGTTTAAGGCTGCAGAGATCAATGAAAAAGATCACTCGACCCCTTTTTCATAAAGATTTCCAGCTCTCGCCACATACTCCTTCCTCAAATGCTAGTATTAGGGCAATGCAATCTGATCTAGCACTAGAAACTGATACAACATACGGGTTGACCCAAAAGTACCGGGACCTGGGTAGTCAATAGTATATGAAAAGGGGGTCCCAGTTAGCACAAAATTAAACTGTACTGACTCAGAATTCTTAAAATAAACCATACAAAATTTCATAAACACAAGCTTAGAGAGATGCTATTTAATAAACATCCTCATTATGCAGAATTACGCTAGAGCTCCGTTGTAACGATTTCCAGAAGAAAATCCACTGTTTACATAAACCGAAAAAAGGCTTCCAGTATTAAAACAAGGTTCCGCAAGTGAAGGAAAATGGATGGAAAGAATCCCCGTATTTTTCTTGTGCGTATTTTTTCACAAAACATTAAGCGCTTCCGTTGATAAATCGGGAGCTGTTCCACGTGTTAATCACGACGTTCTAGGACCGGAATGAATCCGTGGTTCGGCAAATTTGCAGCCAACGTTGAGACGCCCGCGCGTTTACACTGGTATGCCGAGCACGGATTCATTCTGGTCCTAGAACGTCGTGATTAACACGTGGAACAGCTCCCGATTTATCAACGGAAGCGCTTAATGTTTTGTGAAAAAATACGCACAAGAAAAATACGGGGATTCTTTCCATCCATTTTCCTTCACTTGGGGAACCTTGTTTTAATACTGGAAGCCTTTTTTCGGTTTATGTAAACAGTGGATTTTCTTCTGGAAATCGTTACAACGGAGCTCTAGCGTGAATAGGCTTACGCTCTCTTTCTAACCTGGAGCCTCTGGCCCACCATCCACACCAGACGGAATTAAGGATACCACCATCTCCTTTGTGCCCTCCCACTCCACCCCCACACCCCAACACTGTTAGTCCTGAAGAAGACCCTGCTGTAGGGCAATAACGTCGCCTACTCTTCAGGGGTCGAAACGTCGACACGCCTTTGTCTACTCCTACCTGTCAACAAATGGATCATTAGTGACTGTGTGTTGTGATAACAGGATAGGCCTCTTAAGTACATGAATCGATTTGTGACAATATATATTATGTCATGTGTGGTACTTAATGTGAAATGTGTATAGGACCACAGGCAATTTTGTATGACTAACTTTATTTGTTACACTACCTTACACTTTCCTTTTTCCTTTCCTCCCCACGCCCTCTGTCCTGGGCATGTGAATTTCAAAAGTGTTCTGTTAAAAAATGGTAATTATTCTGCATAATGAGGATGTTTATTAAATAGCATCTCTCTAAGCTTGTGTTTATGAAATTTTGTATGGTTTATTTTAAGAATTCTGAGTCAGTACAGTTTAATTTTGTGCTACATGGGACCCCCTTTTCATATACTACTAGCACTAGAAACAGCACTGAATAAAATCGCTCCTATGAGCAGAATTAAACATAAAATCAGAACGGCGCCTTGGTTCACAGTGGAACTAAGAACTGCAAAATCAGAATGTAGAACCGCAGAAAAGAAATGGCGGAGGAGTAAAGATCAGAAAGATAGAAAAACATTTAAACTTCTGCACTCTAGCTATATGCTGAAAATAAAACTGAGGAAAAGAGCGTTCCTCACGGAGCGAATAGATAGAGCTCAAAACTCCTCCAAGGAACTCTTTCAAATAGTGAAGGAATTTACCGCCCCCAGTGCTGCTTTAGAAATCCCTGATACTCTGGAATGGACAAATGCAGTGTCCCAGTTCTTTGAAGATAAAATTACCACCATTCATCTCTCCTTTCCCAATCATCACGACCAATCGCAGCTGATTGCTCCGGTCACACAGCCTACTAGCCCCGAGCTTTCAAACCCTGATCAACCTTTCCCTTAAGGAAGGGCAGATTCCCAGTGCCTGGAAAAGGGCAGTTGTGAACCCTATTCGTAAAAATACGGCACTACCATGGTCAGACCTTAACAACCTCTGTCCGATTTCCCTCCTGCCCCATCTGAGTAAGATGACTGAGAGGCATGTCAATACACATGTGTCTAAATTCATCGAGGCAGCGGACGGTCTGGACCCTTCTCAATCTGGGTTCAGACCAAATCACAGCACAGAGTCAGCTCTCCTCTCCGTGACCGATACTATCCGGATGGCACAGGATAGAGGAGGCTCCATGATTCTGGTGCTGTTAGATTTGTCCGCTGCCTTCGACACGGTCTTACATGACATTCTTATCAGTCGTCTGAAGAGGGTAGGGATTGACGGAGTGGCCTTATCATGGCTAGAGAGTTTCATCACTGGCCGCTCACAAAGTGTTCGATTAGGCTCCCACTTTTCTATCTTTAGGGAGCTCACCAAGGGGGTTCCATAGGGCTCATGCTTACGCCCCACATTGTTTAATGTGTATGTGGCCCCCTTGGCCGAAATTGTGAGAGAGTATGGGTTCACACCAAAATCCTACGCTGACGACAACCCAGCTTTTGTTCCCTTTCCAGACCATGACACCAGCAGATTAAAAGCTCTTTTGCTGCAGGAATGAGAGCCATATCCAGCTGGATGACCTCCAATTGCCTACAGTGCAATGTGGGCAAGACGGAGGTCATGCTCTTCGGAGATGCCCCGCTCCTCTGGTCACCTGTGTGGTGGCCTCCTGACTTAGGCCCTGCCCCGTGTCCAAAGGAGACAGTGAAAAATCTTAGGGTCTTTGGTGCTTAAAGATCATGCTACCCAGGTAACAGGATCCTGTCTGAGGGTCATTGGACTATTGAGGAGGGTATTTCCCTATGTAGCAGATAGCCACAGAAAAACTTTAGTACAGACATTGGCAATTAGCAGGCTTGATTATTGCAATGGGCTGCTCATTTCCGCCAATGAAGAACAGTTAGGCATGCTACAAGTAGCTCAGAATACAGCTGCCAGGCTGATTCTAATTGTCCCAGCCAGATCTTCATCCTGCCCTTTGCTAAACAAGTTACACTGGCTACCCATTCGCCAGAGGGTGAAATTTAAGATTTGTTGCATTATTCATAAATTGCTGTTTGGAGTTGGTCCCAGATACCTATCCGAAATATTCAGACCCTATGAGCCAGGTGGCTCTTTGCGCTCTAAGAGTCAAGCTCTGCTCCAAGTACCTGGGATCAAAAAGGAGAGACAGGGAGGCCGAGCTCTATCTTATAAAGGCCCTATTCTCTGGAACTCCTTGCCCCTCACCCGTAGACTAAATTCTAGTTTGAATGTATTTAGGAAATGCCTAAAGACTCATTTGTTTCTGACCTGGTAGTCTTTCCAGTATTTCTGCCTGTGTATCCTTGTTTAGTTCAGCTTATGGTAAGAACGTAAGCGCGGAGATACCCCTTTGGGGGTCGAATTCCTGCGCTATATAAGAAACTAAAATAAATAAATAAATAAATTATCTAGATTCCCCCCACATCTTGGAGGAGTTCACTAAATGCGACCATGAAATGGTGATGTCAGCCGGTCAAAAAATTAAGTCAGGGACCCCTACAGATCCCATCCCCCCTAAACTTTTTTCTATACTTGCACCAGTACTGGTTGGACATCTTACTGACCTTTTTAATAAGTCTTTTACAGGCGCTGACTTTCCGATAATATGGAAAGCTGCTAAAGTCAGGCCCATTTTGAAAAAACCCACGGCTGACCCTAACATCTTGACAAATTAT
This sequence comes from Lissotriton vulgaris, assembly GCF_964263255.1. Taxonomy (NCBI): domain Eukaryota; kingdom Metazoa; phylum Chordata; class Amphibia; order Caudata; family Salamandridae; genus Lissotriton; species Lissotriton vulgaris. Next base: position 122,545,590 of record NC_141691.1, on the reverse strand, counting down.
AGACCTATATCCCTGCTCCCATACTTTGGGAAAATGTTCGAATCACTTGTGAACAAGCAGCTCGTGAACCACCTTGAAAGCCATGGACTTCTGGATCCTTCACAATCCGGTTTTAGGGCTCAGCATAGTACTGAAACCGCATTGGTTGAAGTGGTTGATAACATCAGACTGGCGCTAGATAAGCGCCGATCAGCCATCCTCGTGCTGCTGGATTTATCGGCAGCATTTGACACCATCTCCCACCGTATCCTAATTCATCGGCTGTGGGAGATTGGTGCCAGAGGAAATGCCCTGAACTGGTTTGTTAGTTATCTGTCCGACCGCACTACGACGGTACAAATTGGAGAACATAGTGCACTTGAAAGACCTGTCATAAGGGGCGTTCCCCAGGGCTCTATATTGAGCCCAACGCTCTTTAATATTTATATGACCCCTTTGGCTAATATTATCAGAGACCATGGTTTTGATGTTCTGTCGTATGCAGATACAACGCAGAATCTTGTCACGCTAGACTCTGACTATAATGAAACCAAACAACGTTTCAAAAACTGCCTGATACAAGTTGAAGAGTGGATGACCATCAATCACCTTCAACTAAATGGCAGTAAGTCAGAGATTATGCTCTTCGGCAAAGCGGCGGAACATTGGACAGGTGATTGGCGGCAACTAGGCTGGGCATATGCCCAGTGCCAAAGGATCACACCCGCAATCTGGGCTTCTTGTTAGATAACAAACTGTCCATGAAAAGCCAAATAAACAGCATAGTTGGCACCTGTTTTGGACTAATGCGGAGCCTGAGAAAAATCTTTCAGTGGATTCCCATTCAGGCCCGCAAACCTTTGGTCCAAGGCCTTATAATAAGCAGAATGGATTACGGGAATGCTCTTTTGCTCTCTATAAATGAACATCATCTGAAGAGGCTCCAGGTTCTCCAGAACACAGCAGCCCGGCTGGTTCTTAACCTCCCGAGAAAAACATCCTCCGCTGCCTGTTTAAAGAGCCTACATTGGTTGCCAGTAAAAAAGCGTATCCTTTTCAAAACACTATGTCTGGTGCATAGACAATTGTAAGGGAGAGGTCCTAAATACTGGTCCAAAAAACTCAGATGGTATCAGCCATCAAGAAATCTCAGGTCCAAGAATGAACTCCTATTAATACCTCTGAGAGTACGTGCCTCCAGAAATGGTGGCCGAGCGTTCTCGTGTTTGACCCCTGCCGCATGGAACAAAATCCCGCTCCTTCTCCGTAACTCCCCTGACCATGGCCGTTTTCGTAAAGGACTAAAGACCTGGTTATTTGCAAATTAATACCGTTTTCTGATGTCAGAGTCTGCTGTAGGCGCCATGAGACTTCCTGGAAGTGATTTGTGCGCCATATAAATATCAATGACTTGACTTGACTTGACAGTCAGGAAGTGTGGGTGATTACCTGCACCTAATTGCCTGAGCCACACCCATTGGCAGTTGGAAGACTGTTTGGGAGCTGTGCAGACCGGTTTTTTGTAGTCATGGAGCCTGAAAATACACAGGAAGGATTTTCTGGAGAGAAGAGAAAGAGAAAGCAGAAGTTTTCTGAAAAAGAACAGGAGATGCTTTTTGGAAAAGAAGCACTGAAAGTGCCAGAGGCACGTAAGAGGAAAATTTGGTTGGACATCCAACAGAAAGTAAATTCAGTTGGAGTAACAACACGTACCATCGAGGAGTTGCGCAAAAGATGGTATGATATGCGCCTCCGGTCCGAGAAAAGACTAGCAGCAAGATTGAAGGAGTCCAGCAAGACAGGAGGTGGAACATCTACTGCTGAGCAGCCAACACCACATGAGGAGCTTGTTGAGGCCACTCTCTTGCCTGAGAGTGTGAGTGGTGTCGCGCAGATTGACAGCTCTGAGCCTTCACAAAGAGCAGAAGGTAAGATGCATGTATGTATGTAAGTGAAGTTGAGGGTCATGCATGTGCTTCAAGTTAGTAGTAATACACAGTGTGATTTTCTTTAAACCAGGTACACTGAGTCACAGTCAGCGGGCAATGCATTATGGGAGTTGTAGTTACATTTCAACATGGTATTTTTCACATAATCCAGAAACAGAATGACATTGAGTTTTTTAAATGTAGATTAAAATACACTACAAAAATTGTTCAATCAAAGTAGGCAAACTTTATTAAACTCATAAAGTAATCCACACAACAAACTCATATGTCTCTATCTACATCCACAGCACAGGCAGGACATTCCATGGAGGATAGTGATGACAATCAATCGCTTCTTCAAGATGTTTGTGCTGTTGAAGAAAGTGCAAAGGATGATGTTGAGACCTCTCCAATTGTCAGGAAAAAATGTAGACATGTGGTCCCTTTGCCTCCTTTCCAAGATGATAACATGGAACCTGATGGTGTAAGTGAGAGTGTACAGGAAGCAGTAGTTCCTCCAGTACCTGTAGAGCAATCAAAGGCACAGAGAAGGTCACGATCATATACTATTGAAAGGTCAAGGAGCAGCAGAAGTGGACAAGAGGACAATCCTAGTGTATTTGCAGGATTGGAACAGGACATGTTACATGTGCAGCGCCAACAGCACAAGGCCCTACGCTCTATAAACAGGCAGCTGTGCAAATTAAACAAGCATAATGCAGGCATGGGAGATGGGATGAGAGCAATGGCTTCATCTATGGATAGACTATGTTTGGCCATTGAACGCTCAGAGGAATCACGGATTAGGGCAGCACACCGTGCCCATGCAAGGATGCATGGCTACTCAAAAGCCATCAACAGATTGTGCACTGTTACTTCAAATTTTACTAGGCGTAGTATTACTATGCAGAGAGAGGTCAGTGAGTGCACAAAGAGTGCAGCCAAAGGTTTAGACAAAGTAACATCTGCTGTTGAACTACTTCAGACAGCAAAGTCTGGCGCAAGTGCACTGTTTGAAGCAGCTGACACTGAGGAAACCTCAAGTAGGAGTAGCAGTAATCCCACTCCTACATCAGATGTTACACAGCGCAGGAGTGGAAGGAATGCCGGCCATTCTACAACCAATAGAAGCATGGAATCTGTGCAGCGCTCTACTCAAAACAGGCAGCGCAGAAAATAACTTTTTCCAAATCTTGATTTTGTTACTATTCATTTACCCTTTTATTTTGAAAAGAAAATGTAGGTTTGCCTGTGCATTAACAGGTCATGTATCACTACATTAGTAGGCTCAATGTTTTCAAATTAAAAACATTCAATTCTGAAACCACATACATGTTTGGTATTAGTTTTCTTACCTAAAAGTAATTGCGTGTTATCTCAATACTTCTTTGACGTCCAGCAGCAGCTCTACTCCTGCTGCAGCTCTTCTAGGTGGAGGTATTTCATCATCATCAGATGTATCTGAGTCACTCATTTAAATTTCAGTCCCTTTTCTCATGGCCATGTTATGTAGCATGGCACAGCTAGTTAAAATTTTACAGCACGTTGCAGGATTGTATTGTAAAGCACCACCACTTTTGTGAATGCGACGAAAACGGCTTTTTAAAATTCCAAAAGTCCTTTCAATGACACCACGGGTTGAACTGTGTGCCTTATTATATCTCCTTGCATATACATTTGATGGATTATGATAAAATTCAAGAGGTAAGAGGTCAGAGGGGTAGCTGGGGTCACCGCTTCCATGTTTATCAGGTTTTGCGTTCTCTACAATGGTGCACATTCCGAGCAGTGACCACTCTCGCATTACCAAGGCTTTAAGTGGGATGAAAAAACGGTGGGGTCTATCCAAGGGGAGTGGCTGATGTAATTAACGGAGTGGCTTAAAAACACGTGAGCTAAAAATCTGTGCTTGGCATAATGATGAGCTGCACGACTGGTATTTTGCTGCTTCTGTCAGTGCGCCCAGATATATATTGCAGCAAGTAACATTACACCAACAATAAACCAGGACTATTGACTTTGTCAATTATTGTTAGTTGCATATGCTAAATAAGCAACAACTTGATTATAATATTGAAAATGCGTCAGTTGTGAAATAATGAGACAGTGAAAGAACTTTAACAAGTCTCTTTGACCTTACATCAGAGGCAGTGAAGGGTTGTACTGCTGCAGAGTTAAAAAAGAAATTCCCACCCTGAAGATGAGGGCAAAAATGGAGAGCCCAATAGGGACCCGTCTCAACACCTGCTTTTTAAAACTGCTGGTGCTGAGCAGCACCAGTAGGACCTGGCCCACTTCAATCCCTGCACATTACTGCACCTCATAGTTACCTACAGGAAAAAGGAGGGGCTGAGGGGGTAACGTGGATGGATGGGGCTACAGTCATTGAAATCTCTCTCAATACTTCTGGCACAGTTAATAACCACCTACACCATGCAACATTTTATTATACACCCATTCCTACACTGGGGCCCAGCACCTAGGTTCTTGTCTCCACTGCCTGTCTCCTCTCAATCAAACAATCAATCAATCAATCAATCAGGGGGTTTATAAATCACACTACTCACCTGTGAGGGTCTCAAGGCACTCGGGGGGGTGCAGCTCCGGATCAGTCAAAGAGCCAGGTCTTGAGGTCCCTCCTGAACGTGAGCAAGGTAGGGGAGCGTCAGATGTTCACTCGGAGATCGTTCCACGTCTTTGCAGCAATGTAGAAGAAGGCTCTCCTGTCTGCTCTGTTTCTGAGGATGCTGGGGACCTCTGCCAGTGCGAGGTCGGCAGAGCAGAGGTTCCTCATGGGTACGTGGAAGGAGACTCTCTTGTTAAGGTATTTGGGTCCGATGTTGTTGAGGGATTTGTAGGCATGGGTGAGGAGTTTGAAGGGGCCCCTCTTCTCGACGGGGAGCCAGTGGAGTTCACGTAGATGTTGGGTCATGTGTTCGTGGTGCGGTGACACGAGGACGAGTCTGGCTGTGGAGTTCTGGTTGGTTTGGAGCTTTTGTAGAAGAGTTCAGTTGATTCCGGCGTAGAGGGCGGTTGCCGTAGTCCAGTCTGCTGGTTATGAGCGCGTGGGTGACGGTCCTTCTGCAGTAGATGGGGATCCATTTGAAGGTCTTGCAGAGGATGCGCAGGCAGTTGAAACTGGCGGAGGCGACGGCATTGATCTGGGGGTTCATGGAAAGGGAGGAGACGAGGATGATGCTGAGGTTTCATGCGTGGTCTGTACGGGTGGGTGGATTTCTGAGGACGGGGGGCCACCAGGTGTTGTCCCAGATGGAGTTGCAGGGTCTGAGGATGAGGACCTCGGTTTTCTCTGAGTTGAGCTTCAGGCAGCTGTCTTTTATCCGTGCTGCGACATCCTTCATTCTTTCCTGGAAGCAGAGTCTGCTGTCTTCGGGATTCTTTGTGAGTGAGAGGATGAGCTGGGTGTCGGCGTAGGATACTATGCTGAGCCAATGCTGTCTGATGATGTCAGCGAGGGGGGCCATGTATATGTTGAAGAGCGTGGGGGTGAGCGACGATCCTTAAGGTACTCCGCAGTTGATCTCAGTGGGTTAGGATAGGAAGGGAGGGAGTCTGTTCCTCTGGGTTCTGCCGGAGAGAAAGGATTGGATCCAGTCGACGACAGCTCCTTGTATCCCCGCGTCGTGAAGTCTGGCTGCTAGCGTGCGATGTGAGACGTGTCGAAGGCTGCGGAGAGGTCTAGAAGGATGAGGGCCGTAGTATGTCCCTGTTCTAGTAGCATACGGATATCATCAGTGGCGGTGAGGAGGGCGGTCTCGGTGCTGTGGTTGCTGTGGAATCCCGACTGACACGCATCTAGGATGGAGTTATCTTCGATGAAGGCGGTCAGCTTAGCGTTTACGAGCCTCTCAGTGACTTTGGCCAAGGGGAGGAGAGAGAGGGGCCGGTAGTTTTTCAGGGCTGTCGGGTCGGCGGTAGGTTTTTGAAAAGGGGTTTGACCTCCACCTGTTTCCAGTCATTTGGGAAGATGCCGGATCTGAAGGAGGCATTGACGGTCCGTCCTAGTTCGGGTGCGATGGCGGCGGTGGCCCTGTGGAAGATGTGCGGTGGGCAGGGGTCTGTCAGGGCTCTTGAGTGGATTTTCATCATGGTAGCAGTGATCTGTTCGACAGTGGTGGGATTCCAGGTCATGACGGTTGGCTTGTCGGCGGAGGTGGGGAGGGGGGTGAAGCCCATTTTCTGTTCGCTGAAGTTGTTATAGAGGACATTGATCTTCAGACGGAAGTAGGAGCTGAGCTTGTTGCAGAGTTCCTGGGAATGTGGGCCGTCTGTGGCTTATCGGGGGGTTTGGTGAAATGCTGTATGACGTTGAACAGTTCTTTGGCGCTGGTCGCGTTGGTGTGGACTTTGTCTCTGATGAAAGTCCGTTTGGTGTCTCTTATGCGCTGGTACTATTCCTTCAGGGCACTCCTGTGGTTGTTCAGTGCTTCCGTAGTTTTCTGGTTTTGCCAGGTTTTCTCTAGGCGTCTGCAGGAGCACCTGGCTTCTTGTAGTTCTGTGGTAAACCAGGCGGCCTTCATAGGGCGTTGTATGGTGGGGTGGTGGAGGGGTGCGAGCTTGTCAGCGCAGCAGGAGATCCAACAGTGAAATTCCCCGGCAGCGGCATTGGTGTCGGTCATGGCGCTGGGGGGGTCTTGGAGGAGGGTGGCGTTGAGGTGCTCTTGTGTGACTTTGCTCCAGTTCCTTTGTAGGGGGTGCGGGGCAGGCTTGGGTGTGGTGGTGGTGTTGGAGGTGAAGTGTATGCAGTGGTGGTCCATCCAGAGGGGCTGGGTGGTGTGGCTGAAGAGGATGTTTGTCCCTCCTGCAAAGATGTGCTCGAGGGTGTGTCCAGCTCTGTGCGTGGGCGTGTTGATGAGCTGCTTCAGTCCGAGGTTGTCGAGGTTGTCAAGGAGAGTGGTGGAGTGGGGTTCATTGCAGTTGTTGAGGTGGAAGTTCAGGTCTCTGAGTAGCATGTAGTCCATGGAGGTGATGGCGTGGGGTGCAGCGAGTTTGGCAATGGTGGTTGCGGACTGGGTGCGAGGTCCCAGTGGTCCGTAGACGAGGGTGCCGCATAGCGTGGTCCTGGGGCTGGTCTGGATCTGGAAGTGGGGGTGTTCTGTGTTAGAGTGGGGGTCACTGGTGCTGGAGGTGGAGAGTCGGAGGGGGGTCTTGTGTGCAATGGCGAGTCCTCCTCCTGGGCTGTGGGGGTGGTCCTTTCTCTGGATCTTGTAGCCATCGGGGATGACAGTGGCGATGTCGGGCCGGAGGTGGTGTTGGTCCAGGTTTCTGAGAAAAAGGTGACGTTGGGCGAGAGGATGTTGATCAGGTCCCCGATTTCAATGCCGTGTCGGTGTAGGGAGGGCACATTGAGGAGGGTGCATATCAGAGTTCCGGCGGTGCTTGCATCCGGCGGGCCTTCTGCGGTTGTGGGTGTTTTGTTGAAGGTGAAGGATCTGTGGCAGGTTCTGCACGAGAATGGTCTGTGGGTGGTGTTCGATGAGGATCTTTCGCAGTCGGTGTGTCTGCCGGAGTTGAGAGCGTGGAGGGTGGTGGAATCGTAATGGTGAGGCCTTGGAGAACCAAGGTTCCTAGGGCTAGCCACGGTTGGGAAGTGGACGGGTGCAGACAGGATTGCCTTGGGCACGCCTTCGCGCACAGCGGCCGCCAGACCTCCTTCTAAATTAGTCACCAGTCTCCATAGCCATTCCTTTTTTTTCTCACATTACAGTGACTTACCTCATTTCACCCTCCCTCACACATCTTACAGTGCATTGCCTTTCTCTTCTATCCCCCTATTACAGTGACCTGCCACCACTGCTTCTCCCTCCCTGTTTTACAGGAACCTGCCTTTATGGCTTCTCTTCCCACACTACATACACCGACCTCCATTGTCTCTCCTTTCTCACCTCATATTACAATCACCTGAAGCCATTGCCCTTTCCCTGCCTCACCATATTACAGTCACCTACCTCTCCCATTTCTTCATTTATTACAATCACCACAACCTTGCATCAGGACATGAGAAACAATTCGCTCTCATTCTTGCAGGGACAGTATGAGTTAAGGGTACAAGTACATAGCCGCAATTCTAAGAATTGTTCCATCTAAACTAAACGACCACCACACTCCCTCACAGAGGCGTGGCTGTCAGTAGTGCCGCTGGTACAATGGCACCGGGACCCATGGTCTGAAGGGCCCACTGCACTCCAATTATAGTTGATTTTGGTGCCAAACCTGACAAAGAGAGGAAGGTTCTGGGTGGCCCTGTTCTGGGTGGTGCCCTGTTTCTTTTTTTGCATCAGGTCTCCCGACACCCTTGCTATTCTATTGCTCTCTACTACATTTGAGGTTTTAGATCTCACCCTAGGCCCAATATTCTTAAAGCGCTTTAATCAGTTTAAATTGTTGCCATTCTTTTACACATCCAAGCTTTGTAGACAGATTAAAATTTTCCAAATCTGATCACATTGCCCTGTATTATTAGGCTGCCCAGTGACATAAACCCAGATTTTGTCAAGAATCAGTTTACCATCGCCCGCTCACTTTTTAAATCAACCATGTGCACAGTGGGTAACTATGGAGCCAGCAAAGACCCTTCTTTTACACTTTTGCACTTGCTGATTTTTAGAGCTGTTATTAGCACCTCGTCCTTCTTTCCTTAGTTATGAGGTGAGTCCTCCCCCATGAGACTTTAGCTAAATCACCCAAAGCCACTAAGAAAAAAGTTGTTCTTTTTAAAGAACTTGTTAGACCTGGCACCTTGGCGTGAGTCTCCCTTCCACTTTTTGCTGATGTGCCTCCGATGTTTTGCTGGTTTTCCGATACTCAGGGCACTGCGCCACGGCTGATCCGTGCCGCAGTGCAAGTGCTCCCTACTGTAAACTGTACATACGATTGGTATCCATGATTGGTGCATTGGATTTACTGTTAGTCCCCAGTAAAGCGCACGAGAGAGTGCCGGGGCGTGTAGATGCCGATACTGCTGGTGGGCTTGCAGCGCTGGTTGCGCCACCCACCCGAGCAGCCGTAAACTTGTGTCTGGGAACTGCGACCGCAGAACCCGCGTGCGGTCTCGTACTGTCACGCTAGCTGGGCAAGTGTCCCCACTTGCCAGCCCCGACCCTTCCCTTGACTACATATTAGACACCCCTATGGTAGGCCTGCGGGCAGGGTGCATTGTAGGTGCGAGGTAGGACAAGCCCTGATGTGCGTGGCATGTCCTGGTAGTGACCTACAACGAAGACCGTATTTCACTACTGAAGGCTACCTGCTCCATTAGGCCAGACTGAGCTGCGAGGATTATTATACCCTATAATCCCCGCAGGCTCAAGGAGCATGGTAGTGAGTCATGTTTAGTATGCCTGGACTCAGGATGATGAGATATTTCTTGTAGTCAAGTTTATTTTATTATCCTGGGTTTGCAAATGCTACTTTTAGAAAGTCAGCATTTGCTTGCCTAACCATTTCAGTTGCCTCTGCCAGTATGTGTATCCGACTGTCTGGGATGTGTGAGTGACAGGGCTGGAGGGATGACAGGTGGTGAATGTGCAGATTACACCTTAGTGGGAGGGAGGAGTGCCTCTTGACTCGAACTGTCACTGTGCTCGACCACCACAATGCTGGCTCCACCCTCCTGGGGAGCGGCGGATGACTCTGCCGGCACCTGGCCCAGGAAGGGCGAAGCCCCATCAACAAGGTACTCTGGCCACTCCTGTCCGGACAATGCTGGCTCCACCTCCTGTGGGGCGTCTGATGCGCCTGCCCCTCACACTGAAAGCAGAAGCCGGAGTACACCCGCCGGGGTACTCCAGAACTGAGAGGGGCTATGCAAAGGCCCCCCTGGCCTGCGAGAACAAAAGAATTGGCCTATAAAAGATGGAGCCCTGCTCCTTGAAAGTTAGATCCAGTTTGGGCCACAGAACGACTCTGCCCTACGAGAAGGACCGCGAGAAGACAAAGAAGGGTGCTGACTCTTGCTTGTGTCTGGTGCCTTGCTGCTGAAGGAGAGGAAGACAAAACGACGAAAAGACTTTTGTGCTACTTTGTGCCAAACTCTGCAAAGAGATCTCCAAGGGCTTGGAACGGAACTTGCCCCCTGACCAGCGTCCCAGGACCAGTGGATGCTAAACCCCCCCTTGGAAGAAAGCGACTGCGGGTGCTGACCATCGCCGCAGTACCGACAAAGAGGAAGCTCCTCTAAGGCATCCACTCCCTCCCGACCACCGTGACCGGGGCCCAAAGCTACAGCGGAAGCACAGTGAGGACCAGCCGCCGCTGGCCCGACCATCGTGACCACACCTGCGCTGGGAGCCCGAGAGCAAAGAGAAGGAGGACCCGTCTGGTCCGAGCTATCGAGGCGACTGCATAGCGAGCCGTCCCTCACCTGCAAGGACAGACTATTGCCCTACGAGAATCCACACGGTCGGTAGCCTGCCCGACAGCCCAGCTGTGAGCCCACAGCTGCACCGACATTTGGCTGGGTACGTCCTGCACTTGGGGACCGTACTGCCACTTGTCACCGCCACACAGCCGCCGACTCCAAGGTCGGAGCAGACGACGAGAAGAGGACCGTGCCGCCATAGAGCACCGCTGCCCCGGACGACCAGTGACCTGCTCGGCCGAAGAGCCGCAACGATCAGCGACACCGGGAAGGCAACGCGACGTGGGACAGATCCCCTGGAAGCCGCTGGCTCCACAACGAACTTTGTTTAACACCGGCCTACGGGCCTCACAAGAACTACGATAAGAACTGTGGTAACCTAAAGCTGATATCCTGCAACCGTATCCGTATTGACTGTATTCACAAGCCTGCGTAAAGTTTATATAAAGAGATATATTTTTACAAGAATACAGTCTGGTCTCGTTGTGTGGTGGGTTGGTTGTAAAGGTGTACTGTTGCAAGTGTTTAACCCTATGTGCCCCAAAGATTAGCCTAAGACTGCTTAAGCCACACTACCTAGAGGGTAAGCAGAGGTTGTCTGGAAGGTAACCCTCAGCCCTGACGAGGAAGAGAGAGTCCCTGCTTGTCGCTAGTGCTTGCACTGCGCCAACTAGAGTCTCCCCCTTCCTACATTGGACGCAGCGGTGAGGATTTTTCGAATTTACACTTGCGATAGTTATACCTGAGCTTCTGACCGCTACACAAGGATTACGGTACAGTTACTAAACCACAGACTTTGCTGTTTGAAAAGAAGATTCCGAGTGCAGAAACCATGCCGGGCACAAAGAGCCTGGATGGAGCGGAGTCCACGACCTCCGAGGTTTTGGAGGTAGAGTGGGACCCCACCAAAGTGGATAAATATTCCAGAGACGAACTGAAATTCTTTTGCAAGAAACTCAAAGTTCCGCACGCTGGCTGCAAAAACAAAACGCAGCTCTCCAAGGCCCTGAAAGCCTGGATAGAGTCCCGAAAGACCCCGGAAGAGCAAGACGTCCTCGCCGAGCAGAACGCAACGGAGGAGCAGAATGCGCTTGGGGATCTGATCGATCTCGAGCGGCAGGACAGCGAACACAGCTTTGGAAAAGGCCTGTCGCCAGAGGAGCTGGCGGACAGGAAGGAGACCCGGAATCACGAAAGAAAGTTGGCAGAATTGAAAATCCAGCTGGAGCTTGAAACGAAAAGAATGGCGCTGGAAGAGCGAAAGCACCAGATGGATTATGAGGTGAAAATGAGGGAGATAAGTCTCAAGGAAAGAGGCTTGGATCGTCCTCCCTCTGGTGGCAGCACATCGCCAGTGCAGGTAGAGTCAAGAGTGCATATCCCGAAGGACGTAGTCAAGGAGTTCTTTAAGGGGGATGACATAGGACAATGGTTTAGGGCATATGAGGTAGCCATGTCCTCCCACCGGGTCCCTGAGAAGGATTGGGGAGCGGGGTTGTGGGGAAGGTTCCTTAGCGAAGGGAGAGATACCTTGCTAGATTTGCCCGTCGAGAATCAGAGGTCCTATGCCCACATGAAAGAAGCTTTGTTGAGCAGGTACGGGCTTACCCCTGAAATGTATAGACAGAAGTTTAGGGGGTGTACTAAGCGGCCTGGGAATACGTATGTGGAGTATGTGACTTACTTTTGCAGAGCACTGGATGGTTGGGTGAAAGGTAACAAAGTGAATGATTTTCAAGGTCTCTTTGATTTAATTGCATGGGAGCACTTGTCTGATCACTGTTTTCCTGAGTTACGCCAACATCTGATCGATAGCAAGCTGTCCAACCCAAGGAAGCTTGCTGAGGAGGCGGACCGCTGGCTCAGCACCAGGGTCCACAAGGGTCCCGTGGGAGATTCCGCCAAGAGTGGGCAGGGTCCCCAGCAGAAGAGTGGGGGGGACAAAGGGGGAAAACAGAAAGGGTTCCAAAAAGGCCCCCAAAGTAGTTCCCAAGGGAATCCGCAGCAGGGTTCTCAGCCTCCCCCACCCCCGAAGCAGAATGGGGCCCCGACAGGTAAACCTGTTCCAAAGGGGCCCTTCAATTGTTTCAAATGTGGCGAGCCTGGGCACATATCGAGTGACCCCAAGTGTCGCCTATTTGGAAAACCCGCACCCACTGGTGCTCCGCCCCGACAAGTGACTAGCGTTCACCTGGGAGAAGAAATGATGGTCCCGGGGGGTGGAGATCCCGTTCACATGACCCTGGTCTCGTTAGGAGACAGCGAGATGATCCCTACGAACTACCTGCCCTCTAACACTAAAAAATATGGGCAGGTGGTGATCATCAATGGTAAGGAAGCCGAGGCTCTTAGAGACACAGGAGCCAGTGTGACTGCAGTGAGGCAGCACCTGGTGTCTCAAGAGCAGGTTGTACCCCATGCCTACTGTAGGGTTATCAATGCTGATAATTCCGAGAGCCAGTGTCCGATGGCTCAAGTTCCCTTCGAGTGGGGGGGGGTCTCTGGTACTCTGCAGGTCTGTGTGAGAAAAACCATGCCTGTTGACTGTTTGCTAGGGAACGACTTGGAGCACTCCCCTTGGGAAAAGGTGGAGAAAACGACTCACCTGCGGATGGTGGGTCTGCCTGACTGGGCGTGCGTGACCACACGGTCGATGGCAGCCAGTAAGGGTGATCGAGAGATCCTGGGGCCTGATGGAGAGGCCCAGGAACCGGTCTTAGGGAGAAGGCGCAGGGGGCGCGGGAAACCGGCCCCTGAAGTTCCTACGGTCCAGGAGGAGGCAGACCTTGAGGGGGATGCCCTGGAGCCTACAGGGGAACAGATCGCCGAACTGGGGGACCTGCCTGAGCTGACCCATTGGCAGCAAGAAGGAGGACCCTCCAGGGAGGAATTCTGCAGGGAGCAGAAAGAATGCCCTTCTCTCGTGGGTATGCGGCAGCAGGCTGCAGACCAGGCCAATGGTGTTCAGGCCAAAACACATTACGTGTACTGGGAGAATGACCTCCTGTATTCGGAGCCTAAGGCTGCTGAACCTGGGTCAGCCCGTGTGCTGGTGGTACCCCAGAAGTTCAGAGCCTTCCTACTGGGTCTGGCTCATGATGTGCCTTTAGCAGGACATCTAGGGATGGACAAGACCTATGACAGGCTTGTCACCCACTTTTACTGGCCCCAAATGCATAAGAGTTCCGATACTTATTGCAGAACCTGTCCGACTTGCCAGGCAAGTGGGAAGACGGGAGGGAAGAACAAGGCTCCCCTCCAACCCTTCCCTGTCGTCGGTACGCCATTCCAGCGAGTGGGTATTGACATCGTCGGGCCTCTGGACCCCAAGACAGCCATGGGCAACAGGTTCATCCTGGTCTTGGTGGACCATGCCACCCGGTACCCTGAAGCCATACCTCTGAGGACAGTGACGGCTCCCGTGGTGGGGCGTGCACTGATGGGAATTTTCTCACGAGTAGGATTCCCTCTAGAGGTAGTGAGCGACAGGGGGACCAATTTCATATCGAAATATATGAAATCCCTTTGGCAGGAGTGTGGCGTAACGTACAAGTTCACCACGCCCTACCACCCCCAAGGTAACGGGTTGGTTGAAAGATTCAACCGAACCCTCAAAGGCATGATCATGGGCCTGGAAGGTCCGATGAGGCGTAAGTGGGACGTCCTCTTACCATGCCTACTGTTTGCATATCGCGAGGTGCCACAGAAGTCCCTAGGGTTCAGTCCCTTTGAACTGCTGTACGGTCACCCCGTGAGAGGACCGCTGAGTTTGGTAAAGGAAGGCTGGGAGCAATCTCCCAGGAAACCTCCCCAGAGTGTATATAGCTACATGCTGGCCTTCAGAAACCAAACCAGGCGCTTCAGACAACTTGCCGAGGCAAATCTGGAAGCGAGCCAGGAAGAAATGAAGCGGTGGTACGATCAGAATGCCACTCTGGTCGAGCTTCAGCCTGGACAAGAGGTGTATGTCTTAGCCCCAGTGGAGCCCTGCGCCCTTCAAGATAAGTGGACAGGACCATTCGAGGTTGTGGAACGGAAGAGCCCCGTGACATACTTGGTGGACATGAAGACGGCCAGGAACCCTTTGCGGGTCCTACATGTCAACCGCCTCAAGCCCCACTTGCGAAGGTCCGAAGTGGGCATGTTGTTGGCAACCGATGACGGAATGGAGGAGGAGTCAGAGCCTCTACCGGACCTCTTGGTGGCCTGTGAGAAGGATGGGTCAGTGGATGGAGTTAACCTCTCACCCTCCCTGACCGCCGAACAACAGGAGGATTGCCGCCAGTTGCTGGGGCAGTTTCCAGACCTGTTTTCCCTAGTTCCGAGTGTCACAGATTGGTGCGTCCATGATGTGGACACTGGAGACAGCTTGCCGGTGAAGCATAAGGCTTACCGGGTGACTGACAGGGTACGGGCCTGCATCAAGGAGGAGGTCTCCAAGATGCTTGCCCTCGGGGTGGTTGAGTCTTCCAGCAGTCCTTGGTCCAGCCCCGTGGTCTTGGTTCCGAAGGCTGCTGCGCCGGGAGCCACACCCGAACTCCGGTTCTGTGTGGACTACAGAGGACTCAATTCAGTCACGAAGACTGACGCGCACCCCATCCCCAGAGCTGACGAGCTCATTGATCGGCTAGGGGCTGCCCGGTTTCTCAGCACGTTTGATCTGACGTCTGGGTACTGGCAGATCGCCTTGACCGATGGGGCAAAGGAGAGGTCAGCATTCTCTACACCAGATGGGCATTTCCAGTTCCGGGTCATGCCATTTGGAATGAAGAATGCCCCTGCCACCTTTCAGAGATTGGTCAACCAGGTGTTGGCTGGGCTGGACGAGTTCAGTGCCGCCTACCTGGATGACATCGCGGTGTTCAGCGGCACCTGGCCCGAACACCTGCGACACCTCTGGGAAGTGTTGATGGCCCTGCGCAGAGCAGGCCTCACAATCAAGGCAAGCAAGTGCCAGATTGGGCAGGGTTCCGTGGTGTACTTGGGACACCAAGTTGGGAGTGGCAAGGTAGCCCCCTTGCAGCCCAAAATCGAAACCATCCTGGCTTGGGAACCCCCCAAGACCCAGACTGCAGTGAGAGCCTTCCTGGGGCTCACTGGGTATTACAGGAGGTTTGTCAAGGGCTATGGCACGATCGTGACCCCCTTGACAGAGCTGACTTCGAAGAAGCAGCCCAGGAATGTGATTTGGACTGACACCTGTCAGAAAGCTTTCGACACCCTGAAGACTGCCATGTGCACGGCGCCCGTGCTCCTGGCCCCTGATTTCTCCAAAGAGTTCATTGTGCAAACAGACGCTTCAGAGCATGGTGTAGGGGCTGTTCTTTCACAGATGACTGAGGAGGGCTTTGACCAACCCGTAGCCTTCATAAGTCGGAGGTTACTTCCACGGGAAAGTAGGTGGAGTGCAATAGAGCGTGAAGCATTTGCTGTGGTCTGGGCGCTGAAGAAGCTAAGACCCTACCTGTTTGGGTCTCACTTCCGAGTTCAGACGGACCACAGGCCCCTCAGATGGTTGATGCAAATGAGGGGTGAGAACCCGAAACTGTTGAGGTGGTCCATTTCTCTACAGAGTATGGACTTTACGGTGGAACACCGCCCTGGCACCGATCACGCCAACGCTGACGGTCTGTCCAGATTTTTCCGCCTTAGTGATGTGGAACTCCCTGGGGAAGGGTAGTTCCCCCCACATTTCAGCTGGAGGGGACACGTGTTAGACCTGGCACCTTGGCGTGAGTCTCCCTTCCACTTTTTGCTGATGTGCCTCCGATGTTTTGCTGGTTTTCCGATACTCAGGGCACTGCGCCACGGCTGATCCGTGCCGCAGTGCAAGTGCTCCCTACTGTAAACTGTACATACGATTGGTATCCATGATTGGTGCATTGGATTTACTGTTAGTCCCCAGTAAAGCGCACGAGAGAGTGCCGGGGCGTGTAGATGCCGATACTGCTGGTGGGCTTGCAGCGCTGGTTGCGCCACCCACCCGAGCAGCCGTAAACTTGTGTCTGGGAACTGCGACCGCAGAACCCGCGTGCGGTCTCGTACTGTCACGCTAGCTGGGCAAGTGTCCCCACTTGCCAGCCCCGACCCTTCCCTTGACTACATATTAGACACCCCTATGGTAGGCCTGCGGGCAGGGTGCATTGTAGGTGCGAGGTAGGACAAGCCCTGATGTGCGTGGCATGTCCTGGTAGTGACCTACAACGAAGACCGTATTTCACTACTGAAGGCTACCTGCTCCATTAGGCCAGACTGAGCTGCGAGGATTATTATACCCTATAATCCCCGCAGGCTCAAGGAGCATGGTAGTGAGTCATGTTTAGTATGCCTGGACTCAGGATGATGAGATATTTCTTGTAGTCAAGTTTATTTTATTATCCTGGGTTTGCAAATGCTACTTTTAGAAAGTCAGCATTTGCTTGCCTAACCATTTCAGTTGCCTCTGCCAGTATGTGTATCCGACTGTCTGGGATGTGTGAGTGACAGGGCTGGAGGGATGACAGGTGGTGAATGTGCAGATTACACCTTAGTGGGAGGGAGGAGTGCCTCTTGACTCGAACTGTCACTGTGCTCGACCACCACAATGCTGGCTCCACCCTCCTGGGGAGCGGCGGATGACTCTGCCGGCACCTGGCCCAGGAAGGGCGAAGCCCCATCAACAAGGTACTCTGGCCACTCCTGTCCGGACAATGCTGGCTCCACCTCCTGTGGGGCGTCTGATGCGCCTGCCCCTCACACTGAAAGCAGAAGCCGGAGTACACCCGCCGGGGTACTCCAGAACTGAGAGGGGCTATGCAAAGGCCCCCCTGGCCTGCGAGAACAAAAGAATTGGCCTATAAAAGATGGAGCCCTGCTCCTTGAAAGTTAGATCCAGTTTGGGCCACAGAACGACTCTGCCCTACGAGAAGGACCGCGAGAAGACAAAGAAGGGTGCTGACTCTTGCTTGTGTCTGGTGCCTTGCTGCTGAAGGAGAGGAAGACAAAACGACGAAAAGACTTTTGTGCTACTTTGTGCCAAACTCTGCAAAGAGATCTCCAAGGGCTTGGAACGGAACTTGCCCCCTGACCAGCGTCCCAGGACCAGTGGATGCTAAACCCCCCCTTGGAAGAAAGCGACTGCGGGTGCTGACCATCGCCGCAGTACCGACAAAGAGGAAGCTCCTCTAAGGCATCCACTCCCTCCCGACCACCGTGACCGGGGCCCAAAGCTACAGCGGAAGCACAGTGAGGACCAGCCGCCGCTGGCCCGACCATCGTGACCACACCTGCGCTGGGAGCCCGAGAGCAAAGAGAAGGAGGACCCGTCTGGTCCGAGCTATCGAGGCGACTGCATAGCGAGCCGTCCCTCACCTGCAAGGACAGACTATTGCCCTACGAGAATCCACACGGTCGGTAGCCTGCCCGACAGCCCAGCTGTGAGCCCACAGCTGCACCGACATTTGGCTGGGTACGTCCTGCACTTGGGGACCGTACTGCCACTTGTCACCGCCACACAGCCGCCGACTCCAAGGTCGGAGCAGACGACGAGAAGAGGACCGTGCCGCCATAGAGCACCGCTGCCCCGGACGACCAGTGACCTGCTCGGCCGAAGAGCCGCAACGATCAGCGACACCGGGAAGGCAACGCGACGTGGGACAGATCCCCTGGAAGCCGCTGGCTCCACAACGAACTTTGTTTAACACCGGCCTACGGGCCTCAC
The DNA here is from genome assembly GCF_964263255.1 of Lissotriton vulgaris. Taxonomy (NCBI): domain Eukaryota; kingdom Metazoa; phylum Chordata; class Amphibia; order Caudata; family Salamandridae; genus Lissotriton; species Lissotriton vulgaris. Next base: position 122,527,604 of record NC_141691.1, on the reverse strand, counting down.
AAGAACTACGATAAGAACTGTGGTAACCTAAAGCTGATATCCTGCAACCGTATCCGTATTGACTGTATTCACAAGCCTGCGTAAAGTTTATATAAAGAGATATATTTTTACAAGAATACAGTCTGGTCTCGTTGTGTGGTGGGTTGGTTGTAAAGGTGTACTGTTGCAAGTGTTTAACCCTATGTGCCCCAAAGATTAGCCTAAGACTGCTTAAGCCACACTACCTAGAGGGTAAGCAGAGGTTGTCTGGAAGGTAACCCTCAGCCCTGACGAGGAAGAGAGAGTCCCTGCTTGTCGCTAGTGCTTGCACTGCGCCAACTAGAGTCTCCCCCTTCCTACAGAACTCTTATGCCTTTCCACAGGTACAAACATGCCTGCCAAGTATCACGCATCAGGTGTGAGGCTCACGCATTTCAGTGTGATGTTCCGTATCACCGCACTGAAATGCATTGTCACGCATTAAAGCCACACTCTGAAACTCTGGCTACGCAGGGTGACAGCGCGCACCGCCGGTGCCTGTGCACCTGTGCGCTGGCTCTCAGTGCTGCTCTGAAACATGTTGCCAGCAGCTGCTGGGCTCAGTAAGTTAATAGTTCATTGTTTGTCTGCTCTCAGCTCATGTGGCTGAGAGAGACTGCTACAATGTTACGATTGTTCTACCCAGGCCAGCGGCCCCCTGTCGTGTCAGGCTGCTTATTTCCTGCGGCGCCATGCGGCTTTGACACTAATTAGATGCCGGGCGGGACTGCCCCCAGTGGTTGCTACTGGCTGTGCACACCATGGGGAGCCCGGGATCGGACGTGACTGTGGTGCCTCGTCATGTCCGGAGGAAGAGGAAGTGAGGTAAGGTGGGTCAGAAGTAGTGGGGGACTCTATCTGAGTCTACGAATCAAGTCGGTGCTGACTGTCCGTCTGCGGTGCGCAGTGCCGCAATAAAACCCCCGTTCATGTTGCCAGACCGACGGGGAGCTGAGGCCATATTAAGACCAGAGTGACTGAATAATTTCTGTCACTGACTCACCGACAGGACTGTGGACACTGAGGGCCGCCTGCGCCGCTCATCAGAGGCATCGGTGATCGCAGGTGCAAATTGGTGCGGACTGGCAGGGTACGAGTCAGTGAGTCTGCACTCAGTGTCTTTGAGAAGAAGACTGCTGCAGAGTGCATCATCATGCAGTGTGCTGCAGCTGCTGTGCGGCAGTGGGTCCCTGTGCAGCTCATGCCGCGGCTGCCAGACGGACTGGAAAGACTAGGCAGAGTTAGCAGTCTGAACATGTCTAGTTCATTAAGTAAGTGTTGTTACAGTACTTACTTGCACCAGTGCGCTGCGTGCCAGGCAGAGCCGTGAGTGACTGACTGTACTGTACACAGTTAGTTTATTGTACTTGTGTCTGTCAGCGCTGCCGAGGAGCGGCACGCACAGTCTGATCAGAAAAATTAATTTTAGACACACTAGCATGATATGCAGGCAGGGCTGCTCTGTCTCGTCATCCTTCCTGAGTGAGCCTGGTTATTATCTGCAGATCTGATTTAATTCACAGTAAATCTCTCTGCAGCCCGCAGGGCTACTCTGTCTTCTCATCCTTATCATTGGGCACCACAGTACTTACTGGATTCATCACAGAGTACGGGTCAGTGCGTGACAGTTTTATCAGGGCTCTCTTTGCTCTCTCAGCACTGCTGGGCCGGGCAGGGGAGGTTGCGGGGAGGGAGGGGGTCTGTTACAACTCGGGAAATTCCTCAGAGGCCCTCTGTCCGCTCTCATGATGATCACAGTTGTAACTTACTTCACAACGTGTAGCGCATCACGCATTGCAGACGAGATGAGATATGTTAATTGAGACACAGTAAAATCTGCAGGCGCAGGGCTGGTCTGTCTCATCATCCTTGAGGTTTACGTGATCTGCAAGATCTGAGATTTCATTTCAAATTCAGACAGTCTCACAGTAATAATCTCAGCACTGAGAGCAGGGCTGCTCTATCTTGTCATCCTTCTTGGATACCAGTACGAATCAATTGAGGGTATTATCTTTAGACTACAAGGTGCTGCTGGGTGGTCGTGTTTGGCCACCAGGGCTCTCTCTGCTCTATCTGTTGCATCCAGTAAGTATTTTTGTATTTAACTGTGCATGTGTCAGCATATGTACACAGAACTTAATAAAGTACTGCTACTGAAAACCTTGTTTAATATCATGGTTATGCATTTGTTTACAGTACAGTCAGGTTACAGGAGGGAGCACTAGGGTTAGTGTCCTTCCATTTCTGGTGCTCTGCAGCAGTTTCAAGAAGTTCTTGGAGTTTCTTGTTGCTCAAATGGCGGTAATTTCTGATATTTAGAAGTTTCCCTCATCTTCATTGCATGATTTTTGCTCGTGAGAAAGTGTCACTCATAGTTGTTGAAACTCATAATTTCACTAAAATTATAAAAATGTCACACATGGCAATCTGAAACCTTGGCAGCTTGGCATCCTGCTGGCTTAGGACATATCCTGTCCGTAGCAAGCAAGAGATTCCAGATCAGCACTTTATTTATGAAGCAGCATACAAAAACAGATCCCTCAGATCAAAGCTATCCAAAATACTTCCAACCTATCACAGCACAGGATGTAGCGTATTACCCATCTCCTAATGCACTACTGCGGCTCATTAGAGGGCAGGAAGCACTATATAAATTTAACTTCTACAATGCAAAGTGTGTAACCCCACCCAAAAATAATACCATGGACAGTTATTGGTAACAAAACTATGAGCAATGGATCACAAAACAGCAAAACTATTATTACTCCAGAACGATAAACTGCACATTGTGACAGACCCAGGAACAAGCGAAGAGAGTCACTGCTCAGAAGTAGAAAGTCCACCTAGGAAAGAACCAAAAATCACAATGACGCCACTGCTCACCATATTACAGCCAAGTGCAACATGTCCACAAAGAGGAACAACTGTATCCAGTCTCATCAGTACTCAATGCATGTATGCTTTTTGTTGCCACACACCTTAACAGGCAGTGTGCCTGTAAGGTATATTTTGCCAGTGTCTTCCATAGTGTTTTTCTTATTTATTTTGGACATATTTGTGAACAGGTAGCTTTTTTGCTGACATATGTGGCCCTGTGTTGTTTATCAGCATTTGTGAAGCCTGGAAGGTGCTTGCCACCCGCCATTATTGCTGACTCTAGAACCCAGAGAACAGATTGAAATTGGAGAGAATCAGTATACATGCTTACCTCACTCTGGGCCATATGTATGAAGCTGTTTTGCGTTCGCAAACACTGCTAATCGCAAAACACAGCCATGCTATGTATGAGCGACATCCGCATCACAAAATTGCTAATCGCTAAATTAGCGATTAGCAATTGTGCGAAAAATGAAATCTGAGAATAATTTTACGAATTCGCAAAATGTCACACAACCTTTGCGAAAATTGCAAATGAGGAATTCCTAAATTGCGAATTCGCAATATGCAATGCATCAAAAAATCGCAAATTGTGAAAACATGATAATCACAAAATTGCTAATCGCAATTACCACCAAGTCTGAACAGGTGGTAACAAGGTGCACCATATATAAAGAGGCCCACAATGCCACAGTGCTTTTCCACAATGGCTGGGCTGTATGTTATAGCCAGAAGGCTGTTGCACAGAGGAGGAGACGCCAGGAAAGGATATTCAGAGCGCGCATTACCTGTTCCAGCGGACTGAGGAGGATATCCATATTAACTACAGGCTTGATGAAGAGAGTATCCTGAACTTATATGAGGAGCTCAAACCCATACTTGAACACCCAACTTGCAGGACACATACCATCCCCACCCATGTACAGGTCCTGTGCTCACTGCACCTCTTGGCATCAGGGAGCTTCCAGGGTGTGATAGCCACAGCAGGAGGGGTCTCACAGAGTGCACTTTTGCGCTTTTTCCACACATTCCTCGATGAAATGGTCCAGAGGCTGCCGCACCACATCCACTTCCCCAGCACACCACAGGCACTAGACCAGACCAAGCAGGAGTTCTATCAAATTACACAACTTCCCCACGTCATCGGTTGCATTGATGGCACTCATGTCGCTATCTTCCCCCCCCTCCCAGAACGAGTATGTGTTTAGGAATCGCAAGTCGTACCATTCCCTGAATATACAGGTGATGTGCAATGCCAAGCACATTATCACTGATATTGTAGCCAAATACCCAGGCAGCACCCATGACTCATTCATCTTTCGCCACAGTGGGATCCACCGTCGACTCACAAATGGGGAGTTTGGGCTACCTGCTAGGTAAATGCATAGGAAACAGTGACACAATAGTAAAGTACAGCAGAGGCAGGACAGTGTTTAACCTATTTCCTCTTGCCTCACAGGTCACAGTGCGTATGCTGTCCGGGACTTCATATTGACCCCATACCTAAATCCTGCCAACGATAGGGAGCGGAGGTACAACAGTGCCCACACAGCCACCCACAGTACCATTGAGCGGACCTTTGGTATACTCAAGAGCCGTTTCCGCTGCCTGCATAAGAGTGGAGGAGCACTTCAATACAGCCCTGAGACCTGCTGCAAGATTGTGGTTGCTTGTGCCATGCTGCATAACAACGCCACCAGGAAAGGCACCTCGGTGGAGCTCACCGATTCGGAATCATCAGATGAGGAGGGGCCAGCTCCAGGATGCAGGCCAGCCGGTGTTATTGGTGCGGCTGCTGGGCGCCAGAGGCAAAATGACATAACACAGAACTATTTCTAGGTGAGAAATGAGAAATGATGACACAATGCTATGTATTCATGCTAAACTGTGTTTAATATCCTTGAGTACAGGATTTATAACATCACACAGCTTGTGTAGCACACAATGTAGGTAGTAATGTCCTGCACATGTTGGACGCACAGTGCAAAAAAAGAATTGTTTACAGTTGTCTGTGTGCAATGGGTTAATCCACCCATTGCTATTTTTTAGTCAGGGCACCTCAACGGCGGTGCTGACGTCCCATAGCTCCGCGCCCCGAGTGCATCTGCAGCCCTGCCATGACCCAAACTACGGTGCCTGTCCTGTGGGAGCGGCGGAGTGAGGCTGCTCCTGCTTGATTGTGCATCCTCCTCCAGTGAACTGATGACTCCTGTTCCAGCAGTGGCAACGGCCCACAGCTGGTCCACACCACATGTGACCTGGACTAGTCCCCTGGCCACGTCCTGACTACAGTGTGCTACCTCACGCTGCATGCTGATGCTATGACGTGACTGCACTGAGGTGGCTGAGGCCAGACGGTTGAAAGGCCTTGTAAATAGGTCAAGGCGTGTGTGGAGGCACTGCCTCTCCATGCGCCTAGCAGCACGGTCCGCCCTTATATCTGCACAAAGTGCCTCCAGGGCACCCGTCATGCCCCTGAAGCGCACCCTAAGCTGTCTTTGAATTGCCCTTATGCTTCTCCCCTGCAGGCGCTGCACCTCAAGGATGTTCCCTTCAAGGCCGCTGAACACTGTCTCCTCTCCTGCAGCAGATGTACTTGGGGATGGACGTGCGCTGCGCCTGGATGGAATGGCTGGTATGGGACTTGGAAGTGCTTGAGGTCTGGGTTGTGGCTCCGACTGTACCTGGACTTGGTTGTCTACTTCTTCAGTGTCAAGGATTTCATCCCCCAGCGGTGGCAATGGAGCCACTGCAATGCGCCGGGGGCGTTTTGGTGGGATGACTGGGCTGCACTCCTCCTCCTCCTCCTCCTCCACTTGCCCTGGCACTGCTGCGCTGTGGGACTCATCCTCCCCTCCGGGCCTCTGTCCCTGTGTTTCTTGTGGTGCTGTGGATGTAAATGCACACATTAATTTGCTGTCCTGCCTTGCATTGGTAATGCAATAAATTACACTATTTTTTGTCACATGTGTCCTGACTGTCTGTATATTGCCTTCACTGATCCCCTCATACTGCTTGAGCCTAGCTGGGTTTCACTGCTCCACTGTTTGGTTCATATGACTACATCTCCCATAATGCATTGCTGTGGTTGGTTTTGTGCCTGCACTGGATTAGCATTTTTGGTGTGTGCCTGGGTCTCTCCTGGGTGTGGGGGTGAAGTAGGTCGGTATCAGGGGTGTGATGGCATACTTCTTACCTTGTGTTGGTCCTGGTGGGTCAGAACTGTCGAGGTCTGCCACGCCCCTCACACTCTCTGGTAGTAAAGTCCCCTCGACCATTTCCTCCAGTGGCGTGGAAGCAGTGGCAGTGGAAGTCCCTCCACTGGTCTGTTTTGCCTCCTGCAGCCTGGCAGCAGCCCTTTCTTTTGAGCGCTGGCGCATATTGTACCAGCGTTTGCGCAATTCTTTCACGCTGCGGTGGGTGACGCCAATGGAGTTGACCTTCTTGTGTATCTCTGCCCATATTCTTCTTTTGCGGGTCTCTGGCACTCTAAGGGATTTTTTGCCAAATAGCAGCCCATGGCTCACCACCATCTCCTGCATGAGCACCTCCTGCTCCCTTTCAGAAAACTTCTGTTTTCTCTTTCTGGTTGTTTCACCCTGCAGCTGCTCCTATGTGGCCATTTCTCCTGTCTTTGTAGCAGTGCACTGGTGCCTCAGCCCTCCTTCCAGCCTCTCACTCTGCTTCTGAAACGCAGGTGCAGCATGGGTAGTCTCACTTCCTGGTTGTGATGTCATCAAGCTGCACCTGAGTTTCCGATTAGCAGATTTGCGATTCCTTAATTGCGAGTTCGCAAATTCTGGGAATACGCAATTAAGAAATCGCTAATTGGGTAATCACAAATAATTCCGCGATTTTTAAGGAATCACTAATTATTTGCAATTTTTTATTTACATACTGATTTGCGATTCTCAAAATGCGATTCGCTCCAAATCGCAATTTCGGTTTTTCATACATATGGCCCTCTGTTCTTTGTGGACAAAGATCTTAGGGGCACATGCATCAACATAAGGAATTGTGATTTTTAAGGAATCGCTATTTAGGAATCGCAATTCCTTATGTATGTAGGAATCGCTAAATAAATTGCCATTCCTAAACATTACATATTAGTGATTCACAATTTGCAAATCGCTATTAGGTAATGTCACTCCATTCATTGCTATGGGCCCATCTCCTCCAAGTACAGTTCTGATAGGTTTACTCTTCAGCTATTATTTTCCTTTGCCACTACCGCTAGGGTGACCAGACGTCCCGGATTTGCCCGGACAGTCCCGGTTTTTCACCAGCTGTCCCGGCAGATTTCAGCAATTTTGACTCATGTCCCGGTTTTTAGAGAGGATCGACTGAAAACAGGGGGAGACACTTTTTTGATTGTTCTAAAGCTGTACTAGTAAGCAATTTTATTAAAAGGCATGATGCGGCGTACAGAAATTACATTTGATTTATTTTCGTAAAGCATCTTCTGTGATCCTATGTTGATGAGAGCCGTCATTCTGCGCCATTTCATGGATGACAAATTGTTGTCCCTCTTCTCTTTTTTCAAAATGTCCCGCTTTTTGGTTCACAAGATCCGGTCTCTCTACACTACCCTCCACGTTGTCTATTGTGGTCTGTTTGAGTTCGAACACTATTTTTCTCCACAAAATCTGCGGGCTGGAGAGAATTGAGAGCCTAAACTGCCCGTTCTTGGAATACAATTCCTTTCTCTTTAATTATTGCCGCGAACCCCGGCTTAAACTCTTGCTCTGTGTAATTGTTTCAGCTCTGCATTCCATTGGTAATGTAGTATGTACACATAGGGTGAAATCGAAGATGCATAGGTTTTGTTCACACTCTCATTTTCCACCAGTACTCCAGCAGTTCATTAATGAAGTCCTGTTTACTCGGAATTAAGTTGTTTTGAAGTTCAGTATAATCACATTTCAATTATTTTAAGTCAAGTACTTGACTCCAAACATATGTTTAAGTTCCATACAACCTTTCAAACAAACTCTCTTTAACACATTCGTTAGGTGTCTGATGGGATCGACACCATTAGCCAACTTTTTTAGTTTACCTTTGTCCATGGGGAGGGCAAAATGATTGCTGATGGAATGGGGAATCTTGCTGCATTCCTGTGGAGAGAGGAAGTTGAGTAAATGTTGTTTCTTTTGTCTTACAGTCACTCAGAGTGCAAATTGTTTGCATTCATCCATTCATTTGTGGATTTCTCTGATCCCTGTGACTTGAGCAGCTACATAGTACTTTGGTACTGTCATGGTTCTCCGGACCTAAGGAAACTTTAGTGCTTAGACCTTGCAACAGTTTGCCAACTCTTTTATATATGTTGAGACTACAGCAGCAGATTTGGTGTAGAGCTTGCTGAATACTTGTATAAGCAGGCCCGGACTGGCCGTTGCGGGCACTGGGCAATCCCCCGGTGCGCCGCAAGGGTGGGGGCCGGTTTTGGGCCCCTGTGGGCCCTTTTTGTTACACGGCCGTTTTTGCAGCATAGCTGCAAAATCGGCCATGTAACAAAATCGGACAAAAACCGGCCCTGACAAAAAGCTCGGCGGCATCCCCAACCTCTCGGAGGGGGGAGGGGGGAGGGGGGCCGGCCGGGCAATTTGCCAGGGCTGGTTTTGGTTCCCAGTCCGGCCCTGTGTATAAGGAGTTGTAACTTGCAGTGAATCTGGTGGATTGGATGCTGAGATGATTTATTTCAGTTACAGCTAGCGTTCCAACCTTGCCATCTGCTCTGGTTGATTCACAGTCCCAATGGAATACAAGTTGGCTTTTCTGGCTCCTCGTCAGCTGACTTAGGGGCATATTATCAAGAACGGCATTGAAATTATCGCCGCTTTAGCAGCAGGAAACTGCCGCTAAAGCGACGATAATGGGCTTGATAATATGCCCTTGAGAATTCCAATAAAAGCCCAGGTTCACACCAGAACATGGGCGTCTATGGGAATTTACAAGGTCATATTATCAAGCCCATTATCGAAGCTTTAGCGTCAGTTTCCTGGCCCGAAGTGGTGATAATTTTAACACCGTTTCTTGATAATATGCCCCTTAGTTGTTTCCTCAGCTGGTTGAACTCTACTGTGTAAGTTTCTTGGTGCGTTTCTGCCTGCTGAATTTGAGGATATGGAAACTATCCAACATATCAAGCACTAGATGAGTCATATGTGGCTTAGCCTCGATGCTGTGATAACTGAAATATTGCTGCTTTGTTAGGGTGATCCCACAGTACTCCAGGTCAATGACCTCCTTTGCTGATGCTGGCAAATTTTCGGATCCTCTGCAACCCTGAACTGTCTTTTGCCCCCACAAGTGACCTACACGACACAACCTCCGCCTACTTAAAGGAAGCCTGGCATCTTGACGCTCTATCGATCAGCCTCCTCTTTGATGTCGCCTTTTCTTACATATGCTGCTGAAATTGGCTGCTGAGGCTTTTCAGCTGCATTCCACCAGCATTGGAGTCTATTTATTGTTGAAGTATAAAACAAGTTCAAAACGTTGTGCCTCATTCTCAAAATGCCACAAAACTGAGGACTACATAATGTAAGAAGTGCTCCTTTCATACTGCCAGGCCAGATTCTATGGTCAACTTAACAAACAAGCATTTGCAATGCAACAGGTCTTGCATTACTAAAAGTTTGAGCTATTAGCGTTGCATTATTATTAGCAACGCAAATAGCTCAAACGTTCAGTGATGCGAGCCCTATTGCATTGTAAATGCTTGTTTTTAGGGCGCCTGGGTCTATGTTTGATCCCATTCCAACCCTGCTGCTAGGTAAAGAATTTAAGTCAGGGAAAGGAAACAGCACAGTTTGACAACAGCAGTGCAATAAATCCATCCCACCATGGACTTGTAAGTGCCAACAGGTGACGTGTGTAGATTTTACTCACCTTCCTGGGGGCGGAAGTGCACCGCCGGCGATAAGAAGCAAACCTGCTGGCGCAGCCTACCAGAGACGGGAAAGGGTAAAGGAGCGAAGGAAAGCACGTGACGCCCTCCCCTCACAGGGCATTCTATTGCCTCCAACATTTTAATATTATGCTAACCTTGCTTACAAGGAGCCTCTGTCCTCTCGTTCTCACGTATGATTAAGGCCGTATTTTATTGTGGATGTGACAGGAAACACAAGAGCTGCTGCCTCGCGACCTTTCCAAACCGGCCCAGTCAGCGCTCCTTGGCTAGTAAAGCACCCGCAGTGAGGTCATTAGAAGGAGCCGTCCGCGCAGAGCGGCAGATAAAGCGCCTACATCAGCTGAACACCCCGCGCCCTCTCTTAATGAACCTTTGGAATCCACCCCGGCCTGGGACGAGGCGCAGAGCGGCCCACCAGAGCAGAGCGCTACTTTGGGATGGTGTACAGTAAGCCAAATGTGTCCCTGTTTAGCATTAATATAAGATGTATTTCAGATTTCTTATGGGCTGAATGATGTAGTTTATTCCGTGCACCTGGGTGATTGTCCGATACAGTACGGGATATATATTTCACGCACATGAAGATAAAGGATGCCCGGCATTATAATTCTGCTGGTAAAAATTAGCAAAATGCTATGCTCCACAAAATTACTATATATGAATTAGTTATCTAATTATAATTCTGGCAAAGTGATCACATTTTTGCTGGAAAGTCTCCCACAAAGAGTCAAGTTGTACGAGCTTTTTCAGCAAGGCAAGCGGAAAAAAAAGTAAATGACACAAATCAGTTTGTTGTTTTTCTTTATTGTAGCATCAGCTGCTGTGAATCTTTACCTGGAGGTTACCCCTGGCCCCTGCCACACTCACTAGATCTGCCATCCAAGAGGGGGTGTAGGTAGGGGGCCTACTGACTGTGCGCCACCTCTCTGTGGACCACAATCAGTGCACTTCCTGACAGCTTCTTTGCCTCTGCTCTGGCATCTGTATTAAAGTGTACTTTAAACTTCATGAGTTATTCAAAGATTTGTCCATGAATTTCATACTTACCTCTTAATAGTGTGGTCTGCTCCTTGCCAATGAGTTCACAATTTAGTTGCTACTTAGAATTTGTTGTTCTATAGAGCTAGCATCACTAACAACCAATTTAAAAATATACATTTTATGGACAGCCGTCTCTGAAGCAGAAAGCGCCTAGTCTGCCCTGTCAGGGTCTGTGCCCGTCGGGTTGCCCACATTTCTCTATAGAGGACCCATGAGTTCAGCAAACATTGAACACGGAAATGAGCTCATTCTTGGCAGAACCAAGAAAGTGACCCCTTGAACCTTTCGAGAGAACAGGAAGGAGTCATTGCCTTGTCAACAGGGGATGCAGCAGGGACAGCTTCTTGAGGCTGCAACCCTCTGAAATTCCTACATCTTTTCTGCAAAAAATATTAAATACATTTATTTATTTAGAGATACGATCTAAGATCGTATCTTTAAATAAATTGATGTATTTACAGGGCCGGACTGGCCGGAGCAGACACCGGGCGTTTCTCTGTTGGTCCGCCAGGGTGAGGGCTTCGTTTTGGGACCCCGGGGGGGGGGGGAGGGGGGGGGGGGGTCAGTTTTTGCTACAGGGCTGTTTTTGCAGCATAGATGCAATATCGCCCCCTGTAACAAAATCGGTCAAAACAGGCCCTGGAAAATAATTTGACCGCACCTCCAAGCCCCCCCGGGGGCACTTTGCCAGGGCCGGTTTTGGTTCCCTGTGTATTGAAGTCTGGGCTACCTGTCCGAGACTGCCTGCCCCGCCTTGCTCTGAACCAGAAGCTAGAAGCCAGGCACTAAACCTACTTTCTTGCAATGCAACCCACAAAGCAGGGCTTACCTTTCTAAAGCCAAGAGCATAGATTCAGGAGGCTTGTTTGGGGTTTTGCACCCCTCCCTCGTAAATGTATTTTCTGATAAATAGTTGGGTACAGGTGCTTTCAGTGGGTATTGTGAAATTTCAGTCGGATTTCACCAGGACTTTTTAAAGACACACAAAAAAAAATGCAAATACACTCTCTCCCGTTCTGTTTTGAAAGTCCTCAGAAATATTGGTTATTTTACAAAATATTGTGTTTTCTCTCCTAGTACTCCTGACAGTCCACATTCTTCTCCCTTTCCACTGCCCCTTAAACCCCTCTCATACCTGCTGCTTGTCGTACAATATATTTAAACATTATAAGCTAGTCCGATTGTCGGAAAATCTGAAGCCCACCACCGCGCCCAGTGTTACTGACCAAGCTATGCCCCTGCTAAAGCCCATCAGCACGATGGGAGTCTTTGGTGATATTCACTGTAGGCCAGTGGCGCTGCTGGCGTCAAGGTTTTTGGTGTTGCAGGCTTCATCCCTGCATGAAGCCAGTTGCCATTCACATGCATAGATCCCACACTTTCCCATTCGTCATAGAGTAGGATTGGATGTTAGCGCAGTAAGTGAAATTTGTTGTGTTGTCCTGTGTAATAATAAGTGTTAATGCTAAACTTGTACTTGGTATATGGTGCTGAAACGCCTGGTCACTCTGGTCCTCCCCCCGAGTGACACCCCAGGCATCGGCTGTAGGTGCCTGGCACTTTAGAAGTGGATCTACGGTATTTGTTTTCCACTGATGTTGATCCAAAAGCAGTGAAGAGCTTTTTCTCCCTAGCAAAATTGATTAGAGACAAGAAGAAAGGGAGAAATATGTGCATAGACTGTCCTGATATGAGGAATACCAAAAACATTTCAAAAATCATTAAATGCTATGAGTATGCATGCCTAGAACATTGCATGCATCGGGGTGCTTATTAACACCTTGCCTGCGGCCGGAATTTCAGCACTGTGCTGAACATTCCAATCGTGGGTGTGGTCATGAGGGAACGGTTCCGTCATCAGGACAGCTCGACCGAGGCTCATGACGGAACCGTTCCGTCATGAGCATCGAAGTGGTTAAGGTCCTGATTTATTAGGATGGATCAGCTCAATGGTTCTAGATTATTTTATTCACACTGTGGATATGTTTTGACTTTGAAGTCAGTGAGATGCTGTAGCATGCTAAATGTTTGTGGATGATTTTCGAACAATAAACGTAAAACATGTTAGGGCAAATCATGTCAGTTATTCAGTACCTGTTTCCATTTTGGATCTGTGACAGAATTTCGACAGACAGAATTTCGACCTACACAAATATCGGCGTAATTATGTCGATAGCAAAAATATCGACGCCCTATGTACAACATGGTAAGTACCAAAATATCGAAAAAATAATATCGATGTTAAAAATATCGTTAAATATATCGATTTTTTTAAAATGTAAAATAACATAAAAAATACTGTAAATAATACTTATTAATTACTTAAACATATTTAAATATATGTAATAATGGTAAAAAAATTAATAATACATATTTAATTTAAAAAATAATAATTAAAAATCATATATAATATATACTTACTTAACAATAATTACTATTCCCACTCCAGTGGGTGCAACAGTAGGGAAAACTGACCCTGAACCCTAAAAATACCCCTTTACCCAAAAACCTAAAACTGACCCTGAACCCTAAAAATACCCCTTTACCCAAAAACTGAAAACTGACCCTGAACCCAAAAAATACCCCTTTACCCAAAAACTGAAAACTGACCCTGAACCCTAAAAATACCCCTTTACCCAAAAACTAAAAACTGACCCTGAACCCTAAAAACACCCCTTTACCCAAAAACTGAAAACTGACCCTGAACCCAAAAAATACCCCTTTACCCAAAAACTGAAAACTGACCCTGAACCCAAAAAATACCCCTTTACCCAAAAACTGAAAACTGACCCTGAACCCTAAAAATACCCCTTTACCCAAAAACTGAAAACTGACCGTGAACCCTAAAAATACCCCTTTACCCAAAAACTAAAAACTGACCCTGAACCCTAAAAATACCCCTTTACCCAAAAACTCAAAACTGACCCTGAACCCCAAAAATACCCCTTTACCCAAAAACTGAAAACTGACCCTGAACCCTAAAAATACCCCTTTACCCAAAAACTGAAAACTGACCCTGAACCCTAAAAATACCCCTTTACCCAAAAACTGAAAACTGACCCTGAATCCTAAAAATACCCCTTTACCCCAAAAACCAAAACTGACCCAGAACACTAAAAATATCCCTTTACCCAAAAACCCAAAACTGACCCTGAACACTAAAAATACTCCTTTACCCAAAATTAATTAATATTACAATTAAATTACTTCCCACCCTATTCCCCTATAAACCCACAACCCGCTCCAGTAGTAAAACATATAATTTAGTTAAAAATAAACATAAATTATCAATTAATTATTCTATTATTCAATTAAAATAATTCATTGCCAATTAATATTTAATAGCAAAATAAATAAATAATTAAAAAATAATTATTTAATTACAAATAAATTACTTCCCACCCTATTCCCCTATAAACCCACAACCCGCTCCAGTAGTAAAACATATAATTTAATTAAAAAAATACATAAATGATCAATTAATTAATCAATTAATCAATTAAAATAATTCATTGCCAATTAATATTGAATTGAAAAATAAATTAATCATTGAAAAATAATTATTTAATTACAAATAAATTACTTCCCACCCTATTCCCCTACAAACCCACAACCCGCTCCAGTAGTAAAACATATAATTTACTTAAAAATATACATAAATTATCAATTAATTAATCAATTAATCAATTAAAATAATTCATTGCCAATTAATATTTAATTGCAAAATAAATTAATCATTAAAAAATAATTATTTAATTACAAATAAATTACTTCCCACCCTATTCCCCATAAAACCCACAACCCGCTCTGGTAGTAAAACATATTATTTACTTTTATATATTTTTTATTTATAAAAACATATTAAACACATATTATAACAATTAATTTAAATACTTAACTAAAATTTCTAACACATATTAGTAAATTGAAATTACTTACATCGATATATATGCTATCGATATAAGTAATTTCGATATTACTTACCTTAGGGTCGATATTCTGGCCATCGATATTCTGGACATCGATATTCTGTCCCATCGATATTAGCAACTCGATATAAGTGTAAGTCGAAATAAAAAAATCGATATTTTGACTGTTTACCTTCCATTTTACCTATTTTACTTAATCTTGCATTCCCTAAGAGTGTTAGCTATTTCCATCTTTTGTCTGTTTCTGTGTTTTTTGTACATCTTATTGCTTTGTACAGTGCATACTTTGAACTCAGTCACACAAATGGCCCAATTCACAAAAGTGATCTGAGACAAAATCCCAACTTTACGACTTTCGGTATTCCCAAAAGGCATTTAGTGGTAGGAAAGTTAAGATTCCTAACTTTTCTACTACTAAACTGAGGAAAATCCTAACTTTACGACTTTCGGTATTCACAAAAGGCATTTAGTAGTAGTAAAGTTAGTTCCTAACTTTACTACTACTAAATGCTTTTTGTGAATACCGAAAGTCGTAGAGTTAGGATTTTTCTCAGTTTTGTAGTAGTAAAGAAAGGAATTCTCGATGTCTGCCTCCTGTTCACGATGCTTGTCATAGTAAAATGTTACCTGATCACCTAGCACGTACACAGTTGTGCAGCACTTGACTTTTCTTTAACAACCTATTGTATTCTGGGATTTGTATTCTTTGTTTGTAGTCAATAACCCAATTATACATGATTACGGAGAGCCCCCTCCTAACCTATGGTCTTCGTAGGAACCAGACGTCTTATGATAGAGCTGCTCAGCTCAATCAAGTTGTTTTCTACACTTGCGGGCGTTTTCTTTGTTAAAACCACTACAGATGTTCCACCAATATTTTCATACAGACTTTGGTTACAGAGGTGCTTAATAGGGTTTTTATGTTCGACTATAAACGTCACTTTGACCTGTGACCTAACTGTGCGGGAGCCGAAAAGGTCAACCCAATCTTCGAAATTAAGGAAGAAAACCAGTAGAAGGGATAAACTGAGCCCAAAATGGTAGTAAAACTAGCGGAATGAATAACAAGCATTTACAATGCCATAGGTGTCGCAATTGCGAGTTTGCAACCTATGGCATTGTAAACAAGAGAGAATGGCGGGCCACTCTTTTTTTTTCTATTTGCTTACTTTTGCTACAACCGCAGGCGCTCCTGCTAATAGCTATTTCACCCAATTAGGGCTCTCATCAAACCAGCACACGGCTTGCTTCAGTTGCGATGCAGCGCAGTATAAAAAAACTGGGGTGATGCACATTAATACAACTTATAGGATGCTGCTGTACATATCTGGTCATCACTGATTGGTCATAGAGAAGGCAGGATGGAATTCCTACAGAGACTGCCTGATTTGCATGACTTTCTGATGAACTTAGCGCGGGTGCCGCGATTGCTGCAAAAGTAAAGAAATAGATGTTTATTTCAATTTTTTTTACATTTGTAGCAATCGTGGCACCCGTGCTTTACCTTTAACATGGTTAAAGGAAAGCGCGGGTGATGCGATTCACATGCGATTGCTACAAAAGTAAAGAAATTAAAAAAAACCATCTATTTATTTACTTTTGCAGCAATTGCACACCCGAGCTTTACCAAAGTAAAGCGCGGGTGCCGCGATTGGCCTAGGTGAGACCTAACAAGCCGGGAAGTGGTGAGTGCGCGTGCGCAGTCTGCTCTTTTTGGAAGCACTGCACTTGTGCTTGTGGCGCGCCCCTGCTGTGCTTCCAAAAAGAGCAGAGCAACGGCAAAAGATCCTCCTAAGCAGCGCATACGCGCTGCGTAGACGAGACCTAAAGACCGGCTTGAATTTTGCAAGTTACGGCACAATATTTCAAGTATATTGGCTAAGGGCTTTCACATCAGGGGCATATTAAACCATTCAGATGTAATCTCAGCTCATGAGTATTCAGAAAGATAAAACAAGTAACATTCTCATCTCAGAAAGAGGAACATGTTGTTAATGGTAATCAACTTGTATTTCGGGTACCATTAACTATGAATTTGGCAGCACAGCACTTTTCGCTTGTCCATAATGAAGGCTGGAGGGCAGTCTGACTCGTTGCATATTATTCGCTCATATTGATGCAAAGCCTTTTTCATTTGCTCTGATGCTATGCAGTGGTGCACAGTCTGTCAGTGGTGTGAGTCTCATACCTCTGTGCACAGTCTCACTTATTGCGTTTTGAGTGTCCCTTTTTTGAAGCACAATGTCAGTGGCTGGGTGTGAGTCTTACACCTCGGAGAGCAGTCTCAGTCTCTGGCTGTGAGTGTCGCACCTTGGTTTACGGTCTCTCTCATTGGATGCAAATCTCAAGCCTTGCACCACGGGCCTGATTTAGAGTTTGGTGAATGGGCATTTACTCCTTCAGAGAGATGGAGTAAAGTACTCCATCGCCCTAGGGACTACCCTCCCTCTGCCAACCCAGTGGACATCTCTTGTATTGGCAGAACCCATTGCTAAGACGATCCTGTCAATGCATTGAAAGTACGACAGATGGCACCATCAACATGATGGAGCCGTGCTGCAAAAATTAAAATTTTATTTTGAGCGGGGTATAAAAAAAAAAAGAAACTCCTCGCCAATGCCATTTTCTACCCTGGCATGGGGGGGGTCAATTCAATTCAATTTCAATTCAAATAACTTTATTCGATTCCAAAGAGGAGTCATAAAAGTATACACTAATATAAAATACATCATAAAACCACAATACATATTTGCATATTTAAAAATTTACAATGCATTAGAAATAACCTTAGACATATATATGGAAAGGACATAAAGTGCAAAGTTGATTTATCAACAGGGCACATTGGGTAGAAGTCGTGTAAATCCCAGACGGATATAGGACCGTCTCCTTTTTGGGGTGGGTAGGATCGTAGAAGGGGGACAATGTTCCTATTTCTAAATTTTACTAAAACCAGATCCCCACTAATATCTTTAGTTAGAGACCCTAGCCAGCCTACCCTTCTAACACTCATAATACCTCCGTCATGATCATGTGCGAGTGGTCTGTTTTTGGAAAGCCAGAATATGACCTTATTTAAAAGATCCTGACGGCTTTCAAATTTCCCACGGCAGGGTGCCGGTATTCCTGATAAAACAAGAACAAATGGGGCGGCTTTAGGGGGCAAGTGTATAGATGCTACACTACTTGGACTTGGATCCTCTCTGGCAGCAATATGCCTATTAAACCCAGGTTTAGGAGCGGCTTTGGGTATAGCAGGTTTTTTAAGAAGCTGTGGGGAAGTTTGGGAGTATTTACTTAGATTAGTAGGCAAGGGAACTTTTGTGGTAGTGGCTAAATCAGAGCCTTTGGGTATTGTCTTCTTAAGGGTGGATGGAGAATTAGTTGTAGTAATTATCTCTTTTGTTGTGGAGATAGCCGGAAGGGGTCTTCCCCTATTAGATGGATCATTATTAGGTGGTTTGAGATTGGCTAACATAATTCTCTCAATACCCGTTATTCTATCACCCAGGGCGTTGATTTTTCCTACCAGTGGTGCTACGATAGAATTAAATAATAACTCTATCTGAGACAGTAAAAGTGCTTGGTCGACATAAGTCCCACTCTCCGCCGTAGTTAAGGAGGGTTGGTGACTGGCGATATAGAACCATAGCACGATTTTGGTGTGTTTAGATGATGCCCACTTTTAATAATCTCGTCATGCTTCCTTTTGTCATTAGGGCTCTGAAACAAGGCAACACCTTGGGTATTGTCTATTAAAGATGGTAGGAGTAAATCACATGGTTTCCTAATTGGGGGAGAAATGCTAATGCCTTTTACACGGGATGGGGATGCCACTGGGGCATACTTAGTGCCGAATAAAGAATTCATTTCCCCCCAAAAGGATAAATTCTGTGAGCTAACAGGGTCCAATGGGGGAGATTGCCTGGTGTCTATCAATTGTGGCGACTCGTTCACATCTTCACGAAGAGTGGGCAGTGATCGATTGGTCACAGTAAAGTTCAGGGTCCCCTGGCCTGGGTCAAGTATTTGAGAAGATTTCCTATTTACCCCCGTACGTGACATAGTGCAACCTGGTAATGCTTTAAGGAAAACAGATACACTGACCAGGAAGTAATATGGGTATAGTTCAAAAGAAGTACTTCCACTGGTTGCGGTGCCAAAGGGGGTAGCCCGTCCCGTCCTCCTCGGTCCTATGAGGGCCTTAGAGGGCCCGCCCTTTGCCCGGGCTTCGCCCCGGGCGCTCCTGCACGCTACCGCGCAGCGGTCTCCCCAAACAGTTAAGTAGAGCTACGGCGGGGGGCGTGACCGGCAGGGAGAGCGGCCTCAGCTGTTACGAGCAGGGACTCCTGGTCAATTGAGTCCCTGCCAAGCTGCTCGCAGCCGTGCCGGTGCAAAGAAGCAGTCTCAAAGAGCCACACAGAGGCAAGGAGTCGGATTTCTTCAAGGTCCCACGGGGTCCCACGGAGATCAGCAGCAACAGGTAGGGGCCTCAGCACAGTCCGTAGGGCGCTCCCCTCCACAGAGTTTCCCTCAGACAAAGCAAGCAGGGGAGATTTATCAGGGCGGGGGGCATGACCGGCAGGGAGAGCAGCCTCAGCTGTTACGAGCAGGGACTCCTGGTCAATTGAGTCTCTGCCAAGCTGCTCGCAGCCCTGCCGGTGCAAAGAAGCAGTCTCAAAGAGCCCCACAGAGGCAAGGAGTCGGATTTCTTCAAGGTCCCACGGGGATCAGCAGCAACAGGTAGGGGCCTCAGCACAGTCCGTAGGGCGCTCCCCTCCACAGAGTTTCCCGCAGACAAAGCAAGCAGGGGAGATTTATCAGGGCGGGGGGCGTGACCGGCAGGGAGAGCGGCCTCAGCTGTTACGAGCAGGGACTCCTGGTCAATTGAGTCCCTGCCAAGCTGCTCGCAGCCCTGCCGGTGCAAAGAAGCAGTCTCAAAGAGCCCCACAGAGGCAAGGAGTCGAATTTCTTCAAGGTCCCACGGGGTCCCACGGAGATCAGCAGCAACAGGTAGGGGCCTCAGCACAGTCCGTAGGGCGCTCCCCTCCACAGAGGGGGGGTCATTTTATAGTTTTCACAGACAGTGAAAACTGGCCATTTGTCTACCCAATCCAAATAGGGTGGCGGACAAATGGCCAAATCTCTGATGACCCTGACTCTGTCGAGCCATCAAAGGTGTATGTCGGCGACGGAGACAGAGTAGTCTTCGCAGTCAACATACTGAAGACGCCCAACTGTAAATGAGACGAGTGGAACTTCAGTTTGGCGGAGAGGTTACTCTGTCGCTGTTATAACAGAGTACCAGCGTCGGATTGTAACGAGGGCACTCGGGCAATCCCAGCTGTGAGCTGGGTTTTTTAGGCTGTCTGGGGGGCGATTTGGCGGTTTCTGCATTGTTCTGATGCTGCCAGTGGCCCAGCGGGTGCCTGAGTGGCCTTTCTGGATATAGATAGGCGTCCATTACCTCCCTTTTATCAAAGGTCAGAGGTGTCACTCCCTTTCTCGCGCTGGGGCCGACTCATTTACATGAGCGGAGGCAAAAGTGGCCTCACTTGTATTCATGTGTTTCACCAGTACAAGCTAATCTGTGCATTTTTTTACCCCGCCCCCCTTTTTTTTAATAAAACTTTGCAGAAGCAGTGTTTTGCAAAGGCAATATGCTAATGTGGGCCACTTTTTTCTATCGTTCCCGGGTCGGTTTTAAATCCCAATTCAACCCTGCAGAGTACCCTCTCCGCCAAACCATAAATCGGACCTACAGTCTCTCATTGGGTGCGAGTTTCACCCTTCAAACCACAGTCTTGCTTTTTGGATGTGAAATCCACCTCTTGCAGCACAAAGTAATTCACTGAGTGCAAGTCGGTCGTCAGCTAAGCAAGCGGGAAGGGAAACAGACTATGGCAGGGAAAAAGGGGACCAGAAAACAGAAGTCAGGCCTTGCACTGTGGAACATTAGTTCCAGCATCCCGGTTGTTAGACTGCAGGAAGTGGGCTAACAGGAAGCTGCAGGAGAGGGATAAGTGGGTGCACCATCAGTAAAAACTGTCCTAGGCCTCTAGTGAATGTTAGGACTAGGAGGAGCAATGAAGGGAGTAACTAGAAAAATAAAATACTCCTCCCTTTGAACCGAAAAAGACAGCCCTACCCTGCCTCGGAGGGTTTAAGTTGTGCTAATTTTTTCCTTTTCCGGAAAAGAATTGAAAACGCTGCTGTTCCCAAAATAAAGTCCCCTCTCCCCTCTGGTCTCCACAATTGCTACAGCGCGGGGATGCCTCCGGGTCACCAGGCGCTCTATAAATCGCTAAATAAATAAATAAATAAATAATGGTGCATTTTACAACACAATTTTCGAATACATTACTTAGAAATGTCATAGAATTGATCCACTATTCTAAAGGGGCACCCATGAGGCATTTCAGTTCGCTTATGTGCCAGACAAGCCGATCCTCCGCAAGGGTGTTGGAAGGGTATTCAGCAAGAATACTTTTTAGACAAAATGCTGAAAAAACTTAGCATTTTCAGTACAATTTACTTACAAAGTAGAATGAAAGGCAATAGGATTTAGAGGTGCAATCTGACAGTATAGCTTCAGGATATAAATACAACCTGTCTTCAATTTTACCTTCCACCTGCTTTCAGTTTGTCTCTTGTCCTCTGCATCTGTCCTTCAATCACATATTACGACTGAGAACATTCTAGCAGGTGGAAATGATAATATCATAAAAGCTTTAACAGCATAGGGGAATAAACGCTACCACATAAATTATTAATTAATAGCCATAGCAACAAGCACCAAGGAAATAGCACCAGAAATACATGCCCTCATCTTGGTATGATTCATCATTCAAATATCAGCTTTAAAAATATTATCAGCTTCACACATCCTAAAGATATACACATTTTGTTCCGCAATACCAGCCTTTAATTTTAAATTAAAAACTGTAACCCCACACAAAATATTTGTACATTTCTTTAAATAATGTTCTACCACTCAAATAGCACCCTTTCATATTCATAAAGCACACAAGTGTGTTCCCCAAATATCATGTTCTATGGTCACACATGGTCAGGATCAGCCTTACCTGCCTATTTACAGCAAGAAGATGCCACAAATGCACATCCGATGCTACTGGTGATGACTGAAGGTAATAGAACCCTACATTGAGCAAGGATGCCCATTAGAAGCCACAGAATGGCACCATATGCTCGAGATAGTCACTCCTATGCCTGGATTGGCCCAGAAAATAACAAGTACGTTGAAGATATACCTCTGCTGGTTTGATTATTTTAGGGACACAGTTTACCAGGAATAGCCAATATAATTCGTAATGCTGGGTAATTTATTTTGCCTCACTGTTTCTTTCGTTCCACTCTTTCCTTCTTCTCGTCACTCTCTTTTTCATTTTATAGGCTTTCTTAAATCTCTATTTTTTCCTGCTTTTCACTGTTTCTTCTTTTCTGCTTCTCAATCAAATGTTCTACTCTACGTCTAGCCTTCATTCTTACCTTTCATGCTCCCTTCCTTCCATCTTTTCTCTACCTTCCTTTCTTTTCCACTCTACTTTCCTACTTCATTTCTTCTTTCTTCCCTGCTTCCTTTCATTCTTCCTTCTTTTTTCCTTTTGCTGTCCCCTCCCACTAACTTACTCCTTAACCTGAGTTCTTTGTTTTTCCCCTTTTTGTTTCCCCTTCTTCCAAGCACTTCTATGCTCCCTCCTTCCTTTTTTTCCTTTTTTCCTTTCTTTTGTTATTGTCCATTTGTATTCCTTCTCTCTCTATTCATTCATTACCTTTTCTTTCACTCATCCTTCATCTTCCACTCCGTTCTCTTCTCTTCTTGCTCCCTTTCTTTTCCATTCCTTTTTCATCATTCTTCCTCACTTCCTTTCACCTTATCTAGCTTTCCTTTCATTTTTTTCATTTTCTTTGCTTTTTCCTTATCTCTTTTCCCTTCTTCTTTCCTTTGTTTCTTTCCTGCTCACTTCAATTATTGATTGCTTCCTTTCTTTTTTCATTTATTCCTCCCTTACTGCCATAGTCCTTTCACTTTTTCTATGAGTCCCTGTTTTCCCATCTTCCTTTACACCCCTCACATTTTCTTTATTTCCTTACACACTTTCTATGAATGTGTGTTATATTTGTGAATGTCAGTGTGTTAGATCTGGGGGTCTCTACTTGGCAGAGTTAGGTACCACTGTCCAAATAGGGACCCTTACTTCTAGTCAGGGTAAGGGGGATACACGCTTTAGATAACCTCTGCTCACCCCCTTCGTAGCTTGGCACAAGCAGGCAGGCTTATCAAAGGCAATGTGTAAAGCATTTGTACCAACACTCACAGTAACACAGTGAAAACATCACAAATGGACTCCACACCAGTTTAGAAAAATAAACGTATTTAATCTAAACTAAACAAGACCAAAACGACTAAATATCAACATACACAGTTCAAGAATATGATTTTCAAAGAGTTCTGGGGTTTGCGTGGATTTATCCCACCCCTCCTTCACCAGTGTGAGATGTCCTCTAACAGGGTGGCCATACAGAAGTGCAAAGGGACTGACTTCTGAGGCACCTCCCTGTAGGCAAACTACAGGCATGGTAAAAAGTCATCCCACTTCCGTCTCATGGGCTCCGCCAGGCCCATAATCATACCTTTCAGAGTTCGGTTGAACCTTTCAACCAACGCGTTTCCTTGAGGGTGGTAGGGAGTGGTGAACTTGTAAGTTACCCCACACTCCCACAGAGACTTCATGTACCTGGAGATGAAGTTGGTACCCCGGGCGGAGACCACCTCTCTGGGGAACCCCACACAGGTAAAGATTCCCATTAATGCACGGCCCACCACGGGTGCTGTGATTGTCCCGAGAGGGACAGATTCCGGGTACCGGTGGCATGGTCCACCAAGACCAGGATGAACCTGTTGCCTAGGGCTGTCTTGGGGTCCAGTGGCCCCACAATGTCGATGCCCACCCGCTCAAAAGGGGTGCTCACCACAGGAAAGGATTAGAGGGGTGCCTTGTACTTCCCTCACTCTTGCTACTTGCTTGACATGTCTGGCAAGTCCTACAGAAAGTCCTGACATGCTTCTTCATCTGGGGCCAGAAGAAGTGGATGACAAGCCTTTGGAAGGTTTTGTCTTGCCCCAGATGTCCTGCGAGAGGCACGCTACGAGCCAGACCCATTTGGAAGTCCCTGAAGCGCTTAGGTACCACCAGCACACGGGCTGCACTGGGCTCAGCGAACTTAGGCTCATTATAAAGCAACCCATCTTCCCAGTAAATGAGATGATCCTTGGAAGCTCCACCTGCTGCCTAGTCTGCAGCCTGCTGCCGCACACCAATGAGAGAAGGTCATTCCATATGTGCCTTGCAGAACTCCTCCCTGGAGGGACTACCCTCTTGCTCTCAATGGGTCAGCTCAGGTAGGTCTCCCAATTTTGCCACTTGTTCCCCGGTAGGCTCCAGGGCATCCCACTCAGGCTCTGCTCCTTCCTGAGCCAAGGGAAAGGCGGGGCGAATTCCCCACGCCCCCTGCCCCTTCTCCTTGTGGAAGGTTCCTGGGCCACTGTTTTAGGCTCCAGGTCTGCTGAATCACCCCTACTGGCTGCCATAGACCGAGTGGACACACAGACCCAATCAAGCAAACCCAACATCTCCATATGAGCCTGGTGTTCCACCTCCTTCCATAGGGAACTCTCCAGGTCATTTCCTAGCAGACAGTCTACCAGCATGGATGGACTCACAACAACCTTCAAGTGACCTGAGACCCCCCTCCACTCAAATGGAACCTGCGCCACTTTGCAGAGGCGCACCGAGTTGTCAGCTGCAACTACTGAGTGAAGTACATTGGGAATGACCTGCTCTTCAGACACCCACTGACACCTCACGGATGTCACGCTGGCTCCTGTGTCTCTCAGAACCTCTATCTTTCTCCCATTGATGGTCACCTACTGCCCGGATTTCTTAGTGTTCCGGGGCAGGTAGGTATCCTGGACCATCTCTTGGTCTCCTAAAGAGATAAAGGTCATTATTGCTAGTCCCTCTTCCCCACTGGAAATTAAATCCCCTCCCAAAGCTATACTCACTAAATCCAGGGCAGGAGCACCAGTGGGTGCTGGAGCTTTCTTGGGGCACTTAGAGGCAAAGTGGCCCACCTCATTGCAGTGAAAGCAGGGGAGGGGGCCCCTGTTGTCCCACCTGCCCTTAGGGGGCCTGGTTGGTTTAGGTTTGAGGGGCTGGGACTCCTTTCCCTGGGAACTGTTTTGGGGCACTTGAGAGAACTCCTTTTGGTTATCCTTGTTCCCCCACTCTTCTGCTGGGGACCCTGCCCACCTTTGGCTGTGGTACCCACAATTCCTCTGTGGACCCTGGTACTGGTCCAGCGGTCTGCCTGCTTAGCAAGCTCAATGCGGTCCGTCAGCTTGCTATCTAAAAGATGCTGGCACAGCTCTGGAACACATAGACTACTCAAGTGCTCCCAACTAATAAAATGCAACAACCCCTTATAATCAGTTACTTTGCTGCCCTTCATCCAACCTTCCAGTGCACGCGAGTACAAATTCACACATTCCATCCAAGTCTCAGACTCTTTCTTCTTGGAGTTCCTAAACTGCAGTCTGTACTGCTCTGTTGTAAGTCCATACCTGAGACATAGGACCTCCTTCATATTGTGGTAGGTCATGGTACCTGCTAATTCTAAGGGCTCTAGAGCACTCCTCCCAGAAGCCTCAAAATGTTTCCACAGGCCCGCCCCCTAATGCTGTTCAGGCACACCATTCATTCTCATTGCAATCTGTGCGAGCAGCGAGACCGGCCTGTATTCCTGCGGCTAGGCGCGGTGGGTCCTGGGGGCCATTTTGTTGCTGGAGTTGGGGCCATTTTCACTGCGGCTGATATCTGGGTGACCAGGTCCTGGGGTACACCTGCCGCCGCACCGGAAGGCCGTGAACACGGCCTGGACATCCTGAGGGGCACCAGACGAACCAAGTTGAGGCGTGCACTAGACGGCTGGGGGCTGTGGTGGCTGCTGTGGTCGGCGTGAGGGGGGTCTGACGCCATCCCCCTGGGTGCTGGGGGAGCCTCCTCTTCCCCTCGGGACCAGAAGTAGCGACCAACCGAAAAGTGCCATCCCCGAGCTGGCGCCTGCAGGGGCAACTGCTTGGTGAATTTTACCCCCCGAGGTGAACTGAGGGAATGGGGGTGGTTGGCGGAGACTGGAGGACGGCACTCAGCCGGGCGGCCAGTCAGGAAATCTGAGACCTGCAAGATGCGAGTGACAGTTGGGAGCTGAGTGCCGTTCAGACCACTGCGCAGGAGGGACACTGAATTGTGCGCACTGTGGGGCTGTGCGACGTTGTGGTCGGCCGGGTGGCCCTACTTGAGCTGCTGAGGGCGTTTGAGAGGGGAGCGCGATCTGTGGCACACTGGACCTGGCCTGTATTGGCGCTCAGCTTGTATTGGTGACCCCCCTGGCAGTAGCAGGTGGCACAGGACTGGTGAGGTGCCCATTC
The DNA here is from genome assembly GCF_964263255.1 of Lissotriton vulgaris. Classification (NCBI taxonomy): domain Eukaryota; kingdom Metazoa; phylum Chordata; class Amphibia; order Caudata; family Salamandridae; genus Lissotriton; species Lissotriton vulgaris. Next base: position 122,501,311 of record NC_141691.1, on the reverse strand, counting down.
CACCAGGACCTTGGGTGAGTGCCCGGCATCGGGAGACAGACGGCCGCAAGCGGGAATGGATGCCTTCTTCACAGCACCTTGCGATGGGCAGACTTCGGGATAAATCCCAGCAGAAGCAACAGGCCGCGGAGGGCCTGGGCTCGCCGCATGATTCACATGGTGATGGTCAGGGCCTGACGGCGGCCCTTGAGGACAAAATGGACTCGGTGCTGGCAGGTAGCACGTTGGAACGGACGAAGACTTCCTTAAAGGCCCGCATCGACAAGGTAACGTCGGACTTTACTCTACTCCATGCTGACCACCGCAAGCTGACGGGATCAGTTGCCGATCAGCGCCAGTCCTTCCAGGAGCTGCAGCCAGTGGTACATCAGCATACTGCGGCGCTTCAAGACGTCCTTGATAGGGTCCAGGTGCTGGAGGACCGGGTGGAAGACGCGGAAGGGCGCTCCAGGTGCAATAATGTTCGTGTGGTTGGACTGCCGGACGGCGAAGAAGGGAAAGATCTGGGGCGCTACACAGAATCCTGGCTGAGAAGCCTCATGTCCCCGGAGGCGTTGTCCCCCAACTTTGTCGTGGAAAGAGCGCATAGGGTGCCGGCACAGAAGCCACGACCGGGAGCCCGGCCTCGCCCGTTCCTCTTCAAACTGCTCAACTACCGGGATAGGGACGTGGTGCTGCGCGAAACCAGGAAATTGAACAACCTGACGGTGGGGAACAGCCGGGTCATGTTTTTCCAGATTATACGGCAACAGTGCAGTGGCGGAGGAGCACGTACCTGGTGGTGAAAAGGCAGCTGCGGGAACTGGGACTATCATACTCCTTGCTGTTCCCCTCCAGGCTTCGTGTGAGCTCCAAGGAAGGGGCCCGCTACTTTGACACACCGTCCGATGTATGGGACTGGTTTGAGGGAACGGGGCAATGGAAGGGCGCTCGACCTGAAGATGTGGAGGGAAATAGTGCATGGCAAGTGCAACGGTCGAGAAGGTGCCGGAAGAGAGGCCCCCGGCGCAGCCTGAGTATTGGCCCAATGGCCCTCAGTCCGAAGAACATGAGGCGTGAGCGACAAGAAGCACTCAAGGCGGTTGTGAATCTGGGGGCATCGCAGGAGGTGGGCCGGCCGGCCTCGCAGACGCGCAGTGAACCGGGCATGAGCAGCCCGACATCCCCCTCAACTGTGAACTCAGAAGATGTGGTCATGCCTGTTGTAACACCGCAAACTGCTGATCTTCTTATGTAACGTGCACTTCAGCGAGCACGCTTAGTAGCACACCCAGAATTTGGCACCGGATAGAGAGGTGCTGCCCATTCCGCTGATGTACGTGCTGCAGTGACAGGTTGCCTCTACTCAATATCCATTGGCCCTGCTGTTAGAGGCCGTTGGGCTGCTAGATGGAGGGTATAGCTTTTGGGCCGCACATAGCAGGCGCTGCGCGATCATCTCCCTGACAGGCTCCCCTGCGGGCGTCCCGCACCGGCCCGGCATAGTCGTGGGCTCTGGCTATCCAGCAGCCCCTCCCGTGCAGTCAGGCGCATCACGTTGGGTGGGCGGCGTAGTGACCTATTTGGCAACACACATACCTAGACAGCAACCACGCTGCGTTAAACTCACTCTTGCGAGGTTGGACGTATGCCCCGTTTGGGATGCGCCCTTATTGTTCTCTTATATGTGTTAGTTCACATGTTTTTAATGCGGCGTACTGACCTCCCCTTCCACACCGGCGTCCTAGGGCCCCATTGCGGCGCTCCCTTGCTCCCGCACGCGACCTAACCAGACACATGATGCACACTAACATAGTGACATTGAATATCCGCGGCATGCACACCCCGTCCCGCCGTTACTCAGTGTTCTCCTACTTACAAAGGCATGGGGTGGGGGTTGCCCTTCTCCAGGAGACGCAGATTGACATTGGTCAATTTGTACAAATTACGCAGGCACTGGAGGGGACAGTTGTTCGAAAGCACCTTTTCGGCTTGAGCACTGGGGTGTGTGTGACCTCTGGCGCATACTTCACCCCGCAGATAGAATCTACTCCTACTATTCCCCCCTTCACGATTTGCATGTCCGCTTGGATCGCATAATCGGCACCCAGTCGCTGCTTCCCCTCCTAGCCCAGACGGAATACCTCGGGCGGACACACTCTGATCACAATCCCCTATGGTTCAAACTCAGCTGGGAGGCAGATCGGCCACCTATATCCGCGTGGAGGTTGCAGCCTGGTGCGCTCGAAGACGCTGAGTTCAGATCTTCGTTGGGCATGGCAATACTAGCTTATTTTGAGACTAATGCAGATACGGCGAGCAGCGTGCTGGTGGAGTGGGAGGCACATAAGGCAGCTATCTGGGGCAATGCATGGGGGCCACGTGGAACATACGCAAAACACTGGAGGCCTCTCTGACAGGGCTAGAATTGGAGCTTCTCCATTTTGAGCAGGAAAGCGAGGGGAGGGGGGAACATGCGCGTAAACTCAATGCCCTGTGTGATAAACATGCAGCACTTATAGAACACCTGCGATGCCACAATTATGCGGCTCATACGGCCAGGACACAAGCCAGGGCGGATAGAGCAGGCCGGCTACTTGTCTGGCTGATACAAAGGGAAGGGCGCAGAACCCCCATAGGAGCGCTGCGGACAATGGGAGGGGAACTGGTATATACGCAACGGGAGATCCATTGTGCCCTGACAGATCATTACAGGCAACTATACAAATCTTGCGACACGGGCTCAAGGCAAGCACTAGATGCGTTCCTGGATGCAGTCACCCTGCCAGTGGTGTCTGAGGAGCACGGAGACGCATTGAATGCCCCGCTCACCTTAGAGGAAGTGGGTGATGCAATTAGTGCCATGGCGGCCGGGAAAACTCCTGGGCCGGATGGCCTGCCCGCCGAATATTATAAAGCGAACCGGGACATACTGGCGCCCCTACTCCTTCAATTGTACATCGCCGCCATCGACGAAGGCTCGTTCCCCCATCCATGCGGGAAGCGTTCCTGGTCTCCTTGCCCAAACCAGGTAGGGACCACACAGCCTTGAGTTCATACCGGCCACTGGTAATGCTCAACAGGGATTATAAAATGTTGGCAAAAATCCTCACGGAGCGCCTTGCAACAGTGGTTCCCCATCTAGTGCACCCTGATCAGAACGGGCTCGTGCCGGCGCGATCCACGTCTCTGAATCTTAGGAGGTTCTTCAGGGTGGAGGCTGAAGCAGTGGTGGAGTGGCCTCGGGCGGGCTGCCTGATCATCGATCTGGAAAAAGCCTTCAATTGCCTGGAGTGGGGGTACTTAGCTGCGGTGCTCTCGCGATATAACTTGGGTGAGGGTTTCCTACAGATGGTCCAACTCCTCTATACGAAGCCTGTGATCAGGGTGCGGCTGGGCCCATATATCTCTGAGTCTGTGGCAGTGGGCCGGGGCACTCGCCAGGGTTGTCCCTTGTCCCCGCTATTGTTCGCGCTGGCTGTGGAACCGCCGGCCACGGCCATGCGGCAGACGCTGGGGGCGGGTTTACCCATGGGGGACGCGACTTATCAGGTCTCGCTCTACGCGGATGATTTGCTGGTGTTCGTTAAAGACGTGACGTGCATCCCGGAATGTTTGGCACAGTTGTTGGAACAATTTGCAGTTGTCTCGGGGCTCCGGATGAATGCGAGCAAGTCCGGCCTCTATGCCTTCAATGCAGCAGTCGAAGACCCGGGGTATTGCCTAGACAGCACAAGGGTCCAATGGAAGGTTGACACCTTCAGGTATCTGGGTATTCAGATCTACAGGCAGCCAGCGGGTCTCCTAGACGGCAATTTGGGCAAAGCGGTGGCAGCGCTTAGGTCCCAGGTGCGCTTTTGGACCTCCCTTCCACTGACCACAACGGGTCGGGTGGCCCTTGCCAAAATGATCATGCTTCCCCGACTCCTGTACTACTTTGTTAACCTGCCTCTTTATGTGCCGTCCTCCTTCATGTCGTCGCTGCATGCGATGTTGCGAGATTTCGTCTGGGACGGGTCCCGGCATCGACTGGCGCTTGCAAAGCTGTACCTGCCAACAGACAGTGGTGGGCTGGCTGCTCCATGCTTCGAGCACTATTACATAGCCGAGCAGGTGCAATGGATTGCCCGCTGGTTGGCAAACAGAGGTAGAGAAGATACCGCCACAGCGGAGCCGCCATACTCATTGGAAAGGGTCACTAGGCTCTTTCATCCCTTGGGGACGCCCGCACGGCCTGTCCCGCTGCTACTGGTAGTAGCATACAAATGTTACCGCAGGGCCCTCTTCCTCACCCGACGGGTTCTCACATATGCACCCGCTGTGCCACTGGAGGCTTTTCTGGGTGGAAACGGAGTACTAGTGGGACCGATGCTAAAGCGCTGGAAAGAGGCGGACATCCAGACATGCGGGGACCTCTTCAGATACGGTGCACAGGTGGCGTATGAGACCCTGGTTGCAGAAGATGGCCTCCCACCTGGGGGGTTCCTGCTACACCGAGCCATAGTGGCAAAAATGACGGCCTGCTGGGAGGACAAATCTTCAGAACCTACTCAACACCTAACTATGCAATACTTGCATGTCATGGGAAGGGGCAGGCACCTGGTCCGTTGGTTTGCGGGGTCGTTAAGGGTACACACAGCGATTAACCTGGCCCCATTAAGAGATAAATGGGAGCGCGACCTGGGGAGGCAACTGTCTGATAAGGAGTGGGAAAGGGTCCTTAGGAGTCCAGTGCGCGTCCCCAGAAATCTGATCTTCCGCCAGATACAACTCTATGTTATCCACAGAGCCTACCTCATTCCTGCACTCATTAACAGATATTTCCAGCGAGCGGATGCGTCCTGTCCCAGATGCGGGGAGCTTGATGCGGGAATCCTTCAAATTTTATTGAGCTGCTCCAAGCTAGGCTCCTACTGGAGTGTGATTGGGGAGCGGCTTCGCGAATGCACTGGCCGCATTATACCCCTTATTTGGCCGGAGTATATTTTGCATCTGTTCAGGAGGCCGCCTAAAGACAAAGCGACATCCAGATTTCTGGACCTGGGGATGGTGGTGGCTACGCGCCTGCTCACGAGGCGTTAGAAGGCGAGAGACCCGCCGAGCGTGCAAGCTTGGACCTCCTCCTTTCAAGCGTGGGCTCGAGTGTAATGGATGGCCTTACGCAGGGAGGAAACGGTGGGGCTCCGTAGGCAGAACGTTGGGAAGGCATGCTCAGAGTCTTAAGGCCGGAGGATGCGGCCGGGGATGCGTACGGAGATGGAGACTAATCGGCGCCTTTTGAGGGTGGGGTGTTCAGTGCAAAGAGCTCCTATTTAATAATTCCACTGACCGTCGTCGCTTACCACCAGGGATACCCAGGCGTGGGGAGTGGGTCTAGTAGTGGCTGGGGTGGGCACTCGCGCTGGGGGGGTGGGGAGCAGCCGTGGGGTTAGGAGGGAGTTATACTACATGATATCAGTGTTCTTGATCACGCCGCTATTGTTTTCTTATGTGCTTCCTTTACTGTTGATTTGAAGTTGATGCATAAATGTCAAAGATGTGCACAATCCTGGTGTCAAGGAGATCCACCCTCTGTTCTGCAACCGTGCACCAGCTTAGCGCGTGGACAGTCAGGAACTTGCCTAGAGGCGGTTACTCAATACCTTATGAACTGCCAGTAGTATGCAGGACAATTCTTCCCCTTTTTTTAATTTGATCAGAGGCTAGAATATCTACGTATACGATGTATAGATTCTTAAAGGCCACCTGATATGTCCGCTTACTGTGCACTTACTGTTGACCTGTCTCATGCAATGTGATGTCTTTATTGAAAAATGCTAATAAACAGAGTTGACCAAAAAAATAAAAAATAGAGTGCTCTGGGTTAAAGACACTGAATAGAAATAACCATCTTGTCCGTACAACCATTCTTCCTAATGTTTTGGATTGAGATCCTTGTAGCTAATGGGGACAACCACACAAGAACATAGGAGTGGATCAAGAGAGTAGGTTATACTATCTGCTTTATTTATTACACAGGACGAGGAATGTAGGAAACTATATCCAAAACCACACAAAGGAAGGAAAGGTGTTTCTTTCTGACTTGTCGGGTATCGAGTATAATTGAATACTGATTCCAGAACCCCGCCATCTTGGTAAGTACCTGAGGATGCAAAGGATATGAATTTGTCGATGGAGATTTTATATGTCTTTTGGAACTTGTCACTCAGGTGTTTGGTGGTGGTTTGTACTGGTTGCAGATAACTCATTTCGCCCTGAGTTGGTAAGAGAAAAATGTGTTCTTATATGTGTGTGGTTCTTTGTCCTTGGGATGTACATAGTTTGTCTTCTCTTTTCCTGGCACCTCTGTAGGGTCAAAGCAAAGGTAAATATTGTTCTTTTGGTGGTCCATAGATATGTAAATAATAGCGGAGTTATTCATACAATTCTGGTGGGCATTTTTTATAGTGTACATTTATATTTGTCTCTTTAGGTGGTTTTTTTCCCCGGGTTCAGTAGACACTTCTTTTTGTATCTGGCTGGTCCTGAAGAAGGTGGCAAGTCATATCTGTTTAGCCACCGAAACGCGTCGGCTAGAGCCTGACCAAGATTCTGCCTTGTGCAGTTGCTGGATACGGTCTACTGAAACTACTATACCATTCTGTAGCAGATCCTCCCAGAATGATTGAATGTGTGTTGTGGAGAGTGAGTTTGTGGTATGAAAGGAGTTGTGTGACTTTGTTGTGTGTTTCCTCTCTCTGGGTCATTATTTGTTGTGTATATTATGACTTTTGACTTTTTGTATATAGATATCTTGATTTTTGAATAATTCATGTATTGTTGTTTTATAATTGTGAAAAAAGATAAACATTTTATAAATGGAAAAAAAGAATAAGATGATAAAAATATTTTTGATAAAAGAAATTAATTAAAAAGATATTTTTGTGAACTGGTTTTGTTTCGAACAGTTCTTGGATGGCTCACATATGAAATTGTAATAATGTCAATGTAAAATAACTGTAGGTCAGAGGGAGACTTTCTGTTGTGATGTTTTTGTATTTCCCCTCTTCTCCCTGACCTTTTATTGCTCTTTCAGAGGGGGTCCCCTTTCTATTGCGAGGCTTTCCGACATGGAAAGCCTGTCGGAAAAAGACTTTGGGGGCACCTAGCAGGGCCCACTTCTGGCTGCGGCCTCCGATTGGTGGCCCTTTTAATCCCTGCACCGCGTGGCAGTAAACCGCCCGTATCACTCGTTCCCATAAGGAAATGGGAGAATGCGACCGCACCATGTGTGGTAGCATTGTAATACTCCGATCGCAGTCCCGAATCCGCGATGATGTCGGTCAGCGGTAACTCCGACTGACATCATAAACAGGGCCTAAGAGTGCCTACATCTCAGAACCCTTAACTCTGTCCTGCTATTCTTTTGAAGTGTCATTTATAAGCTCCCCTACAAAACTTGCAAGTCTGGATTCAAAGAATTCTGGGCCCACAAAGAGCATTTTGAGGGGGACCCAGTACTGTGAGCAGACCCAGTGAAATCTCCCCAGCCCATCATAGCTGCTGTTGTTGCTAGTAAATCCGCTACCAGTAAATCAGGCAACACTGTAATCGAGTTGCTAGGGGCTGCCACACAAGACTCTCAAGGTTTAAGCAAAACGGACAGTGTGAGTGTAGCCGGGGCAGGGGGGCTAGGAATACTCACAGTGGTAACAACAGGCTCAACAGACACTTGACCAGTATACCGTTTTAAACTGGGTTTTATTTTTAAAGTTCTCTTTGTGCGAAACGTAAGTCTCTCCCTCGCAAACTCAATTTTATCCGTGGTGGTGGTCTTCGGGACACGCAGTTTTACAGCTTGGAGTTTCCAGGGCACGCAAGATGGTTCAGCGTCGGGACCACTCCAGGTAGATTACGGGCTGTAAGTTGGGTCTCGTCTCTCGGTCCGGTAACATGGAAGAGAATGGACAGAGGGAGGCCGTTAGTCGCTATATCTGATAAGTGTTTGCACCCAAAGGATTCCCGTGGTTGTGAGGGACACCGGTGTATTTACAAACACTCTTGTGCGAATACGTGATAACACTTAGGGTAGGAGTGCGGTAAGGAAGAAGGTATGGTAAGAGTAGTGTGGAGATGGAAGAGAAGGTAGGAAGGATACACAGGGAGCAGAACGTACAAGGGCTTTTTACACTATTCACTCGGGGCACTCTTTCTCCCCACCCAGGCTGCCCAACGCCGCCGTACCTGGTTAAGCCATACTCCTCCCCCGGGAGTATGGCACGGCGACTCGCAGGAACGTTGGCCTCCTGGCTTTCCGTCTGCTTCTCGTCCTCGGCTTTCTCCCAGCTTTCCGTCTGCTTCTCGTCCTCGGTTTTCTCCTACGTCTTCTTCCTTCCGTCGGTGTGCTTCGCGTCCTCCGTCCGTTGGCTCTCCGATGACGTCACACGCTGCGTACAGGGCTTCCCCTGTTTTCAACCATTCCGGACTGTCAACGTCAGCAGAAGGCGGTCCTTCTTGGTAGTCGTCGCCCTCCCACTTAAAGGGACTTGACTACGCTTCTTCAGGCTGCTCTACCTCCCAATCGTTCTTCAGAGTCGCAGTCTGTAGATTAGAAGAGTCACAGTCATAGACACAGTCAGGGTTCCACCATTCCTCACTATCACGCAGCCCGACCCTGTTACACTGCTCCCCCCTAGGATTCTCCCGATCGGGGAGAATAGGAGTCCTCGATAGGAAGTCTGCATTACCATTCAGGACCCCCTTCCGGTGTACTATATGGAACGAGAACGGCTGAAGGAACAGAAACCACCTCAACACCCTGGAGTTCTGCGACATGTTTCTCTGCATCCACTGTAGGCGAGCATGGTCTGAAAAGAGAGTGAAAGGCTTCCCTTCAAGATAATACCTCAACTTGTCCACAGACCACCGGATCGCCAAACATTCCTTTTCCACCGTTGGATACTTGCATTCCCTCGGGTGTAATTTTCGACTGATGAAGAGAATGGGGTGTTCAATCCCATCGTCGTCTGTTTGCGACAATACCGCACCTATACCTACATCAGAGGCATCGGTATTCAACGAGAAGGGTTTTTCAAAATCCGGTGGAATCAGGACTGGACTTGAGGTAATGGCTGTTTTTAAGTTTTCAAAAGCTTCTTTCGCCTCTTTGGAAGGGCAGTTCCCTAGGTTGTTTTTGGAGGAATGTTTCAGAAGATCCGTCAAAGGAGCTGCAGTCTCTGCAAAATTCATTATGAACCTCCTATAGTAGCCTATCAATCCCAGGAAAGCACGAAGTTCTTTTTTTGTAGAAGGGAAAGGGGTACCTGTGATGGCTTTTATCTTCTCCTCTTGGGGAGCGATGACCCCCTCTCCTAGCATGAACCCCAAATACTTCACTCTGGGAAAGGCTGCACGAGATTTTTTTGAATTTACGTGCAGTCCTGCATTTTGTAGATCTTGAAGAATTTTGGTAAAATGTTCCAGATGCTCTTTCCATGTCTTGCTGAAAATGACAATGTCATCTAGATATACCGAGCTATACTTGGTATGTGGGGCTAATACTGTGTTCATGAGTCTCTGGAAAGTGGCCGGAGCTCCATGGAGCCCGAATGGTAACACAGTAAATTCGAATAGCCCATCATCTGTGGCAAAAGCTGTTTTGTGCCTGTCTTTTTCTCGTAACGGTACCTGCCAATACCCTTTGGTCAGGTCTAGCGTTGTTATATACCTGGACTCTCCAATTCTCTCAATCAATTCATCAACTCTGGGTATTGGGAAGGCATCAAAAGAAGAAATAGCATTTAATGCGCGAAAATCCATGCAAAACCGGGTCGACCCATCTGGTTTTGGAACCATTACTATGGGCGAAGCCCAGTTGCTACGGGACGGTCTGATGACTCCTAGTCGCAGCATGTCTGATACTTCTTTTTTTACATCGGCTCTCCTGGCAGCCGGTATACGGTAGGCCCTCTGCTTCACTACCTTGCCTGGTTCAGTGTCGATACAGTGTTCAGCTAGATGGGTGCGTCCCGGGACATCCGAAAACATAGGTGCGAACTTTTGTAGTGTATGCAAAAGTTCATTTTTTTCGGGTTCTGTAAGATCAGGGTTTATAGGTAGTTTGTCCAGTGTAGAACTTGTGTCTTTGGATGGTAAGGCTAGATTAGCCGATTTGGGTGGTGGACCTAACCATTTTTTTCAAAAGGTTTATATGGAAGGTTTGTTGTCTTCCCTGGGTGATCTGTAACCTATAGGTTGTTTTACCAATAGTTTCCACTACCTCATAAGGTCCCTTCCACTCGCTCCTGAACTTCTGGCTGGATGACGGCAGGAGCACTAGTGCCCAGTCACCTTTGTTCAGCACCCTCCATTTTTTTCCTTTATCGTATTGGTGTCTCTGATTCACTTGGGCTCTTTCAAGATTGGAATACGCTAGGTCCCTGAGTTTACCTAGCCGGGATTTCAACTGGTTGGTATATTCCAGTAGTGATCTCTGTTCTGTCTCTTCTTCCTTTTCCCAGGCCTCTTTAGTAATCTCTAACAGAGATCTCGGTTGTCGTCCATATAACAACTCGAACGGGGAGTACCCTAAGCTACTCTGTACTTGGGCCCGTAACACATAGAGGGCCAGGGGTAACAATTTGTCCCAGTCTTTGTTTTCGGCAGTTAACATTTTTTTCAGTGTGGACTTGAGAGTTCGATTGTATCTCTCAACCAATCCATCCGTCTGTGGGTGGTAGGCTGAGGTGCGTATGTGTCTCAGTTCTAGAGTCCTGCATACTTCCGCCATCATTTTTGAAACAAAGGGCGTCCCTTGATCCGTGAGGATCTCCCTAGGAAACCCCACCCTCGAGAACAATTCGATAAGTTTGTCGGCTACATTTCGTGTTGTTGGAGCACTGAGAGCAAAGGCCTCAGGAAACCTGGTGTTGTAGTCCACCACAACGAGTGCATAAGTATGTCCTCTAGATGTGCGGGGAAGGGGGCCAATAAGATCCATCCCTACTCTTTCGAAGGGATTGCCAATGATAGGTAAAGGTTGGAGGGGCACTGCTGATGGTCTGACCATATTTTTCTTTTGACAGACCTCACACTGTCGACAATATTCCTCTGATGTTATATATATTCCTGGCCAAAAGAATAGTTTAGTTATGTTCTGTAGTGTCTTTTCAGATCCACTATGACCTGCCGTGAGATGAGTATGGGCATAGAACAGTATCTGCTCTCTGAAGTCTTTTGGAACGACTAACTGTGGTGGGTCGCCAGCTTTTCCTTCCCTATACAACAGATCATTTATGATTCTAAACTTAGGGTACACTGTGGTTGGCGTGGTTTCGTTTACATGGGCCGCCTCCCATGCGTTCAATAGTGTCGGGTCATTACTCTGGGCAAACTTGAAACTCCTGTCTAACACCCAGGGTTCTGTAGTAAGTAATGCCTCTTTTGGATGTTCTAATTGTTTTCGGAACAGCCTCAGGAAGTCAGGATTATCCACCCCCAAAATCAGATCCTCGGGTAAAGATTCTACTACCCCCACCCTCACTACACAGGGTTCCCCACCCAAGGGCTTGATAGCAAGTTGGGCTACTGGGTATGGTTTCACATCCCCATGTACACATCGTATGTGTACGATTGAATCAGGGCCCATCTGGGATGGAAGAACGTGTTGTTCTTTTATGACCGACTGTTTACAACCAGAGTCCAAAAGAGCTTTTATACATTTACTGTTCACAAGTACCCTGGCGTAGAAGGACGGGCCCATCTCCGCTGTGTACATCACGGCCTTTGGGATGTAGCCAACCTCCATCGGTTCATCAGGTGGACGTTTCCGGGGGCACATTCTTGATACGTGGCCCCACTCTCCACAGTCAAAGCACTGCGGACCTCTTTGTGATGGAGGTTCGAATCTTAATGGCCGTGTTTTCACCTGCTCCGCGGCTGGTTTAAATTTCTTTTCTTGTTTCAACAACCCTGTGGGACCTCTATTGCCTTTGTCCGAGTCCCAAGGAAAGGAACGAGGCATGGCTCTATTAAAGTTCGAAGCCATTTCAATTGCTTGTTCGGCAGTGAGACCGGAATGCTGTCTTAGCCAACGCTGAGTATTGTAAGGCAGCGCCTCCATAAATTGTTCCACATATATACTGTTATTACTTCTTCTTTGGTTCTACTCTCTGGTTTTAACCACTTATCGGCGGCCATCTTTAGCCTCAAGTACAACGTTTTAGGGTGTTCCCCCGCTATACCCTTTTCTTTCCTGAATCGTAGTCTATAGGCCTCTGTATCTAGTCCGAGATGGTCCAATATTACCGCTTTGATAGTAGCATAAGGCGTTACTCCTGCATGGTTAGCTACTTGGTACGCTGCTTGGGCCTCCCCGGAAAGCAATGGAGCCAAAAAAAATGGCCACTTGTCCTCGGGCCAACCGCAAGCCCTGGCCGCTCGTTCAAAGTTGAGAAGGAATGCATCGGGATCTTCCCCCGGTACGTATTTCTGGAGTTGCATTCCAGATGGGTGAAGTCCGAAAGCTCTTCTCTCGCTTCCGGAGGATACCCCTGGGTTTTGTACTACTTTGTTTAGTCCTTCGAGCTGAGCCGTGATGGTGTTTTTAAACATGTCCCTGTCAGCGTCTGCAGCCGACATTTGTTGGCTGATAGCCCACTCTAATTTCTGTTGGCCTTCAATAAGTTGTTGTACCACTTGTTCCATGACTGCTGTTGGTATGGAGGGATTTGATCCCACTTCTGACACCACTGTAGCCGGGGCAGGGGGGCTAGGAATACTCACAGTGGTAACAACAGGCTCAACAGACACTTGACCAGTATACCGTTTTAAACTGGGTTTTATTTTTAAAGTTCTCTTTGTGCGAAACGTAAGTCTCTCCCTCGCAAACTCAATTTTATCCGTGGTGGTGGTCTTCGGGACACGCAGTTTTACAGCTTGGAGTTTCCAGGGCACGCAAGATGGTTCAGCGTCGGGACCACTCCAGGTAGATTACGGGCTGTAAGTTGGGTCTCGTCTCTCGGTCCGGTAACATGGAAGAGAATGGACAGAGGGAGGCCGTTAGTCGCTATATCTGATAAGTGTTTGCACCCAAAGGATTCCCGTGGTTGTGAGGGACACCGGTGTATTTACAAACACTCTTGTGCGAATACGTGATAACACTTAGGGTAGGAGTGCGGTAAGGAAGAAGGTATGGTAAGAGTAGTGGGGAGATGGAAGAGAAGGTAGGAAGGATACACAGGGAGCAGAACGTACAAGGGCTTTTTACACTATTCACTCGGGGCACTCTTTCTCCCCACCCAGGCTGCCCAACGCCGCCGTACCTGGTTAAGCCATACTCCTCCCCCGGGAGTATGGCACGGCGACTCGCAGGAACGTTGGCCTCCTGGCTTTCCGTCTGCTTCTCGTCCTCGGCTTTCTCCCAGCTTTCCGTCTGCTTCTCGTCCTCGGTTTTCTCCTACGTCTTCTTCCTTCCGTCGGTGTGCTTCGCGTCCTCCGTCCGTTGGCTCTCCGATGACGTCACACGCTGCGTACAGGGCTTCCCCTGTTTTCAACCATTCCGGACTGTCGACGTCAGCAGAAGGCGGTCCTTCTTGGTAGTCGTCGCCCTCCCACTTAAAGGGACTTGAGTACGCTTCTTCAGGCTGCTCTACCTCCCAATCGTTCTTCAGAGTCGCAGTCTGTAGATTAGAAGAGTCACAGTCATAGACACAGTCAGGGTTCCACCATTCCTCACTATCACGCAGCCCGACCCTGTTACAGTGAGTAATATCCCGGGAGTTGTAGATACTCAAGCTGAGGAGTTACCAGGGTCTCTGGGCAGGAGAGAGCTGGAGGGGAGTTCAGGCGAAAGTCTCGATCCCAATAATGTGCTTGGTGAGCCACAAGAACGGGGGCATACAGTGCCTGGTACTCCGGACGGAGAGAACTCTTTTTCAATGGCTGAAGAATCGGATTTAAATATTACCAGTGAACCGGACAACACAGACTCAGATGCTTCTGGTGTCGATAGTGACACAGATAGCCCCCCCCACGACTGCTGATACTTTTAGACAGGCTACAAATCGTGTTAGGAAGAAAAAGCACACCGGCTCACGGCACGAGAGTTCGCACTCTGATTCCAATGTTCATCTCCAATGGGATTATTCCACCACCAACCTGGGAGCCGAGGGGGCCGAGGGGGGCGCAGGTCCAGGATTTCAGGAGGAAAATCTCTGTGTCTTTGAAAGTAAGTACGAGCCGGTTCCTTCAATCTCCCTAATCTACGCAACTCTTAAGGCAATTAAGCATGGGCGGAAAATCCGTTCCGCTCGCGGATTTTGCGGATTTTCAGTAAATTCGCAATCCGCGAGATTCGCGAATTTCCCGCAAAATCTGCGAGCGGAACGGATTGGGTCAAAAGTTCAAGCTGACTTTTTGTAACTATTTTAGAATGGCGCCGGCAAGCTGCCCGAGCCTCTTAAATAGTTACAAAAGTCAGCTTCAACAGGAAGCACTAATAGATAAAGTAAAGCAGGTGCTAGAGTTGAATCTCAAATTCAGTTACACAATCATTAATCACCCCAAACTTGGGGTGATTAATGACTGTGTAACTTAATTTGACCTTCAACTCAAGCACCTGCTTTGCTTTATCTATTAGTGCTTCCTGTTGAAGCTGGCTTATGGCTGAGGGCAGAAGGGCACAAAGCGGGACAGAGGACATGAGTTAGGCAGAGGGCAGAAGGGCACAGAAACCATTGGGGCAGAGGGCAAAAGGGCACAAACAAGAGGGGGGCAGAGGGCAGAAAGGCACAAAAACAAGTGGTACAGAGGGCAGAAGGGCATAAAAAACGAGAGGGTGGCAGTGATGAACCAGGCAAAAAAAAAACGCGAACGCGCAAAGCTCCCCGCGAATACGCAAAGTTCCCCGCGAACACCCGTGAACACGCAAAAATTAAAAATCTGCAAATTCGCACGAATTTGCGAATTTTGCGGATTGGGAATACGCAAATCCGCAAATTTGCAAATCGCGAATTCGCAAAATTTGCCCATGCTTAAAGGCAATGCTTGTCGAGGCTCGTCAGGAGCATAAAAGAGCGCCACTTGAGACTAAGAAAATCCAGGGCGCTATCCATAAGACAACTAAAGCTTGTACGGAGGTAGTAGCAAGAACTGACCCGGTGCCTCATGGGAACCGGTCCCAGGATGCTTGTTTCCAGTCCAGGGAAGACATGGCTTGGCAGTTCGGGCTGGACTGTTCCCATGAGGTACAGGGTCAGACTGATTTGCATATGGCCATGTCTGAACTGGGGTGGCTGAGTGAGCTAAAGAATGGTGATGGATTAAACCCAGATCAGTTGACTGGGGGTGAGTGTTTGATTGGCTCAAACGCTCCGTCCATCATCCCCTTTTGTATCGCTGTGGACTTTCAACATGGTGCTACAGAATGATTATTTATATATAGAACATATGGCTATTTGGATTACCAGATTTTTGAATGAGAATTTGGGGAGTACTAGTATCCAGAATGTCTGGGATACCCTAAAAGCGGGTATCAGAGGGGAGACCACGCAGTTTGGATGGGAGGCCCATAAGAAAGAGGGAAACAAGTTAAAGGAATTGTACGAAGTGCTGATGAAAGCTGAGTTAAATCAGGTCAAGGTAATATCAGAGGGGGGGACAGTGAAATGGCTCAAATTGGGATTTTAACTGCAAAATCTGCTATAACGGAGATCTCATTTGCTACAGCCGCAGGCAGATATTTAGCCTGCCGGACTAAGCTGTTCGAGAGCAATGAAAGGGTGGGACACATACTAGCTGTGCGAATCAGGGAAAAAGAAGCACAAACCCGGATTATGGGTATTATAGATCCCGATATTGGCTTAGTGACTGACTATGGGGCAATTCTCGCTGCTTTTCAGAAATTTTATCAGAAGCTGTATTCTGAAGATATCAGAGACATTTCTGGGTTGCAGGGTGAAATTAAGAGATAACTTGAGGTGGTTAAATAGGATCATTTGGCTTTTGAAGATCGGGATATGCTGGATGCTCCAATTAATCTAGGAGAGATTCTTAGTGCTCTAGACTCACTGCCATCTTTTAAAGCGGTCAGGCCGGATTTCCTCCCAGGCGAATTTGATAAGATCTTCCGAACTCAGTTGGCACCAATTATTCTGGAAATGTTTCGTACAGTACAGCGTGGGGATTCACCTCCTGTGTCCTGGAGGCACGCAAAGATTTTTTATATTTTTAAAGAAAGGGAAAGTGGCTACGGACCTGAGGGCGTACGGGCTCATCACACTGATAAATAGTGATATCAAGATTTATTCCAAAATCTTAGCAAATAGATTGGCGTCAGTCATCAAAAAAATGGTTTCTCCTCGACAACATGGCTTCGTCCCTGGTAGGGAAACTATTGATCATATACATCGGTCAATAACACTGTTTGACTACACTAAGGCTACAGGAGACCCAATAGCCTTAATTGTATTAGATGCAGAACAGGCATTTGATATGGTCTCTTGGCCTTTTTTATGGGCTGCTATGAAGCATTATGGAATTGGGGATGGATTCCTAAGAGCAATTCAAAGTATGTACAAGTACCCAATTGCTAAAATTGCTCTGATGGGAACACAGTCGGGAAAGATTAATATGATGTGAGGCACTCGACAAGGGTGCCCTTGCTCCCCCTTGTTATTCGCTATATATATCGATCCTTTAATTAGAATGATCCAGGAGAACCAAATAATCTAACCTATTCATGCCCGTGGGGGAGATGTTAAAATTTTAGGCTATGCAGACGATTTAGCTATTACAACCGCTGCTCCTCGCCAGGCATTAGAGGAAATAGTTACTTTAACGTCACAATTCGGTAGGATTTCTGGCTATCATTTGAATGATAGTAAAACACAAATAGTTGTTAACGATAAAGTGGTACTAGCTGACCAGCGCATTGTGTTTAATGCCAGGTATTTAGGTGGTGAGATAAGCTCTAATCCTGAAGCTATTGTCGAGTTGAATCTTCAACCACTATTACAAAACATTAAATTAGTCTCCCGCAGAATGAATAATTTACATTTGACGTTAATCGGGAGCTGTAACGTCAACAAAATGATTTTCCTTCCCAAAATTCTATATTATTTCAGAGCTATTCCATTAGATATTAATAAGATTTGGTTTCAGAGGCTTGACCAGTTAGTGTCATGGTTTTTATGGGCTGGGCAGCGCCCAAGAAGGGCGCTTAGATATATGACTTTGCCTAGAGACCGGGGAGGCTGGGCTGTCCCTAACTTTCAAATATATCATTGGGTGATTATACTGAAGCACATGGGGGAGCTGTTAAACGGGGGTAATCTTGGTGGTTCTGAAATTTCAATTTATCAATTAATTCATGGGGAAAAAGCGAGGGGCCTTCTCATGCGGCAGATAGATTTTGCGTATTACAAGAGGGTTAAATTTAACGTTTTGTTAGGTGCCTACAAGGTTTGGACTGCCGTCAGGAAAAAATTTGGGATTGGGCGGCTTCATCTGTACTCTGCGTTCGTAAACAACTCTTTACTCTGGAAATCGTCCAAGATGCATATTTTAGAAATTGGGCAGAGAAAGGGATTCAGTATATAGGGGATCTTATATTGAGTGCCGAATTGCTTACCTTTGATGCTATTAAAGAAATATTTGAGAATAAATATCTTCAAATATTTACAGATTCGAGACTGTTTGGCTAAAAGATGTTTCAACCAGAATCGAATCCCATTACTAGATTTGGTCAATGGTAGCCAACCCACGACTTCTGCTTTATATAAATTAGTTAAAGAAAGAATGGGCCACGATCTGGCCAAGCACTTGGATAGATGGCAAACAAGTTTACAAGTTGGACAGGGGGAGGGTGAGGACTCCCTGCTGTTCAGTCAAACAATGTGCATCTCAGCTAATTTGCAGGTGCAATGTTTTAAGACCTGGTGCAATCTTTATGTAACTCCTGTGCGTATCAATCGATGGGGGGGCACCTCGGGGACTCGCTGTCCTCAGTGTGGGTGGCTGGCCGCGGATAGTACACACATGTTTGCTACCTGCTCTGGTCTTTCTCAAGTGTTGTCCAAAATCGAACAACATTTGGAATCTATATTGGGCTATGCAGTTTCATTGACTCCACAGGTTACTATGTTAGGGATTTCTAATCAAGTAATGTAAGAAGCCGACAGAAAAATGGTGTTTATAGCAATGGCGGTATTCCGATTGTGTTTGGCTACGGTCTGGCATGATCCAGACTCCCCTTCGGAACATGTTTGGTTTAGTAAACTCTTATGTAATTATAATTGGGAGATCTCTGTGTGTAGAAGAAGGGGCAGGTGTGGAAAGTCAGCCCAATTTACTACCGATGCCCAGGCTGCTGGCGCAAGACGCCTCTTAGTTCCCAATCTGAATAGTTACCAAATAAAGAGACGGGCGCTGGAAGCAGGAACACAAGAACAGAGTTTTTATTTCTCATGAGGAGAGCCTGTCATTTCGGACACGAAACACAGTGTCTTTCGGGAGGTGCTCTAACAAGTTCTCTGAGACATCGCCTTTTATACATCACAAACATTCCTTATTACAATAATAACATTGTGAAGCAAGGAAAAGACATCCCCGACCCCTCCCCGTTCTAGCGCAATCCAACACGTGGCTACAGTACAGGTCCTCACACCATACAATGGGAGGGGGCTATTGCTCAGCTGAGTGTTCCGCTGATTTCTCTGGAATGTGTGCGCCTGATCGATTCTCGGAGGGGTGGGGAGGTCATGATCAATAGTAGCTCTTTTGAAGAGGGACGAGTGCATACAGTGGTGGGCAATGAACTGTATCCTCAGGCGAAAGAGATGACCAGTGGTCCGTGCGGACAATCGGGCTCAGTGGAGGGGTCATCAAGGGAGGGGTATTCATAGGAAGAAGGGAGGTGATGGTCAGGCACGAGGTGTGATGCCCAGGGACAGAGTCGCACAGAGAGAGAGGTCTTATGACCCGTACATGAGAGAACGGGGCAGTCAGGTACAGCTGGGGGGGGTTATGTCAGCTGAGGCGAAGGATGCTTCTTCGAGAGGAAATGGGGGGTTTGCGTGGGTCAAGCAGGAGGGTTGCTTTTCAGAGCAGGGTCGCGCAGAGGGAGAGGGTTTTATGGTCTATGCATGTGAGAGGGGGGGGGTGTTCAAATACGCGCAGGAGGGAAGCCGGGGATTCCAATGAGCGGGCAAAAAGGCCATGGTGCCTAAAATGGCTGTCATGTACATATGGGCACGGGCTTTTACTGGCGGAATGATGCGGTCAATATTTCACGGTATTCATGGTGCTTACAGGGAGGGGAATGGGAAAAGGCAAATGAACGCCGCTTAGGTACATTAATTTTGCTAATTTCCACAGTCGCCGCTTTTACCATAAGCTAGTTCATTTCCTAATTAACGGGTGTACATATAAACATGTATGGTTGATGAAAACTTATCAATACTAGCAGATTGCATATAACCATGAGCAGTCGATGTGATTGGCAGAATGCAATACATAGAAATTTACATTTGTTGGGTTACTACAAGCCCAGGGTGCAGCATACTACACAGTATAAATACTTCTGACTTTCTCATCAATGTACAGCTCTAAAGGTGACCGACAAACATTTTGAAAACAATACCAAGTGGTTGAGGGAGGAATTCAGTCCAATATATCTTCGTCACAGTGTCTTTTTAGCAGTGAGCCATCACTGGTAGGCTCTCGTCCGTATCTTTTCGTTGGCGCTGTTGAGCACCGGCGGTGGAGCTATAGGTCCAGCTCGGATCTATCCTTACGCATTGCAGGGTGCGGTCAGTCCTCTGCTGTTAGACCACAGTCCTGTTCCCTAACCAATCCTTTTGGTGGTGCCTTATGCTCGGCATCTATATTTCTTTTTACTTCGGTTTGCAAACCTCATTTCCACCTAAATGCTGTTTCTTCTTTCTGAGTCAAAAAGTCATGTGGAAAAAGAGGGGGTTGTTGGATAGTCGAGGGAAGAGAGGGCGGAGTGGGATCAGATCTTTTCGGACACTTCCAAGGGACCAAGGGAGCAAAGGATAACGAGCAGGCAGGCCCATCAATCGGGCCCAAAAAAAGGGGGCGAAGACTTCAGGCACACGTGGGTTAGCAGACTGAGGGCTTCAGGGCAGCCCGTCAACTTTTCATTTTCCACGTTTGAGATTGCTGTCTCGTCCCGTATCTTGTTGCTCTGCAGCTCCACCTTTGGTCGAGGTCACATGTGTCTCAAGATCTGCAGCCAGGCTGTATGTCACGTCCGACCCTTCTCCTCCGGTGATCGTATATCTTTGAATAGGTACAAAACAAGCTTTAGAGAACTGGCAGGAGAAGACATTTATGCATGTGAATTCCTCCTTCAATCCTACGCACTTGGGAGATACGTTCATCGGTCACAGTCAGAAGTCTATTACCATGCAGTGTATATGTCGGCATTCCTACTGAGTTCATGCCAATTTTATTCATCGTCTATTCATGACACAAATGGAGAGAAATCAGACTCCTATCAACTGCGCATTTCATCAAATTCAACATTTCGGAACCTCCAGCGGAGACTTGTCGTTCTAACCCGAGCCTTAACAGTCTAACATTTCCCTTCAGAGCTGGTTAACCCTTTCAAACAGGGCGGGGGTGCTATCATCGAGAGAGGGGGGGGTAAACAGACTTTCATCGAGGAGCGACAGTTAATCAAGGCCATCAGTTATACTTCGGGGGTAGCTGATATGGAGCAGGGGTCAATGGGAGAAGCGGGGACGCTTTGAACATTCGCGCTTGAGTACATAAGGGTGGGGCAACCTGGACATTGGTGATCAATCTGGGCATTGGGGATCGTATTTCTAACGAACTGAAGAATAGGAAGCCATTGACATGTAGTCCCCCCTATAAAAGGCCAGATTGGGGGATATCAGTTGTCTTACCTGCCCTTTCTTTCTTAGCCAATTCAAGTTAATTTATTTTGCAGAAAGGAGAGGTAGTAATATGGCAAGTCACAATCGTTTTAGTTTCTGTCAATTTTGCTGAACACCTTTGCGTTCAAAAAAAGGAACCCAATTAGGCTGGTGCCGACGGGGCACAATTTTACCACGAAAGGGAAGAGGGAATAGGGAGACTCTCATAGAGAGTGAGAGTCGTCCGCAACCTAAACAAGCCATTCGGTACACGTATGACATGTAGAGAGAGAGAGAGAGAGAGAGACGTGTACAGTAATGGGTCATTTAGTGCGCTCACAACACAGAACAGCAGGGGTCAGGTAACACAGAGACGCGAACAGAGGGGAGACATAAACCCATACATTACATACACACAAACTCAGTCAAAGGAAGACAGTACATGTAGTACATACAAAAAAAATGTTCATGACAAAACATAAAACAGTTATTGGCCAAAAAGATCTCTTTCTGCATGCTGCGTATCTTTAGTATCCTATTTGTCTACGTGCTGAGCTCTTTTTACCTTTTCCTCCTTTTCCTTTTGTTTGCTATCTTTGCGAGCGTTCTCGATCGCTAATACTTACACCTCGGTCAGTTGGTCAGGAATTAACCTGGTCGGGCTATTGCCCATGGTTGGATCTTGAACCACTTTTTTTGTTTCTTCTTTTGGCAAGAAGTTCTCCAGGCTGAGGCAACGGAGGGCATTAATCGGGAGAACAGTCGGACAGCTTGGCTATATCTATAAGAGTGCGAGAAGGAGGTGGTACATTTTTTTTTTTTGAACATCAACATCATTCCTACTTTTCCAGACGGGTGGTGCCTAGGTAAACCTTACCCCGGAACTTTCCTTGTCCTTTCCCTATCTAGTAAAACGTCATAGTTGCACTATCTGGTGTGCTGGTTCGAGTCAAATTCTGTCATACAGTACTAACCCGTCAAGTTTCTATGTCAGTCCATCCTCCCAGTTGCTACGTTCTAAGGAGGCACAGTCATATCTAAGTCTACACCTTTCAAAGCTCGTTAGCATAAGTACTATGCTCAGATCCCCTTTTTCCCCTTCTGTCGGTCGCTCGATCATTCTTCCACACTTCAGCCGATGTTCCGGCGCGACCTGCAGAAGGGAGGAGAAAGAAGGGGGTGGGGGCAGCATTCAAAACACATCAGCGTGCAATAATCCGAAAATGTTTTTACCTACCACATACCCGACCCATCTCCACGGGGTGCATCCTCTACCATCTCGGCGTTTAAGCCCAGAGGGACCAGTATTGTTAGATAGATAATCATCGATGGTCTGCGTATCTACATGAATCACTTGATCGTGGCCTTTTAGGCCATGTGCAAGGGTGGTGGTCAGGTGGCATTTCTTCGGTATCGCTTAAGGGCGTCTAAAACACTTTTCCGGCTGCCTGTGACACATAATGTAGCTGCTAAGTATCGGGCCTTTTTAACCTTCAACCTTAATCATGCTGCATGTATTTTACTTATATCGGTGACAGTAGCCATACATTTCGAAACTCATCAATCCAAACGCTACAATTATATTTGCCTGTTCAAAAAACCCTTTAATAAAAAATGTTGGCGCACAAATACGGGCCTACAACCCAGTGGGCCGGCTACGGAGCAGACTGGAACTGTGCATAAGAGGAACGAAGTCGATGGCCATTTATTTCATAATATAAAGTGCAGCAGTGTAATAAAATCGTATCGAAATTCATTGGGAGCAAGCATCATAAATGTCGAAAATTCGAACTTTCAATAACCATTGGTTTCAAACTTTACATCATCTCATTGTCCAACTATTCACTCGGTACCTATCGTGCATCAATCCATTGAAAAATCACGTAACCAGTATTCATCTTATGCTGAATTCATTGTTGAAATACATGATCAATACCCATCTCATATCTGTTCATTATCCATCCACATAATTAGTACCCACCCCATATCAGTTCATTGTCCCAACAAATAATCAATACCCATCTTACCTCGCTTTCTTTTCCAAACACATAATCAATATCCATTTTATCTATTTTCATTGTCCAAAAACTGCATACATATCTTGGAACATCAAGGCTGAGCAATCAGGGTGCAACAAGGAGTTGAAAGTTTCATTTTGTATCGGCGCCATTTTGGGCGAGGTCAGGCAAGTCCCAGTATAGTCAGATTGTCTCTACTGACTCGTGGTTGGACCAGAACCTTCCTTTGGTAGTTCAAAAAGTTTTTCGTAATAGGGTAACAGACTAGCGATATGAGCCATCAGTCAAAAAGTGGGGAGGGAGGCAACAATCTTTCCTACCGGGTCATTCTGGTGTTCCACCGGAACTGAACAAATCTGTATCTTTGCAGGATTTTTAGTCATTTCCAAACTGAGGCTGGCGCTGGCAGGAGTGCGCCGACGTCTCGTGGCTCCATCGGAGGACGGGGGCGGGGGTTGCCTCGTGGAGAGGTCGCCCCCTCCCCCCCCGGCTCTTTTAGAATCTTCAAGGTCGAGGAGCGCAGGGCGCGCGCCAGTCCTGGGCAAAAAAACCCACCTTTTTGATATGGAGCCTCTTTGAGCAGGAGCGTTGGGGTGTCGCTGGAAGCCTCCACCTGGGGGGGGGTGGGGGAGGCTCGTTCGCGCCGCCTCCCCCTTCCAGCGACCCCGCGCCGTTTCTCGGCTCCACCACTTTGGTATGGCCGTACCAGGCAATGAAGATGGGGGGGGGGGTTCGGAGGCAGAAAGACATCCCCCCCCTTTGTGACCTGCAAGGCACCGTTTTCTCTGGACTTTTCGTAGCGGCCAGACCAGGCGAGACTACCTGCAACTCTCAAGTGTTGCCGCTGAAGGGGCTACCTGCTTTGGCTCCGGTTTTGCTGACGGCCGGAGCAGGCGATAGAGAGGGGGGGGGGGTCGGAGGCTGAGGCAAGACATCCCCCCCCGTGGCCCGCAGGGCAGAAGGAAAGAAGGGAATGGGGAGACCATAACAACCTTCGGGCCGTCCGCCCCACAGCCTCCCCTTCCGATGGCGGCCAGCCGAGCCCTGCTCTACACGCGCTGAGGCCTCGCCTTCCGGATGGGCGTAACCGCGGACCTGTTGCACTTCGGGAGCTTCCGGAATGGGGGTAGGTATCTGCTGATAAATATCTATTTCATGTTACCGTTATTTGGGCGTGGCGGGCGGTGGGACAGACATGCTTTGGATAGCGAGGGGGCGGCGGGGCCTAGCTACCTTGTGGCTGTCTTGGCGTCAAGCTTGGCTTCTTTCGCCATTTTATAATTCTTATTACGGACTATTTCTAACGTTTTCTTATTTTTAGTGAAGTCGGAAACTCATCAGCGGGCTACTGGCTTAGCTCGACTTCTTTTCTTTCCTTTTCTAGTGTGTGTTTCATGCTAAAGTTTCTGTTAACAGGATTCGGTGATCACATCATATTTTATATGTCCTTTTATCAGGGATACCCTCCGGTTGAACCGGATGATCTACCTCCAATAAATGGTCCGGGTGGAACTAGTTTACCAATCAGTGGGGAGAAGATAGGCATGACGGATTACAACGGGGACAAAAGTCTGCACTACCTATCTTATCACGGCGGGCAAAGACTAGACAGAATATTTCTATTCTTCGTTATTTGCAGGCGGTGAATACCTCAAAAAGAACCAATATCGAACAATCAATGTTTGGTCAGTCAAACAATCAATGGGGAGAATGAGTAGGTACGACGTGTTAAAGGTTTGCGTTACCTACCCTTTCGCTACCTGCAAAGAGAGAACCTGTTCTTCCCCGTTTGCAGGCAGAGAATCTCCAGAGAACAATCCGCGAACAACAGTTCGGGCCACAATCAATCAATGGGGAGAATAAGTAGGTACGACGTGTTAAAGGTTTGCGTTACCTACCCTTTCGCTACCTGCAAAGAGAGAACGTGTTCTTTCCCTGTTTGCAGACAGCGAATCTCCAAGAACAACAGAGCAACCAATCAATGAACAATATCAGTATTTAAATACCGATTCCAATACAAACAATCAATCAATCAATCAGATGGATAAAGCCATCCTACCAATTAGACGTAACAGGCGTCTCCTACTTAACCTTACCCGGACCGGACCATATGGACAGTTCTTCGTCTTCCCCTTTCCAGCGCCCGATCGTTCTCTTACTCCATGATTTTACCGCAGCAGTCCTGTGGGATCCCAGTCAGGACAGTAGGTCACTCGAGAGAGGTCCGTTCGGAATCGGTGAAGTTCATTCAATCAGCAGCCGGACGAGGGTCCTCTTAAGGCAGGTATACTCCGATCGTTTAGATGTTCACCCCCATCGTCTGGACCTCTCTTACTGGACCTTATGTCGCTGATGGGCCCCGCGTTTGGGGCGCCAATTGTGGAAAGTCAGCCCAATTTACTACCGATGCCCAGGCTGCTGGCGCAAGACGCCTCTTAGTTCCCATTCTGAATAGTTACCAAATAAAGAGACGGGCGCTGGAAGCAGGAACACAAGAACAGAGTTTTTATTTCTCATGAGGAGAGCCTGTCATTTCGGACACGAAACACAGTGTCTTTCGGGAGGTGCTCTAACAAGTTCTCTGAGACATCGCCTTTTATACATCACTAACATTCCTTATTACAATAATAACATTGTGAAGCAAGGAAAAGACATCCCGACCCCTCCCCGTTCTAGCGCAATCCAACACGTGGCTACAGTACAGGTCCTCACACCATACAATGGGAGGGGGCTATTGCTCAGCTGAGTGTTCCGCTGATTTCTCTGGAATGTGTGCGCCTGATCGATTCTCGGAGGGGTGGGGAGGTCATGATCAATAGTAGCTCTTTTGAAGAGGGACGAGTGCATACAGTGGTGGGCAATGAACGGTATCTTCAGGCGAAAGAGATGACCAGTGGTCTGTGCGGACAATCGGGCTCAGTGGAGAGGTCATCAAGGGAGGGGTATTCATAGGAAGAAGGGAGGTGATGGTCAGGCACGAGGTGTGATGCCCAGGGACAGAGTCGCACAGAGAGAGAGGTCTTATGACCCGTACATGAGAGAACGGGGGCAGTCAGGTACAGCTGGGGGGGGGTTATGTCAGCTGAGGCGAAGGATGCTTCTTCGAGAGGAAATGGGGGGTTTGCGTGGGTCAAGCAGGAGGGTTGCTTTTCAGAGCAGGGTCGCGCAGAGGGAGAGGGTTTTATGGTCTATGCATGTGAGAGGGGGGGGTGTTCAAATACGCGCAGGAGGGAAGCCGGGGATTCCAATGAGCGGGCAAAAAGGCCATGGTGCCTAAAATGGCTGTCATGTACATATGGGCACGGGCTTTTACTGGCGGAATGATGCGGTCAATATTTCACGGTATTCATGGTGCTTACAGGGAGGGGAATGGGAAAAGGCAAATGAACGCCGCTTAGGTACATTAATTTTGCTAATTTCCACACAGGTGGGCAAGGGCAAAAGGGGAAAAAATTAGGAATTCCCTAACCAAATGGCTAAGTAAGGATTAGCCGATAGTACGATAGGAAATATCCTCATGATCGTGTTTATTGTGGTGTAAAACTTTCTGTGTCTAGTTTTGCTTTCTTTCTAGAAGCGGGGATCCACCTGGGATGGGGGAGGGGGGTAAAAGTATCATGTAAAATTGGGGCATCAGACATAGTTTTTCTTTATGTGTATATTTGTTATATTGTTCTTATTTTTATGTTTTGATGTCCTAATAAAAATAAAAAAATAAAAAAAAGAAATCTCCCCAGCCCATCTTAGCTGCAAGCTTCCATGGCAGAATATTGACTGCAAAGAATATTGTAAAGATTTTGAGGAAAACAATTGTGGTAAACATTTCAATCTATACTTACAATGTGTAGTACAAGAATGTTGAAGCAAAAATATTGTGGACCAAAATATTACTTAATATATAACAAAGGTAAGTAAATATTTTTCAGCGTGGTGGTAGCCACTCTGTAATTAAAGTTAGGATTCCCAGAGAAAGGAATTCCTCTGATTTTGTGCTCGCTAATAACTTTGCCCCCGTTTGGCGAATCTTCACTAAACTTTGCAGACCTATTGCTTTTTTGCATTGATGGACAATGTAAAGTTTTGCTGTGATTCATCAAGGGGGGTGCCATGAAAAAAGGAGGGCCCCAAAAGCATTTTTGTCTCCAATGCATTTCAATTTACTTTTTTGTACTTTTGAGAGAGACGTAGTGCCAAAACGGCTGAAGGTATTTCCATGACATTTGGCTTGAATAAACATGGTGTGGAAAGGACCTTTTATGAGTTTCATGGAAATACATTCAGCTGTTGTGGAGTTATAAGGCACTAAACTTAGTGATAGATCACATTGCGGTAGACCACTATAGTTTTGCAAAAGTTTGGAAAACTACCACAGTGCATGGTGATGACAATGCAATATTGATTGGCTAATGACTGACTTTACAAAAGGTAAAGGCAACCAGGCAGGATTAGGCACGTCACTAATGCTGTGTTCATTGTTAGTGACTTAGATCTAGGTAAGTCGTAGGTTTTATATTTTTCCCTACCTATCACCACTTTACTAAAGTGGTGAATTATTTTTACGTTTCTATATATTTATAAAAATGTCACTGAGGACAGCAGTACTACCTAGGAAGTACTGCAGCACCAAAAGAAAATAAAACAAAATATACAAAAATACACTGTACTACACTTCACAAATATAATGTACTACAGAGCATTATCAATTTTTTTTAACAAAAAGTCTACGGAGTACTGTGGTAATACTGAATATTACAACGCTATTTAATGAATTTGTTTTAAAAAATATATAAATACACTGTAGTACACTATATTTCACTAATATAGTGTACTACAGTGTATTTGTAATGTTTTTTCTTTTCTATTTTCTGTAACTACCACTGCACTTTCTAGATACAAGCGCGGTAGTCCACAAACATTTAAAAATATGTATATAAAAATATAAATATATTTCCCTACCTTCTAACCCTTTATTATAATGGTAATAGGTAGGAAACAACAATGTAACCTACTACTTACCCATATATAAGGCACTAACCCAAAACATTGACAAAGTGTGTTGAAACAACTTGTCTGCCTTTCACTTTTGTAAAGGCAGAGACGCCACTACACTCTACGGCACTTCACTGTACTGTACGACACGCTACTTCACTGTATGCCACTCCGCTCTATGTCACTCCACTCTACTCTTTCCTACTCCACTCTACGCCAATCAACTCTATGCCACTCCACTCCACTCTACTCTATGCCACTACACTGTACGCCTCTCTACTGTATTCTCCTCCACTCTACACCACTTCACTTTACAGAACCCCATTCTATATGAAATCACAATACGCCACTCCACTCTATGCTATTCCGCACTACGCAACTCCACTCTATGCCACTCCACTCTTCGATATTCCACTGTATGTCACTCTACTCTCTGCCACTCCCGCGTACACCACTCCACTGTACGCTGTTCTACTGTACGCTAATCCACAGTACGCAACTCTACTATATACCATTCCACTCTATGCTATTCCACTCTATGCCACTCCAGTAAATCCGATTCCACTTTAAGCTAATTTACTGTATACAACTTACTCCACTTTATACTATTCCACTCTAAGCCACTCCAGTCTAAGCAACTCCACAGTACTGCACTACACTCTATGCTACTTCACTCTATGCTATTTCACTGTACGCAACTCCACTCTATGCCACTCTACTCTACTCTATTCCACTCTATGCCACTCCACTCTACACTCCTCTCTATGCAACTCCACTGTATGCTATTACACTATGCACCTCTCCACTCTGCCACTCCACTCTGCACTGTATGCCACTACACAGTACCTCACTCCACTCTATGCTATTCCACTGTACAACAGTCCACTGTTAGCCACTTTACTGTAATCTATTCCACTCTATAGCACTCCACTCTATGCTATCCCGCTGTATGCCACTCCTTGTACCACACTCCATTCTATGTCACTCCACTCTACACCATTCCTATTCCACTCTATGCCAATCCACTCCACGCCTCTCTACTGGACGTTATTCCACTGTATGCACCTCCGCTTTACACCTTTCCACTCTATCCTATTCCAGCCTATGATGCTCCACTGTAGGCTATTCCACTATTCCCAACTACACTCTACCCCACTACACTTTACACTATTCCACTCTATGCCACTCCACTCTATGCCACTCCAGCCTACGCCACTCTATTGCATGCTGTTCTGCTGTATGCCATTCCACTCTGAGTCCCTCCACTTTACACCACTCCACTATAAACCACTGCACTATATGACAATTGACTTTATGCTATTACACTGTACACCACTCTTCTCTACGTCACCCTAGTCTATGCCCCTCCAATGTATGCCACTCTACTCTAAGCTTTCCACTCTACACCGCTCCACTCTACACAGTTCTATGCCACTCCATTGTACACCACTCCACTCTACGCTATTTCACTCTACACCATTCCACTGTATGCTACTCTACTGTATCTCACTCCACTCTACGGCACTCCACTCTACTCCACTAAACCCTATGCTATCCACTCTACGCCAATTCACTGTATGCCACTGCACTCTATGCCACTCCACTGTACACTATTACACTGTAAGCTATCACACTCTACCCCACTCCACTCTACCCACATCCACTGTACAACACTCCACTCTGCGCTATTCCACTGTACGCTACTGAACTCAAAGCCACACCAGTCTTCACCACTCCAGTCGATGCCACTCACTGTGTGCCATTCCACTCTACGGCACTCCTCTAAATGCCACTCGACTCTACGCAATTCCACTGTATGCCACGCCACTCTATGCCACTCCACTCAACACTATTCCACTATATGCTACTCCACTGTATGCCACTCCACTCCATGGCATTCCACTTTATGCCACTAAATTCATCGCTATTCCACTCTATACCACTGCACTCTACAACATTACACTGTACACCATTACACTCTACCCCACTCCACTTTACCCCACTCCACAACACTCTATGCTATACCACTCTATGCCACTCCAGCCTTCGCCACTCCAGTCTATGCCACTGCACTGTGCACCACTCCATGCCACGCCGCTCTATGCTATTCCACTGTGTGCACTCCCACTGTGTGCCACTCCACTCTTTGCTATTCCACTCTATGCTACTCCAGTCTACACCACTCCACTGTATACTATTCCACTGTACACCACTATACGCCACTTCACTCTACGCCACTTCACTCTACATCACTCCACTCTACACTACTATGTTCTACACTATGCTGCTTTATGCCACCCTGTTCTATGCCACTCTAGTCTACACCACTCCACTGTACACCATTACACTGGACGCCACTACACTCTATGCTACTCAACTGTAATCTATTCCACTGTATATAACTCCACTCTACGCCACTCCACTTTATGCTATTCCACTCTATGCCACTCAACTGCACACCACTCCACTCTACACCACTCCACTATATGCTATTTCACTTTACACCACTGCACACCTCTCTACTCTACGCTATTCCAATGTACACTCCACTCTAAGCCACTCCACTCTACCCCACTCACTCTATGCCACTCCTCTCTATGCCACTTCACTGATTGCTATTCTACTGTACACCACTCCACTGTATCACACTCCACTCCACCCTCCTGCACTCTATGACAGTACACTTATGACATTACACTGGTCGACATGCTCTTCCACTCTATTGTATGACACTGCACTTAGTGAGCCTCTGCTTCACAACACTGGACTCTACAATATCAAACACATTTTTTTTAACATTAAAATTCAACGACTAAAGATTAAACCTTTTTTATAGTTAGAAAAACTGTGTTGATCTGTTTGAAACAAACCAAACTTACAATGCACAAACATTAGAAATTCCAAAGTTATACCTTGAACTTATAATTTTGGCACCATCTTTAAATTACTACAACTTTCTTCATTCTTTATATACAAGGGAAATTTAAAGTGTTCAAAAATTTCAAATTGTAAAGTTATACGTATACCTTTATTTTATAATTTACGCAACACGTTCAAATTAATATCATTTGCACACCTCCTTTACACAGTGTAATGAACTCATTAGCCACATACTATTAATTAAAACCCGCGACTCTACCATGCACTGTGTTCTCACAAATTATGTGCTGTTCGATGTCATAAGTGTTGATGTAGATGCTACAATTTTTTATGGTATGAGTCATATAATATGAAAGGGTACAAGCAGTGCATGGCAACCGCGTGAATTATAGTTATTGTAGTGTGGCATACAAGTTCAATAAACTGTATTTTACTATATATTAAACAATAAATATGGACAGATATATACAATTATTAATTCCAAACAAATTAAAAATAAACTTTACAATTAATAAATCATTTAAAATGTATTTTTAAAATACCTTAAGACAAATAATATACATTAAAAAAACTTTTACAAATAATTTGAAAAAGCAAAACCCAATTTACAAAGAGTAAGAAAATATAATGCCTTTAAACACATAATTTGTATATCAACATACAAATATTTATGCAGTCGTCATCCCCCACACACGATTCTGGGTATGATGAAAGAGGCTGGCAACAGCAGAAGGAAACACCTACTGGTTGGACTGGGTATAGAGATATAGCAAGAGCCTGGAACTCTGCCACCCCATCTGGTGTTGTGGCCTGGCATTCAGAGATGAAATAGAGTGAAAAAATGAAATAACCAATTTATGTGGCAAGGATATTTCCCCAGAAACATAAGATAATAAAATGTAATGGTGGGCCTATTTGGGTTTGGATTGACTTGTGAAATAACATGTTGCAGGTCCTATGAATTGTTAATGTATCTGTCCAGATGCGCTGTACAGTTTATGTTTATTCCTAATCTAAAATCCGTAAAATGTGGCTGTAAAAATCTCAATGCAAAATTATTAATACATAAATAAAAAGGGAAACACAAATCCAAAGTAAAACATGAAAAATAACATTTATTCAACACTACTATAAACACAATCATACAAACATCGGAAAAATACCTACATTTTGTTAGTGGGGTCTAAGCATGGGCGAATTTTGCGAATCTCGCGTTCGCAAATTTTGCGGATTTGCAAACTCGCAATCCGCAAAATCCGCGAATTCCCGCGAATTTGCGGATTTTCTTTTTTTTGTGTTCGCCCGTGTTTCTGCCAGTTCGCGAGGGTTTTTACAATTTCGCAATTTGCGAACTTACCTGTCGGGTCGCAAGTTTTGCGAACTTGTTGTTTCTACGTGTCCAGCCTGTTTGGGACACTCTTCTTCATCACTGCCACTCTCTGTCACCACTGCCACTCTCTGACTACTCATGCCACCCTCTGGCCCACCCATGCCACCCTCTGTTTCATCACCACACCCTCTGGTTGTCCAGTGTACATTATTTTCGGCAAAGCAAAGCACACCTTCCCTGCCTCAAGTGACCTGAATTAATTTGGGGCTGATTAATGTGTCACAGAATATTTTTTTAGCTGGCACCTGCTTCCTTAGTGCGCCCTGATTAGTGATCTTTTGCACTTGCTAAGTGCTTTCATTGTTGCAAAATTAGTTACAACACCTGCCCTGCCCCAACTGACAATAATGAATTAGGGGCTGATTAATGGATTTTAACTTCCAGCCTGGCTCCTGCTTGTCTCCCTTAGCTGTAATTCAGGACCTTTGTGGCATATGTGTAACTATTCTGAGGTTCAGAGCCGGGTCACATAATAGTTGCAACTGGCAACTGAACTCTGGAGGGGCCCCTCAGGAAGCACTACAGGAAATGGCTACTAATGATGAGCCTGAACTTTTGAACCTGGTAAGTAGTTTCAGTTTTGCTAAGATCGTATTTCTGCAATTTAGCACTTATTCGCGGGGCGCGAAGTTGTACTGGGAAGCCGCGAACTCACGCGAACAGTGCGAGCAGTGCGAGAAAAATCCGCTGCTCGCGGATTTGCGGATTTTGCGGGAGATTCGCGAATCTCGCGGATTGCGAATTTCCCGAAAATCCGCAAAATCCGCGAGCGAAACGGATTTTCCGCCCATGCTTAGTGGGGTCACATTTACTTTTTTAAACCAATGCTAAAAAAAGCCTTAAGAAAAATACATATATTAGGCTGGTAAATAAACTATTCTAACTCCAGTCCAACAATAGTTATAGAAAGGGCATTGTGCATCACCAGTGTTTCATTGCACACACACAGACAGGTTACCGCCTGTGGGAGAATTCCATAGTTCCCTGTACACAGGCTTCCTTGAAGGTTTGGGGTGCTTGGTGGTCCCTCTACCTAGTCCACAAAAAAGAGAAGTGTGCTGTCTATTATTAAGAGTTAAAAATCGCAAACACCCAAACCTTCCCTATGGGAAACATCCGTTACAACGCAACTTTTACAACATACTACCATTACGACGCAACTTTTACAACGCAAGTCATTACAACGAATTGCGCTGGAGGGCGCTCTAGGATAGGCAATAGTTTAATTACTATCCAACACCTTCCCTACTATCCACGGGGACTGGAGTTGGAATAGTATATTAAACTATTCACTATCCAGCGCCCCCCAACGCAAGTCGTTGTAACGACTTGCGTTGTAAAAGTTGCGGCGTAATGGCATGCGTTGTAAAAGCATGCGTTGAAACGTCATACAACCTTCCCTATGGGTGCTGGACTTCCAGTGTTAACCAACTCCAAGCCACTTCCCTAGCGATATAAAAGTTGAGTTAGGCTGCTGTAAATTATGTAAGATCTGCAGATATAGGTATAGGCAATGCCTGGCAAAAGAACAGGGCTCTTGGAAGAATCACCATTATAGCTGTCTTTATCTCCTTCATCTAATAAAAATGGAGGAGTTTTGCCACCTCTGGATCGGAACTAAAATCCTTAATTGGGTGGGATAGTCAGCACCAATATTGGGTGTCAATCAAACTCAAAGATATTTAATGGAGGGGTTGCTTCATCTGAACAGGGTTGCCCCCAGAGCTCCACCACCTTCCTAAGGAGAAACATGAGGTTTACTACTTCTATATTCATCTTCATTCACCTTGGAAAAGCAACAGCTCCTCTTGAAATGCCAGGATTAAGAGCTAGTGAGAAAGATAAGAATGTTGTCTGACAGCATCAACAGTTGAAGACTTCTTTCCCTCTTTTGCCCCCCTGAATCGGCAACTGATTCCTGATGGGTTGTGCCAGCAACTCAAACTACCGGACAACAAAATAGGGACAACAAGTAGCAGCCTTGCCTTGGGCCTCAACACATTGATACACACATATGTTGCCATCCATTTACTCATAACACTCAAGGGTTGGCATAACTTGCTTATAGCCTGTTTATGATCTCTGTGCCGGAGCCCCTCACTTCCAGGACTCCCTTCAAAGGAAATAAATTCACCCTGTTGAAGGCCTTTTCCACATGTAAAGATAGAATAACTGCCTCCCTTATGCTTTTCTCTGCATCGTTGCTATGCAGAATGTTTTAGTATAATCCCCAATTTACCTTTTTATATAAAACCCCGCTTGGTCAGAGAAGATTAACTGGGGTCTAACTAGCCTCACAGTCAGCAACTTACTAAAAAATGTTACATCAGTGTTCACTGAGGGTGTAACTGTAACTGAGGAGGCAGAGCCATTAAAGAGTCTGATTAGGAATTCTGGGAAATAGTGGTAAATAGTTTTGAACAATGGAGCTGTAAAGTGGTGTCAGATAAGCTTAGAACACAGTTCTTCTTTCTGCTGTGTCAAAGAGGCAGAATGGACCCAACACATTGATACGCACATGGCTTCCCATCCATTTACTCATATCACTCAACGGTTGCCATATCCTGCTAATAGCATGTATATGATCTCCATGCCGGAGCCCCTCACTTACAGGACCCCCTTCAAAGAAACCCAGTTCACCCTGTTGAAGGTCTTTTCCACAAACAGAGATAGAATAATTGCCTCCATTACACTTTTCTCGCATTATTGATATGTAGCACCTTTTTTTATTTTATCCCAAATGTACCCTTTAATATAAAATTCCACTTGTTCAGAGAAGATTAACTTCTCAGAAAAGATTAACTGGGGTCTTAACTAACCTCACAGTCAGTAATTTACTAAAAGTGTTCTACAAGGGTGTAACGATAACTGAGGAGGCAAAGCCATTAAAGAGTCTGATTAGGAGTCTGATTAGGAACTCTAGGAAATTGTGGTAAATAGTTTTGAATAATGGAGGTGTAAAGTGATGTCAGATTAGCTTAGAACACAGTGTTGAAGAGACAGCATGGACCCATGATTCCTCGTCATCACCAGTCCAGCGTATTTATGGAGTGGCATACACTGTGACTGCAATGGGAAGAGGTTTGTGAACAAACAGCAAACTAAAATAAGAACTTAAGGTAATGAAGGAGGTACATTACACGTTCACTTGTGAAAGCAAACCCAAAACTTATTTTAAAGTTAGTTTCTAGCAAAGATTTGGAGTCCCTTTCTCTTACTGAGTACCACTTATCACTAGCTTGGTGATTTGTTTTTCAAGTTTAAACTCCCTATGAGAGGTTTTGGCTTCCACTCTTCACATCTACCATTAAATAAATGTACTTAAGAAAGAGAATCTGTTGCATGATAGGCATTATTCTCAACTCCCCATCCGACACTTGCCTGACTTATCCTTGTCTCACACTGATTAGTGCTCCTTATAAGAAGCATGCTCGTTTTGTATTGTAATCTATCTATTCACACTTCAAGATATAGTGCATATAATTCGAAGATCTTTCAAACTGAATCACACTTGGAATGATAATGCAAAAATATTCTATCAGTAGAACAATGTGGAATAATTTGCACGCATTTGTACTGGATTAGTAAACAACTGCTATACACCAACCTAATTTGTCTATTGAAATTCCTCTGTATCCTTCAGGGCTTCGTAATGCCTCTGTGACAATGCCTACTTAGGTCTAAATACAAAGCACCGAGAGCCCGAAGCGCATGGTTTATATAGGTTGCCTTCCAAGTTGGAGATCGTGGTTTTTAAGTGCCGCTAGATCTCACTCTTGGCCCCGGCACAAGTCAAGGGTAGTGTCAACACAAATCTAACGATTCAGAGTGCTGCTTCCCTCGCTATCACATGGATCACTTGAGATTTTAAGTAGCTTTTAAGGAAATATGTAGTTTAGAGGAATGAGACTACTTTAACATATATGTTTTCAACATCAAATATTTTTACCACTCACTAAGGAAGACACAGACAGCCCATGTTTTTGAAATGCCATCCAGGGGACCATAGAGCCCCATAAAGGGAATGATGCTGCAGGGAAGACTTTTCTGGAAGGTAACAGATGACAACATCTGCTTCCCTAGACTGGTCATGGATTGTTTACAGAATATATGTACAGGTGAGAGACAACTGCACAAGAGTGGTCAGTATGGTTTCCGCGAAACAGCCTGGATCACTTGTCCTAAACAATCGTTGGCTCTTAATTGTTCTTATGACCTCTTCTTTCACGGTTTATTCTTCTATGTGGTCGGCTTGGCGGCTGTAAGCTAGCTCAGCCTCACTTGCTGACTTTTCCCATCTTTAAAATATTGACTGCATATAATTGCTGAAAGTAAAGTTAGAATTCCTTCTCATTATCTCCCTCCCTCTCTACTCTTCTTCGCATTGAATCATGTACTATCATTATAAACGACATTGCCTGCTGAAATGTTCAATGTTGATGCTGTCCACTGCTTTATTATTGTTTCTTAATATATCTTCCCACCAGTGGCAGCTTTGCTTTATTTAATTCCTCGAGCTCTTATTTTCAGCCCTGTGCTCATCACTTTGGGTGATATATCTAGCTTATGCTTGGCTTCTACTTCCTTAGACCCACCCGAAGTGCCATAAGAACTCATTCCCTCTTTTTAAGGCGGCCTCTGACCACTGCCGTGAGAAAATTCAAAACCACTCCCAACTAGCACTTGTCAGTGTCATTAAGTGTTAGACATTCGCCTTCCGAAGAAGTTGATCCCTGAGAAACCTGTTGTAGCGTTTCCAATTGACCCTTCTCTGGTTCTTCCTCCTAACCCATGGTCCTATTCCGAGAGTTGATCTGTTATCCTTTTGAGCATGCAAGTGTCATCAGCATGAATCAAAGGTCATAGTGCTCCCTAAAGACAAGAACAGCCAGACTCCAAACCCCAGTAAGACTTCCACCCCCGGATAACTTGCAACTTTGTAAAGTTGCAAGTGTGTCAATATCACACAACTTCAGCAGAAGGTGAAATTTCCTGCAACAAAAGATATTGAAGCAGAATTTTCTGGATAAAAAAAAATATTTAATAAGAGGATTCTACCTACTTCTTGCAGGGCCTTTCACTCACTATGTTTCAACATTTGCCAAATAAGTGAAAGATAAGTTTTTAAAACTTCATAAATTGGCCAAACATTACTAAATGTGGGGCCATGTACCGAATGCGGCAATTTATCATAATCATATTATCTCCTTTGTCTATCTTGTTGCATGTGAGAAGGTAAGAAATACAAGGTTTCTCAATCAGCAGTGTTTCAACACTGATATTAGAGATCAGAAACCACAGGAAGGTGGTAATTTTTCAGCTAAAGCACCTACCCTTACCATGTAATGCTCTGTGATCCATTATGGCATTATGCCAGATAGACAGCAGCTGTTTAATATGATAGCTACATTTTTGATAAAACAGCAAAACTACAGGATCAGAGTAGAAATACCGACTTCCATCTGCCATGTCGCATTCTAGCTTAGATCATAAGTGTATACACAAAGAAGACAAAAAAAGTTAGTTTTTTTGTTTTTTTTAAAGTGAAGACATTGTAATTAGACTGAACTGCCTTTTGTCATGGCCAGAGCAAGAGCATGCATAACCCAGGAAGATGTCATTAGATGTGGTAAGAACACATATTCACAAGAGCCGAATTTATTGTATTTTCGAATGCATTGATCTGTGGTCCCAATAAACCTTTCTGTCTGAAAATGCTTTTGTGCACCCAATCAGTGGAATTTAGCTTTTTTAGCCAAATGAACGTGCAACACTGCTTTGTTTACAAATACTGACTCGGATAAGTCCAAGTGGAGAGGTGTG
This sequence comes from Lissotriton vulgaris, assembly GCF_964263255.1. Lineage (NCBI taxonomy): Eukaryota > Metazoa > Chordata > Amphibia > Caudata > Salamandridae > Lissotriton > Lissotriton vulgaris. The sequence goes on along the minus strand of NC_141691.1, from coordinate 122,463,353 downwards.
GCTCACTGGTTAGAGGCGGCAGACCCGAGAGCAGAGAACGGCCCGGGACCAGGGTTCGATTCCCGACGCGGCAGGGTCTTGGACCAGGATCAGCGGACTGATAATTCTCGCATCGGTGCCTACTCCGACCAGGGATCACACTCGGCAACTCTGGGCATTAGCTTGCCTCATCTCCACAACGGCCCCACACAAACGCCGGGGATGCCTGGTTTCACCTTGGAGACCCCCAGGAGGGACTATCTCACAGGGAAAGCCAGGACGGGTTCCCCAGCGGTCTATAGCGCTACGAGGCCTGCGGTGCGGGTAGCAGTGCGCTTTACAAGACACAATTTACAAGACACAATTTATTCAACCTGGGGAGATCCACGCCGAACATCCACCCCTGCATCTTACCTCCCAGCAACTGTCCTACCCAGAACCGTCAGGGGCGGGAACTCCAGTTCTACATTCCTTTAATAACATAACTACAACAAGCACCTTTCCTAAAATGGGTCCATCCCCATCTTCACTGTGCTATGCTATGCTATGCTATGGTGATTTGTATAGCGCACGGCTGCCTCAGCAAAGGGGCGTCCCGGCGCTGCGGAAGGACAGTGAGACCGCCCTCATCGCAGCAACAGACGACATTCGAACTCTACTGGACAATGGAGACACAGTCGCCCTCATCCTCCTCGACCTCTCTGCAGCCTTCGACACAGTCTGCCACAGCACCCTTTTACAACGCCTCAGAAACATCGGAATCCAAGGAAAGGCACTGGAATGGATCACCTCGTTCCTCTCCGGAAGAACCCAGAGAGTCCGCCTTCCTTCATTCAAGTCCGAGGCCTCTGAAATCATCTGCGGCGTACCACAAGGATCCTCACTCAGTCCCACCCTCTTCAACGTATACATGAGCCCCCTCGCGGCCATAGCCCGCCAACACAACCTCAACATCATCTCTTACGCGGATGACACTCAACTGATCCTATCTCTCACCAAGGACCCCAGCACCGCCAAAACTAACCTACACGAAGGAATGAAAGAAGTCGCCGAATGGATGAAACAAAGCCGTCTGAAACTGAACTCAGACAAAACAGAAGTTCTCATCTTAGGTAAATCCCCCTCTGCATGGGACGACTCCTGGTGGCCGGAAGCCCTCGGAAATGCACCCATCCCGACAGACCACGCACGGAACCTTGGCGTCATCCTGGATTCTTCACTCTCAATGAACAAACAAGTCAGCGCCGTATCCTCTTCCTGCTTTAACATTCTTCGCATGCTCAGAAAAACATTTCGCTGGATCCCCTCCGAAACAAGGAAAACAGTCACCCACGCTCTAGTCACGAGCCGACTGGGCTACGGAAACACCCTCTACGCAGGTACCACCGCTAAACTCCAGAAGAAACTACAACGAATCCAAAATGCCTCAGCCAGGCTCATATTAGACATCCCACGCAACGAACACATCTCTGGTCACCTTAAAGACCTCCACTGGCTACCCATCAATAAGAGGATTACTTTCCGACTGCTTACCCACGCACACAAATCACTCTACGACATCGGACCAGATTGCCTCAACTCTCGTCTGTCCTTCTACACCCCCGCCCGCCAACTTCGCTCTTCCAGCCAAGCCTTCGCCACTGTACCTCGCATCAACAAGACCACCATGGGAGGCAGATCCTTCTCATACCTGGCTGCCAAAACATGGAACTCACTCCCCGCTTACCTTCGCCTCACCCAGAATCACCTAGCGTTCAGAAAGCAGCTTAAAACGTGGATATTTGACAAATAATCCTCTTCCCCTTCCTAAGCGCCTTGAAACCCTCTGGGTATGTAGTGCGCTATATAAATGTTATGACTTGACTTGACTTGACTACAGAGAGGTGGAGACGCTAAGGATGAAACTATTGTTGAAAGAGGTGTGTTTTGATAGCCTTTCTGAAGACTAGGAGATCCTGAATCCCGCGGATAGCATCAGGGAGACTATTCCATAGCTTGGCCGCTAGGAAACTGAAAGAGCGGCCGCCCACTCTAGCCAGTCTGGTGCGGGGGATGATCGCAAGATGCTGCCCCTCTGACCGGAGCGATCTCCTAGGGATGTACTCTGACAGGAGTGGGCGAAGCATTGGGGGGGAGGAGGTTTTAAGGATTTTGAAAGCGAGGCACAATGCTTTGAACTGGACCCTTTTGCCCACCGGGAGCCAGTGCAGTTTCTTCAAGGTTCCCGATATAGAGGAATGGCGCGGGAGACCAACCAGAGCCCTGGCGGCCGCATTCTGAACTCTTTGCAATCTAGTGATTTCAGCTAGATTAGCTCCCAATAGAAGGGAGCTCGCATAGTCCAGTCTGGAGAGAATGGTCGCCTGGACGATAAGTTGGCGAGTGCGGCAATCAAAGAACTTCAGAATGGGCCTGATGTTACGCAAGACGCCAAAGCATGTGGCGGCAACTTTTTTGGTGTGGTGCGTGAACTTTAAAGCAGAGTCCACCCAAACTCCCAGGTTTTTGACACATTCCTTAGGCGTAGGGGGAGAACCTAGCACATCCGGCCACCAGTTGTCACCCCAGGACGAGGTGTTTTTGCCCAGGAGGAGAATCTCCGTTTTCCCGGCATTTAGTTGAAGAAAATTCGCCGTCATCCAGTTGGTGATGTCAGTGAGTGTCTGTTTGAAGTGTTGAGCCTCCAGAGCATGGTCCTTTGGTCAATGTCTCCGCATAGTGAGGCCACTGCTAGCAAGTGAAGCTATTTCTGTGCCTTTTGAGGCTTAATGAGACAGTGGGTTTATTTATGCGCATTGGGAGCCTGAACTGTGTAATCTTGGCAATATCTTTGCACTACGCAGCTGCACTGAGCTATTGGGACCTAATTCGAGTTTGGCAGTCCATGGACTGGGGTGGCGCAGTAGTGGCCGTATTGTGACTTTGGCTGTCGGAGCACCTTTGGACTGTTGCACCCGCTGGAGATCCATGATCCTTTGCGGTTGAGTGGAGGACTGAGGCCGCAATATGCTGGTGGTGCCGCTGCTGCATCGCTAATCATATTAAAAGTTTCCTCACAGCCACAGTTTTCATTGCGGTGACCCCGCCATGAAAAGTGTGGTAGTGGGAAAACTAAGGGGCCCTACTGGGCCCCCTGGTGCCTCTGGGCCGGGGGATGCCTTCAGGGGGGCACATGGTGTGCCCCCTTGTTTGCATGCACCCCCAGTTCCTGCACAGTATTGACTTCACAGTCCGCAGGAATTTGTTTTGGCGCTCCTGTTGCATAGTCTTTCTAACAGCCACCGCCGTGGGACTGCCAAAGGACCACCCACCAGACCAGAAGAAAGCTTCTAATCCGAGGGCGAGTTTGGAGCAGGGCGCTGGTGTGTCGGCCCGCTCCCATACCACAAAACTCATAATCAGGCCCTTAGTCTACTCCTGTGCACCCAGTGACTGCACTGGGCATTTTGGCCATACCAGAACTGAAGGAGGCTATTGGTCTGCATCAGCTACTTGTACACAGGCATTTGCTGCTGTGCCTAGCATATTTGACTGTGCCTAGGTATTTGAACACATGCCTCCTAAAATGATGAGTTTTCCTCAACAATTGGCCGGTGTCCCAGTATTGCATTCTGTGCCTGAAAATGTGTGCTTGTCTGAGGCTTTTGGCTGCACTTGAGCATTTGTGTTTATGAATTATGTTAAGCTTTGCTGCTGGCAGACAGTAGATCATTGAATTGTAACCTCAGTACTCTGTTGTTAAATTGTGGATTTAGCTTAAAAAGATGGTGATAATGAAAGAAACTGTATAGGAATGGAAACAGAAATGATGGGGCTTCCTTCTCATCCTTTGGAAAGAAGATGTGCGTTGATTCTGGTATTCACGGTAAAACCACCTCGGGAACTGCTGATACCACATGATAAGGGTTTATCCCTGTGAGGTTTCACCATCTCACTCAGAATTTTCCTGTTTTCAATGTGAGATAACCGGAAAGATCAAAATTTGCACATCTGATTAATGCAGATTTTCTGTCCTTAAAACTGGTTTTCCAGACGTATATGTCCCCAGATTGTTCCTGGAGAAATCTGAATGGCAAATTCTCGAATGTAAGGTTATTTGGCAAGTGTGCAGGCCACGTAGGAGGAATATAATGCACAAAACACAAAAAATCAATAGTAAAGAAACTTATTCAACGATCGATAGCTTGGCATACCCAGGTGTAGAGGTGGTCTGTTATTAGAGGCGCGGGTGCTCTGCCTCTGCCTCTTTTTCAAAATATGATAAGTGTCTGTCAGGCAGAGGAAATGATCATCCAGACAAACACTCACCATGTCAGAGTCAGGCAGGCAGGAGCTTTACATGTGATAATGCGTAGGCCTTGGCAGCCTGACACAACGCTTGTCGGGCTGAAAACCTTACAGCCCTAGAGCAGTGACATCATCCGTTCAGCAAAGGCCTACAAGGATTCTCCCCCTCATGACAAGGGGGACGTCACTGAGAGAATCAGCCCTGGGCGATTCAGGTTTAATCCCCAAAGTGAAACAACCTTTACAACGCAACTTTTACAACGCACTACCATTACTACGAAACTTTTACAACGCAACATCCATTACATTGCATGCCATTACAACGCAACCATTACAACGCATGACACTACAATGCATACCACTACAACGCATGTCATTACAACGCAGTCATTACAACGCATACCATTACAACGCATACCATCACAACGCATAGTACCCTTACACCATCCAACACTTACCCTACTGTTGCACTCCCTGGAGTTAGAATAGTAATTTTTACCCCTAAACTATCCAACACTTACCCTACTGTTGCACCCCCTGGAGTTAGAATAGTAATTTTTACCCCTACACTATCCAATACTTTCCATACATGCAATGTAATGGTATGCGTTGTAATGGTATGCGTTGTAAAGGTAGTATGCGTTGTAATGGAATGCGTTGTAAAGGTAGTTTTTAAAAATTTGTTGTAATGGCATGCGTTGTAATGGAATGCGTTGTAATGGATGTTGCGTTGTAAAAAATGCGTTGTAAAGGTATGCATTGTAAAAGTATGCGTTGTAACGTCATACATTCATCCCCAAAGTGCCCAGGGCTGACTGTTAATCAGTGACACCTCTCATCACCCTTCCCTAACTCGTCACAGAGCGGAGTGGGATCTGCAGTCTCAATTACCCCATCCCACTTCGGGACAAGTTAGGGAAGGTCCTAATCTTTGACCAGGTTAACCAATGAGAGGAGGCAGCTTTCCCTCCCAAGGCTTCCAACTCTTCATGGGCTGTTGTGCTTCTCCCTCCTGCTACCCGCTTGTCTTGTCATGAAATGAAATTAAAAAGGGATTTGTAAAAAGCACTACTGCCCAAAAGGTGTCTAAGCGCTGGCCTCAGATAGGTAAACTGCGTAGAGAAGGAGACTAAAATAAGACATTAAATAACCATGTTTTAAGTGCTCCAGTTCAGGAAGAGCCTGAAGACCTGGCTTTTTAATCTCTAGTCTGTTTTTACTGGTGACTGTTTTTGCTGTTTTCTTTTCTGTTTCTTTCTCATTTCCGCTGTGTTGTGTTATTTTTACTTGAGTTGCAGGTGGAAAGCGCCGGGACACTCCTTTGGAGTAGCCGTGCGCTATATAAAAGTCACATAACACAACATAACATAACAAGTGCTTTCCATAAAGCTAATAGATTGGTAATCCCTTCCAGCATACGATGGAGGGAAATCCACTGTATGGTGTTACCTACAACAAGGCCTCTGCCACCCCAGTTGGCTTTCCTAAATTTAGGCACAATGAGATTGTGTTGTGCAGCGGACCAAGCAGTCTAGGCAGAACATACCATTGAAAACAGTTCCTGAAATCATTAGGGCCATTGCCCTGAGGGGATTTGAAAGCAATGCACAATGCTTTAAAGTCTATCCGCTTCTTAACTGGAAGCCAGTGTAGGTGCCTGAGTGCAGAAGATGCAGATTTGCATTTAGGGATGCCTAAGAGAAGGCGAGCAGCCGCAATCAGTACAATTTTAATTTTGATCGAGGATTTCTTCCTGATATTTATTAACAGGGAATTGCAGTAGTCAATCCTTGAAAGTACTAATCCAGACATCACTGTTTTTCGAAGCTCAGGAGGAATAAAAGGAAATCTTTTTTTAAGGAGTTTTAAGGTGAAAAAAGAAGCTGATGTACCAGCATTGACCTGTCTCTCAAATGATAGGTTATTGTCAAAGACCACTCCAATATTCCTTACTTTATCAACTTGGGTAGGTAATGTTCTCAAATCTTGTGGCCAAGAAGGGGACCAGAAAGTGGTATTTTTTTCCAAAAAGTATGACCTCAGTTGTGCTAGAATTCATTTATAAGCAGTTTGAGGTCATCCATTTTCCCACTTGGAGCATACAGTCCTGAAAGTGCAAAGTTGTTGACTACCTATACACAATTTGTGTATTATTGGCGTGGATACCAGCGTGAAAGCATGGGATTTGATCAGTTTGGCCAGCAGGGCCAAACAGTAAAAAGAGTGGAACTCAGTGACAACCCCTGTGGTACGCTGCATGGTAGGGAAAAGGTAGTGGAGCGATAGAGCCACAAACTGCTCAAGAAGGATGTGAGTAGAGATAGGGAAAGACCCTTTATCCTCTTCGACGTGGTGCAAATTCCACCGCGGTGCGGCGGAATTTGACGCGTGCGCAGTTCAGACGGCCCGTGACCATCCGATGCACACGCCCACCGTGACGTCGGACGGCCGGGAGCTGTCCGACGCATTGAAGAGGTTATCCCTATAGCTGTGAGACGATCCAATAGTGTGTGGTGATTGACCGTGTTGAATGCTGTGGATAAGTCCAATAGGACTAATGCCGCACTGCCTCCAACGTCGACAGTTCATCTCACTTGTTCTGAAGCTGTAATCAAGGCAAGTTCGGTACTATGTTGGCCTCTGAAGTCGAACTGCGTTGAGTCGAGAAGTCCATGGGTCATCACCACTGCAGCCTGGTTAGTGCCTTATTGAATGTTTAGGTGTGTGTATGTATGTATGTATAAATGTATGTGCATACGTGTGTTGTGAATGAGTGAGTTGAAGTGGTACAACTCAGTCATTGTGAATGGGTTAGTGTGTGTGTGCTGGATGGGTGTAAGCATGTGTATGTGCTTGTAAATAGATGGGTGTGGGTATGTGTCTGTAGATGTGTGTTTGTGAAGGGATGAGTTTGAGTATGTGTGTGTGTGTTCTTTGGATTGGCTGGGCGTGAGTGTGTCTGTGTGTTCTTTTGATTGGATGGGTGTGCAGGTGTGTTCTTTTGATTGGATGGGCGTGGGTGTGTCTGTATGTGTGTTCTTTTGATTGGATGGGTGTGAGTGTGTGTGCTAGTGGATTGGTGGAAGTGACAGTATGCGTGTGTCTTCTCCCGCCACTACTTCTGCAAGTTACCAGTCATCAATGTTGTTATTCAAGAAAAAACACACGATCTAATCGGAGTAAACTAATTTTTACAACCTAAAACAATGGCCTGCGTTCCTACCTAAAACTATAAAACTGCAATGAGCAAGCTTTTTTGATCGTGCGGTAAAAATGCATTTCTGATGCTGCAGTGGCGACTATTGGCCCCAAAGCTTCAGTCGTTTGTAAATACAACACAGCGTGCTACTGATGTTTTAGATATGATGGGTCGGGTCAAGCCTTTGTAGATTTTATCATTATAAAAATGAAAAGGTTTCGTGCGGCGAGCAGGGTAAACGAATGGTGGAGGCTCGGCCTCGTCGTGTGACCTGCTGACCTCGGCTCAGTTGCCATAGTTTTAGCCGAGCTTGTGAGTGTGAAGTAAAACACCCTCATCAAGGAGCAGGGATTACTTTTTTAATGAGGTTCATCGTGCCCCTACGCCACCTCCGCCGCCTCCGAGGAGGTGACTCGCCAGCCCACGCCTCACTCCCACACATTCTCGGAACCCAACTGAGCTCGCAGCGCGCCATATGCTTCGCGCCATCCGCTACCGTAACATACATTAAGTACATATGTCACACTCCGTGTGTGGGGAGGGGGTTCGCTTCTGCATCCCAAGCAGCATCAGACGCTGCCCTCTTCAGTGACTATCAGCGCATTACAAAAGGAGCTTGCATGGGAGAAAGCGGTGATTGAAATGGAAATATAGCAAGCACCATAGCCACAGAGGCGCAACTAGAGTCAAATTTGGGGGGGGGGGGGCTGAGAAAAAAATGTGGAGGGCTGATTCTTCAAGCAAAAGGCAGAGTGGAGCTGCAGGGGCTTAAAAGCGGGGTGGGGGTGGGGGCAGGCATCAACGCCTCAATAACAAGCAAAGGTCTTTAAATAAAAGACCTGTGAAGTACTCGTGTGCGGCTGTGTGTGTGCCCCGGGAAGCTGTCTCATCCGGGGCTGACTCACACGAGGGGGGGAAGGGGAGGGGGGCAGGGGGAGAGGGGTTGGAGGAAGCAGAAAAGCCCTTAGAGTCCAATCGGCGTTGCACGCCTGAGTGCAGGTACTCCTTGTCCCACAGTGCCTTCTGTGCCGAGAATGTGGCTTAACAGCCAGATCTGCCGACTTTGGAGTAGGGAACCAAGTTTGGGTCCCGGCTTCAGCTCGCTATCCTGTGATTCTGAGCACATCACTTAATCTCCCTGTGCCTACCAAAAAAGAATGTGTCCTTGTGTAATGTAACTGGTGCTCATGTAAAGAGCTCCAATACTTTTAGGTCGAGTTTGTGCTATATAAAACTGCAACAACAAAAAAACGTAGTACACTCCGATTACAAGTACTGGAGCAGTGCTGAGAAGTGACGGTGCTATTCCTTCCAAATTAAAGAAGTGCAGGTACTAAGTACCTGACAGTACCTGCCCATTTTATAAAGCACTGGGACAAAGCAAAGGTGATCCTTCCATTCGATCTCCGCATGGGACCAACCAGGAAGACACCTTTTGGGAGCAAAACAATTTTTGATTACCCCCCTTATTCCTTCTATGTATCCGATCGCTCAAAATTCCATGTCACCACGGACTGTGCAAAGATATTTTTTTAATCCGAAAGTTGCATCAACTTTTCTGATTTTGAAAGTTGCATCAACTTTTCTGATTTTCACCCTTCACGTTGTTTATACTGGTCCTTTCTTACTGAGGAGGAGCAATACAGCGCACTCCTGTCCTTTCCCTCTGCGCTGGAGCCCTTTTGGAAGCCTAGCACCAACATAGGCACCCTTTGCACTAGGGTGCAAGGGTGCCTCCATTACACGAAGGATTGTTTTTGTGCAGGACGGGGCACCTTCCTAAAAAAAACAACCCTGAGCGGCACATGTCTCTTCCTATGTGTGCTACAGAACGCAGCGCACATAGAAAGTGGAAGTAACGAGCAGATATAAAGATATTCCTCCTCGTTACACCCCTCCTGGGAAGGCGTATCTTTTTAGTGCATTCCCAGGTTTACCAGTTCTGATAGATCTGGGAATGCGTCAAAATCCATAGGAGTCGCGTGGGAACACCCACGCAACGCCCATGGAGCGCACTCCGCGGACAGGGCGAGGCAAAGCAGAGATTTGCACTGTTGCCTTGCTCCAGATTTATGGAGACGCTCAAGGCCACGCAAAGTGATCTTGCGTGGCGTCCTATATCTGACTTAAGGGTTGCATCACTCTTGCCGCACCTTGAGTGGAGCACGAGTGACGCAACCCATCTTGTAAATAGGCTCCTAATATTTCACAAATCCAGCACTGGTGGCACTCAGACAGAAAGTGTGGATGGAAATGTTTTAAGCAACCAATTAATAGCTTCATGTTATCGCTTTTTAGCTCATACTCTGGAATGCACCAACTGTATTAAATCAGCCTCAGGTCTGGCATAAATAGACATTCCAGGTCAAACTCTAGGCCACCTACCCTCTAAAGACAACCACAAACAACCTTTGACGTGTTACAAACTGATACCAGTGCTTAATTTGAGCCCCTGGTTTCCTGCGCTTGGCACTGGCACTTAATTACCAACACCTGCACGTATGACAGCTGCCACATGGTGGTGCTGTTTGTGTAATTCGAAGATAAGCAAAACAACATTTGTGTATTAATTCAATATACATTATTCATTCATTCATTCACTTACAGCAAACACGTTATAGATGAAGCTGGTTGAGTCAGTCTGAATCAATAGTAATGTCTCCAGATGTGTGCAGCTTCTACCTCTGTGCCAGACTGGGGCAAATGAAATGCAAATCAGTCTCAGCCCCACCCATAAAAGGCACAGTCTAGCCAGAAGGCCATCCCTCTGACTTGGAGCTCAGTTGATGTATTTTGGGGTAACGCGCCCTCATCAAGTAATGACATTTCACAGTTCCTAGCACCTTGCAGCAGCCTGCCACCACTAGCACCTAAATATCATGAAGAGACCACGTAAATGGCACACATGATTTTACAAACTAAATGAAATTGATGTTAAAATTAATTCCAATTCTACAGACACCGCTCCCTGCTACAGCTGAGGTTTGTTAATTCTACAACTTCCGGTTCAGAGTCAATGCAGCACTGATTCATTTTGACAACACTTACCATTCCCATCACAAATGGTACTAGACAATAAAAACTCTGTAAATATGAAGCCCCTCGCTGTGTCAAAGAGTTAAAGCCTCTTACCTGGAGAAATGGGTTGAACATGTATCCAGTGATGGGCTGTGCTGAGTGTCATTCGGGAGAGGTGTGGTGCACAGGCCAGAGCAGCTGACTTTGGAGCACAGGGCTCAGGGTTCGATCCCCGGCTCAGGTGGCAGATCATCTCAGCACCATGTGACTCTAGGCAATAGTTCACTTAATTTCCACGACAGCCCCCAGCGCCTTGAGACCCCTAAGGTGAGTAGTTTGCACTTTACAAATACTGAATTTATAAGAAAAACACCAGCAGGTTGCAAATTCGAGTGAATGCAGAGCCCTCCCTGGAATCCCTATTCCTCACTTTATGTAATTGGACCACTAGAAACAAAGATAAGTGAAAACCCATGTGCATTCCTGTGTGCGGGCACTTTCGCATTACAATAGGATCCAGGTCAAAGGAGTGGACCTTTATACAGGCTAAAGTTTGTGGTGCTGTGGAGTTTGTTTTTTGAATGGTTTTATATGTTCTTAATAAGTGCACTGTTCAAGGATGGTCTCTTTAGATCTCAGAACCTGTATCATGTATCATGGCAGAGGAAGGCTAAAGAGGATATGTCTTCTCAGACTAACTCACCTTCACTGGAGAAGGCACCAGTGCACCCTCTTGTTTAGTCCTATTCTTCCATTAAGACTTGCAGCTTGCATTGTATTGCATTTGATGCAACTACCACTAGGATTTCATCTAGAAAGCACTGGGAAGTACATGTCCTATTATTTTGGTGGAGCCCGTAACCCCTGGCACCGGGAGCGTTCAGGCCACCGATTTGACTGGCGGAAGGACACTCAGCTCTCCGCCGCAATAGTCAATGTCCTGGCTTCTCATCTGTGAGTCTGAGCATAAGATCGTTTTCATGGCTCACCAGGCCTTACAATGGGGTCCCCATATGTGCCACCTTACCCTCTACATTCTCATCAGCTAGCCTGTAGGAAGGTAAGATTCTTCTAACATGGTTACCCCTATTTTTTTGCCTGGTGTCAGTGTGTGTTTGACTAGTCTGGCTGGTATCCTGCTAAATAGAACCCCAGACACTGTGCTTCCTCCCTAAATTTGACTATGGTAAGTACTTCGGTATCTCCACAATTGGCTACTGGTGTACCTTCTTTGAATACCAAAATGAGTAAGTGCCTTCTGTGAATACCAAAATGAGTAAGTGCCTTCTGAAAATGCCAAAATGGTAGTACGTTTAGGATTTTGTCTTAAGTTAGTTCTGTGAATCGGGCCCTGACACTTCAGACCAGCTGACAGTGGTCAGCCCAAGCCCTCCGTGCAGAGATTGTTCTTGTCCTAGGTTTGCTTCATTATAACTTAGTGTCAAGGTTGGAATACTCTCACCACCAGATGGGTCCTATCCACTGATGTCAACATCTGGCTTGATGCCTTGAATCAGCCAGCCATCAGCCCCCTGGTATCCACAAGTACTCATGAAGAGCAAGGGCCTTATCTGGAGACCAAAGCAGTAATGGTGACCAGCATAGCTCCAGGAGATGACCTCGAGCCTCTCAGAACTCACAACTCAAAGTAATCTTATCTTTAAAACTAAGACCACAGACGGTGCCAGCAATGCAGCTGTCAACCAAAACATTACTTTCTTCAAGTTCATCAAGCATTGCTTTCTTCTAGAACATCAAGCATTGCCGCACCCCAAACAAGACACCACCAACGACAACTGTGCAATGCAACCAACCTCTTCTTCCAGGAGAAGATTGACAAATTCCACAAACACATTGATGGTACACATCAACTAGTCGTTTCACAGCCAATACCACACTGCTGATCAAATGTAAATGTAAATGTATTGCGATTTATATAGCGCACGTATCACCCAAAGGTATCAAGGCGCTTGCTTAGGGAACCCGTCCTGGTATTCCCCTGTGAGATACCCCAGCAGGGTTTCCGCAAGGTGAAAGCCAGGCATCCCGCCGCGAGGGGCTGTTGTGGAGATTAAGCAAGCTATTGCCCAGAGTCGCAGAGTGTGAACCCGTGAATTGAGTAGGCACCGGAGCGAGAATTGTCGAGTCCATGGACATTTTAGGACTCAAGACCCCGCCAAGCCAGGAATTGAACCCTGGTCCCGGGCTGACCTCTGCTTCCAGGTCTGCCTCCTCTAACCAGTGAGCCACACTTCTCAACCAAGAGAGCACACTTACAAGCTCCTAACACCAACCCCCTCTTCAAATGCCCTGACTCTATCGATCCTGCATCAGATGAGGGACACAAAGAAAAGATTTGTTCCACCCTTAAAAATATTTTCCAGGGAATTTGCACCTTAACTCAAAATGTTTGTGTTCACGCCATGACATTTTTGTAAATTCTGTGAAAAGGGTGCTTTTAAGAACACTGTGCAGAAAGTCTATGGCTTGTAAAGTTACTGTGGCCCTGACAACACACTTATTAACTTGAGAAAAGTTTTCCTTGTAGGCGTGTACTCCACAGCTGAATTGCAGACGAAAGGAAGACTTTAGGCTGCCTGCTTCCTACAGCTGTTAATGACAATGCTGTAATAATAAACGACCAACAACAGCTAATTAGTCTCATTAGAACACTTTCTGCTAGCAACAAAGAAACAGTGCAGAGACTAACGAGAGATTGTAGTGAATAAAGACGCTGCCATGGGCATAGGAGCAACCAGGCTAGTTTCATACAAACAGCCTCCACCAAGCAAAGGATCTAGATTCCAGCACTCCTCCTAAACACTACAAGTTCTGAAACCTAGAACAGCCTTCTCATGTAGGTATATGTAAAGGTACACTAACATTACTTCATAAGAACACAATACATCTTCTCTAAAACTAAACAAATAAACAGAAACACTTCAATCAATCAATGAATCAGGGGTTTATAAAGCGCGCTACTCACCCGTGAGGGTCTCAAGGCGCTAGTTCGGCACCGGTTCAGTTGAAAAGCCAGGTCTTGAGGTTCTTCCTGAAGGTGTGCAGGGTCGGGGAGCATATGATGTTGACTGGGAGCTTGTTCCAGGTCTTGGATACGATGTAGGAGAAGGTTCTTCCGCCTGCTCTGTTTCTGCGGATGCAGGTGGTCTCTGCCAGGGCGAGGTCGGCGGAGGTTCCTTTTGGGTACGTGGAAGGAGACTCTCTCGTTGAGGTATTTGGGTCCGATGTTGTGGAGCTATTTGTAGGCGTGGGTGAGAAGTTTGAAGAAAATTCTCTTCACGACGGGGAGCCAGTGGAGGTCTCATAGGTTTTGGGTCATGTGTTCGTGGGTTCCCAAGGACGAATCTGGCTGCGGTGTTCTGGATGGTTTGGAGCTTGTGTAGAAGAGTTCTGTTGATTCCGGCGTAGAGGGCGTTGCCGTAGTTCAGTCTGCTGGTTATGAGTGCATGGGTGATGATCTTTCTGCATTCAGGGGGGATCCGTTTGAAGGTCTTGCGGAGGATGCGAAGGCAGTTGAAACTGGTGGAGGCGACGGAGTTGATCTGGCGGGTCATGGTGAGGGAGGTGTCAAGAATGATGCTGAGGTTCTGTGCGTGGTCTGTAGGGGTGGGCGGACTCCAGAGGGCAGAGGGCCACCAGGTGTTATCCCGGGTGGAGGTGGAGGGTCTGAGAATAAGGACCTCAGTCATCTCCGAGTTGATCTTCAGGCAGCTATCTTTCATCCAAGCTGCGACGTCCTTCATTCCTTCCTGGAAGCAAAGTCTGGTGTCTTTGGGGTTCTTCGTGAGGGAGAGGATGAGCTGGGTGTTGTCGGTGTAGGATACTATGCTGTGCCCATGCTGTCTGACAATGGCAGCAAGGGGGGCCATGTAGATGTTGAAGAGCGTGGGGCTGAGCGATGATCCTTTGGGTACTCAAAATTTGGTCTCTGTGGGTTCAGAGAGGAAGGGAGGGAGTCTGATCTTCTGGGTTCTACTTCAAATACACAATACAATAAAGAAAACCTATACATAACTTATACAATATCAAGATTATAATAAAGTTATAACACGTGTAGGATACAATTATATAGGTATTAAGCGTTAATCACATAATAGAGATAATCACATATAATTATCAGACATTCCCTTTCCTCACACATACAGGACTAGATTTATATGTTGGTGATGTGTATTCTCCGTCACAATGGCAACAGAATATACACACTGACCAACATACATAATGGTCCACTTGACCAATTTAATTGCGGGCCGCCTATAGGTTTGAGGGACACAGCCTTTGTAACGCTATGTTTACAACAGGATGCATTCACCATACATCCTTTACCATGCAATGCCCAATGTCTTTACAATGCATATATTACCATGCATACCTTTACAACATATAAATATATATACATATACACACATAGATGTACATACCCCCGTTGTTCACACCAAGAATAGGGCACAGACACCACTTTTACTTTCTCTGCTGGTTTATTGCAGTATTTTCGGCCATGATGCATTTCAGCCAATCCTGGACTTGATCACATACACTCCGCAATAGTATATTTTATACTGATCACATGATGTTTAGACATGGAAAACACACTACAAAAAGTAACAAACATATTGTGATGCAATTATCGGGAGGTTCAGGCAGTTTACTTAAATTATTATAAAAATTATTATACAATCAGTAACTGCGCAAGACACGTAATTCATTACTCCACATGATTAAACTGGGTATATGAAATAAAATTAATAGATGGATCCATTTATAGCTGCTAAAATCACCAATGATTCCCTCATGTATTCGATGGAACGTACCATTCACATGAAATGCTAAACCTAATGCACAAGGCATAGCAATACAAGGCAAATAGTTATTCATGGTTCTCCGCAATGGATGGGAAACCATTGCATCAGAAGATAAATCCCATTACTATAACTAGTTACTGTCACACATCACTTACTTGTCACATTCAGCCATTGTTACCCCAATAGGTATTGCGAACAGCGCAAAATATTGAAGCCATTAGGTAAAACCAGTTTACCACTCTCTTCAGCTGGTGTTTTGAACATTTGGGGTGATCCATCAAATGGGAGCAGAGAAAAGGGGGGTGTCCCAAAACGAGTTTTCCCCATGTTAATTTCCATAGGAATTTTAGACACAGCTATAGCACGAACTGCTGAACGAATTACACCAAGTTTAGCAGAAAGATAGCTGTTGGTCCAGAAAGCGATCTTTATCTTAATTGGTGTAAATCCGTTTAGTAGTTGCGGAGATATTAAAAGAAATTCAAATTTGTATAGCTGGGGGACGCTGAGGATCTTGGACCCCTCCCAATCTCAATCTGAGATCTGATTAGCAGCCATCTCACAGAAAAAAAACTTTTAAGAAAAGAAAAGGGGGCAGGGTAGAAGCACCCTGACCCCCAGTTCTCTGGGGGCGGAGGGGGTCCCAGAGTGACCCCGCAGGGCCAAAAAAGCATTAAAAAGAACATATTCCTTTAAAAAATATATGTATATTTTTATTGATTTCATCCCATTTTTTACAAGGACTTATACTATAATTCAGGTCATGATAAATTCATCATACAAAAGAAAAGACAGCATACAGATAATGGGATTGGTTTGGGTATATAACATCACACATTGATAGGCTGTAATATTCTCTATACATCTATTATTTTACCCCAGGGGCCTCCTCTCCTTCATTTCCACAAAGAATTACCAAGAAAAGCTTTTTCTGCAATCACATCAGTCACATATAGTCAATAAAATATAATAGAAAATAGAAAAAAAACTACACTTCCTGTAGCCAATTTGTAACTGGAACCCATATTTGACAACCCAAAACCTTTTTCCTGCACCCTCTTGCTTTATACATTTAAGATTCTAAATTATAAATAGCCAACTGCCTTGACCGCCAATTAATAAATGTAGGGGAGTCCGGGCGTTTTTAGTGTGTCTGATTGGCCATTTATTTAAAATTATCTTCTTTGGACACAATCTAGACATTTTTAATCACTTCATTCACACTTTCACTTGTCACCACAAAATCCAGGTCCGCAGTAATTCTGGCATTGCAGCACACCGGGGAGGCACTCGGCCTCTCTTGGTGAGGCCAGGTGATGAAGCATGTCACCAACTAGGTTGGTGAGTGAGGGCTTTCTTAAGAATCTAGTAAGATTCTTCATGCTCGCTCTTCTTGATAGAAGGCACCCTCTAAAATCATAGTCAGGAATTTTTCCACTTCTCGAAAAACAAAAGTCTAATCTAGGGCAAGAAAAAAACATATGAACAGAATTTGCAGCTTGTAGTCCACACCTGTTACAATTCCTGCCCCTCATGCCCCCCCATTTAGCAATTTTACCAAGTGTGTAATACAGATCAAAAATAAACATGAAGTGCTGGCTCCTAAGTCTACCAATTATTAGAATTTGATTAGCAAATCCAGCGATTCCCCTATGTCTATTCCCGAATTTCCTAACTTGTTTTCCCACTTTACATTCCAAGTGCAAATATCATCGGGAAAAGCCGTCAGTAACTGCTGATAAATCTGTCCTATCGAAGACCTTTTACCTATTATTTCAACCAGAGGGATCTTAACTCTGACCCATGTGTGTCTTTCTCTATAAAGCTACGAATCTGTCGAAATAAAAAAAATCTTGTTTTAATAAACCGTACTTCTCCTGCACGTTTATAAATGTGAATAGTTGGCCTCCATCAAATAAACCACCCAAACATAGAACTCCCTTCGTCCCCCATCTAAATGTGATGTGATCCTGAAAAATTACTGGGAGAATACCGGAGGCAGATAATGGAGTATAAATAGTTGTATTTGGAATCTTCAACTTTCGCCGAACTTGTTTTCCAGACAGAGTAAGCGGCTTATGCACTTTGAATTTGGTCTTTTTATAATAGCTAGGCTATAATATCCTCACCAAACAGCTTTTTACTTCAACCCCCAGTCCAAATTCATAAATGGTTGGTCTGGAAGCTAGCAGAATTATAGCCTTGGCCCCAACTAAGAGAATCCCCATATACTGTAACATCGATGCCCAATAGTATTCCAAAAAATGGGGATAGCCCACCCTCCCCGGTATCTCAGAATAATCATCCATTTAAGAGCGCTTCTCGGTCTTCGATAGCCCCAAAGAAATCTGGAGCAAATCCTCTCTAATTTTGCTAGGCAAGAAGCAAAAAATTCTAAAGGAATAGTCCTAAACAAATATAAAAATTTAGGAAGAATCAACATTTTTAAAACATTTCATCGTCCATGAAGAGAAAGATGTAAATGGTCTAATCTCTTCAGTTTTCTATTAACACTATCTATCACTGGTAAAATATTTAAATCAGGAATTTGATCTACAAACGGTGTGATTTTAATTCCCAAATACGTGGCTTCAGCAACAATTGGCAAATCTGCTGGATACTGGGTCTGTGAGTGAAGAATCTGGGTTTATCTACATAAAATTTTTAACACGAAAAGGTACCAAACTGTTCCGCCAGAGACCTCACTGCTGGAAGGGCCAGGGGGACATCACTAGTAAGAATCACAATGTCATCGGCATATGCCAATGTTCTATATTCCATATTGTGGACTTTAACTGGCTTGATCTTAATGTCTTAATTTATTGAAAAATTAATCAATATTTATTGCAAACAGTAGTTCAAGTTCAAGTTCAGGGATTTATATAGCGCACTACTCACCCAGAGGGTCTCAAGGCGCTTGGGGAAGGGGGGTTCAATTTTTGTCGAATAGCCAGGTTTTAAGTTCTTTTCTGAAGGAGATGTGGTTTTAAGTAAGGCGGAGGTGAGTGGGGAGTGAGTTCCAGGTCTTGGCCGCCAGGAAGGAGAAGGATCTGCCACCCATGGTGGATTTTCAGATGCGGGGGACTGCGGCGAGGGCTTGATTGGACGATCTTAGTTGGCGGGTGGGTGTGTAGAAGGACAGTCGAGAGTTGAGGTATTCGGGTCCTAGTTTGTAGAGGGCCTTGTGTGCGTGGGTGAGAAGACGGAAAGTAATTCTCTTGTTGACGGGAAGCCAGTGGAGATCTTTTAGGTGTCCGGTGATGTGATCTTGGCGAGGGATGTCCAATACGAGTCTCCCTGATGCGTTTTGGATGTGTTGGAGTTTTTTCTGTAATTTTGCTGTGATTCCGGCGTATAGTGTGTTACCATAATCCAGGCGACTCGTGACCAGTGCGTGGGTGACAGTCTTTCTTGTTTCGAGGGGGATCCAGCGGAAGATCTTTTTGAGAATACGAAGTACGTTGAAGCAGGAGGATGAGACTGCGTTGACTTGTCTGGACATCGAGAGAGAGGAGCCTAGGATGAAGCCCAGGTTGCGTGCCTGGTCTGTGGGTGTGGGTGCTGTGCCCAGAGCGGAAGGCCACCAAGAGTCGTCCCAGGCAGAGGGGGAAGATCCTAGGATGAGCACCTCCGTTTTGTCTGAGTTGAGTTTTAGGCGGCTATGTTTCATCCATTCGGCTACTTCTTTCATGCCTTCGTGAAGATTGGTTTTGGCGGTGTTAGGGTCTTTGGTGAGGGAAAGGATTAACTGGGTGTCGTCGGCGTAAGAGATGATGTTAAGGTTGTGTTGACGCGCGATGGAGGTGAGTGGACTCATGTAAATGTTGAAGAGGGTGGGACTGAGTGATGATCCTTGTGGTACTCCACAGATGACTTCAGTGGCCTCTGAGTTGAATGGGGGAAGTCGGACTCTTTGAGTTCTCCCGGCGAGGAATGAGATGATCCAGTCCAAGGCTTTTCCTTGTATGCCGATGTTGCTGAGGCGTTGTATAAGGGTGCTGTGGCAGACTGTGTCGAAAGCGGCGGAGAGGTCGAGAAGAATGAGGGCCGCTGTTTCTCCGTTATCCAGTAGTGTTCGGATGTTGTCTGTTGCTGCAATGAGGGCGGTTTCGGTGCTGTGTTTGGCTCGAAATCCGGACTGAGAGTGATCGATGGAGTTGTTGGATTCAAGGAAGGCGGCGAGCTGGCAGTTGACGGCTTTCTCAATTACTTTGGCGGGGAAGGGGAGGAGGGATATGGGTCGGTAGTTTTTAAGTTCAGAGGGGTCTGCTGTGGGTTTCTTCCAGAGGGCGCTGAGTTCGGCGTGTTTCCAGCATTCTGAGAAGGAGGCATAGTTGAACGAGCAGTTGATGACATCACGGAGATGGGGTGCGATGATGGAGTCAGCTTTGTTGAAGATGTGGTGGGGGCAGGGGTCGGTTGGCGAGCCAGAGTGGATTGAGTTCATTAGGCGGATGGTTTCTTCGGTGGTGATAGGGTTCCAGGCCCTGAGGTTGTTAGTTGGCGGTGTAGGATCTGAGGGGGGTGGGGAGGGTTGTTTGCAGGGAGTGTTCTTGAAGCTGTTGTGAATGTCGGCAATTTTGTTGTAGAAGAAGGAGGATAACGCATCGCAGAGGTCTTGGGAGGGAGTGATGTCGTTAGATGCTGCGGCGGGGTTGGTGAATTCTTTGACGATGTTGAAAAGTTCCTTGCTGTTGTGGGCTTTGTTGTCGAGACGATCCTTGAATGCTGATTTCTTGGTGGATCGAATCAGTTGGTGGTGTTTGCGGGTGGCTGCCTTGAGGGTGGCCATGTTGTCGGTGGTTGGGTTTTTTCTCCATGTTTTCTCTAGGGAGCGGCATTGCTTTTTGGATTTTTTAAGGTCATCATTGAACCAGGGAGCCTTTTTGCTCCCTGAATTGATCTGGTGCTTTTTCAGGGGTGCTAATTCGTCAGCGCTGTGGGTGATCCATTGCTTGAGTTTGGTGGCCGCTTGGTTTGGGTCAATGAGAGGGTGGGAGGGTTTTGGTTGAGTGATGTGAGGAGTTGGTCGGAGGTGATTTTGTTCCAGTTTCTCAGAGGAATAGGTTGTGGGCGGTTGTGGGTCAAGGTGGTTTTGTAGCTGAAGTGAACACAGCTGTGGTCCGTCCAATGGAGAGCTGTGGTGCGGTCGAAGGAAATGTGCTTGCTGGAGGTGAAGATAGGGTCGAGCGTGTGTCCGGCTACATGGGTGGGGGTGTCAACAAGTTGTTTGAGTCCGAGATTGGCCAGGTTGTCCAGAAGGGAGTTGGTGTTGCTGTCGTGTTTGTTTTCAAGGTGGAAGTTGAGGTCTCCTAATAGAATGTAGTTCTCGGAGGCGAGGGCATGTGGGCTGACGAAGTCAGTGATGTCATCGCTGAATTGAGTGTGGGTTCCAGGAGGCCTGTAGATGAGGGTGCCTCTAGGTGTGGTCCTAGGGTCGGTGTGGATCTGGAAGTGGGGATGTTCGGCGGTTGCAAGAGTATCGTCGGAGCTGGTCGTGATTTTGATGGAGTTCCGATGGATGATGGCGATGCCTCCTCCTGTTTGGTTGGTGCGGTCTTTTTGGATGATCTTGTAGGCGTCCGGGATGGCTATGGAGATGTCGGGTGCTGATGATGTGTTCATCCATGTTTCTGTAAGGAAGGCGATGTCCGGTGACGCAGTGTCGAGTAGGTCCCAGAGTTCAGTTGCGTGTCTGTGGGCCGAGCGGGTGTTCAGCAGGATGCACTTCAGGTGGTTAGGGTCGGAGCTGTGTTTGAAGGAAGTGGGTTTGGTGTGGGTCCTGAAGCAGGTGAACTTGCAGGTGTGACAGGCGAAAGGGCCGTGGGTACGTCCTGGGGTGGCTTCGCAGCATTGTGGTGTGCGTCCGGGGTTGAGGGCGAGGAGAGTTGCGGCATAATATGTGAATCTAGTGGGCTTGGTACGGCGGGGGCCAGGGGGTCTTGCGCTGGGCGCGGTCCAGGCGCGGACGGGCGTAGACGGGCTTACCTTTGGCGCACCTTCGGCGCGCATGGGGCGCGACCGCTGCGCGTAAATGCTGCACGCAAAAGCATCTGTCATAAATGGTTGGCGGGGGGAGGGGCGAGGGAGGGTCAGCTGGGAGGCCGAGGGCGGGGTGTAGGTCCGGGCAGGGAGGCACAACAACAAACGTAAAGATGGCTGCTGGCAACAAACCAAACTGGATTGGGGCAATACTACGCTATGCTATGCAATCATACATTCAAATGAAATAAAATAAATTAAGGCACAATGCGGACTCGCTGACTGCGCGCTTCAGAATAGTAGCTTTCTAATATCCGGCAGCAAACAGTCACCAATAAGCGTGTACGAGTCTTAATTAATTAAATTAAATCGATTTGGCAGTGCGGATAATTAAGAGAAGCACAGTTCAATAATAGGAGCAATGCGAGGAGGCAGCAATCAGATCAAATGCCAAGCGCTACGATACCACTGCAGTCGGGGTGGGGAGCTGCGTGGGGGAGCGACCGCCTCTGGAAGGATCAGGACGGTCACAGAGGAGATGGCGGAGGGCCGGACCAGGAGATTCAGTGGGAGGGAGGGTCAGCTGGGAGGCCGAGGGCAGAGTGTAGGTCCGGGCAGGGAGGCACAACAACAAACGTAAAGATGGCTGCTGGCAACAAACCAAACTGGATTGGGGCAATACTACGCTATGCTATGCAATCATACATTCAAATGAAATAAAATAAATTAAGGCACAATGCGGACTCACTGACTGCGCGCTTCAGAATAGTAGCTTTCTAATATTTGGCAGCAAACAGTCACCAATAAGCGTGTACGAGTCTTAATTAATTAAATTAAATCGATTTGGCAGCGCGGATAATTAAGAGAAGCACAGTTCAATAATAGGAGCAATGCGAGGAGGCAGCAATCAGATCAAATGCCAAGCGCTACGATACCACTGCAGTCGGGGTGGGGAGCTGCGTGGGGGAGCGACCGCCTCTGGGCACCCTTGCCTGGTTCCTCGAGTAATACTAAATATTCTTGACTCCTTTCCAGATATACGGATAGCAGCTTCTAGAGAAACGTATACAGCCTTAATTGCTTGAATAAATTCCATACAGAATCCTTTCCACTGTAGGACATATCATAAAAACCGCCAGGAGACCCAGTTGAAAGCTTTTTCGGTGTCCAACAGGATCACCCTTAACAGGGACTCTGTTGCCTGAGCCCAATCCAAAAGAGCGATTACACGTCTCACATGATCCTTTATATCACTACCCAGGATAAATCCATGTTGATTAATTGACATTTAAGGGGTGATAATTTTTCGCAGCCGAGAATCTAAAATTGTGGGGAAAATTTTACTGTCACAGTTGATAAGTGAAATGTAAATGTAAATGTACAGGTATTTATATAGCGCATATCACCAACCGGTTTCTAAGCGCTTGCTTAGGGAACCCGTCCTGGTATTCCCCTGTGAGATAACCCCGGCACGGTATCCGCAAGGTGAAAGCCAGGCATCCCGCCGCAAGGGGCCGTTGTGGAGATTAAGCAAGCTATTGCCCAGAGTCGCAGAGTGTGAACCCGTGAATCAAGTAGGCACCGGAGCGAGAATTGTCGAGTCCATGGACATTTTAGGACTCAAGACCCCGTCGAGCCGGGAATTGAACCCTGGTCCCGGGCTGACCTCTGCTTCTGCTTCCAGGTCTGCCTCCTCTAACCAGTGAGCCACACTTCTCCACGATAGGCCTATAAGAAAAAGGGTTCAATTCAGGTTTGTCTGTTTAAAAAAAACACAACTATAGTAGGTTGCTCCAGAGGGAACGTGCAAATAGCAAGGGTGCTCAAGGGTGAATGGTGAGGGGGAGATATTCAGAGTAGTGACATAGAGAGGCTAGACATATTTAAATGCATGGACTGGTTATCAATCACAGTCCTAGAAGACCTGGCCACGCTTTTCAATATACAATCTAAGTCATACAGTTCCCAAAATCAACTAGATATTCATTCTAGTATGACTTAGATTGTATATTGAAAAGCGTGGCCAGGTCTTCTAGGATGGTGATTTATCGTCATAGTATAACGTATATCGGTATACGTTATACTATAACGTTATCGTTATACTTGTATAATACATTTATAAAGCAGGGTTAAAAATGAAATAAAACCACTACTAATAATTGTCCTCATGTCTTCTCTATTGCAGGACGGTTTATAAATTAGTTTAAAACCATAATGGAAACATATATACTGCATCGCATTATGCCCAAATGCTGGTCTGTGCTAAAATATCTAGACAGGGTCTAGTATCAGTGTATGATCCTTGAACTTAATGATGTTTAAGTCAAAAAGTGCAAGGTGTCTAAAGCGCAAATGCGAAACAATATAAATATATAATGAAAAGTAGTGTGTTAAAAACAGGATTTTTTAGTATTAAAATTAATTCTTACTAAAATATAATAGCATAATGCTGTTGGAGCTGATTGCAGATCTTAGATAAAAAGAGTCAATATATTGCTAATGCTGATTCAAGTGGTGGGAGTATGCATGCTGTAAGTTTATTAACTACAAACATATGCAAATGTCCTTGCTGGAGTTGTGACCATTAGGTGTCTTAGTGTCTAACCGGATAGTATATTTAGTTTCAAGCTGTCGAAGCTTGGCTTCACGGTTGCCCCCTCTTCTTGAACTAGGAATAGCATCAATCAAGAAATATTTGAGATGGTCCAAATTGTTTTAACGAGTCTCCCTAAAGTGGCGTGCCACAGGGTAAGTCAGATCCGAGTTTGTGATTGCTCTCATATGCTGCAGTATTCTCTTGTGGGCCTGTAGCTCTGTGCTACCCACATACTGCAACCCACATGATCACTCCAACACATAGACCACAAACTCAGTGCGACATGTTAAAAGTTTGTTAATATTGTTGGCCTCAGTTCTAAATGGAATATTGTAGACAGTTTTGTTGACCCCATATCTACATGCTCTGCAATTATTGCATTTGTAGAATCCACTACGTTTAGTTAGCCAATTGGTTGTAGGTCTAATTTCGGGGCTACATTTGACAAGGGCATCTCTCATTGATACTGCTTTTCTGAACGTTATGTTAGGGTATCTGGGAAGATCTTTGCCTATTGTAGGGTCACTAAGTACTACCAACCAACTCTTGTTGAATATTTTGCATAATGCTTTGTGTTGTTTATTGTATGTTAATATGCTGCTTTCAGAGCCGTCTTTGATATCAATGTCAACCTATCCCATTTGTTGGCTTTTTTTATCGCATTATTGATAGTCACCTCACTGTAACCCGTAGCCAAGAAACAGTCTTTACTCTGTTTTTGTGCATACTTCAGGTCTGCATCCATGCTGCAAATGCATCTCATTCTCAACATCTCTCCATACTATGTGTGAGATGTTGAGGATGGTAGCGGGTAGCGTGCAATACACTATTGCCTGCGGTGTCTTTGCGGTGTAACTTACTCCCGGATGTATCAAGATATCGTTTTCGATTTCTAAATAGCAATTTTTTGCGAATCGCTATTTAGAATTCGCAAAACGGTATGTATGTACAAAATGCTATTTTTTAGCAATTCCTTATCATTCTTTATTTGCGAATTCGCAATTTGCGAAATCGCAAATAAAGAATGATTTCCAATGCATTCCTATGGGCCAGGAGGCCCATAGGAATGATGGTGCAATAATTCTCAAATTGCCAATTCGCAATTTGCTAATCGCAATTTGAGAATTATTACAAGGGTGCAGGGGTATCTCAAAGACACCCTGCTGCACCCCTGAAATCTACATGTGTGTGCATGTGGCACACATACATGCCCCATAGGCATGTATGTGTGTCACATACCACCCTCACAAATGCCAAATAGGGCATTATTATAAGAAATCGCAAATTACCACCAACTACAAGTTGGTGGTAAATTGCGATTCCTTAACACAAATTCGCACTTCAAAATTGTATCATACATATCATTTAAGGAATCGCAAAATTTGTGATTCCTTAAATGCTATGGCAAAATAAGGAATCGCAAATTATTGCGATTCCTTAAATTGCGATTTTTTTGATACATTGTAAAAAATGCAAAAAGGCCGTTTGCGAATCGCAAAGGCAGAAATTCTGCGAATTTCGGCCTTTGCGATTCAAAAACGGCTTGATACATATGGCTCTTAGTCTCGATTTGTTGGTTGTGGATAAAAACCTCTATATCTAAAAAGTTGACTGATTCATGACTGATTGTGGCTGTGAAATGTAGTTTAAATTATTAACATTAATTGCCTTTACAAATTTGCATGCCATTGTCTCTGTGCCCTGCTAGATAATGAATAAATCATCTATATACCTTAAGCAAGCTATAACATGATTATCCATTATTTCACTATATTCTGTTCTTTAGCTAGATCACTATATTCTGTTCCTAATTTCTTTTCCTCCCACCAACCCATGTGGCGGCAAGAGTAACCGGGAGAAAAACAAGCCCCCATTGCTACTCCTCTTGTTTGTTGGTACATTTGGTTTTGAAATAAGTAATAGTTGTTATCAAGGCAATAGGTTATCATATCGATTAACATTCGGTTGTGGTGAAACAAATGCAAAGGTCTCTTTCCCAGATAGTATTCAACGGCTTTTACACCATCTTTGCGGTGAATGCTCATATATAATGAACGGTACAAAAGGGGGTGGTGATGGACGGAGCATCTGAATCAATCAAACACTCACACCCAGTCAAATGATCTGGGTTTAATCCATCACCGTTCTTTAGCCCACTCTGCCACCCCAGTTCAGACGTGGCTATGTGCCTCATGGGAACAGTCCAGCCCTAACTGCCAAGCCATGTCTTCCCTGGACCGGAAACAAACTTCCGAGGACCGGTTTCTGGCATTCCAGCCGTCTTCAGCCCGGCTTGCTTGAATCCAGTGGCAAAGTGAGCAAGGGACTCACGTCTGAACTGGGGCGGAGAGTGGGCTAAAGAACATTGATGGATTAAACCCAGATCTTTTGACTGGGTGTGAGTGTTTGATTGGTTCAGATGCTCCAACCATTACCACCCCCTTTTGTACCGCTTTTGGCCGCCATAAGTGTGGCAGGGTATGCTCAGACGTGAGTCCCTTGCTCACTTTGCCACTGGATTTAAGCAAGCCGGGCTGAAGACGGCTGGAATGCCAGAAACCGGTTCTCGGAAGCTTGTTTCCGGTCCAGGGAAGGCTTGGCTTGGCAGTTCGGGCTGGACTGTTCCCATGAGGCACAGGGTCAGACTGATTTGCATATAGCCATGTCTGAACTGGGGTGGCAGAGTGTGCTAAAGAACGGTGATGGATTAAACCCAGATCTTTTGACTGGGTGTGAGTGTTTGATTGGTTCAGATGCTCCGTCCATCACCACCCCCTTTTGTACCATATATAATGAAGTCACATCTAAGGATATGAGAAGGAAGTATGTTTTAAGAATTCCCAGTGTCCTGAATATACGAGGGTAGTCCACGAACAAATTCTTGCAAAAAGAAGTCTATATATTTGGAGGAGTTTTCAATGAGACTTCCTCATGCAGATCTATGTATATATCAAAAACATAGACGTGCTTCACAAGATCTGAATGTAATAAATTTATCAAAAAGAAAAATTAAAGAATCTGTCTCTTAAAAGTGTG
Organism: Lissotriton vulgaris; assembly: GCF_964263255.1. Lineage (NCBI taxonomy): Eukaryota > Metazoa > Chordata > Amphibia > Caudata > Salamandridae > Lissotriton > Lissotriton vulgaris. Next base: position 122,436,433 of record NC_141691.1, on the reverse strand, counting down.
CTTCAGTTCTGCCCTCTAACACATATTGATTTTGCACAGACAAGGATAGGCCTAGGCAAATACATTAGGAAAGTGAAATCAGACAAAATATTTGTGGAAAATCTAAAAAAGAGGGATTATCAAAAAAAGGTTGAACACCTACAATTGCACTGACAGTAGAAAATTCAGTTGGACTCCAGGCTTTAATTGACTTGAAGGGGCAAATTTGGAGATTTCAAAGCTTGATAATCAATGCCCACAAATAGAAACAGGAATTAGTCGTAAAAAACAAAATCACATTATTACCCACAATTACCTTCTGGTAACAAGATCGATGTAGTAACACAAGACCTCTATAAATTGACAATAGATAAACATGTGAATAATGTGTCATTCCCCCCAAAAATGTCAATTCAAGAGCTTCAACAAGATTAGACAATAGAGATAAAAACAGCAGATAAAGGTAGAAATATAATAATCATGGATAAAGAGGATTACATGAAGGAAGCATATTCTCAATTAAAGAACAGGGAATATTCTGAAAAACTAAGAGAGAATCAGACGCCACAATATAAAATTGAATACTTGAACACAAACTAAATTACTGGATGAAGAAGAACAAAATTATTTAACAACTTGCCATTCAGTAACAGCGACAGTTTACTTCCTAGCAAAAATCCACAAACATCCACCTAAGCCACCAGGGAGGTGAATAATATTGGCTAAGGGTTCACTACTGGAACCCATCACAAACTATATTGACTTCTTTCTAATGAATTATGTCCAAGATCTCAATTCATATCTCAGAGATACAAGTGACTTGATAAGACACCTACAAGAAATCCCATGGCAAAATACATTCAAACTAATCACGATGGATGTGATTGCATTATATACCAATATTGACAATGGAATTATACTATGTGCATATGAATATTTTTTAAAGAAAAGAAACATCCAATTTTCACATCACAACAAAATGTTGCTTGAAATGATAAAGATGTGACTAACACAGAATGTTTTTTTATTTGGAAATTAACTTAACAAACAAGTCATTGACCATGCTACTCATGTCTGACCATGGGATGGTGGTAACAACAAGTGGCATGGACACAAGAAAATGATATATATGTTAACAAAACCATCATGTGGCTACTATATATAGATGAGCTATTCATCATCTGGGATGAAACTGAAGAGGAAATCTCCCAATACTTCAAAATACTCAATACTACGAGAGCGAATATGAAATTCACATGTGATATAAGCAATTCGAAAGGGACCTTTTTGGATACAGAAATATACATGAGAAGGATAATAAAATTCAAACCACTCTTCATAGAATTAAAACCGCAAACAATGCACTGATACATGTGGCAAGCTTCCACCAACCAAGTTTGATCAACAGCATCTCATATGGTGAATTCTTAAGGATCCGGAGAATATGTTCCAAAATGAAGAAATGGAAAAACACACTCAAGAAACAACTCGGAGATTTTAGAGGAGGGTATACAAACAACATATAATCAAAACTGGTTTGACAAAAATGAAACAGAAATCTAGAGTCGACATGCTGAAAAAGAATATGAAAAGGATGAATAAAAAGAAAAAAGCATTCGCCTAATCAATGCGTTGGGACATTGTTTACATTTGGTTTCTGAAAAGAAATTAGATATCGTATTAAAGAAGACAGAAACCATCAGTGAGTGTGACCCATTCTTTACATTTTGTAAAGCTTGTATGATATATATAGATATATATATATACCGTATTTTCCGGCGCATAAGATGACCCGGCGTATAAGACGACCCCCTACTTTTCTTGATAAAATGTAGGTTTCGTGCTATACTCGCCGTATAAGACTACCCCCACTTCCAGCGCAGTCCAACGCAGTCCTGCATAGCCATTTCGAGAATTTATTTTGGGCTTACCGTATTAGTGATTCTAATCCTCCTCCCTGTGGGTGAGCAGTTAGGCTTTATCAGTGGACAGTGTTAAGCGTTTATTGTACACACTCAAAGACTGAACTCAAACAAATTGGTTGTATAAACAATATTGCTTTAGTCGCAATATTTTTATTTAGAACCATATGAAAAACTGTCACGGTAAACATAAATTAGTGCATGAAACAGTGCAAGTGGATTAAACTTTTCATAACTTTTCATAAGTCCAAGCGATTCCCTTTAAAAGCCTTCAGAATCCTCCTCTTCGTCATCTGATCTCATAAGTAAATCAATGAGATCTTGTGGTACATCTGTAAGGCAGTCATCGTATGGATCTGGTAATTCCGTATCAGATGGTGTGGTCTCGGCTTTGGCATCCTCTTCATCTTGCCACAAGTAGTCGTCCTCCATACCATCTAATGAATTTGATATGCCACACTTCTTGAAAGACTTTATGACTGTTTCTGTGTCAATGTCATTCCAGGCTTTTATGACAAAGTTGCACAAAACATCCAACTGTGGAGCGCGCATGTTTCCTCCTTTTGTGAATGTTTTTTCACCGCTAACCATCCACTCATTCCACTGTTCTCGGATGCGATCTTTAAATGGCTTGTTTAGGCACACATCCAGTGGCTGCACCAACGATGTCAATCCTCCAGGTATAACTGCAGCATCTGTTTTTAGTCTTGCCAGCCTTTGCTTGGTGCTTGGAGTTAAATGAGCCCTCAACCTATCCCACACCAGTAGACTAGGTCTTTGTAGAAGTCCACCTGGTCGCCTGCTCCAAATATTATCAAGCCATAGCTTAACCCCATCTTCATCCATCCAGCCTTTCTCATTCACATGCACAAAACAACCAACAAGAAACTTGAGTTTCGGCATGGTTTTTCTTTTGAAAATAACCATTGGTCTCAGTTTTGCGCCATCAGCTGTGCATGCCAGTACCACTGTAAAACTGGACTTCTCATGTCCTGTTGTTTTTATTAAAATTGTCTTTTCACCTTTTTGATGGACAGTTTTGTTTGCAACCATATCAAAATTCATTGGAGTTTCATCCATATTTCCGATACTACTTAGCGCATAGCCATGTTCATTGCGCAGCTTAATAACGTAGCGATGGAAACTATGCATTTTGGCATGAAGATCCGCAGGTAATTTTTGGGCAATTTTTGTCTTTTGCCTCAATACCAGATTATGCCTTCCCAAGAATCTAGTACACCAGGATACAGTGGCTTTAAATCTGTTGCTGTGATCTGGGTTAGATTTGGCCCACTGAAGTGCAACCAATCGTATTTTATTTCGGGTCACTACATAACCGCTTTGGCGATGCTCATTCACCATGTCTGCTACATGCTTTTCGAGTTCTGGCCAATGTGGGGTGCCTCTTCTTAATGCACACTTACCCCTTGGCATACTCCTTAATGCTTTCTCATTTGCACTCCAGGCCCGAACCATCTTTTCAGTTACTCCATATTGTCTTGCAGCAGCACAGTTATTATGTTCCGTTGCAAAATCCACAACTTTAAGTTTGTAACTGGCTTCATATCTCCTTCTTCTTGCTACTGCTGGAGCCTTGCTGGGTTCTTGACTGTCAGCCATTTGCACTGTATGTACTGTATGTACTGCTGGAGCCTTGCTGGGTTCTGGACTGTCAGCCATTTGCACTGTATACTGGTGCTATACAGTATGAACAGGTGCAGAGACTGGTGCTGTACTGTCTTCACCACCACATGTACGGTAAATATCTGCTCACCAGACTGCCTTTCCTGTTTGCAACAACCAGCCAATCACGGCAAGTGCTCTACTGCCATCGGGAACATTCTACAGTCCCCTTTCTATGCCCATGTCATGAAGAGTGCATGTGGAGGAGCGCGTGCCAAACGTGCAACACAGCGGGGGCTGCCATCTTCGGCGCTGTCTCCCCGTTATAATTATATATTTCGGACGTCCTGCTGCATCGTCCTGCTGCCCCGTCTGCCTGGGGATGTGCAAGCGGTTGGAGGCGCGTGTGCAGCGGCAGCGGCAGTCTAGGTAAGACTCATTTTTTTTTTTTTATTTTTTTTTTATATATTTTTATTGCAGGAATCAGTAAAACAATACAGTAGCGACCAGCATCGTATTATAAACAACTTATACAACTTATAGCCCACCGACCCCCTTCCATAACGTTTGTGTACAGCCAATCAGCCCATATCCCTGGGGTTGGGCGGCAAATGTAGCAGGAGTCAGTAGGAAGCTGGAGCTGGTCCGGATAACACACTGTCCGTCGTCTGCTTTTCTAAACAAACCCAAAACCCCTAAAATAAACCCCCCCCCAAACTTCCCAGAAACCGTGAAACCCCCCCTCCCCCCCCCCCCCACCATCAGCGTCAGGGAGCTCATCAACATAGGATCCACTGCTTGACCCACGGGGAAGGTGATAGTGCTGTCAATGCTAATGTTTAACGGGACTCAGGGCGAGTTGCTCCTTCACTTTCGGAATCGCTGGGGGTACAATAATCCCTGAGGGCCTGCACCAGCGTTTCCCATTCTAACGCGGCCTCCTGCGCCTTCTCATTACCCTGCCTCCAAGCCAACTGATATCTTAGCGCGCTCTCACCCGCCGCCCATTTCAAAAGCTCACTGTGCCATCTGCTGCCTGTAGGACCAGCTCGTGCCTTCCAGTTCCTGGTCACCTCTCGCTTAGCAAGTAGGAGCCCCAGGTCGATAAATTTACTGGAGATTTTATTCCGGGGGGTATGGGGGAACCAGTGCAAGAGCCCTACCGCCGCATCAAATGATAAGTGCCTCCCCGTCACCTCTTCCAAAGTCGTCGCCACCTCCTGCCAGTAGGACGTCAGTCCTGGACAGGCCCATAGCATGTGTAAGAGGTCCGCCTCCTGAGCCGGGCACCTAGGGCATTCCGCTGAAGCCGTGGCAAAATAACGCCTGATCTTTACCGGGGTCAGGTACGCTCTATGGAGAACATAATAATGGACCAGTTGGAAACGGGCGCTACGTGTACCCTTCCAGGCACGCCTCACCAACTGGGACCAGGTCGTCTCCGGGATCTCCCTACCAATGTCCTCTTCCCAGCGGGACTTCAGTGTGGTGAGAGGAACCAACCCCTCGGTAATCAGCCTGCCGTAGAGGCAAGTGACCGCCTTCACCGTGCCCGCCGACATCATTACGTACTGGCACACCTGAGACAGTTGAGGTTCCTCCAGCCCGTTTTGCCAGTGCGCCTGGATCGCTCGCACAATGGCCGAATGCAGCAGAAAGTCGCCCCGGGGGATCCCAAAGCGGTCAATGAGATCCTGAAAGGACAGGAGCGCTCCGTCCTCGTACAGGTCCCCGACGAGCTGTAAACCGGAATCCTCCCAGTCCGCCAGTCGCGACCAATCCCCTCCGTGGGGGAGGGCCGTCAGCATCCCCAACGGTATTTCAGGCGCATATGGCGTCCGTAGGCGGCCTCTGTTGTGAGCCCGATTCCAACAGAGTCGGACAGTCCGCTCCTCCATCGACAGGTCCCGTAGGACCAGGCGCTGTCGCAGCGCAATAAAGGAGAGGACGTGCCTGGCCATACCCTTCCCTCTACCGTCTTCCGGGCCCCTGAATTCCCTGGCTATCTCCTGGGTGTAGGTCTGGAGCTGCGCCGCTAGGTAGTACTTCTCGAAGTCCGGCACAGCGAGCCCCCCCTCGTCCTTCGGCCTCATCAGGGTATTGAGGGCCACCCGCCGCCGGCCCGTTCCCCAGAGGAACCCGACCACCATAGAACGCAAGCGACGAAACGTGGCTGGTGGGACCCAGATCGGCAAAGTCCGGAAGTAATACAATAGCCGGGGGAGCGCCACCATTTTGAGCAGGGCGATGCGTCCCGCCACTGAGAGCGGCAGCGTGGCCCAAAAGTCCATGCACCCTCGGAGTGCTCGTATACAACGGGCAATGTTCCCATCCAGGAGGTCGGGTTGGTCGTGGTACACAAATACCCCAAGGTATTTAAAGCAGTCGGGCTCCCATCTGATCTCCTTGCTTAGCGCAGGAGTGGGGGTACCCCTACGCATCGGGAAGAGGCAGGTCTTAGACCAATTCACTTGGAGGCCTGAGACCGCTCCGAACTCCGTTAGCGCTAATTCCGCTCCCCGCAGCGCGTCGACCGGATCCTCCAGGAAGAGCAACAGGTCGTCCGCATAAAGCGAGACGTAATGCGGGCCCGCCGCTGTCCATAAGCCCGTATAGTGGGCCCCCGAGCGAAGATGCATCGCCAGTGGCTCCACCGCCAGCGCAAAAAGAAGCGGGGATAAAGAGCACCCTTGCCGCGTGCCACGCTCCACCGGATATCGCGATGAAATCAAAGGGCCCGATCTAACCCTGGCCGAAGCGGAAGCGTAGAGGACTGCAGTCCAACTGACAAATCCCTCTCCGAGGCTGAATTTCCGTAATACCGTGCATAGGTAGTCCCACTCTAGGCTATCAAAAGCCTTCTCCAGGTCCACCGATAAGACTACCGGGGACGGGGCGTCCACAAATGGCTCCCCAAGCAAGCGGAACAACCTTCGGATGTTCATGGTCGTATTCCGCCGCGGGATGAAACCGGCTTGGTCCTCATGCACTAGGGAACTCATATGTCCCAGCAGCCTCGAGGCCAGGATGCTGCTCAATATTTTGTAGTCCACCGTCAGCATTGAAAGGGGACGGTAGGACCCCGGGTCAGACGAGTCTCGGCCTGGTTTGAGGAGCGGGACCACCAACGCCTCACACATCGAGCCAGGGAGACGACCCAACCTCTTCGCCTCCCTGTAGACCACCAGTAATCGAGGGGCCAAGAGGTCAGCGTAAGCTGCATAGAACTCCACCGGAAGGCCATCTAGGCCCGGGGTCTTATTCCTCGCCATCCGTTTGATGGCCCCGCGGATCTCCCCCAAGTCGATATCAGAACCCAGGGTTTCCGCCACTTCCTGTCCTACTGTGCGGAGTTCCAGTGGGCTAAGATAGTTATCAAGCCGGTCTGAGTCACGTGCGGAGCGACTGCGGTATAAACTTTCGTAGTAATGCCGGAAGCAACTAAGAATTTCCGGTTGGGTGCCCACTTCGGTCCCATCTGCCCTACGCATATTTGTCGTCGTTTGGGACTGGCGCGTGGGGTTGGCCAGCCACGCCAGCAACGCGCTCGACCTGTCGCCCTCCGCAATGGACCGGACCGTATAGGCCTTATAATCGAAACAGCGGAGCCGTTCGACCTCCACCGCTACCTTCTCCCTCGCCTCTACCGTTCGTGTTTGCAATTCCGGGTGTCCGGGGCGGCTAATTTCGAGCTCGCGGAGTGCTCGGTCCGCTGTGTCTAAATCTGCCAGGATAACACGCCGCATGCCCACCTTCTTGGAGATACAGTAGCCCCTCACCACCACCTTAAAAGCGTCCCATTCGAACGCCCTAGTACTCGCGGAGCCGCCGTTGGACGCAAAATAATCCGAGATTCTCTCCCCTAGGTCCGCCTTGAAGACACTGTCCTCGAGGATCTCGGGGCGCATCTTCCAGGTGGGTACTGCCGGCGTCCCAGGGAACCAGCGAATGTCCAGCAGGAGGGGGTTATGGTCCGAGATGGTCCGCGATAAGTACTCCGATCGGACCGCTGCCGAAACTAGTTCGGACGAACCAAGAAAGCCATCCAGCCTGACATGCAGCTCATGTAGGCTCGAAAAGTATGAATAATCTCTAGTCGCGGGGTGATGCGCCCTCCAAATGTCCGTCAAACCCCATCGGGTCTGCCAATCCTGACGACCCTTAGCCGTCCGCCGGACCGGGGAATCGGGGAGCGGGGGATGCGAGCGGTCTATGTCTACATCCACTACGGAGTTAAAGTCCCCCCCCAGCAGGAGGGGCCTGGCGAAAAAGTGGGCCAACGAGCCCGATAACCTGGAAAGGAAGGCAGTCTGGTCCACATTAGGAGCATACACACAGCAAACGTTCAGGTCCCTGCCTCCTAGAGTGCCTGAGATGGCCACGAAACGCCCCTCTGGGTCCACCACTGTCCTCGTGACCTGGAAGGGGACTCCTGCCCTAATCCATATTAGCGCCCCCCTGGCATAAGCAGAGTACGCCGTGGAAAAGACCTGCCCTCGCCACCTACGCTGCAGCGCCGCCCCTTCCGCCTTGTTCAGATGCGTTTCCTGCAGCAGCGCCATTTGCACTCCCCTACGCACTAAATAAGCATGGACTTTGTGACGCCTGGACATAGTGTGAAGCCCCCTCACGTTCCAAGTAACACATTTCAAATTAGCAACATCAGCCATTGTCCCAGAGTGTTCTTGCACAGTCTCCCCGTTCGGGTCCACTCAAAGAAAAAACATCAATCCTCCCAGCGCTGACGGCGGCCATTTTCCCCAACCAGAACCAAAACACCCATAACCCAACAAGACCCCCCCCCAACCACCCCAGAACAGGACCCAAACTGCACCATCCAGATCCCATCCAAACCTCTACGTAGATCAACCCCAAAACCCCCACTAGCCCTACGGTCGCCACCGTAGGAAGGCCTTATGGGCCAGGTGCGGGCTGGGCGGAGGCAGTGGGCCCTCGTCGCCCAGGCTACCAGGACTATAGCGAGCCCTCCCCGGTGTCAAACCTTCCGGGGCAAGAACAGAAGCCCCCCAACCCTCTCTCCTTCGTTGTCAGCAATAAAGAGCGGCAACCGCCTCCCCCCTGCCGGGCCCCCACCCAAAACAAGGCAGCATACCCCATTACCCTTGTCCGTCCAAAAGGTCCTCCACCGACTTCGGTGTGATCACCGGTGTATGGGTACTGTCTGCCACTGAATCCTCCGAGTCCGATGGTGCCCCCTGAGCACCCGGGTTTTCTTCCTCCTCCTCGATGACTTCGCCTCTTGCTCCCGACAGTTCAGATAGAACCTCTAACACTCCCCTCCGTTCCGATGATGTCTCCGCAGTCGAGGGCCCTCCCGTGCGGCCGCAGCGATTCCTGACCCTCTTAGATCGCCTCCTTTGTTCCGGCTCCTCCGCCTGTTGGGTCGAGGCGCCAAAACCATCTTTCCCCGTCCGGTACAGTTCAAGCCAGTCGCAGACCTCCTCCGGGGTGTCGAAGAACTGGGTTTTGTCGTCGACAATGACACGGAGCCTTGCGGGGAATAGGAGAGAATATTGGATGCCCTCACTCCTGAGTTCACGCTTAACCGCCAGGAAGGAGAACCGCTTGCGCTGCGTCTCGTATGTGTAGTCAGGGAAGATGTTCACCTGACTGTTTGCAACCTGGAACGGGCCATTATGCCTGGCGGCATTTAGGATCAGGTCTCTGTCCCGGAAATGTAGCAACCGCGCCACCACCGGCCTTGGGGTCCGTCCCTGCTGTGGGGGCCGTGCTGGGACTCTGTGGGCCCGTTCTAGAGTGTAAAAGGAGGACAGACCCTCCGGGACCACCGTGTCTCGGAGCCAGGTCTCCAAGTATCGCACCATATCGCCATCCTCGATTTTTTCCGGCAGGCCCACCACCCGAATGTTATTCCTCCTGTTGCGGCCTTCCGCATCCTCCGCCCTCCGTTCGAGGGTCTCAATTCGAGACAAGGCATCCTTTATCGTCGCAGCCAGGGTTCTCTGCGCCGGTTCTAAAGTTTTCACCGTGCCCTCCACCTCCTTGACCCGGTCAGAGAGTTTCCCATGGTCTGCCCTAAGGAGGCCCAGGCCCGTCGCCACCTGGGCAATGTCCTGTTGGAGGGCTGACCGAGTTGCCTCTATCGCTTCCAATACACGGTCGAATTGTTGCTGCAGTGGTGCGCCACCAGGTCTTTTTGGGTCTCCATGCTCTTCCTTGTCCTGGGCTTCAGAGTCCGAGGTGGTCTGGCTGGATCCCTTGGCTCCTTTCGGTTTCCCCATGCTGCCAGGGGCTCCCCGTGAGGGTCCCGGAGTAGGTGTCGCCGTGTATAGGTGTCCAGCACGACCTTCCCGGGAGTTCGGTCTCAAGTCGGGTATGGGCGATCTCCTTCTCCAGAGCCTGTGGAGACTCCGCCGCTTCGGCTCACGCCACCGCCACGGCGTCCGAGGGCACCGATGAGGGGGCGGAGACAACCGTCGCCGAGTCGGGCAGGCCCGGTCACCCACTGTAGCTCCGGGGCGAGGGCCACCAACTCCCTCGGTCGATCTGCGGCGCCAGAGTGTCGCGCCTCCCATGTAGTTGGGCTGGCCAGGGAATCGTAACTAGACGCGGAGTCGCGGTGCAGACCACCGCCTGAAACAGAGGGCGCCCGCTCCCGGTGCCCTCTAGTGCGTGGGCACCCGCCCGGTCGTCTAATCGAGTGTGAACCAGTTGAAGAAGGTCCGATCCTGCCAATGTCCAATGTCTAAAACCACGAGGATGGTGAAGCCGGATGGCAGTCGACACCCGCGAGACCCCTTCAACTCCGTAGCTTCGATCAAGGGGACAAAGGAGTCCGGGCGCCATGTTGGGTCGCACTCCGCAACTCCGCAAACTTCGGCATTTCTTCGTAGCCACCCCCGTCCAACCTCCACCAAGGTCCCCGGCAGGGTGTCGTCACCTCGCTCAACCGAATGCGGGGTCTGGGGCGCCCCTCAGCCTCCGATGTTCAGGATAATCTCGGGCTTAGTCCCGGAGCCGAGCTCTCAGGCGACCATCGCCATCGGCGCCCAAGCCACGCCCCTCCAGTCTAGGTAAGACTCATGGCGCCATTTGCTCGCTTGTGAAGCGGTCTGACACCTTCGAGTGAAGTCCTCGCTATGAAAAAACGCTTGCTTTCGATACTTGCACAGTTCATGGCGCGGGGCCTGGGTGTGGACGTTGCCAGTGACGGTGGCTGTATTTTTTAACATAAGGTGTGTTGTATTTCCTATTGTGAAGCGGTCTGACACCTTCGAGTGAAGTCCTCGCTATGAAAAAACGCTCGCTTTCGATACTTGCACAGTTCATGGCGCGGGGCCTGGGTGTGGACGTTGCCAGTGCCGGTGGCTGTATTTTTTAACATAAGGTGTGTTGTTTCTTGTTATTTCCTATTGTGAAGCGGTCTGACACCTTCGAGTGAAGTCCTCGCTATGAAACAACGCGTATAAGACGACCCCCGACTTTCCAGAACATTTTACGGGGTTAAAAAGTCGTCTTATACGCCGGAAAATACGGTATATATATATATATATATATATATATATATATATATATATATATATATATATATATATATATAAATACGGTTCACAGTCCTGCTCCGCTACTTCAGAAAATGGACAAGAAATCCAATCCGCAACCAACAGAACCCACAGGTACAGACCACTCCACAGCGCAAAAGTGAATTCAAAAGGTGGTTTATTCACACGCAATCGTCAGCATGACGCGTTTCGGTCACTACACGGTGACCTTGATCACATATATATATGAATCAACAAAATTTCCCTCTCCAAAAGGAAATAACGCAGGATACCTCTGGATGCTTGTAAAGATGTTTTATTTAGGCAAACGTGGCAACTGCCTACCGACGCGTTTCGCCAGTTACGGCTTGTTCACATATATATATATATAAATATATACATATATATATATATTTACTAAAAAAAAGGTTACAAGGATGTTATAGTTAGACTTAGATTTCACACATACAAAACCATAGAATTTCAGAAATTACAGTTAACTGAGCTAACTATAATTTACCCCCAGAGGGGCGTGGTCAGCAAGATGGCCAAACAGCAGCACTAAACGTGCATTCCGGCCCCAACATTGTGATCCTGCTATATCCAGCCATCTCCTAGCCCCCATGACACCTGAAGTAGGTTAGGCTCGTTATGGTGCCACTGATGCAACAGTGGTATGCGGGCCACCTGTTCTATATCGTCAGATGCAACAGTGGTATGCGGGCCACTGATGCAACAGTGGTATGCGGGCCACCTGTTCTATACCGTCAGAGGCTGCGCTGTGGCTGGAGCTCCGAGATGAGAGACATCGGACCAGAGATGAGTGGAGATGGTGAGCCCAGCAAGTGGTGTGGGAGGTGCTGATCCCCTCCCCCTGGGTGGCCACGAATGTTTGAGGAGCCGGAGCAGAGGGAGCCCACCCTGATGCAGGCCGCATACTGTTGACCGCTCAGGTGACTGCAGCCCTGCGCTGTGCTGTTGAAACTATTCAGAAAAGGGGGTGGTGATGAACAGAGTGTCTGAATTAAGCAGACCACTCTTACCCAGTCCAAAGATCAGGGCTTGATCCGTCACCGTTATTTTAGGTCACTGCACCATCCCAGCTCAGAACCTGGCTATATGCAAATTAGTCTGTCCCTGGCCCAGTGCCTCATGGGAACAGGGCAGACCAAACTACCAAGCCAATTCTTCACCCGAAAGGAGACCAGCTACCGGGGACCGGTTTCTGGTATTTCAGCCGTCGTCGGCCCGGCTTGCTTGAATCCAGATGGTGCAGTGAGCAAGGGACTCATGTCTGAGTATACCCTGCCACACCTATAGTGGCCAAAAACGATTCAGAAAAGGGGGTGGTGATGAACAGAGTGTCTGAATTAAGCAGACCACTCTTACCCTGTCCAAAGATCAGGGCTTGATCCATCATCGTTATTTAGCTCACTGCACCATCCCAGCTCAGAACCTGGCTATATGCAAATTAGTCTGTCCCTGGCCCAGTGCATCATGGGAACAGGGCAGACCAAACTACCAAGTCAATTCTTCACCAGAAATTAGACAAGCTACCGGGGACCGGTTTCTGGCATTTCAGCCGTCGTCGGCCCGGCTTGCTTGAATCCAGATGGTGCAGTGAGCAAGGGACTCATGTCTGAGTATACCCTGCCACACCTATAGTGGCCAAAAACGATTCAGAAAAGGGGGTTGTGATGAACAGAGTGTCTTAATTAAGCAGACCACTCTTACCCAGTCCAAAGATCAGGGCTTGATCCATCACCGTTATTTAGCTCACTGCACCATCCCAGCTCAGAACCTGGCTATATGCAAATTAGTCTGTCCCTGGCCCAGTGCATCATGGGAACAGGGCAGACCAAACTACCAAGCCAATTCTTCACTAGAAAGGAGACAAGCTACCGGGGACCGGTTTCTGGCATTTCAGCCGTCGTCGGCCCGGCTTGCTTGAATCCAGATGGTGCAGTGAGCAAGGGACTCATGTCTGAGTATACCCTGCCACACCTATAGTGGCCAAAAACGATTCAGAAAAGGGGGTGGTGATGAACAGAGTGTCTGAATTAAGCAGACCACTCTTACCCAGTCCAAAGATCAGGGCTTGATCCATCACCGTTATTTAGCTCACTGCACCATCCCAGCTCAGAACCTGGCTATATGCAAATTAGTCTGTCCCTGGCCCAGTGCATCAACGGAACAGGGCAGACCAAACTACCGAGCCAATTCTTCACCAGAAAGGGGACAAGCTACTGGGGACCGGTTTCTGGCATTTCAGCCGTCGTCGGCCCGGCTTGCTTGAATCCAGATGGTGCAGTGAGCAAGGGACTCATGTCTGAGTATACCCTGCCACACCTATAGTGGCCAAAAACGATTCAGAAAAGGGGGTGGTGATGAACAGAGTGTCTGAATTAAGCAGACCACTCTTACCCAGTCCAAAGATCAGGGCTTGATCCATCACCGTTATTTAGCTCACTGCACCATCCCAGCTCAGAGCCTGGCTATATGCAAATTAGTCTGTCCCTGGCCCAGTGCATCATGGGAACAGGGCAGACCAAACTACCAAGCCAATTCTTCACCAGAAAGGAGTCAAGCTACCGGGGACCGGTTTCTGGCATTTCAGCCGTCGTCGGCCCGGCTTGCTTGAATCCAGATGGTGCAGTGAGCAAGGGACTCATGTCTGAGTATACCCTGCCACACCTATAGTGGCCATAAATGATTCAGAAAAGGGGGTGGTGATGAACAGAGTGTCTGAATTAAGCAGACCACTCTTACCCAATCCAAAGATCAGGGCTTGATCCATCACCGTTATTTAGCTCACTGCACCATCCCAGCTCAGGGGAAACATCACTTACAACGCAACTTTTACAACGACATACCATTACAACGGAACTTTTACAACGCAAAAACTTTTACAACGCATGTATTTACAATGCATTTTTTTACAACGCAGGTACCTTTACAACGCATACCATTACAACGTAAGTATTGGTAAGTATATAATTATATTTTAAATGTTATATGTTTGGGGTAAAGGGGTATTTTTAGGGTTCAGGGTCAGTTTTTAGTTTTTGGGTAAAGGGGTATTTTTGGGGTTCAGGGTCAGTTTTTAATTTTTGGGTAAAGGGGTATTTTTGGGGTTCAGGGTCAGTTTTTAGTTTTTGGGTAAAGGGGTATTTTTAGGGTTCAGGGTCAGTTTTTAGTTTTTGGGTAAAGGGGTATTTTTGGGGTTCAGGGTCAGTTTTTAGTTTTTGGGTAAAGGGGTATTTTTGGGGTTCAGGGTCAGTTTTCAGTTTTTGGGTAAAGGGGTATTTTTGGGGTTCAGGGTCAGTTTTTAGTTTTTTGGTAAAGGGGTATTTTTGGGGTTCAGGGTCAGTTTTTAGTTTTTGGGTAAAGGGGTATTTTTAGGGTTCAGGGTCAGTTTTTAGTTTTTGGGTAAAGGGGTATTTTTGGGGTTCAGGGTCAGTTTTTAGTTTTTGGGTAAAGGGGTATTTTTAGGGTTCAGGGTCACTTTTTAGTTTTTGGGTAAAGGGGTATTTTTGGGGTTCAGGGTCAGTTTTGAGTTTTTGGGTAAAGGGGTATTTTTGGGGTTCAGGGTCAGTTTTGTGTTTTTGGGTAAAGGGGTATTTTTGGGGTTGAGGGTCAGTTTTGGGTTTTTGGGGTACAGGGGTACAGGGTAAAAATAAATTAAAATTAAATTAAAATTAAATTAATTAAATTAAAATAAATTAAATTAAATTACATTAAATTATATATTTTTCAATTAATTTACGATTATAAAATTAATATACATTTACCAATACTTACGTTGTAATGGTATGCGTTGTAAAGGTACCTGCGTTGTAAATACATGCGTTGTAAATACATGCGTTGTAAAAGTTTTTGCGTTGTAAAAGTTCCGTTGTAATGGTAGGTCGTTGTAAATGTATGCGTTGTAATGACACCAATCCCAGCTCGGAACCTGGCTATATGCAAATTAGTCTGTCCCTGGCCCAGTGCATCATGGGAACAGGGCAGACCAAACTACCAAGCCAATTCTTCACCAGAAAGGAGACAAGCTACCGGGGACCGGTTTCTGGCATTTCAGCCGTCGTCGGCCCGGCTTGCTTGAATCCAGATGGTGCAGTGAGCAAGGGACTCATGTCTGAGTATATCCTGCCACACCTATAGTGGCCAAAAACGATTCAGAAAAGGGGGTGGTGATGAAAGAGTGTCTTAATTAAGCAGACCACTCTTACCCAGTCCAAAGATCAGGGCTTGATCCATCACCGTTATTTAGTTCACTGCACCATACCAGCTCAGAACCTGGCTATATGCAAATTAGTCTGTCCCTGGCCCAGTGCATCATGGGAACAGGGCAGACCAAACTACCAAGCCAATTCTTCACCAGAAAGGAGACAAGCTACTGGGGACCGGGGACCGGTTTCTGGCATTTCAGCCGTCGTCGGCCCGGCTTGCTTGAATCCAGATGGTGTAGTGAGCAAGGGACTCATGTCTGAGTATACCCTCTCACACCTATAGTGGCCAAAAACGATTCAGAAAAGGGGGTGGTGATGAACAGAGTGTCTGAATTAAGCAGACCACTCTTACCCAGTCCAAAGATCAGGGCTTGATCCATCACCGTTATTTAGCTCACTGCACCATCCCAGCTCAGAACCTGGCTATATGCAAATTAGTCTGTCCCTGGCCCAGTGCATCATGGGAACAGGGCAGACCAAACTACCAAGCCAATTCTTCACCAGAAAGGAGACAAGCTACCGGGGACCGGTTTCTGGCATTTCAGCCGTCGTCGGCCCGGCTTGCTTGAATCCAGATGGTGCAGTGAGCAAGGGACTCATGTCTGAGTATACCCTGCCACACCTATAGTGGCCAAAACAATTCAGAAAAGGGGGTGGTGATGAACAGAGTGTCTGAATTAAGCAGACCACTCTTACCCAGTCCAAAGATCAGGGCTTGATCCATCACCGTTATTTAACTCACTGCACCATCCCAGCTCAGAACCTGGCTATATGCAAATTAGTCTGTCCCTGGCCCAGTGTATCATGGGAACAGGGCAGACCAAACTACCAAGCCAATTCTTCACCAGAAAGGGGACAAGCTACCGGGGACCGGTTTCTGGCATTTCAGCCGTCGTCGGCCCGGCTTGCTTCAATCCAGATGGTGCAGTGAGCAAGGGACTCATGTCTGAGTATACCCTGCCACACCTATAGTGGCCAAAAACGATTCAGAAAAGGGGGTGGTGATGAACAGAGTGTCTGAATTAAGCAGACCACTCTTACCCAGTCCAAAGATCAGGGCTTGATCCATCACCGTTATTTAGCTCACTGCACCATCCCAGCTCAGAACCTGGCTATATGCAAATTAGTCTGTCCCTGGCCCAGTGCATCATGGGAACAGGGCAGACCAAACTACCAAGCCAATTCTTCACCAGAAAGGAGTCAAGCTACCGGGGACCGGTTTCTGGCATTTCAGCCGTCGTCGGCCCGGCTTGCTTGAATCCAGATGGTGCAGTGAGCAAGGGACTCATGTATGAGTATACCCTGCCACACCTATAGTGGCCATAAATGATTCAGAAAAGGGGGTGGTGATGAACAGAGTCTCTGAATTAAGCAGACCACTCTTACCCCATCCAAAGATCAGGGCTTGATCCATCACCGCTATTTAGCTCACTGCACCATCCCAGCTCAGGGGAAACATCACTTACAACGCAACTTTTACAACGACATACCATTACAACGGAACTTTTACAACGCAAAAACTTTTACAACGCATGTATTTACAACGCATTTTTTTACAACGCAGGTACCTTTACAACGCATACCATTACAACGTAAGTATTGGTAAGTATATAATTATATTTTAAATGTTATATGTTTGGGGTAAAGGGGTATTTTTAGGGTTCAGGGTCAGTTTTTAGTTTTTGGGTAAAGGGGTATTTTTGGGGTTCAGGGTCAGTTTTTAGTTTTTGGGTAAAGGGGTATTTTTGGGGTTCAGGGTTAGTTTTTAGTTTTTGGGTAAAGGGGTATTTTTAGGGTTCAGGGTCAGTTTTTAGTTTTTGGGTAAAGGGGTATTTTTGGGGTTCAGGGTCAGTTTTTAGTTTTTGGGTAAAGGGGTATTTTTGGGGTTCAGGGTCAGTTTTTAGTTTTTGGGTAAAGGGGTATTTTTGGGGTTCAGGGTCAGTTTTTAGTTTTTGGGTAAAGGGGTATTTTTGGGGTTCAGGGTCAGTTTTTAGTTTTTGGGTAATGGGGTATTTTTGGGGTTCAGGGTCAGTTTTTAGTTTTTGGGTAAAGGGGTATTTTTAGGGTTCAGGGTCAGTTTTTAGTTTTTGGGTAAAGGGGTATTTTTGGGGTTCAGGGTCAGTTTTTAGTTTTTGGGTAAAGGGGTATTTTTGGGGTTCAGGGCCAGTTTTTAGTTTTTGGGTAAATGGGTATTTTTGGGGTTCAGGGTCAGTTTTTAGTTTTTGGGTAAAGGGGTATTTTTAGGGTTCAGGGTCAGTTTTTAGTTTTTGGGTAAAGGGGTATTTTTGGGGTTCAGGGTCAGTTTTTAGTTTTTGGGTAAAGGGTATTTTTGGGGTTCAGGGTCAGTTTTGTGTTTTTGGGTAAAGGGGTATTTTTGGGGTTGAGGGTCAGTTTTGGGTTTTTGGGGTCCAGGGGTACAGGGTAAAAATAAATTAAAATTAAATTTAAATTAAATTAATTAAATTAAATTAAATTAAATTAAATTACATTAAATTATATTTTTTTCAATTAATTTACGATTATAAAATTATTATATATTTACCAATACTTACGTTGTAATGGTATGCGTTGTAAAGGTACCTGCGTTGTAAATACATGTGTTGTAAATACATGCGTTTTAAAAGTTTTTGCGTTGTAAAAGTTCCGTTGTAATGGTAGGTCGTTGTAAATGTATGCATTGTAATGACACCAATCCCAGCTCAGAACCTGGCTATATGCAAATTAGTCTGTCCCTGGCCCAGTGCATCATGGGAACAGGGCAGACCAAACTACCAAGCCAATTCTTCACCAGAAAGGAGACAAGCTACCGGGGACCGGTTTCTGGCATTTCAGCCGTCGTCGGCCCGGCTTGCTTGAATCCAGATGGTGCAGTGAGCAAGGGACTCATGTCTGAGTATACCCTGCCACACCTATAGTGGCCAAAAACAATTCAGAAAAGGGGGTGGTGATGAACAGAGTGTCTGAATTAAGCAGACCACTCTTACCCAGTCCAAAGATCAGGGCTTGATCCATCACCGTTATTTAACTCACTGCACCATCCCAGCTCAGAACCTGGCTATATGCAAATTAGTCTGTCCCTGGCCCAGTGCATCATGGGAACAGGGCAGACCAAACTACCAAGCCAATTCTTCACCAGAAAGGGGACAAGCTACCGGGGACCGGTTTCTGGCATTTCAGCCGTCGTCGGCCCGGCTTGCTTCAATCCAGATGGTGCAGTGAGCAAGGGACTCATGTCTGAGTATACCCTGCCACACCTATAGTGGCCAAAAACGATTCAGAAAAGGGGGTGGTGATGAACAGAGTGTCTGAATTAAGCAGACCACTCTTACCCAGTCCAAAGATCAGGGCTTGATCCATCACCGTTATTTAGCTCACTGCACCATCCCAGCTCAGAACCTGGCTATATGCAAATGAGTCTGTCCCTGGCCCAGTGCATCATGGGAACAGGGCAGACCAAACTACCAAGCCAATTCTCCACCAGAAAGGAGACAAGCTACCGGGGACCGGTTTCTGGCATTTCAGCCGTCGTCGGCCCGGCTTGCTTGAATCCAGATGGTGCAGTGAGCAAGGGACTCATGTCTGAGTATACCCTGCCACACCTATAGTGGCCAAAAACGATTCAGAAAAGGGGGTGGTGATGAACAGAGTGCTGAATTAAGCAGACCACTCTTACCCAGTCGAAAGATCAGGGCTTGATCCATCACCGTTATTTAGCTCACTGCACCATCCCAGCTCAGAACCTGGCTATATGCAAATTAGTCTGTCCCTGGCCCAGTGCATCATGGGAACAGGGCAGACCAAACTACCAAGCCAATTCTTCACCAGAAAGGAGACAAGCTACCGGGGACCGGTTTCTGGCATTTCAGCTGTCGTCGGCCCGGCTTGCTTGAATCCAGATGGTGCAGTGAGCAAGGGACTCATGTCTGAGTATACCCTGTCACACCTATAGTGCTCAAAAACGATTCAGAAAAGGGGGTGGTGATGAACAGAGTGTCTGAATTAAGCAGACCACTCTTACCCAGTCCAAAGATCAGGGCTTGATCCATCACCGTTATTTAGCTCACTGCACCATCCCAGCTCAGAACCTGGCTATATGCAAATTAGTCTGTCCCTGGCCCAGTGCATCATGGGAACAGGGCAGACCAAACTACCAAGCCAATTCTTCACCAGAAAGGAGACAAGCTACCGGGGACCGGTTTCTGGCCTTTCAGCCGTCGTCGGCCCGGCTTGCTTGAATCCAGATGGTGCAGTGAGCAAGGGACTCATGTCTGAGTATACCCTGCCACACCTATAGTGGCCAAAAACGATTCAGAAAAGGGGGTGGTGATGAACAGAGTGTCTGAATTAAGCAGACAACTCTTACCCAGTCCAAAGATCAGGGCTTGATCCATCACCGTTATTTAGCTCACTGCACCATCCCAGCTCAAAACCTGGCTATATGCAAATTAGTCTGTCCCTGGCCCAGTGCATCATGGGAACAGGGCGGACCAAACTACCAAGCCAATTCTTCACCAGAAAGGAGACAAGCTACCGGGGACCGGTTTCTGGCATTTCAGCCGTCGTCGGCCCTTCTTGCTTGAATCCAGATGGTGCAGTGAGCAAGGGACTCATATCTGAGTATACCCTGCCACACCTATAGTGGCCAAAAACACTTCAGAAAAGGGGGTGGTGATGAACAGAGTATCTGAATTAAGCAGACCACTCTTACCCAGTCCAAAGATCAGGGCTTGATCCATCACCGTTATTTAGCTCACTGCACCATCCCAGCTCAGAACCTGGCTATATGCAAATTAGTCTGTCCCTGGCCCAGTGCATCATGGGAACAGGGCAGACCAAACTACCAAGCCAATTCTTCACCAGAAAGGAGACAAGCTACCGGGGACCGGTTTCTGGCATTTCAGCCGTCGTCGGCCCGGCTTGCTTGAATCCAGATGGTGCAGTGAGCAAGGGACTCATGTCTGAGTATACCCTGCCACACCTATAGTGGCCAAAAACGATTCAGAAAAGGGGGTGGTGATGAACAGAGTGTCTGAATTAAGCAGACCACTCTTACCCAGTTCAAAGATCAGGGCTTGATCTATCACCGTTATTTAGCTCACTGCACCATCCCAGCTCAGAACCTGGCTATATGCAAATTAGTCTGTCCCTGGCTCAGTGCATCATGGGAACAGGGCAGACCAAACTACCAAGCCAATTCTTCACCAGAAAGGGGACAAGCTACCGGGGACCGGTTTCTGGCATTTCAGCCGTCGTCGGCCCGGCTTGCTTGAATCCAGATGGTGCAGTGAGCAAGGGACTCATGTCTGAGTATACCCTGCCACACCTGTAGTGGCCAAAAACGATTCAGAAAAGGGGGTGGTGATGAACAGAGTGTCTGAATTAAGCAGACCACTCTTACCCAGTCCAAAGATCAGGGCTTGATCCATCACCGTTATTTAGCTCACTGCACCATCCCAGCTCAGAACCTGGCTATATGCAAATTAGTCTGTCCCTGGCCCAGTGCATCATGGGAACAGGGCAGACCAAACTACCAAGCCAATTCTTCACCAGAAAGGAGACAAGCTACCGGGGACCAGTTTCTGGCATTTCAGCCGTCATCGGCCCGGCTTGCTTGAATCCAGATGGTGCAGTGAGCAAGGGACTCATGTCTGAGTATACCCTGCCACACCTATAGTGGCCAAAAACGATTCAGAAAAGGGGGTGGTGATGAACAGAGTGTCTGAATTAAGCAGACCACTCTTACCCAGTCCAAAGATCAGGGCTTGATTCATCACCGTTATTTAGCTCACTGCACCATCCCAGCTTAGAACTTGGCTATATGCAAATTAGTCTGTCCCTGGCCCAGTGCATAATGGGAACAGGGCAGACCAAACTACCAAGCCAATTCTTCACCAGAAAGGAGACAAGCTACCGGGGACCGGTTTCTGGCATTTCAGCCGTCGTCGGCCCGGCTTGCTTGAATCCAGATGGTGCTGTGAGCAAGGGACTCATGTCTGAGTATATCCTGCCACACCTATAGTGGCCAAAAACAATTCAGAAAAGGGGGTGGTGATGAACAGAGTGTCTAAATTAAGCAGACCACTCTTACCCAGTCCAAAGATCAGGGCTTGATCCATCACTGTAATTTGAGAGTATTCTGCTTAATTCAGAAACTCTGTCCATCACCACCCCTTGTTGTTAAATATTTTGTCCACCATAAGCGTGGAAGGGTATACTCAGATGTGAGTCCCTTGCTCATTGCACCATCAGGATTCAAGCAAGCCGGGCCGAAGACGGCTGTAATGCCAGAAACCGGTCCCCGGAAGCTTGTTTCCTTCCCAGTGTAAGAATTGGCTTGGTAGTTTGGTTTGCCCTGTTCCCATCATGCACTGGGACAGGAACAGACTCATTTGCATATAGCCAGGTTCTGAGCTGGGATGGTGCAGTGAGCTAAAAAACTGTGTTGGATCTAGCCCTGATCTCTTGACTGGGGGAGAGTATTCTGCTTAATTCAGAAACTCTGTCCATCACCACCCCTTGTTGTTAAATATAGTGCTGTTGAAACTGGCTGGCGTCGGCAGAGTCAGTGACTGGGTTGTTGAGGAGTGCTGATCCTACTGCCTATGACGCCTGATCCCTGCAAACCTGACAGCAAGTAGCTATACAATTCGCTATGGACTTAAGTGCTGGGTGCAGGCCCCAGACATGGTGACTTACACCCCCTCAGCAGGGGTGTCCCCCAAGGATCCGTACTTTCACCGCAACTCTTCAACATCTACATGGAACCCCTCACCAACAT
This sequence comes from Lissotriton vulgaris, assembly GCF_964263255.1. NCBI lineage: Eukaryota > Metazoa > Chordata > Amphibia > Caudata > Salamandridae > Lissotriton > Lissotriton vulgaris. The sequence continues at coordinate 122,414,376 of NC_141691.1, read as the reverse complement.
ACTCAAAAAAGCCAACATCCCCATCCACTTTTATGCAGACGACACACAGATCTATCTCGAAACTGCCTCCATTTCCGACATCCAGAGACTCAACAACACTCAAAGAGAAGTCCAACACTGGCTAACAATAAATCATCCAAACCTCAACCAAGACAAAACGGAAATCCTCCTTATTTCCAAACAAGAAGAGTACCCCCAAATCTTAGAGTGGCTAAAAGCTATTGATGCTCTCAAAGGCAATCTCACCCTGGCTGACTCTGTAAAATCGCTGGGAATCACCCTAGACCCAAGACTCGACATGGCAAAACACATCAAGAACTCCGCAAAAAAATGCCTTCCTCAACATGTAACTACTCAACAAAATAAAACCCTTCATTCCACACAGAGACCTCAAACAACCGACTCAATCGATAGTGCTGTCCAGACTTGATAACAGGAATGCAACCCTCACTGGGAGAGCAAAATCCCACTTAGCTCCTCTCAGAACAACTCTCAATGCAGCAGCTAGAATGGTCAATGAAGTTAAGAAATTCGACCACATCTCACCCGTGCTCAGAGAACTAAAATGGCTCCCTGTCGAAATGTGTGCCAACTTCAGAACAACCTGCCTTACGCACAAAGCCCTGCACACAGGTAAACCTGAATACCTGGCCTTCAAACCCAAGAAAGCCGGCCAGGCAAGGAACCTCAGGAGCACCAACACCCTACTCCTCATTCCTTTGAAAGCACACAAACAAAAAACCGCAACACGGTCCTTCCCTGGGAATGCATCTAAAATCTGGAACTCCATTCCAGTTCATATCAGGCCTATCTCCTCCTTTGTAAAATTCAAGAGACAGCTCAAAGACCTCTTCCTCAATCGTGCGCTCCCGAACTGATAGCTGCCGTCGAAGCTCACAAGCCAACACACTGCTGCATTCTGCTATTGGGACATTAAGTCTTCTACCGCCTCCACTTCCACGAGCCCTGCTGCTACCACACCTCCCCAAAGGAGACTCGATGCAATACAGGCACACAACCTGTATACTACCTGACCGTCGTGCATTAATACTGTACATCACGCAGAATTTTCAAAGCAACATTAGCTTTTTGTATACTTTCTGCTAGACTGTATGACTCTCGAATGACGACTGTTGTAAAGCGCTCCAATACCTTTGGGTCTGGCCAGCAATATATATATAAAACTTCTAAATAAATAAAATAAATATTAGAAACTGTACTGTCAGAAGGTGGACACTTTCTGGGAGTGATCCATTCGACACCCAGGAGGGGACCTTCTCCTTCTGCCCTACACCTCCCGATTGGGGCGAATCTGCCCTGACAAGTGCCTGTATTATTGGCCCCGCTCGTTTCTGCTGTGCCTGGTGCATGTTGCCATGCTGCTGGGCTGAAAGATCTTTGAGAGGCAGTAACTGGGAGATGTAAGTAAGAAACAGACTGATTCCCTTGGGTTGTGTACAGGAAAAGCTAGAAACTTAGCTATAACACAGTGAAATTATGCTCATCAAGTTAAAAATATAAACAACATTAGGGGTACATAACAATTTATTGAAATATTAAAATAGCATACAGTACATTTGTAAAATAGTATGAACACTCAATTAAAAATAAATATATATTTTTGTGACCTGCACAAAAAAATGGGACAGACAAAACTAAATTGTAAAACATGAAAATTGAAAGTTTACAAGGCGTACATTCACAGAAAAAGTTTCGAACAACCCTGGTGTTATAACCTCACAATCTTATATGCATCAGGGAGGAACAGCATGAATTGTACTTAGACTTGCGTCGACGCGTTTCGGTGGTTTTGCGTGTAATTCGGTGCCACCTTTATCAAGACTGTTTTTTTCTTTGTCTGTCATACAGTTGGGTCCTCATAAGTCTCCTGTAGGTTTCCTTGACGTGGTGATTCCTATAGGTTGTAGTGGCTGTGATTCTCAGGAATCAGGGGATATTTTTACCATCTGCGGATTATTATTGTCATTCCTGTCCCGTAAAGATAATGGGATATAGTTCAGGTCCGTAGATCTATGGACTCTTTTATATTATTACCCGACAGCTCTCTCTGGCAAGCGTTAGGTTATGCTGCTGGGCCGTTTCTGGAATTGGCCTAGGTAAACCAATCAATATATGGGGACTACTTGTTTTCAATCCTCGTTTAAGAAGGCGCGGTGTGCTGCCCAATCTTGGTTATAGTCTGGGGTATTTTAAATAGTCGTATCCCCTGTTAACTGGGAGATGTGCAGACCTCCTAGCTCTGTGGTTGGAGTTGTTGAACTGCCCTGCCCCCATAACCCCAAAGCACTGTTGTTCGGGTACGACATCCAAGGGACCTAATTTCCACTGGTGGTTGACCCGGGATCTCCTTTCTCGCTTGCAGAGAACCACGCTGTTGCTTAGTTGAAGGGAGGGATAGTTGACAGGTGAGAATTGCACCTCTGGTATCCACGTTAAACCTACTACCTTGTACGGGATGGGCAAAGACAGGCAGGTGAGGGGCACCCAGTAAACGAAAATGGATCAATTTACCGACCAGGGTACAGGCAGAGGTTCACCAGCCGGGGAGAATGAAGGCCCCCATGGCGTTCCTGAACAAATGGGAGCTCAGATACTGGTGGCTATTGAATCTTCAGGCCTTTCAGTACAGGCAAAAATTGAAGCCATAGTGCTCGACATGAATCTACTATGTACTGACCTGCGAAAAGTGGCTGAAAGATCCATGGGAACAGAGAACCAAGTCACAGGAATGAAAGAGGAACTCTCCCACCTAAAGTTGATGGTCACTGCGTTCAAAGCTCTCTCAAACTTAATGGAGGGACGGTTGGCTGGAGGATGCAGAAGGGGGCTCCCAAATAAGTAATCTCAGATTCCTGGGATTTCCTGAGGGTGCCATGAAGGACAACTCATAGGTCTTCCTAGAGAAATGGATTACGACGACACTCCCGGACGTAAACCTGTTGAAATGTTTTGCAGTGGAGAGGGAACATAAGTCCTTGCCCCTACCGTCCCAACTAGGGGCACCCCTTAGAACTGTTATTGCTAAATTACTCAACTACAGGGACCATGAGGAAGTCCTACAGATGGTTCAGAAGAGGGGTAACCTGAAATTCAAGAACCATGTTACACCAGAGCTGTTCTGCTGCAGTGGCAGGCCTTCAGTGGCGTCAAACAAAAGCTTAGAGCAATGCTGCATCCCGCTAAATTGAATATGATCCTGGTTTGCTGCTCACACTTCTTTGCCACACCTGAGAAAATGTGGAATTGGCTAGCTATCAATAGTGGTGATCGCATTCCGGTGGTGGTGTCGAGCCTAGACCGTGATGTCCCTGGGTCAGGGAGGGGGTAGAAGACCTGCCCCCTGAAAGAGCAGCAGACGCCAACGACGTTCGAGATCCGGTATGAAGGTAGTGATGAGTCCGATGGGGCTTCGGAGTGAAGTGGAATTCATTTCCCAACCAGTAGCGTGCCATGAGGCGCGTTTGTAGAGTGGTGAGAAATAGGCTGTGGACTCCAACAACCTCTGAGCATTCCTGCAGTGTGGGACTTACTGAAGGTAACAGGAGGGGTGTTTCGCCTCCTGTCGCCTAAGGACCAGCTGGAAACAAGGAGACTTCATCCCTAAACCAGCAGCACACCAGGAGGTGTGTTTTCAGGGCGGTGGAGAAAGGGGGCGGGCTTCCAGTGAGTTGCCAGACTATATTTTTCTATTTTTAGGGAAGGGTGGCTGCACAGCCCCCCTCTTTCCTGGGCTGATTTTAGTCCGGCAACCCCATCCCCTGGGATCAGGTATTTTTTGAAAGGGGAGGGGGGCTGCATGCCCCTCTTCTCTGGGCTGATTTTGGCCCCGGGGACCCCATCCCCCAGGGCCCAACCTTTCTTTTTTTTTTTTATTGTTTTTTTTTAAATGGAGTATGGCCGCCCTCCCAAGACTATTACTGCCCCGGGGATTCCATTCCCCAGGCCTGCCCCTTTTTTAACATTTTTTTTTTTTAAAGGAGGGGGCCCCACCTGGCATCTATATTGGATGTCCTGTCATTTTCATTGGGGGCTGCGGGGGAAGCCTGAAGGCCCCTGCGGTCCCTTCCGGCTCCCTACATACTGCGGGAGTCGGCATTTTTTCAGACAGAGGGAGCTACTGAACATGCAATATTGCTCCGCTTTCAGCAAGCAAGACCATTTTTAATGCTCTCACTTGCCGAAAGCAGGTAATTGGTTGCTGTTGCTTGGCTAGAGCAGTAATGCTTCCACCAAGCCATAGCAAACACCAATGTCCTGGTGGTAAGCATCCCAGGACATTGCTGAAGCTGGCTCTGGGGAGTAGCCGTCCCCAGGGCCATATACGGCTTCAAAAGCCGGCCCCCCCTCTTTTAAGTATATAGCCCAGGGTGGTGGTGGCTTCTGGATACGGGGTTCCGCGACAAACTCCCTTAATTATTCTGTTTGTGCCCCGGGAAGGTAGCAGTCCCAGGGTAGCAGGGGAGCCACATGTCAATCTGAATATAACTACAACATCCCTGGAACCTTTGTTTTTTTCAGTGAATTTCTAAGGTTTTTTAAATTCTATTTCCTAACTATAACGTCCCTGTAATCTTTGTTTTTTGTACGTGAATTTCTATAGTTTTCAACTAGTAATTGTGTTTGCAGAGTGGTGGAGAAAGAGGGGCCTCCCACCAGATCTCAGCAGTCATTCTGTGTGTGACTTACTAGAGGTAAGAGTTGGAGTTCTTGCCCTTCAAAGACCCTCATTATCCAAGAGTACTTCATCCCTCAGCCAGCAGTGCATCAGGTGGTGCATTTGCAGAGTGGTGGAGAAAGAGGGAGTGGCCTCTGAAGACATCTCAGCAATACTGCTGTGTCAGACTTACTCAAGGTAACAGAAGGACTTCTTGGCCCCCAAGAACCTTCATCTAAGAGGATTTTATCCCCCAACCAGTAGTGCACCAGAAGGTGCATTTGCAGAATGGTGGAGAAAGGGGCGGGCCTCAAACCAGCTCTGAGTAATCGCCCTGTGTGTGACTTACTGGAGGTAAGAGGAGGGGTTCTTGCTCCTCAAAGACCCTCAGTATCCAAGGGTACTTTAACCCCCAACCAGTAGTGCACCAGGAGGTGCATTAACAGAGTGGTGGAGAAAAGGGGCATGGCCTCTGAAGAAATCTCAGGAATCCAGCTGTGTGGAACTTACTGGAGGTACCAGGAGGACTCGTGGGTCCCCAAGTACCCTCAGCAGTCAAGGGAACTTCATCCCCAAAACAGTAGTGCACCAGGAGGTGCGTTTGCAGAGTGGCAGAGAAAGGGCGCATCCCCTCCAAAGACCTCTCAGCAATCACGCATTGTGGGACTTAGTGGAGGTAACAGGAGGGCTTAGTGGCCCCCAGGGACCCTCTGGAGCCAAGGAGACTTAATCCCCAACCAGCAGTGCGCCAGGAGATGCATTTTTAGAGTGGTGGAGAAAGGAGGTGTGGACGCCGAAGTCCTCTCAGCAGTCACGTTGTGTGGTACTTACTGGAGATATCCGGAGGGCTTGTTAACCCCCAAGGACCCTCAGCATCCAGGGGGAGTTCATTTGCCAACCAGTAGTGTGCCAGGAAGCGCGTTTGCAGAGTGGTGAGGAAAGAGGAGGATCATCCCAGGAGCTCCCAGCAATCGCACTCTGTGGGTCTTACTGGAGGTAACAGGAGGAGTTGTTGGTCCCAAAGGACCCTCAGCATCCAAGGGAACTTCATCCCCCAACTAGCAGTGCACCAGAAGTGCAGAGTGGTGGCAAACGGGGCGCGACCTCCGGACAATTGCCAGGCCGGCCTTTTTATAAAAATATATTTTATATATTCTGCAAGGGCGGCTCTGTGGCCCCCCTTTCTTGGGCCAATTTTGGGTCCAAGGACCCCATTTCATGGGGCCAGTCCTTTTTTGAATGGGGTAGGGGGCTACACAGCTCACCTTCTCGGCCGAATTCGGCCTCGGGGACTCCACACCCCGGGCCTGGCAATTTAAGTGGGTGCCTCTAAGGCATCCACTCTCCCCTGGGACTGCGGGGGAGCCTGAAGGCCCCTGTGGTCCCTGTCGGCTCACTGCTTCCTGCGTGAGCCGGCATTGCCTTAACAAAGAGGGAGCTGCTGAAAATGCATCTCCCTCCCTCACTGTAAAAGCATTTGTGCTCCACTTCAAGCAAAGAGAGCATTTTTTATGCTCTTGCTTGCTAGGAAGAGACCACAGTTTGCTGTAGCATGGCAGGAGCTGTAATGTTTCCGCCAAGCCACAGCAAACAGCTGTGTCCTGGGGATGGGCACCCGGGACATAGCTGGCCCTGGGGATAGCGGGCCCCAGGCCCATCTATGGCTCCAGGAAGAGGGGCGTGTGGCCCCTCCTTTCTTTTGGCTGGGCCTGTCCCGAGGAGGTGTCAGTTCCTGGGCTGAGAACGGCCCGGGAGGGGGTCAGCTCAACTTTGCCTCCCAATTATTTATAAAAAACTTGGCCCTGTGGAGGCGGTGGTCCCCGAGGCCTGGGGGGGTCCTTGTGGCCCCCAATACATATTAATTTTGGCACTGGGGGTTGGTGGTACCCAGGGCAAAGGGAGGCCCAGGAGGCCCCCTCATATTAATACATTAGCACCTAGCAGGTGGTTTGGCCCGGGTGGGTCCAAGAGGCCTCCCCTAGTTATCTTTCTCTTGTGGCCCCAGGGAGGTGGTGGTCCCTGGGTTTGGGCTGATATGAGATGCAACCTGTTATTAAGTAATAAGCCTGTGGAGTTGGTGGTCCCCAGGGTAATAAGCAGCCACAGGAGGAGGGCCCACGTAGCCCCCTCCCTTAACCGCATGCGCGCTAGCGGAATTTCCCTCCTGTGCTGGATATTGCCATTTCCCATTGTTTCATGACGAGCTGGGCTCGTCATCAGTGTGCGAGCGGGCTACACCATGACGAGCCCAGCTCGTCATGAGTGTCGAAGGGGTTAATATTAGAATGCCCCCGTAACCTGGCCCTCCCGGAAGCCAATGACTAACAAAGCGCAGGAGGGCAAGCTTTTTCTTTTTTTTCTTTCTACATTTTCATTGGAATATGCGTTTTTGGCCGGAGGCAAGATGGCGGCTGCGTGCTCGGCTGAGTGAGCAGGTTGTCGGCACTCTACTGACCCAACTCCCCTCCCATGTCTCCGGTCTGGTGTTTTGCTGAAGAAGAGTGGATGCGAGTGGAGCATAGAAAGTATGATTTGGAGGTCTAATTTTTGACGTTTCGTGTTTTTGCTCTCAAGATTGAATTGGGGAGGACCTATTTTCTGGCGATATACAACCGCGGTTACTCGTTTGAACACCACGATGCAGCAGAAGAATGCCGCCAAGGGCACTAAACCCTGAGGGCTACCTGTGGCCGCAGGTACTGCGTCCGGAAGCCTTGCGAAGACAATCAGTGGCAAAGCAAACGACGGCGGAAAATACCAACAGGCGGATGGTCCTTCCCCAGCTTTAATGGGAAAGGGATGCGCTTCTACCCGTGGCCGCCTCACTGTTCCCGCATTGTTTAAAAATCAAGCCGGCAAAGGGAAGAATGTAGCTGATGTTTCGGACGCTCAGACGGGAAGAAATAATGTTGCAGCTGAAGCCCTGTGCCTCCCCAGGAAATACGCCTACATGGTACTGATTCAGCTTATGTGGCTGTTGAGAGCGAGTTGGGGGGGCTCCAGGGAGGCTTGAAATGGTCGAAAGAGATCTTGAAGGGAGCTACTAGTTCTCTTGACCATAATGACCCATCTGTAATTGAGGGAGTGCCGGTCATTGAAGGGACCTGCATCCCAAGTACTCTGGATACGGACCAAACAATCATGCCTGAAGTTTACATGGGTCAAACAAATGAGCAAGAACAAGAAGTTATTAGACAAAGAAGAGGTTTTGGTTCTACCAAATACAGTTTAGGCAGTCATGGATCAGGCTAAAGAAGGGGACTCTGGGGATAAGTTTTATTCCATGTCGGACTCCTCTAACTTTTTGGGGGATGAAAGCCTTGGGAAAGATTGGGCTGATGAAGACAGTGACATGAGCAGCTTATGCCCAGAAGGAGAACCAGGGGATGACATGACGTTAAATATTTCAACTGTCCAGAAACATAGGGAGCAACCTGCAACTCTAGTAAATAAAGCTCTGGGTCCAGCTGGTTCACTGGTCTGGGACAATTCTTTTTCCCCGGAATTGACCACAAATGAGGCATGGCAAGGGGGAATCTGCATCAAAATGGCTGGGCTGACTACATAGTCACAAGATGAAATTACTCTTCTTACCATATATCAGAGTATAATGGCCCATAGAGAGGAGACCAGGGCAGAAGGTTTACGAACCCAGGGTCAGTTAAGAAATTGCAGAACTCAGTGCGCAGAGGTGCTAAGACTTGCTCAGAATTTGTGACTAGATTTGGAGATTTGGAGAGGCGGAAGCTAGAATCTCATTACTGGAGGATGAGTTAGCACAGCAAAAATCTATCACTCAATCCCTGAAGCCAGGGAGATGACACTATTTGGAAATTGACTGATTTGGAAAATTGCTCGAGAAGATATAATTTGCAGATTTTGGGGGTTCCTGAATGGGTGGAGGGTAATGACATCAGGCAATATGTGGTGAAACTTTTCTCAGAAGCATTTCCTGAACTTTCACAATGGGACTGGAAAGTTGAACTACAAAGGACTCTTTGTTTTCCTTTTAATCAATGAAAAAATGATGGGATCCCCTGAAAGACCTAGAGCTATTTTGATCTGCCTCAATATTTTCTCAGCTCGAGAAGCAAGATATGATTTAGCCAGACCGGACAGGGAGAGAGCAGGAAAGGGATGCACATTTTTTGTACAGCTTGACTTTTGTCAGGCCACAGTTGAGAGAAGAAGGCCCCTTTGGCAGTTGATTCCTCTATTCCAGGCGAAGGGGGCACAGATTTGTTTGTTGAACCCTGCCAAGTCGAAAATAATAGTTAATGGTCAGATGCAATTTTTTGTCTCTGAAATCCTTGCCAAGGAATATTTGGATATGTTGTGAGGTGGACACATGGTTATAATGGTACACAATATATTAATTGAATTAAGTAATATAAGGGGCTTGTTAGTCGCTGTAATCTAGGTTCATTGTCATAATTAAACACTGTCTTTTTGTGGGGGGGTTTCTACATAGTTTTCTCTCCTCTCTACTTGCTGAGGTTTCTTTCTTTGCACCTTTTTCCCTATGTTCTCTTGGGGGGGAGAGAGAGCGAGAACTCTGTTTATTTAGACCATAGTCTTTAAACTTCAACATCTTATAAATACATAAAATTATACAATACCAATCAGTAACAAGAAAAAACACATTAACATTTAAAATCACACAATTACTTTCCGACAGCTTTGCTTAAGACATCTGTAATAAAACTGTATCTACCATCGCCCCTAACAGCCTCTATATTTCCAGTTTTATAGTCTCAGTTAAAAAGTTAAAAACCTCATAAAACCTAATAAAACAATGATAACATAGATCCTAAGATTAAAAGATGCTTTACCCACATCATTATTTCTTAGCTGCAATAAATTAAAACCAATTGATCTAAAATTCCCTTTGGTCTTAAGCCTTTATCTACTGAGTGGGAGGGTTTGAAGAAAAATGAATCACAGTCCTTGCTTAAGTTTTTCCCAAGCAAAATTATTTACACCTCTCATATAATTTCCTAGTGCAATTGCGATATCCAGATTTTTAATTTCTATCAGTAATGCAATGGCTTGGGCTCGTGACCATATTCCGTATTTTACAAATAGTGGCCGTAAAAACAGTTTTCTCACCTCTAGAACCATAAGGCAATCTAACAGTATGTGCAGTATTTTACACTTTGTCCCCAGCCCGCATTTGCATAACCCGTCAGTATATAGCATTTCTGCCTTTAGTTTCCCCTCTATTAGCCATGGGTTAGTACCAATTCGTATCTTCAGGATTTCGCATCTAAGTCAGACCCCCCAGGATATAGCGGCATGGATTAGCAAATTTAGCGGCACAAAAATGGAAATTTAGCGGCACAAATAAGGAAATTTAGCGGCAATTTAGCGCCATTTTATTTGGCGTTTTTTCCTACAACAAACACAGATATCTTTGTTTTTTTAGTTGTTTAACAATATGAAGCTATGTATGTTTGGTTTATTTACAATGTAGACACTTTGTTTGGCTTCAAGGCTGCATATAGGACATAAACTAATGAATAAATGCCCCAAAAGCAATCCCCCCAGGGCCCGCCGCACACTGGGCACGCTGCAGAATTACTTAGAGTAGTGGTGAGTGGAATAGTATTCTAGAGTGGCATAGAGTGTTGTAGAGTAGATTTTCCACCCAGACTGTGAACTAAGCATGGGCGAATTTTGCGAATCTCGCGTTCGCGAATTTTGCGGATTTGCGAACTTGCAATCCGCAAAATCCGCGAATTCTCGCGAATTTGCGGATTATTTTTTTTTGTGTGTTCGCGCGGGTTTCTGCCAGTTCGCGAGGGTTTTGTACAATTTCGCAAACGCGAACTTACCTGTCAGGTCGCAAGTTTTGCGAACTTGTTGTTTCTACGTGTCTAGCCTGTTTGGGACACTCTTCTTCATCACTGTCACCCTCTGTCACCACTGCCACTCTCTGACTACTCATGCCACCCTCTGGCCCACCCATGCCACCCTCTGTTTCATCACAGCACCCTCTGGCTGTCCAGTGTACATTATTGTGGCAAAGCAAAGAACACCTTCCCTGCCTCAAGTGACCTGAATTAATTTGGGGCTGATTAATGTGTCACAGAATATTTTTTTAGCTGGCACCTGCTTCCTTAGTGCTTCCTGATTAGTGATCTTTTGCACTTGCTAAGTGCTTTCATTGTTGCAAAATTAGTTACAACCCCTGCCCTGCCCCAACTGACAATAATGAATTAGGGGCTGATTAATGTGTCACTGTTGGATTTGAACTTCCAGCCTGGCTCCTGCTTGTCTCCCTTAGCTGTAATTCAGGACCTTTGTGGCATATGTGTAACTATTCTGAGGGTCAGAGCAGGGTCACATAATAGTTGCAAGTAGGCAACTGAACTCTGGAGGGGCCCCTCAGGAAGCACTACAGGAAATGGCTACTAATGATGAGCTTGAACTTTTGAACCTGGTAAGTAGTTTCAGTTTTGCTAAGATCGTATTTCTGCAATTTAGCGCTTATTCGCGGGGCGCGAAGTTGAACTGGGACGCCGCGAACTCACGCGAACAGTGCGAGCAAGCCATAAAATAGGCTGCTCGCGGATTTGCGGATTTTGCGGGAAATTTGCGAATCTCGCGGATTGCGAATTTACCAAAAATCCGCAAAATCCGCGAGCGGAACGGATTTTCCGCCCATACTTACTGTGAACAGTGTCTAGTACCACACATGCATAATTATGTGTGCCAGGGTGTGGTCACACGATAGTAGGGCTACAGCACATTCATGATAAATGTATGCAAACATGTGTACCAGCTTCTACTTAGCAAGAAGATCTGTTAATGCAAGCGTTGGTCGAAATGAAACTCATCAACTGCACTGTGTGCACCAGCACTACCTCAGTGCATACACTTTTGAATCAAAAGCAATTGGCACTTCTACCTCTTCATATGGCACCAAGTGAGGCCCTTTCTGATATTTATCTTTTCGTGTATTTTTCTGCTTGGTTTTTATCACAATTAAGTTTCACTCATAGTGTCACAAAAAGAGCATGGAATGACACACAAAAGCACACTAACACCATGGGACTGTCACACATAAATAATCTGAAACTTAGCAAACATGACAGTAAAATAAAACATGCACTAAACAAAACGTCAAAAATATTTCCATGTGCTTTTATCCAAAGAAAAAAGTACAGCTGCAGCATTATTTAAGCAATTAACTAAATACAGCTAAGGAATGGATCACCTCTGACTCGCGGCCGTATGCCCTGATTTCTGCGTTGGATGGAGCCTCGTGCTTAAAATGAAGTTTTTCAGCTGTTTTTTTCCTGAATCAGCTGAAATGGAGCCGCCGTAGAACATGCAGAGAAAAAAAACAACGCTGCGTTTCTCAAATTGTGTTTGCTGAAGGCAGGGGGTCACGGTGCCACTGCTTCCTGCTTTTGTGAGCGTTCGTTGTGGCCTGTCAGCTTGGAAACAGACTCCTCACACCGGCGAGCAACAAAAGCTTCAAGCTTTCTCGGGAGAGAAATGTGCTATTTGGAAGTCTCGAGAGGTTTGTAAAACAGTTTGGGTACAAGAGCGTAGCTCCCAGTGGTGCAGCATCCAGGGCTTGAGGGGGGCACTGACTGGTGAGCCATTTCCTTTTCTTGCACAACCACATTGCTCTTCACCCCCGCCCCCACCCCTCAGCAGACCCGCCCCTGCCCCCTTGAAAAGGGTCTGGATGTCTAGATTTCGCTGGCACTTTTGTAAAAATCCCGCCATTTTTACAAAAGTGCCGATTTCGCAGGCACTTTTGTAAAAATCGCGGCAATTTTACAAAAGTGCCGATTTCGCGGCAAATCGCGAAATCGCGAAATCCTGGAGGGTCTGCTAAGTACGTGGTTTGGCAGGGTTTCTAGATACGGGTACCAAGCATCATTTTCTCATGATTTTATCATGCATTGGACCAATGTTTTCTTTCTCAAGTATTCTAGGTCCTGATTTCTTGATTGCTCCATACCTTGGGCCCTAAGTAAACTCTTGGTAAAAGCTACATCTAAGGGATTCTGGTTTGCTCTCACCTTTAGACTCCCAGTTATCGCCTTTATTTTCCTTCTCGCTTCCTTTGCCCATTTTAGGCTGCTATGCCAGATTTCCTCGCCAAGGAATATTTGGATATGTTGTGAGGTGGACACATGGTTATAATGGTACACAATATATTCATTGAATGAAGTAATATAAGGTGCATGTTAGTGACTGTAGTTTAGGTTCATTGTCATAATTAAACACAGTCTTTTTGTGGGGGGTTTCTACATAGTTTTCTCTCCTCTCTACTTGCTGAGGCTTCTTTATTTGCATCTTTTTCTCTATGTTCTCTTGGTGGGGATGAGGGCTACGGGAGGCCGAGCAACTGATTCCCATCACAGAGGACCTAGGTCCTGAGATGCCTCATTTGGGTGGGAGGGGAATGGGGGAGCTGATCATTGGGTGGGAGTGGGTGGGTGGAGAGAGGGTGGCAATGGAGGCGGTGTGGAGTAGTGTGGCTCAATGATTAGAGCGGCAGACCCTGATGCAGAGGTCTAGCCCGGGACCGAGGTTCAATTCCCCGCCTTGGCGGGTCTTGGGCTAAAAATTGCATGGACCTGATAATTCTCGCCTCGGTGCCTATTCCAATTCTGCAACTCTGGGCAATAGCTTGCTTAATCTCCACAATGGCCCCCTCAATGCTAAGGATGCCTGGCCTCCACCTAGGGGGTGCCCAGGAATGGACAACTCACAGGGAAAGCCAGGTTGGGTTCCACAGCGGTATTCGTACAAGCGCCTTGAGACCCTTGCGGGTGAGTAGTGCGCTATACAAGTATCAATTTACATTTACAATGCTGTTTTGTGTGATCTCAGATCATGGCATATGTTTCTATATAACAAGAAAATACTTTTTTAAGATTATTGACTTTTGTGTTTGGTTGGGACTGGCAAGATTGGAGTTTGAGTATCTTCAATGCAGGGATAATGGGTAGAATGTGTTTGTGTTCATAGAATATATGCAGCCTGAATGACAGGAAAAAAAGGTGTCTTACAGCTAAAATGTCACAGTTTATGCAGATAGATCTACTATGTTTACAACAGACTCATATTTTTTGGGACAAACGTGGCTGGTTGAGAGATTTGCCCAAATATCCCAAATATCTTGAGATTTGTCATGCGCTCTATAAATGAAATAAATAAATATGTGTAAAAATGTGTATATAATGTGAATAAGAAAAAATATAAACAGATATATGGCAAACAATCGGCAAAAAAAATATTTTTTTTAATTAAAATCAAGTACGAGGTATCACTTTTCATTTGGAAAAAATAACAAAAGATAAATAGTCCATTCATGGACACTAATAGGAAGACTTTTATAGATTCTTATTTAAGAAATGTACGCAAATTTATGGTCTGGGAGGTACTTTTTTGTTGATTCCAGCCTCCACATTCCTTAAGCGAATCACTCCCCCAATAGGAGATATACATGGTGCTGTCATAGACATTCCCCCATGCTGTTTGGAATTTGGAATTGCGTCTGTGTCCAGAGCGATGTAGTCGGCCAAAACACATATCTTACAATGAATGAATGTTCATTTGGGGCCGGATGACAAAGCATTTTACCGCTCGCAAGCCTCCCCTCAGGCCAATTGCGACCGGTAAAATGCTTTTTGGCATGTACCAACCCTCTGTTGTGAGTTGGTAACCTATTAACAACATATGGTTTGAGATTCACTATTAGGGCATCCCTTCATTTTTTTTTTAATACCGTTTTTATTGCAGGAAAAAATGCAAGTCACATATATACAATATTACAACCCCGTGGGCGTCGCCTCGCCCGACTTTCGTGCATGAGAAGATATACACAGCCATTCAGCCCACAACCCGGGGTGGGGCGGCGTTGGTCACTGGGTCAACCTGCTTGTCATCGTGTACATATAGTTGTTGTTTCATTCGGAGTGATCGATCCTGCTTTTAACATTTTCTCCCAACGCCCCTCTAATCGTCCCTTCCCTCCCCAATCCCTCCCCTTCTACCCATCTACCCACTAACCCCAACTTTAAGTTGCCCTCCCCCCTCGAGTGCTCGACCCTGCGCCTAAGCTCTGCCTCAAAGTTCCTGTATGTGTGCAATCAGGAGTGATAGTGTTGTGTTGGGAATGTTCAACTGGTTAGCAAGTGGGCGCTACAACACTCGACTCAGAAAGGCTGTTCTCATCTTCTAACGCGCTGTCCTTGAGCGCCTGCACCAACATTTCCCACTCCATGGCCGCTTCCAGCGCTTTATCGTCTGATCTGCGGTGGGCCAATTGATACTTAAGCGGGCTCTCGCTAGCGACCCATTTAAGCATTTCGTTAGTCCACCTTCGCAGCGTAGGGCATCGTTCGACTTCCAGTTCCTCGTAAGTTCCCGTTTTGCTAAGATCAGACCCATATCAACAAACTTGCTAGAAATTCTGTTCTTGGGCGTATGCGGGAACCAGTGTAATAAGCCCACAGCCTTGAAGATTTGCAATTCCCGGTCAGTAACAGTGTTCAAGGTCTCAATAACCTCCCTCCAGTAATCCCGCAAGTGTGTGCAGTCCCAGAGCATATGGCCCAGGTCCGCCCCCACTATATTACACCTGGGGCACGCCGCATCCGCCACTCCGAAATACTTTTCAATCCTCCTGGGTGTGAGATAGGCCCTATGTAGAACATAAAAGGGGATCAGCTGAAAGCGGGCGTTCCTTGTGCTCTTTCTCGCTCGTCGCACTATCTGTGCCCATGTGGTGTCGGGGATCTCAGTCCCTAGTTCTAGCTTCCAAGTCTCTTGCTGCGTGGTTAGGGGTTGCAGCGTTTCACATGACATTCGCGAGTAGAGGCACGTTACTGCCTTGTCCGTACCGGCCGCCATCATGGTGTATTGGCAAGCCATGGACACCCGGGGCTCTTGAGTTCCCGCCTCCCAGTGTGCCTGCATCGCGCGTGTTATGGCTGCATGCATTAAAAAGTCCCCCTTCGGAAGGTCGAAGCGGTCTTGCAGCGTCTGATAAGGGATCAGTTCCCCATCCTCATACAGGTCTCCCAGTACCTGCAGTCCGGCCTCCTCCCATCTCTGTAGCCTCGACCAATCGCCCCCATGCGGGAGCGCCGTTACCATACCGATGGGTATCTCAGGCGCATACATGCGTCGCACCCCGGCCTGTTTCTGCGCTCGGTTCCAGCAGAGTCTGTACGTCTGTTCTTCCAGCGACAGATCCCTAAGAAACAGTTTTTGCTGCAAGGTGATGAAGGCTAGTACATGGCGGGGGGTGCCCGCTTCTCTGTCCTCCTCCGGTCCACGGTACGCTCTCGCCACCTCCTGCGTGAAGGTCTGCAGCTGCGCAGCCAGGTAATATAATTCGAAATCGGGGACAGCCATGCCCCCCTCATCCTTTGGCCGCAGTAGCGTTGTCAGAGCAATTCTGCGCCTGCCCATACCCCAAAGGAAAGAGATCCATAAAGATCTCAACTGCCAGAAGATCGACCTAGGTATCCATACAGGCATCGCTCGGAAAAAATAAAGAAGGCGCGGCAGGGCTATCATTTTTACCAGGGATATACGTCCCGTGACCGACAGCGGGAGAGGAGACCAGAAGGACATATTATCACGTAGCGCCCATATACATGGACCTACGTTGCCCTCTAGCAGGTCCGCAGCCTTGTGGTATATGTACACCCCCAGGTATTTGAGGCCAACTGTGTGCGGATGTTAGGTTCCTGTTCACCATGACGTAACGGGAATAGGCATGACTTGGGCCAGTTCACCCGCAGCCCAGATAGTCTGCCAAAGGCCACCAGTAGTTTTCCCACCCCCTCCAGTGCTTCCCTCGGGTTTTCTAGATATAGCAGGAGATCGTCTGCATACAGCGAGACAAGGTGTGGCTGTCCCCGATAAGTCAAGCCCGTGAAGGAGATCCCCTTCCTGACTTCCGCCGCAAAGGGGTCGATCGCTAAGGCGAACAGCAGGGGAGATAAGGAACATCCCTGCCGGGTGCCTCAGCTAACTGGGTACGGATCCGACACAAGGGGACCCACCCGCACCCGTGCAACTGCCGAGGCGTATAGGACTTTCGTCCAACCTATGTACCAGTCTACAAGGCCGAAGTGCTGCATAACCCGGTATAGGTACTCCCACTCCAGGCTGTCAAACGCTTTTTCTATGTCGATCGATAAGACCACCGGCGTGTATGTGGCAGGCCACTATTCTCCCAGCAGGCGGATCAATCGACGTATATTAGCAGTCGTATTGCGCGCTGGAATGAAGCCAGACTGGTCTTTGTGGACCAGCACCGTCATGTGTTGCAGCAACCTGGTCGCCAAGATGGTACTCAGGATTTTGTAGTCCACCGTCAACATGGATAGTGGCCTGTAGGAGGCTGGATGCTTGCTCTCTCTACCCGGCTTCAGGAGCGGAATCATGAGCGCCTCGCACATGGATGCAGGCAGCCTCCCCCGAGCCTTGGCTTCGTTATACACCGCCTGAAGCCTCGGGGCAAGTAGGTCAATATATTTGCTATAAAATTCGATCAGAAGCCCATCCAGGCCCAGGGTCTTATTTCTGGCCATTTTCTTCACCGCACTCCTTATCTCGCCCAGTTCTATGCCCCTGCCCAGAGCCTCCGCCTGTTCTGGTTCCAAACGCGGCAGCTGCAGGCCCTTCAAGAAAGCGGTTATCTCCATCTCCCGCCCTTCGAGCGCACTCTCGTAAAGCGTCTCGTAGTATGAGCGGAAGCGCTCTAGAATCTCCGCTTGGGTGTGGCGGACTAGGCCGTCCTCCCCCTCAATGGCCAAGATAGGGTGGCTTCATCTTGTGGGGTTGGCCAACCAGGCTAACAGTGTCCCCGCTTTGTCCCCCTCCGCTTGCGCCCTTACTGAGTAGGATTTATAGTCTAAACAGCGAAGCCGTTCCATCTCCTCAGCTACCGCTTCCTTGGAAGAACTCACCGTCTCCTGTAGCTCCGGACGGTTTGGTCGCTCCTTCTCGGCCGCGCGCAATGTTGTTTCTGCCCTGTCCAGATCATCTAGCAAAGATTTACGAGCCCCCGAGTACTTTCCTATACAATGACCCCTGACAACTGTCTTAAAGGCATCCCACTCATATGCTCTAGTCGATGCCGTGCCCTCATTCTCCTCGAAGTAGTACGTGATCTGTTCCCCCAATGTTTCTCTGAACACCAAGTCATCTAGCGTGTCCGGCCGCAGTTGCCACGTCGAGACCCGCCAGGTCTCAGTCATCCAATTGAGGGTCAGCAGCAGGGGGTTGTGGTCAGAGATCGTGCGTGCAAGGTATTTCGAGTTGGATACCGCCGGTAACACCTGCGAGGAGCACAAGAATGTGTCCAGGCGTATATGAAGGTCGTGCAGCCCAGAGTAGAAGGAATAGTCCCTCACCGTTGGGTGGTGCACCCTCCAGGCGTCCTGGAGTCCCCAACTCTCCTGCCACTGCGCCCTGCGCTTCGCCAAAAGGTGTATAGGAGACGTCCCTAGCGGAGGATGAGATCTATCCAGTTCGACATCGATCACCGAGTTAAAGTCTCCTCCTATTATGATGGGGCCAGCTAAAAATCCTGCCAGAGCCCCAGACAGTTTGGTAAAGAAGGACGCCTGGTCTATGTTAGGCACATACACACTGCAGAGCGCTATGTCCTTGCCTTTCAATTTCCCTTCCACTGCTACAAACCTACCCTCCGGGTCTACAATGTGCTTATTAGCTTGAAAAGGAGTCCCCGCCCGCACCCAGATCAGCGCCCCTCTGGCGAATGTGGAATATGCAGTGTGAAACAATTGTCCCCTCCACCTCCTCTGCAGCGCCACACCCTCTTGTTTCGTTAGATGCGTTTCCTGCAGCAGCGCTATCTGCACCCCTCTTCGAACCAAGTACGCGTGTATTTTATGCCTCTGTGCCATTGTGTGTAGCCCCCTCACATTGCAAGTCAAGCACTTCACTTGACCATTGTTAGCCATAATCACGCTGTGCACTGCAAAGTCCAGTAGCGGCGTTCAGCCTGGCATACAGGGTCACACTCCCCCCCAGCCCCCAGTCCCAACTCAACAGTATCCCTCCCCTCCCTCCGCCTCGAGCACCCCCAACTACTCTAAGCGCCCTCCCTCCCAGAACAGGGCCCAGCCTAGCAAGCACAGCTCCCATCCAAACTTGTTGAAGACCTAGCTTCCTACCCCCAACAACCCGACTATCCCGCAGTCGACACTACGGTGGCCTTGGGGGCCCGAAAGGCTTGGCTCGGCCCGAAGGTGGTCAATCCTGTCCCAGCGCTTCCAGCTCATGATCCCCCCATGCAAGTCCAGTGTTCCATCCCTTTCTCAGTGTTTGTCGCCATTTTCAGTCTACGTCGCCATTCGCCAGCAAGGCAACCCCCAGGCACCTTACCATCCTGACGTGGGACTTCTTCAGTCTCATTCGTCCATAAGGCCTCCCGACGTCTGTGGTGTGACGTCCGGGCCGTTACCACTGTTCAAGTCCGATTGTTCTGCTTCTGAGCCAGTAACTAGGCCCTCCGCTTCCGAGCTGTCGCAAGATCTGGATCTCGTAGTCCCCGACAGTTCCATTACCGCTTGCAGCGCGGCCTTTCTCTCGCCTTCGGTCTGTGATTCCGTCAGTTTCTTGGCTCGCTGTCGGCGCTTCCGGATCCTTTGTGATTTCCTAGTCGGCTGCTGGGTCCGTTCGTCCTCAGCCCTGTGCTTTGCTCCATCGGTCTCGTTCGTGTAATCGGGGAAAAGCGTCACTCTGCTATTGTCCACCTGGAAGGGACCCACATCCCTAGCGCGTTGCAGCAACCAGTCCCGGTCCTTGTTATGCAACAATTTTATCACTACAGCGGGGCAACAGCGGGGCAATTGGCCCGGTTTAGGAGGGCGAGCCGGGACCCTGTGCGCCCGCTCCAACGTGAAGAAGGGAGAAAGGCCCTCTGGTGCCACCTCAGTCTTCAGCTATTGTTCAAGATAGCCCACTGAGGAAATGCGCCTAGCGCACGAAACGCGTCAGGCAACTTGAATTTCTAGGTTAAGACACCTGTCCAGCGCTTGCAAACTTGCTCCAAATAAAACACTATTCAAAACCTACCTGTGAGGCTTCTCTGCATTGGGCAACCCTTGTTGTTTGTGGTGTATATAAATATTTTTATATATTTTATCAGGGTAAATTATAATTATTTTGGTGATGTAATTTTTTTCTATTCAGGTGTTTGGGTACATTGTTTAATATTTATTGTAATTATTTCTTTAACGATAAAAGTATTTTTTTTGTTTATTAATGATGATGTAAATATTTGGACAATATTTTTGCAGTCGCTATTGTGTGAGGGGATATTTTTAAAATATCATATGTTCAAATAAAGTAACGATATTTTATTCACGATATTTATGTTTTTGATTTAAATAAAAATCTATATTTTTTAAACAATATTTGTGTCCTCATTCGTACTTTTATTAAGTATAAGATTGTGATATTTTTTGTTAATGATATACATTTTTCTATATTTTTGGGTTCAACATTGCATGCATCGATATTATGTCAGTGATCCACATTAAGAACATCAAGATAAAACTCATAGGTTCAGTATTCTCAAGTCGATGTGGCTTGTAAATAAGAAATGGATCACGATCCAGACCATTGATCAAGTAGATGAAACAGAAAAAAAGAACAGAAATGGAATCAATAACTTTAAGAATAGCCATTGAGTTTGTGACGCATATAGAGATTAAGGACATGGCTCCAATTGGATATGTGCTTGATGTTGTTGGACTATGCCATTGCTCAGCAAGTTGTAATGAAATATTCAGTTTGAGCTGCTGATTAAGTATGGTTATGAGGGGGAGGGTGGATGTCACATACCACTCTTTTGAGACTCCAAGCTTATTTTGCCCCACTTATCGAGTTTAACTCTCGAGTACGTCTATCTTTCCTTTCCTGATTGAATCTTCATTTTGTTCTGCCTCCAGAGGCTTTACTGGCTGACAGCTTTAGAGCTGCTACTTTATTTTTACTGACATCATCTGAATCCCCAGGTTAGGTTTCGGGAAATTCCCTTCAGGGGTAGCAAATTTGATAAAATTTGCATATTACTCTCTTTAAATACCTTCGGACACATGTATCATTATTTCACGCAACCCAGTAAGACAAGGCTTTTTCCTCTGTCTGCAGTACACTTAAAAAGAGAAAACACTGGGGAGAAATAACAATATCTCTCCTCATTGCTCCTCCCCTGGAAAGGTGTACTATTTGGACGCATGCCCAGGTTTTTTTAGTGTTGGAAAATCTGGAAATGCACCAAAATCCATGGTTAGATGCGTGGGAACACCTACTCTCCACCAATGAAACACCTTCCCAGGGTAGAGGATGCAAGGCAGCTTCTTGCGCTGCCTTGCGTTACTCCAGATTTACCAAGAATGACAAGGTGACCTTGCGGTGCTTGGTAAATCTGACTTTAGTTCTGCGTTTTCCTTGTGAAACCATGTGTGACACAAGGGGAATACAATACTATGATACATCTGGCCCCTTTTCCTTGTGTTTGCTTTTTTGACTTGCTTTGGATTATACCAACCTATGGGGGTCATTAGGATGGGGGACGGAGTCCGTCCGCTATCCTGGAGTAAACCGTGATCGTCCTCCATGCATGCGGTGGTCCCGCACACCCGATCAGGATGCGACCGTCACCATGGCAGATGGATCCTGCATTTTAACATTGCCACTGTGATGTTAAAATGCCATGTTGTGTATTTCATGGCACTACATTGCAGCCACCACACAATGCCTGACATGTACTGCTGTGAAATGTAAGGGGGGTACCATCGGTACCCCCCAGTGCACCCTCAACTCCCCCAACACAAGTGGGGGCCCGCAACGGGCCCCCGTCACAAATCCCCACTAGTCTTTCCATGACGGCATCTCAGCCATAGAAATGCCGGCTGTGGCCAGCATCATGATTTGGTTGACGGTGCCTGCTAGGCACCACCACCACCATTTCTGGCTATATGGACTGTCTGCCAGGCAATCTGTAAGATTGCTTTTGGCAGACCGTGGTGGACGGTCTTTGCGCCGGCCACGATCCGAGCGCTATTCCCTCAGCCATTGTAATGTGGTGGGGGAAAATCACGGTACGATGGCGGAAAGACTGCCACCGCATGGCTGGCGGTGACGGGCCTTCTGCAATCGTAATCGGCCCCTAAGATTGGAAACACATCCAGACAAGCAGCACCTGTACAAAAACATTTACTCAGATGCTAACACTGTGGTGTGCACAATCACATGCACACAATTACACATTCCTCTAAATAACCATCAATATGAATACATAATTACCTATACAAAACATTCTGGTCTTTCTGCGCACAAAAACACACACTCCTAAATTTGCATTAGATTCTTGTCCCTTATCTATTTCCGTCACCCGGAACTCAAAGTTGTCCACACCTACCTCATTTCCAGTTGGTTTCCCCAACGGAGCACTCACAGGCCCTCTCTTTTTGTCTTTATGTCACGTCCCTTGATGACATTGTCTCTTAGTTTTGTTTCTCATTCCACACAGGTGACAACCACATCTTGTTTTGGTTTCCAACCTTCTCACTCTTCATCCAGGCACATGTATGAAATTGCCTCATTACCCCTACTCACTGCCCGCCTCTGCAGTCCCTCATGGTGAACTAATCCAAAGTGAAAGACCTGTGCTTTCGCGCACCTGCATGAATAACTACCTCAATCTACTTCCCGCTGACCCCTGACCTCGACTTACTCTGTTAAAACACACATAGTATATATCCATGTATCCCTTTCCACACACCCAAAGCAGAGATCCAATCACTAGTACTCCTTAAACTGAAATAGTGCAAACATTTACTACTACTAGTGGAGTGGTGTGGCTTACTGGTTAGAGGCGGCAGACCCTGAAGCAGAGGACGGCCCGGGACCAGGGTTCAATTCCTGACGCGGCAGGGTCGTGAACCAGGGTCAGCGGACTCGATAATTCTCACCTCTGTGCCTACTCTAGCCAGGGATCACCCTCGGCAACTCTGGGCATTAGCTTGCCTCATCTCCACAATGGCCCCCCACAAATGCCAGGGATGCCTGGTTTCACCTTGGAGATACCCAGGAGGGAACATCTCACAGGGAAAGCCAGGACGGTTCCCCAGCGGTCTATAGCACCAGGACGCCTCCGGGTAGCAGTGCGCTTTACAAGACACACACATTTACATTTACTAGGCCTTCCTTAATATTCTTTCTTCCCATTGAACAAGGTCTTATTCTCCATCATTGGAGGCTTACTTCATCTTCCAGCGCACTCCCATCTCACCCTTACTGTCACCAAGCAGGCTGACCTCTCTGCCAAAGACAGGGCTTCATGCAGTCTCTATTAGGGTCACCAACTCACCCTAGTTGGCTAGGACAATCTAAAGTCCTGAACGTTTCACCTACGAATCTTTGTAATCCGTTCAATGGAAGCAAAGCAAGACTACAACACCCAGAATGCATTAAGTGATCACACAAAGGTTCAGGACTGGAAACAGTGTCTGTAATGACCTGGAAGAAATTGGTCCCCTTGGGTTATATACTGGCATCAATAGCTTGACTAGGGCCCAGTTACCTATGTTTCTCTCACTCTGATTCCATAGCCCACTATAACATAACATGTGTATTTGTAAAAGCGCATATCTTGGCGCTGAACAGCAGATGCTCATTGTTACCCAACTCAATAGTACTCATTTTATCGACCTCAGAAGGATGAAGGGCTCAGTGGACCTGCCAGGATTTGAACCTGTAACCATGAGGTCGAACACATGCCCCTACAGCGTGCGCATTAGTCCACTAAGCCAACAGAACCAGCACCATACCCCTGCACTCCTACACAACCTAAGATGCGCTATTCAGGACCTTGTACTCTCATCCAACCCGATCTGTGCTGCATCCAGGTTTTCTTCCTTTTACCTTTGAGGGCCTAATCACGGGAACTCCTTACACAGGCCGTCTTGGTGAGCTCTTTACAAACCCCTGGAATTTCATCTGCTACTAGAAAACTAAGAGCATGTGCTGCCTTACCAAGTGCTCAAATATGCATGTATTTATACATATATACATTAGCTATTGACATGTACATACATTGTTGTCTGTCTTTTACCATAAACATTCCCAAGGAGGGTCCATAGCACAAATGCTAAGTTTGGTGTATGTAAACCATCCTGTCCCCCTTACTGGCTCTTCTGTTAAACATTGGTCTCCAATTATCAAGGCTGCTAAATAAAATGAATTAAGGAAACATAAAGAAATACAACACACACTAGTGTAATCTGCTCACACACACATACAAGTGCAGACACACATGTGCACACACAGATATGTTCACCCAGAAGGGTACTTTGGCACTGAATAACAGATATTTATTGTTACCCAAGTCAATGGTACTTATTTTATGGACCTCATAAGGATAAAATGCTGAGAAGTCCCGTCAGTCTTTGAACTTGTGACCATGAAGTCCAACACATGCCCCTACGGTGGACACATTAGCCAACTAAGCCACCAGACCACTTGTTTTCGACATTCACTGTAGAAAATTGCACATTACATAGATACTGCTGTATTTTGAATATCCCCCTGTGTAAGACCTGTAACATTTGCTGCTGCACAGAGCCTTGCAGACACCATCCTAAGGTAGGATGTTGGAGAGACTTCAAAAACCAGGGCACAGCCCAGGGGGACACAGTGTGCCAGCCTGTAATAGAAGGGCTGGCAGGGCTGCATAATGAGATGCAGAATGAGCTCTGACAACCTGAAAGCAAATACCACCGAACTGGGATCGGCTCTCCTATATCAATATTCAGCGATATTAAAGCCGCAGGATCCCATGCGAGCAAAATATTAATTTCGCCGCTGGCTCTGCTTTGTGTCTCCACAATTGCTCCTTGCGAGGCTCAGTGTGCTGCAGGCAGATGAGGCCTTTCCACAGCTTCCCCAGCTGGGAAGTCATCAGCGAGCAGCATTTGCCATGCAGGAGCCCTGAAATGAGTTTTGTAATTACAAGGCACAGCGGTCTCCTAAGACGCATCCATCATCTGTATTCACCAGTTATTCTTCTATGCAAGGGACTGCCACGCCCTCCCATTCAGCTACCAGGATTGGCAGTGCCTGCTGCTCAGATATGGTCCCAGGGCCTTTTCATCGGAGCTGGGGAACGATTTTCACAGTAGAAATGACATTTGCTTGATGTGGTATATTAGGTTACAGAAACTATGGGAAATGGGGTACTGTAACCAGGTGATGCTGTGCTGTTCTGTAACCTGCACATCCTCACTAGAATGTAGGAGAGGAAACAGCCATTATCATACCCACGCGTGATCTTTACCACGAAGCCATTGGCACGCATGTGCCTTTATCACGTGTCTTTAGCACGCATGCCTCTACCACGAATTTCGTGGCAAAGGCAGGAATGATGAAGGCATATGCAAGGTAAAGTATGAGGTGTTTTAAGGAGATAGCATTTAGGGTTGGTTTTTAGGATTTAGGGTTGAGTTTTAGGGTTAGTGTTTAGGGTCCCGGGATAGCTTTTAGGGTTTTGGACTAGTTTTTAGGGGTTAGGATTGGAGTGGGTTAAGGTTTGGTTTTTAAGGTTTAGGGTTGAGTTTTAGGGTTAGTTTTTAGGGTTAGGGCTAGCTTTTAGGGTTTTGGACTAGTTTTTATTTTAGGGGTTAGGGTTGGTGTGGATTAGGGTTTGAAATGTGGCGACGAGCTTAATCAACCCAGAAATATAAATGCACTCACTTGTGCAGCTGTCAAAAACACTATAGGGCACGTCTGTAAAGACTGTGATCAGGCGGGAGATCTGTCATTACGGGATACAGGTAGGAACATATTAACACTAGGTAAAGGAGGATGAGCAGTTGATCGAATGCTCTTGTGGTCGTACAACACCACATGATTCACTTCATGATGCAACCTCGCAACATTCCTTTTTGTGCTTTCAGTCATTTTGAACAGTGAGTGCTACAGGGTTCAACAGGAGCAGACATACATTGTGAATATTTTACGGCTGATTACTTTGCACAGCGCTGTTGCGCTTTACCCAACCATGATTGCACAGACAATGCACATTGTCTGGAAGGCAATTTTGCAGTTTTGTTACTGTGTGACCCACGGAAGGATTTGCCAGTGCAACTATTTGTAACTGGAATTTAAAAGAATGCAGTGACGCACACACCAGAAACTACCAGTTGGTATAAGATGGTATTACCATGTGTTGATGCAAGAAACATAAGACACTAGTAAAGTTATTGATGACTTGTTTTTTTCAAGTGCAGTGTTGCACACACCCCATTTTGCCAGAAAAACAATTAAGTAATTTAACACACGCATTGACGCGCACACCAGAAATTGACAGGTGGTTTCCCTAACAGCTGCACTGTGCCTATTGCAGGAACAGTACCATAATTGTGTATCTGCATCACTAAACACAGCCAACAGTCATTGTATTTTGTGGTGGTTGTTTGCCGCAGTTTTATTACTCATCACATGCGTCATATTTGTACACTTCCCCCGGACACCTTCATTGGGCCATGGTCTTAATCATTATCATACATTATCGCAAATTGGGTATCCCTCAGTATTATCTGGACATCATAAATATGGGGTCATAAATCATCGGCTATCGTAAATCATTCTGCCGCAACCGGCCATTATTTTGTTGTCATAAATCACTCTGTCTGATCATCATAAATCAGCAGCCATAAATCATGGTCATAAATCATTGGGATGTCATAAATCATTCTGTCACAACTCAGTCATCATTTTGCTGTCATAACTCATTCTGCATGAGCATCATGAATCATCAGCCATAACTCATCGGCTGGCCATAAATCACTGGTTTGTCTTTTGCTTATTTGCATCTCCTAGGGCCGTAAATCACCCTGACAGCTCGTAGATTGTTCTTTGTTGTTTTCCACACCTCTTTGCGTGTGGGGGGTAGCCTTTCCCCGGAGTTAGGCCCCAACTCGCTACCTTCCTAGTCTCTTTTGTGCCCTGCCGTCTGTCGGGGGTTGGGCTGCGAGTGCCGTCTCTGTTTGCTACCCAGATTTTCATCAGGCGTACTCACCCAGCCGGCAGACATCCCAGAGTGAGTGGCCCTCCTTCTACATACCGCCCTGTTGGTGTGTTTCCATAACTAAACCAATACACTTTTGTTTCTGATCTTTTTTGGTTGGGTTTGTGCTCTCTTTGCGCTCTCTTCGAGTGGGGGTAGCTTCTTCCCTGAGTTAGGCTCCCAACTCGCTACCTTGTTAAACTCTTTTGTGTCCTACCGTCCGGCGGGGGCTGGGCTGCGAGTGCCGTCTCTCTTTGCTGCCCCCTTTTGTTAGACCACTTCACTCAGCTGTGAGGTATCCCAAAGTGAGAGGGACCATTTCACCCAGCAGTGAGGCATCCCAAAGTGAGTGGCCCTACTCCACACACCGCCCTTCAGTGTGTCTTCATAGCCATCATTGCATCATTGTACCATTAGTTCCTTTCGTCCTTGGCAGCACTGCGACACTGCTGTTGTAGGTATGGGTAGGTGGAATTAAAAAAACGTTGGTGTCGCTCCCCCAGCTCCCTGATGTGAAGGTGAGCTGCCCAGGGGGAGCGTCGCCTTATATCCCCTTCCCCTTCCTCTCTTACCTTTGTTCTTGGTAGGGGGAGAGGGCCTCGGGTGCATCTTTCCACACCCCTTTGCATGGGGGGGGTAGCCTTTCCCCGGAGTTAGGCCCCAACTCGCTACCTTGCTAGTCTCTTTTGTGCCCTGCCGTCTGGCGGGGGCTGGGCTGCGAGTGCCGTCTCCGTTTGCTAACGGAATCCTCGTCTCCTTGTATGGACCTACTAGTGCCCCCGCAGTATAGCATTGAGAGACTTAATAGACTAAAAAAGACATGGGGTGGTATAGCCTGCATGCACTGATCAGATATAGAGGTCAGCCAAGTTCTATCCGAACCACTCGAATCCTGTGAACACCTAGGTTTTAAGATAAGATCAGCAGATAATCAAAGATGCAACCTGCATGCGCTTTACCACCCACCAGGAAATAATATGACCTTCATGGACCAGTTAATGGAAATCATCACCACCAACTCTAAAACAGAAACTAATAACATTGTTCTAGGGGACTTTAACCTACACTAGAACGACAACGATGGCAAACAGGTTAATGCTCTTAAAGACTTTCTAGCGGAGCTAAACCTTACCCAAGCATGCACACAGCCAACACACGCGAAAGGAGCCACGTTAGACTGGATAATCTCAAAACCAAGAATACCTCAATCCTATCAATTGAGCAGTGCAACTGGTCAGATCACCATGCCATAACCTTCCTGATAACCACAGTGAAAAAGAACAAGACCATACAACCTACCAGACACAAGAAGTGGATGCGAGATACTAAAGACTTGAATCTGGAACTACGAATGTATATCAGTGCAACGCGGTTGTTTTCAACGCGGTACTTTACATCGCAGATTTTACAACGCAAGTCAGTACAACAACTTGCGTTGGAGGGTGCGGATTTCGGAATCTTATAATTTTATATTCCAACACCAGTCCCCGTAACAGTAGGGAAGGTGTTGGAATATAAAATTACAAGATTCCTTATCCCACAGCGCCATCCAGCGCAAGTCGTAGTAACGACTTGCCTTGTAAAAGACGCATCGTAACAGCACTGCGGGGTAACATCCACGTAGTAAAGGATGTTCCCCGGAACTACTAGTAGAAAGCTGTGAGAAGAACCTAAATCCACCTAACAATTTGCAGAATGTGGAATCTAAAGGGTTATTACACTACAACAGTAACGAATATAGTCAACACCACCATGCCACTGAAATTGAAAAGAGTCACCGAGAAGGTTAAAAATCCATGGTTCAATGGAACACTGAATGAAGACAGGCGGAAACTAAGACTCGCTGAAAGAAAATGGAGACAACACCCATCATCCCCCAAACTGAAATCCCTCAGAGAAATCAGAAACGAATACAATAAAAGGATCCTAAATTCTATAAAGGAATTTATTAGATCTGTACTTGTTAACGCCAAAAACAGACCTCGGAAACTATTCGAGATTTTAAAACAACAATCCAATAAATTGGCCAAAACTGCTCAAGAAACTACAAAAACTCAACTAAGTTGTGAAGAATTCTCAACATTCTTCACCGACAAGGCCAACACGTTGGAAAGAGCTCAGGAGAGAAGCTGACAACAATGGCAACACGGACAACCAAAGACCCTCAACGATCAATACCACCTTGGAAACTGCCCATAATAGGACAAAAAACAAGGCACAATGGGAAAACTTCAAACTACTTGACCAGAATACCATCGCCAAAACACTATCAGATATCAAATCTAACAACCACTATAATGGTCCACTCCCCTCAAAATGCCTCAAAGAAATCGGTCATATCGTGATTACCATATGGACGAAAATAATAAACGCCTCTCTATCCCACTGGAATCCTTCCAGATTGCCTAAAAACAGGTCAAGTGGTCCCCATCATCAAAAAACCTACAGCGGAACCAGCAGAAACGAATAACTTTCGCCCAGTGACCAACATTCCTATACTTGCCAAACTAATAGCGAAATGTGTGCAAAACCAACTAAGCCAACACATTGCTAACTTCTCACTACTAGACGACTGCCAGTCGGGATTCAGAACAGGACACAGCACAGAAACAGCGATCCTAAATATTGTCAATGATGCTCTACAGGCCTTAGACCTTAATCAGACATCTCTACTTAGCCTCCTTGACCTATCATCAGCATTTGACACGGTATATCATGAAAAATTACTGAACAGGCTCCATGACAGGATGGGACTGTCTGGAAGCGTGCTAAAATGGTTTGAATCATTCCTTCAGAATAAAATGCATAGATTACTGGTCAACCAATCACTCTCACCTTCATGCCCTAACTCAATTGGAGTCCCACAAGGTTCTACATTATCTCCATCTCTGTTTAACCTGTACGTCGAACCTTTCACAGAAATTCTCAGAAATTCCAAAATATCCTATCACATGTACGCAGATGACACGCAGATATACATCAAGATCACATCCCTGGAAGACATCAAGATAATGAATGAGGCCTTTAAAATGTCATTACAATGGCTAACTAACAATCATCTGAAACTAAACGCGCAAAAAACAGAATTCTTACTAATATCACCACCAAAGAAACACACAGAAGTGAAGGAATGGTCCAAAATTATCATAGCGTTAAACTGCACCCCTACCCTCGTTGTCTCAGCGAAATCACTAGGAATCACGCTAGATGAGAACCTAGACATAAAAGCCCACATCAAATCAATGGCAAAAAGCACCCGCTATCGCCTGAACTACATTAGAAAAGTGAAACCATTCATCTCGAAGGCGGATCTCAAACTGGCAGTTCAATCACTAGTTATCTCGAGGATTGAATATGGATGTACAACTCTAGCAGGTCTACCAAAACAGCACCACTAAATTGCACCACTTGCAGCTGCAAGACTTATCACCGGATCGAGGAAATTCGACCATATCTCCCCACATTTGAAGGCATTAAACTGGCTACCTTACGAAGCTAGAATTCAGATAAAAATGGCATGCACAACCCACAAAGTGCTCCACTACAATACACCAAGATACCTTGCTCAGAAAATTGAATTATCTGGAGAAAACAGACCGGCCAGGAATGCCAAGGAGCTGGTGTTGTGACCATCCATCTTCCGGAACAAGAAAAAATATGATAGAGCTTTCTCAGGAGCAGCCCCCAGAATCTGGAACTCCCTTCCCCCAAACATTAGAAAAATTCCAAACACAGCAACCTTTAAGAGGGAAACTAAGATCTTCATAATGAGTAAGTTCCTTCCATAGGCAAGACAGTCTTCAATAGCACCATGACATCGATGTAACCTAGACAGAACACGAGAAAATCTCCAACTTTACTGAGGATATCCCCAGCTCGGTACTACACAATACATGACCAAGGATTGTAATTGAAAAATGCACAGGAAATAGACACTTAAGATCTATTGCTTCCAGTACACATTATTTTTAGCTGTATACTAAACCTACTTCATGCTCTGTATATATTTTCTGTATAACCTTTAATTGTTGTTATCATTCTATGACTGTATACGTACCTACCTCATACCACTGTGAACGTTTTACTATAACAAGGCTTGTCTAGAACTACCTCATTTAATGTGAAGCGCTCTGATACCCAAGGGTCATGTTCGCACTATAGAAAACTCTTAAAATAAAATAAAATAAATAAAATACCCAGATTTCTGTCAGGCGTACTCACCCAGCTATGAGGCATCCCAGAGTGAGTGGACCTCCTTCTACACACCGCCCTGTCGGTGTGTTTCCATAACCAAACCAATACACCTTTTGTTTCCGCCACGCCGCCAGGGAGGCTTCTGTCTTCCTGCGGCTCCCCCTACCTTATGTCATCCCTTTGCGCCTCCAGCTGCTCTTACTGTGAAGCCTGCCCATGCCATTGTTCGGCTTGAGCGCTAGAATACCAACCTCTAGCTGTGTCTCCGGGAGGCTGACGTCTGGTAAGCTCTGACGGTAATCTTCCCCACAAACACACAGTGTGCTCTGCTCGATTCTTGCCCTCAAGTAGTGGCACACTTGTGTCATGTTCGGAATCTTACGGCACTGTATCCTCTCACCATGGGTCACACATGAAATCAAACAAAATTGGGAGATAGTCAGATGCTGCTTGTGGAGGTGTGATACAACATATCTTCTTTAAACACCATCCTCTACTTCACTCATGCTCCAGGCAGGCTCCCCCCGGTAAGCACCTTTGCGAAACCAGTACCCAGATTGCCCCTGTGGACCGGGTTATTGCCAGACAGTTGTCTTTGTCATGCTCAACTGGTTTACGGCTAACCCTTCCTTCTTCCCAACTTTTTGTATTGGACATCTTTAGCTTCAACTTCGTACGCGCACCCAATGAAATGCAATGTTTTCCACACATTATCCCTGTCACATTCTTGAAGTGCCATTGCTTCTTTAATATACTGCATTCCACTTTACAACATAACTTTGCAATTCGTTGTTGTACTTCCACATTGGACATTTTCTTTACATCCTGTCCACTAAACTGTCATTATTTCTTACTGTGGGAAGATGAAATACCGAGTTGGCCCTGCCGGGGCGTCACAGTGAATATAACCTTCGTATTGGTATGGGCTCCCCTGCGTGGTATGATGGAGCCTGAGAGTGTGCCCTGTGTTTGTTCCACCGCCGGTAGAGGTGGGGGGGGTGTAACTACTGCCTGCGTTTTATTATATTTGAATTTATTTCTCTTCTGTTAGAGCCATACGCCACTTATCTAGACCAAAAGCAGTCCCCTTTTTTGAGGCGGGGGGCATGTATTGCAATAAAGTGAGTCAGTGTTTGCACTGTGCTCACGCCGCCCCTCTCCTCTCAGCGGAGATATTATTATTATGTTTCTTATATAGCGCCAGAATCGACCCCCGAAGGGGTATCTCCGCGCTTGCTTTGGGAACCCGTCCTGGCTTTTTCCCTGTGAGATAGCCCCTGCAGGGCATCCCCAAGGTGAAAGCCAGGCATCCCGCCACAAGGGGGCCGTTGTGGAGATTAAGCAAGCTTAATGCCCAGAGTTGCAGAGTGTGAACCTAAGATTAGGTCAGGCACCAAAGCGAGAATTATCGAGTCCATGGACATTTGAGTTCAAGACCCTGCCGCATCGGGAATTGAACCCTGGTCCCGGGTCTGACCTCTGCTTCAGGGTCTGCCTGCTCTAACCAGTGAGCCACACTTCACCTTGTAATGCAAGAACTCACGTCCTTTCTGAAGCCTGGCATATCAGGCTCAACTACTGCCCTAGCCACCGGCATGAACATGCGTTATCCATATATTCCTTATAGATATAAATTAAAAATCAATCTCCTCCATGAACATGCCTTATCCACATGGTCCATATAGATATAAATTCGAAGTCGCTCTCCTACCCTGCTCCCAGCCTTCCTTTGTCTGCCAACCCTTCATACTGTCCTGGCTTCTGCGTAACCAACTCCATCGTTCTGATAAAAGCGTTCTTATATATATATATATATATATATATGAGGCCCCACGCCGGAGGATTTTGGGTTACATACCCCCCCTCCACTGTTGCCATGGTTTTAGATTGCTTATATGCGACATTTTCACAATTTCAGTGAAACTGTGAATGGTATTCAATGATTCTGAGTGACACTTTGCTCACAAGCAAAACCAAGCAAGCAGACCAGGAAAATATCTAACTATCAGAAAAGCCGGTACGAATGGCGCAATGAAGTGGGTGCTGAACTGTTCCTATAGACAGACTAGGGGGATTAAACTGGCGTGACCAAGGTGTAAAAGAGACACCCAAGGGCATCCATTTTGTTGGATGTAGTTGCCTCACACACCCAGAAGGGTGTCATGCTTCATCATAGGCGTTTGCTCCTCGTCGGGGAGGCGGTGCAATCCCCGACGGGCTCACCTCAAAGAGGGGCTCTTTGGCGGAGATCTTTTTATCCAACAGCCTTATGGTGAAGTGGGGGTGTGTGGGCGGGATGTTGTATTGTGTGGTGAAGGAATTAAAATGTAGCAAGGGGTACCTGGAATTAACTTTATTCTGGGGGTCCCCTGGCTGCAATTAAAAGGTGGGACTAGCTCGCTAGGTATCAACAAGTTAGGTCGAGTGACCCTAGAGAAGGCTAGAAGTAAGACTGGTCGACATGTTTCTCGCTCAGGGTAAAGTCACCCGCGATTCATCAGGACCTTACAAGAAAGTGCAAAGAAGAATTACAACAACATGCTTGTGTCATGTGTGTAGTGTGTACAATACCTCTGTGGAATGTCCTATGCCTATTGGTCAGGGACTATTGGCCACATGAGGGGTCGGCGGGTCTGGACATCGGGGGCGAGTCTATTGTATGTAGCTCACTCTGGCCGTGTCCGCGTGGAGAAACCTACCCATCTCCGCCGAGCTCGAGTAGAAAAGCCGCCCATTTGACCAACCAGCAACTGAAGGAGATCTTACCGCTGCTGCCAAGCATCAGAAACGAAAGTGCTCTTGTAACCTGAACGAAGGAATCATGAAGCTATGCCTGGGACTGACTCATTTTGATTAAATCAGGTCTGTCGTTTTACAGCTATTAAACCAACTCTGATGGGCGCCTTTCAGCCTTCAAAATTGCAGGATCCAATTGCCTTGTAACCGGGCATTCCGACTTTTATCCTTCTGTAGTCTATAATTATTAATCATAGGTGTGTAAATCAGTATATACGAAATGTTACATTAGACAGAGGACAACAAGGGGTGGATTTGCATGTTGTTCCTACAGGAAGGCAGTTGAAGAGTACTTGGTCTGGAATAGCACAACCCTGAATTTAAAATTAAATGCCATGGAACGGATTGAACCCAACTGCCTGGGGGGGAAATACATATGGCGTAGTAATTGTTACATGGGCCCTAGTGCACGGATGTAAATGAGCCCATGGGTGCTGTCGGATTGTTAAATTAGACACAATACTCGGGGTTCAGTGGGCCCCTCTTGCCTCAGCGCCCTGGTGCACTGGACCTGTAACACCAATGGAAGCAATAAAATGCTACGGTGCCCCCTGAACCAGGCAGGGATGTGGATTTCCTACAGCCTGATGCCCAGGACATATTGTTTGGGGTCAAGGGCAACACATTTTCATGTGTATATTGTCCTTGGGACAAGTGGGCCCAACCCCCCTACTGCACAAACCTTTTGGCTGCCAGTTTACAGTACCACATTATGGATCAGGGATGGGCATTGTCTACAGTTAATGCGTGTCCTTGCTGTTCAAACTTGTATTTATGGTTCATTAATGCAAAGCCTTTATTATTAGTGTGTGTACTAAAAGTAAATGTTGTAAGCTGGGCCTGCACTACTGACGGTGGTTCCAGTATAAATGTGTACACACGTTTTCAAAGTTTAGTAATATGAGGCTATGTATAATGCTCCCAGAATGCTCTCTGATGATATGCAAATATTTGCAGAAGCTTGAAAGCAAGAGTGATGATTTTTTGCTTTAAAAATAAAATGTTCACAAAAAAATGCATGTAGGAAAAAAAATGTTTTGCTAAACTACTGCAAGATATTGGGTACCATATCTTTGCAGCATCATTTAGCAACATGTTCATGTATGCTTGTATTTCCCAAAAATATTCATAATGGAAAATCAGTGTAACCAGTTTAAATACGATTATGGGAAACAAAAATAAACAAGCATTGGCAAAGCCAGCAGGTCTGAAATTGGTGGTCAGTATTTGGTTTTGTCAATGCGTGACTTGTTTAGGTACTGGGCCCTCACCATTCCAACAAGCCTTTGCAAAAGCAAAAAAAATTGCGTCTCAAAAAGCACACATTGCCACATCAGTTCAAGGCACTGAACACAACTGCTTTGTGTGCCAATATGCTCCTTGTAAAAGAGCAGAATACTGTCACTCACAGTAAGACCAGCTGATAGACCGAGAGAGAGAGAGCGAGAGAGAGAGAGAGAACATTTTATTAAACACAAAAGGTCATGGTTAAGGCCTGGCCTAATTAGATGTCCAATTATTAACCCCTTTAGGGTGGCGTAGAATCCTCCGCAGTGCGGACATTTTCGTGCATGGGCGGGGCCGCGTGGGCCAACGGACGTGTGCAGCACTATGGAGGTAGTGCTCGCGACGGATGTTGGCCGTCCCACGCAACAAACGAGTTGAAAGTCTCCAATGTGCATCCATGGTATATATCATTGCATTAAGTGCATATATACAGTTTCTGTGCATTCACAAGAATTTACAGAAGCAGGCCTAGAAATAGTATTCCTAGAAAATATTAGTGAACTGCATTTTAGCATGAGCAAATGTGCATGCGTAAATTTGCTCATGTGAACATCTGAATGTTTCAAGTTCACTTTTCTCCAACCACTTTTTTCCCAATCCTGGAAAAAGTTTTATGTCTGCCACTGTCAGGAGTAAATGTCCAACCATTTCAGTATGGGAAAAGTTTAGAAAAGAATTGGTGAAAACCCTTAAAACGTGCAAGTGAGTAGGGTAGGTTTGTACAGACTCAAAAGGGCATTCCAACTCTTGGACTATTGCTCAACCCCAGTATGAAGACCTTCAGAAACGTAGCACCATAAGGGAATTGCTAGTATTCAAACCCTACTATGGTACGAGCCCTGGCATAAGTAGAGAGGCTATATCAGAACTCTTATATAATGAGATTGCTGCTGTAATGTGTTGTCGCATTACATGGCACAAAAGGGACAAATGAATTTTGTTACAGGACAAGTAGATTTATGAAGCAACCTGCCCCATGGACAATTAGATATTTTAATAAATTCCACACCCCTGACCGGGTCACCCGTCGTTGCAGCAGGCACACCAACTCACGTCTCCTCAGTGGGGAAATGAATCACTCGACAGTATAGACTTACAGCTATTCACACCTTCATTAAAATACTCTTCATAAGTGGCGCTTAATGTGACGAAGAGGCAGCTCCAAGCGCCTGTCAGCCTCAAGCACTGCTGCAGGACCTTTCTCCTGGGAGATCTCCTGTGTACTTAGAGTAAAGTCACAGCCACAAGAGTGCTTTAAACGCGGGGATGGGTGCGCTCTGTTCATGTTTTAATCTACTAGACAATGTATGCCTCACGTAGGGGCCGGGGGACAGACTATCATAATTTCCTCCTCAAATACAATTTTATACTAATTCATTTTCCTTGAACTCATTCAGTTAATATATAATTCACATAGCGATGATAGCGTAATCATAATAGCATCCATTTCCGGAAGATAGGCGTGAAGACTTCACCCTCCACAATCCACACATCACTCACTTCCATACCTTTACATTTATAAGGCGACAATTTTCAAAATTGTGGGAGGGCATTCTCAAGGCAAATATTCCCGTCATTTTGTTTTATTTATTTTTTTAGGGCAAGGGGTGCTGCCCTGGAATAATAACAGACCAATGGCTCTCGAAAACGCCTTACAGAAGGAGTTCATTCATTCAGGCCGCCTTGGTTAAGTGAATTGAGCACATTTGCCCCTTGGCAGTAATGAAAAGGCAGGGAGCATGGCTTGAGGTGAACCTTGTACCACAACAGGGTCAGGACTTAGCAGCGCCTGGGCACAACGTCAGGAGCTCAGCTGCAATCAATGCTCCAGGCTGTCCTGGCCCGCCTGCTGCAGTAAAACATTGCTATTGCAGTGCCAGGCAAAGGCAGGCCTCCACAAACAGAGTTATGGATAGCCTAAGCAGCTGACCGGTGACAACCGAAATGAGATTGCTGCTGTAATGTGTCACCGCATTACATGGCACAAAAGGGACAAGTGGATTTTGTTACAGGACAAGTAGATTTATGAAGCAACCTGCCACATGGACAAGTAGATATTTTCTTTTCTTAAATTCCACACCCCTGACCAGGTCACCCGTCTTTGCAGCAGGCACACCAACTCATGTCTCCTCCGTAGTGAAATGAATCACTTGACAGTATAGACGTACAACTATTCACACCTTCATTAACATACTTTTCATAAATGGCGCTTAAGGTGACAAAGAGGCAGCTCCAAGCGCCCCTCAGCCTCCAGCACTGCTGCAGGACCTTTCTCCTGAGAGATCTCCCTGTGTACTTAGAGCAAAGTCACAGCCACAAGAGTGCTTTAAACGCGGGGATGGGTGCGCGTTTTAATCTACTGAACAATGTATGCCCCATGTAAGGGCCGGGGGACAGACTATCATAACGGCAATCCCGAACCCAGAGAGACTCGCCTTCAGGACCACGCCATGCCAATCCCCGATCACGTTAAAAAAAAAATGTATTCGACCTCCATGGTTTGGATTTCACAGATTTATATAGCGCAGACTCGGCCCAAACCCTACTTGTGACCCCTCCTAATGGAATCTGAGTGCATCGCACCAGACACGTTCCCCGGGGCCTGTTCCTTCCTGTTAGGCACGGGGAGCTTCATTCATTTATCCCGATTCACATTCCCTCCCGTGGCTTTTGAAATTAATATTGTGCGGACTCGCCCTGTAGGTATTCCCGCGCTTTGCACGCGCACTGGCACTTTACACAATGTTATGATTCGAAAAGATATTTCCGTGGAAGTCTAAATTGACATTATGCCGAAAACAATTGCTCACTTGGTAGATGTTAAATTTTTTGACCCCTTTTCTTTTCATTCTACTAATATAAACATGGCAAGTGAAGGTGAAACGTAAAACTCTAACTAGCGACATACTCTTGAGTGTGCTGGTTGGTCATTTTGTAAAGGCTTCACAAGGTAACTAACTGTCTGCAAGACACCACCAGCCAAATTACAATGTGTGTAAAAACATGCTTTTCCACGGCGGATTCACCGCCGTGGAAAAGCATGTGGAAAATAGCTTCTGGGGGGCCCTTGCAGGCCCCCAGGGTGTTGGGGGTGCACATGGAGGGTACCTATGGTACCCCCCAGCATTTGCAAGTACAAGGCGGCAGGCACCGCGCAGTGCCTGCCGTTTTGTGCATGCAAATGGAAAGCAGGCATATTTAACCTTGCGGCGGGGGCTGCTTCAAGCAGCACCCGCCGCAATGTTAAATATACAGGATGTGACCGCCAGGGTGGCGGTCACATCCTAATTCGCACGGAGGGACCGCCGCTGCCCCTGCGGACGGGCCCTCCACCTCGGGGGTGGCGGATGGACCCAGGTCCGTCCACCATCCTAATGAGGCCCTATGAATGGAGCAATCTGTCTTACAATTAACTATCACGACAAACTGCCCAAATGTACCAATATCTTCAACAACAAGTACAACTTTATCCTACAACAAAAGGACTAGAATACTTAAAAATTATTGCCAAAACACTAATCTAACAATACAAACCATATAAACTAAAAAGAATCCTAAAAATCACTAAAATATTAACATACACATTTCCTTTAGATAAATTTAATATTTATTTTGTCTAATACATGTAATTTTTTTTCAAATATGTAGACAAAATAAATATCTAACAAAACACCAACTGCATAAAAATAGTACATTTCCCCACCCACAATAAAATTAATATAAAATCACTTACCTTTCGCAGCAAAGTAAATTGCAAATCTAACTACTCCTAAATAATCCAGGTACTAATAAATCCTCATAAAAAAAAACAAACCCCAACAAAATGGAAAAATACAACTGTGCCAAATCCATCGAACATCCAAAAAAATAGATAATCCAGAATCCATCCAAAACCCGAAAATGTTAAAAAAGAATCAAAAACGCTCCAGGAAACCCGAATAATAAAGGATGTGTAAAATAAATATTACTTGAAACAAGTAAAATACACTTCCTTTAAATAAAAAACGCAAAAGTTCCGGAAACGAAAAGGCTGCATCCAAAAACCTACAATATAAAAAATAAACATTCCCACCCCCAGAAAACTTAAAACTATACATTATTAATCAACATTACATACATATTTAACACAAAAAGTAACTAAATACACACAAGCACAATAACTCCAACTAGGCCGCAAATCGAGAAAACGCAGAGAAAATTTTTAAAACGTAAATAACCAACTACAAACATCATAACTCCTAATACACAAGTCCACACACCCTAAATAAGAAACTACTACCTTCCAAACATACTTAAAATGTTAAAATATGAAGAATAGAACTCTTACCTTCTCAGACGCGAAGTAGCTTCCAACCGCAAGCTTGAATCTTTCCAAATGACCCAAAAAGACTTTGGGGCCTATTAGGATGACGGGCGGACTTTGTCTGCCCGACATCCTAGCGGGGAATGGGATCGCCCGCCATAAGAGTTTTTGCAGGACTGGAACTCAACATGTTGCAGGTGCAGCGCCTGCAGGCAAAAAATATGAAACTTTTACAAAGGGAGATGAGGGAGGGCTTCCGTGAACTCAGGAAGGACCTGAATGATGGCCTACAGGCGGTATGCCAGGAATTGCGTACAGAGGGTAGTGCTAGGCGCAGAGGTTGGCAACGCCAAGATAGGTACACCCGGGCCAACAACCGCTTGGCGGCTACATCTAGCATCCAGGCCAGGCGCAGCATTGAGATACAGCAGCAATTTACACATGCTG
The DNA here is from genome assembly GCF_964263255.1 of Lissotriton vulgaris. Classification (NCBI taxonomy): domain Eukaryota; kingdom Metazoa; phylum Chordata; class Amphibia; order Caudata; family Salamandridae; genus Lissotriton; species Lissotriton vulgaris. The sequence continues at coordinate 122,374,584 of NC_141691.1, read as the reverse complement.
CACAAGACATAGCTAATGCGCTTTTGCAAGTGACCACTGCTGTGGATGAGTTGCGCCAAGTACGCACAACAGGGCCAGGAGTACTGACTCCAAGTGAAGAAGATAAACAGTCAGTTCGGAGCAGCACCACCCCACCGCCAACCTTAGAGAGCCGCCGTAGTGGCAGGACCAATAGGGCTACACCTTCAATTGAAAATTAGGCTGTGCAGCATTTGACTTGTGAGTCATTCCATTACTTTTCTGAGCACTGTGAATGAAACATGTGCTAAATATGTCTTGTATGACTACTGTACGTTTTCAGTTGATACATATCCTGCTATTAAGGATTAAAAGCAAAATTCACACTTACATTACTTTGCATTGTGTTGTTTTTCCTTGTCTAAAAATAGTTGCGCGTAATCTCATCACGCCTCTGTCGCCCAGCCGCTGCAACAGCTCTACCAGCTACCATATGTCCAGGTCCAGGCCCCTCTACCTCAGAGAATCCTGAGTCACTCAGCTCCACTGGTGTCCCTTTTCTTGTGGCAATATTATGGAGCATGGCACAAGCCAACACTATATTGCAACACGTATTGGGGCTGTATTGGAGTGCACCTCCACTTTTATGGAGGCACCGGAATCTGCTTTTCAGGATACCAAATGTCCGTTCAATGGTGCCTCTGGTAGCATTGTGTGCCCTGTTGTACCTGCGTTCACTTGCATTGTTGGGATTGAGGTAGGGAGTCAAGATGAAATCCCATACTGCATAAGCACTGTCACCTGTGGGTTTGAAAAAAATATGTTAGCCTGTGACATGCACATGGTAGTTGGTACTAATGACCCCTATGTCTGAAGGTATTTACCAAGTAGGTATCCCTCGCCAAACTCTCCACTTGAGAGTCTACGATATATCCCACTGTGTCGGAAGATGAAGGCATCATGTGTGCTGCCAGGGTACTTTGCTACAATGTCAGTAATGATGTGTTTGGCATCACACACCACCTGAATGTTCAGTGAGTGGTAGCGTTTCCGGTTTCTAAAGATGTATTCATTACTTGATGGGGGGATATAGCAACATGTGTGCCATCAATACATCCTATCACATGTGGGAAATGCGATATTTGATAAAAGTCGGTGCTGGGGAAGTAAATGTGATGTTGCATCCTCTGAACGAAGGCATCTAGGAAGGCATGGAAGAATCGCGAAAGGGCACTTTGTGACACCCCTCCTGCTGACGTAATCCCCCCCTGGAAACTTCCAGAGGCCAACAGGTGTAATGAACACAGGACCTGTATTTCAGTGGAGATGGCATTTGTCCTGCATGTGGGGTGTTCAAGGTAGGGTCTGAGTTCTGCAATTAAATCATTTATGCTGTCTTCATCAAGCCTGCAATGGGTGTAGAGGTCCTCCTCAAGGCGCTGGGAGATGTTGATGCGCAAACGGAATGTCCTCTCCTGCCGTAGGCTCCTCTGTGCAGCAGCTCTCAAGCGCATCCTCCTAGCCCCGCCATTGTGGCTAACAGTTGTTTGAATTATGTTGCTGCTTAAATAGTTTGCATCTGGTTACCACCTGCTCCTACTTGGTGGTAACTGCGATTCTGTATTTAGCGATTTTTCAAAAATCGCTAATTGCGATTTTTTCATACATATCATTGCGATTCTTTATCTTGCGAATTTTGCTATTCTGCGATTTTTAAGCGATTTCCTACATTTGCGATTTCCATTTGCGATTTTCGCAAACTGTAAAATCGCAAATGTTCCATATCACTAATTTTTCGCAGAAGTGCACATTTCGCATTATACAGAATCGCTTTTTTTGCGATTCCTTAATTTCAATGGCTTTTGCATTCATACATGCCGTTGAGCTCATTCGCATTCGCTAAGCCCGAAATTCGCAGAATTTCGGGCTTAGCGAATGCAAATTTGCTTCATACATATGGCCCTAGATTTACTATTCCCACTCCAATCTACATTTAATTAAAGTAGGTGTTGGACACTGAAATTATTTAATTAACTATTCCCACTCCAATATACATTTAATTAGGGTAGGTGCTGGACACTGAACATATTTAATGTACTATTCCCACTCCAATCTACATTTAATTGAGGTAGGTGCTGGACACAGAACCTATTTAATTTACTATTCCCCCTCCAATATACCTTTATTGAAGTAGGTGCTGGACACTAAATCATAATAAATTACTATTCCCACTCCAATCTACATTTAATTGAAGTAGGTGCTGGACACTGAAATTATTTAATTTATCATTCCCACTCCAATCTACATTTAATTGAAGTAGGTGCTGGACACTGAATCTATTTAATTTACTATTCCCACTCCAATCTACATTTAATTGAGGTAGGTGCTGGACACAGAACCTATTAAATTTACTATTCCCACTCCAATATACATTTAATTGAAGTAGGTGCTGGACCCTAGACCATAAGAAATTACTATTCCCACTCCAATCTACTTTTAATTGAAGTAGGTGGTGGACACTGAACTTATTTAATTTACTATTCCCACTCCAATCTACATTTAATTAGATTAGGTGCTGGACACTGAACCTATTTAATTTACTATTTCCACTCCAATCTACATTTAATAAGGGTAGATGCTGGACACTGAACCTATTTAATTTACTATTCCCAATTCAATCTACATTTAATTTGGGTATGTGCTGGACACTGAACCAATTTAATTTACTATTCCCACTCCAATCTACATTTAATTGAAGTAGGTGCTGGACACTGAACATATTTAATTTAAAATTCCCATTTAAATATTAAAAATGTTAAATAATGTAACATTTATTAAAGATTTTCCAATTTCATTTTAAAATCAAATAATAATTATGTTATCATTTAATTTATATTCTAAAAATAATGTTATATAAACACAACATCCCACTCATAATTGTTTTAAAATAAATTAAATTAGAAATGTACATTACCTATTTCAAATTATTTTTTTTTTAAAACACTCCCCACCCATATCCCCTATAAATCCAACATCACACTACAAATCATTTTAAAATATTTATACATTTAAAAATTAAAATTCATATTTGATGTTCAATTAGAAATGTAATATTATTTTAAACACTCCCTACCCTTATCCCCTATAAACCCAACATCCCGCTCCTAAAATTTAAAATAAAATTTGAAATTTGATAACTGAAATTCCAATTTCAATTTCAAAATTAAATAAAAAATTATTAATTCTTAAAACACTCCCCACCCTTATCCCCTATAAACACAACATCCCGCTCCTAAAATTTACAATAAAATTCGAAATTTGATATTTGAATTTCCCATTTCAATTTAAATTTAAATTAAAAAATATAAATTTTTAAAACACTCCCCACCCTTATCCCCTATAAACCCAACATCCCACTCCTAAATATTTTTAAAACTTTAAAATATTTTTTTAAATTCCTATAAAATAAACAATAATAACAATTACAACTTTACAACTTATAAAACATAATACAAGAATATTTTAACTTTTCAATATTTTAACAGATCAATATTTCTAATGTCGACATTACTTAACTCGATATTAAACATACTAATACATAACGATATTTCACACTTCGATATATACAACATCGATATTTCTTACCGGCGATATTTAGGAGTCGATATTACTGCAAGTCGACATCAGGGACTCAATATTTTGACTGTGTACCGTTTGGACAAGACCTGCCTGCCAGAATAGGAACTATTCACTGTTGCAATACGTGTATTATGCCAACCTAGAGCAAGGCCCCTCTAAAGAAAGAGCGGCAACTTAAAAGAGGTGGGATAAGAAAGACACACTACCTAGTCAATCACAACCTGTAGTACCCTGTCAGGATTCATTTTGTGCCTCCTAGTTCAAGACTTCATGATTTCCTTCTCTGGCCCATCCAGATAACCCTACGCTGGAGTAGAGATACATTTTCCTATAAAACCTTAACCCACCAGGGTTACCCCTTGGTGGCATGCTTCATCATTGGGTCCATCCCGTTCCATTGCGTCTCTGATTTCTTGGCACAGCGCAAGGGACTGGTAAGTCCTGATTATAAAGGCAGCTGCCAGGCTATCACAAGAACTCAAAACAGAAATCCACAGGATAGAAGTTTGTTTGTAATCATACTAATCGACATCCAGCCTGAAGAAAAGGTTGGATGAGCTGAATCAAACTGTGAATAATTTTGAGGTTAACCTAAAACTGACTAAATTCCAGACATTTTACAAAGAAGCAAACAAATTTACACACAAACAGGTATACTCATGCACAAGGGATTATTATGTCTGGAAGGAACCCGGTATACAACACTGACACTGATGGCTAAGACACAGGATCCAACAGTTCAGATTCCAGTACAGGTACAATTGGGAACTCCAAAAGCTGACCCAGACTCGATAAGATATTACTATCCCTACAACAAATCTAAGAGCACCTCCAAACTCTTCATGACATGATACTGCAACAACCCAAGTCCACTCGTTCCAAACTAGAATCTAAGACACACCTCCACATCAACCACTCGAAACTCAACCAACAGCTGCGCGCAAGCGCCCCAAAACATGAGCTCATAAGGTGGAAAGCAGTACCTTACCCCAATGCCTCATCATGTCCGCTCCGGAGGAAAAATCCTCTATCAACGAAAGACTCAAGCACCCTACTCCATTCCTATGAGCCTCCATCTCCGCCCCTTAATACTCCTCACTCATATAATTCACAGGCATTTTCTACAATCAAATCCATCAGTTCCAATACCTATAGAACTACAAGACACATCTCTAGATGTATAGTTGCAAACAACCTCATGCGAGTCCTATCTTATACAAACCTACCACAACCCCTACCAAAGCTCTGCTAAAATGTATCTTATAAACTGTAGGTCAGCCGCAAGACATGCCACCGATATAGCTGAACTCATACTCTCTAATGAGCGGGACCCTCTGATCTTGACTGAAACTTGGCTAAATGAATCATCCACGCCCATCCTAGTCATACTAGTACCCCCAAACTATCAAATCACAAGACCAAATAGAACTGATAGGCAATGCAATGGTATTGCTTGCATACATCGGAGCAACCTCTCGGTGAACTGCTACTACTCCCTGGTATCTTTCTCATGTTAATATCTGTATTTAGACATCACTAGTAATAACAAACCAATAGGTTCACTACACACATTCTACCACCCACCAGGGGATAACCTCACCTTCATCTAACATCTCATGGATATCCTAGCTACAAATGCTGGACAATAAAATACTCAAATATTCCTTGGAGACTTCAACCTCCACTGGAATGACCTTGACGACCCAGGAGTCAATAGCCGAAAGCTTTCCTCTCAGACCTTAACCTTTCCCAAATCTGTGACAGCCCCACACATGATAAAGGCTCAACCCTCGATCTAGTAATTTCCAAAGCGAACTCCACCCAGCTTGAATTGATCCTCCCCTGCGACTGGTCTGACCACCACATCATCACATTCCACATCAATGAATCAGTTAAACTACTTTCTGCCCAACCCACGAGGCCGGAAATTTGGAAGAGGAACCTAAAAAATGTCAGTCCCAACTTACTCGCAACCTCTAGTCCTAACATCATGATTCCACCGGAAGATTGATCAGATTGCATTGCAGCATGAGTGAGGCTTCTCACAAACACTATGGCAGAGATACCAACCACTGAGCTGCCAGGTTCTCTGATGCCTGTGCAGGACATGTCGCCTGAACAGCCAGTGTGCGCTGTGCGTTGTACTAGTTTTCACTGTGACTTGGCCCTACTCACCTGTTGTGATGACCCCTGCTCACAACGGAAGTTAACAGGGTTGAGAGATTCTGTGGTTGTGGTGGGTTAACAGCTGCTGGTGTAGAAGTGTAAAACGTTATGAAAATATATCGCACACTATGTAACATGCCCAGTACCAATGCTACATAAAACACCAGATTCATAAGGGACTATTAAGAAACAAAACTAATATCGCAGTGGCTAAGTAAGGGATGCATGAAAGTGATGTGAACAGGAAGCCCACCGAGCGATGCCTGCTGCGCAAAACAATAACCTTGCACACCGCCTGCCACTTGGTTCTTGTGTATTAAGAGTTTGTATACCCAATACACACCTCACTCCCGACAAACTGCGCCCCCTGTGAGTCTCCATACTCACATTGCTTCCCCCCTCGTCTCTCTCCTCATGGTCCGGCTCTCGGTGTGCGGTTGCCCTGCTCCCTGCAGCCCCGTCTCTGCCGTCTCTTTGCACCAGTTCACTTCAAGTGATAAGAGCACTCAGGCACTGATTGCATATGGTGAGGCCAGAAAGAACTACTGAGGTGAGGCAAATAGAAACACACACAGGGGCCGATTCCGATCCTGGTAAAAAAAACATCCGTATGATTCGTATCCGGAGCCCTTTCCGTACGAATCGTACCCGTCCGCCCGAGTCGCGTAGTAAGATCCGCATTCCGTGAATCCGTCCGAATCGATCCGGACCGGGGAATCAGGACGCGATTCGTATGGTCCACGTCAGGTAAGGGCGATTTGTATGGAAAATCGCACAATCACATACACACCGTACGGCACGTACCCCCCATGATTGCAGGGGTACGGCGCGTACCCCTGCGATCATGGGGGATACTTGCCGTACCCCACAATCGCAGGCAGTACGCACTGTACACCCCGAGATCGCAGGGTACGGCGCGTACCCCTCATGATCGCAGGGGTATGCGCCGTACCCCTGCAATCATGCGGGGTACGCGCCATACCCTGGGGGGCCGTTCCGTACCTGTTTTGGGGTGAACTCTGCTTTTACGGCTGTTTTCAGCTCTTGTAGGAAAAGGGTCGTACGGTGCGTCCCCGACACAAATCGTACTTGCCGGGTCAGAAAAAGCAGCCGCGATCCATACAGATGTCGGGTACAGCGGGTTCCGAGGGAGAATCGTGCAGGGAATCGAGTCGTACGGTCTTTGTACGATTCGTACGGAGTCCTGCTACTGGTACGAATCGTACTTCGTGGTATGTACGTCTCCTCATCCTCGTGATGACGTAGAAGAAACTTCCGTTGGCCATCTCCCAACCATGCAATCGCCGTGTCCTCAAAAAAGGAGTCAAACTCAGTAGAGTGATCCCTTTGAGTCTTGTATAGACATTTATAAAAATCTCCGGAAGGTTGCCACGATGTTCTCTGTATTCCTGTGTATCTGGCCATCTTCATACTCAATTTCGAGGAGCATATTCGAGAACCACGGGGAACGGATTAGGGATGACAACGCCTTACCCGGCCTGTCTCCTTCCCCATATTGGCGCGCCCTGCAGTATTTTCCTCTGAACTTAACCTCGCTTTCAGCTTTGTCTTGGTACTCCTCTAACATACTCCTAAACTGCGCCTGCAACTCAGACGTCGGGGCTGTCTGTAGTTGAGTCTCAATACTTTTGAGGTCAGCCTCAATCCTACGCAGCCTGGTCCTGATATCTCTTAAGATTCCCCCGCACTTGGCAATGCACAGGCCCCGGATAGTTACTTTAAATGTCTCCCAAATCATGGAGTAGTGCATCACAGAGTTTTCATTGTGCGGGAAGAAGTCCGTGATCTCCTGTTCAAGCTCTTGTTTAAAGACTGAATCAAGCAGGGAAAGTGGATTCAGACCCCAGTTCAAGAATGGAGGGTTTTCATGTGGAGGGGTAAGAGTGATGAGCACCGGAGAGTGATCGGAGTAAGTGCAAAGGAGATGGAGGGCATGTGTCAACCACGGAATGAGCCCTTTAGTGATAGGCCATGCATCTATTCTGGACCTGGAGGCCCGGACCGTGGCGAAGCAGGTACCCTCTCTCTGCATTGGGTGCATATGTCGCCATGCATCAATGAGCTCATGGTGCGCAGCAATCAGTTTTAAAGTTGATTGGGAGTTAGAGTAGTGGTGTGGTTGCGGGTGTGAGTAGTCCAGTGCAGGATCAATGGTGACATTTAGGTCCCCTCCCCATAGCAAATGTGTGGAACCTATTTCCAGGATTTTACCCCAGAGTATCCGGAAAAATTCAAGTTTGTTGGAGTTAGGGCCATAGCAGGAGACAAATGTGAAAGTCTGTGTGGCTAATCTGCCCTAGACGATAGAGTATCGACCCTGCTTGCCTACCATAGACCCTATAGGAGTGTAGGGGAGCGATTTCCTCACGAGAATGCACGTGCCACGGGAATACGATGAGTAGGAAGAGAAGCTGGCATAGCTGGACCAGCGAGAGGAAAATGTAGGAGTAGCTCTAGGATTAAAATGTGTTTCCTGCAGCATGGCACAATGTACATTGGGACGATCTAGGTAAGCTAGGATGTGTCAGCGCTTGCAAGGGTCCCCCAGGCCCCACATGTTCCACGTGAGGAACCGGTATGTTGGATGGTTCAGGGGGAACACTCACGGCGGTAGACATGGGAATATATATTCATCAGTGATGTGTGCAAGTGGCAGACGCGTATCAATGTAGCAATCATGAACAGATGACCAGTGTCGTGTGGCAAGTCATTAAACTGTACCGTTCTGTGGCAAGAAGTGAACTTCCCCCCTCCCACACTAGCAGCCCAAACCTGCCGTGGCCCACTACTCCCCCCCCCACCCCACTTGTTTGTGTCTCGAGCGACAGCATAACTTCAATCAGAACAATAAATACTGAGGAAGAAATAACAAAAACTTTTCTTCCCCAGTCAAAATACACCAACAGTAGTGAGGGTTCACCTGGTGGGTGGATTCCAGAGGGCGACCAAAGCCTCCTCGCAGTAGCAAGGGCGTTCGGGCAACATTAGAAGGTCAGCTCGTGCCAGTTCATATATGAGGTCTATGGCTTAATAGGTGACCCTTACGAGGAAATAGGAGTCCTCCAGGATAGTGTCATTACCAGCTTGCAGGTAACAATAGAAGGACAGAGAACTTACCAAGTCTGTCCCGTTCGGACCATTGTAGTCTCAGCATTTCTGTTGGGGGGGGGGGAAGCCCGCCTCAAGAGTCAAGCGTGGTTCCAACCGTTAAATTACTTTGTCTCAGCTCTTCCCCCCCGCTACCAGCTTCTATAGCAGATAAGATTCATCCGGGAAGGGGAATGTCGTGGCGGCAACAAATCAGCGGTTGATGCAGGTCTGGTGCGGAGTTTCTACATTTTATGTCGGAGGCGCCGTCGCTTTGATCCTGGGGGGGTTGGGGAGTAGAGGCGCTGGCCGCCGGTTGCTTTGGCACATTTTTAAGAAAATCCTGCGCCTGTTGTGGGGTGTTGAAAAATCTTTGTTTCCCCGAGTGCGTGATTTTAAGCCGTGCCGGGAAGAGCATAGCGTAGGGCAGATTGAGCTGCTGCAGCTTCTTTTTGACTGGGAGAAACTTCCTCCTCTGCACCCAGGGGCGTAACACAGGGCCCCGCAGGCCCCGCAGTGCGAGGGGGCCTCGGCCCCCCACTCTCCTCCAGGGGCCCCCTCACTGTCAGCGGAGGGAGACAGCTGCAGTGCAAGCAAGCCTCAATCTTCAATCTTCGCAAATAAAATGGTGCTCAAGGGGGGTTTGGGGGGCAGCCGAGCCGCGAGGTCTGCCCCCCGGGCAGATTTGGGAGGGGGAGGGGGGGCTAGCCAGACGCGGCCATTTTGGCACTTTGGGCTGCCGGGAATAGCCCAAAGGCAGCCCAATTTGGTAGGAGGTAGCCCAAATGCAGCCCAGGTATTTAAGGGCTTGCGACACTCCCCCAGCCACCATTTTAGGTATTACGACCTGGTGGCTGGGGGGAGAGCTTAGGGTTTTTTGTCGTGTGTGGTAGTCTGCGCTTATAGGTGATTTGGATGGGGATAATAGCGGGGTACTCACTGTGCGAGTGGTTTCGGGACGCCATCCGCCTGCTGCCTGAAGCGGGCGGATGAATCTCATGGTCAGCCCATGGGTGTCGGAATCGACGCGCCACCCGCGGTGCGCTTCAGCGCCGCCCGCGAAGCGGCAAAGCTGCAGGTGGGTGATAGGGGCCGCGCAGATGTCAGGAGCGCGGCCCCGGTGGGTGCGGCGGGGGGGGGGGCTCAGGGTTGAGTAGCGTTAGAGCGGGGGAGGCGCGCTGTCATCGGCGCCTCGCCGCACGGGCCTGTGTCAGCAGTGGGAGGGGCGGGAGGCTCTGGAGGGCTCCGGGGCACTGATGAGGTGTTAGGCGGGCTTGGTTTGCGCGATTCGGGGCGTGGCTGCCCGTGTGTGTAGGGGAGAGACGGGGAGGCCCTGCAAGGGGGCGGAGCTTCACGGAGGAAAGCATGTGGAGCTCGGGGGGGGGCAGCAGGGGGCGTCGAGATACTGTGGGGGGGCAGGGGGGGAAGGAGGGGTCTGGGGATGAAGGCAGCCAGCAAGCTGGAAGGTGGCAGGCCCTATAGGAGGTGGCATTAGTGCCCCTCACCTGTCAGGCAGGGGGACAGGGCTGAAGGGGGAGGGGCAGGTAGGAAGGCAGGCATGTGGAGTTGGGGGGGTACGGGAGGGAGGGGGGCTGGGGGTGAAGGGGGTTACCCCGGTCCTTTTAGAGTCGGAGGGCAGTGAGAGGGCTGGAGGGGGGTTGGATGTGTTCGAGTCTAGGGACAATGGGGTGTAGGGTGCACAGTGGCAGGGTACCAGCACACCAGAAGTACCTTTTTTACTTGCAGGGTGAGAGCCAGCGCGGGGTGGCGGACTTGGTAGGGCTTGGAACGGCCCAGCGGCACCAGGGAGAAGGGAGGGCTGTGCCTCCTGCGGCAGGCCCGGAGTCGGCGAGGGATCACGGCGCAGCTGGCTCACGTAGGCCCCAGGCGGGCTCGCTGGCCCCTCCACCCACAGGCCCCCTGCGGCTTGGGGAACAGCAACGGAACGGGAGCACAAGCGCGGAGGACTGTATTGTTTGAGTGCGAGGTAGGGTGGATGAGGCACTACCTGGACATTTGACCGTAGCCAGGCCGCGGAGGCGGCTGAGGGTAATCTGTGACAACGCTGGTCCGGCTCTGTGTTTACGCCGGTGGGGAACATGAAGCGATGGGGGGTCAATCAATTTTTACCCGCTGGCCAGGGGGGACAGACTGGCCATATGCAAAATGCCTCTGAACTACTCACTGACGACGTACAAACTGAACTCCCTGAGCAGGTCACCTCTGGGGAGACATATGAGCCGGTAATGAAGATGCAACGACCAGATGGTGGTAACGGTGGTCGAAGTCACGGCCGAAGCAACTTGTAAAGGGGCCGGGTGCTTGCAGGGGGTTACGAGGGGAGTGTAGACTAGGGAGTGTGGTTGTGTTGGGGGGGCGGCCAATTTTCGGTCGGCCTGGGAGCGCATGGCGCAGAGCGAACGAGGCAAGGAGGTTGTTTGAGGGGTCGTATGGCGGGCCCATTTTGTGGATTGGCCATGGGTGTGGTGGATGGTGTTCCCCATTGGGGTGGTTGCATGATGGAGGAAGGGTGGGGTCTCCTCCTCTAACATGGGCGTGGCCGGTATGTGGGTCGGTGTACGATGGAGAGGCCACAGGGTCGTCGCCAAGGCGGAGGCAGCCATGGAGTGGTGGTGAAGGCAAGACTGGGTGCACACGTGGTAAGTGTGGCATCGAGTTGGTTTCCGGCTCAGTCCGGTACACCCAGACGACGGGGCCTACTGGGAGTCCAGTTAACGGCCGCTGGGTTGTGGAAGGCAAGACGGGGTGCGCACGTGGTAAATGTGGCGTCGAGTTGGTTTCCGGCTCAGTCCGGTACACCCAGACGACGGGGCCTACTGGGAGTCCAGTTAACGGCCGCTGGGTTGTGGAAGGTAAGACGGGGTGCACACGTGGTAAGTGTGGCATTGTGTTGGTTTCCGGCTCAGTCCGGTACACCCTGACGACGGGGCCTACTGGGAGTCCAGTTAACGGCCGCTGGGTTGTGGATAGGTCATGGGCGGCTTGAGGTTGGGGGCGGGGCCCCAGACTCCACGGACTGCCAGGTGGCTGGACAGGTCTTGGGTGATCGTGGTTGTGGTATTCCATTGCTTGTTGTCATTTGGAATTATCTGAGGTCGGTGGATTGTTTAGGGTGGTAGGCTCGGCAGTCGTTCAGGGGTGTATCGGGAGCGTGGACCGTTTTCTCCTTTTGGGGGTTGTTGCGTGGTCTCTACGATACTATGGTCATGGGCGTCTTGAGGGGGGGAGCGGGGTCCCTGACTACACGGCCTGCGCGGGGCAGGGCGGGGTGCGCACATGGTAAGTATGGCATAGAGTCGGATTCCGGTCCTTACGGTGCACCCAGACGACGGGGCCTACTGGGAGTCCAGTTAACGGCCGCTGGGTTGCGGATAAGGCATGGTCATGGGCTGCTTGAGGTTGGGGGGCGGGCCCCCGGACTCCACGGACTGCCAGGCGGCTGGGCAGGTCTCAGGAGATCATGGTGGGGTTTTTCGTTACTTGCTGTCAAGGGGAATTATCTTAGGTCAGGTAGAGTGTGTGGGGTTGTAGGCTCGGCAGTCGTTCAGGGGGGTATCGGGAGTGTTGCTGTTATATCTTTCGGTGGTTGTTGGGAGGTCTCTGGGATAATAGGGTCAGGGGCTGCGTGAGGTTGGGTGCGGGGCCCCTGACTCCACGGACTGCCAGGTGGCTGGACAGGTCTCAGGAGATCATGGAGGTCCTAGGGGGGTGCCATGGGCACCGGAGAGGACAGTGGGGCCGGGCACGGCGCTGTCCATTTTGGGTATTGAGCTGGACTCAGCGGCGATGGAGGCCCATTTTCACAGTTGAAAGGTAACACGTGGGGGCTGCTGAGGTGAGGGAGAAGACGGCGGGACCAGGCACGGCGCTGTCAATTGTTGGGTACGGAGCGGGACTCTGGGTCGAGGGAGGCCCATTTATTGAGGGAAGGGTAACAGCGGAGTGGGGCTGCTGGTGTGGTGGCAATGCACACAGTGGAAATGTTGGGCATTCAGGTGCTGTTGGGGCACGTTGGAGTTGCGGGTGGAAGCCTTTGGTTATGGAGCGGGACCCAGACGAAGGCGGCATGCTTACCAGGGGAACACTGCAGCAGAGGTGATGGCGAACGTTGGCTCGCACTAGTTCCGGATTGGTGCAGAAGCGCACGGCGCAGGGGGGCGTCAGGTGCTTGGGAAGATGGTCCTCTGGGTGTTAGCAACGATATGGGCACAGTTGGGGGCTGGTGCGAGGCGCGAGGTGGGGTGAGGGTCAGGGGTGGGGAATTTCTTAGAATATCTACTTGCCCAGAGGACACGTTGCTTCACAAATATCTAGTCCGGTTTTCAAAATCCGCTGGCCCCTTTTTGGTGCCATGTAGTGATGCCACTAAGTGTTATGGTAATTTCGAGATATGAGCTCTTCTTTAGCCGCTCCGATTATGCCAGGGCACATATCATAGTAGGGTTTGACTGATAGTACCATTTTCGGCTGCCACGCGTCCACTTCTCCACAGGGGGGACTCAAGATGCTGGTGAGCGGTAGTCCGGGCTGGGAATGCCCTCGTGCGTCTGTGCACACCGGCTAACTTGCAGGTTTTGGGGTTGTCAACAACTCTTCTCTATTTTTTCCATAAGTAGAAATGTTAGAACCTTTCGTTTGAGGGTGGCATACGTAAACCTTCTTTCGCAGGGTACAAGGTAGGGGGAGGGACAAGGTACTTTTACACATGCAGGTTTTCACATGAGCAAATATACACTTGCATTTTGTGCAGGCTTAAAGGCAGTTCACGTATATTTTGGGGTAGTACAAGTCCTTGCCCTGCTAATGTAAAGTCTGGTAACTTCACGAAAGCCATATACCAAGAGGCATTTTGAAACTTTAACGATTGGGCGCCTAAGCGGTCGGGCATTGATCAGGACCTTTTGTGTTTATTAAAATTCCCTCTCTCTGGGGCGGCCGGCTTCAATGGAGTGACAGCATTCTGTATTTCACATGGAGCATATCGGTACGCAAAGTGTTTTGGTTCAGGGCCAGTACATATATGGCAGGGTGTGCCTCTTTTGGGATCAAACACGCGTTAGCTTTGCCACTGTTTGGTGTAATAGGGAGGGTCAGGCAGCCCTCTCATCAATAAAATTTGTCAAAAGCCAGGCCGGAACAAGGCATGCATTGTCGGCACAGGAAAGCTGGCCACCGTTGTCAGGCCTCCTGGCTTTGCCAGGGCTGTGTATTTTTCTGGCCCATAGTCTTATGGAACGGGGTCCAGATATGTTTCCAATGCGAATGTTTACGGAATTACTAGCTTGCATTTATCACATTTTGCTAGAGGATGCTGCAGGGAGCTGGTACTTGAAATGACAGTAGTTTAGCAAACGTTATTTTCCTATTTTCAAGGTTTTAGTCACAATTTATAGGGGAAGCAAAGGAACATTGATATAGCTTTCAAGCGTAGGCGAATGCTTGCATGTAATCGGGGGGCATTCGGTGAGCATCGTGCATAGCCTCATGTTGCTACACTTTGGAACTGTGCGTATGCAATCCATACTGGAACCACGGTCAGCTGGACGGTCAGCACGTACAATTACGTAGAGCGCTCTCCCGAATAATACGGGCTGGCAAGTAAGGAACCATAAATACGAGTTTGAACTGCATTTACGCAGGCATACATGCATATTCACTACACTACTGGCGGTAGCCTTTCCTGATCCTTAATGTGGTACGGCAAACTGGCGGCAATGGGTTTGGTGCACGGGGGGGGGGGGTTGGGCCTACTTGTGCGAGGACAAAGGCACATGAAAGTTTGGTGCATTTGACCCCAAACAATAAGCCCTGGGCGGGGGCTTGGGATTTCCACACCCCTGGGGGTGCAGCGGTCTTTCCTCTTTCAAGTTTGGGTCGGTTCTGCGGTTCGGGACAGGTTCATCTACATTAGGGGGATATTCTTTGGTCAAGAGGGGCGTAGTTTGGGCTGCAGGCTATGCGCCGGGAATTGGTGGAGTGGCTGGGCAGGATGTGTGGGGTTTAGACTGAGTGGTACCACGGGGGCGTGTGGAGGGGCAGTTCTGCCGCAGGCGGTGGGCAAAGCACTGAGACATTGAAGGGTAATGGTGCGCTTGTTATCGGCATTTGGGTTTCCGGGGGACTTGGTGCACGGAATTCAGGTATGATGCGCTGGAATTGTGTCGAGGGGATGGGGTTCATCTCTATGGAAGGGATGGCCTGGTATCTGTCGGAGCTTCGGGAGGTGTTGGCCGGTTTGTTGGGCGACTAGGCATTGGGGGAGGTCCCGCCTGCGGTAACTTGGGGGGGGGGGCAGGGGAAGGGGGAGGCGGCGTAATCGCCTAACCTCCACCTTCCCCTGGGTGGCGGAGTTGTTTTGGATGTTGGCCAAGTTTGGCTGGAGTTCGGTATTTTGTCGTTGAGCTCGGGGAGTTGGGGAGCGGGAGCAGGGAAAGGGTAACCAGTTTGGGGGGTTACATTAGAGGGTAGTGGTTACTGTTGCAAGAACAGATAGGAATGGAGGTCTTGGGAGGTTTTTGGAGTAGGAGGGATGGGAGAAAATTGGATACCAAGGAGGGAATGATTTATATATTGCTATGTTATAGGGTGGGGGGATTTGAACATGTGGGGATCGTAGGGGTGGGGGGTGATAAACAAAAGGGGGTCAGGTAACTCAATGTTCAGAGAGGTGTTTAGTTTTGTAAGGCGGTGAGCCAGTTTTAATATATATGTGATGTGCACCTGTTTCAATAAAGCGGCCTTTTACACACACAAAATGGTAGTCGGTCGTGCTTGCCACCCCTCACTCCCTCCCAAGGGGGGTTTGGGGGGCAGCCGAGCCGCGAGGTCTGCCCCCCGGGCAGATTTGGGAGGGGGAGGGGGGGCTAGCCAGACGCGGCCATTTTGGCACTTTGGGCTGCCGGGAATAGCCCAAAGGCAGCCCAATTTGGTAGGAGGTAGCCCAAATGCAGCCCAGGTATTTAAGGGCTTGCGACACTCCCCCAGCCACCATTTTAGGTATTACGACCTGGTGGCTGGGGGGAGAGCTTAGGGTTTTTTGTCCCCGCCCACCCTCCCTGTTTCTAGGAGTTTTGGGGAGGCGTTTTTTGAGGGGGGGGTTTGTTTTTGGGTGTTAGGAGGCGGTATTGGGCCAGGTGCACTGGGGGAAGATACTTGTACTTTGTCGCTTGGAACAGGTGCAGGCGGAGTTGTTTTGGATGTTGGCCAAGTTTGGCTGGAGTTCGGTATTTTGTCGTTGAGCTCGGGGAGTTGGGGAGCGGGAGCAGGGAAAGGGTAACCAGTTTGGGGGGTTACATTAGAGGGTAGTGGTTACTGTTGCAAGAACAGATAGGAATGGAGGTCTTGGGAGGTTTTTGGAGTAGGAGGGATGGGAGAAAATTGGATACCAAGGAGGGAATGATTTATATATTGCTATGTTATAGGGTGGGGGGATTTGAACATGTGGGGATCGTAGGGGTGGGGGGTGATAAACAAAAGGGGGTCAGGTAACTCAATGTTCAGAGAGGTGTTTAGTTTTGTAAGGCGGTGAGCCAGTTTTAATATATATGTGATGTGCACCTGTTTCAATAAAGCGGCCTTTTACACACACAAAATGGTAGTCGGTCGTGCTTGCCACCCCTCACTCCCTCCCAAGTTAACTGCACGCACTGCCTGAGGCCTCCACAAGTCCCCATAAATTAAACTGTACACGCACACCACGGTGACGGTCTCTAACTATTTAATTAATAAATGAATTAAATAGTGCGCAGTCCGTACGCCCGTACTCATAATTAAATGGTGCATCTGCGTGCGCGGCGCCGCGTCTACGGGGTGGGGGCGGGGCTGGTGCCACAGTCATGCGCATTGTAATTAAAAGTGCGCGTGATTTGTACCAGTACTGACTCCTGAGAAGGGTGCAGCCGCGCTGTGCCAGGATAATTATACTAGAGTACTACTAGTACCAGCCCCTGCCTGGTGGCTACGCTCGTCCTGTCTTCTGCTGCAGGTGAGTGTCCTGTCGTGTCGTGAGACGTGAGTATGTACGAAGCAGTGCAGGAGTAGTGGTCCGAAACGCAAGCTACTCCCCTGGTGGTGTGGTGCCGCTCACCGTCCCGAGGTCGGAGTGGAGAGACTCAGAGAGGTGGGTGGTGGCAATGGAATCCTGTTATGGGCCCCTGCCACTCCACTCCACTGCAGATTTCTCCTGTTCGTTACACTTTTCGCAGCGCACTTTTAAAGCGCTGCATTGCAAAAAAGTATAACGAACAGAATAAATATGCAGTGACTGGAATCTGAGCTGAGGCCGGAGGCGGGCAACCAGGCCACTCAGCCAGCCTCCAAGGTAATTACCCACTGCCGCAGCAGCTCACGGCCCGCCTGCAAAGCTGAGAGGCAGCATTCAGAGAGTGCAGACCGGACCTGCTTGGCTCAGACGCATGCAGGCCGGGGCCCCACTTTCCGGCCGGCCCAGCTCAGCTCACCCCTAGCCTGGCATTAATCAACAGTCCAGCGAAGTACATACTGTGATAGGCACACTATTCATAAAGGTGAGCTGTGTGTACTGCAGGACGTTTCAAAACTACAGTTTACCTTGTATTTCCTTTATTAGAAATAACTTTTTCGTTTTATATAGCCTACAAATAACTACATCATGGCACTAATGGGTAATTCCTTCCGAACTGAAAACATGCTTATTCAGAACCGGGAGCTTGGAATCCAGTTAAGGCACAGCATGGAAAAAATATTTTATTTAAGCCCCAAGCAATGCGTCTTCAGCCTTTCACCCCTCCAAGGTCGACACACAATGACTGTTGAGTAAAGTAGTCATAACATCTGATAGGAAAAAGATACAATTCTTGGACAGGTAGCCCTAGAAGACAAAAGCTATACAGCTACCAATTCATACCTACCATTTTTCCTAGGTCCACAGGCGATTTGTTAGTATGGTCCCGGGTTTTCCTTAGAATTTTAGGACTTGTAGGCCTATTTTTATTTTGGGTTAAATAAGATTACAAGTCTAAGAAGAAAAAAAGGAACTTACCGAACTAGCCACAAATGAACTTGGGACACTTGGCACCTATATAGCTGTTAAATGTAACCTATTCCATTTGTGACATGTTCAACCTGCCCTTGTTTCCATTTCAACTTTATGTTCTGGTGTTTATAGTTTCGGTATTCTTTTAAAAATATGGGTCCTTTCTAATCTTACATACAAAATATGTTTGATAAAAAAAACAGACCTGACTGAAGCTGTGGCATGTAGCTCCCAATTACTTGAAAGCTATGATAGGGAATCTGCAATGAGGGCATTTGTAAATTGCGCCGTTTTAGGGGAGGTAGCAAATATTGCATCAGAGTGCTGAAGTTCCCCCAGTCCACAAGTGACTAGCTTACCCAGTCTTTTACTTTACATTCTGGGACTTCCAGTGTTGATTGTATAATGGAATAAAGAGGACAACAGGCCTCCGAAGGCAAAGAGTATACCTAGACTCTATGAGTCCAGACTGTATGAGTTACTTGCACACTGACCTAGGGATAATGAGCGCTCCATCACTTCCTTTGGCTTAGGGTGATGTACATCCCTTGACTTGCCATATATTACACTTGTTTTGTACACTGTATATAGGTGGCATTAATTAGCGAGTATTGGGTATTTTTCAGATACAAACTGACGCCAAGAAACTAAGGGATGTACAATCAGTCAATTGTCAGATATTTCCATTTGTTTGACACCAGATGTAACTACCAAAGCCATTTGCGTAACTAAGATTAATTTTGCCGCTCCAAAGGTTGCATGTAGTGTTTACAAAAGTCGTGAATTTTCACTTGCTACTTGATTTAATCATGATGTAATTTTATGGTAGAGCAAATATCTCAGTGGTGTGGAGTGGGCATTCGAGTGTGGGGGAAGTGTCTTGAAAAATAGTGGAAAACCTGCAGTGTGCAGTTATTTGCAAAGTTTGGAACGCATTCCCAACCTTGATCTAGTAGAGAGTTTACACATGTTAAGGGTAGTAATAAATAGCTATCCAGTGTGGGGATGGGCAGGGAGCAACCGTTGATGTATTTGGAGAACATACATTTGACATGGGTTTAAATTATCTATATCCAAATTGGTAATGTGGAAGGAAAACCTACATTTATGGGGCTGGGGGGGTGTTTCTATTTGCTACCGAGGAAAGTTACACACTTTGTTCACTTGCCTTTAGTGTTCTAGTTATGTACTTGTTTTATAATTTTTGTAATTCCCTAACCTATTGCTAAGTAAACTTTGCACTTCGAGTAGGAGAGAGATGGAATTCACAATATAAACATTTGGCTTAAAGACTGACGTGGGCAACTGTTAGGGGTGAATATTTGAGATAGGATATTGGTGGGAGTTACACTGTGAGACAACGGACCGTGAGGAGCGCTATGATAAAAAGGGTGATGGGTGGTCCTGAATAGTGTCTGCTCATGGTCATAGGTTTCTGTGAATGACTTTTTTTTCAGTACCTTGTTGAGGATGAAAGTTTGGCGATGACTTCAAGGATGTGGTGCAAGGAATTCCAAAAAGCATCCCCTGAGCTTTCACTGTTTTCCGTAATTCTGCTTTAATCTGCCTGTGGGTCTATTGGAGGACTAGTGCTGCTTGACCTCAGGTTGTTTCCTGATTTACATTTGAGGTCAAGTTACCGAGATAGAAAGGACCATATACTTGAAATGATTTGTATACATTACCTTACATTGGGGTCAAGTAACCGAGATAGAAAGGACCATATACTTGAAATGATTTGTATACATTACCTTTGAATGTAATTCTTAGTTTAATGGAAAGCCAGTGCAGTTCCTTCAAAGCAGGAGGTATTAGACTATAATGATTAAATGATGCTTCTTGGAGACTTGTGTGGATGTCATTGTAGCTCATTGACATCCTGCATTCATCATTAGGTAGCGCTGCCTTTTTGCCTGGCTCTTCATCAAGCAGTTTAGAGTCATATTTCTTTAAATTGCAGTGGATTTTTGTCAGGGATGTGTCTTACACCTGTCTTTACTTACTGTCTTAAATTCTCTTTTGTTATAAATTGACGTGAGCCACATAGCCAGTCTGACAAGTGGCATCAATAAATGAGTTAACTGAGATGTTAGGGTTTATTAAGCAAGTTAATATTAAAATATTAATTGCGTTGTTAATTACATATGAGACCAGAACAAAACATTGCTAAATGATTTATGATAATCCTTAGTGGGTGTCTGCTGCACTTCAGATGAAGCTGGGCCAGACATACAACTACGAAACAAGAGGCGGAGCAAAAAAGAGGGGTGGGGGTGCTTAAAGACAGAAAGGGGGAAAGGAGAGAGCGGAATGGAAGGAAGGACAGGTGGGGAGACAACCGTTAGGAGAGTAGAAGGGAGGGAGGAAGAAAGGAAAAGGGAGTGGTGGAGAGAAGAAAGGAGGGTGGAAGGTAAGTATGGAAGAATAGCTAGAAGAAAGATAGAGATGTGGTAAAGCAGAAATGAAGGAAGGAGAGACGGAAGGAAGCTTGCAAGGAGATGGGGAGAGAGTGATAGGGAAAAGGAAGAAGACTGCAAGGGAGAAAGAGAAGGAACAAAGAAGGAAAAGAAGAATGGAACTACAGAAAGGGTTGAGGCAGAAGGAAGAGAGGGGAAGAAATGGAAAGAGTGGAGAGTGAGAAG
Source organism: Lissotriton vulgaris (assembly GCF_964263255.1). Lineage (NCBI taxonomy): Eukaryota > Metazoa > Chordata > Amphibia > Caudata > Salamandridae > Lissotriton > Lissotriton vulgaris. The sequence goes on along the minus strand of NC_141691.1, from coordinate 122,354,037 downwards.
GGAAGGAAGGGAAGTAGGAAAGAAGTGAATAAGAAAGGAAATAAAAGAAAGGTTGGAAAGAATGAGCAAAGGTCGGAGGGAGTGAATGTCGCCCGTTTTCAGTTGCCCATTGTGTAGCCTTAGTGTGGTAAGGGGTGATCCAAGGGCTCAGCGAGCGTACTTGCATTTTATAATGCTTAAAGGCAGATTGAGGGTCCTATCGCCACAATATGGTGGTCAGCAGGAAGCTGATGGTGGGCCGCGCCGCCAGGGTGGGGGGGCCCCATCCATGTGCTTTGCAGGGGGGCCCCCTCAAGTTTCGTTACGCCACTGTCTGCACCTGCACTGCCATGGTAAAATCAGGGTAGAGCGATACCTCCATACCTTCAAAGCGGAGCTGCCCATGTTCTCTAGATAGGCAGAGGGCAGTGTCACGCTCCCGGTAATTTAGTATCCTAGCTATGATTGGCCAGTGAGTGGCGCTCAGGACAGGTCTTGTAGAAAGTGAGCGGTGCGCCCGTTCCACCACCAAGAAAGGCGAGCATGCCTCCCTAGGAGCGACTCAGTCTTACCTGCAACAGAGCAGCTGACGACTTCCAGAGCAAATGCCAAAGCACAACAATGTATGTATGTATGTATGTATTTTAATGCTTATTAAGCGCAGCTGTCACCCAGCGGGTATCCTGGCGCTGAGATCAGTTCCACCATCTGTTCTACCATTTATTCTGCTCTAGGGAAGAGAAAGGTTTTAAGGTCCTTTTTAAATAGAATCAAATTTTGACTGCTCCTCAGTGTTAGAGGTAGAGTGTTCCACATTGTGGCGGCCGTAAAACTGAAGGCGCGGCCGCCCATTCTCACTCTGTTTATTCTTGGGATTTTCACTAAGAACGCTGAGGCGGATCTCAGAGGTCTGGCAGCCTGATACCACGAAAAGAGATTTTGCAATGGTATTGGTCCTTGACCATGCAGTGCTCCAAAAACCAGGCACAAAGCCTTATAGGAGATCCTCTGCTGGACCGGTAACCAATGTAAGATTGCCAGGGCTCCGGCAGAAGAAGCCGAGCGAGGCAGGGATAGGGCTAGTTTAGCCGCCATGTTTTGAACCCTCTGTAATTTATGGATCAAAACCTTTGGGGCTCCTAGAAGTAGTGCGTTGCAGTAGTCTAACCTACTGAGGATGGTACTACGCACTACTTCTACTCTGGCTTCCCGCGGGAGAAACGGCAGTATCTTCCGTAGAGCACGGAGCAGGCCCATACATGTCCCACCAGTCCTGTTCACCGAGACGTCCAATTGCAGGTTCGACTCGGATCTATGACAGAATTTCGACAGACAGAATTTCGACCTACACAAATATCGGCGTAATTATATCGATAGCAAAAATATCGACGCCCTATGTACAACATGGTAAGTACCAAAATATCGAAAATTTAATATCGATGTAAAAAATATCGTTGTTAAATATATCGATTTTTTTTTAATTTAAAATAACATAAAAAAACTGTAAATAATACATAATAATTACTTAAACATATTTAAATATATGTAATAATTGTTAAAAAAAATAATAATACATATTTAATAAAAAAAAAAATCATATATAATATATAATTACTTAACAATAATTACTATTCCCACTCCAGTGGGTGCAACAGTAGGGAAAACTGACCCTGAACACTAAAAATACCCCTTTACCCAAAAACCTAAAACTGACCCTGAACCCTAAAAATACCCCTTTACCCATGAACTGAAAACTGACCCTGAACCCTAAAAATACCCCTTTACCCAAAAACCTAAAACTGACCCTGAACCCTAAAAATACCCCTTTACCCATAAACTGAAAACTGACCCTGAACCCTAAAAATACCCCTTTACCCAAAAACTGAAAACTGACCCTGAACCCTAAAAATACCCCTTTACCCAAAAACTGAAAACTGACCCTGAACCCTAAAAATACCCCTTTACCCAAAAACTGAAAACTGACCCTGAACCCTAAAAATACCCCTTTACCCAAATACTGAAAACTGACCCTGAACCCTAAAAATACCCCTTTACCCAAAAACTGAAAACTGACCCTGAACCCTAAAAATACCCCTTTACCCAAAAACTGAAAACTGACCCTGAACCCTAAAAATACCCCTTTACCCAAAAACTGAAAACTGACCCTGAACCCTAAAAATACCCCTTTACCCAAAAACTGAAAACTGACCCTGAACCCTAAAAATACCCCTTTACCCATAAACTGAAAACTGACCCTGAACCCTAAAAATACCCCTTTACCCAAAATTAATTAATATTACAAATAAATTACTTCCCACCCTATTCCCCTATAAACCCACAACCCGCTCCAGTAGTAAAACATATAATTTAGTTAAAAATACACATAAATTATCAATTAATTAATCAATTAATCAATTAAAATAAATCATTGCCAATTAATATTTAATTGCAAAATAAATTAATAATTGAAAAATAATTATTTAATTACAAATAAATTACTTCCCACCCTATTCCCCTATAAACCCACAACCCGCTGTGGTAGTAAAACATAATTTAGTTAAAAATATACATAAATTATCAATTAATTAATCAATTAATCAATTTAAATAAATAATTGCCAATTAATATTTAATTGCAAAATAAATTAATCATTGAAAAATTAATTATTTAATTACAAATAAATTACTTCCCACCCTATTCCCCTATAAACCCACAACCCGCTGTGGTAGTAAAACATATTAATTACTCTTATATATTTTTAAATTATAAAAACATATTAAACACATATTATAACAATTAATTTAAATACTTAACTTATATTTCTAACACATATTAGTAAATCGAAATTACTTACATCGATATATATGCTATCGATATTAGTAATTTCGATATTACTTACCTTAGGGTCGATATTCTGGCCATCGATATTCTGGACATCGATATTCTGTCCCATCGATATTAGCAACTCGATATAAGTGTAGGTCGAAATTAAAAACTCGATATTTTGACTGTTTACCGTTCGACTCGAACATGACTCCCAGATTGCGGGCCGAGTCTGCTGCCTCCACCGAGCCTGGAATGGAGCTAGGCCAGAAGTCTTCCGGCAATGGGCGAGGGAGTCGGTCAGAAGAGCAGTGCAATATCTCCGTCTTTGCGCCATTGAATTGGAGTGAATTGGCTTGCAACCACTCTGCTGTGGCCGACATACACTGATGGAAGGTGTCCCTCGACACTGCCTCTGAACCCTCAAAAGAAAAAATCAATTGGGTATCATCGGCATAGTTGATGACTTGAATACCGAAAGATCTTATAAGTTGTATCAGGGGGCGGAGGTACAGATTAAAAAGAATCGGACTTATCGCCGAACCCTGGGGGACACCCTGGTTCACCTGGCGTATGGCAGAGCGGAACGGTGGTAATGTTACTGCCTGTTGTCTGTTATCCAGATATGATGATAACCAGGCTAGTGCTGAGCCCGTTATTCCCGCATTAACGAGACGGCCCAGGAGGACCTCATGGTTCACCGTGTCGAACGCGGCCGACATGTCAAGCAGTACTAAAAATGCTGACTTGTCCCTGTCGACACGCGTTCGCAGATCATTCAACACGGTAACCAGAGCAGTCTCAGTACCGTGGCCCGGTCTGAAGCCAAATTGAGCTACATCCAGACTGGAGTTGGATTCCAGGAAGTTGGCCAAGTCTCTCGTAACCCACTTCTCTAAGATCTTTATCGCGAATGGTAGCAGCGAAATAGGCCTATAATTGGCTGGGCAGAGGGGGTCCAAAGTAGCCTTTTTTAGCAAAGGTGTTACAATAGCCAATTTCCAGCAGTCTGGTACAGATGCAGTAGCTAACGATTGGCAACAGATTGAGTGGAGCGTGGGAAACAGCTCGCGCTGAAAGGCCTTCCAGATCTTGTGCGGCATGGGATCAAGAGGAGAGCCAGATGATACACAGTTAGGTAGAGCACAAAACTCCTCCAGCGAGGGTATATGAAAACTCGGCAACTGACAGGCAGACTCCTTGTTCATACTTGACTCAGAAGCCGGGTGGCCTGGGGACACAGAGGGACAAGAACCAGATGGCATAGGCTGCATAGAACCCTCAAGGCCCTTCAGAATGTTCCTAATTTTGTCATCAAAAGCTGTGGCTAAAGAGTCACAAAGCTCCTGTGACACCGGTGGAGATGGTATGGCACATGTAGGGTTGGCTAAGCTCTTTACCAATTTGAACAGGGTCTGTGATTTATTCGATGCCTTTGCCAATGTCTCTTCCAAGAATTTGGCTTTGGCATTTCTTAACTGGAGCTTGTATTCCAGTAAGATGCCTTTATAGATAGCCCTGTCCTGCTCTGAATACCCTTTCCTCCATGTGCGTTCCGCTTGTTTACAGCGTAGCTTCACCTGGCCGAGTTCCTCGGTGAACCAACCATTGGTCCCTCTGGATCTGTCCTTCAGTTTCCGTAAGGGTGCTACCTCGTCCAAGGTTGTTAAGATTTGCTGACAGAAGGCATCATAGCTCTCACCTACTCTGTTCTTTAACTCAAATGTTCGGGACAGGAACATAGGTTGCTTAATCTCCTTTAACAGGCGAGTCCATGATCGATTGAATGTAGTACTCCCCGAACTAACTGGTTTTGATAGGGCCGGCTGAGCTACAGTAAAGCGGATCAGTGAGTGGTCGGTCCAGCATTGGGTTAAAATGTCCTTCACTAAGATTAGTTCATTATCCGCAAACACCAAGTCCAGTGTATGCCCCTTCGTGTGGGTGGAGGAGAGGACAAGTTGTTCAAGTTGAATGTTCTCACACGCTTGGCAGAGTTCTCGAAAGGCAAGATCATGGGGCCCAGAGGGCCACAGATTAAAGTCGCCCAAGACAAGGAACTTAGAGTGGGAGTTTGAAAGATCATATATCAGATCGACCAGGGATTGAAGGGCCGCTGTAGTTGACGAGGGTGGTCTATAACACAACAGGCCGGCCATCCACGTACCACCTTGGGTCCCGATAGAAAAGCCCATGAGCTCAAATCCCTGAATTTTCTTTATCACAAGCGGTAGGAGGGAGATTGAGTCTCTAAAAATACATCCGACTCCTCCTCCTCTGCCAGAGGCACGAGGAACGTGCCTCACGAGATATCCAGGTGGGCACGCCCACCCGAGTTCTACCTCGCAATCTGATGTGATCCAAGTCTCGGTCACAAACAGAATATCCAGGTGGGAGGATTCTATTACCAGGGCAATTTCCGTATAATGCTTAACTAGGGAGCGTACATTCAAAAGTCCACAGGAAAAAACCTGAGGTTGTACTCCTCCCTTGTTCTCGAAAGGAAATACCAGCGGGTCCGTCGGAGAACTCGATGTGCCAGAGGCAGCCCTATGCACTGCACCGGACGCGTCCGAGACGCGAACGGGCGCAAACGGGCTTACCTCTGGCGCACCTTCGGCGCGGCCGCTGCGCGCATCCGCTGCGCGTCTGTTTACACATACCTATTTATGGTATTGCGCCGCCCGGGCTTCCGGCTACTAGAGCCTCTAGCCCCACAAAATATGGCGCCTGAAGTGTCCCAAAACGTTAGCCCCCACCAAGATGGCGGACGGAAAACACCACCGGAACTCTGGAGTCCTGTCTAAAACCCCGCAAAATGCGGGTGGGGGGGCCGATTATGGTGCAAGAATGTCCTACTCAATAAGACATTCAATTCAATAAAATCTTTATTTGATCTTTTTAAAAACAGATAAAAAAAGCACAGATTCGATCAGTGTTTAACCAAACACCCTATAAGATAACAAGTTAAAAAACTCAAGAGGAAAAGACATTCATCCTGCACCTGTCATCCTTTCTGAATCAAAGCAAACGTTGTTTTTTCCCTATAGAAAAGTAGTCACATCTTTCTAATGTAGAGAGGAATGCAGAATCTGCAGTTAATATAAAAGCCAGTAAATTGTATGTATATACTTGCACAGAACGCATGATAGCCTTTAAAGCATACAACAAACCGTTATATCTCTTCTAAAATATTCTGTTCAGTCTAGAAAGCAGTATGTGAAGTCCAATGCAGTGTGCCAGCGCACTGACCGGCTAAAACCATTAATGTCCCACCGTAACCAAGAGAACAGGCACCAATATACTTAGCAGAACGCTATCTTTATGGCTCAAAAGTGAAAGCCAATAAAGAGACGCCACTAAATGGGCCAACGACTTTCTCACACGCTTGGAATCTTAAGTAAGCAATACAATTAAAGTTGAGCACACACATCCCTGTTGCTAAAGAATACCAGATTCTCACCCGTTGAAAAATACGCAGCAAAGGGAATGGTCAGCCATGTTATGTCATCGACGAACCTGAATCTGGTAGGACCCTCCTACCTTGCTGAGAAATTGGTCTGGTACAAACCCTCCAGAACCTTAAGATCTAGCACCAAGTCCCTCCTGGTACAGCCAAGGGCCAGAACATCGAGAATTGGATGTAGAGCTTTTTCCTACATAGCCCCCGAACTTTGGAACAAATTACCTGCACATCTACTGTCTCTATCCAATCATCAGGCTTTTCATAGGGGCTTAAAAACCTGGCTCTTTCCCAAGTAATTCCTCACCTACCCCCCCCATACACTTGGTTGTCGTTTGTTGCTAAGCGCCTTGAGACTCTGGTGAACTGTGCGCTATACAAGAAACTATGACTGACTATGACTATGACTATGGTTGCCCTCGGGTCATGTCCCGAACCTTTCACTCTCGAAGAATTGTGAGCCCGGCCAAAGTCTCGACGGTCTCGGGATACCTATCGGCACCTCGCACAGCGCGTGCCCAGCTGCGGTGCTTTACAGGCAGGGGCGGCATGTGCAAGCTGTGCACCTGCACAGGGCCACCATACCCCAGAGGGCCCCCACGCCAATATATATCCTTAATATAATAATCCTCTGAGGATGGATACATATTTGTGTGGCGGCCCCTGGCAGGGATTTGGCAGCCTCTGGCTCTGTTCCACTTCCAAACACCCTGACCCCGCTGCCCCCCTTCACTGGCCTCCGCGCCTGCGTTCCTCCTGGTTCCTGAGCTCTGGGGGGCTCCGCCCCACCCTTACCCCCTCTTCCGGGGCCCCCTACCCACGCTTCCTGCCCAGGGCCGCCATGAGCCTAGAGCCGCCCCTGTTACAGGAGAGGGCTTCCTTGAACCTCTTGAACTTTACCTTGTACGTTGTATTTATTCCAAGGTGAAAAGGTTTACATAAGAATTAGGCACTCCATTTGGTACTGTTTACGCCCAAGTGTTTGACATATAAATGAAAAAATCATCACGAGAAGGGGGCGGGGCAACCAAAAACAATGAGAGGGGAGGCGACTGCAGAGAGGTGCTGTCCAATAGAGTTATACGAACAAAGTAACAAGTATCATGGGAGCAGGGAGGATGTGGTGCTGCGGGCAGAGCTGCTGACTTGAGAGCTAGGGATCCCGGTTCAAGTTTCGGCAGCTCAGCATCCTGTGATTCGGGGCAAATCACTTCATCTCTCCGGGTGATAAGTTGTACTATATAAATCTGCTGCAAGGCGAAAATGCTGAGAGAAGCAAAAGTTTATGGAAAATTAGTTCCACCAAAGTGGATATGTTAGAAATAGGGACTATAGTTGGCAATGGTTTGCATCATTGTTCAAGTAGGGACTCTTGCTTCTAGTCAGGGAGTTACGTCCTTAGACAACCCCTGCTCAACGCTCTTGGTAGCTTGGCATGAGCAGACAGGCTTATCTCAGAGGCAGTGTTTAAAACATTTGTGCACACATACAGTAAAAACACTACAAATGGACACCACACCAATTTAGTAAAATAAGTAATCTTTATCTAAACCAAACAAGACCAAAAGGATACACTTCCAGAATACATATACCAAGATATCCTCAAAAATAGGTTACCAAATGATGCAACTTTTCTGATGGTATTGTTTTATTATTTTGCCACTTTATACCATTCTCATCCCAGTCTGGGAAAACGTTTCACCTCATTGGTACCAGTCTAACAATCAAATACAGCTATAACAACTGAAAATTGACCCGTCAACATTTGAGAAGAGCCTTCCAATTCGCAGGAACATGTGTCGCCAATTTTTTGTAACTTTCAAACGGACTGAGCTAGATACCATTTTTTTCCTTAAAATCTGCATATTATGCAGTGATGAAGAATTAAGTGGCAAATGGTGCAAATCCATAATACTCAAAAAATGCTGTGGGTGCTGAATCACATAATTCCAGTGCCCTTAATTCTAATCCTTCCACTGCAGCACAGTGCGCTACGAACCAGCATCAAGGAGCTGTGTACCAACTGCAAAGTATAGAAACTTTTTTAGTTTTTTTTCAATCTGTTCTTTATTTTGATATTGCTAAAAAAAGGTTCTTTGGGTAGCAATAAAGTCTCATTAGTGCAGAAAACCCCAACCACTGTGTTATGTTTTCATTCTTGTCTGTGTTTCACCAGACCAAGAACTCTTAACCTAGTAAACCAATCAATATGTAAGATATGCTACTTTTACACCTTGTAACCATCATTATCTTATGTAACATTTCCTATTAATTGATTTACACACTTGTATGATTCATTTTCTGTGTACAATGTGTGAGTATGATGTAAATCACTATGTCACCCTACACTGGGACACATAGAGCTATAATAGAAATCAAATTAGAAAATCAATGATCCTTAACATTCAGGGGTTGAACAAAGTCATAAAGCTGCTTTGAAAGTGGAGTGGTGTAATGCGCGCTCTGCATTCCTGTGAGCAAGCAAAGAAAGCATACCCAACTTCAAGGAAGGATCATGGGGTGCCTCCCCCTAAAAAACTTGGCTACATAGTGTATTTTAAAGTAGAATGTTCACATAAACTTGCTCAAAAACCATTGCTTCTCAAAGTGCACTTGCTAAATACTGAAGTGCTTAAAAGGTGTGCAAAGTCAATGAAAACGTTTGACCCCATTTAATTCAAAATATGCAGCGGTGCCCCCCCTCCATATAGTAACAATTATCTCCATGTGTCAGGGCTAGAATTATTTTGGTAAGGATGGGTCCCATATACCATGGGCACTCTGTTAATGCCAATAATTACATACAGTGTGCCAGTTGCACAATGCTGCCATTGACTGCATCCATATATATGTGATGGGTGACCCAAAGGTCAAACTTACCACTAGGACGCCAGAATTTTGTTGTGGTTGACTGCATCCCCCACCCAATATGTCGTGGTTATCCTGACTAATGTCCAGAATTATTGAGTATGGTAGCACCATCATTTTGCCATAGGTGTCCCATAAGCCAAGAATGATCTCCAATATATCAGTGCTAGCATTTTACCACTGCGTCCCATAGACAACAATCTACCTCTAGCGTGCCAGCACCAGCATTTTGCCATGGGTGGAGCATCCCATCTGTCAAGAAACACCTCCAATATGCCAGTGCCTGCATTTTGCCATAGGTTCCCCTTGGACCAAGAATTATGCCCAGTATGTCAGCACCAGCATTTTGCCGCGGCTGTTCGATATGCCAGGAATTACAGCTTGTGTGCCTGCATTTTACCTAGGTACATCATAAAGTAAGAAATACCACCTTCACTCTTCTTCATTCTCAGTCACTCTAGCACACACTCACTTGCACTCACTTTAACTCACTATAACTCAATATATAATTCTAACTTAGTCTCACTTATTCCCACTCCCTCTGACTCACTCAATCGCACTTGGTTACACTATCACTCATATACACAGCACACATACACTCTCACACATTTCACAGGGTTTTATTTTACCTACTCACCTTCAGCTACCTGGCCTGTTGGTCTTCAGATAATGGAATTGGATAGTCTCCCATAGGAGGTACACAGCTTCCTTCAGCCTCGAGAACTGAAGCACAGAGTTGGCTCCTGCTGTCAGTTTCTTGCTTTTTCACCTCTTTTTGTCATAAGGTAGGGTGCGGTGAATGAGGTGCTTGCCAACCCCTGTCCCCCATGATGAGACGGGAGAGGATGAGCTGACAGCATGAATGGGTACCCTGGGAATGGTAGGGATTACCACAACAGCACCCAGGGCTACCTGTACCACTGACACTACATCATGCCACTAATGGGGAGGTCTTAAGGCGTGGTAGGATCCAGAGGCCAAGGCTAGGACTTTGCTAGTCCTGGTCAATCTTGCTGTTGCAGGTGCCTGTATTCGCCTTTGCCAGCCATGATTTACTGCCTCAGGTTGCAGCAAGGGTGGGCATATTTGTTATTATACTAGTGAATAAAAGGTTATTATTAATCACTGGTATTATAAAAAAGGGGCCGAAACAAGGGCAAGCACTACTGAAAATAACAAGTTTTATTCTATGAAACCCATATATAGTGAATCAAGAGGAGGAATTTCAGAGACATTTTTCTCTTTCACTTGTCATTGTAGGTCCTTTTCCAAGGGATCCTGACCTAACCCTTTTTTGCCCCTTCGATTTGTACTAGATTTTTGATTGATGTTATGACAGAGTGGAGGACATTGTTGATTGACAGCAGGATTCTTGCAACCTTGTACAAGGGCTTGAGACTGAAATAAGTATTCAGTTTTTACAGATACATTATTCCCAGTCTTCACCAATGCTACTAACCCTTCAAGCTTAAAATGCTTAATCTACCACAAATGTCTCCAGAAATGAGTCTCCTGATGCTAACCAAGCAATGTTCTGTGAAACGTCACGCTTCTCAAATGTGGGCCACTTTTTTGGGGCTGCCTGGCCTATTTTTGGTCCCAATCCGAACCTGCAACCCAGGGCGTAGCTTCGGGTTGTTTGGTGTATTACACCCCCCCTAATAAATATATTCTGTTGTAAATAGTTGGGTACAGGTGCTTTATGTCGGGTATGGTGAGATGTTTGTCAAAATTCACTTGGGATTTTTACATACTCATGCAGACAAAAACACATACACTCTTGTCTGTTTTAACCCTTTCCCTGCTCATGACGGCTCCACGCCGTCATAAGCCACGGGCGGTGTGTGCTCATGACGGCGTGGAGCCGTCATCAACTGCTGCTCCGCCTGCACAGCACTAATTCCCCGCCGAATTAGTGAGTGGGCGGGATCATGACGGCTCCATGCCGGCATGAGCACACGCCGCCCGTGACTCATGACGGTGTGGAGCCGTCATGAGTAAGAGAGCACCATGCCCACCCCCAAGCCCCACCCGCGCTGCTGCCGAATTTGCGCCATGGCGAAGAGGTTAAAGGTCTTTAAAATGGTTATTTTACAACATATTGAATTATAAGTACCCCTCACAATCCGCACTCCAGTCCTCTCCCTTCTTACTGCTCCCTATGTATTTTAACCTGCGTGATTATTGGAAAATGAGAAGTTCCCCCCTCCCCTCTCTCAATCTTACTAACCATGCTACGCCACTGCCCCCTCACACCCATTCGTTTATCTTAGTCCTCCCACCCCATAGTAAGATTGATCTCTGCCCCAACTACCCCCTGCACGTTTTAACATCCTAGATCCACTCCCATCTGGGTAAATGGGGGGCTTGGGGAAGGTGGACAGCTGCAGGGAGGCCCCCCCCGGGCTGTTTGGGAGGGGGGGTGGGGTCACGAGATCACGGGCGAGTTTGGAATTGGACTCCTTTTTTATAGCCCAAATGTAGCCCAACGCATGCTCCCAGCCACCATTTTGTCTTTGGTGACCTGGTGGCTGGGAGCGTCAGTGTAGGAATTTTTCAGGGAAGGTTTTTTGTCAGGATAGCTGGGGAAGGCTTTAGTTAGTGTTACTCTAGCGTTTTCACGTGTGGCATAGTACTTTGGAAGGAGCATGGCTGCGGAAGACGTGAGAGTGCTCGAGGCCCATAGGCTTCTAAGCGAGGCTGGGTGACTGGATCTGGTATTCGGCGATGGGGCTGGACCGCCGCGCCCGGCGCGGTAGGCGTCTGCGGGAGTAGCGGAAGCAGTAGCTGCCTGCACCTCCCCTAAAAGGCCCAGGATGTCGCAGTCAGCAGAACGGGGCCGCCCGTGGTCACGGACGTCGGCCCCGGTGCGTCGCATGCAGACAGAGGAGCATGCCGGCCCTTCAGAGGTGAGCCTGGGGGAGCGGGAAGGCGGGAGGGCTGTGGCCGGCGGGAGCGTAGCCGCGGGAGGGGGGTTTGTCAGGGCGGATCAGCGTTTCCCTCACAAGTGAGCGGGGGCAGAGGGGGATCGGCATGGAGTTTTGGAGCCGCCACATATAAGGCAGGAGGTCGCAGGCCTGAGCAGGGTGGGGTGGGAGCCCCAAGGTCAGCTGGCATCCCCGCAGATCATAGATGTGTACACAGAGGGGGCGGGGGCAGGAAAGAGGGGGTGAGTGGGCCACGGAAGCAAGGGCACCACCTGCTTTTTGTCGGTGGGACACAGGCAGTGTGGTAGGGGTATGGGGGGGTCGGTGTGGGAGTGCAGGGGGGAGGGATTCAGAGAGTCCTCTCCTTTTTTCACCTTCTCCCCCGGGTTGGGGGAAGGCCTTTTCGGTTGGTGGCAGCTCCCCTGGGGAGGGGGAATGGGCGCAGGTTGGGGGGTGGGGGGCGTTGCAGTCCTTAAGGGGGGATCAGGGTCAGGTGGATGGGTTTGAAGAGGGTATTGCAAGGACTTTTGGGTTGGCTGAGACGGAGCTGGACCCGGCAGTCGGGGTTCAAGTGAGGGAGGGCCTTGATGTTTTTCCAACCTGGGTGTGCGGGGCAGGGGTGAGGGTGTGTCCGGGGCACCTGTCAGCCCTCCTCAGAGCTCATTTCGGTTAAGGGGTGAGGAGTACATTGGGGTTTCTCTTGAGGCGCAGTTGGAAGCTAGAGAGCCTGTTGGGGGGAGGGGAGGGTTGGAAGGTTGGCAGAGGTTTCTGCTGCGACTGCGCCGGTACGGATGGAGCGGAGTGTGGACGAGATGGAGGGGGACCCCTCCCCCCCATTTTCCCCCAGGTAAGTCAGTCTCGGTTCACAGGTCAAGGCAGTGAGGGGACGAAGAAGGGGTTTTTTGGGGCGGGAGGGAGAGTAGGCCAGTTAGCTTTTCGTGTTTTCCCAGCACACCAGTCCAAACTTTCTCTTTTCAGGGTAGGGAGCGTCGTGGGATGGCAGACTCGGTAGGGCGAGGTGTGGCCCATTTGCGCTGAGGAGAAGGGAGGGTGAAGCCTTGCGCGGCACATACCGTACGGGCAAGGGATCCCGGCGTGGCCAGCTTACGAAGGTTCGACACGACCTCGCTGGCCCCAACTTCAGGAAGAACGAGTTGGTCACCAGGGCCCCTGGACAGAAATCTTCAGGATGGTCAACGTAGGGGGGAGTACCGGCGGGTACAGCCGGCTCCCCCACCAAGAGTGCTGGCAGGGGCCTCTAGGGCTGGTGCAAGCAATTTTGGGTCGGTCCAGACCCGAAGTGTTGGTTTTGTGTCTGATCCTATACAGATAGAGGAAGAGATTGTACTGGATTATGATGAAGACAGTCCAGAGGAAGGGAAGTTAATGGACAATGAGGAGGGGGCGTGCCTTCTCACATGTCTTCTAGTGTTTTACAGGCACCGGAGGTGGTGCAGCCCAGGAGGGCAGTGTCGTTGGGACCCAGAAGAGAGCACGGCCCCTCGGACGGTGGATCCTGTGGAGCAAGTGGTGTGGAGGTCGGCGCCTGGTCGGCCAGCCTTGTCGGAGCCAGGTGAGAAACTTGTCCCATGGGTCAAACCAAAGATGGTGTCGGTGGGGACGGGGGTGAAGATGTACGGGAGGAGCTGGGTGGCAAGCTCCACAGGGGTAAATATGTTAAAGATCAAGGGGTGGGGACTGGTGATGAGGTGGCTCCGGGCACTAAGGTGGGGAGTGGAATGAATACTGAGCCAGAGCCGTTACAGAGTAAAGAGTTAAAGTTTAAAAAGCTGCCTTACATGGGTGCGACAAAGCCCCTGGGTGCGCATTTGATGTTAGCCACTAAAGAGTGCATATGGAAGGGGGAATATGTTGACATTTTGAAGCTGCTGCACAGGGAGGTCCGGTCCAAAGAAGGGTCGAAGGAGGAAGAGTATGATCTGGCCAAACAGCCTAAGGTGCCATTGACAATTGAAAATTGGACGGCGGCCTTTTTGATATATGCTAGCGTATATTGTGAAGAATTTCCGGAGCGCTGCGTGGCTATTTTTAAATACATGGACGTCATTCGGAAAGCGCAAATCACGGGTAGCGGGTATGCCTGGGCCCGATATGATGAAGAGTTCAGGGTCCGTATGGCTTGGGATCCAGAGGCAAAGTGGGGGGAATTGGACTCTGATTTATGGCAGCACACAATGGGGGCACCGGCAGGGGGTAAAACTATATTTACAGCGAGTGGTTTACCGATAGTGTACCATCCCTTTCAGGGGAAGCCCACCTGGGGAGGGGTGGGGAGTGCAACAGACACGCAATCTGGGTCTGGAGCTTGCTGGGAGTTTAATAAGGGCATGTGCACAAGGGAGTATTGTAAGTTCAGGCACGAGTGCTCTCAGTGTGGAAAGAAACACCCCTTGGTTAAATGCTGGGGGGTCAAGCAGCAAGGAAGTCAGCAGTGGCAACAGACAGGGGCTGGTACAGCAGGGCCATCACAGCAATTCCAGAGTGGTAGGGGAGGCAAAGGCACTCAGGGGCTGAAGTACCGGGTTTTTAAGATCCCAGCGGTGCCAGGGAGAACACCCAAAGACTTCAAGTCCTTCCTGTTTCAGACTACAGAAACACAGAGTCTTCTTGGTGAAGTCAAAGATTGTATTTATTGGCTGCAGCCAGTAACAGGTATCCTAGAAGTACAACAGCATGTATGTTCTCAGGAGACTGCTCAAAATACAAAGCCAGCCTTCTCTTTTTATACAAAATAATAAGCTTCAGGCAAACATTCCTTATTTTACAGTTGACCAGACACATATTTTCACTACAAAGAAAAAGCAGAGTCATGATGACAAGCCCACATTTCAGTTTGCCCAGTCCATAATAAATTACCCGGCAAGGCCCAGAACTTTCATCAGATATCGACGGACCCCCAATAAAAACGGGCACCTCCTCCTCGTAAAGCAGGTCATAAAGAAGAAACAGGGACAGGTGTGAGTAAGATTAGGCATGGTTCGTGTGCGATGAACGGTTTATGGCATGTTGTGCCTTGATACTAATCTCATTCGGCCACTGGGATGGGAACTGCCCAAACAGGTTTGGCTCCGGGCAGTGGAGTCAGCTTGCCCAGGTCATAGAGGAGTCAACAAAGGTGTACGTGTCCTTCAGGTCGAATTCGGCCTTAGTCATTTGGCTATGTGAGGGCAATCACAAAATGGCTGCCGCTCACAAAATGGAACCCGAGGGTTCAAGACAAAAACTTCGATTTAAGGGTGATTTCGTCACTCGAACGTGACGAAAATACTTATGCATAGTATTTAAACCATTACCGGTCTGCTAGTACCAAAATCGTCATGATACAACGATGTTTATGACACGAGTCCAGAATTTCGGTACCACAGACACCCGAGTCCAGAATTTTCAGTACCACAGCCCCTCCTTTTGCCCTTACATAGGCAATAACCTATACTCATGCTAATCTGAGTCCAGGTCTGTATTCATAAGGTCATTGAGATGTTGCTGTAGCATCATCCTATTACTTAGTTCGTCTCTTGATACAGGTTTCCTTACACATGATGTAGCACAGAGGCCACATATTGCAGGAGCGCACTGTCCACACAGACAGAACAGGAAAAGAATGGCTAAGATCATCCCAATGACTATTAGAATCTTCCATCCCCAGGCAGATATCAGTTCCCAGAACCACCCCATCAAGGACCAGTCTCCTTCATCCACGTGAATGGATTCAGAGATCTTATGCAGTTTGGAAATGGCCTGATATACTGTCGGAGCGTTGTCTGGGATGAAAATACAGCAACTCGATTGGATCACTTTACATACCCCACCTCGGTCTGCAAGTATGACATCTAACGCGACCCTGTTCTGAAGAGTCATAATGCGATCCGACTGGAGCTCAGCAGTCAAATTACTAAGGGCACCGGCAGTTTCAACTACAGTGGCTTCAACCACCCTTGTCAATTGTCTTATGTTCCTGCTGTTCACCATAGGCCCCCAAAACGGCAGAAAACCCTTTGCAAAATCTCTGAATTCTTGCCCTGCAGTGTCTTCCTTACTGATGACACCTCTAACTATCCTTGTCCTATGGTAATCTGCTGCGGCCGTGTAGGTGGGAGGCAACAGGAACGAGATAAAGCATGAGCCCGAGAATTCAGGGGGCAACCATGTATAGGGCCTATCATGACAGATGAAATATGTACCCTTAGCTGCTAAGAACGAAGGGGAACTTCGAGATGCAAAAACATATGTTTCAGTGCAGACGCTCTTCCCCAACTGAGCTCTGGGATTTTTGCCATTACCTTGCAGACATAGGTGACCCTGATGGGGTACAATCCAAATAGAGGAGGATCTCTTCGCTCGCTGGTTCTCACTCAAAGCAACTCCATATTTTGTCATATTCCATTTAACATAGGCTTGCAACTCATCTTTAGGATCGTTCTGTACGAGTCAATTGTTCTGCTCATATTTGCAATTCCTACTACTAACGCTTTGTTGCTTGAGTTACTTTCCGTGGAACGTGGGGAATATGGTTCGATGGCAAATATGAACATTGTTTGAAATGCCCACAAAGAACCATTGTAACTGAATGGTAAGACCAAGTATGGGATACCCTTGTCTGTCGTATGTGGCATAAGACCACACACCCAGCAGTTAGTTGTGTTTACTACTAATTGGTGTTGGTGTAAAAGCTGAATGAAAGAGTTATTAATAAATTCTAATCTTCTAGAGGACTCATGTTCAGGAAGGGGTTGAAAAGAGTGTGAGGAAACAGTGGGAGGAGGTATGGGCTGTGTAGTGGGTGCAAATGTCACTCGAAAGGTGTATAAAACATATCCTGTTAAAAACGTCATCGCACCAAACAGCATGAAAATACAACATATCAACGATCTCTTCTTCGTCATTAATATACACATTTTGTCTTTAAAGTTCACTCGTTTGGCAGGTCTCTCCATCTCAGAAAACTCCATCCTCTCTAATTTGCTGCCCGCGGTGGTAGGGTGTTTCTGCTGAAGAGTGCTTCTGTCAGTCCAGGGCAACTCCCTTAGACCAACCAGAACTGTTGACCTAACGTCTCCAGCTGCGCTCCAAAGACTTGGGCAACCGCGACCCTAGCAGCAGAACCGGATGGCGGTTCGAAAAAACAAAAATGAGCAAGTTTCTCGGATGAGAGAGCTGCACAATCAAAAAGTAAAAAGAAATATTTTATTTGTCCATAGTCATAGATCTTGGCCTTAAATTGTATCGGTTTCTGCCAGGTGCTGTCTGGTCTTGGAATAAGAGTTCAGGCTCTGTAGTGTTCATTCGAATTGATGGAGGCACAGCTTCTTGCAAGATGTTGTCGCTTCCTTTTTCAGAAATTGTTCCTTTTACACGTGCATCGCTAAAAGGTAGAAAGCGAGGCACAATCTCAGTTTCAGAGTCAGCGATCCCCTACTGGACCCACCGGTCGTACGGAAAAGGCAGTGGGACCCTCTTACAATGGATGCCGTGGATCCAGTGTTTCTTTCCTTCCACTTGAACAGCTGATCTTGTTGAGAGAAAAACTAGATGAGGGCCGGTCCACCGGGGCTGCTCATTCTTTGTTCGCTGAAAGTTCTTTATTAGCACATAGGATCCAGGATCGATAGGATGCCCCAGAGCTTCAGAGGCCTGAGGTAGAGTGTCGTGGACCTGTTGGTGTAAAACACGCAATTTAGCCGTCAATTCATACAGATAATCAAGCAGTACAGGGTATTCTATCTCGCTAAACCTGGTTGGCCTTGGCACTCCCCATATGTTGGCCGGGCGGCCGAACACAATTTCATAAGGACTAAGTCCCACTCTAGAGTGAACAGTCATTCTCGTTGATAGGAGTGCCAAGGGCAGGGCATCAGGCCATTTAAGACCTGTGCTCGCTTGAATCTTGGCCAGTTTCAGTTTTAACGTGCCATTATAGCATTCTACTAGTCCAGCTGATTGGGGGTGATTTGCAGCGTGGAATTTTTGCTGTATGCTTAGCCCCTCACACACTTTCTTCATCACTCGACCCACAAATTCACTCCCATTATCACTCCAAACCATTCTTGGCAATCCAAATCTGGGGAAGAATTCTTTAACAAGGGCTTTAGCTGTGGATAAGGCAGTATTGTCCTTAAGGAGATGTGCTTCTACCCATCTTGAAATGGCACAAACAACAACGAGTACGTATTTTAAATTGTTGCATCTTTCCATGTGGATGAAATCTAGCTGCAAAACCTCGAACGGATACGCTGGAGGTGCAAAATGACCAGCTGGAGTTGGGGTTCCCCTACCAGGATTGTATTTCAGACACACCATACAATTCTTGACCACATTCTCTGCACACTTAGGAATTCCAGCATTTTGCCATACTGGAGCTAACAACTTGCAGATCCCTTTCACACTGATATGGGCCATTCCATGAGCCATTGTCACCACTGCAAGCACATATGCATCGGGTAGCAACCATCTCTGATGCTCTGACAATTCAACCCAACAACCATTCGCGTCCAATTTACCCTTGCTTTCTCTCCATTCATTCAACTCTTTCTCTGTGGCTTCAGCTTGACTGGACTTCACACTCTCAATCGTATCTTCACACATACTAACGTCACCAACCCATCTTGCAGGGCCTGCAACATATATTCGACTCATTACATTCCTTGCAGTTTCTTTCGCAACTTCATCCGCAAACGCATTTCCGCGACCAACGTCATCAGTAACCTTTTTGTGTGCACTGCATTTCACAATAGCAACTTGTAACGGCAAGGTCAGTGACTCGAGGAGCTCATTCACCAACTGACCATGCTGGATCTTAGCACCATGCGAAGTCAGGAACCCACGTTCTTTCCACAATCGTCCAAAACTGTGAGCCACACCAAAGGCATACTGGCTGTCGTGTAAACATTCACTCGTTTTCTTTTCACCAACACACACACTCTTGTAAGTGCAATCAACTCTGCTGCTTTCGCTGAATTGTGTGGGATACGTGCAGCTTCAACAATCGTATGCAAAGTCGTCACAGCATATGCTGCAGTCGTATCACCATTCGGCAACTTGAAACATGAATCATCAACCCACAAAGTACCATCACATTCAGGAAGAGGAGTGTCCCTAAGGTCTACTCTCCCTTTCGTCTCTTCTTCAGTTCTCAGAAAACAGTCATGTTGTTTTTCACTATCATCATCTGTCTCAACTGAAATCGGCAACAACGTGGCTGGGTTCAATGTATTGCACCTCTTTTTGTGTACATGACTCGCTAACAGTGTCAGCTCATAACCTGACAATCGAGCACTAGTTAAGTGTTGTGTCTTTGTTCTGTTTAACAAAATATCCACTGCATGCGGGACCATCACAATGAACATGTTATTCATCACTAACCCAGCAGACTTTCGGATAGAAACAGCTGCTGCCGCAGTGGCTATCAAGCAACTCGGCAACGCCCTAGCTACCGGATCTAAAGTCGACGAAAAATACGCGCATGGACGCTGTTTGTCCCCAAAAGACAGTGTCAGAACTGATAATGCACAACCTTCTTTCTCATGGACATACAATGTAAAAGGCTTACTGTAGTCGGGGGTACCCAACACAGGAGCCGAACACAATGCATCACGCAATTCGGAAAAACTTTTCTGACACTCTTCAGACCATGGAATGGGATTTGGTGTATCTTTACAAGTTAATGCCACCAAAGGTTTGGCCAATAAGGAAAAATTCGGTATCCATTGTCTGCAATATGATGTAATGCCCAAGAAAGCACGCACTTCTCTCTGTGTCCTTGGGACACTCAATTTTGCAATTGCCTGAATTCTTTCTGGGGTCAGTTTCCTTCCCTCCTTCGATAAGAGGTGACCTAAGTAGGTCACTTCTTGTCGACAATATTGCAACTTTGAAAGAGAGACTTTGTGATGCAGATCACACAAATGACGTAACAATGACAAAGTGGCTTGTTTACAAATCTCCTCAGTATCTGCAGCGACTAGCAAATCGTCGACGTACTGAATAAGGGTAGCGCCGTCAGGTAAAACAATCGTATCAGGCTGTGTTTTTAAAGCCTGACTGTATATTGATGGACTTTCACAGTAGCCCTGAGGAGCGCGTTTGAAGCGGAAACGTCGGCCTCCTAAACTGAAGCCAAAAATATCCCATCTCTCCTCGGCAATCGGAATGCTGAAGAAAGCATTCTTCAAGTCAATCACTGACAACCAAGTGGCTGAAGCTGGAATCATAGTCAGTAGGGCAGTGATACCGGGGACAACGGGAAACTGTGGCACAACTATTTTATTGACTTCTCTAAGATCAATCACAAACCTGTAAACATGTGGCTGGGAAGGATCAGTACGCTTCAAAACCGGCAGAACAGGACTATTACAAACGTTGCCTCTTGTCTCTTCAATTACATCTTTCTCAATCAGATCATAAATGATCGCTAACAACGCCTTTTCACCTTCGCTAGAGATCTTGTATTGCGGAATACGTGGCATTCTAACATTGGCTTTTAGTGTTACAACATATGGCGCTATTTCCAAGAGACCCACATCATTAGGACCAGTAGCCCAAAGAATATCCGGGAGAGAAGACAATTCTGTCGGAAGTTTATCCTTTGACAAATACATTGGAGAAACCACTTTCTTACCCAGTGTAAGTTGTACTCCCGAAGGAGAACAGTACAAAGTCGCATATAATCTTTTCAACAGATCCAACCCCAACAAGTTTTCACCACAACCTGTTGTAAGAATAAGGGGTGCTTCGAATTCACAAGGTCCAACAGAAAGGGACATGGGACTAGAAATCGGGTTCCTAACCGGGGCGCTAGAAAAACCGACTGAAACGTTCATTTCGCCAGACAAAGGTGCGCCAGGGAGTTTTGAGTGCATAATAGAACTCTTTGTAGCACCAGCATCCAACAGAAAAGGCTCTGACACACCTGATGTAATCACCTCAACATAAGGTCCACTCTGATCTACTGGAACTGAAACAACTCCCTCTCTTTGTCCATGGCTGTCCTAGCAATCCTCACCTTCCATATTCTCGTTTTCTGCATAGTAGTCATCAGCATAGTACTGAGCCATCCTAGCAAACGCGTTATTCTGCTGGTCGAAACTATTCATAGAATTCTGAGGCGGGAAGGAACAAGCGTTCTGGGGGAAATGTCCACGTCCCCTACCCCTAGGAGCTTGTTGAACACCTCGACCTCTCGCACCAGAAACACCATTCGTACGCTGTAACAAAACCGGACAACTACTCTTGAAATTACCCTATTCCTTGCAATAGGCACACTGATTGGGTCCATACGGTAAACGTTGTTAAGAAGACTCGTTTCTTTGCAAGTTTCTCGAATACTGCTGAGGTTGCTGATAATCGCGCTGACCATTAGTACGAGGTGGATAAGCTTGCTGTAGAAGGACCTTAGTTTTCAATTCCTTAGTCTTTTTATCCGCTTTCTCTAACTCATCTTTGCGCCTATTTTCATAGTACTGGGCCGTAGCTTAAATCTGTGCTGACGTGGAAACAGCCCAAGCACTCTCAGAATCCTTCAACTTATTACATAGTTCAGGAAGCAAATTATGTACAAATTTGTCAACAAACAATCTCTGGCCACCCTCGGTAGCCATATCCTGACCACTATGATTGACGAAGGTCTCTTCAAACCGCGTGAAAAAATCACGCAGACAACTTGTCCCAATTAACACGCAATTCGGGCATCAAAGTCTTCATATACGCAATAATCCCGTCAGGAAGCTCTGCTACTAAAGGCTCGGGCTTAGCCCCACCAACTTGTCTAGCATCAGCAGCGGCAATATTAACCCATGTGGCGCCTAACTCTTTATGGGGAAAGATTCGTCATGATCCGCATGACGAATCTTTCCCCATAAAGGCTGTGGAACAACATTTCCAAACAACATGTCTATATCGGCTAAATTCATGATGCAGGAGCCTGCAGTCTGTGATAATTCTTTGTAATATCCTGCAGGATTTTTACAGGGATCAGGCAATGTCTGCTTAAGGGCCAAGACTTCAGCTCGCTACCATGGGACATGTACCCACACACGCTGAAAATGTGGCGGGATGGCTGGAACGGCATTTGCGTCCCCTTCCCTCCAAACTGGGGGAACCTCTCTCATGGGATATTGTCTTGCCTTCTGCCTAACCTCAGAATCAAACAACGCCTGGAAACACTCTCACTTCTAAACGACAACAATGTCGCAACTGCTTTCTCAACATCAGAACCTACAATTGTGCCTTTTGCAAACTCGAACCGTACACGGTACAACTCAGACATATTGTGTTCTAAATTATTCTCCTCCAATTCCTTGCGAAGGAAAACACACATTTTCTCAAAAACGTATCTCTGCTTCGATGCTTCCTACTGATGGAAGACATCCATAATAGATTCTAAGTCATATCGTATCGGGTCTGCAACCCATTTATGTGCCAAACGATCCAATATCTCTTTCTCTCTAGAATCAGGCAACTGACTGCGTGACTGTCTACGCTCTGTAGCAGGGGACATACCCAATTGTCCCAACCAAGGAGAAAAGAAACCAGAAAAGGCAGCAGTCATTCGCTGTCTGGTAGAAGGAGAAGAGGAAAGAATAAGGGAAGAATCCAGAGTTGGAGCAGGAGGAGCAATAAGAACAGACGGAGAAGTAGCAGGCAAAGGCAAAGTTGGCTGCCCCTGAGGAGGCTGCGCCAAAGGAACGGTAACCAACGGAAAAGGAGCTGGTTGTGGAGGAATCACAGGAGGCATAACAATCGGATGTTGTACAGCCACAACTGGTGGCGGTGGTGCCGTAGCATTTTGTGCATAAGGGGGTGGTGAACTCAAGAGATGTGACATTAAAGGATCTTTTTCAAGATCGTTCCTTGCTTCCTGTTCTTTAGTTAGCAAAACTGGGTAGCATCTATCTACCGCTAACTTCTTTACTCGTTTCATTTGTTCACTTTCTTGCTCTTCTTCGTTATCCCTAAATGCAACAGCAGCATAAACCATTGACATGCCTCGTTCTCGTTTATTTTTCTTCACTAATTTAATTTCTCTCTGTTTAGCTTCATTGCGCCATATGCGAAAAGAGTCAAACATCGCCGGCCGGGCTTTCTTCTTAAAAAGTTTAACCTCTAGATTATCCAAAATCTCTGTGTCAAAACTACCATATTGGGGCCATTTTAAAACACCATGCTTTCTGGTGTAACGGATCCATACTTCGTTATATGTGATAGGGCCTACGCCATGCTTCACATATAATTCATAGGTCGGAGTTCCAATCGGAGGAACCGGACACGAGTCCTCCAATCGGGAGTCCCTACTTCAACCAAGACAAAACAAATTTCCAAGTCTGCTAAGACCAGGCATCTTCGCTCTCTAGTCTAGCTTCAAACTTTAAAGGATTATCGAATACGATAGTCTCGTGAATACATGAGTCCTTCGGCTTTGGCACTTGCAAGTTCCAAACAAAGCGATCCCAAGGGATACCAAATTAAGAACTGGGAGACGCTCCACTTATACTTAACTGAGGTATCGATGACCGATGACGTCACCAGAAGACTCGTCTATCGTTTCGCTCTACCAATCATCAAGGGTTCAAAACAGGGCGATAGTCAGGGCAGCAGTCCTTCGTAGCCGTCGGGACGCGGGGAACCCCGCAGCAAAGACTTTCGGACCACGTCGACATACAGGGGTCGATGAAGTGGCTGGCCTTCCTCCAGAATTTTCACACGAAGCTCCTCACGAACCTCTGGCTTGGACCGGTACCGCTGATACCGCCCTACGTTGGGCGCCAACTGAAGTACCGGGTTTTTAAGAACCCAGCGGTGCCAGGGAGAACACCCAAAGACTTTAAGTCCTTCCTGTTTCAGACTACAGAAACACAGAGTCTTCTTGGTGAAGTCAAAGATCGTATTTATTGGCTGCAGCCAGTAACAGGTATCCTAGAAGTACAACAGCATGTATGTTCTCAGGAGACTGCTCAAAATACAAAGCCAGCCTTCTCTTTTTATACAAAATAATAAGCTTCAGGCAAACATTCCTTATTTTACAGTTGACCATACACATATTTTCACTACAAAGAAAAAGCAGAGTCATGATGACAAGCCCACATTTCAGTTTGTCCAGTCCATAATAAATTACCCGGCAAGGCCCAGAACTTTCATCAGATATCGACGGACCCCCAATAAAAACGGGTACCTCCTGATCGTAAAGCAGGTCATAAAGAAGAAACAGGGACAGGTGTGAGTAAGATTAGGCATGGTTCGTGTGCGATGAACGGTTTATGGCATGTTGTGCCTTGATACTAATCTCATTCGGCCACTGGGATGGGAACTGCCCGAACAGGTTTGGCTCCGGGCAGTGGAGTCAGCTTTCCCAGGTCACAGAGGAGTCAACAAAGGTGTACGTGTCCTTCAGGTCGAATTCGGCCTTAGTCATTTGGCTATGTGAGGGCAATCACGAAATGGCTGCCGCTCAAAAAATGGAACACGAGGGTTCAAGACGAAAACTTCGATTTAAGGGTGATTTTGTCACTCGAACGTGACGAAAATACTTATGCATAGTATTTAAACCATTACTGCTAGTACCAAAATCGTTATGATACAACGATGTTTATGACACGAGTCTAGAATTTCGGTACCACAGACACCCGAGTCCAGAATTTTCAGTACCACAGGGCCTGGACCCAAGAGCTCATATTCCAGTTAGACTGGCAGCATTAGTGGCAGGTTTGAGGGATTACACGGATGTGACAGCAAAACGGGTACAGTTGGAGGGCTTTACAGAGGGGTTTTGTTTGGGTTACAAGGGACCTCGGCACAGACGGTGGGCAAAAAAATTGAAGTCAGCAGCTGAGCATAAGTTGGTGGTACAAGCCAAGTTGGACAACGAAGTTCGTGAGGGAAGGATGGCAGGTCCTTTTGATGACTGGCCTGTGCATGATTTCATTGTTTCTCCAATCGGGGTGTTTCCCAAAAAATAAGTTGGTCAGTACAGACTCATGCAACACTTATCGTGGCCGAGGGGTCTTCAGTCAATGATTTTATTGATGAGGAGGCAGCCTCAGTGTCTTATTCCTCAGTTGAAGTGGCTATGTCACTAGATGTGACCGCGGGCGCAACTGCAGAGATGGCGAAATGCGACATAAAATCTGCATTTCGCTTGCTTCCCGTACATCCGGATGATTGGAGTCTGTTAGGAATCCATTTTGAAGGACAGTGGTTTGTGGACAAGGCATTACCGATGGGTTGTTCAATGTCTTGTGTTTTAGCACGTTTTTGCAGTGGTATTTCACACAGCACTCGGGTCATGGTCTGGTAACACACTACTTGTACGACTTCTTTTTTGTTGGTTCCCCGGGCTCCACGGAGTGCCAGGTAGCGCTGGTCACGCTCCATGAGGTCATGGGGGAGCTGGGGGTCCCCTTGGCACCGGAAAAAACAATGGACTCATGTACGACCATGTCATTCTTAGGCAATGAAATTGATTCAATGGGTATGCAAGCACGGCTGCCAGTGGACAAGAAGGTGAAAATGTTGAAAGTGCTGGAGGAAATGCTTGCCTAACATAAGGTGACGGTGAAGGACATCCAGGTTTTGCTGGGCCATCTCAATTTCGCCTACAGGGTGGTCAGGACAGGGAGGACGTTCTGCAGAAAACTGGGTAGGGCGTTATCAGGACACCATCTGCATCATCACCATATCCACTTGTCGGCTGGGGTGAAAGAGGATCTGCGTATGTGGAAAACATTTCTGTATTCCTTTAACGGGATACCATTAGTCAGAGAGGAGAATTTTCAGTGGGATGTCCAGATTTTTTCTGATGCAGCAGGCTGTGATGGTTTTGGTTTATACTGGCAGGGCAAGTGGTGTGCGGAGCGGTGGCCTGAACAGTGGAAGGATGGGGGGAGGGGCATTGCCTTTTGGAGCTCTTCCTGTTTTTAGTGGCATTGACGCTGCGGGGTGAGGAACTGGCGCATAAGAAGGTGTTGTTCAGGATTGACAATATGGCAGTGGTGGAAATCATCAACAGGCAGTCCGCTCTGGATGAGCAGGTTTTGAAGTTGCTGCAGGTGTTTGTTCTTGGCTGCCTTACACATGATATTGCGTTTAGGGCGCTTCATATCCCTGGTGTGGACAATGACATTGTGGATGCTTTGTCTCGTTCGCAGTGGGAGAGATTCCATGGGCTTGCCAAGGAGGCGGACAGGACACCAACCCCAATGCTGGAGAATCTGTGGTATGTAGGCAACGTAGGGTCATACAGTTGGTGGTAGGTTCATTGTTAGCTTCTACTCGTGCAGCTTATGCTCTGGCCTGGAATGAATTCATAGCATCGGGGGCCTGTCGGCGGGAGGAGGCATGGAGGCAGTCAGAGGATGTGATACAGTTTCTGCTGGTCCTCATTGAGAAGGGTTTGTCCAAGGTCATCAACGCATGGAAATTGGCAGGTATTTCTTTTATGGGGAAACTGCTGTGGGGTTACTCTCCTTCTGTGGGGGAAGTAGATAAGAGGATGTTAGAAGGTTGGGCTAGGGAGCGGGTCGGGGAGCGTTTAACACGTAGGCCGTTAGCTTGGCAGAATTTAGTGCGTTTGTTGACGGTGTTACCTGTTGTTTGTAGGGACAGTTTTTAGGTATGTTTCTTTTCCACCCTCATGGTTTGGATGTTTTTGGGGGCATTTAGGGTCTCTGAGCTTTTAGGTTCCAGATTAAAATTAGGTATCACTTATCAGGAGGTTTTCTTTTCGGAGAAGGGGATTCATATTTGGTTGGCCAGTGCAAAAACAGACCAGAGGAGTGGTGGAAAGGGAGTGTGGCTGGAAGCTGCCTCCCCGGTGTCGACATGCCCTCTATACTGGGCCAGGCGTTGGAGGACCCTGTCAGGGGGGAAGGTAGTGTAAGGGTTTCTCGACATGCTGATGGGGGAAGGGTGACGGACTATCAACTGCACATGGTGTTGCGTAAAGCTTTGGGGCAAATTGGTCTAGATGGGTCTCAGTTTGGGACACATTCTTTTAGAATCGGGGAAGCAACAGAGGCTTGCAATCAAGGCTGGTCCAGGGGGGAGATTATGAGGCTTGGGCGCTGGTCATCCAACTTTTTCCAACGCTATGTATAGGGTGATGCGGAAGAAACTCTTGCGTCATCCTCTTTTGCATGACTCTCATATTGTTTTTCTTGTTACAGGTTCTGTAGCGGGTCCTAGTTCCCCGGAATTAACCATATGGATAGTGGGGCACTCCTTCATGAAATGGGCTCAAGTCCAGGCTGACTGCTCTTATTTCCGAAAAATTTTGGGTTTTAATGAGCGTTTGTTGAAGATTGTTTGGAAAGGGAAGGGAGGGATGTTATGGAAGGAGCTGGTCCCTGCTTTGAATAAGTGGTTGGTCGGGGGCCAGTGACCGGATGTTTTGTTAATACATTTGGGGGAGAATGATCTTTGTGGGGTGAAAGGTGTGGTTTTCTTGAGGGCCATGAAAAGGGATTTGGCACTCTTGTGGGAACAGTGGTCTGGTTGCCATGTGTTGTGGACAGAGCTGGTGCAGCGCAGGATTTGGAGGGATGCTCGGAATCCCAGGGCGATTGATAGGGCGCGGAAAAAGGTCAACCTTGAGATTTCTAGGTTTTGAAGGAATCTAGGTTTTGGGAGAGTGTGCCATAGGGACATTGGGTTCGAGTCTGTAGAATTTTTCAGGGGAGATGGGGTTCTCTTATCCAGGTTGGGGATGGATCTTTATTTGTTGGAGGTTAGAGAAGTGCTATCCAGGTGTCTTAATGTACAGGAGCGTGCGAGAGAGGTCTAAATGAATTGTTCTGTTTGGGGGGGCAGAAAGGGGGGTTTAGTCCCCTACCCCCCTGGCTGGCGGAGATTAGTGGAAGTTTGCCAGGGTTGGCAGAGTTTGGGTTGTTTAGTTTAAAGTTGGGTGATCAACAGGGACTTTTTAGGCAAGTTGATTGTTGGAGTACTCACAGAGGTTGGGTGATCGTAAATGGTGAAGGGGCAGGCAGGGGAGTTTTAGGTAATAGATGTTTTAGATTTATAGGCTTATATGTTGTTGCATTGTATTATTGTGTTGCAATTTTTGTAATGTTGTAATGTTCGGGTGGGGCCGGTTCAAATAAATGTTAGGGGGGCGCGGTTGGGGGTAGGTTAGTGTTTTGTTTAGTGAGGTTTAGTTTTGTAAGGCATTGGCTGAGGAGTTTTTAATTGTTATGCGCACCTGTTCCAATAAAGCAGCCTTTTTCACACAAAAACTGGTTGTGGTCTCCTCCTCCCCCCCCCCCCACTCCTCCCTCCCAAAAACCCAACACGAAAACAAGTTTTATAAACACATACATTTGCAAATCACATGAGAAAAAAATATACGCCCAATTAAATTCGAATGCAAATGTAGACAACAAGCTGCGTGCTTATCTCTTGATGCAGGCATGAGGAGGGCTCCATAGGGACAGAGCCAGGCCTGAGAATGCTGGAATGTAGTATGCTCTTTCATTACCTCAAAGTAAACACGTGTTCATACCCCGAAGGTCTCTGCACTGCAGACACAGAGGGTGCGCCAGCAATGACGCCACTGCCGCTGACATCCACGTGGAGGGGCCGTTGCCACGCGCTCCCTCTCCAACGCCACCTCCTCCCGCGGTAATCAAGAGCAGGAGCGGCTGTTTCTGTCCACATGATAAAGAAACCATTAAGGCACTCATTTGGAAAGCGACTGTTATGTTCGAGAGCTAATTAATTGGCAATTACTGCAGACACTCATTAGCTACCTCTTGCGCAATCTGTATAAATAGAACTAAACAGCGCTCATTAGGAAGCATGCCTTTGAAGAATGATATCCGCACCTCCGACACCCTCTTAAAACCTAAAACAAGCCTTGCATGAGAAATATCGAGTGCTACTAGAAGGTTTTGGTGAATAAGGTGCAGGTGATATGCCTAAAGCTGTCTCTGTAGCCAGTTGGCCCTTCTTGGGCCGGGGAGGTAAGGCCCCCCCTGTGGGGCAGGGGTTCAGAGCTCTAAAGCTACTCATAGCCAGGAGGAGGGTGGCGGTGCTTTATTGGTAAAAATATGTGTCAGAGCCAAAGGGTTTTCACAGCATCGGGCACCACCCGCAGCTGCTGCCACTGCTGCTGAATGGCAGTGCCAGTATTTCATACTCTCCATCATATAAGAAAAAAGATGGACATAGAAGCAGTGGCAAACAGGGGAGCTCCCTGCCACATTGTGGGTCAGCAGGGAGTGTGGAACTCTTTTGACTAATGTGTGCCCACTTGCACTCCGAATGAGCATATTTATGGTGTTCTGATTGCTGTTCATACTGGTGATGTTATTATCATGAGAAATATTGCAATTTTTTCGGGTACTGGCGCGGGGTTGCCCCTCCCCCAGTGTAGTTTCACGTTTTGACTGTTAATAGATGAAGATATATTTTAGCTCGCAGCGATTCATTCTACTGTATTGTTTGCAGGATATTGTTCACAGTGCTATCAACACAGGATTTCCCTGCGTTGGTGTCTGCAGAGATGAGAGGGGTTAGGGGTGGGGGTGAAGTTTGTAGATAGGATTAGACTAATGCTGACACAACTGATTCACTGCTACTCTGCGTGTACTCATAGGTTTCCTCTGTTACAATTCACAGATCAAGTTGCATGGGATGATGGCGAATAGTTTATCTAAGTTCTCTGATGTTAATGTTATCACCTGGAATGTTAGGGGTTTGAATAAGTCCAGATAAAGAAAGCAGGTTTTAAACTCTTTGCAGTGTCACAAAGCAGACATTCTCTTCCTGCAGGAAACTCACGTGTCCCCCGCTTCCTCCTCTGTCACCTTTGCCTCGGGTTGGGGTACGAACCGTTACTTTGCCCGCTACAGCACATACTCAAGAGGCACGGCTATTTTAATACATAAACGACTGCCTTTCCAACTTCACAAGGTGCTCAGTGAAAGGGAGGGCCGCTATACTTTTGCCATTGGGAGACTGATGGGATAATGCATTGCTTTGTTATGTTTATATGCACTAAATGTTGATAACCCTGATTTTTTCCACAGTTCACACGCACTGTTTCTCCCTCTGGGTGCAGATTATACATGTGTGGGCGGTGACTTCAATCTTCTTTTAACACCGGGTCGTGACAGCACAGCTAACTCCCTGGATACCAAGCCTCGTGCACGGTGCGCACTATTAGATATGTATGATTCACTGGGTTTGGTAGACATATGGCGGGTACGCTGCCAGAGTGATAGTGCATTCAAGCATTACTCTGCAGCATTACTCTGCGCTGCATGATACCTGGACGCGACTTGATTTTTGGTTGGTCTCGCATAGATTGGCCCCTTGGTTTAGAACTATTATACACTTACCCAGAACGTATTCAGACCACTCCCCGGTGATTTTACAGGTGCGTGTCCCTAGGCCCGAGGGCTGTGAAAGACAGTGGAGGTTTCCTGGACAGGCACTGAGCGATGAGGGGTTCTCGGCAGAACTGCAGGAAGCTATGCTGACATATTTCGAGTTCAATGTAGGCTCAGTGGACACGTGGGCACATTGTGGGAAGCCTTTAAGGCCTACCCTAGAGGGGTATGTATCGCGAAGCAATCTGGGCTATTGAAGTCACTGTTTTTAATCAGAATTGCTCGAGCACCCAGACCCATCTGGACTCGCCCATCGATTGCTACTGTTGACCGAGTTCAGCGAAGCGGCAGAGAGCGATACGAATTTTCTCTGGAAATATGCAATAGCCTGGCACTACGGTGAAGGTGACAGAGAGGAATTCCTGCAAAACTATTCTACTTTATATTCCATTTCGCATACTGATGAGGATTGTAAGTCGTACCTGAATGAGATAACTATGGTATAGCTGGAGAAATTCATGCAGCAATTTTTGGCTGAACCCTTTTCTAAAGAAGAAATAATCAGCGCCATCGAGGCACTAAATAGTTCTACTGCCCCTGGGCTTGATGGTTTTTATGGGCATATTTTATAAAACATACAAAGACATATTAGCCCCATACCTCCACTAGGTGTACAACAAAGCCCTAGAGAAAAAAAGTATTGCCTCCTACGCTGCGCAAAGTAATTATAGTTCTCCTACCCAAACCTGGTAAGGACCCTCAATGCTGTGGATCTTTTAGGCCACTGTCCCTAATAAACTTAGACTATAAAATTCTAGTTAAATGATTGCTTTGAGACTGGCGTTGCTTATGGACCATGTCATATACCCGGCTCAGTCGGGGTTTGTTCCCACAAGTCCAAGGCGATGAATCTGCGCACAATGTTTGCAGTATTACACAGAATAGCCCCCGAGGTTCCAGCCGCAGCGATCATGTTGGACACAGAAAAGGCCTTTAACTCCTTGGAATGGTCCTTTATGTTGGAAGTGATGCGCAAACTGGGAGTTCCTAAGGGGTTCATTGACCTGACGGCCCTACTATACACGGCTCCTACCGCAAAAATTTGCCTGAATGGCATGCTGTCCTCTGCCTTCACTCTCATTCGTGGGACAAGGCAGGGATGCCCCCTGTCCCCGCTGCTCTTTATATTGACCTTTAACCCTCTTGTCAGACATTTCCAGGAAAAGCACCTCCATAGAGGCTTGCAATTTAACACATTTTATTTTACTGTGTTGTGTTATTCTGCTACAGGCTTTCAATAAAAGCGCCGGGACATTCTATGGAGTAGCCGCGCGCTATAAAAGACAAAATTAACATAAGATAACATAACACGGGTCAGCTCCTGATCTCTATATATGCAGACAACACTGTTCTATATGTCTGCCACCCCCAGGAGAATTTAGATCCCTTAGTTAGGGAAGTGGCCCGATTCGGGAATTACTCGGCTTAGGTATAAACTGGAGTAAGACTGAAATCCTTCCTCTGACGACGGGAACAGTTCAAAGGGACAGCGAGTACCCGCTGGCATGGTGAGATGAATCGGTCCGGTTCTTGGGAATTCATATACACCGCGACACGGAACAGATCATTCGCCGAAATTATGGTCCTGCAATGCATAATTTAGAAATACAGATCGAGCGATGGTTGAAACTCCTGCTGTCCATAGCTGGCAGTATTGCATTAATGAAAATGATTGTGCTACCTAAATTCCTGTACCTTTTCCACAACATCCTTATACCACTTCCAAACAGGTTCTTTGACACTCTGAAATCACTACTTGTTAGGCTGGCATGGGGCAGAAAGAGACTAAGGGTTCGCTGGGGCACTACGTCATTCCCGTACTAGAGAGGTGGTTTTGGCTCCCCAGACTTCAGGCTTTATTATTTAGTTGCACAGTGCAGATTCGCACGCAGCTGCTACCACCCAGATGCTCGAATCCCCTACAGTAAACCAGAAGCTTTTGAAAAAGACTGGGTTTGAGTTGAGAGAACAGGAAGCAGTGGCGCTCTAAGCGGTGTGATCTCTTGGTGGGGCTGTTCGTGCGGTGGGCACACGGTGCAATGCAGGACATGGGAACACAAACCCAAAGGGAAAACCACCCCTGCAACGGTATAGGGAGGCCTAACCCGAGATAGAAGAAGAGCAGATCCTGTGCACCCTCTGAAAAATAAACAGAGGAATGAGAGCTAGGCACACCGTGCCTCAAATGGGATTGAAAGTAGTGGATGGGTACGTCCAAAAACTTTCAGAGGTAACCTAGGGCAGAAGAAAAAGGAGAGCGCACCAGGTCCGTGCGTCCAGGTAGCGAGGTTCGGGTAGCTCTCATCCCTCTGTTTACCACGTGGCCGACTTCAGATCTGGTAGTCACCACCACGACCCTGCTTAATACTTATAGCCTATCAGCCCTGATGAGCCACATCTCCTTCACCGTGTGACGAAACGCGTGTCTGCTGGCTATTATTTTCTGTACTGACCACCAATTGACTTATAAAAAACATTTTCACCTACATGAACCTTTGTGTTTGATCTTTTGAACCTTTCACGTATTTTCCATTATCATGTAAATTTGCGTCCTGACTGCAGGACCACCGATTTCATCAGCATGTGCACAGGATCTGTTCTTCCAGTAAACATGAAGCTGATCTGGTATTTCCAGTCCCCTTGTGCGCTCCTTTGCCTCAGGGTTACCCACAGGACCCCGGGACATACAGACTGTGTGAACCACAAGCTGGGCATGGCGCAAATTGTTGCGCATAATTGGGGGTACCACCCTCCACTCCTCCAAAATACAAATTGCAAATAATTTACGGCTTCCCGTGCTTAAAGAGAAATTGGTCCCGCGCACACTGTCATCTCACTCTTTCACCAAGTTCGGGGACCTATTCCCAGATGGCCACGTTTTCTCTATTGCTGATGAAGTGTGATTTGGGGTGGTGCCATTTATGGACCAATTCTTGTTCGCGAGACTCCACAGTCTTCTCCGAGCCAACATTGCAGAGTTCCCCCTGGAGCCTGCGTCCTTTGTCCCACTGACGTTGTTGATATCGAGTCCAAGTGGTGACCAACTAATCTCTAAAATGTATAGAGCAGGCACAACCCTTACCCTGACCCACAACACTAAAATTTGAGAGGCATGGGAGCGAGACTTAGGGCACCCAATTCTGGACGACCAATGGTCATACTGTTGTGCTCAGACCAGAGAGGTCTCACTCAATCATAGGCATAAATTAATACATTTTAAATTTCTATGGAAAGTTTTTATGTCTCCTGCGAAATTACACGCCGTTGACCCCACTCGCCCTCACAGTTGCACGAAGTGCGGCAGCCCGCACGCTGACTTTTCCCACCTTACATGTAATTGCCCTAAAATTGGGGATTTTTTTCAGAAAAATATTTAGAATAATTTCTCAGATGACACATTTGGAGATAGATCCCACGCCTGAGGTTGTGCTGCTGGGCTATGTGCACAACATGCCGAAGAATAGATCCACATTTATTGCCTTGACACTATTACTTGCTAAACGAGAGATTGCCCTCAAATGGGGCAGCCGACTACCCCCCACCACTAGCGCCTGGCTAACGAGCCTTACTCTCTGCAACACCAACAGAGAGCTCTATGCCACATTACAGCCCCCGGCCTCTCGGCCAAAATACTTATGGGAACCGCTCAGCAAATATCTAGAGAATTCAGATACACACACTCCCACGTCGCAGCCCCCAGGCATTGTCCCAACAGGGATAGGCTAACCTGGTTGTCTGAAATATAGTGCTTTGATTAAGCGTCCAGCCTTAACGGCCTTAACGTGCGACTCCATGCTTGGTTGCGTGATGGAGAGTGGGGTAAGGAAATGTGTGCTAGGCAAAGGTAAGTAATTGTGAATACAACTGTCTCTTTTTGTTCAATGACAGTATTATGTACACGTTATCTAGTACTCAACATGTTCATTTGTAATTGCATTCTATTGCAGTGAATTACCACATTCAGTGGATGTAATTGTCAGAAAATGATCAAATATAATTTAAAAAAAATAATAATTGCTTGGAGCACCACCATGTGGAAGCTCTCATAAATAAGTACTGGTGTTCAAAAACAAGTGCTGGTGCCAAGCATCTGAAAACACCGGTACAAATTAAGAACTGGGGAACATGTGCTGGGCCAGGGTTCCCCACCCCCCAAAAAATGGACTGGTTGAGGGACCTGAATTAGTGTAATGAAACTTGAGCCACCCACTCCTTCCCTGCCTTTCACGACTAAGGGATATGGGACAAAGCACACCTACTTCTCCCATAATAAAATTAGCATTTGCTCCTGATTGATACCAGGCTGTGATGGTGATGTGTAGAACATGAGAGGTCTTTGGGGTGATAGACACTTATATTAATGGATTCAGCTTGTGACGCACTTTGTTGGCAATGCCAATGCAGGAACATCTTAGGAATACCACAAGAGGCTATCTTATCAAAATAAAGCCAAAACTGGCAGAAATAGCAACTTCGGATCACAGCCAGTCAGCTCAAGGACTCCTGTTCGAAAACAGCGTCAACAAGAAAATTTGTAAATATGTAAATACTTTTCCATCCAGGAATAAAGCCCAGACTTTCTTGCATATGGTTTTTTCGGCAGTGTGTTTTTGGTAGGTGTAACCACGAGTGTGTTGTTGGTAGGTGGAACAGGCTAGCCGAACAGATCACCACTGAGACAGTATATAAGTTTGAGATGTTTATTGGTGTTTTGAAAACACCTGGACAGGGTTTTATTGTTAGTTTGACTGAAAATGCTGGAAACTACAAAGAGCTGTATACATGGCAGTCTGGAGTTCCGTCACTCAGTTTCCCTTCTGTGGCTCTTTGTGGCCGTTGGTCTCTCCTCTTCTTCTTCCTCTTTGGTGGAAGCAGACCCTCAAGAAATAAAACGTGGTCTTACCTAGTTTGAATTTCTTGCTATTCCCCACCACCATTCACCAGCGAAAGGTGCCTTTCTTTAGGTTGGGTGACATACACCACCATTTCCAGTGATCCTCGTGAACATATACATAATATCTGGCCCTTACCTAGTCCTTGTAAACCACACAAATCCGTCCCATCACCAAGATTTCCCCTTATCCCCACTCCACATACATGCAACAGGTCAGTTGCCATGGTCTACGGCTCGTCTCCTCAGCCTTAGCGCTTTCAACCTCAGCGTCCTTTCTCATGTGACCGCCGGGTAAGAACGGACAGGCAGTCTTTAAGGCTCCCTCGCTCTCCTCGTCTTGGCTGCTCACCATGACCTCCTCTCGAGGGCAGCTGTCATGACCTCTCGCCTCTTTGCCACTGGACCTCCTGCCTGGGTGCTGGACTCCCGTTCCTCTGCTTCGCTTTTGTGTGGACGTCTTGTCGTCTTCTTCATAGTGTTCTCTGTTGTGACATTTGTGTTTTTCGGCAACAGAATGTTCTGCCTCATAAGGCGGCCCCAGGGGCATGACCACAGGAGTGTGCGCCGATGAGCGTGGCGGGTTGACTAGACCTGCACCCTCCACATCAAGTTGGGAGAAAGCAGTGGCCATCTTGGATTTCTCAGCATGTCACTCGGCGTCTCTTCCACAGTAGGACTGGTGGGAGAACCACGCCTCATTTCACAACAGGTTCAGATTTCTCAACCTTCTTTCTAAGAAGATGAGGATTCTGTCAACGATCCTATAAAGACCAATCAAGAACCAATACCAGCACTGAAAAGTGTGCCGCCTATCATATAGGGGGGACGGAAGAAAGTTTTTTTTCTTCAAAACAGGCTATTTCCACAGATCCCTGAATAATTCAGCCAGTCGAGGGTTCTAAGTAAAACCAGTCGAGTACTTCAGTGAGTGTATGAAGTCCGCATTGGAGTGACAACATCTGTTGCAACTGGCTTCTATCGCTAGTTCGAATGTAGGTAACCCTTTAAGTATATAATAGACCCTCAGCAAAAATTGTAAAGCATCAGTTTGTGTCTCGGGTTTAAGGAGATCTCACCCATTTGAAAGAAGCACAAGGGCCACTACTCTTCAATCAAATGAGTCTTTAGGCCGCTATACCAGTCTTACCTCACTTTTAGTTACCCAACTACTCTCTCAGATTGCATAATGGTATGAATGCAGATTTGGGCAGATTTATTAATGTTTAGTGCAATGCAGCACGGCAACCAAATTTGCAGCGTCGCATCGTGCAAGGGGGAAAACAGTGCAGAGCCATATTTATTAAAAATGGCCTCATCCTGCTGTCACTCCCTGCACTGACAAACAGACAGGCTGCCTTGCACCATGCACAACCTTTGCACCATGGTGCGGAGGTGTGTGTGTGATATCTAGCATTTGATTCCAGTACACAATCCAATGTCTAGACACATTTTTTTCAACACATTGGATGTGTACTGTACAGCGCAGTGCACTTGCAATCTGTGGAATGTTCGTAGAAACGAAAGCATTTCTCCAAGTTAGCACTTGCTTCAAGAAGGTGTTAATGTTTGACACAAGCCACTGTGTCAATTTTAGTGTTTTGGGTTTTGCAACAAAGACGATGAACCCAATTTACACCCATGTAAAGCCCCCTTGACACAAAGTAGCACAACACACCACAAAGTACTTTTTGGAGCAAGAAAGGGCAACTTCCGAGTACAAAATACATTTTGTGGTGGAAAGTAAATGCCCTTCTACGTCTAGGCCAATGTGCATCACTTTGCATGCCTTTGCGAGAGAGCAGAGTCTCTGTAAATCTGTTCTTGTTTGTCAAGTGCTTATTATCACCAGTGTGAAAGCCAAGAGATGAAGAAGCTCTGTCGGGAAAAGACAGGAATCCCACTGTGGCTAACAAGCTTGTTGATGAAAGGATAAGATCACATTGAGGGATGATCTCCCTCCACAGTCCTTAAATGCAGAAAGATATAGACAGACATCAATATTGCCCATTCAGGAGTATCCCTTGTCCTGTAGCTCCAGATTCTGCAGCTGGGCACATGCCGTGGGCTCTAGCATTTGTGGCAGTGAAAGAATAAACGCTAACTTCATATGTAGTGAAGACAATACCTTTGCACCAGTAGTAATTTAGTCTGTATCTACCCTGTTTGTGCATGCCACTGTATCCACTATCATTGCTACGCAAACAAATGATGGAAAGAATGCTGAATAAATCATGCATTCACCCCCAGTCAAGAGATCTGGGTTAAATCCATCGCTCTTTTGCTCACCATCTCATCCCAGTTTAGGCTCAGCCATATGCAAATCAGTTTTGACCGAGTTCCTCATGGGAACAGTCCAGCCCGAACTGCCACTTCATGACTTCCCTAGACCAGAAACAAACATCCTGGGACCGGTTTCAGGGTATTACCCCTCATCAGCCAGGCTTGCTTGAACCCAGTGGCACAGTGAGCAAGGGACCCACTTCTCGTCATACCCATCCCACTTAGGGAGAAAAGTGCTATGCAAAAATATGATGGACGGAAAGCTGAATAAATCATGCATTCACCCCCAGTCAAGAGATCTGGGTTAAATCCATCGTTCTTTGGCTCAGTGAAAATACACCTGAGGAGTTTGTTACACAATAAAAGCTTAAAAAATGGGTACTTATAACTAATAGAACTCTTAAGTGCACAAGTGTTACAAAATAGTGTCACTTATTCTACAATGAAAAAGACCATTCTATAAGAGATAGAAGTCACTGAGCCATAGAGCTGAGAAAAACATGAAAGAAAGGCCCCAGAAATTGTGCATAAAACATGAGAGCATCTGGAAAGAGCTCATAAAAGAATTGAGAGGGAATGCTTTTATCCAGATATAAAATGAGAAAAGCCAGGGGAAAGGTCATGTTGAGGTAACATGTTAGTGTGTGGGGACAAACTTCCAAAGCATCTGCTAAGGGCTGGTAGCAAAGACAAAACAAGAAATGTCACAAAAAATAGCAGGGGCTACGCTGGTAGTGCTTCCAACTGCAGCAGTTAATCCTTGGAGGAGATTAACGAAGAAGAGTCCAGCTCTTTGAATTCACTTTTTGTGAGGAAACAGGCCCGTCTGCATCCAAAATGGTGAGCATGACCTCAAGGGCCGGACTGGAAACCAAAACTGGCCCTGCCAAAGTGCTTGCCCCCCTCTGGTGGTTGGGAGCGCAGCCGAACTGTTTGCCAGGGCCGGTTTCGGACAATTTTGTTACAGGGGCCAATATTGCAGCTATGCAACAAAAATGGCACTATGGCAAAAACGGCCCCCCAGGGGCCCAAAACCAGCCCCCACCATGGCGATCCACCAGGTGAGCTCTCTCTATGAGGCATAGCCCCCGGGCCGGCGCACTCATAAAAGAAGAGGTTGGAGCCTGAAAATGACGACTCACCAGTACTTCCGGAGGAGATACATGGTTGTCTCCTCCACTGAGCAAAAGTCGGAACGGTCCCAAACTGCCAAAGGCTCCTGCATCCGTCAGAGCTCAGCACAGCACCAACATCATGCTTGGCGCTGAGGCCAGGCCCCCAAAAGATGATGGTTTCATTCCGGAGCTTACAACATCTATGAATTCAGAAACGATAAGAGATAAGTTATGATAGGGGTTCTCGTATGAACAGTAATATATCGTCGGCATAGAGGCACAAGAGGACAGGATGCCACCGACAATACAAACACCTACCTAAATGACCATCTCTTGGAGCTCTAGCTAGGGGTTTCATCGCCAATGCGAAGAGCAGTGATAAGTGTAGGCAACCCTGACTGGTCTATCCAAATCTCCTAAATGGTGCGGAATATGTACCATTTACTATACTTTTATGGAGCAAAATAATCTAATGCAACAAGTTCTCTCCCAAACCCATTCTCAAAAATCAACAAACAGGAAACTCCACGTCAGGGACTGAAAAGCTTATTGAGCATCAATGTACACTGGCACTGCAGGCACCGGTGGGCGTGTTTAATGGCAAAGGGGGCATACAATACAAAGATTACAAAATGTGAAGCAGCTCGGGATGGATCCCATCTCAGCAGGTAGTTCTAATTTGGGCGTAAGTGGAAGATGCTTCTTTTCTATGATTTTCCCCATCAATTCATTATTAATTTTAATGAGTGACAACTACAACTGTCTGAATGACACACACCATGATGCCTTCATTCCAGGCTTTAACAACTTCATGGGTGGGGATGGTTGCCAGCAACATATGCCTTCTGATAAATCTCCAGTAGGTAATGGGACCATTAATTAGTGCACACTACTTACAGAAGTATATAGTAAGGTTATTAACACAGAGGACACATGCCCCGGCAAGGTCCTCACAAACAAAGCAATCTTTGATAGGCCAGGTATTATGAGGGTCTCTCTAATTTCCTTCTTGACTGCGAGAGAAGAAGTTGACTCCTTCTAGTAGCCACAGTGCCACAATGCACCTGATAAACCTGTGAAAGGTGCCATGGATCTCCTTAAGGGGGTCTCAGAAGGAAAAATCCACAAATATATATATATATATATATATATATATATATATTTATCTACATGTGGATATGGAAAAAATCTGGGATGGATCCGGCCTTCCAGGACTGACTTCAGAGAACTCTGCACTAGAGTCTAGATCAATAGACACCGGCTACAAACACACGCTATGTACAATGTGAAAGATCAACATAGCAAAAGAGAAAATGCATTGTTTTTAAAAGCATGCTTCAACCATAATTAAAATGCATCTAATCCCTCACAACAGGTGAATATCTGGACTACACGCTCTACTTACCACAAAACCATAATTATAGCCATCCAAAAACAAACCTTAACGTTGAAGAAGACTTCCCTGCCTTAGTTGGGGATCTTTGTACAGAGATAGATCACAGATACTGGGAATTTCAGCTTCCAGATAGGCTATGATGATCAACCCACTGATTCCAGTCTCATCGAACAAATCAAATCATTGGGTGTAACTTGCCTGGTTGAAACGCAGAACAATTGGGTGTAATTTACCTGGTTGAAACGCAGAACAACTTGAAACATCATGTACTGGATTGGAATATACCATAGTCAAAAACTCATCTTAGAAAATACTGAGTGGGCTGACCAAAAAGAACTCCTAATGACCTTCAAACTACTTCAAACAGGCCAACAAACTGCCCAAACCATGCACCACTCAGATCTCAAATAAAAGCAGGACAAAAGAAGATGCCCAACCCACATGCAGCTGGTGCTGGGCATTACATAATTTGTGCCAGCACTCATTTATGTGATACTCAGCTTATTTATCATCATAAAATTTTGTCCCGGAAAAAAGAGAAAAAAAGCTGAAAATGTCAGACTAAATCCACTCACCGGAATTCCAGGTTGCCCAAAGATGGGAAACATCCTTAACAACGCGGGCTTTACCCCGTGCTGCTATTACGACGCTGCCTTTACAACGCAACTTGTTACGACGACTTGCGCTGGAGGGCGCTATTGGATAGGGAATAGTTAATTTTCTATTCCAACACCTTCCCTACTTTAACATGGCCTGGAGTTGGAATAGAAAATTAAACTATTCCACTATCCAGCCCTTACAGCGCAAGACGTTGTAATGACTTGCGTTGTAAAAACAGCGTTGTAACGGCACGCGGTGTAAAAGCCCGCGTTGTAATGGCGTACATCCCCCAAAGATTGTCCACCTGTGCCCCGCTAGACTAATCCCCGACCCGGTATCTGACCCCACCAGGGCTAAGGA
This sequence comes from Lissotriton vulgaris, assembly GCF_964263255.1. Lineage (NCBI taxonomy): Eukaryota > Metazoa > Chordata > Amphibia > Caudata > Salamandridae > Lissotriton > Lissotriton vulgaris. The sequence goes on along the minus strand of NC_141691.1, from coordinate 122,312,934 downwards.
ATCGCCCCAAGGAGAAGGGGGAGTTGGAATGAGAGACCAGAAAAAGAAATGTCTTCTAACGCTGGGATCTGAGCTACATCACACAGGGGGTAGGAACCGTGAACACCTCCTTTATTTTTCAGGGATTAATAAGATTGCGGAACTTCTACGGCTGTGTATCTGGAACACAAACATACACATTCGGGGCCAGATGTAGGTGGCTAAATACCTGTCGGTAAATTTCAGCGTTACTGACCGGTATTTAGCCATTCCCAATGTAGGTAAGGAATCGGTAAAGAAGGAATCGGTAAATACCGATTCCTTATTGCTCTTGCATTTAAGGAATCGGCAATACCGATTCCTTAAATGCAATGTTGGAAGCACATTAAAGAGTGCTTTTGAGCCTTAAGAAATCGGTAATTACCACCAACTTCAAGTTGGTGGTAATTACCGAAATCCTTTAAAAAATCACTTTTTTGTTTTTTGTTAAGTGCCATGTGGCACACATTCATGCCCTTAGGGCATGTATGTGCGCCACATATGCACACATGCACATTTCAGGGGGGTAACGGGGTGTCCTTATGACACCCTGGCACCCTTGAAATAGCCCCCCCCCTATATGCGATTCGGTAATACCGAATCGCTAATAGTGAATGTCTTCACATTCATTCGTATGGGCCTCCAAGCCCATAGAAATGAATGGGTAGGTATTCCTTATTACCGAATCTAAATTACCCATTCGGTAATAAGAAATAATAAGGATTCAGTATTTTTTACAGAATCTTTACCTACATAGTAAATACCGATTTCTTAATAGCGAATTGGTAAAATTCGCTATTAAGAAATCGGTATTTCAGATTTTCCTACATCTGGCCCTCAGTCCTTACCAATGCTTTGACCGAAGTAAACTTTTATCAGTCTACCTAGGTCTCTAAATATCTTATCTTCCTATGTACCTTATTTCTACTGGGATGGGTAGTGACAGTGTGAGTCAGGGACATTGCTTAATTTGTGCTGGTAGTTTCCACTGCTCAGCACCAGCAATTATTTTACAGGGCCGCCACTACAGCTTTCTTCATGAAGGCAGCAGCAGTTCAGAGAATTTTTCAAAGAAGAATGCACGCTACTGGCGTAACATAAGCCCCTGCAGCACCTGCTGTGCAACAGGCCCTGAGCTCCATGGCCCCTCTAGCTCAGTACACTCACTGACTCACAAACTGGGTCTGGGACCAGTTAGTTATATAGTTACGCTCAAGTACACGGTCGCAATATTACACATGGTGCATGCATGCTGCACGTGCCTCTGAGTGGAATTCAGGGTGGAGCAGGGCGGGTGTGACTGTATTGTGTCATGCACACTTGCACAGTGTATTCTGCATGTTCGGTGGCCAAGGTGGGACCATAATTTTCCAACAGTCTGTCCTCTGCTAAGCTCGCCTGCCACATTCCACCAAAGCTGCAGCTGGTCACAGGTGAGACTTTGGGCGCTATAGAATAATCCGTGCCGAACACCAAACGCACTTTTCATGCTCCCGTCTTGTGTCCAGCCCCCACCACTTCATCTTCCTGCCTTTCCTGCATTTGAAAGTTCAAATAATGGTAATTGCTGGCCTCTGATCTCTGCTTGTTGTACAAAGTGCAGATGATGAGACAGTGTGAGGAAGCGAAGCGGGGGACTGCAGGGTCTCACTGCCTACCAGCAACTACTAGAGGCAGAGAAAATGATGGTCCCTCCCCATAAAATACAAGCCACTGTCTTGACAGACATGTAGCCCACAGGGCCAGGTACCAGTGCGCTGGGCCATTAAAGCTCAAAGGGTACTCCTCAGTTACTGAGCATCCATGACCTTATCTCAAGAGGTGCTTGGCCTGGTAATGAGCTCTGTGCTTGCCATTGTGTGTACGTGAAAAAGCACAAAGACCATTACCTCGAATTCAATGTCGCTTCTAGGCAACAACCTCACCCCCTTACCCTTCCTTACAAATGATCAACAGGATTTTTCGATCCCATCTCCATCCCTGAGGCTGAGGTGAGCAGCAACAAAGGGAACATTGGGGGATATGAACAGTGAAGTGGCGGAGTGTGTCGTTAGCCTCTTGAGCTTAACAACACGCACCGCCACTTTGAAAATGCAAGGCTGCACCACATTTACAAGAATGTGGTGCAGCCTTGCGTTTCCTCCTGCCATAGCACTAAGTTTAACAACTGAGCCTCAACGCAGGCATCCTTGCATCAGAGTGCAGGAGAGGATTGGTTATGTGTATGAAGGTGTCCCTTCCTGCACATAAACAATCCTAAAATGCCATTTTGTAAGTTTCATGTGTGCTGCTTCATGCAGCACACATAAAAGTTACAAAATGGCATTTTAAAAAAAGGTTTGTTTATGTACAGGAAGGGGAGAGAATGTAGCCTTATGGCTAGAGCGGTCGACCTCGAAGCTGGGGAACCGGTTTGAGTCTCGGAAATGACATTCAACATCCTGTGATTCTGGGCAAATCACGTAATCTCCCTGGGCCTAACCAAAAATTTACGTGTCCTTCTGTATCGAAATTTGTGCTCATATAAAGCGCTCTGATACCCGAATTCTCGGGTCTAATTCGCGCTATATAAAACTCTAAAAAAAAATGCCATTTTGCTTTTCCATGTGTGCTGCATAAGGCAGCACACATGGAAAAAGCAAAAACGAGGAGAAATAATGTATTTCTCCTCGTTTCGCCAACTTAAGAACAGGATTTTCATGGTCTTAATTTTGACGCTGCCTCCTATGTACGCCATCCTTGCACATAGGGGGCAGTGTCAAATACAATGGGTGTTGCGGTGGAACGCCCACTGCATGCTCCTTTCATGCTAAACATGGCATGAAAGGGTGTCTTATGTACAAGGCAGCGTTAAGCCACTTTAAGGGGCCTTGCCTTGTACATAGGCAAGGCCCCTATCGCCACGGGAATGTCACAAAAAGTGACAATCCCGTGGCGATAGGGGCTTGTACATATGCCCTATTGTTCTCTATCAGCATATTTTTTTTGGGGGAAACTTTTTTTTTTACTTTTAAAACAGTACCAGGACTGTGAAACTATCACCTCTTTTTAATGTGTAATCACTGCAGTAGAGTGATTCTTTTACACTGAAGTGCATTGCTATCATGATTTGTAGAAGAAACTGTAAAAGAATGTGTAGTAACACCAGTGCCACATGCTTTGCATAGTTTACTCCTGCAATTTCCAAAACCATTCTGCAGGTGGAAATAGCAAATCGTTTTGTGTGTTTTATTGCATCACTGGTAATCGTATTACATGTTTTTCTAGTTAAAATAGGTTATTGTCACAATCCACATTTTTAACCAGGACCACCAACCAGTGTTCCTCTCTTTCTTTCCTTACCCTGTCCCTCTCCCTGTTTCCTCTTCTAATGACCATGTTTGAACAGTCCACTTAATTAACCACTCATTTCTAATCAGACAGGCCTGCGAATGGGAGAGATCTGCCATACATTCCTGGTCACTGGAGGATAGTAACATAGTCCACCGATTTGGGCTAGAGTAGTTACATATTCTGAGTGTTGCTCAGGAAGTTAATGCATATTATTATCCAAGGGCATTGGGATTGTGGATAATCTATCTATACTACTATAATAAAGGAAGAACTTTGCACCTTTGAGGCGGGTAAACTCGGGAACCACAGCGCCAATCCACACACCCGATACATCATTGTAATCGTCAGGGTGTGCAGATGGACATAGGCTATATAAATTAAAAAAATATACATTATTTAAAAAATTGACGATAAAAAAAGTAGTCCCTTGCAAGTAGCGCCGGCCGCGACCTGCGTGGTGACATCAGGAGCGCGGGGAGGAGCGACGTGCAGGAGCGGAAGAGGAGCGGCGGACATGTCGCGGGGGAGGAGCAGTGACGAACAGCGGAATGGCGGTGAGAACCGGCAGACAGGCGGGTGGAGCCGTAAGCGGCGAGGAGTGACGGAGCGGTGAAATGAGGAGCGGCGGCTGAGGTAAGGCTCCGGGCAGGCGGGGGTCGGTGCAGGCGGGAGACGGGGCTGGCAGGGGCCCGAGCTGCTCGACAATGTCAGGGCGGGCGGGGGGCTGGGCTGCTGCACAATGTTGGGGCGGGCGGGGGTCCGGGAAGCCTGATTGCTCGCGGGGGACGGGGCCGGCAGAGGCCCGAGCTGCTTGAAAATGTCAGAGCGGGCGGGGGGCCGGGCTGCTGCACAATGTCGGGGCGGGCGGGGGTCCGGGAAGCCTGATTGCTCGCGGACTAGGTCGGGACGGGCTGCTAGTACTAATATAATAAAGAGAGAGCCCAAACCTTTGAGGCAGGTAATCTCAGAAACCACAGCACCAATCACAACACCCAATACAGCGTTGGAAAGGGCAGTTGCAGCAGAAGGACATAGGCTATGCAGACGCCCACCATAAACATTTAAATGGTAAAAGAACCGTGCCAGCAAAGTAGTCCCTTGAGGGCGTGTCTGTGTTGTGCTGTGAGACTGTGCTGGGGGTGTGACAAACGCTGGGGGCGTGTGGTACGTGCCGCCCTTCCTGCCATGTCTCATATCGTGTGCTGTGGGCGTGTGCTGGGGCGTGGGCGTTTGCTGGGTGCGGGATTACGGAAAAAAAAGTGAACGTTGTGCCCAATATTTCATTGTTTACTTTTCCCAGGTTCTGTACATTCCAGCTCCGGGTGTGCTTGCCCCGCGCTCCCAGTGATATGCACCTGCTTTACTGTATGGAGGCCAGGCATGGCGCTATTCCCAAGGGCCGGAAGGAGCGTATACAGGGGCCATTGTGCAGGAAATGTAATCTCCTTAACTTCCGGTGACGCCTGAAGCGCACACTGGAGATTTTCCACTTCTGTTGCGCACAGGCCTCACGCCACGCACATCCGGACACAAGGCCGACCTCCACGGAAATAGCAAGAAAGGGACTATCCCTCCCCCGGGAATATGTGATGATATTCCACAAACCAACATACCGCATACCCCCACTCCGCAATTTTTATAACGGGGAATTATTACTACGAAAATAAATAATTTCTAAAACTTTTACAACGCATAAGACTTTATGACGCATGCCATTATAACGCAAATGCATGAGTGGTAAAGTCATATACATTGTAAAAAGTACATTATTAAAACATCAAATATATGTTTGTATATATATATATATATATATATATATATATATATATATATATATATATATACACACACTTTTTTAAATTTAATTAAAGCATTTATTCTTTTAAATTGCATTATTTATATTATTTTTATCTATTATTTTATTTTATCTATTATTTTATTTTATTACCCTTTACACCCTAAAAGCGAATCCCACCATGCTCCCTTTAAATACCCCTGCACCCCATAATCATTACCCACCTGTACTCCTTAAAATACCCCTACACCCTTAAACACTAACCCATCTTAACCCTATAAATATACCCTGTACCCCAAAACCCAAACCTACCCCTGAACCCTAAAAATACCCCTATACCCCAAAACCCAAACCTAGCCCGAACCCTAAAAATACCCCTGTACCCCAAAACCCAAACCTGGCCCTGAACCCTAAAAATACCCCTGTACCCCAAAACCCAAACCTAGCCCTGAACCCTTAAAATACCCCTGTACCCCAAAACCCAAACCTACCCCTGAACCCTAAAAATACCCCTACACCCCAAAACCCAAACCTAGCCCGAACCCTAAAAATACCCCTGTACCCCATAACCCAAATCTATATCTGAACCCTTAAAATACCCAAACACCCCAAAACATATACCTCAGTACCCCAAAACATATACCCCTATACCCATACTTACCTTCTCCAAACATGTTTTAAAAAACATGCTTTTACCATTCATGCAGTTACATCGAATTTCGTTGTAAATGTATGCGTGGTAAAAGCATATAAAATGTAATGCCATGCGTTATAATGGCATTGCGGAGTCATGGTACTTTCGTAATGAAAGTATGCGGAGTGATGGTATGTGGAAAGAAAGTTGGGGAATAATGGGTGTTTACCCTCTCCCGGTAAGTACATTGGTGGCAAGGCGGCCCACATCTCCAGCAACATACTCATATTTTTTCACCACCCATTTGAAAAATGCACAGGTCTCTCTCATTGATGGCCAGCACCGACATACACTTTTAGACACACCTCCCGCCACAAGTTCTAGAATTGCGAACTTCAGAGCTGGGGAGCTACGTTCGAATCTCGGCATCAGCTCAACATCCTGTGAGTCCAGACAAATCCCTTTGTCTCCCCGTGCCTACCACAAATGAATGTGTTCTTCTGTAATGTAAATTGTACTCATGCCATGTTGTCGAGTTCGCGCTATATAATATTGCAAGGAAAAATAAAGTAGGGAAACACGAGTTCACACACTACTGAACGTGCACTCTTAAGTGCATCAGCAGTGCACTGTGAATCAGAGCGTTTCACAGGCCTGTCACAGATAAGAAATGCTATCAAAACGAAATCCTACAAAACAATATACTACTGGCCGGCAGCAATTCATACCCGGACAACGTCGGGACAGACTGCTAGTGGCTAATAAAACTAAGATACTGCGTTTGAGAACACTGCATTAGAAATAAACATTTCAAACTCGCACGTGTCCTCATTGACTCCTGGTTCTGGATTGATATGTTAGTATAACAAAAGAGTGTTCATGTGTTCCACGTTTCCTGAGGTGTTCTAAGTCCATGTTCTGGGTTGTCTAAATCATTGGGGTTTTATTAGTACCAATGAGGCACTGATTGCTAGTCTGGTAGGGGATTTTGGATACTAAGGTGAGTTTTGGCACACCCTAATTCACTGAGGTACTAAGTCTCAATGCACAGTTCTGTATTGGAGCAGAAATCCCTGCGACATGGCGCCCAACCGTTGGTGGTCTTATTTCATGACACTTGAGTAGTACTTATATCGGTCCTTAACACCCTTCGCTATTGTTTCCGGAGAACAGTGGTGTCGGACATACCTACCTATATTAATATAGGTCCTTTCAAGCTTAATTCTTACTAAACGGTTTCCTTGATTTACTACCCAGTTGTGCTACGTACTTTTTGTTGTACCTTTCTCTTTCTGTGTCACTATGGCCGCGGTGGACATTCCGCAACATAGTCGCATTGCGGTGCGCAATCACTTGCAGAATTATCATGTCACCGTGTATGGCATGGCCGTGATTATGGTGGTGAGTGCAGAGGTGGCTTACCCGTACGAGATTTTTTATTCATGGGTGACCTGCCCGGCTGTGAACGCAAATACAACTGTGTTCGACACATACACTGCCACGGCTGTTCCGAACAAATATGCTCCGTATAGGACACAGGAGGTTCCGATTGATGCTTGGCAGCACCGAGTTTGGTTTAATGGCACCCTACCCCACTCCTTGATGGCACCGAGGTTAGGTCCTTTGTCCATTCCAGGCGCTGCATGGCCTGTTTTGGCTGGATTTACACCGCATCCTCGGCATGGAGCAGTTGCCGTTGCTGATTTTTCGACAGTTACATACTGTCGCAATTAATGTAATTAGGTCGTTAGTGCAGTACATTACCCGCAATCTCCCAGGCGGGGCCCCAGGAGGTGCGGCGCTTCCTGCTGGACAGGGCGGAATGAAACTTAGCCCTGTAATGGTCAACGCAGTGATGGGCAAGCGCCTCCAGGATAAGGATGAATGTCCTTTCTGACTTGCCGAGAAGTTTGACCAGCTGGAAGCAGTATTTCCTAACACGACTCCTGGTGAAAAACACAGGATTCTGACAATTAGCATACCTAAGGACTTGACCCCAGAAGTTGGTGATTGTGAGTCGTGGGGGAAGATCTTTGCGGCAGTTTATGTGAGGTGCTTTGGCACTCCTCCATGACTGTCCTTCCGACGTTCATTAACCCCTTCGATGCTGATGACGAGCTCAGCTCATCATCAGCTACGGCGCTCGTATGCTGTTGACGAGCTGAGCTCGTCATGTAACGCAGGTTTTCGAAAAACCCAGCACACAGCGGGAAAAACGCTAGCGCGCAAGGGGTTAAGCGTGTTCAAGATGAGCACGGAACTGAGGCAGCGGTTGAATTGGTTATGCGCCTATGCGGCTCCTTTGATGTCGTTTCTGAACTTATACTTGCGAATGTCAAGGGGGATGTGGTGAACTTTCAGGTGTCCAATGCATTGCAGGCGGTTCCCGATGCCGACAAACCCCGACAGTTACCGAGGATTATTGTGGCGGCTTATAAAACCGTGGGCCGCAATAGCGTGGGTGTCTAGCCTTTTTCCACTAAGGAGAAAAAGCAACCCCAAGGGCCGAAGTCAGAGAATGATGATCAGCCCAAGACCAAAAAACAACATTGGCCGAAAAAACAGAAACAGGGTAATCAACAACAGCAGAAACAGGAGTCTCGTCCTGCATCACCAGTGCCTGCACCTACAGAAAGGGTTTATGACTTGCGCGATCGCCCGATGATAAAATCATATACACTGATGGTTCTGCGCGGGTTGCTTAATCTGCTGACAATGTGACATTTGTCAGCAGATTAAGCCTTCGACTGCTGCGCGTCCGCCACAGACACAGTTGTACATTTCTAATAAACCCCTTGGGTGTGTTTATTTAGATCACTGCGGTCCCTTTTCATCTGATACTGCGTATAAGTACATCTTAGTAGCAGTTGATTCATGCGCACGCTTTGTGTGGGTGTGGCCTCACCGCAGCGCTGAATCACGGACTGTCATAAGAGACTTGCGTATCTTTGTAGGGATTTTTGCCTGTGTTACCTTCCATTCGGATCAGGGTCCGGCTTTCGCCTCTAAGGCATATAAGGATGCCATGACTTTTGTCTCCATACAGACCTGAGGGTAATAGTGTTGTGGAACGGATGAACCGAGATTTAAAGCAGTCTTTGACGGCTCGAGTTATAGGCACTGGCAGGAACTGGCTGGCCCATCTCAATGGCGTGCAGCGTGCTCTTAATAATCTCCCTAGGAGGTCTCTGGGTGAGCGGACCCCATACGAAATGCTCTTTGGTATCAAGATGTCTGTACCGGACCTTGACGGTCCAGACTCGGTGGCTCAAGCCGCCTCCTTTGATTTAGATGAACATTGCATTTTTTTTACAGGATCTACAAAAGACAAGAGACAGTCTTGCAAAGGAACATTTGCCCTCGACCTCGGATGATGCGTTGCAGATCCCGGTAGTTGGCTGGCTACCCCAAGTTGGAGAACTGGTTCGTGAGAAGATTGTTAACAAGAAAGAATTTGGTCCCTCATATCGAGCTCCGGTTCTAGTGCTTGGAGTGAAGGGGACAAGAACAGTCATTTTACCACCACTTCCAGGTCGTAAGGAGAATAGGTATATCTCCATTGACAAAGTCAAGATACACAGAGTGGCCGATTCTTCTTAGTATGACACCGGCAGTCTCATGTCCTTCGATTTTGAGAAATTCTGTTTTGGACCCAGTTTCCAATCCTGTGCCTGATGTTGCCTGATGTTGCTCTTGAGTTGCCTGCAATTTCCAGTCCTTTATTGAGTATACTGCCTGGTACTCAACATGATGAAACTGACTATACTTATCCTACTGACTTATCGATGCCTGATTTGCAAACTAGCTTGGCTACAGAATCCAGATTTTCTTTTGACACTATCACACACATCTAATAAGTCCTCGAAGATTTCTAATTTGGCAAGACTGTTTAAAAAACATTTTTTGATTCCCCCTTGGTCTTATATTTGGATGGAGCTTTTTTCGATTTACCTTTTTATGACAATTGGTTTTGTGTTTTATTTTTCCGTCTCGTCAATGGACGCTATGTCGAGAAGAGAACTGACATTCGACATATCAATGGAACTGTGGCTCCCCATTCCTCATCGTACAGAGTGCAAAGAGACTTAGTTTTTGTTATCATCACACCTTGGCCTGTCCTAGATGGGATTGTGTGGGATGGGATGCGGTTCGATTTCAAATTCATGGGCCCACTGAGGTTATAAATGTCCCCAATGTGCTTAGAGTGTCAATGGGGGATGTGGTTAAACAAAATATACGTTCTGATAATTGGGATGTTCAGGCTGTTGAATTATTGTTCTCTGATTTGAAATATTATGCTGCCTTTGATGCTGAAGATTTATACTTGGAGTCTGCTAGTTATGGTGATTTGTATTGTTATCAACATTTTGGCAATCACTATCTGCATAAAGCTAATACCAGGAGGCTCACTGTAAATTACACCCAGTGGGAACACTGTCAAGCTCCTATACAAGGCAGTTCTGCTACCTTTTTGAAGAGGTTCACTTACTTTACAGATTTTAACCAATCTAATCCTAATGCCTTTTATTTTCAAATAAGGGATAAATCCATATCCAAAGTTAGACTTACCGATACTAAATTACTGTATTCGAAGTCCTTTCTAGACCAGTTGGCTGTTCGGGGCTACGAGTTGTGGAAGGATACAATTGACCTTAAATCAGTTTGGGGTTCTAAAAGCTAGCAAGTGCAAGGCACAGAGGCTTTGCACCGAGCATGCCTCATCCCGAACCATATCTTGTTTTTTAATTCTACTATTTCTCAAACAACATGCTTTGGATTGGCTACTCCTAAAAGATTGAATGCTCCTTCCTTTCCTGACTAAGAGGAATATTCCGGTTGGGGTAATTTTACAAAATTTTCCATGAGAGAGTTACAAACTCTATTATTAAATTCCTCCTTTAACATATCTAGTTTGGATCCCGAAGGCTGGTTGCTCTGGTACAGAAGTGCTGATTCATGCCAGCATTGTTTTCTGGGCTTAGCTCAAGGCTATACACAGGCCAGGGTAGATCTACGTTTTGAAAGTGGCCATTCTGTAACTACCTATTCTGAAGGAAAATTGTGTCAGAACTGGCTCAGACATTCTACCTTGGCGTCAGTTAAACTGCATTTATCTAAACTGACTGATGATGTTGATCTGAATGATTTTATTAAAGGCCCGGCTAAAGGTAGATCAAAAAGATGGATATATGCTGTTTATAATGAAATTTGGAAAGCTTCCCAGATTGAGGCGGCTACCCACCTTAGGGCTATAGATCAAGCGAATTTAGAAAAAGTGCTAGCAGTTGTAGATAACAGCATTAACACACTCTCTCTAGATAATATTGTGTCATCTGTTGTAGATATTGTGCAAGATGAAGTGTCTGCCCTGTACCATGGTCAAAATCAACTACGTTCCATTATGCAGTGTGCATGGACATTGCAGACACTTAAAGCCTTTAAAGTGCCATGGCATTACTTGAATATGTCTGCCTTGTTTGCCCCCTTTAATTTGACTGACAAGCAACGCTTACTATCAATGAAGGATGCCTCTTTTTCCATGTTGCACATTGAGAAGTTAGAACCTTTACCATTTTCTGTGGCTGAAGCCAATGCTGCTACATGGCTTATTCATGGTTTGATTACTCTTCCTTTTCCTTTATTTGCGTTTACGAATTGTGTGAAGTACTTTGCCATTGGCAGATACGAGCCTTTAGGGAGTTCTTATCTCCATGAAGCCTGGTCGCTTCCTTTTACATATAGATGTCTTAGGGAAGGAAGAGAAGTTTATTTAAATGGTGAAGAATGCACTGAAGCACCAGATCATTCCTTAATGTGTCGACATATCCAAATACATGGCTCTTGCAACCAAAACAAGCCTAATTTAGCCTGTGTTTTGAAAGGTACACCTGAGCCTGCAATAGTTCCCACATTCACATTGCTGGCTAACGGGAGTTATTTACTTTTAAACAATGAGGATTGCTGTGGGTTAATTAAAGGGATTGCTTATGTCGTTACAGTCAGTGAACGTGTAATTTGTTGCAAGAATGTAATGTATCCACCCCCGCATGGGAAACTTGAGGTTTCCATCTGGCCTAAGATTCCGACCTTGAAAGCAGAGTTCAATAAGATAAGTTGCATAAGAGCTCTATTGTCCCAGAAAGAAGTTGCCCTCACCTCTGCTCGTGAAACATCTGTCCTTCACGTGGCTAACACCCGCACAGAATTACATGCCTTATTAAATACTGATCTGCCCTTGCACTTCGGTGAATTAATTCATACAATCTTCAATGTGTCCTCCACTTCGGGGCTGGCTCACTTTTTTAAAGTTGTAAGCAGTGGCTTAGTGACTTCCTTCCAAAATATTTTCGGAGTCATTCCAGCATTCTTCCATTCTATTTTCTCCAGCCTGTTTGGTGGATTTCCTTTACTACTGGCTCTTGCTGCTGGCGTACTATTGCTGTTCTATTTCAAAATGGATGCACATCCTGTGTTGCAAGACGGGCTGTCTCGGCTAGGTCTTCTTCGCGCCCGGATGCTTGAGTACTATGGTGCGCTGCCGCTTGCCACACTGAGTGCAGCGTATGGATTATCATTTCGATTTTCCTACTTTACATGCGTTCAGCCTGTTTTCCATTGGCTGAGTTGCGATTTCGAATGGGCCCTGGATTTGTGTCTCTGCAATACGGTATCTCCTGAAGCGGATTATAATCAGCTTATGAGTCCCTTAGTTGCTGATGAATTGCTTTGTTATGGCCTTTGCAACAATGCATGGTGTTCTGGGTCGTTGGAATGTGTTCGCAGCGGCGCAAGATTTCTTGGCCCGCAGTTTCCTCAGAACCCACCGAGTTGTCCTCTGATGGTGCAAGAGGCTCCGGTAATCGAAGAGCATGTATGTTCTTTCCCTTAATTAAATTGGATGGCTGATCTGTTTTCAGATGATAATAGTGACTTCCTGTTGGAGGCTGTTGCTGCTTACTTTTCCTATTCATTATTAGGGTGAACTGGGTTTGCGATTTGAAAGTTTTTTTTTGACTCTCAAAATATTTTGGGGGAAAAGATTGCCTATTGACTTTATCAATGTCCATTGCTGAGTTTTTTCAGGACTTTTGCATTTTTTTTTCTCCTTCAATTTTTTAAGTGCCAAATTAGAGACTTGTGTTTGAACTATCGAACTTGAACTCTGCATTCCTAAATTGCCACTTTTTACTTGTCCTATCAGTGCTTGGATCAAAGGGAGGGTGTCTTATGTATTGGTTTCACCTTTGCACTGTGTTAAGTTGGCATGTGTTAGTTAGAGTTTTAAACGCCATTTTTCCTTTCCTGCTGACTCTGCACACAACACATTTTGTTATTAATGCTTTTCGCCTAGTTAGGTATTTTACTTTACACGAGAATAACATGTTTGCTTATATTATCAGTCTTGCTTGGTAAGCTATGTCTGTACAGTGAGTGCCGAGGCCTTCAAGGTTATCTCAACACAGCACTCATTGTTTGGATTGATCAGCGCACAGAGTAGACATAATATGGATGCAGCTGTGGACAACTTTGGTTTTAGGCGCAAATTATATTGCACTGCGCAAGGCAGGAGACACACACTTGATGAATATCCGTATGCAGAGTGTTGGTGTAGGAGATGATGTGATCCATTTCCACTGAACCTAAAGTTATGGGCCCGCTCTTCTAAATCCAAAGAGACCTTCTGTAGATATAATATAAGGTACAGAACGGGAATATCGTAGTAAAAATATCGACTAACATAAATATCGCTGCAAAAATATCTACAGGAAGAAATATCGTTGACAAAAATATAGTCTGACCAGAATATCGGCAGACAGGTAAGTAATATCGATAACATTAATATAGTTGTAATAAATTTCGTTTACAAAAACATAGTTTACAAAAATATCGTTTTTTAAATAATTATAAGTAATGTAGTGTTTTTAATGAGTATTTGTTGTGAAAGTAGTATTTTTTGTAGTATTTTATTAGTTAATAATGTATTTTATGTTGAATTTAGTAATAATAGTTCCGTAGCGGGTTGTGGGTTTATAGGGGAGTAGGGTGGGAATTAATTTAAATATAATAAAATAATAGATTAATTAATGTTTTGAATGAATATAAATAGTGTAATAAATAATAGTTAATTAATTTCAATGAGTTAATTGATTAATAATTATGTAATTAATTATGTTAATTGTTTACTTAATTTTAGGTGTGTGTACTGGAATTGTTTAGTGAAAATGTAGTAAATTAATTACATTTTAATTGAATAATTTAATTAATGATTAATTAAATAAAAATAAAGATTTTGACTAAATAAATTTAGTAATTTTTATACCTACACTATCCAACACTTTCCCTACTGTTGCACCTTCTGGAGTGGGAATAGTAATTTTTACCCCTACGCTATCCAACGCTTTCCCTACTGTTGCACCCTCTGGAGTGGGAATAGAAATTTTTACCCCTACGCTATCCAACGCTTTCCCTACTGTTGCACCTTCTGGAGTGGGAATAGTAATTTTTACCCCTACGCTATCCAACGCTTTCCCTACTGTTGCACCCTCTGGAGTGGGAATAGTAATTTTTACCCCTACGCTATCCAACGCTTTCCCTACTGTTGCACCCTCTGGAGTGGGAATAGTAATTTTTGCCCCTACGCTATCCAACGCTTTCCCTACTGTTGCACCCTCTGGAGTGGGAATAGTAATTTTTACTCCTACGCTATCCAACGCTTTCCCTACTGTTGCACCCTCATGAGTGGGAATAGTAATTTTTACTCCTACGCTATCCAACGCTTTCCCTACTGGTGCACCCTCTGGAGTGGGAATAGTAATTTTTACCCCTACGCTATCAAATGTTTTAACTAATAATATATTGTATATTTTAATTATATGCATGTATTATTGTTGTTATATAAAGTAATGTGTTAAATATATGTATATGTACACATTTATTAAGTTTATAATGAAAAAGTGTAGTTAATTTGTTTTCAATAGTTAAAAAATAAAAGTAATGTAATGTATTTTGTTAATAGTACTTATTTTTATTTATTATTTAATGTAATTTTAATTAATTTAAAAAGTCGATATTTTTTACATCTATATTTATTACAACGATATTTTTGAGTAGATATTTATGCACTTACCTGTTTAAGTATAGGGTGTCGATATTTATGTCAACTATATTTTAGTAATCGATATTTCAACACCCTACCATAATATAATATACTAGCTAGGGAGGGTAAATTGAGGTTCTATTTAGACCTGTTTCCTTTAGCATTTTAACATGCTTTCACCCTTTGTATTTAATGGAATAGTAACTATGCTTATAACTTTGATCTTTATAATATGTTTGCTTGTATTAGCTAAGATACTGCGTTTGAGAACACTGAATTAGAAATGAACATTTCAAACTCGCACGTGTCCTCATTGACTCCTGGTTCTGGATTGATATGTTAGTATACCAAAAGAGTGTTCATGTGTTCCACGTTTCCTGAGGTGTTCTAAGTCCATGTTCACTAGTTTGCTAGTCTGCTAGGGGATTTTGGATACTAAGGTGAGTTTTGGCACACCCTAATTCACTGAGGTTCTAAGTCTCTATGCACAGTCCTGTATAGGAGCAGAAATCCCTGCTACAGTCCAAAAGCATTGCACCAGCAATGTGTTACTACACATACTTTCACAGTTCCGTCTACAAATCATGAAAGCAATACACTCTAATGTAAAAAATATCACCCTACTGCAATTACCAGACATTAAAAAGAGGCGATAGTTTCACTATCCTAGCAATGTTTTAAAGGTAAGAAAAAAGCATCTGTTTGATAATGTGGTGCAATTGTGTGCATTGCATATTTGTGATTCGTCACCCCTATAGGAAATATAAAATGGGATACACATTGCATATTTCGGCAAGTTACCTTTTCATCTGCACTCAAGGTGCACCTCTCTGCACTGCTGTCTTTGATACAGCTTGGAGTATTCATACATCCATATGGGAAAAATATCCCCATGTTTTTATTTTGGCACATCTATTTTTTTTTGCTTTGGCTCAAGGAGGTTGTACAGAAGGGATGTGGTGTTGGGGTCCAGTTGGTTGTCGAGATGGAAGTTAAGGTCTCCCAGGAGGGTGTAGTTGGTGGTTGCTATAGCCTGCGGGATGGAGTTGGCGAAAGGTCCTTGGGGTCCAGGGGGTCGGTAGATGAGGGTTCCTCGAAGGGTGGTGGTAGGGCTGGCCGGTATTTTGAAGTGGAGGTGTTCCATCAGGTCTGTGGGCTCGTCAGGGAGTGTGCTCAGGCGGAGGGTGGATTTGTGGAGGGTGGGGCGATCCTAACTGGAGATCTTGTATCCTTGGGGGATGGCGACGGCGATGTCCGGTCTCGAGGTGGTGTTGGTCCACGTTTCGGTGAAGAACGCTACATCCAGGGTGGTGCTGTCGAGGAGCACAGAAAGACCAGATCGGGAGGCCGCTCCTTCTTCTTCCTCGTGGCCAGAGCCTGGAACACCCTTCCGCTCCACCTCAGACAGACAACATTGCTCCCCATCTTCACAAGAAACCTCAAAACCTGGCTCTTCGACAGACCCCCTCCTTGATTGACTGAGCCTGCATCCCCCTGACCCCCAGTGCCTTGAGACCCTTATGGGTGAGTAGTCGCACTCTACAAGCGCCTGATTGATAGATTTGATTCATTAGGAACAGTCATGAATGTAAAGCTATATAATCATCAATTGGTTTCCAAAATAAATGATAAGTAGATGCATTATGAATAACACCTGTAAGTGATACATTTGCTCCTTTTCTGGCAAAAATTATCCATGCCCACCATGTATGTACTGACAGTAATGAAGCATTTTTCCAATTAGCTGTAATGGATTTTATTGCAGGTGGTAATACAAATTTTAAAAGCTTGCCCTCAAGATCTGTCAATTTTGTTGTAATAAATACTGGTTTACAAATTATTATAGTATAAGTCAATTTATCTGTAATATTCAATATTTTTGTTACAACATTACAAACATCACTCCAAAACTTACCAATGTTAGGACAGTCAAAGAGCATATGTCTCAACAGTCCTTCTTGTTAAGAGCTAATCCTTCCAATACATACATGAATTCAACAACTTTGCTTTATGTAACCTAAAAGGAGTCCACAAGCAATTGAACAAAATAAATGTATTTGTTTGATATAGTGAAATGGGTAACCATTCAGAGATGCTATTCAACCAGATTTTCTGCCAAGTATCTAGGGATAGTGCAATATCCAACTCTTTATTCCAAAAAGAAGTTAGGAAGTTAATATTATCACCTGCACGTACATGTAATATTTGATTAAAAAAAAGAGATACAGCATAAGAAGAGGAGGCCAGGGTTTGGATATATACAGCCACATCAGAGGTCGTGTTCTGGAGAAAACCATTAGGAAAAGAGTCTAGAATTGAATTACACAATAGTTCATATTTATAACTATATGTAGATTTTAACAATTGTTGCTGTTCATGAAAAGATACAAAAGTATTGTTACGGTATATCTTTCAAGTGAAAAATACCAGCTTTAATACAGGAATTCCAAAATGTTGTAGATCTATTTAACTTAAGTCTAGGATTGTGCCATAATGAGGAGTATAAAGTAGATGCCATAGGACATTGAAAAATTTAATGAAGATCATGTAGTATTAATTTTGTAGATTTCGCTATTGTTGATTTATGAAGCAAACTCGTTGACTTAGACATGGTGACTAATGCAGGCGACGGAAACGGGGCAGTTAAATTTTGTTCAATACTAAGCCATTTAGGAGTATTGTTAAGTGTCACAGCTTGAAACCATAACGCACCTTGCTTTAACATAAATGCATTGTGATACTTTACTAAATCAGGCAACCCTAAACCACAATTGTTCTTGACTATCTTTAACTTCTTATAGCTTATACAAGGAGTTTTGTTATTCCAAATAAATCTGGTAATGATGCTATCAAGTTTTTTTATAGAATTTTATAGGAAGCTGTGTAGGCATCATGGATAGAAAGTAGAAGATTTTTGGAGCACTGACCATTTTAATAGAATCTATCTCCCCCCCCCAGGTTAAATGAAGTGCAGACCATTTTTGAAAATTTACTCTGATATAGTCTAAAATATATTCACAGTTTAATTAAATAAATTGTTTCATATTATATGAACATGATATACCCGGGTATTTAATTTTATCTTTGACCTAAATAATATCTTTGTTGGGAACCACAACTGGTAATCAATGAAAATTTAAGGGGAAATACATCATTTTTTTAGTTTTTAGCGAGTATCCTGAAAACTCAGAATAAATACTAATTAAATTTAATAATGAGGGAATTGATGAAGCCGGATTACCAATATAGAGAAGTATGTAATCAGAATATGCAGAGGTTTTAATAGGAACGTTATTAATAGTAAGACTTTCAATTTCCATAGAATTCCTGATTGCAAGTAACAAAGGTTCTATTGCAAGTAGGAAAAGAAAAGGCCATAATGGGCACCCTTGCCTAGTACCTCTGTAAAGTAAAAATGTATTGAACCTCTAACCATTAATAAAAAGTTGAACAGACGGATCTGGATATAAAGCTGAAATCATACAAATTAATGAGGAAACCTGATGAAATGCTGCTAATGTACGAAAGAGATATTGCCAATGTACTTTATCAAAAGCCTTTTCTGTATCCAACGCTAGAAGGCCAGCTGGTTGAGCTAATGATGCACCACTTTCAATTGCTTGGAATAATAGTTTACATTGCTAATTGACTGTCTGTTTTTCCTGAAACCTGATTGATCAATATGCACAATGGAATGCAGTACTGAAGCTAATTTTGTTGCCAGGATCTTTGTGTAACGTTTACAATCTTGATTAATCAAGGAAATAGGATTATAATTAGAAACCATATAGGGATCTGTATCAGGTTTTGGAAGGACTATAATCAAAGCTTCCGAAAAAAACCCGGATGTTGTTCCTGTAAGTCTAAAATGAGTAAATAATTTCAATAAATGTGGTGACAGGAGAGTAGCAAATTCTGTATAAAATTCTGCAGGAATACCATCCGGAGCTGGAGATTTAGTCAATGTAAGTGATTTAATGGCTGAGAGTACTTCATCAATAGAAATTGACATATCTAATTTACCTCTAGCTGATTAAGAAATTTGAGGTAAACCACACCTCTCTAAAAAATTATCAATAAGTGATAAATCATTTGAAGAGGGTTTATCATATAACTCTGAATAAAAATTCATTCACTATTGCTGTATGAGATGTAGCTGTTTGCCCATCCGATTTGTGGATAGCCCTAATTTGAGTTTTATCTTTCTTAATATGCAGATAGTTTGCTAAAAATCTTCCAGGTCTATTTAGCATTAAAACAGAATTTAGATTTAGAATTAGATTTGTATGCTTGCTCTAGTGCTTAATATAGAGTTCAATTCATAGAAATTTTTTTGCAGGTGTATTTTGTATTTAATGTCACTGGATGTAATAAACAAACGTTCATATTTGGCAATTTGTTTGATTAAATCTTGAATTTGTTATTAAATGTATTAATATTATGAGCAATAATTGAAATTGAAACCCCCCTGATGGGCCCCTTAAAGGCATCCCACCTGTTTACAATTGATTTAGAACCTTCTGGATTAAACACAAAGGGGTCCATTAGGATGTCGGGCGGATTGCCTCCGCCAGGGTAGCGGTGGCCACCGCCACCCTGGCGGAGGCAATCCGCCCGAAATCCTTCCCTGCATTCCCCCCCGCCATATTACGATGGCGGAGGGGACCGCAGCGGTGGGAAACACCGCCCGCCTGTTTTCCGCCCCGGTCGCCTTGCGGCCGGGGCGGAAAAGGGATAACATGGTGGCGGTGTCTATCAGACACCGCTAGCCATATTAGCATAGGCATTTTACAATGCCTTTCCGTGGCGGCAATGCCGCCACGGAAAGGCATGCGGTCTTCACTCTGGGGGCCCCCTGCGGGCCCCCAGAGTGAAGTACAGTTGGGGGGTGCACATGGGGGGTACCTGTGGTACCCCCCCTTCACTGTCATTTGCAAAGCGGCAGGCACCACGCGGTGCCTGCCGCTTTGCAAATGAAAATGTAAAAGTGCATTTTCTGCATTGTGGCGGGCGGTGCAGAGAGCACCGCCCGCCACAATGCTCAATATACAGGATGTGCCCGCCACTGTGGCGGGCACATCCTAATGGTGCGTGCGGGACCCCCGCCCTTAGGGCGGGCGGTCCCGATTTCCGATAGGATGGCGGGCGGGCAAAGCCCGCCCGCCATCCTAATGGGGCCCAAAATATTCATGAATTGATGAAAAAATGTTGGGATTGTTGTCGTTGTTAAGAACATTATTTGTGTTCATGCGCCATCTTCCTCGATACTGATGAGAGACTGTAGGATGTAAAATGCATGAGACAAGCGCATGAGCCAAAATATCAATATTTTGCACAGTGGATTCCTAAAATAGAGGTAACTAAATGACGTGATATCAATAAAAACTCCAACCTAGAATATGAATTATGAGGATTAGAAAAAAAAGTAAATTTTCTCTTGGGTGATGTAAATGCCAGATAGCCACTAATTTAGTTGATTTAAGAGAAAAAAAAGTTTTTGGAGGGCAATATTTAATTTGAGAGCATCTATCTGATAAAGGATCACTTATATGATTGAAATCACTTCCAATAATAAGTGGAACATTACCCAATTTTAAGACTTCTGGCGTAAAAAGTGATCAAAAGTCAGGGTCATCCTTTATGGGACCATATATATTATCAAGTGTAGGACCATGTGATCAATTTTAATTTTAGTCATAAGAAAACGACCAGTAGAATAGGAATACTTATGTAATATTTGAAGATTTCTTTTTTTCCAAATAAAATAGCAATTACATTTTTCTTATTAAGAGCAGGTGAAGAGATAATATTACCCACCCATTTTCCGTTCATGTGCGCTAGTATACTGTCATCAACATGAGACTCCTGTAATAAACAACTATCGGCCTAATGTCTAGCCAGGTAATGCATAACTAAGTACGTTTAACAGGATGCCATAAACCTTTAACATTAAAAAACACAAATTTAATGCCATGAATATTAGACATGATTGAAGAAATTGAGTAGAGAGGAAATTAAAGAATTAAGAGAAATAAAAAAATATACATAGTACTTTTGAAAAAGAAAGAAAAAGAATGGAATAACATATACCAAAGACAACATATAGACAGAAATAGAATTCTTGAATCGCACACACGCATAAAAAGAATAACCAATCCAAACTTGCCCAGTAAAGAATTACTTCAATTTAGGCTAACTATAAATGCGTAAAAATCTAACATCTCAAGTAAAATTTTCATTTGTTTCCATGGAGGGCTGCGAGTGCTGGTCTAAATATAGATGAAGGTCATCCGGACGTTGAAAGGACTTTGAGAAGCCATCTTTCCAAATTCACATAGAAGACTGGTTGAAAAGTCCATATTTGATGCCACAACTTCTCAGTCTTGGACGGAAATCCCCAAATTCTTTGTGGATTTTTACAGACTCCTTGGCAAAGTCTTGATGAATAAAAATGTTATTACATTTGACCATTAAAGATGGGATTTCTCTTGACGCTATCCATATTAATACAAGATGGAGATGACGCAACACCGTGAATATCATTTGATGAGGCTTCGTTTGATTTGGGCTTCTATGTGCAGGAATTCTATGAGCTTCGTCGATCTCAAATTTGTCCCTAAATTTTAACCACAAAAGACCAGGTGATAGATTTTCTAAGTATATCCTGCAGTCATTACCTTCCACAACTTCTGGCAAATTAAAAATTCTTAAATTGTACTGCCGATTACGATTTTTCAAATCTAGCAATGACTTCTTATTGGTTCTATTTTCGCTGCAACAGGAATAAGAGCATCCAATTTAGTTTAATTGTTTTGAGTTTTAGCCCGTTCCGTGCTCGCGTCGGCCAACTACCTCCCCGGGTGCTGCGCACAACCGTTGACCAATGCAGCCCCGCCCACCCTTTAGAACCCCTGCACCATGGCGGAATGTTCGCCGCTGTAAACGGGTCGCAAACTTTCATTGAAAGACTTGCCATGTCTTTGCACAAATTCTTTCATTCTGACGCAATAGTGTCTGCGTTAGAATGAATAGCCTGCATTTCATCAAACAAATCAGCAAAGGAAGGTTCACAAGAGTCTACAATTTTAGACTGGTGGAAATTAAATATTTCTTTTACATTTGTTGAGTACCAAAGGAAAAACTTTCCCCTACATATAAACAAGATAAATATTGAAGGCAATAATCTGTTCAAATTACAAATTCCATTCCCTAAGATCTGAAGCAGTATAATTTAGCACTGTGCAGCAGCTAAAACCAGTTGTGGGAGTATCCAGGCCACAGCCACTCCCTTTCCTGCCTGTGGTTCCGCCCTCCTGACAGAAAAAATCGGCAATACCTGAGTGGAAGCACTGCTGAAAGATGCTTCTCCACAAACATCCTTCTACCTTGCCACAAACCGGAGAAAAAAGGCTCCAACGAAAGCTGTCACTAATAGAAGCCACCAGGTACCTTTTGGGGCTGAAATCTCAGAGCTGACTCCGTGGCGGCAATCTTGTTTGCGTGCTCGCGCAACTCCCCAAAGAGGCATGAGGTGGAATGAAGAATAGACAGACATGATATTCTGCAACCTGGAATTCGGCATAGCCGGGCTCCTTAGAAAAACTGTGGGTCCCTGCACTTATGATTTTACAAAGTAGGTACTGGCAGTAGAACCAGAAGGGAATAACCACATTTGCAAAATAACATAATAGTGACAAATATGCACCACCCTTTACATGTTTTACATATTCGGAAAATTTCTCTGCATGGTGTCTGTAATCAAACAACAGTGAACTTGCCTCAGTTTTTTTAATGTGCGAATAGAAATTAAGCGGAACATCCTTTGTGGAGTTTTGTGACTCACACAATATCAAACTTCGTTACAAACTGTTGGTCATTACACCTAATGCTGTGTCTTACATTACTTTATGTGGCGCAATGAGTCTTATTTCTCTCTGTTCATAATAATTGTTTTAAATGAAACAGGAACAACATCAATAAAGTTTTACAGGGTTATAAATTAGAAAGGCTGTAATAATAAAAATCTCACATTGTATTATTATTCAGAAAGGACCTTTTTTTAGTCACTTTGGCGCAAATGATTTAGGTTACAAATGTACTCCTACCTTCCACGCTGCTGGAGCCTCTCTTTAGCCCTTACACAATACTGAGCAGTGTGCTCTGAGCATAATTACCCATATCCTTCATTTTGTATCGTAAAACATTAAAAATAAAATATGAAACACGTTTATATTCATAAACAACGTAATAGGAATAGAAACATTAACTATTTTGTGTGAGAGAAAAGCCTTGAATTTCTCATGTATTTCTATTTCTGTGCAGCTATTTGTCAGTATTCGGAAATAAGGAACCTTTAAGTCGGGGATCAGCCACAGTGTGGAACCGGAGTGAAAGCCCCCGGAGCACAAGCTGCCGTATTTGATCCACTTCGAGATGGGTCTGCTTTCCCTTCCCATCACTATACCCAACCCCAGACTGGAGGATGATCACCACCACAGTTTTGTGACCACAGCAATTGTTCAAATTCAGGAACATGAGTCATTCTTTCCCCCATGGATGTAATCTAGGGTTCGCCAGAGGTTGGAGCTGTGACCCCCTGGCTTCCCCTGTGGCCCTTGGCACTGCCTGTGCAACCCCTGCCCTCAGAGGGAGGAAAATCGGTGCCAGGAACACAGTGGCAGCTTGTCCTTATGGACGTCATTGGGGCTTCACTCTCTAAGTTTTCACTCTATTTTTGTATTGCACTAATAGTGAAAAATGTCTCAATATTCACTATTAGTGTAATAAAAAAAATTGAGTACAATTAGGAATATGGCCTTCTGAGACAGCAGACGTAAGTACAAAAATGCTTATAATGTATGCTGGTGCGTGATTCCAGGTGAATGTGTGTTTACATGAGAGAAAGTAAGTGTGGCTATTTGTATGTGTAACCAAGCGCGTATGGTAAAATTGAAGGTCAAAGGATGTGTGATGTCACTTCCGCTACCCCAGGCACTTTGCTGAATGGATCTTCATATCTATTCCATTGCCATGGTACCCTCTGCATACATGGCAACATTTTAGAACAGATAAGTGGGAGACTTTGTAAACCAAAGCGATTGGGTAATATATTTCCCCTATGGATAAGTATTGAGTCAGAGGAAATTTCAGGCAGGAGACAGCTAAAATAAAGCAGTTTTTGACTTCATCCAGATTGGCCTGAGCCACCTGTATTAGCGCTCCCAGAGAGACTGGGAACCCGTGCCTGCTGTCCCCAACCCGGCAGCGTAGCTCAGGTTCGAGACATCTCAGTGCGTACGTCGGTTTGACTGTCCTAAGCAGCTGGCCAAACCCAAATGTGCATTGATAGCAGTACCCTCCACACCCACTCCATGACTGCCCCCGCAATGGCCACACTGCCAAGATTCGGCCCTGTCAACTTAACAAATAAAATTATAATAAACCTGTTTTATTATCATTTTATTTTTCAAGTTTCGAGGCTGCTGTCAGGGTGGGGTGACTCTCCTCCAACATAGCGTAGGAGCTCTGCTGCTGGCCAACCTACTTCCAAACCAGCACCAGCTCCGTCCTACTATTCACACTATATCCATCCTAGCCAACCTACGTCTGGACCATCACCTGGTCCGTCCCACTTTACAAAGCTACATACTGAAAGATCCCATATCACCTTTATCCCCATCCCTACCCCTTCTATCAGGACACATCATTTTTCAACAGAAGTCTTAGCTCTCTCTAGAATGTCAGTGGAGCTCAGCAAAGCCCACCTTCATACTTGAGCTATTTCCTCGGCATTGCTCCAAGCCCCATAAGGTTCCTCTAGTGTTTATTGAGACCTTCTTCCAGTCCAGGCTCGCTAGTTCAGTCATTTCACAGGTGTTTGTCAGACAGGCTTCTATTAGGACCATTGTTACCTGAGCCTCAACATTTGTTTGATTGGCTGTCTTATGACACCAATGCCCTAAGATCCCACTCCTAAACCTTCTGGATCAGTGGGGTCAGTGACATTGCAAGCTTAGGCCATACTCAATGACCTGCAGCACCTTCTCAAATCGATATTGAACATCTGCACATCAACAAATCTCAGAGCTAGGTGCAGCTAGTAAAGTACTATTAAGCGAACCACCAACTGGTAGTAATCATTTGTGATTTATTCATTAACTTTGATTCAAAAGACAAGGATTATTTCAAATGAACTCCTAACAGTAATGCATTAGTGAGAAGATTGGATTTGCTAGTCTTCCTTTGATATCTTTCACTTTATTTTATATTTTATAAGATGTAAAGTAAATCAGGAGCCCTGCAAAGTGATGTACAGGAGAGTAGAAATGTTACACAAATAATGTAATAACAGTGTTTACAAAAAACTCTATACAACTAGTTGAATAACAGTGGGGTGTTAAGGCTATAAATGCTAAAGAAGGAAAACTGTAAACGTTAAAAGAAAATACAATATTACAATAAAATATATTATTCTACATATTAGTTAAGAGAAGGCAAGTAGGTCCCTGGGTGTGCACTTTAGGTGACATATGCAGGAACAGGAGAAAGGAAGGGTCACCCACCAGCAGTACGTTGAAAGCTATTAGTGCTTTTTCCCCAAAGTTATTCATGACTATGATTTATGTATAATAATAGAGGTGTCCTATATCTTTGTTAATGAATTCACATTCCATCTGCTGCTTTCTTGAGTTGATACAGAGATGCGTTACAATGTTTGAATTACTTACCAGTAATCTCATTACTATGAATCTGTTCTTCCTTGTTTCCATCATGACATCATGAAAAGTGTCTGCCTCATACAAATCGTCACTCCCATAGATATAACCCCAATCACAATTGAAAACGTTAGCCCACCTCATTTCTTTCGAGCAATATAACAGGACAACCTAGCCCCAGCACACCCTGAACAGAATTGAGGTAAGAAAATTACCCACCATGTCCTACATATTTCACTGCAGCCTCATATTATAATACAAATATGTCTATTCCATTCTTGTGGAATCCTGAATTCTCCAGATAGTATATACTTCCAACTTCACATAGTCTTTTCTAGAGAGAGACATAGTAATATTGTGGTTATCGACGTCTCATCAAGTTAGTCGTGCTAACCAATGAAACAAGAGGGATGAAAGAAAGTAATGACCGAACTGAGGAAGAATGAACTCAGAGTAATGGAACTGCCGGCAAGTAACTTGAACATTACCTCTGAACTCTTCTTCATTTCAGTCATGTCATCAAAAACAATTTCCAAGCTCCAAAAAGCCAGGGCGAATTTAACGTGAAAGTAAAGGCAGGCAAGCCCATACCTTTACAATCAAATAATTTTAATGTACAAACAAAAGCAAAACTCTCTTACATATACTAGCGTCAAGCTGCTGTCTCTTTATGCCCTCTCGGCTCGGATACGACAGGCCAACTGATTTCCTTGGGCCTTATAGTGGCCCTCTTGGTGTGAATTATTCACAGATTGGTGTCTACAGAAAGCCTGACAAGGCATGCCTCGCTGGCCATGACTGCGGAGCTCTGGAAATGCAGATCGGTCTTGAAGTCCTGCGCGATATCCTGCACCTAGCGCTCAGAGCGCAGTTTGTGGGTGAGCAGCTCAGTGGACTTCCAGGAGCGGCGAGGCTTCTTGACTACACTGGTGGCAGCAGGGGCGGCTCTAGGCTCATGGCGGCCCTGGGCAGGGAGCGTAGGGAGGGGGCCCCGAAAGAGGGGGTCCGGGCGGGGCGGAGCGCGGAGGCCAGTGAAGAGGGGGGTGTGGGGGGGGGGGGTGTCAGGGTGTTTGGAAGTGGAACAGAGCCGGAGGCCGCCAAATCCCTGCCAGGGGCCGCCACGCAAATATGTTTCCATCCTCAGAGGATTATTATATTAAGGATATATATTGGCGTGGTGGCCCCTGGGGTGTGGTGGCCCTGTGCAGGTGCACAGCTTGCACATGCCTAAGGCCGCCCCTGGTGGCAGGAGCGCTCTTGTGCGCATCCTTGGTAGCCAGCTGCTCGCAAGACGCGTTCCCTCTGGTGCCATGCCGGCGGTCTGCTTGGTAAGGGCTATGGCCTTATTACCTTGAAACAGACAGAACTCCAGAGCCAAACATTTCATCAGATTGACCAAGTTGAAGCCTTTAATGTCTGCTAAAGCCTGAGGGCTTTTGCCCAGTCTATACTCCTGAATATGCGACTGTTCACACATTACGAATAGGTGTTCTTTATACAGTTACTAGCAGCCCATCCCGATGTTGTCCGGGAGCAAAAGGCTGCTTCAGGTCCGCAACCCGTCCCGACGTTGTCCGGGGGTCCCCTGGAGCGCAACCGCCAGCTTCAGGGCCCCCAATCAGCCGAACCGCCACCTTCATGGCCCCAATCATCCGCACACAGTTCACTGCTCCTCCCCGCGCTAACGGGCCACTCCTCCCCGCGCTTCACTTAGCCGCCCACGTTCCGCCTACTCCCAGCACTTCACTGAGCCGCACACGTTCCGCCTCCTCCCTGCGCTCCCGCGCTTCACCTACCTCAGCCCGACTTCACCGCTCCTCGTTCCGCCTCCTCCCATTGCTTCAGTCAGCGGCACACGTTCCGCACATACCTCAGCCCGACTTCACCACTCCTCATTCCGCCTCCTCCCATTGCTTCAGTCAGCCGCACACGTTCCGCTCCTCCCCGCGCTTCATCTATCTCAGCCCGACTTCACCGCTGCTGTCTGCTGCTCCTCCCTGCGCTAGATGTCAGCACGCATGTCCACGTTGTTTGCTCACACGGCCAGCGCTGCTTCTTAGGGACTACTTTTTTTTATTGTTTATTTTTTAAATAACGTTTTTTTTTTATAGCCTATGTCCATCTACAGGACCCCCCCTTTCCAACGCTGTATTGGGTGTTGCGATTGGTTGTGTACTTGTCGAGTTTACCTGGCTCAAAGGACACAGTTCTCTCTTTATAATAGTAGTATAGATTATGGTTGTTAAATCTGTAAAGCGCAAAAAGGCTGACAAAGGCAGTGGCACGCAATAAGAGTGTTAATAAATAAAAATAAAAAAACACTTTTTGCTACATCCATATCTAGACAACCAATTAATCGATTCTCCATCCAAGTTCCATTTGCTAGAGGACAAAATGCCAACCTGGAAGTCCTTCAGGATCATGGATTTTTTTATAAACTGGGAGAAATCTCTCCTAGAGCCAGCACAAGATGTAAAGGCCATTTGGACCTGCTTTTGCATATATTTTGGGATTGTAATTCTTCCAGAAATTAGCATTCAGATCTTCCAAAATCTTTTATCTATCATGACACAAAGAGACCCAACAGTAGAATGCTGCTTACAAATTGGAGGTGATATGGCAGCAACATCAATGGCAGTTCCTAAGGCCAGATTTTGTCTAGGAATTATAGTGGTTCACAGCCTCGGCTGTAGAAATCCAATATCTCAAAACTTCGATTAATGGGTGATATTGAACCAAGCTTTCAAGAAAGAATTTTCACATGGTTGGAGCCTTCTAAGACATGTTAGTCTTAAGACTTTTTTCCTAGTGGCAATTACCACCATTAGTAGATGGGGAGAGTTAAGTTTTTTTTTACTACAGGCATCCTTTACTCACAATCAGACAGTATTAAAAATTCGGGTCTTCTTCCTTCCTGAAGATCCATCTTCTTTTCAGTTGGACCAGGAGAGTATTTGATTGAATTTTGTCTGACTCCTTTATTGAATTTTGTCTTAGTCCTTCTTTTCCTGAGGAAGCTGGGCTACATATTTTGGATGCTAAGGAACTGTTTGAGTCTGTTTACAAAGGGTTTCTTCTTTTCAGCAGTCAGGTTCACTATATGTTAATGTTGGTCCATCCAAAGATGAGTGAATGACTTCTACGCAGACTGTGAGGGCAGATTAATATAGGTAAATTTAAACCAAAAGTCTAATTTAGACCAAAAGTCTAACTTTACTACTTTTCAGTATTCACAAAGATAAGTTACTGCTGGTAAAATTACTAGTAGTAAAGTTCCTACCAGAAACTTACCATGTTAATACCGAAATGTAGTAAAGTTAGACTTTGGGTCTAGCTTTACTTTTGTGAATTGGGCCCTAAGTTTAGACCTGAAATTTACATTTGACCTGAAGTCTAGGTTTAGACTTCAGGTCTAAAGGTTGACTTCAGGTCTAAACTTAGGGCATGATTCACACGGTAAAATTAGACCAAAAGTCGAACTTTACTGCTTTTCGACATACACATAAGTAAGTCACTCTGGTACCTTTACTACTAGTAATTTTACTAGTAGTAACTTACCTTGGTGAATACCGAAAAGTAGTAAAGTTGGATTTTTGGTTTAAGTTAAACTTTGGTCTGACTTTTCTGTTGTGAATCAGGCCCATAGATTTTAGGTCTAAAGTTAGACTTCAGTTCAAAGTTTACCTTTGTGACTCAGGCCCTGAGTTCTTAGGTCAAATCCTTGATTTGTTGTGTTTATCAGGTTCAAAAAGCTCCTTGTCTCTTGGAGGTTATGGGAAGATCAAAATATGCAGATCTACTGCTTTTGCAGCTGATGCAGCTCATTTGATCCAACTGCTCTTAAAGCTTCTTATTAAGGAAATTAATTTGAAACAGCTGATTTTGCCGCTGTATTAGCCTGTCAGTCCTTTATTCACATTTGGCGTCCAGCCACCACAGAGGCACCAAAAGCCAATGCAGAACCTCTGAAAGAGTCACGTCAAAAATCTGTTAGTAAGCAATCTTGCTGTTCCCTGGAGCCAATAAATCTGAACAGCTATCTGCCTCCTGCATGCAGTGAACTCTAAAATCAATGTGGCTTATTTACCCACCTTAGAATGATGAAAAGCTGATCCGACATTGTCTAGAAAAGAAGGTGATTATGTCGGGGAGGAAAACATGGCGGTCGCAGGCTAGAACGGTGCGCGCGTCCTGACAGACCTCCCTCAACACTGCTACATTGTTACACTCGTCGGTGTTTTGAACCGCGTTATGTGGCTTTTTTTACCATGAGAAACGATTACAGGGCAGAAAGGAGTGAAGATTAGACCCCGGAAAAGCTCTGGTTTGTCTGTCCCCTTTTACCGGCTTCTGGTAAATCACTGATGTGCTTTGGTGTGGACCTGAAACCCCTCCCCTCTGCCTTCCTGCCGCAGTGGAAGCGTGCAGCCGTGGAGCTGAGGCGCGGCCGCAGGGCAGCGGCTCACGGGCTCCTTCGAGGAACTTAGGCGGGGATAGAGGAGGCGCGGCTGCGGCTGGGCTTCATCCCGCATTCGCCACTTTTCTCCCCGTGGCTGTTACGAACAGGAGCATTGAGAAAGAGACGGAACCTGGGGTATTGATTCAGGAAAGCTCCGAGGTCTCTGCGGTTCAGCTGTGGACAGTGAGAGTAAGGTTGGGGATTCAGTGAAGGGTGCTGAGATTCCTCTTTCTAACCCCAGTATGTGTACATATAAAAAGCAGGCTTCAAAAGGTAAAAAGCGGGGGAAAGGATCCAAAAGCGGCATACACACACATGCCCCAGAGAGTTTAACTGGGGCGGGGGCGAGGGCGAAGAGTGATTCAGCAGTAAACAGGGAGGTTGAGGCTGAGGCCGATAGAACTAGGTATAGCGCAGGTGTTAACCAGGGGCCCAGGAGCAAAGAGGGGAGCAAATGTCCTAAAGTCAGTAGTGGCTCTAAGAGAGGGGCTAAGAATAAGCATTTGCCAAATAGCGCAGTACGCATTACCCCCTCACTGCGTTCCTTTTTTAACATATTACCCCAGGTATTGGATATTTTTCCTGCGAAGTCTATCGAGCATTACATCATCTCCAACACAAATATGGCTGAGCCCTCTCTTCCCCCTCAAGGTTTACCCAAAGCTGTAGCTACCATGGTTCCTGAGAAGCGAGTGTTAGATGTACAGGATGCGGAGGCCATTAATTCCCAGACCAGAGCAGGTGATTTCGGGTCAACTGAAGATGCCCCCACCCCCTGGTGTTGGGGAGACTTCCGGTTCTGCTGAATGCACTGGGGTGAAAGGTGAGGTATATGGGGAAGGAGAAAATGGGGTTGGAAACTCACTCAAGGCACTCCTAACATCTAAGAGGGAGGAGATAAGGAGTGGCTTCGTGGTCTCCAAATCAAATCAGAATGAGATCAGGGCTACATGTGAAACTCTCGAGAAGAAAGTAGATGGTCTCTACGAAAGAACAGAGGCCCTCAAGGGTTCTGTGGGGTCACTAAAGGCCAACTTGGAGACAGCTGAGACGAAAATTCAAAGTCTACGGAGAGAGGGGGATGTTATGCGGGAAAGGGTCGAGTCCCAGGAGAATTATTCACGGCGGAACAATCTTCGTCTCCTGAAGGTCCCGGAGGGGAAAGAAGGGGGTGACATCAAGGCTTTCGTGGTCTCACTGCTAAAAGACTCCCTAAATCTTGACTAGGCAGCCAACATTTTAGAGAGCGATATCCAGCGGATACATCGAGACCCCTTTCGTTTAAACCCCGGCAGAGTTAAACCTAGAAAGATACTGGTTAACTTCCTCACATACACCCTAAAGGAAAAAATCCTAAACCTCGCATTGAAAGATAAATCGTTAAAGGCTCCAGATTTCACCTTTGAAGTACGGTCGGACCTTTCTAAATCTACTTTAGATCGACAGTGGGAACTTTTTTTTTTTTTTTTTTTTTTTTTTTTTTGCGCAATACCTTTATTTAAAATCAAGCATTTGACACAGCATGAGCCTACAACCCGGAGGCCGGCCCGCTACGTTTATTCCATTAACCATCATTGTGATCCAATGTTACACATGTTCCAGAATATTGCAGAATGTTGCACGTATGGTTAATAGCTGGCATTCGAACTGAGTCTCACTTTTTTCACTTTTTATAACAAGAACATTAAAACAACATACCCCAATTTGGCCGTATCGTGTAATCCTAATGTACTATCCAGCAGTCGCGTCAATTTACCTAGGGTCCCTCTCCCTCCGCCGCCATCTCACACCTGTCTCATCAGCACTCATGCAGTCACGCAACCCATTCAGGCCATGTGTGGAAGTTCCACATTATCCTGCAATGAGGTCAAATAATCCTCTAGATAGACCCACATGTTTTTGGGTCGAGACTTAGCCGGCAGCAGTTCTTCGAAAGTTTGTAACCTGTCACGACATGTGGACATGTCATGCAACCATGTTTTTAACTTCGGCACTTTCCGACTATGCCAGCACTGTGCCACTTGTCTCTTAGCCAATAAGAGCGCTATCGCACAGAACTTCTTCTTCAAGGCTCTTAACTGCGGTACTATCCCCAGTAAGCAGAGTTTGGGCGTGCAGTGTACCTCCTCCTCCAGCATGACAGATAAAGTAGTAGTCACCTGCCCCCAGTATCCCGCCACCTTTGCGCAGTCCCACGCTAAATGTGCAAAGCCCGCACCCTCCTTGTTGCATCTTTTACATCTGTCCTCCTCTTGAAGCCCAAATTTAAACAATTTCTCTGGTGTGTAATATACTTGATGGAGGAATTTAAAGTGAATCAGCCTCAGATTACCATTCGGTGTGAGTATTTGTGTCAAAGCGCATGTGTTAGCCCACTCTTCATCAGATAACGGCGCTTCTAGTAGTGCATCCCACCGCCCTCTCGCTGTCAACGCTTGCCCGTCCAGGTCCAATTGTGCGGCCGAGTACAGCCTGGACACCAGGTGTGATAAATCATTAGTTGTGATTAACAGTTGCAGTGGTGCAAGGCATTGTGGTTCTGAAGGGAACGTGGGGTAGTGCTCCCTCAGGGCTCTATTGAGTCTGTAATATGTGAAACGAAACATGGTTGTCTGGTTATTAACATAACCTAGGTTGTCTAGGCCCACGAACTCCCCACCTCGGAACACGTCTCCCATCCTATCGATACCGGCTTTGGCCAGTAGAGACATTCCGACGCTCTCCCTAGTCACCGAGAGCTCCTGGTGGTGGTGTAGCATCATGGCTGGCGCGTACAGTGGGGTCTTGTGCGCTAGTTGCCCTAATTTATGCCAGGCTTTGACCGTGGCATCTACCGTGTTGATATCTCTAGCGTGCAGCGGGGGGCGGGTGTGTGAGATGATGGCCGTGAGTGGAATAGGGTGTGCGTCGCTCTCCTCTATAGCGGTGTGGGTGAGGTAAGGAACTGCGTGATACCAATACGCCGCATATTGCGCTTGCGCGCACAAGTAATACAGGAGAAAGTCAGGTACCCCGAAGCCGCCTCTTGCAAGTGGAAGTTGCAGAGTTCGCAGATCCACACGTGCCTGTTTACCCGCCCATATCAAAGTCCGCACCAAGGAGTTAATGTGTCGGAAGATAGCCTGCGGTGGAGTGATTGGTATGTTGTTAAACAGGTATAATAGCTTGGGCAGTATGTTCATTTTGACAATCGCTATCCTGTCCGCCAATGAAAGGGGCAGATGTATCCAACGTTGTACACTTTCCTCCAGTTTCGTCAGCACTATTCCGTAGTTGGCCCTGAGCACCTCATCCGGATCTCTGTGGTACATGACCCCTAGGTATCGTATAGGATCCTGTTGCCAACCCAGCGGAAAGTCCACCACAAACGCAGAAGTGGTGTCCGTGAGGGGTATTATAGATGATTTGGACCAATTTATGGCTAGACCCGAATGCCCCCCGAACCTTATGTATTCCCTGAGTATGGCGTTCAAATGAGTCTCCGGGTCCCGGACGTATAGCAACATGTCATCTGCATATAAGGAGATGTGAAGCGGCCTGGCTATGAAGTTCAGTGCCGATTCTCTGTAGTTTTGTCGTATCAGACACGCCAAAGGTTCTAGCGCTAATGCAAATAATAGCGGCGAGAGTGGGCAGCCTTGCCGCGTCCCTCGCTCAATCGCAAATTGGTCCGAAATGTACCCATTAATCCTGACCCTAGCATTCGGTTTCGTGTAAAGCAGGGTGACCCATTGCACAAAGCGTTTGGGGAACCCCATTCTATTGAGGACTGTGATCATATACCTCCACTCAATAGAGTCAAACGCCTTCGCTGCGTCTAGCATGACCGCTACAGCTTTAACTGAAGGTTGTAGATAGTGCGATAGCGCAAATAGAGTCCGGGTGTTATGTGCTGTCGATCTGGTGGGTACAAAGCCGGACTGATCCGGTAGTACCAGACTAGTCATCAGTGGTGATAGCCGCTTGGCTATAAGCTTAGCAAGAATTTTAGAGTCTACGTTGATTAAAGATAACGGTCGGTACGAGTCACACTCCTCCGGATCTTTAGATGGTTTCAGGAGAGCGATAATCATGGCTTCGCGTAGCGTGGGGGGAAGTATGCCTTTCTCAAAGGCGGTGCCATACATATCTACTAAGTGTGGCGCTAGTATGTCCGCATATTGTTTATAAAATTCCGGGGTGAACCCATCCGGGCCAGGTGCCTTGCCATTCGGAAGTGAGCCTATTATCTCTTTAACCTCATCTGCCGTGATAGGCCTTGCTAAGTACTCCCTGTGTGCATCTGACAGCCACCCTATCGCTACATCTTGCAGGTATGTGTAAGTGTCATCCGCCGGAGCCGTGGGTTGTGATTTGTAGAGGGATCCAAATGAATTTACAAAGCATTTCAGTATGTCATTGGCATGGGTTTGTGTGTTGCCCTCCCCATTCTTAACCCTAAGTATCGTAGTCTGGCCTCGACCTGTGCAGATTTTCCTAGCCAGTACAGCCCCCGGCCGACCTCCTTCCCCAAAAGCTCTAGCCACATGTGTGCGGTTTTAATATTTCATTTCAGAGTCCAGAAAGGTCTCGTGTTCTGTGTGTATTTCGCGAAGCTTGGCCAGGTGCGTGGTGTCCTGAGTGGATTCATATAGTGATTCCAGGTCTCTCATTTGCTGTTCGCATCTGCGTATCTGAGTTCTAATATCCTTCAGAACCCCCACGGTGGTGCTTATACAGACCCCTCTTATCGTGGCTTTGAAAGCTTCCCAGAGGATGCCAGGATCTTCAGTCGATGGGGCATTAAGGTCAAAGTAATCTCTAATCGCCTTCTGAAGCGTGTCTGCATAAATGGCATCAGTAAGAGCACGCGCGTTAAAGCGCCATTGGAAGGGGGGGGTGTGTATAGTGGAACGTCCAGCTGTAGTAGGACAGGATTGTGATCGGACAGCGTGCGAGGGAGCACCTGTAGGTGTCTCACCCATAGTGCCAGATCAGAGGAGCCTAGCCAGTAATCCAACCTGGACCAGCTGTTGTGGGAGGCATTAACGTGCGTGGCCCCAGGTGCATCAGTGTATCTCAATCTCCAAAGATCCTCCATACCTAGATCCTTCATCATGTGTCCCACCATTGTGCGTGATTGCTTGTGCTGTTCCACCGAATTAGCTGAACGGTCTAAACCGTCACGGAGTGTCACGTTCCAATCCCCACCACACAATATATGCGCGCTATTGTGTTCCTGCAGATGTCCCCATACCCCCCTGAAGAAATCCGGGGCATCAGTGTTAGGACCGTACACATTCAGCAATGTAACTTTCTGCCCCCTCAATGTCCCTGAAACCATTAAGAACCTGCCTTCAGGGTCCTGTGTGACTGTGTGACTCACAAAGCCCACCCCACGTTTCACCAAAATGATCACCCCCCTAGAGTAAGAAGAGTACGAGGCCCTGAAAACCTCCTCCGCCCATCTTGCCCCCAGTTGTGCTTGTGAGTGTGGGGCCAGGTGAGATTCCTGTAGGAAGGCTATATCCACATTCCACCTCGTCAGGCTCGCAAATATCTGTCGTATTTTACGCGGCTGTGAGAACCCTCTAATGTTCCAGGTTAGTATGTTTAAACTGCGTCTACCCACCTCCCTAGTCCCCATCAGTTTCCAATGACAGAATGCCTGAGCATTCAATACAAATCAATTGCGGAATGATTATGAGCAGCTCCCCAATAGGAGTTCCAATCGATCCAGCAGCAGCGGGGACCAACTCGGAACCAGTACAAAAAGACATTACACATTCTGTCGGCCTAACAGTACAATCACACAACCCGCCCCCCCAGAACCCACCCACTCCAGCAACCCCAACCTGCCGAAGCCTTTCCCGTCCAGTGCACCAATGCAGAACTCCCATAAACAGTAACATAGTGCCAGAAC
This sequence comes from Lissotriton vulgaris, assembly GCF_964263255.1. Classification (NCBI taxonomy): domain Eukaryota; kingdom Metazoa; phylum Chordata; class Amphibia; order Caudata; family Salamandridae; genus Lissotriton; species Lissotriton vulgaris. The sequence goes on along the minus strand of NC_141691.1, from coordinate 122,276,981 downwards.
CAAAGTCTTATTGGGTAATACCCTTGTAGAGGTCCGCCAGGGGCACAGCTCTCCACCCGGTGTACAGGTGTGGGCGATGCTAAAGCAGCTTTATGAATCGCAGTTCTGGTGCATATCCGCCGCCCCCTTCCCCCCCCCCCCCACCCCCCGAACAACCAACAACCAAGCCACCGGCTGAGTGACATGACTGGCATAGTGTGTCCCCATTGCAATTCAAACAGTTCGTCAGCAAGGCACATTATTCCGCCCTCTATATCCTTACTGCTCACCGAACAGAGTGTATTGGGCCTCTCTCACAATCAGCGACGGAGGCTTCCCATAGTTCAACTATATCGAGCAGAGTACATCAGACAAAGGGGCAGTTTCTCGGCAGTCGCGCATTTGCCTGCATTGAGAAATCGCCACCTGATGATAGCGTCACTCCATTGTGTATGTCAACACCGCCCTATGTGATGCGCATGAGTTGTAGTGTATTCCCAGAGCAAAGTTAGTAGTGAGTCGCATCTCCGAACAGAGGCCTCTTAGCCCCAACTGGGCCTCTACACTCAGGCACTCCGCGTATTTTGAGTCAATCCCACCACCGGGCAATCTGGAAAACAAGTTCTTAGCAGGCTAGCAAGTGTGGCATTGAAAGGCCATGCTAAAACGCATGATTTAGTAACTGAATTGTACACTCACCAGTGGCATATCATGAAAGAACCCCTCATTGTTAGTCCGAGTCTTGTCGTTGTTCACGTTGCGAATTGTCTCTGATCTCCCGTTGAACCCTTTTGACAAATTCTTGTGCTGCTTTCGGAGTCGGTAGTATCGTCGCTTTCTCCTTCCACATCACTCTGAGGCGAGCTGGATACATCATGGAGTAGACAATGTTCAACTCACGCAGTTTAGTCTTCACCGTAGTATATTCTTTCCGGGCCTGTTGGACCGCAACTGTGTGGTCCGGATAGAATTCCAAGGAATTCCCTTGATGTTGGATCTTCCCTTTCTCTCTTGCTAGCCGAAGGATCGTGTCCCTGTCGCGATAATTGAGGATACGTGCAACAATCGGTCTCGGCGTGGCACCGGGTGGTAGCTGCGGGGCTAGTGATCTATGAGCACGTTCCACGATAAAGAGGGGCGACAGGGCCTCAGCTCCGAACAGATCCCTGCACAATGTTTCCACGTAGGTTTCCATGCGGCCTGTGTTTGTGGACTCCGGCAGGCCCGTGATCCGTACGTTGTTGCGCCTCGAGCGCGCTTCTAAATCCTCCTCCTTCGCCTTTATAACCTCCAGTAGCCTTTCCATATCTGCGCACTTTGAGGTGGAGGCCCGCGCCTCATCTTCGACCGCAGATATCCGTGTTTCGGCCTCGTCCAGCCTTTCCCCATGCTTTTCCTGTCGCGCTGCCATGGTGTCCATTCTACAAGTCAAGTTATCTAATTTGCCATTAATATCCTGCAGGTTTGACTGTATCGCTAGCAGGATCTTTTCGATGTTGTTATTGGGCGCCTGACCTGCCTCCTCCTCCGGTACCCCGTCAGTGGATTTCTGCGTTTTCTTCGTCTCAAATGGCAGTTTCTGTTGGTGCTTGTCCGGCTTGCCCATGCTCGCGGATGGGGAGGTTGTCTTCCTGTACGTGGATCCCGAAGCCCTCGTCTGTCTGGTCGCTGACGCCGTGTTGAACCCCACCCCTGGGGCGAATGCCGCCTAGCAGACCCTCTCCACGTGGTGGACTTCAGGCTTCCCAACCGCGCAGAGGATAGCACAGGCCCTTCGAAGCCCACAGCTGGTATGACGTTGTTCTACGGCCAGCACTCTCCCCCCCCACTTAGTGTTAGAGTAGGCAGCCCTTCACGCTGGTGCAGTGCTTCCGCAGGGCCAACATATGCCAGGCGTTGTCTCTCCGTGTGGCCCGCGCCGGCTTGTAGGTTCGGGGTCTGCGAGCGTCCCACCAAGAGGGGCCGCCCTACACGTGGTCGTCTGGGAGGATACGCTATTTACAGCAGGCACCAGCCCCGGCGCTAGAACATGCAGCGATCTGTTCACATGGGCTGATGGGGTCCGGCAGCGGCTGTCACAGGTCTCCTAGCAATGGGCGAGCCCCCGCAGATAATTTGGCAGCACTGTCCACCGCAGACTGCTCGTTCCTCACAGCGCTCACCTCCAGCAGCCAGTACCACTCACCCTGCAGGAGCGCGGGTACGTCTACCTCTGCGTTAGCGCTCCGCACTGTGCACAACGCTGTGTACTTTTCTGTTAGCTGTAACAGGCCACCGCTAGTATCACGCCACTTCCACAGGAGTCGGGGAGTATTCGATTATGCCCGCGTTTTTCGGTGTGCCGCCGCCATTTCGTCAGGCAATGCCTCCAGCGCTGGAATATGGCAATCCGGGGCTTCGCAGCGCCACAATTTCACATGCAGAGGTAGCGGGGGGGATATCCCTCAGAGTCCTACCTCCGCCATGTGTCCCTGCTCCTGGACAGTAGTGGGGCGCTTTTCCTCCGTTCGCCCGTTGCGTGGATGTCCCAATACGGCGGCCATCTTGTCAGGCGCCCGGGTCCCTCGCTACAGTTATTCGCAAATTACCGGGTTGCTTTTGTCCGCCGGTGGCCGGTTCTCATCCCGACATGTGCTCTAACATTTCACACATCGTGCCAGGCTGCCGAGGGGCCGGTTGCTCGGGCGGGGGCGGCGAAAATCACCATGTTTTGCGATCGCCCGACGGAGCTGCTTCTCAGGCAGCCATGTCGCCGTGCGCCCCCTAGCGCCTCCCGACAGTGGGAACTTGGCCAAAGAATGGAGAAGTTTAGATCCTTGGGTGCAACAGTGCAGATGAGGTTCCCCGCGTTTTTGCAGGTAATGTATAATAATAAAATGCATAACATCCGATCCCCTCTCGAGGCCGACAAATTGTTGGAATCCATTGGGGATCGCTCGCGGGGGGTAGTTAAAATTATAGAGCACTTTTGCACTATACAAATGACTCTATGATCGGGAGTTATTAGATAAGGCCACAATTCCCAATATTTGTTGGTTGGATGGTTTGTCGATCTTTTTGAGGAGAGTAGGGTGTCCTCTTCTGTAAAGTTAGACTATAAAAGGAAATAGAATTGGGAAAAAAATATTTTTTTTTTAAAGGGGAAAAGGAAAAAAAAAACTATAAAATAAAGGGGGATAAAATGGAGTATATAATGGAGAGAAAATGGAGAAAAAAATGGGACAAAAAATATACATATATAACAATAATAATAAAAAGGGGAAAAGGTTTTCTCTTTATTATTAGCCACTTTTCAAGCATATGTCTTCTTCAGTAGGTGCTTTTACTAGCCTAAGCAGTGTAGGAGGGGGGGTATGTTTGAAGACGCAAATCTGGTTATACATCTGGCCAATGTAAGTGAGGGGGAGATCCCAGGGGGGGTAGGGGTGGGGGGACAATGGGTGGTGGGGGAATTTTTTTTTTAAATCCTCATAGGTCAGCCCTTTTTAAGCTCTCCATGTGTCCTGATAGTGGATATATCCAGGTTCCGTGCTGTCAGAATTCGTGCTTGAGTGGTCCAGGTTTCTGGGATTTCGGGTGGGATGGAATAAGGAGAGGAAGGCATTGTTATGACCTCCCTTCAATACTTATCCTGGAATGTCAATGGCCTGCGCGTGAGGAGTAGAAGACACCGAATCCTCCAATATTTGAGAGACTCCCCCGCGCAGGTCATGGTCATACAGGAGACACATCTTCTCAAGGCAGAAGTTACCGATATGCTAAAAAAGCAGAAATGGATTGACAAATTTATATGTACAGACCAAAATGCAAATATAAGAGGGATCCTCTTTATTTTTAAAATACAAGCGAAAGTCCAGATATTGGACTATAAAGAGGACCACAGCGGGAGATGGCTCTTATTAAGAATATCGGTAGACGGTCTGATTTGCACATTAGTGGGCTATTATGGTCCAAATCAAGATGATCCATCTTACTTAGACATTATTCGGAATCATCTGGTAACCTCCCAGGACCCAGTTATTTGGGTTGGCGATTTCAACATTGTGCTTAACCCTAAACTTGACAAGTCACCTAACTCTAGAGTCTTCGTACTCTCTAAATCAAGGCAAACCCTAGTATCAATAATGACACAGTTGGGCCTAGCGGATCTATGGAGGGAAAGGGTAGGCAATAAACTGGGGGTTTCTTTTTGGAACCTTAAATACAAGCATAAGTCGAGAATCGACTATGCTTTGTTTAGTTATTGTCTTAAAGATTCATTGACGGAGATAGTATACCTCCCTTCCCACCTTTCCGACCATTCGGCTATCCTCTTTACTTTAAAATCTGGCCAGCAGAGTAGACATGCTTCATGGTTTTTTGATCGGACTATTTTATGAGAAGACGAGGAAATCAGTTTTCTCATAGCAGAGTCTAAATCCTTTTTGGAGATTAATCTTGAATCTGCTGTCATAGCCACGGTGTAGGAGGCCCTGAAAGCCTTTTTGAGAGGGTGTAAACTAACAGAGCCTCCCATAGGCGGAAGATATACAGGGAGATGATTAAAAACCTCGAGCTGGAAATTAATTTAATTGATCAAAAGCTTGGTACCTCCATAGGTTCAATAGAAGAGCAAGAGAAGCTGGCTGAGCTGAAAAAACAGCTTGAAAACATCTTACAAGAAAGGGTTGCTAAGAGATGGGAGGTAAGCAAGATCTCTCATTTCGAATTTGGGGAGGCTGCAGGCAGGGTTTTGGCTTGGAAAATAAAATCTGACCAAGCACAAAATTACATCAGAGAAATAAAACTGGAAGGTGAAGTAGCGTCCAGGATTTCTAATTCCGATATTGAGAGCGCTTTCCAGGAATTTTTTCAGGTGATATATAAGGAGGATATTATTGATGACCAGGTGGCAAGGAATTCCTGGCTCGACAAAATCTCTCTGCCGACTCTCTCAACAGCGCAAAGTAGAGGATTGGAGATGGAAATATCAGAGGCAGAAGTGGGTAAAGCCATTGGACAACTTAAGCGAGGGAAGGCGGCCGGCCCTGACGGCCTACCAGGAGAGCTTTACCGTGTTCTAAGTGTAGCCATTGTTCCAACATTGACGGCCCTTTTTAACAGTATTCTCCTGAAGGAGGAGGCACCCCCAAAGTAATGGAGCGAAGCAACGATCGTCCTGATTCCTAAACCAGGGAAGGACCCGCCCGAGTGTGGATCCTTTCGGCCAATTTCGCTCCTGAATAACGATTACAAAATCTTCACTACTATCATGTCAACTAGATTGGGGAGCGTAATTGGCTCAATTATCCACCAAGATCAAAAAGGGTTTATAAAAGGGCGTCAGTTAGCTGATCTTACGTACGACTTGGTGGGGGCTATAGACATCGCCTCCACCTTCTCTCTTCCTTTAGCAACCCTTACTTAGATGCAACCAAAGCCTTTGATAGTGTCAATTGGCCCTATCTGGCCGTGGCTATGAGAAAATTTAAATTTGAAGATGGCGTCTGTCGAGTTATTGCTCTCATGTATAAGGCCCCATTGGCTAGGTTGCTAGTCAACGGTGTCCTGAGAGAGCCCTTTAAAATTACGCGGGGCACTAGGCAGGGCTGTCCGCTTTCTGCCCTTCTCTTCAACTTGTACATCGAGCCGTTTACTCAAGTTTTAAGAGAAGAGGTTAACATCCCTTCTTTTAAATTCGAGGGGTGGGAGCGGCGGGTAGCCCTCTACGCAGATGACATCCTCATTTTTACGTCTGATCCGGATCTATCATTCCCTATAGTTATTAAGAGGGCGGAGAAGTTTGGGTGGATTTCGGGGTACGAAATTAACGCAAGTAAAACAGAAATAATGGCCTGGAACATTGCCAATACACAACTTGATGTGACCTCCTCCATGCGTTTTCTTGGAATTCGGATCACTCAAGAGGTTGGAAATATCGTGCAAAACAACCTAGGTTTTTAATGAATGCCGGAAGCTATTAAAATCCTGGGCTTGTCTTCCACTTACCATACTAGGGAGGACAAGTTTAGTAAAGATGTCTATCCTTCCCAAATTTACATTTATTTTTAACACCATCCCCATGGCCTTTGATGCTAAATAGCTAGATAAATGTCAGCGAGAGATTAATTCCTTTATCTGGAACTACAAAGCTACTAGATTGGCATGGAAGAAGTTGAGAAGGAGGAGGGAAAAGGGAGGGCTGGCACTACCCAATTTACAGTATTATGCATGGGCTTTTCAGTTGTCCCACTCTAGAATGCTTTTGAAAACACCATCTAGCTCGTCAATAGGGATAATGTTTAAAGCCATGTTAGTAGGGGTGGACCTACCAATTGATGGATTTTTGTTTAAATTCAGGGACAGAATTTTTTTTTAAAAGTTACGTTAAAAATTCTCTGATCTTGGGCTAAAGCCTGGGCACATATTAAAAAGAGAATAGGGCTTTCTTATTTCTCAAACTTTGCACCCTTGTGGGACTGCCCAGGCTTACCACCGTGCTTAAAGGACAGTCTGGTGACCCCCGTGAAGGATACTGGGATTGTAAAATGGGGTGATCTGCTGGCAGGGGGGTCAATGATGGCATGGGAAGAATTACGGGACAGGGTAGGCCCGGGTCTATCCAGATTTAAAAACATGCAGCTTGACAGCTGGGCTCGGGCCTTGTGTAGGAAAGGTGTCCCTCTGGGGAAAGTTAGTAACCTGGAACATCAGTTGGTAGAGAGGCAAGGGGGAGGCAAAGAGGTGGCTCTTTGGTACTGGAGTATTTTGGAGGAGGTAGATGGAGAGTTTACCCTTCCTGATGAGTTGTGGGGGGGTGAGCTAGGCTTTCAATGCGAGGAGTTATGGATAAAATATTTTACTCTTCTGTATAAAACCGTTAAACCAGCATGGCTGAGGCGTTACCATCTTTTCACAGTACATCGTGCCTACCTCTCCCCTCTAAAGCTATCAAAATTCCAGCCAGGAAAGAGCTGTAATAAATGTAATCTCCCCGAAGCATCTGACGTACACATGTTTAAGGACTGCCCTCCCATTTGCATGTTTTGGGAAGAAGTAAAGTCGTCATTGGACTTTATTCTCCACTCTGCCATTAATAATTTTTGGTTTAGATGAAAGCGTCATCGGTCAGGCAAGGTCTTTTCTTTTTTATGCAATTCTTTTAGCAAGAAGGCAAATTTGTAAGTTTTGGGTTGACACCACAGCACCATCACACGCAGGTTGGCTGACATCCCTATACGAAGCATCTAAGGTCCCCTCGGATACTGTAACTGGTCCAACAGGTTGAAAAATACCTTGATGGAGTAATTTCTAGTCCATACCCCTCTCCCCCTCTTGTCTTCTGGATTCTTCTTCTGCCATTATGTCAATCGTGTCTTAGAATGGGAGATAATTAAAATCTTTTGTCTCTCAAGGTAGGACACGTAAGGTCTTGAAAAGAGGGTAAGGCAAATGAGGACAAAATATAATAATAAAAAAATGTAAAAAAAGAAGGTGATTTACCAGTAGAATCAGGGAGGCAACATTTCTAGGTGACTGACTTTGTTCACAAGCTTTACTATATTGTCTCAAACAACCCAAGTGTCTGTTTTTTCAGTTTTTTATCTAAAGTTTGGATAATAGAAGTGTGGAGGGGCATTCAGTTAGGAAAGATAGACCACGCTTTTGGGGGCAGATATATAAGAGAAATCATCATGCAAATGTTCAATTTATACGTAATTTCCCCTAAGACTATTGATGACTTTGAACTAGAAAAAGGTATTTATTTTACATTACAATGCTTTTTCAGCTGCAGGCTGTATAAGGCAACGTTTGATAAAGGTTGTCAGAAGATTAATGTTTGTTAAGTGCAAAAAACTGGACAAATGAAAGTCAACTTTTTTTGGTAACGTGTTGCAGAGATTTGTCAAATGGCGCAAAGTTATTAGGGGCACACAAACGCTCTTCCTATTAAAGCTATATGTTGGAGTGTGTGTATGTATATGAACATATTGGCTGGAAAAAAACAAAAGATTATAGTAACGTTATAGTTAGGAGAAATGTTCAGTAACAATGTAATGTTTTAAACTAAAAAAAACACAGAGATTCACCAGTTATAGATATCTCAAATAACTAGGGGCCAGATGTAGGTAGCCCTTTACCGGTCGGAAACGGCAGAAAATACCGATTTTCGGCCGTTTCCGACCGGTAAAGGGCTATGGAGATGTAGGGGCTTTTAAAACGTACATTTTCGGTAATTTTACCGAATCGGTAAAATTACAGAATTGGTAAATTTACAGATTCTGTACATTTTACCGATTCGGTAAATTTACCATTCGGTAAAAATACCGAAAATGTATTTTGTGATGTAGGTAGCACTTCTAACAGTGCTACAGGGCCTTTAGAATTCGGTATTTACCATGCAATACAATTGCATCGTAAATTACAAATTCCTGTGTACATGCACATCTGTGCATGTACACCTGTGCCATGTGGCACACAGACATGCCCTAAGGGCATGTCTGTGTGCCACATGGCGCAAAAGCCAGTTACAGGGGTGCAACAGGGTGTCAAAGTGACACCCTGTCCCCCTTAGCAATTCAGTATTTTTACCGATTCGGTAAATACCGAATCGGTATTTGCTATTGAATCCTATGCGCTTCAAGGCCCATAGGATTCAATAGCAAATACCGATTCGGTATTTACCGAATCGGTAAATACCGAATCTTACCGAATCGGAAAAAAATACCGAATTTTTACCTACATCTCATTTACAGATTCATAAATACCGAATCGGTAAAATTCGATATTTATGAATCGGTAAATGAGATTTACCTACATCTGGCCCCAAGACTCATGCCCTAAGGTAACTCCTGCCTCCTCTATGCACGGTTTTCTCATCAATAATTTCATTGCAAATATTGCAATGATATTATCAAAGATGTCATAGAAGATGTCATGAGTGATGTAATATGTGGGGTAATTAGCAGTGCATGGTGAGGGTGCGAGTTTTAGTTACTTGAGTGTGAGGAGAACAGGGACTCGAAACACCACTTACCTGTTAGGCCTGGTAGGGAACCCAGGAGGACTGCTGCTGGACGCTGCCGGTACGTAGAAAGAAAGGCAGAAACACAGTTAGAAAAGGGGGAGGGGTTAAAACACAGACAAGAAAAATCACCAATACTGATGAGGGACTACCATATACAGGAAGGAAAGGGAGGGGGTAGACCACAGAGAAGGGCGCTTGAAACCCTGAAGAGGCAGACAGGGTAACAAAACCTAGAGGAAGACCTAGAGTAACAAAATGGAATACAGGAGTGGCAAGAAGTGAAAAAAAAGATCCCCAGGACTCATGAGAGGACCAGACGAGTGACAAAACCAGCCGACTCTGTGACAAAAGAGACAGAAGAGACAGAGGAGGAGGAAAACCAGACGGAGAAGTGTTGGTTGCCATTGGGCTTTGTGGAGACACCAGCCACAATCAGGGTGTGGGGGCGAGTGAACTGGGCTCGACCACCACTTGTAGGTGAAAAGGAAAGCACACCCAAGGTGAGAGTGGGCAGCAGTTTAAATACACGAAGGCTGTGATATGTTCACTAAGAGGAAGCTTGAGGAGGGGCGGGGAAAACTCTCCACAAAAGCACTAATGGTGATGAAGGGGGGAAAATGTATAAGCTGTGTCACATGGGAAAGTACCCAAGTCTAATCTAGTGGTGTATGACCCAATGAAGGGAGAGTACCTGAGGACTTGTTAATTTTACCCTGTTCAGACAAGGGAAATATAAGACAGCACTAAAGCTGTAGAGCAATGGGCGTTGGTCACAGGATCTTGCATAAAATGGACAAAATAGTCACTCCCGGGAGAGTCTGAACTCATGTAAAAAAGGGGGTCAAACCAAGGGATTCACGTTATTAAAGCGGAAAGATTCACTCCCATCTTCTTTATATTTTCTATTCACTTTCCTGAATATTCTCCTGTCTCTTGAAGGGAGTTGGTGGCGACTGCTTACCCGGACCTGGAGTGGACAAAATTGAAGGGATTATAAGATTGACCTTAACTCCTAAACCTCAAACCCAAGACAGAAAAAGACAGTGACTATACATGTTAACAAGGAGAGGGAAACAATAATGGATGAAACATCTGTTTACCACACTTTTCATTACCCCCTGCTTATATGTGACTTTAGTATAGTTGTTATAAGGCACAAATAGGTAAACAAGAAATGTCTCCTAAGCCCTTTTTCTGTCGATCTCGCCACACTGAGATAACTATGGCTATGGCTGCTGAATTTCTGTTGTCTTTTTTTAGTTTAAAATATTACGTCGTTACTGAACATTTCACCTAATTTATAATGTTACTTTATCTATTTTTGTGTGAAATTTCTTTTTTTTAAACGTAAAAGTAATATTTTGTTACCATTCGTAAAGCAAGCTCCCTGCTGTGCATGGCCTTTGCCCCCCCCCCCCCGCAGGCAGACATGCACAGGCTGTGAGGTTGACGGCATGGTCCCCCCTCCCCAAGTCTATTATGGGCCCACGGACCCTATTCCCTAGGGCTTCTCTAAATTATAGGTCGGTACCCAGAGCCCACGCTGGGCACCCACCAAACAACATTTAGGTTAAAGAGAGGGGGTGCACAGCCCCCTTCTCCGAGCCTCATTAGGTCCCTGGAACCCCATCCCCTGGGGCCAAATTCAATTAAAAAGGAAAGTGATTAGAGATGGGCGGATTACAGACGTTTGTGGCTGGAACCACCGGCGCCACGGGATGTTGATGCAGAACATTTGCTTGTTGACTCTGGGTGAAACGATACACACATAGATGATGATTTAACCAGGCGCGGTTCGTCCATTGGGGGTGGGGGCGTAGCCCCTCCTGCCCGACGCCGCCCGCAGCTCCCTCATGACAATCATATCAATGAATCAACATGACGTCAGACCGCCGGGCGGGCGTCATGTTGATTCATTGACAAGATTGTAGACGGAAACACAAGTACGCATGTGTGGGGACGGAGGGTGAATTTTTACCTGTGCCCACGCATGCGCACTTGTGTTTTGGCGGCGTTGCGCATGCCCATCAGGAGCCCTAATGAGCGTGCTGCGGGCGAGAAGGTACCTGTACCCCTGGCGCCAGGATTGGCCAGGGGCGCTGTGAGCCTGTGACGTGTGCGGGACCGGCAGCAAGGTAAGAGTGTGTGCTTTTCGGTGTTCCAGTAAACTAGCTTGCACAAATGACTTGAGATAGTTCAGTGTGTTAAAGCATCTGCTGCAGAAATGTGTGCGTCTATTCCAGGTCACCCGTTTATTTCACAGCATGGGGTTTTGGAAATGTAAAAATTCTCAGAATTTCTTTTTCGATAGTTGCAAAAACAGCCTTCAACAGATTTCATTTTATAAACATTTTCCAGAAAATGAGTTAACAACTGTCACCACAAATATAATGTACTCTTTGAACTAAGGTTATAACATTTCAAAATGTTAACAAACGGTAGAGGCGGAATAGCATGATATATGCATTTATTATTGCATGCATGTTGGTGTATGTTTGTATGTGAATTTGTATAGTACATCCCTAGGGCTTACAGGATGGCAAATACATGGGCGGTAGAAGGTGTCCAGCATAAAAAGGTAGGGGTGATGTAATATGTAAACTGGCACATCCTTCAACATCGATCTTAAAGGCTTGTTAGAGTCCATAATTTATTTTTATATGGTCATAAAAATACATGAATGATGGATGGATGCAGGGTGGGTGCATTAATGATTGTTCGGTGGATGGGTGGGTGGAAGGGTGCATGAGTGGATGCATGCATGATGGGTGGATGGATGCATGAATGATGGATGCAGAATGGATGGGTGGGTGGATGGCTGGATGCATGAATGAATGATCTATGTATGCAGGATGGGTGGATGGATGGGTGGATGCATGCATGATGGGTGGATGCATGATGGATGGATGGATGCATGAATGATGTATGGATGGATGCATGCATGATGGGTGGATGCATGATGGATGGATGGTTGGATGCATGAATGAATGATGTATGGATGCAGGGTGGGTGGGTGGATGGATGGGTGGATGCATGAATGATGTATGGATGGATGGATGGATGCATGGATGCATGCATGATGGGTGGATGCATGATGGATGGATGGGTGGATGGGTGGGTGCATGAATGATGGATGGATGGGTGGATGGATGGATGGATGCATGCATGATGTATGGATGGATGCTTGCATGATGGGTGGATGCATGATGGATGGATGGATAGATGGGTGGATGGATGAATGAATGAATGATGTATGGATGCAGGATGGTTGGGTGGATGGATGGGTGGATGCATGAATGATGTATGTATGGATGGATGCATGCATGATGGGTGGATGCATGATGGATGGATGGATGGTTGGGTGCATGAATGAATGATGTATAGATGCAGGATGGTTGGGTGGATGGATGGGTGGATGCATGAATGATGTATGGATGCATGCATGCATGATGGGCGGATGCATGATGGATGGATGGGTGGATGCATGAATGAATGATGTATGCAGGGTGGGTGGGTGGATGCATGGATGCATGCATGATGGGTGGATGCATGATGGATGGATGGGTGGGTGGATGGGTGGGTGCATGAATGAATGATGTATGGATGCAGTATGGGTGGGTGGATGTATGGGTGGATGTATGAATGATGTATGGATGCATGCATGCATGATGGGTGGATGCATGATGGATGGATGCATGAATGAATGATGTATGGATGCAGGGTGGGTGGGTGGATAGATGGGTGGATGCATGAATGATGTATGGATGGATGCAAGGTGGTTCGGGCTCGCTCGCTGCGCTCGATTGCTGCGGTGCAATATGCAAATTAGTTTACGCCCACCACTTTCAAATGTCACCAGCCGCCCCTGGATTTAACTATACTCTTTACATTGAACCATGTAGACACTGTGCGGGGTTGGGGGTGGGTACCGGGCGGGGGGACATAAGGGGGGAGTTTGGGGGTCGGGAGTTCGGGGTAAGATATTTGTATCAGAATGTTGATTGAATAATTGGTATGTGATGGATATCTATATGCACGCTGCTTCTCTGGCTTCTGGAGAACAGTGCCTTCTTTGTATTCTTACAACAACAAGAAAACCTAATAAAATTTGTTCTGAAACAAACAAAAGGAAAGTGATTCACCAGGCTCCCCTCCCCTAGCATTCATAGGATCGGGGACCTCATCCCCCAGGGCTGTATGGCATTTAAAAGGGAACGGCCACCACGCGCCTCCAGCCTGAGCCTCATTAGGCCCAAAATATCCCTTTCCTTGGGCTAAATAAATTAATAAAGGGAAAGGGCAGTGGGGCCTCCTCCACGGGCCTTAGTTGGCCCCAGGGACCCCATTCTCTAGCCAAATTCAACCAAAAAAGGGAGGGGCTGCACAGTCCCCTCTTTGGGTCTTATGGTGCCCTGGGAGCTACATCCCCAGGGCTGTATCTTATTTAAAAGGAAAGAGGGGTACAGAGCCTTCATAGGCCCCAGGGTACAGCCCCCACCCCTCAGGGCCATATCATGTTTAAAATGTGGGGCTGCATGGCCACCCTTCCCAACCTTTTTGGGCCCTGGGGACCCCATCCCCCGGGCACAGGTGGGTGTCCCGATGCCCACCTGGGGCACCAACAAAAAAAAGTCTGGGGGCTACAACAGGAGCCCCAGGCCCTGCAGCCCAGCCAATTCACCACATGGTACAGGAGCCAACATTGTGCAGGACTGTGCCACAGAAACAGTAAAAAATAAAAGTCTGCTCCCAGCCAGCTGAAGCACTTTTAAATCTGTCTGAGTGGCTCTGTTAAGAGACTGGATGGGTGATTCAGTTTGATGGTGAGTAGCTCTATGGGTGAGTGTGTGGCTGTGTGAGTGACAATATGGGTGAGTCAGTGGTTATGCGAGTAGCTGTATGGGTGTGTGATTGGTTGTGTGAGTGATCGGTGGGGTGTGTGTGAGTAGCTTTATGGGTGACTGAGAGGGTGTGTGAGTGGCTGTATGGGTGAGTGAGCAGGTGTGTGAGTAGTTGTATGGATGCATGAATGCATATGTACGGGGTTGCATGGTTTTTTTTAGTGGGTGTGAGAGTGGTTGTATGGGTTGGTGAGTGGCTGTATGAGTGCATCAGTGGGTTTATGAATAGTTGTATTGGTAAGTGGCTGGGTTAGTGGCTGTATTGGTGAGTGAGTGGATGTGTGACTGACTATGTGTCTGTGCGTGGGTGTTAAAGTGTCTGTATGGGTGGGTGAGTAGGTGTGTGAGTGGCTGTATGGGTGACTGAGCGGTTGTGTGAGTGGTTGTATGGATGTGTGAATGGGTATGTAAGTGGTTCTTAAGATGGATCCCAGAAGGACATCTGTCTCCCTGCTTCATTATCAAGACCCACAGATCATTAACGTCAAAGCCACCTCTCGGGCCCCTGCCACCTGATTGCCAAAATCCTTAACTATAAGGACAAGGACAATATCCTCTGAGCTGCCAGAAAGGAGAATTCCATACGATTTCAGTCCTCCAGTATCCTTATCTTTCTCAACTACACCCAGCTTGTCCAGCACCTATGCAAATCCTTCAAGGCCGTTAAACAAATACTGGGAACGCTGAACATAAGATACATGCTCCTGTTCCTAGCCAGACTATGGGTCATTCATGCTTCCAAATCCTTCTTTTTTGATACACCAGAAGTGGCTTGGGAGTGGGCGAAGGAACAGCGGGCCTTACAAAGCCATTCTTCAGAGGGTTCTATTGGAACGGAAGCCTAGCGGACTGCATTGTGTTATATGCAGACAACGGTCTACTGTTTCTCTCAGACCCAGACGTTGTGGCCAAAGACTACTCCATATGCATGACTTGTATGGGCAGGTCTCTGGCCTGATCATAAACTGCTCAATCTCTCCTGGCCCCCCTGCCAAGAGACCCGGGGGAAGTAGCGTGACCGTCCCAGGCTCCTGATCTACAGGCTGAGTTTCTTATAACTTGGTATCTACATTTCTCTCCTTCCAATGCTTACTTGGTCCATTAACCTGATGACAGTGGTCAATAAGAGGAGGGGAGACCTAGAGAAGTGGAATCATCTGCCGCTAAACATCCTCGGTTGGTTGCTCTTTGTAAGATGATGGTCCTACCACTCTTTATATACTTTCTACAAAACTTTCCACATGCTCTCCCCAAACAGTGGTTCACCGACCTAAAGGGAACAATACGCTCCTTCCTCTGGCCCAACCGTTCACCGTACATCACCTTCAGGAAATACATGCAATTAACCTTCAATAGAGGCCTAGCAGCTGCAGACTTAAGATTGTACTACTGGGCCTATCAACTGGTGAACCTGAATGAGTGGATTCATGGTGGTTGGCGGGACCCGACTTCTTAGGTAGAATTGACATTCAAGAATAGGGAAACCATTGTGGACCATTTATATGGATCACCCATCTCCCGTGCTCTCCCTGACCTCACAAGGGTGGTGTTCTGGGCCCGGCGCTCGGACTTGAAATGGATCGGGTGGGAGGGTAAGCTCACACTCAGACCCCCCTCTGGAGGGCCACTTGGCCTGGCTAGTAGACCAAGTTGACTGGCTTCAGGAAATGAGACTTTATAGGTATTTCCAGATTGGGGGATGTGTGGCAGAGGTCACATATGTTGTCCTTCCAGGACCTGTAAACTGATTTCCAGCTTCACTAGGTTCAATTCTACAGATTCCTGGAACTCCACTATGCATTGCTTTCATACCAAGCAACAATTGGAGAGGCCCCCAAGTGTATCCCCTTAGAAGCCAAACTACTACTGGGTCTTTTGGCCAAAGTGGCATTTCCTGTGTCTACTGATTACTGGTCGTCAACTCTCCAGATTTGTTACCCTCGTTGAGGGCGCATTGTAGTCCTGGGTGGGCAGCCTAGAAGACGGGGAATGGAGGAAGGCCCTAATGGCATCGAGTGAATTGGCAATATCCACCAGGCTTCACATGATACAGGTGAATTGCCTGCACACCCCCTATCTGACTCCCCTGCGGCTTTGGTGGGCAGGCCCGCATCAGTCATCCACTTGCCTCCGATGTAGAGAGGAGTGGGCAGATTTCTTTCATGTAGTTTTTGCACTGGACCTCAGGCTTTGACAGTCAGTCCCTGGTGCTAGAGAAGCCTGTAGTCGGCTTGACCCGCATAGCGTTTCTTGGCCTGTTGGAAGACCAAGGAGGGAGAAGGTGTGACCGATACCTTGTGGGACTGGGGACATTTATCTCTAAGAGATACCTAGCACACAAATGGAACTTGGCACTCCCTCCTGAGATCGCAGCCTGGTGTAAGGCAATGGACTGGTGCGCAAAGATGGAGGAACCTATCTACGCTGCAAAAGGCTGCATTTATAAACATCAAAAGGTCGAGGGGAAATGGTGGGGCCACTTCGGGCTACAAACCTCGCTCTGCTAACTATGCAAATGTTTGTTAACTTGCAACTGTCACGATTCGATTGTACTGCCGGGTTCAGGGTATCTCTTTGTGAAAAAATCAATACAAATCAGTTTATCCCAAAAAAAGAAAAAATGATGCAGCGCGAAGCCACTAAAGTAAATAAATGAGCCGCAGAAGGCGAGCAGTTATTATTCACTGCTCCCAGAAAGGTGTGTCCCATACTGCTCTTGTGGGCTAATTTACATATTTTGTCTGCTATATGGTGCCCCAATCTGGGCAGGGGTACCACAAAGATATTACAAATGTGTTGTGGGTGGTTGTAGGTGGCTGCAGGGAGTGCAACAGCCCTCAAAAGTAATGTGTTGAAAGTAATCCTATGTTTTCCGAGGTGCATACAATGTGACCACAGGAAATGTTTATTGTGTTTCTAATCATTGCTAGTCAGATGAAGATTGCAAGTACTTCTTTAACCGAGTAACCTCGGCGCGAATTCTGACGTGGTGCATCGTTTTTAATGAGTGGGCGGCCCTTGTCGGCCAAAGGACGTGCGCAGCACTACGGAGGTAGTGCTCGCAATGGCCGTTGGCAGACGGGAGCACTGAAGGGGTTAATGTTGCTTTATTAAAAGGGTTAATGGCGGGGGAAGAGCTATGCCAGCAAACAAGATGGCCGCGTAAGCTCCCGGCTCCCCCGTCCTCCGACTCCTGCCAAAAGATCCTGTTATTTATCCTGTTTTTGAGCCCTGCCTCCGTGTGTATGAACCGGACTGGAGCTTAACGGTGCAATCCCAAGACTTCTACCAGTTTGGTAGACAAAGATACGTCGTGTGGCAGTTTCGAGTACTGGCCCGGCCGGGTTTCAGATGAACAACATCGGCTGCAGTTGTGTGACAGGGTCCTGTCTACCGAGGTGGAAAAATGTTTTTCTTTGGACCTAAGTTGACGATGGCTGGCTGAATTGGTGAATATCGAAGGAGGGGTGACGACGTACAATTGGAGCGGCAGACGGAGGTCCCTGGCCCGGTGGCCCGGTTAGGGCCCCACCGGTGTTCGTTGGGCTGGGATCTCTGCCGGCGGTGGCTGAGTTCGGATTGTTATAGTCCCCTACGATAAGTCCCCCTCTGAAGCCATCCGTTCCGCATCCACTTATTCCCCCCGGGGAGACCGGGCTCTCTGGGGACGCGAAAATAACCGAAATTGAGCGAGAAGTTGAACGGTGTTGGCCGGCATAAGGTCACTTCATGTTTGCGTTGAAGCCTGGTTCCATAAAATGATAGTGTTCTTGTCTGGAACTGGGCCGATGGGACCGGACCCTGGTCCACTACAAGCAACAAAACAACTCGAGATACCCAAGATGGCCACTTCGATGGAGGAAGCAGACCCCGTACTATGGGAGACGTTGGAGCCTTTGACCCGTGTGTTGGGTGCTGAGAGCAAGCTTGATGCCACAATTGGATTGTCAGGCCTACGATCGTTGCAGACTATGGAAGGACTACCTGATGCTCCCTTTCCGGAGACTTTTGACGGGAACTGTTGTTGGTTTGGAACTGCGTCACTCCCCTATACATCGGCACCGCTAAGATGGCGGTCGAAAAAACTTTGGGAATCCATGACGGTGTGGGGAGTCAACACTTTCATCTCTCTGCTTCGTCTCGGTTTGAACTTTGCTGCAGCCTTTTTGTGCATTGACTATCCTGCGGAAGCGACAGTTTGTCCGGAAGGGGTGCACATGTTTGATCGGAAGGGTCAAGGATGAGACTGTGTGATCGAGTTTCTCATCGGGTATTACTGGACATGGGGTTTGCAACCACGATGCGTTCGGGAGTTGGGCGTTGTTTGGAGTTTCCCCTGTTGCGCTACGTATTTGCAGCTTAATATATTTTGAGACCTTAGTCTGGGGATTCTTGGCTTTGGCAGGGGCAGCGGAGACCGGGGGCATGTATGAAGATGCCCTCCCCCATTTTCTACTTTTAGTATTTAGTTAGTCGGGGCAACAGGCATACTGCTAGTTGGGGTTAGGCGACAGCCATATGCAAGGGTGCAGGGTGGGGGAATGGGTTTATTGTTTTGTCTTATGGTTTCTTTTTCTTCACACTCTCTTTTACTTTTCTTTATAAGTATAGTTGGTGGAATATCCTGACTTTGTTGGTATTCCAGTATCTGGTGATCATGCTTCTCCTATTATCCTGATTTTATGGGTGGGCAGACTCTGAGAGCTTGCGCTTCATGTGAATTGTATATTGTACTGTGGCACATCCTGTTTCTCATACATTGGCGTAGGCGTCTGAGCCATTTCCTCACGGCTTAGTATCCATCCTGTATCTACATCTGTTCGCCGTTTTATTATGTCTGAATGTATGGCACCTAATTTCTAATTTCTAATTTAAAATGCTTGTAAAGCGCAGCATACACCTTGCGGTTTCTTGGCGCTGAAGGTTCAGTGGCTGAGGGGAGGGAAGACCGGGGAGAAAATTTAGGCGGGGAAAGCCTGGCTAAATAGGAAAGTTTTCAAGTCTCCACGGAAAGAAAGGTACTGAGTTGCGGAACGGAGGTTATCAGGGAGAGAGTTCCAAAAGGAAGGGGCCAGAGTAGAGAAATTGGATCCACCCCATTTTTTGCGCGAGAAACGGGGGATCAGGAGAAGGGACTTGGAGGAGGACCGGAGGTTTCTTGCAGGGACGTAGGGTTTGATAAGTGAAGTGATGAAAGCAGGGGCAGTGCCCTGACGGGCCTGGAAAACCATGCACCCGATTTTGAAGAGGGAACGTTGTTTCACGGGGAGCCAGTGGAGTTTCTTTAGGAGGGGGGTGGAGTGGTGATAACGTGGGAGGCCAAATATCAGTCTGGCCGCCTGGTTCTGGATGGCTTGGAGTCTACGCAAACTATAGGCAGGGATGCCATGGAAAAGAGCGTTGGCGTAGTCCAAACGCGAGATTACCAGGGCGGCCATGATGGTCTTGAGGGCCTGAGGGGTGAAGAAGCGGGAGACAGAGCGGATGGTTCGAAGAGTGAGGAAACAGGAGGAGACCACGGAGCTGATGTGTGAGTGAAGAGTGAGCTGATTGTTCATTTTTACACCCAGTGTTTTGACAGTGGTGGAGGGGGAGGGTGCAGGGCCGAGAGAGGGGGGCCAGAAAAGAGAGTTCCAGGGACTGGACGAACCACCAGTGAGAACCAGCTCAGTTTTATCAGGGTTCAGTTTAAGGTGGTTGTGATTCATCCAGTCCCTGATGAATGTCATAGTAGACTGGAAATTGGAGACCGAGAGAGAAGAGGGGGACAGATCAAAGATGAGCTGGAGGTCATCCGCGTAGTTGAAGACGGTGACCTCCAGCTGCTGGAGAGCAAAGATGAGAGGAAAGATATAGAGATTGAAGAGAAGGGGGGAGAGGGAGGAACCCTGGGGAACACCGCAAGTGACAGGGAGGGGAGTGGAGGTGAAGTCGCCTAGACGGACCGCCTGGGTGCGGTCCCTCAGAAAGGAGGAGAGCCAGACAAGGGCTGATCCCCCGATGCCAGCCGCCTTGACACGGGTGAGTAGGATGGTATGGTCCACCGTGTCAAAGGCGGCGGAAAGATCGAGGAGGACCAGTGCCTGGTGGTTGTTGTCATCCATGCCCTTTCTGAGGTTGTCTAGGACGGCGACTACGACCGATTCTGTTGAGTGCCTGGGGCGGAATCCTGCCTGACGAGAAGCCAGCCCCCCATTAGCCTCAATGTGGGTGCTCAGAGCCGCGGTAACATGGCGTTCCATCACCTTGCCCAGAAAGGGCAGCAGGGAGATGGGGCGAAAGTTGGACGAGATAGAAGGGTCCGAGCCGGGTTTCTTCAGCAGGGGTACGATGGTGGCTGCTTTTAGTACCGGGGGCACCACACCCTGTGCCAAGGCGCTGTTGAGGAAGGCAATCGGGGGATCAGGGCAGCTAGAATAGATTTGCTGTAGGATGCGAGCGGGGCAGACATCCGCCGGGGACCCAGATTTAACTTTGGGGAGAATCGACAGAAAGGATTCCTGAGTGAGGGGAGGGATAACAGTGAAATGATTTTGTACTGGGGGGGGGGAGGGATCGACGAAGGTAGGCGAGGGTGAAGGGATATTGGCCTTGATATTGGTGATCTTATCCACGAAGTAGTTGTTTAATTGGTCGCAGAGAAGCTGGGAGGGAGGGATTTGGGGCGAGGCTCGATCTGAGAACGCCAGGTCGTTTACGATGTCAAAAATAGCCCTGGGTTTGTTGGCGGCCGACATTATTCTCGTAGAGAAGTAGTCGGTCTTTGCAGCTAGGATTGCTGATTTGTAATCAGCCAACAGTGTCAGAAAGTGGGTTTTTAATAACGGGCAGTAGTTCTTCCTCCACTGCCTCTCCGCCCTCCGAACGCTCAGCTTAAGTTCTTTTAGATGGTCGTTAAACCATCGGTTAGAGTCCTTAAGCCGGCGGATGGAGATGCGTCGTAAGGGGGCCTCTGAGTCACAGGCTCCAGCCAGCCAGGTGTTAATGGCCTTGGCCTGTGAGGCCGATGATAAGCCAGAGAGGGGGGGGATGGAATTGTGAAGCAGGGAGGTCAGGGAGGGGAGATCCAACCTGTTCCAGTTCCGCGCCCAGGTGTTTTTGGCAAGCGGGGTTTTGGGGGATGAGTTGTGGGGGATGGAGAAAGAGATGAGGGCGTGATCGGACCAAGGGCAAGGGGAGACCGCCACCGAAGCCAGTGGGAGGTTAAGAGCCCAGACCTGATCAAGTGTGTGCCCGTGAGAATGAGTGGGGACAGAAATGTGTGGGACAAAGTTGAGGGAAGACAGAGATTCGGTAAATTCTTTTGAGGCGGAGCACTCGTGTGGGTCTGAGGGCCAGTAATTAAAATCCCCCAGCACCAAAACCGAGGCAAAGTTGACCGCCAGATTTGCCAGCAGGTCTTGGAAGGCAGGTAGAAATGAAGGCGAGGGCTGAGGGGGGCGGTACATGAGGAGACAAGTGATGGGAGGGGCGGTCTGGAGGGAACGGGCCACCAGGAAGTCGACAGGGGCCATAGGGGGAGAGGGAAGTAACTGGAAGTGCAGATCTGACCTAGTAATTAGTGCGACCCCACCGCCCGCCCTGCCGGCCGGTCGATCGGCACGTAGGGCCACGTAAGACGGTGGAAGGGTGGCCAGGAGAGCGGGAAGGGAGGTATCGCAATACCAGGTCTCGGTCAAGAGCAGTAGGTCAGGTTTCTCGGTATCGAGTAGGACGAACAGCTCGTGGTGATGCTTGACCGCCGACCTGGTATTGAGTAGAATAACGGACAGAGCTGGGGTGGAGGGGGGTGGGTCAGGGCAGGGGAGGCAGGGTGGCAGGGGAGATTGCGGCGGGGAGTGCGGCAGTGCAGGGAGGGTGGGGGCAAGGCCCAATGAATCGACGAGTCTACGGACAGGGTCCGGAAGTGGCCAGGTGCCTTGGAGGGCGATAAGGTCTTTGGAGGAGTATGATATAGTTTGGGCATAGCGTCGTGCCCCTTGCCCCGGTCGGCCGCGGACGGGCGCAGACGGGCTTGACTTATGCGCGACTTCGGCGCGAAGTCGGCGCTCCCGCTGCGCTCGTCCGCTGCGCGTTCTGTATTGACACATTAATAAAGGCGGCCGTAAAGGCGGTAAGGGGGCGTGGCCTGGAAGTGGGCGTGGCCAGCCGGCAGGAGGGCGTCACGTGAGCGATGGATCCGCTGCACGGAGCCCTCGATGTGCAAACAGCAAGTAGCAGCAAGGTACAGTTTTAAAACACAATTTTAGAGTAAAACACAAAGCGTCTCCCGGCTTCCGCCTCAGGAGCAATGAACCAGGTGAGCGCTCGATAGCTGGCGCTTAAGAAGGGCGGTAAGGGGGCGTGGCCTGGAAGTGGGCGTGGCCAGCCGGCAGGAGGGCGTCACGTGAGCGATGGATCCGCTGCACGGAGCCCTCGATGTGCAAACAGCAAGTAGCAGCAAGGTACAGTTTTAAAACACAATTTTAGAGTAAAACACAAAGCGTCTCCCGGCTTCCGCCTCAGGAGCAATGAACCAGGTGAGCGCTCGATAGCTGGCGCTTAAGAAGGGCGGTAAGGGGGCGTGGCCTGGAAGTGGGCGTGGCCAGCCGGCAGGAGGGCGTCACGTGAGCGATGGATCCGCTGCACGGAGCCCTCGATGTGCAAACAGCAAGTAGCAGCAAGGTACAGTTTTAAAACACAATTTTAGAGTAAAACACAAAGCGTCTCCCGGCTTCCGCCTCAGGAGCAATGAACCAGGTGAGCGCTCGATAGCTGGCGCTTAAGAAGGGCGGTAAGGGCGGTAAGGGGGCGTGGCCTGGAAGTGGGCGTGGCCAGCCGGCAGGAGGGCGTCACGTGAGCGATGGATCCGCTGCACGGAGCCCTCGATGTGCAAACAGCAAGTAGCAGCAAGGTACAGTTTTAAAACACAATTTTAGAGTAAAACACAAAGCGTCTCCCGGCTTCCGCCTCAGGAGCAATGAACCAGGTGAGCGCTCGATAGCTGGCGCTTAAGAAGGGCGGTAAGGGGGCGTGGCCTGGAAGTGGGCGTGGCCAGCCGGCAGGAGGGCGTCACGTGAGCGATGGATCCGCTGCACGGAGCCCTCGATGTGCAAACAGCAAGTAGCAGCAAGGTACAGTTTTAAAACACAATTTTAGAGTAAAACACAAAGCGTCTCCCGGCTTCCGCCTCAGGAGCAATGAACCAGGTGAGCGCTCGATAGCTGGCGCTTAAGAAGGGCGGTAAGGGGGCGTGGCCTGGAAGTGGGCGTGGCCAGCCGGCAGGAGGGCGTCACGTGAGCGATGGATCCGCTGCACGGAGCCCTCGATGTGCAAACAGCAAGTAGCAGCAAGGTACAGTTTTAAAACACAATTTTAGAGTAAAACACAAAGCGTCTCCCGGCTTCCGCCTCAGGAGCAATGAACCAGGTGAGCGCTCGATAGCTGGCGCTTAAGAAGGGCGGTAAGGGGGCGTGGCCTGGAAGTGGGCGTGGCCAGCCGGCAGGAGGGCGTCACGTGAGCGATGGATCCGCTGCACGGAGCCCTCGATGTGCAAACAGCAAGTAGCAGCAAGGTACAGTTTTAAAACACAATTTTAGAGTAAAACACAAAGCGTCTCCCGGCTTCCGCCTCAGGAGCAATGAACCAGGTGAGCGCTCGATAGCTGGCGCTTAAGAAGGGCGGTAAGGGCGGTAAGGGGGCGTGGCCTGGAAGTGGGCGTGGCCAGCCGGCAGGAGGGCGTCACGTGAGCGATGGATCCGCTGCACGGAGCCCTCGATGTGCAAACAGCAAGTAGCAGCAAGGTACAGTTTTAAAACACAATTTTAGAGTAAAACACAAAGCGTCTCCCGGCTTCCGCCTCAGGAGCAATGAACCAGGTGAGCGCTCGATAGCTGGCGCTTAAGAAGGGCGGTAAGGGGGCGTGGCCTGGAAGTGGGCGTGGCCAGCCGGCAGGAGGGCGTCACGTGAGCGATGGATCCGCTGCACGGAGCCCTCGATGTGCAAACAGCAAGTAGCAGCAAGGTACAGTTTTAAAACACAATTTTAGAGTAAAACACAAAGCGTCTCCCGGCTTCCGCCTCAGGAGCAATGAACCTGATATGTCTATTACTTTCTTTGCTTTAAAACTAATAAAAAGATTTACAAAAAAAGAAAGGGTTAATGGCAAACATTGCATTGCCTACTGTTAATAACGAATGCCTTTGAATATGGTTTTGGATTATATTAGTTTTAATGATAACATGATTGCTGTTTTATTGAGATAGTGAACCCATGACTAGGCCAGTAGGCTTGCCTTGTCTATTGAGGTGGTCACCACTTGTCAAAGCCAATAGTCATGCCATCGTATAATGATGTAGTGACGCCATTGAAAAAGCCAATTGTATATCAATGTGGTTAAACCTTGACAAATATAACTACAGGGAGAAAGTCAGTCTAAAAAGTGACAAAATGCTCAGAATAAACTTCTCACCAGGTTGACATAGCCTGCCCAAACACTGGCATGAGAGAAAGTGTCTCCATCAGCCCACCCATTTGGCGGAGCATCGTCATTTGGAAGACTCCGAGAGGAGGGTCAGATGCAGCCAATGTTGCTCTAAGGCTAACATGAATGGAAACTTGACCTCATACTCTCAGGGATTCTCAGCCACAGTTTGTTCAAAATATGAAGCCACTGATGGAGTGCAGTGCTGGTGATAGGTGTGTGTGGGATAAAAATGACTAAAAGGCCAAAAATATGTTTATTAAGTATTGTCCTGATGCCATGAGTAACAACCGCCTGATAGTATTGAAAAATTTAACTATCTCCTGGCAAAGGGTGAGGTCGACATGTTTCAGCCGTGCGGCCAACTTGCCCGGCTTTCTTCAGGACCTTAATGATATTAATTGCTACTGCAGGAAAAATAATGATAAGTGAACTATACTATACATCTAATTTTTCATAAAGAAGTAAAGAGATCAGTGGTGTATTACCACCCTACCAGGTACAATTCCAATGTACACGTAGATGAGATCTATCTCCTCATTCCTAGAACACAAAAAGGGGGCGGTTTAGTACAAAAACCAGGTCAAACTTGCAATGGCGAAAAGAAATACTCTGAGCATAGAGGTAAAGAAGTCAAAAAGATCGATCACACTTTGTGATCGACTGTGACCATTCATTATGTAATATTAATAAGGCAATAATGATTACAATTTACAAAAAAACTGGTAAGTACTCACCCAGCTTTCTGTGGGAGTAAGCCTCCCCTCACCCGGCAACTGCTCGGTGGTTGGAGCCCTGCTCTATTTGTAAGCAAAGTAAGGGAACAAGTGGTAATGACATCATTAACTTATGTCCCCCTGTTATACTAAAAATCAAATTTAACAACCGAAAATCAAAATAACAATACCATAACATTCGAAACTATGTGAAAAAGCAAGCTGACGCTCAGCGTCAATAATTCTTTATTGAAGTGAATCGATTTCTTAATATAGTATTTTATGTAAAATGTTAGTAGTGAACCAACATATAAAGTTTAGGATGAGAGATGATGTACAAAATGTCTGTGAAATTCTCTCACTAACATGCCCCTTTCTGAAAATATGGTTGAATAGGAACTAAATAGCTCATGAAAAGAATGTTTTTTCAGTATTGTCAGCCAAGGACCTATATCAATATGTAAAACTAAGATCTAACCTGTGGCTTAAATTACAGTGTTATCCAAAGTTTTCAGTTTAGCCAAGGGTCCACTGAGACTAAAGGGGCAATACCGAAATTCAAGGTTTGGCAAAAATGAAGAAGTAAAAGTCCAAACTAGCAGAACCATCTAGGATCATCTTACCTCATAGCAATACGGAAGCAGTGTGGGAGGTCCGGAGGAAGGTTTGATGTCCCCTTTAATAGTAAGGCTAATTGGCTAATTAGTACTGATCGGTTCTTTAACCAATAAATGTTCGCGTTATTACGGTACAATTAGCGCATATGATGACTAACCTTGCATCATGCTCAGACGCTAACTCTCTCCATTAAATTTGTAGTGCTCCTGCGTGGACAACTGAACGCTCTCAGGGCATGCTCAGTCCTTTCTGTTGATGGCATGTCATTGGTAATGTTTGTCTCGCGTGCATGCGCGTTGCTGCCTCCCGGATGACAAATGCGCATGTGCGCACAGCTTTAGAACTCATGGGCAGCGTCAGTACAAGTCGCGGTATTTCCTTACTAAGTTCCGAGCGGACAGGTTTAGGACTTGTCGGGTCCGGCTGTCCTGCCCATTCATTAAGCAATAGTGAAAATGACTCTATTTATCACCGCTGTGCATCTCAAGACTAACTATACATCTTGAAAATAGAGTATCGTCAATGTGGAGACACAAATCTAATATGTGGAAAGTATGCATCATTAAGAACAGTTCAGGAGTGCCATATCTGGATTCTTATAATTGTCTAGTAGATAGCATACCACCATAACTCAACCAACTAGGGTCACAATCAAGACCCGGGTACCAATCATTGATCAGTCTGCTAGTTGTGATGTAATAGTGCTCGTGAGTTACTGTAGGATACCCAGGAGTGGGTAATATTGAAACGTGTACTCATCACTATATGGAGAAATGTTTTGGAATTGTCAACAGATAATGCGACAACTACAGGGTGTGTTACAAGTAGGTCAAGCCTGACCTACCAACCTGAGGTGCCGCAATATATGCTGGTGGCCAAAATTACTTTTAACACTGATTCAAATCGAGACCCATGGAATATTCTCATTCAGGCCTTCTGTATCAGTTTTGAGCCTAAAAATACATTTCTGCTCCTTGATAAACAGAAACCTGGATATATCAGTCACATGTTGGGGAATCATAGGATGTTCAAGGATCAGCCATCTCCTGTTGTCTGCTTGGTGTTTAAAGCATAAGAAATGGTTGGTGAGGCATGTAGATTGCTTATTACAGCATATAGTGCTTTTGTGCTCACTGATGCACAACTTAATTTTGCGGGTGGTATGGCCGATGTACCTGAGTGAGCAAGGACATGAGATCATGTAGATCACACGGTCTGTGTTACAGTTTGTGTGATTTTTCAGAATCCACGGTCGGCCAGTCCCAATATTCACAGAGTCTGTCTTGATGGTCTGAGGGCACACACTACATGACCCACATGGATGGTGACCATGTACCGGGGAAAGCCCCCAGAGGGTGTTAGAATCTTGTTTGGACTGCAACCGGGGTCGAGTATGTACTAGGCTGTCGCGCAGACTAGGACCTCTCTTGAATGCAAAAAGTGGTGGAGGGATGCTTTCAGTGGCAACATTTAGAATGCCCCAATGTTTGCGTACGGTCTTTTGGACTTTATTAGACAGTGTACAAAAAGTATTAACAAACGTTAATCTGTTAGTAGCAGGTTTAATAGTACTATGATCAAGTAAAGCATCTCGGCTGCTGTTGCAAGCTCTCTTCCAGGCTCTGCGTACTAGGCGTTTAGGATAATCCCGGGCTTGGAGTTGTAGAGAAAGATCTGTAGCATGTTTGTCAAAAAGTGCTGATGTTGAGCAGTTCCTGCGCACCCTCAGGAACTGGCCTACCGGGAGGTTTTCGCGCAGGGCCTGAGGGTGGTGACTATCAAAAGTAAGCAAGTAATTTCTTGACATGGGTTTCTTGAACAGTTCACATTGTAACTGTCCACTCTCAACAAAGATGGAGATATCCAAAAATGCTAATCGAGATTCCCTGTGCTCAACCGTAAACCTCAGAAAGGAGTTCTGTTGATTAAGCCAAGCATGAAAGGCATTAATCTCATGAGTAGTGCCTCGCCATATCACCAGCACGTCATCTATGTACCTCTTCCACAGCAACACCTGATGGAAAAATGGGTTGCCTAGGTTGAGGACATGATGCTGTTCAAAAAGATGAATGTACATATTAGCAAGGCTTGGCGCAAATACGCTGCCCATAGAGGTACCTGAGATTTGGAGAAAAATCTGGTCTTCAAATCGGAAGTGGTTTTCCATCATGGCTATCCTGGCACACTCCATGATAAATCTGACCGGGGTAATGCTCTCAAAATCCTGAGCCTCAAGTAAACTCCTAATTGAATCTAGAGTCTCTTGTTGGAGGATGCAAGTGTATAACGACTCCACGTCGAAGCTAACTAGCAAGTCGGTGGAGGCGTCAAATTCAATGTCAGGAAGAATTCAAAGCAGATCTGCAGTGTCTTTGAGATAAGTAGGCATTTCTGCTACCAACAGTCGTAGGAAAAAATCAACAAAGGTTGATAACGGCTCTAACAATGAGCCAATCCCAGAAGTGATGGAACGTCCCGGGGTGGTCGTCGGGTTTTATGTATTTTTGGCAGGCTGTAAAAGTACGGCATCACAGGATGAGTCGTAATCAAATACCTGGCTTCTAATGGTGTAATCCAGCCTTCAGCTTCTGCCTCCTCAACCAGTTGTTTAATCTCTAAGACCAACCTGGGAGTAGGGTCTTGAAGGACTGGGTTCTTTGGACCCAGCGGTGCCAGGGCACAACACCTGAAACCTTCGTGGGTAACCTGCTCCGGCGTACAAATCACAGAGACACGGGACACTTCCTTCGGCGTCAAAGAGTCAAGGTTTATTTACTGCAGGGAACACAGAAGTCACAAGAAGTACATCGAGTGTAGTTCGGGGAGACTGCTTCAAATTGTATTTGTGGATCGCTCCTTTTATACAGTTTCTACCCATAGGATAACATGATACACAATAGTTTACAACCTGGTTCCCACAAGTCGCTCTCAGAGGGGTCGCTTAGATCACTTTGAAACACACAAGATCCGGAACATAAGTGCGGAAACATTTGGCGGTTCCCAACTGTAAAAACCCATCTTCCCACCATTAGCAAATTCCAATCAGCAGTAAAGTAGATCGAAACAGGAACGAAGACAGGTGCAGAGGAAGACGGAAACAGTGGGGAGATCGGAAAGGGTGTAAAAGGGGAGTGTCGAGAAGCACGAGATACAGGCATCAAAGGGACGTGCCTAATGAGATGCACGGCTGAGACAATAAGCCCGTGCGGCAAGATGAGCCTCGAGCGGCGCCATCTGCCTTACAGTAGCATCCCCCTCGTCATAAAGACACTTTCAAAGAACATGTGTCTTCCGCAAATATCTTGGGAGTCCCAGGGTCGCGAAGCGGACAGCGTCCGTTCGCTGGCTACTTGAGGGCAAGAGACAAAATGGATGCCGTATCTAAGATGGAACCCGTGGGTACAGATGACAAACCCACATAACAAACGAACGGTTTAAGTTAGCACAGCGAAACTGCGCACACTTGCTAAACTCGTCATTTGCGGTTCATAGATACTAGACTCGACCATATTCGTGTGAGTCGAAAACACCACTTACAATTGTCACGGAACCTCAGACGCTCCTTTTGCCCTCATGTAGGCAAGCACTAGTCGGAATCATACTCGATATTCATCAGACCATCAAGATGTCGTTGTAGCATAGCTCTGTCCAACCGAGTCCCCTTGGTAACAGATGGTTGTCTCATACACGTTGTAGCACAGAGGCCACATAAGGCAGGACCACACTGCACACAAAGGCAACACGTGAACAGGAACACTACCACAACCCCGATGATCATCAGAATCTTCCAACCCCAAGTCGACACCAGGCCCCAAAACCAACCAAGTAGCGTCCAATCCCCTACATCCACGTGTATGGATTCGGAGATCTTGTGCAACTTCGAGATGGCTTGATAGACAGTAGGAGCATTATCTGGAATGAAAATGCAACAGCTCGAATGGATCACTTTACATACCCCACCGCGATCTGCTAAGACAACATCTAAAACCATACGGTTTTGTAATGTCATAAGTCTCTCCGCCTGAAGTTCTGTGGTGATATTACCAAGGGCACTGGCAGTAATGTTAGCTGTCGATTCTACCACTCGAGTCAAATGTCTCAGGTTCCTACTATTAACCATAGGTCCCCAAAACGGGAGGAAACCCTTGAAAAAGTCTCCTGCCTCTTGACCGGCAGTATCCTCTTCACTAATTACGCCTCGTACAACTCTAGTCTTGTGATAATCGGCATCTACAGTAAACGTCGGAGGCAACAGATTTGCAACAAAACATGAGCCCATGAAGTCTGCGGGCAACCATGTGTATGCACGATCATGACAGATGAAGTACGTACCCTTGGCAGCCAGAAACACAGGGATCGGGGACATTGACAGAACGTAACTTTCAGTGCAAGCACTTACTCCAAGTGAGGCTTGCGAGCCACGACCCACAAGACAAAGATTACCAGTGTGGGGTACGACCCATATTGGAGACGAGCTTTTAAGCTGCTTTTCATTAGTGAACGTACTATATTCCCCTCTATTCGGTGCCCTATAGGCTTGTACCTCTGCCTTAGGGATGAGATAAGCATCATGGATCTCATCTTCCAAATCCTGTATTATCATCGATACCACCCACTGCCATGAGGTAGGAC
This sequence comes from Lissotriton vulgaris, assembly GCF_964263255.1. Classification (NCBI taxonomy): domain Eukaryota; kingdom Metazoa; phylum Chordata; class Amphibia; order Caudata; family Salamandridae; genus Lissotriton; species Lissotriton vulgaris. The sequence continues at coordinate 122,246,666 of NC_141691.1, read as the reverse complement.
CCGGTTTGGGGGAACGTTCTGGAGAGGGGTGGAAACCTAGTGCGCTTCGAAGCATTGTTTGGTATGCTCGAGCTGACCCTTGGGAACTATACGGTAACACCAGATATGGAATTCCCTTACCCGTAGTATGTGGCATCAACCCACACACCCAACAATTAGTAGTGTTAACCACTAACTGATGCTGATGGAGGAGCTGGATAAAGGAATTGTTGCGGAATTCTACACGTCTAGCCTGTTCGTGTTCTGGTAACATATGAAAGGAATGAGGAGAAGCAGTAGAAGTAATGTTAGGGTAAGGAATAGGAGTAGGAGTAGGAAGTAAGAAGTAAGACATAGTGTAATACACCCCACCCGCCAAAAATGCAGAAGCAGTTAAAAACAGTACAAACAATTGGGATACAAAACATTTAGTACGACTAAGTTTCTGCAGCTTGACTCTATACGCCTGCGTTCCTTCCAAATCATTCAGCTTAGAAAATGCCATTTCCCTATGACCGTCCGCAACGTTTCTTGACGCACTTCGTTCTGTGCAGCAATAGTCAATTCCCAGGAGTTCCTAGGAACCGACGGCCTTTAACCTAGCGTCAAGACCTACTGTCCAGAAGGAAGTACGCGCGCGGCCCTACGGCCCTCAATACACAATATGTATTTATTTAGCACAATAATTCGGCTGTGGAAGGAAAAAGATACAAGAAAAAATCTTGATATATATATATATACAAAACAATTTTCAATGATACGAATGTTCAAAGTTGATCATGGGAAACGAAGATATTGCAGTTATCAGTTTCAGCAAATCAAGCAAAAATTTATTTGTCCTTAGTATGAGAACGCAAAGAATATCGATGTTTCCCAGGACGTGTCTGCTCGTCGAACAAAGGATCTGTCGAAGAGACAGCGTCCTGCTGATCAGTTCGTTGGTCTGGTCTTGAGTCTCTTGCTGACAATGTTCCAACAATGGCTTTCTGCTGCGCTGAGTGTTCACCAACAAGTTGTGCGTCACTGAAAGGTACAAACGCCGGCAATGTCGCTGCTTCTGTTGACGCAATGCCTTTCCTCACCCACGGGTCTGCCGGCAAAGGAATAGGGACTCGCTTACAATGGGTAGCATGTACCCAGTTCTTCCGTCCCTCAAGACGAACGGCAGTCCTCGTGGCCAAAAGCACCTGGTGAGGTCCAACAAAGCGGGGGTCCAGATTCTTCTTGCGCGAAAAATTTCGGGTGACAACCCAATCACCAGGCTGGAGCTGGTGGCCTGGACCCTCCGTCTGCGTCGGCAAGGCGTCGTAAACCTGTTGATGAATTAACCTCAGTTTAGCAGTCAAGTCATGTAAGTAGTCAATCAACATCGGGTACTCAAGATCAACAAACATACCTGGCCTAGGAACCCCCCACACATTCGCAGGACGGCCGAACACTATTTCATAGGGACTAAGCCCTATTCGGGAGTGTACAGTCGCCCTAGTTGACAGTAGTGCTAGAGGCAAAGCGTCAGGCCACGAAAGTCCAGTCGTAGCCTGGATCTTCGCTAATTTCAGTTTAAGGGTGCCATTGTACCCTTCAACCAATCCAGCTGACTGGGGATGATTGGCGCTGTGGAATTTTTGACTAATTCCAAGGCCCTTACACACACTCTTCATCACACTTCCAACAAACTCACTTCCGTTATCTGACCACACGACTCTAGGCATTCCATACCGAGGAAAGTATTCCTTCAGTAGGATTTTCGCAGTAGACAAAGCAGTATTATCTTTGAGGGGATAGGCCTCGATCCATCGGGAGAATGCGCAAACCACAACCAAAACGTATTTCAGGTTATTGCATCGCTCCATATGGATGAAGTCCAATTGGATCACCTCAAAGGGATACGAAGGAGGAGCAAAACTGCCAGGGGGAGTTGGGGTTCCTTTGCCAGGATTGTACATTATACACACCATACAATTCTTCACCAAACGTTCAGCACACTTAGTAATTCCATCGTTCTTCCACACATCAGCCAACAACTTGCAAATACCTTTCGCGCTAATATGTGCTGACCCATGTGCCATTTGCACAACGGCCAGTACATACGCATCAGGCAACATCCATCTTTTCTGATCTGACAAATCAATCCAGCAACCATTCACATCCAACCTTCCCGTACTTTCTTTCCACTTCATCTTTTCAGTGTCGGTGGCCTCATTCTGAATTGCTTTCACACTCTCTATAGTATTCTCACACATACTTGATTCTGTAGGCCACCTAACCGAATTCGTCACATACATTCGAGTGCTAAGGTTCCGGGCAGTCTCCTTAGCAATCTCATCTGCAAACGCATTACCACGACCAACATCATCCGTCACCTTACGATGCGCACTACATTTAACAATTGCAACTTGAGCAGGCAGAGTCAATGCATCCAAAAGATCGTTCACAAGCTGGCCATGCTGTATTTTCGTGCCATGTGACGTCAAGAAACCACGTTCTCGCCACAATCGTCCGAAACTATGCGCTACACCGAAAGCATACTGACTATCGGTGTACACATTCACACGTTTACCTTTTGCTAATACACATGCTCTAGTAAGAGCGATCAGCTCTGCAGCTTGGGCAGAATTCTGATTCAATCTCGCAGTCTCAACAACAGTATTCAATGTCACCACAGCATAAGCAGTAGTCACATCACCATTCGGCAATTTAAAACATGACCCATCCACATACAGGATGCCATCCGGGTCTTCCAATGGGGTGTTTTTAAGGTCCACACGACCTTTTGTTTCCTCCTCTGTACGCAAGTAGCAGTCATGTTCTGCTACTACATCTGACTCTGCACTAATTGGTAACAAAGTTGCCGGATTTAGGACATTACAACGTTTTATCTGAATGTGGCTTGCCAAGAGCGTCAATTCGTACCCAGATAACCTCGCACTCGTCAAGTGCTGAGTTTTCGTACGGTTCAAAAGAGTATCGACTGCATGCGGAACCATCACCGTAAGCATATTATCCATGACCAATCCTGCTGATTGTCGGATGGAGACCGCAGCTGCCGCAGTTGCTCTCAAACAACTCGGCAATGCTCTAGCTACTGGGTCTAAGGTCGAGGAAAAATATGCACATGGACGTTGCTTACCACCAAAAGGTTGCGTTAAGACGCTTAAAGCACAACCTTCCCTCTCGTGAACATATAACGTGAACGGTTTGCTGTAATCAGGGGTACCTAACACAGGGGCCGAACACAATGAATCACGTAATTCAGAAAAACGTTTCTGACATTCTTCCGTCCATGGTAAAGGAGTCGAAACATCCTTGCACGTAAGAGCCACCAATGGTTTCGCTAGCAATGAAAAATTAGGAATCCACTGCCTGCAGTACGATGTGATACCTAGAAAGGCACGCACATCTCTTTGGGTTTGTGGCACAGCCATGCGCGCAATCGCTGCAATTCTCTCTGGGGTCAATCTCCTTCCCTCCTTTGACAATAAGTGACCTAGATAGGTTACTTCTTGACAACAATATTGGAGTTTAGAAGGTGACACCTTGTGATTTAACTCACAGAGATGTTGCAGCAACGACACTGTAGCAATTTTGCAAATGTCCTGAGTATCAGCAGCCACCAATAAGTCGTCGACGTATTGGATTAAAGCCGCACCAACCGGCAACCTAAACGCATCTAGTTGACCCTTCAAAGCTTGACTGTAAATCGATGGACTTTCACAGTAGCCCTGAGGAGCGCGTTTGAACCGGAAGCTACGTCCACCAAGAGAGAAACCGAAAAGGTCCCTGCTCTCTTCGGCAATCGGGATGCTGAAAAACGCATTTTTCAAATCAATCACCGAAAACCATGAAGCCGTAGCTGGAATCAGAGTCAGTAGCGCCGTAATGTCAGGCACAACAGGGAATTGAGGAACCACAATTTTATTCACCTCCCGTAAATCAATAACAAAACGATAAACAGGCGGTTTGGTAGGATCAGTACGTTTAAGAATGGGCAGTACAGGACTATTGCACACGTTTCCCCGAGTTTCTTCAATGACATCTTTCTCGATCAAATCATAGATGATCGCTAACAAAGCTCGTTCACCATCCAGGGAGATACGATATTGGGGAATACGTGGCAATCGCACATTCGATTTCAACTGAACAACATAAGGGGAGACATCAAGTAGGCCCACGTCGTTTGGACCCGTCGCCCACAAAGATGCAGGAAGAGAACTCAATTCCGGTGGAAGCTTATCGAGGGACAAGTACATGGGAGAGACTACCCTCTCTCCTAACGTAAGCTTTACACCCGCAGGAGAACAATACAAAGTCGCATACAAGCGTTTAAGCAAATCCAGACCCAAAAGATTTTCACCACAACCAGTGGTTAAAATCAACGGAGCTTCGAGCTCACGAGGCCCAATTTTAAGGGGCAAAGGGCGCGAAACTGGATTGCTAACGGGGGCGCCAGAGAATCCAACAGATACATTTGTTAAGCCAGACAAAGGTGCGCCAGGGAGTTTCGAATGCATGATAGAACTTTTCGCTGCACCAGTGTCCAACAGAAAAGGCTCAACGACGCCCGATGTAGCAACTGCGACGTAAGGCCCTCTCTGATCAACCGGAACTGATACCACTCCCTCTCCTTGTCTTTGGCTGTCCTAGTAATTACTATCGTCAGTTCCCTGATCGACGTAATAATCGTCTACATTGTACTGCGCAGATCGTCCTTGCGATGATCCACGTTGGTCGAAACAATTATTAGAATTTGACGAGTTATCAGAACGGTCGTTCTGAGCACCACGACCTCTACCACGTGATGCGTTCTGTGAACCACCACGACCTCCTCTAGACGAATTACCACCACTACGGTCATTTAAAGCAGGACAATTGAATTTAATGTGTCCCTCCTGTCTACAATAAGCACATTGATTGTACCCCAACGAAGATCTCTGAAAAGATGAATCATTACGCGGCTGCGATCGATTTGATTGCGACTGCGATCTATTCTGCTGAGGCGCATTCTGATTAGAACGCGGCGGATATGCTTGTTGTAACAACACTTTAGTTTTCAGCTCTTTCGTCTTTTTATCGGCACGGTCATTTTCCTCTTTTTCTCTATTTTCGTAATATTGTGCCGTAGCCAATATCTGAGCTGAGGTAGAAACGGCCCACGCACTTTCTGAATTCTTCAATTTATTGCACAAGTCGGGCAATAAGTTCGATACAAATTTATCCACAAACAGCCTCTGTCCACCCTCAGTACCCATATCCTGCCCACTATGATCGACGAATGTTTCCTCGAACCTCGTAAAGAAGTCTGAAACACTCTCATCTTTCTTCTGCTTACAGGCTGACAACTTGTCCCAATTTACCCTCATAGCTGGCATAAGCGTTTTCATTAACGTAATGATTCGCTGGGGAAGAAGTTCAATCAACTGATCGGGTTTAGTAGCAGCCACTTGTCCAGCGTCTGCCGCTGTAATGGCAGCCCAATCACCACCTAATTCATTCGCGTGATCTTGGTGACGAATCTTGGCCCATACTGGTTGCGGTACGACATTGCCAAACAACATGTCGATATCGGCCAGATTCATTATCGTAGCGTCTACGAGCTGCGATAATTCTTTGTAATACCCCGCAGGATTTTTGCGAGGATCAGGCAAAGTTTGTTTCACCTGAAGCACTTCCGATCGTTTCCAAGGGAGGTGTATCCACACTCTCTGGAAATGTGCTGGTATTGGAGCATTAGCATTGGTATTATCAGCGGGTACCCAAACTGGCGGAACTTCTCGCATAGGATATTGGCCAGACCCATCTCGTTGTTCAATGTCCTCAACGAACAATGCATGAGGAATAGGAGCGGGACGAAGAGATAGCAACCGTTCAATAGCACGTCGGACATTAGTATCGACTATCAGTCCAGTTGCGAACTGAAGCCGAAGATTAGACAGGGCGGTCAGCACCTCGTCAGGCGCAACAGCCGCTATCTGATCATGTAAGAACTTGCACATTTCATCAAACACATATCTCTGAGTAGGTATGTTGAATTGATCAAACGTTTCGAGGACAACACGAGGTGGATTTCTAACAGGGTTTATCATCCAACCCATCGCCATATTGTATAGCGCAACACGTTCTCTATTACCAGGAAGCTGGCTACGTCTCTGTGGACCATCAGAACCTGCAGACCCAAAAACAGGTCCGAGCGACTGAAAGAAGCTAGCCGCAATGGGAGAATCACGATTACGAGTAGAGGGAGAAGAGTAAGACACAGGACTAACAAGAGAAGGAGTAGAGACGTTAGCAGCAACAGGAGTTAACAACACAGGAGCAGTAGCGTGAGCAGTAGCGGGAACAGGAGTATGTGGAAGCGGAGGAGCAGTAGGAATAGACACAGGCACAGGAGCAGGAACAGTCGGAAGAGCGGGTGCAGGTTGAGGAATAGGCGGAGGAATAACAAGTGGGAGAGCAGGTACGGCAGGGACCACAGGAACTGCGGTACCCTGTACGTACGGAGGTGGCGACTTCATAAGATAGGACATTAAAGAATCCTCAACTGCCTCTTCCTTCTTATCCGACTCCGTAGACAAAACAGGATAGCATTTGTCTATGGACATACGCTGTAATCTCTCAAACACTTCCTTATCCTTATCCTCCTTATCACGCTGAAACTGCTCAGCTTTCTTTACTATAGTAGCAACAGTATCTCGCTGACTACGTTTATTTTGTCTGATCTCTTTCTGTCGGGCTTCTTTGCGCCAGAACCGAAAGGCATCAAACATGGCCGGCCTTGATTTACGTTCGAACAACTTTATTTCCAAATTATCTAAGATCGACGCTTCGAAGCTACCGTGAGGTGGCCAACGAAGATCGCCGTCTTTCTTTGTATATTTGATCCAATAATCGTTAAAAGCAATCGGGCCTAGCCCATGTTTGCTATATAAGTCATAAGTAGGAGTTCCAACCGGAGGTATCGGACACGAGTCCTCCAGCAGGGAATCCGCACCACAAGGTCTAAAGCAACTGAACAAAGTACTGCGACCAGGCATCTTGCACACTAGCCGAGTTTCACAAACTTCAAGGGTTACGGGATTTACCAAGTCCCAGCAAGAACAAAACCCTCGGTCTTTGGCGGCTGCAGTCGTCAAACAAATACAACAACAACAAAGTACGCTAGCAAAGTGTCACCGACAAAAACACTCACACAGCGTGTACAACAAAGACACTCGCTAAAGTGTCTACAACAAAGAACTCTGGGAGCGACCCACAAATACTTAACTCAAAGATCAATGGCGTCCTCAGGAAGGCCCGTCAATCGTCTCGCTATACCAAGGTCTACGCCAGGCGCCAAAACAGGTCTACAGTCAGGGCAGCAGTCCGTCGCAGCCGTTAGGAGGCGGGAATCTTCGCGGGAAAAGTCTTCGGGCCACTTATTTCGACAACAGGATCGATGAAGCGGGGTGCACCTTCCCTCGGAGATTTCACACGAAGTTCCTCACGATCGTCAGGCTTGGACCGGTACCACTGATGCAGCCCCACGTTGGGCGCCAACTGAAGGACTGGGTTCTTTGGACCCAGCGGTGCCAGGGCACAACACCTGAAACCTTCGTGGGTAACCTGCTCCGGCGTACAAATCACAGAGACACGGGACACTTCCTTCGGCGTCAAAGAGTCAAGGTTTATTTACTGCAGGGAACACAGAAGTCACAAGAAGTACATCGAGTGTAGTTCGGGGAGACTGCTTCAAATTGTATTTGTGGATCGCTCCTTTTATACAGTTTCTACCCATAGGATAACATGATACACAATAGTTTACAACCTGGTTCCCACAAGTCGCTCTCAGAGGGGTCGCTTAGATCACTTTGAAACACACAAGATCCGGAACATAAGTGCGGAAACATTTGGCGGTTCCCAACTGTAAAAACCCATCTTCCCACCATTAGCAAATTCCAATCAGCAGTAAAGTAGATCGAAACAGGAACGAAGACAGGTGCAGAGGAAGACGGAAACAGTGGGGAGATCGGAAAGGGTGTAAAAGGGGAGTGTCGAGAAGCACGAGATACAGGCATCAAAGGGACGTGCCTAATGAGATGCACGGCTGAGACAATAAGCCCGTGCGGCAAGATGAGCCTCGAGCGGCGCCATCTGCCTTACAGTAGCATCCCCCTCGTCATAAAGACACTTTCAAAGAACATGTGTCTTCCGCAAATATCTTGGGAGTCCCAGGGTCGCGAAGCGGACAGCGTCCGTTCGCTGGCTACTTGAGGGCAAGAGACAAAATGGATGCCGTATCTAAGATGGAACCCGTGGGTACAGATGACAAACCCACATAACAAACGAACGGTTTAAGTTAGCACAGCGAAACTGCGCACACTTGCTAAACTCGTCATTTGCGGTTCATAGATACTAGACTCGACCATATTCGTGTGAGTCGAAAACACCACTTACAATTGTCACGGAACCTCAGTCTGAATCTAGTAATCGATAAAACTTCGCATCTTCCAACTGCCTAAGACATTCTGCTCGATATGTCTCCATATCCATCAGAACTGTGGTACCCCCCTTATCTGCCGGCTTAATGATAATTGAGTCATCTTTTGTAAGGCTCTGGAGTGCTAATCTGTCCTGATTGGAAAAGTTATGATAGTCTTTTCTTTTGGAGTTACATAATGTCATCACATCATGAGTCACTGCTTTCTCAAAGGTGGTTACTTGTGAAGGGACTTGATGTGCTAGCGGGGTGAAGGTCGATTTAGGACGCAGTCCTGTTTTTCCTGCGCTCAATTCTAGTGTATTAATGTCATTTTCTTTATTCTTGAAAAAGAAGTGTAGTCGAATTTTTCTGAAAATGTTCGAGCTCACACCTAAGTTTGAAAGAGTCTCCTGTATGTGTTGGAACATACCCTTGCCCTTTGTTCAGAACTCTGTGTTCCTCTGTCGTTAAAATGCGGGAGCTAAGATTTCCCACTAGGTCCATCACTCCGTAGTTTGATCGCTCATTTGCTGTTGGCCTCTCCTGCTCCTCGTATTCAGGAAGGATGGATCCGCTTCCCAGTGAACTGTGGGTGTTCCTCTTCTTTTCCCTCGACTGCGGCCTCTGCCCTGGCCTAAAAAAGACTGGGCTGGGAAAAATTGTTGAGGAGGGTATGGTTGCATATGTGGTGCAAATTAAGGTGGTTGGTAACCCCATGGACCCGGTGGCCACCATTGACCCTGGTTCTGATAGAAACCCTGAATCCCTCGTCTCTTGTTAGATCTACATGTTGCTCCTCTACCTCTCATGTGGAGTATCCCGGTATTAGATGAATCTGAATCACTGGATCCTGGGTCTGATCCTGATGTTGAATAATTGGACCCTTGGCGTCTCCCTCTGTTATTATACTCTGGGGCCACATAGGTGTCACTGGTGTAGGGATACATTTTGACCAGGGAAAACTTAGCCAAATCTTTCTTAAATTTGTCTATCTTATTCAATAAGATGTTCTCTCTATACTCTCCATTGGTTTTATTGGTTTTATCCATTTGTTTTTTTATAGAAAGTACCCTTAATTGTTGTGTTGATTTGTCCCACAAGGATCTGAATTTCTATCTGGATAGCATCTGCCTGACGTTTGGCGGTACTTATTATGAGAATTAGCCAATCACAAGTACATCGCCATGCTATTTGTGACTAGTCTCTCAGAAAGATCTTGTCAGTAAGGAAAAGTTGTGGTGTATTAGTTACGATCAAACCAGTAGGGGCACATTTGCCCCGCAAATACTCAGCCATAATGACACCATGAACCGAGGTGCGTGAATGAGATTTTTTTTAATTTAGTAAGGTAAGCCAATCATCTTTAGTACCTATTGTTGTTTCAGGTAAGGAGTCTAAGATGCTTGGATTATTAGACAAAATGGTATTAGGAACTTCATTGTCGAACGCCAAGCCTGCAAAGTCAGCCATGGTGGAACGGCCCAATCTCAGTTAATGACAACTGCGAGCGTACAATACAGGCTTCTAGTAAAATTTTGAGCCTTAATAAGACCCGCAGCCGTAGCTGCTCTAAGACAAAAACAAGAAATATGTGTAAGAGGATCTAGGGGTTAGTATTTATAGACCAACTAGACTCCACACCACTAATCACAGACGTATATAACTATGGGGAGAAAGTCAGTCTAAAAAGTGACAGATAAACCTCAAATGCTCCGAATAAACTTCTCTTCTCACCAGGTTGACATAGCTTGCCCAAACACTGGCATGAGAGAAAGTGTCTCCATCAGCAAACCTTGACAAAGCCAATAGACTTTTCTTCATATAATAATGTAGTGACCCCTTGACAAAGCCAATAGGCTTTCCTTGTATATTGATGTGGTTACCCCTTGACAAAAAGTCAATAGGGTTGTCTCCATGTAATGAACTGATTACCCCTTAACAAATCCAATTGAATTGGCTTGTATATTGATGTGGTCACCCCTTGACAAAGCTAATAGGTCTCCCTTTTATATGTTGATGTAGTGGCCCGTTCACAAAGCCAGTAGACCTGCCTTATTTAAAATGACACCCCTTCATATTATGATGAGCGCTCTTATTGACTCGCCGTGCATGGGGTGGGGGTTGGATGCCTCCGGTCGGGTTGTGGGTAGGGTCTGTCTGCCACAGGCCAGTGACATTATAATTAAGTATGGTAGAAAGATTGTATTTTGTGTTAAAAAAAACTCTGATAATTCACTGAAAAAACAAAGGTTAAACTGATGTTATAATTAGGTCTGGTAATTATATCTGACTTTACATTTTTAAAAAACTACAAATTTACTGACAAAAACATAGGTTAAAGTGACATTATAGCTAGGTGAAAATTTCTGTTGAATATACCATTACTATAATCTGTGCCCCCATCATACTCTGCTTATGACCTCACATATCACATCTATCATGATATGTTCAATGACATCATTGATGACTTCACTCATGGCATCTCAAATGGCATGAGATGACTAAACCTACACTATTACAGATTAAATAAACATACAAAATACAAGCGATTATAGCATTATATTTGAAAGCAAAAAATAACTCTCTACTCACTTTTCAACAGTTATTTGGAAAAAAAGAAGTAAAACGAACATGATATACCTACTGCAAAGAGTATACTAACTAATGAAATAACACATTGAAAATGAACTAAATATTACTCAAATGCATGCTACAGTAGAGCAACAACAAAAGATGAGCTAGTACAATGTGTAAGTAAACACAGCCATTCCCCAGATGTAACCGCAATACAAGTAAGAGATGTCCTTTAGAATTTAGGTTAAGCAAGCACTAGTTCCCAAGCACCTACAGAAACTTTACATAAGGACATTATAGTTCAAGGTCATGAAAAAGCCGCAGAACAACAGCTAGCAATATCACACCAATTAAAACTTAAATTAAGAACCAGAAGAGTAGCAAGGCAAACCAAGGGCACCAGGGTTGTTCTACGACATAAAAATCCCAGAAAATCAGACTCTTACACATACTATCAATTCATAATGTATGACAATGAAAATACTGAGAAAACAATACATTTATTTGCAGCTAATACAACTGGCTGATGACTGGGACATTTAAATATTGCACCCCCTCCTCCCCCCCGCCCCACTCACACCATCTCACAAATATATACAATACATGGACAATAAAATACAAACAATCTATTAATATCGCACATTTCTGAAAATAGAGTAAAATATAATGAACTCCTTACAATAGTAAATCAAAAACCAATTAATTACAACCACCAAAAGATTATCGACTTTCAACAATGAGCCACATTATACTAAAAGCATTTTCACACAAGCCATACAAGGATGTGTTACCATTTTAATAAATCAATATAGGGGCACCTATAAAAATCAACATTAAGCAGTGTTTATGTCACAAAGCCATAATGTACCTATGAAATTAAATACATAATTGATTTTGTCTAGTTGCCTATCACAGATGTAACTATGAAGTAAAACTGTCACAACTACTGGAACGGATATGGCAGTAAATGTCACAAAAAACCCAGACAACCCATGCAGTGGACGGATGGCAGAATTCCTTCCAAGAAAGTCTGGGAAGAAGCCAACCAACAATGTATCAATTCGTGGAAACCGTAAAAAATAACAAAACTAATAAGAGTTTATTATGCCCCAGTACTTAACTAAAAATACAAAAGTATCAAAACAAACCAAATAAATGTATGAAATCATTCACAGTAAAGCACTTTTCTTTACAAAGAATCAAGGCCTACATTACCTCCAAACAATGGCCAAACACTGTTATAGAGATACTACATTCTTACAAAAAATACCTTAATCTAACATGAGAGCAAATAAAAAAATGAAAACACATCTCACCAAACATACTGTTATAAGTAACCAAAAGCATGAAATTGTTTTATTATTCTAAACAAAAAGAATAACATTTTAACAATTTTTTTTTACGTCACAATAATAAAAAAGTATTATGATTTATCTGGGAATCTGGCAAATCAAGAAAACCCCCAAATCACAAAGAAATATACTTACCTGCCTTTTGACAGGGGAGGGCTGAGCATTCTCAAGCTAATCAATTATTTTCGAGCCACCCAGCTTCACTTTATAGAAGAATGGAAAAGTACTGATGCTTCTTAGACCAGGGACAATATTAGATGGTGACAGTGCAAGACATTTCAGGTATCTATAGGCTGCTTATATCTAAATGCATGAATGGCGAGAAATGATGGGAGTCCAGTGCTTCATTTGAGCTGCTGGTTTCCTATGCATGGCACCAGCACAGAATTGTACACGCTGGCACTTATGATAGTCTTCCACATGGTGGCACTGTTTGTCAAATTTAGAGATGATCACATAACTGTTGTCTATTAATAATCCAATATGCATTAAAAATTAATAAAACCTGCCGCCCAAACAATTCCTTATAGCTTTGGGGGCCTGGAATAGTCTTGTCACACTTGTAGAAGTGGTTAGTAGTTGTGTTGGTACTGTCATCGGCAGCGCTGCAAGGGCAATGAGGGGTGCAAGCCCCTGTGGCCTCTTGATGAGGGCCTTGGCCCTTACTGTTTTACAAATTAAGCAGTGGACGGGACTGGCAGCATTCGAAAAGTGAGTGATGGAAGTTGTTATAGGTTGATTTCCCACCAGCCACTGGTTATAGATGTGTGTACATGTAATGGTATATTTGTAACAAAAATAACTGAACCATAAAATTACATATTTATTGTTGGACTACCCAACTATGGGATTGCCTCACCACCACAGTGGCAATCCTTTCAGTTACAGTTGTTTTAATTATGTTCCCTTTATAGGTTTTGCCTGCACAGCGCCTGCCCTGTGCTTGTGAAATATTTTGTATTAAATATATTTTAAAAGAGACTTACAGCCCGTCCCTGTGCTTTCAGTGCTATACATTGGTTCCTGTGCTTGTCACTTACTTTTCCTCCTTTTCTATTGGCTGTAGCACTCTGTTCATGCTGTTCCTTTTGCGTGCTTCTCTCATCAGTTTCCCGTTGCTGAAGTACTGGTTCCATCCGCTTTTCATTAACTATTTTTAAAAGGCTTTTACCTTTAGTGCATTTGCATCGTCTATTTACAATGTTTGGCTGCACACATTTCTTGTTATTACTTTTGTCTCGTTGGCAGCCTAACAATTGTAGCACTCCTTTTTGGATAGTCGTTTTTTTTATTTTTTATGATTGACTGACGCCTGAACGCCATCTGCACTCCCGCTTGTTCGTGCTCTCCATCTCACAGGCAGGCTGCAGGGTGTACTCCCTTTGCCAGTGATCAAGTCCTGGGTTTCCTCTGTCCCTGCCTGGATCTCCCTTAGGTGAGCCGGTTGGCTCCTCATACACACGCTGCTCACTCCCCGCGGCAGAGGCGGCCATGTCAAAGAAGGGATCTGGGGCGGCCTGGGAGGCGCAAAGCTGTTTTCATTAGGACCTTAAGCAGGCACGGTCTCAGGGTATTCCCTGGACCACAGCAGTGAACAAAAGGTAGGGTGAGCCTGACAGTGCGCTGGCCTGTAGTGACCAATTAAGGGTTGTGTGCCGTTTTATTTCCAAATTGTTTCCTTTGTTAATCTAATGCATCTGGCAATGCAACATTCCAGGTTCCGTTCTTGAATTGCTCAGCCAGCCCAGTTTCTTTTCTTTGCTGGACTTGTAGTCGTTCAACTGCGATTCCCACAGTGCGAAGGAAAACATTGAATGGATGAATTACTCATGCATGGACCTAGGAAGCTCGAAGTGTTTGTCACCTTGCAAGCGATTAAAGTAATGTCATGGGGTGGAAGTACCACCACATCAGTTTCTAGTGAAAGAACAATATAAACAAAAGTGTTGGGCCTGCGAGTGCGCGCGCTGCTGGCTGCGGCACCCCAGTACCAGCAGTGCACTGAGTGTGGCTCCTGCAGCGTCACCTACGTGGACAACAGCGAGGGGAGCTTAGTGTACACTCCGGTGTCCTGTGAGTACTACTGACGTCTGGTCCATGTGAGGACCGTCAACACTACTACACGCTGGTGCACCAGAGGGCAGGGTGTGTGGAGCTACTAACCCGCCGGTCACTGGTACACAGGTGTGTAATATGTACAGTCTGATATGTATTGCAACATTTAGATTTTTTCTTTAAAAAAATTATTTCCAAAAAAGCTATTCCTAAACTTTCTCAAGGATTATTCCTACCCAAATCTACCAATTCCCTGCGCATTGTCACTTCCCCCCTAGCCTATCAAAGCATGGCGGCCGCACCACTTGCCCAGCATCTACTTCCTCTCAGCAAATGGGGGACTCTTGCGGTGTTAAGTGTGGGATATCGGCTCGCAAAACATGGCCGCACCCAGTCAATGTTTCCTTCTCATTCCACTTCAAAGTCTCAGAACTGCATGCACTAGACCATGCAATGACATCCCAGCTTTCCTCCTCAGTCCGCTGTTATGCTGAAAAAAGGGCAACCAAGGGTCATTTGTATTGGGGGCCATCCACCTGCACTAGAAGCATTCTCACGCCATGATGCCCCGACAGAAGACCCGCCGTGGAGCTGAAGACGAAGATGCCATCTATGCTCTGTTCTAAACAAGATGCCCATCACTCTTGCGCTCCTCCGGTGCTAAATCCCCAGCTCAGTTCTGTGTTCACGCTTCACTTGCGCCTTGACGCTCACGGGCTAAGTTGCGCTATACAAGACCCAATTCAATTCAATTCAATTCACTTGCAATAACTGTAGAAGGTACGGGTGATGGCGTGCATGGGGAGTGGGTTGTCTGTATTTGGCCTCCCTCTGCATTTTGCAGCATCACAGCAGGCAATTTTTATAAAGCCTCCTTGAGGTCTGCTCTTTGAGTTTATTGGGTTATTGAAAAACTTCCAGTTCTCAAAATTCCAATGGGACCAGTAACAACATTAACCTGCCCCCTTTGAAAGGCTGTAACATAAACCCCTAATTACTCCCAGCTGGAGGGGCCAAATACTTCTTATCGAAAGCAGCCCTTCCCCCTAGGTGCAAAAACTAGCCAATAAAAAAAATCAGCCTCTCAAAACACTGTCCATTTGCATATTTATATATGCTTATGTATGTGTGTATATCTGTTAAGATATGCGTTGCCACCAGTGTTCTCTGTAGCATTTTCTGATGTGAGTACAACAGCAAAGTCCCATAGTGTTAAATAAAACATTATAATCCATTAAAATCAATCACAGAAATCTCACAATTCCCCCCCCCCCCTCTGGTTGCTCTTAATCGAACAGCTACTTTAATAAAATTAATAATGCAGCACAATGTAAGGGGGTCCGACGCCTGTTGTAAAAAAATCAAAGCCTCTTTAGCACATTTTATATTTGATTTTGTCAAAGTATCCACCAAGAATCTACGCCTGGGTTCAGAATAAAATTAACATAACAATACTAAATGAAGTGAATCCTGCGGAGACCTATTGTCGCAGCCGCAGGTTCCCTTCTGCTCAATAGTAGGTGAATACCCTAATGGTGATCCCAATAAATATGGTGAAAAATTGAGCCTAAAACGGGTCATTAAAAACCTTTCCTGTGCATTGTGTAACAGATATAGGTAAGGTTCCATTCCTTCTGTAATCTTTACGAGGTTATATGCGCACACCGTGGTTTTAGCCCTTTCTTGTTCTGTTCTCTGTGCGGCTTTGTGTGCAAAAAACACTTTTTTAACAATTGTCTTATGCTGGGGGGTGATCGCTGTCGGATCGATAAAAAGATTCCCTAGGCCCAAAGTTACCAATACACATTTTACATAACTGAGCCTCGGGATTCGCGACCATTTTTCTCTGCCCAAGCAGTCCTTCAATATTTCCCTGCTTAGGCTCGCCTCCGGGTTTGTCCAGATTTTAAGCCAGGCTAAGATTGGCCTAACCTTTATCGAATCTTCATGGTAGGGGATCCCTAGCTCCCTGTGTGCTATTGCGGCTGATAAACTGTGTGGGGCTTTCAGGACGGAGCGTAGATGTTTATTCTCCTCCCGCTGCAGTTGGCAAGTATTTACAAAGCCCCACACCTCTGCCCCATAAGTGACTTTAGAGCAACACATTGAGTTATAAAGGATCATCACCTGTTCGGGGCACC
The DNA here is from genome assembly GCF_964263255.1 of Lissotriton vulgaris. Taxonomy (NCBI): domain Eukaryota; kingdom Metazoa; phylum Chordata; class Amphibia; order Caudata; family Salamandridae; genus Lissotriton; species Lissotriton vulgaris. Next base: position 122,230,110 of record NC_141691.1, on the reverse strand, counting down.
ACCTCCCCACCCTTCGGCCATAACCGGCTATTGCCCCATTGGCGGCATTCATTTTACGGCAACGATCCTCTATCAGGGCATTACATTTTAATAACCCATCAAATAGTAAGCCCAGATATGAGAATGATTTAACCTTCTCTATCTTGTCACTTCCTATCGTAAAGGTACATTTATTGGAGGGTTTTTTACCAGCAGATAAGACATAGGATTTACCCAAATTGACAGAAAGGTCTAATGAGCCCATAAAAGAAACAAAACCATCAATTAAAATCTGTAAATTCTTTGGTGTGCGTCCGAGGAGGACTACGTCATCTGCGTAAAGTAGCACAGGAACATGACGCGACCCTACTCGTGGACAGTCAGATCCCAACTGTAAGATGTGCTGCTCAAGATTATTAATATAAAGGGAGAATAAAAAAGGCGCCAGGATGCAGCCTTGACGTACCCCACTTTTACATTGGAAGGAATCAGTGCATCCACCCTCAATGTTATACCTGACTTGCGCTGAGGTATTACTGTGCAATTCCCTTAAAATGTTAATGAGGCCAACCTCTATCCCCATACTGGTCATCATGTTCCAGAGCTTGCCTCTATTGACATGATCAAAAGCAGCTGCCAGATCCATGAACCCCATATAAAGGGATTCATCACTGGCCATAGTGTATTTGGCAGCTATCATGTAGAGGTTCAAGCATTGGTCACTCGTGGAACGACCCATCCTAAAACCATACTGTGCATCTGAGATAATATTATTTGCTTCTGTCCACTCAGACAACCGGTTTAATATCCCCCTTCCAAGGATTTTGGCGGATACATCAATCAGGGAAATGGGGCATAACATTGTGGGTCGTCCCTGTTACCCTTTTTAAAATAGGGACAATGATAGCAGTAGACCAGGAGGGCGGTAAGCCAAAGCGGGTTGCAGTGTTAATAACTCTCGTCATTATAGGGGCCCATAATTCCACCGAGCTAAGGAACAAATCAGGCGGGATTCCATCCGGGCCAGGTGCTTTATTTTTAGACAGCCCCTCAATCCCGACCTTAATTTCCTTTAAGGAAAAAACTACGAGCTGACCTTGGTCTACATTCCCTTTTTCATACTGTGTTTCTATTTCATGGTTATATAGACTCCTATAGTGAGTAATCCACATGTCAGGCGTGATGTTTGTTCCTAATTTTGGGGCCAAGTCATCCTGGAAAGTGTTGTCTATTAATTATTTTCCAAAATTCAGTCATGTCCCTCTTTTCCCCCGCTTCTCTAAGGCCGTGCCCAACCTTCTGCTTGTAGTGCCTTTTTCCTCCTGCTCAGCTCACTTTTGTTTTTTTTTTATGCAGGACGCAACCCGAGTGACGTCCCTGGGCTTTATTTTGATACTGTCTTTGAGTTCCCTCAGTGCTTTAGAGCAGTCTCGGTCGAACCATCGCGGCTGACTACCAGTCTCTTTTGCCGGGGCGCTAGTCTTTAACATCCCATCTACCAAATGTGCTATGAGTTCAAAAGCTGTGAGCAACTCCCGCGCTTCAATTGTCTCGTCTAAACACGCCTCAAAAGCTGTTTTTCCCTTCTCCATCAGTGATTCGTAAAACCTTTCCCCGTCAATCTTCGCCCACCTTAGGCGTCTGCCCTGGTCAGTAACCCTCTCGGATACCGCTACAAGCTTTTCCCGAATTGGGGCGGCTGGTATAATATGTCTAACACCAAAGGGTTATGATCGCTGAACGGGTTCCATTCAATGCCAACCCTAGAGATACTGTTTGTAAAAGCCCTTGAGGCGATAATGTAGTCGATATACGATGAGCATTCTCTACCCTTAAAGGTAGGCGGCAGGATCTCGTCCTTTGGTATATGCACCATATCCATTGTGTGAACCAGATCCTGATTTAATAAAAATTTTGTTAAGGCATCACCTTCTACTGTGTGCTCAAAGTGGGCGCCATTGTCCACTGGGCATCGCGACCATGTCACGTCTATTGGAAAAAGGGCTGGGCAAAGGTGACAGTTAAAATATCCCATGACTAGACTGTTTTGGGCATGAGTTTTGGCTTTGCAAGTAGAGTCTTGGCACAGTCTATGCTCCAGTTCCCGTATCAATACATTACATCCCCCACCCGCCACATTATTATACACATTCAGTATTGTCAAGTTCAGTCCTTTACCCTTGAGCCGCACCTCTTGGATATCGTGAGAATTACAATTTGTGGTTGACCATGTGCCAGGGAGGTTCAGGCCCACATATACTGATAGCCCACCCATAGCCCTGCCTGATATAGATTTCCTTGCTGGAACAAATAAACATTTGTACCCTTGTAAATGTAGTGAGCAGTAATCAACTGCCCAAGTTTCCTGTAAGCAGATTACAGAGAATTTGTGTACGTACTGGTGCCATTCTTTATTATTAATTTTGGCGGCCAAACCAGCGATGTTCCAAGACACAATTCTAACTACCTTATTAGCCACCTTCCCCCTTATGTCTCCCCTGCCTGGGGCTTGTGCATGAACTAATTGCCCCTTGTCTATGATCACACAATCAGTCACTGAATTTTGGGAGCAAGTGTGATTTGGGGGGGGAACATACACATTACAAGTTGTGGTTGACTTTACAGGTGTGCAGGGACCCTTTTGTGGTCCAACGGCATCATTATCTGCTATATCCCCTAAACAGAGTCAATCGACTCCCTCCATGCCCGCTAATGCTGCGAAGCGGTTAAAAGTGGGCCGGGGTGATCACCTTGAAGATAAGAAAAAGGTCTGAGACAATCATCCTGCCTCTGGATGGAGGGCCCAAAACCAAAATTCTGGTAGCAGAGTGAGGGGGTTGCATAGTTATTCTGCTGGTGGTGAGAGAGGGGTCTTAGATAACCATCCTGCCTCTGAGTAAAGTGCCCAAAACCCAGATTCTGGTAGCAGAGTGAGGGGGTTACATAATTGTTCTGTTGATGAACCAAAGGCCTAAGGTTGGGTATCGGGGCGACTGTTCCTCTTGGGTAGAAGTAGGTTAGATCACGTACAGTAATAGCGTTACCTGCGTTTTGTGGAAACCCATTTACAATATATCTAACAACTCTGTCATCTTGAAAATTTATGATGACAATATCACCTGATAAATCCTTGGTTCTTTTCCCCAACCAGGGGAGACGTCTAACGTTAAGTATTGCCCCATTTATTTGCGGTGGAAGTGGGCAATTCTGCCTCAGCCAATGTATGACTTTATTTTTTAGCCCACGTTGGTCTTCTCCACATCCATCCACTAGGGCTGGCACCCCGGTGAGGACCGCAACATATGGCGCCGCTTCTGGGGGCAGCTCTACTCTGAGCCTCTTAACTGGGAATGTCTTAACAGGTTTTTCTTGGTCGATGAATTTGGGGGCATTACTGGCAGGATGCGTTAGCGGGGCATTTCCTAATTTATCTGTTATTACTCCTTCCTGTATCTTCTTAGCGTTGTTTTTACTATTTATCACTGCAGTGTTAATGGGTAATATTTTGCGGGGTTTTGGTTTGGGCAAATTCGTGGATTTAGTACCATTCTGGGCTCAAGCTAAAATGAAAAGATAAATCATTTATACTCAAGTCATTGACTGCAACTAGTGGGGGAGTTTTTTCTTGCAAAAGTAGTGGGATACTGATATTTAGAGATTCCTCACTATCCCCAATTACAGGGGAAATACTGTGAATAGGAGAAATCGATAACTTTGGGGAACTTATAGATGATCTCTTGTTTTTGATGCATTCGATGGAACGGCGTCTCTCCGACCGTCGCTCAGAAAGAGCGAGTTCCTTGTCTGTTCCAGTGTTAACCCTAAGTATGAAATTATACAGCGTACACTGGTTAACTCCTCCTGTTGATGGGTGCTTAACCTTTGTGGGAGACGACGTCATCGTTTGCTAGTGTAACCAATTCCACACTATACTGTGGCCCCACAGACTGCGCAAGCTACAGTTTAACAAACAAATTGGCAGAATAATAATAGGGTCCGCAGCTTGCTACATCAGATAACAAATCTACTCTACCACAAATAAGTCAATGAAAAGGAGGGGGCCCAGCCCAGTCTCTTGCGGTCTCTGAGGGCCTCAGAGGGCCCGCCCTTTGCCCGGGCTTAGCCCGGCTAGTCCCGCGCGCGTCCCGCGACGTGGAGGGAGCAACGATGATTTTGGCGCCTCCGGGCGCAGCAGTGGGCGTGGGTAGGCGGGCCGAGTCACCAGGAATTCTGGGAACTGTAGTCCCCCCGCTCTGCGGCCGCTTGATGGAGACTGGCGGCGGTGGTGGGGGGGGGGGAAGCTACAGACACAGTCACCACGCGCCTGCAGCGCGAGATCAAGCAGCGTCTGAGGGGTTTCAAGGAGTCTCAAGTGCGGCAGGGCTCCTACCTCTCAGCCTCGGTAAGGTGCAGACAGCAAAGGGCTCCACGTCTATGCACTCTTCAAACTCGAGCACTTTTTTGGTGTCACGAGTTTCATGACTTGGATCTGGCGTTGTGAAGTCTGTGCCCCAATTCAGAAGAAAATCAACTTCATAATTCCGATATTGTAAAAAAAAGGCACAACAGCCATATCACATAAACAACACAGTACTTGTGATATATATGGGACGCTTAAAACCCTTTTCATGTATCCTTTTTACAGAATTGTTTATGTGGTCCATATCTAAAGTTATTATCGACCCTTGGGACTATTAAAATCTTCCCCGTTTGCAAGCGATCGAGGAACTTAGATGTATTATTTTGTTACAATAGTAGGTTAAAATGTGCACATTGACATTTCTGTGTGGAGCGTGCTGACTTTAAAAACAGCCGGGACTCAAGTAATGACGTTACGGAATTCTAATCGAAGTTTGCGCCTTGTCTCAGGTGTATCATTTCTTTATATGGCACAGAAGGGCATCTCTAGATAATTCCACCACTTTAGTTACGGGCACCGCAACCCCCAAAGAAAGCGCCATCAGCCCCCTGCAGCGCCAATACCTTTCACAGCCGCCTGCGTCGACGTCACGGCTCAGCGCCACACGTCACGGTGTTTAGGAACTGACCGAGATCCCGCTGCCCCCCACAGTAAGCTACACGTGTCTCCTTTCACACTCTGACAGCAAGAGGCGCCTATAAAGCGGGTCATTTCTCTCGACGACTTTCAATCTCATCTCCGAGGCCTCTCCACCAGGGCAGAGGCTAGAATACAAAGCGTGAGCCCCCCGGGGGGTTAACGCAGGACGCAAGCGACTCTGAATGGTGGAATTACAAAACTTGAGTAGCGCTTATCAAAGTGATGGCTGTGACACAACGGTAAAGGGATGCTTCCAGGTGTGACCCACCCACATACACATTAAATTTGAGCGAAAATCAATCACGCCGTGCGGGGCTTAATCTAAAATGAACAAAATTGAAGAAAGAGGATGTTGACTTAAAATGGCAGTGGCCTGTGTTCACCTACCTTCCCTTCCCCGTGACTGTAGCAGGTGCACGGGCGGCTGAGCCCAGGCCGAGGATGTTGAGAGGCTGTGTGGAAGCAGCAAGGAAGTATGACGTCAGGTGTTGATATGACATACTACTGGATGATTCATATGGAGCCGCTGGTGTCTGATTGGCTGACCCTTTGTGCATAGAGTGTATGAGTGACTGGTATTGGATTTGCCAGTAAATGAGAGTGGAGAGATGGTCTATGAAGAGCAAGATGAGTGGTGCCTGTGATGAGGCACCACTGGGCCTCCTGCCAAGGCCGACATCATGGTTTTGGCAGCGACTTGACATCATCCCTTAACCACTTCCAGCTTGTGACAAGGTCAACTTGTCAGGAGTTTTACCTGCCCTGTGCTTATGACGAGTTGACCTTGTCACAAACAATGGGATTTTGAGAAATCCAGCGCAGGAGGGGGAATATTCACTAGCAATGATGTGGCTAAGAAAGTACATTGATTAGACTCCTGCCCTTGTCTGAAAGGAAGGACAGGACCCTTGAGGATTCAAGTGCTTGTCAGCTGAGTGCTTGGCCTCATTGAGCCACCACCAGCCACATTCTCTGAGTTGCTCCGTGTTCATGAAGATGCACTTGAGATGTGCACCTAGATGTGCACAGAGGTCAGGCAAGGGCTACAGGACACAGGCCTGTCATTCCTTGTAGTAGGTCAGAAAAGTTCAGTAACTCACCACCCAGTGTTGACACCTCTTGAGCGAGTTTCAGAGCACTGGGTGGTACTAGTTTGCAGCAGAGGAAAAGAATAGACCTTTACATAGGAAGAGACCCTCAGATCGAGTCAGATATTTCACATTTTACAGTCAGAGAATAAATGCATAGTTTAGCATATCATAGGACGTATTAGATCTGTCAGTTTTAGGGTGGGTCTTTCCCAAACCTTTTGCCTCCACACTCCTATTTTTCTGAATTCGTTTTTGCTGGATTTCGGACTCTTTGCACTTTACCACTGCTAACCAGTGCTAAAGTGCTTGTGTTTTCACTCCATAAAATGTGGTAAAATTGGCTTACAACTGATTGGCATACTTAATTAATTTATGAATCCCTGTTAAAGTGGTATGCCATATACAAAGGGCCTGTAAATTAAATGCTACTAGTGGGCCTACCCCACTTATTATTCCACCCAGTAGCCCCTTATAACAGGTCCCTTATAACATGTCCCAGGTCTACCATTGTAGCCTAAATGCTGTTTTAAACTGGGAGATTCAACATGGCAAAATAACCCCCTTACCAAGTAATAACTCTATTTTTTTTGCTCATGAGTCACAGTTAAAGTAGGCTTTAAGAGGCCCATAGGGCAGAGTGCAGTGAAATTAAAAGATTGGACAGGTACTTTTACATTTTACAGGTCCTGGTAGTGAAAAACTCCTAAATTCGTGTTTCACTACTGTGCGACCTACCTCTCCCATAGGATAACATTAGGATATCTTATTACATTTAATAAGTACTATCCTTTGATTGGGAATAGGTAGAGATTTCATGTTTGGTGTCTAAAAAATTGCAGTTTAAAATCCTCTTTAATGGTAAAGTCAGATTTTAAGTTACAATTTTGAGAATGGCACTTTTTGAAAGTTGGCATTTTGCTGCCCTAGCTATTTTATGTCTGCAGGATGTTTCTGTCTCACATAACTGGGTGTAGTTGTCAGTTGGACTTTTTTTATTCCTCCCAGACAGCCACGCAATAGAGGGAATAGGTGTGCCTGAATGGGCCAATACTGGCAAGATGAGGGAGGAGGTGGTGCTAGGCACAGCCCGCTTGCAAATCAGTAGGCTGTATTCTGCCTTCACACAAAGAACTTCACACCACTTCATTGTTCAGGCAGCCAGGCTGGAGCCAGAACAGGGGAGACAGGAAACTTCAAGCACTGCAAAGGGTCTTCTCTAGAAACTTCTCTTATTTAAAAGAAGGCACAAGGTTTAAATTTAGGACCCCTAGATCCACTTTTCAGTTCACTTTCTGGACTTGTAGAAGCACTCAGAGAACTGCCTGCTGGTGTGGCCCGCTGTGTACTACAGAGAACTGCTTTGCTGCACCTGGAAGGACTGCTCTACTACCTAAAAGTTGCCTTGAACCCTCAGAGGCCTGTCCTGCTGCTTGAGCCCTGTTACATCTCTTGAACTTTGGACTACTAAAGCGACTCCAATGGCTAGTTGGCTGACCTCCCAATCAAAACCTCAGGGGCAGAAAAGCCTTCATCTGTCTTGACCCCACAGCTGGACCCACCCTAAGTGAGTCCCAACCCTCCAAGTGGTGTCTCCCCAGTCCTGACCCCTTGGAAGTGGTGCTTAAGCTGCCCAGATAGTCAAAATTCAAACCTTGGGACCAACCTGCTCGTCCATTCGCCCAAGATGCATTGTTGTCAGCCTGATTTTGTGGCAGCACCTACTGCCACCTTCTCTGCAGCAGCAAATCCTGTTCAGTGGTCCTTTGCAGAACAAGTATTCAGCCTCATGGAGCCCTTGTTGGCTGAAGCCTCCAGACTCATCGTACAGGAGATTTTCAACTTCCCAAAAAGTAACTGAGTCCACACTTGAGAATCTTTATTGAGACTTCGTCCAGCGCCTCCCCGACGATGACGTCTTTGAAGAGTAACATCCAGCCAGCTTTAAGGGGCCTATTAGCTTGCTACATGATGGACAATTTTCTGTGACCTTCACCAACCTAGATGTCAGTTACGGCATGAAAGTGAAGAGGCATTCACCTTGGTGTTTGTGGCATCAAAGCAATTGTTGCGCATTACTTTCAGATGCTCCGTCCATCACCACCCCCTTTTGTACCGCTTTTGGCCACCATAAGTGTGGCAGGGTATGCTCAGACGTGAGTCCCTTGCTCACTTTGCCACTGGATTCAAGCAAGCCGGGCTGAAGACGGCTGGAATGCCAGAAACCGGTCCTCGGAAGCTTGTTTCCGGTCCAGGGAAGGCATGGCTTGGCAGTTCGGGCTGGACTGTTCCCATGAGGCACGGGGTCAGACTGATTTGCATATAGCCATGTCTGAACTGGGGTGGCAGAGTGAGCTAAAGAACGGTGATGTATTAAACCCAGATCTTTTGACTGGGTGTGAGTGTTTGATTGATTCAGATGCTCCGTCCATCACCACCCCCTTTTGTACCGCTTTTGGCCGCCATAAGTGTGGCAGGTAATGCTCAGACGTGAGTCCCTTGCTCACTTTGCCACTGGATTCAAGCAAGCCGGGCTGAAGACGGCTGGAATGCCAGAAACCGGTCCTCGGAAGCTTGTTTCCGGTCCAGGTAAGACATGGCTTGGCAGTTTGGACTGGACTGTTCCAATGAGGCACAGGGTCAGACTGATTTGCATATAGCCATGTCTGAACTGGGGTGGCAGAGTGGGCTGAAGTACGGTGATGGATTAAACCCAGATCTTTTGACTGGGTGTGAGTGTTTGATTGATTCAGATGCTCCGTCCATCACCACCCCTTTTTGTACTGCTTTTGGCCGCCATAAGTGTGGCAGGGTATGCTCAGACGTGAGTCCCTTGCTCACTTTGCCACTGGATTCAAGCAAGCCAGGCTGAAGACGGCTGGAATGCCAGAAACCGGTCCTCGGAAGCTTGTTTCCAGTCCAGGGAAGGCATGGCTTGGCAGTTCGGCTGGACTTTTCCCATGAGGCACGGGGTCAGACTGATTTGCATATAGCCATGTCTGAACTGGAGTGGCAGAGTGGGCTAAAGAACGGTGATGTATTAAACCCAGATCTTTTGACTGGGTGCGAGTGTTTGATTGATTCAGATGCTCCGTCCATCACCACCCCCTTTTGTACCGCTTTTGGCCGCCATAAGTGTGGCAGGTAATGCTCAGACGTGAGTCCCTTGCTCACTTTGCCACTGGATTCAAGCAAGCCGGGCTGAAGACGGCTGGAATGCCAGAAACCGGTCCTCGGAAGCTTGTTTCCGGTCCAGGGAAGACATGGCTTGGCAGTTTGGGCTGGACTGTTCCCATGAGGCACAGGGTCAGACTGATTTGCATATAGCCATGTCTGAACTGGGGTGGCAGAGTGGGCTAAATAACGGTGATGGATTAAACCCAGATCTTTTGACTGGGTGTGAGTGTTTGATTGATTCAGATGCTCCGTCCATCACCACCCCCTTTTGTACCGCTTTTGGCCACCATAAGTGTGGCAGGGTATGCTCAGACGTGAGTCCCTTGCTCACTTTGCCACTGGATTCAAGCAAGCCGGGCTGAAGACGGCTGGAATGCCAGAAACCGGTCCTCGGAAGCTTGTTTCCGGTCCAGGGATGGCATGGCTTGGCAGTTTGGGCTGGACTGTTCCCATAAGGCACGGGGTCAGACTGATTTGCATATAGCCATGTCTGAACTGGGATGGAAGAGTGGGCTAAAGAACGGTGATGGATTAAACCCAGATCTTTTGACTGGGTGTGAGTGTTTGATTCAGATGCTCCGTCCATCACCACCCCCTTTTGTACTGCTTTTGGCCGCCATAAGTTTGGCAGGGTATGCTCAGACGTGAGTCCCTTGCTCACTTTGCCACTGGATTCAAGCAAGCCGGGCTGAAGACGGCTGGAATGCCAGAAACCGGTCCTCGGAAGCTTGTTTCCGATCCAGGGAAGACATGGCTTGGCAGTTCGGGCTGGACTGTTCCCATGAGGCACTGGGTCAGACTGATTTGCATATAGCCATGTCTGAACTGGGGTGGCAGAGTGGGCTACAGAACGGTGATGGATTAAACCCAGATCTTTTGACTGGGTGTGAGTGTTTGATTGATTCAGATGCTCCGTCCATTACCACCCCCTTTTGTACCGCTTTTGGCCGCCATAAGTGTGGCAGGGTATGCTCAGACGTGAGTCCCTTGCTCACTTTGCCACTGGATTCAAGCAAGCCGGGCTGAAGACGGCTGGAATGCCAGAAACCGGTCCTCAGAAGCTTGTTTCCGGTCCAGGGAAGACATGGCTTGGCAGTTCGGGCTGGACTGTTCCCATGAGGCACAGGGTCAGACTGATTTGCATATAGCCATGTCTGAACTGGGGTTGCAGAGTGGGCTGAAGAACGGTGATGGATTAAACCCAGATCTTTTTACTGGGTGTGAGTGTTTGATTGATTCAGATGCTCCGTCCATTACCACCCCCTTTTGTACTGCTTTTGGCCGCCATAAGTGTGGCAGGGTATGCTCAGACGTGAGTCCCTTGCTCACTTTGCCACTAGATTCAAGCAAGCCGGGCTGAAGACGGCTGGAATGCCAGAAACCGGTCCTCGGAAGCTTGTTTCCGGTCCAGGGAAGACATGGCTTGGCAGTTCGGGCTGGACTGTTCCCATGAGGCACAGGGTCAGACTGATTTGCATATAGCCATGTCTGAACTGGGGTTGCAGAGTGGGCTAAAGAACGGTGATGGATTAAACCCAGATCCTTTGACTGGGTGTGAGTGTTTGATTGATTCAGATGCTCCGTCCATCACCACCCCCTTTTGTACTGCATGTGTATTCATGCATGTGTCTGTGTATGTGTATGCGTTTATGTGTGTGTGTGTGTGTGTGTGCGTGTGTTTGTGGTTGCTTCTGTGGACACAGTGGTGGTTAATGGTCTCTGTGGCCATGTGTGTCTTCAGGGTATCTGTGTGCTGTCACTGCTTTCACATCTGCTTCAGGAGAGCACTGTGCTCCTTGGTAGGCACCTGTACATTGTAGTTTTGTCCTTGCACTTCATTGGGAGCTGTAGTTTGTTCCTTGAAGTAGACAAAAAAGTAATAGATTAATGCCTGAATTAGACTCAGCCACTGGTATTTACTTGGGCTGCATCCCAGTCCATTGTTATTTTGCACCCATGCCACCTCAGTGTGGATCCAACCATATGCAAATTATTCTTGACCCTGCTCCAATGGGTACAGTCAAGCCCAAACTGCCAAGCCAGGCCCTCCCTGAACATGAATGCAGGCCAACCCAGGACAGGTTTCACTCTTATTAGGGCTCATCAACCAGGTATAGCTTGGTTACAGTGGCACTGTGCACAGGACCATCTGCTCATACCTGTCCCACTTATTGTGGCACGCTGAAGCATGTAAAAAACTGATGGGTGGAATGCTAGAGAAAAACTGGTCCTAGGTTGCTTGTGTTCTGGTTCAGAGATGACCTGGCCAGACAGTTCATGCTGGACTGTTTTCATTGGAGAAAGGACAAGACTGATTTGCATTTGAATGGGGATAAACTAAGGAGGCATGGTGGGAGAAAAAAGATGAATTGGAGTGCAGTCTAGAGCAATTGTCAGTGACTGAGCTTAATTCAAGCATTCCATCCATCACCTTGTTTTTGATGTCCTAAGTGTAAGTGTGAAGGGTTTGCCCAGATGTGGTCATTTGCCACTGAAACCAAGCTATACCTGGCTCATTAGCCCTAATAAGGGAGAAAACGGTCCAAGTTTTGCTTGTGTTCCAGTTAAGGGAGGATCTGGCTTGGCAGTTCGGGCTGAACAGTTCCCATTGGAGCAGAGTCAAAACATATTTGCATATGACTGAGTTCAAACTGAGATGGCATTGTTGGCAACAAATGATGATTTGAGATGCAGCCCAGAACAATTGCCAGTGGCTGAGATTAAATCAAACATCCAAACTAACACCTTGTTTTTGATGCCCTTGTTTGTTCCTTAGCCAACACAAGGAGATGATGGACGGAGCACTGAAACATTTCAGACATTCACCCCCCTTGCCCCCAGTCACAGATCTGGGTTGAATCCATCATCGTTCTGTGACTCACTTGGCCCCCCAGTTCAGACCCAGCCAAATGCAAATCAGTCGTGACCCTGTTCCTTATGGGAACAGTCCAGCCCGAACTGCCAAGCTAGGTCTTCCCTGGACCAAAAACAAGCATCCTGGGACTGGTTTCGGGGTAACACCCTTATTAGCAAGGCTAGTTTGAATCCAGTGGCAAAGTGAGCAAGGGACCCACGTGTGGGCATCGCCTGCCAACTTAGGGCGAACAAAGCAAACAAAAAGAGATGAAGGATGGAGCACTGAAACTTTTCAGACACTTACCCCCAGTCACAGATCTTGGTTGAATCCATCATCGTTCTTTAGCTCACTTCACCACCCCAGTTCAGACCCAGCCATTTAGTTAAAAGGTTTTAAATAGCGCCATATAGACCTGAGGGTATCAGAGCGGTTTACAATGGTTAGGTGATGAAAACAATTTTTTTTTTTGCAGTATAACATTTGTAGAAAAAAGTAAAAAGCAAGACAATTAGAGCAATCTACACAGTACGGTTATAACTTGGGGCTATAAATAAGGAATACCATTAGACCCTAGCCAGTATTGAATAGTTAAACTAGCGTGGATGGTCAGAGATGGGGGAGGAGTATAAAAGTAGGGGAGGAACTTAGGAGGATGATGGGAAAGCTGATAGCATGCAAGAGTAGGCGGTAATTACAAGAGAACTATAGGGGAAGGGTAGAAGTATGTGCAGGAATGAGAAGAGGGGGGAAGTGAGTCAGGTAGTCAGGTATAATGTAGCGGGAACCTAGTACAGTCGGGGGCGGGTTGTGAAACCATGTTAGGTGGCAAGGATTAAGGACCCCAGTATTTGTTGAGAAGGTGCAGCGTGAGGTCTTTTTTGAAGCTGAGGTAGGAGGGGTTGCAACGTAGATCTTTAAGGGGTGAGTTCCAGATAGTAGGTGCATTTCCAACGAAAGAGCGTGTTTGTGTAGATTTCTTGTTTAACAAGGGAGGGACTAGCATGAGGCATTGGTGCTCCTCAATTCTCTTGAGCAGCCCGCTTTGTGGAGTTTATCTGAGAGATACAATGGGGTGAGTTGATGAAGGGCTTTATGCGTAATGCAAGCGGTCTTGTAGGGGGATCTGCCTTTGATGGGAAGCCATTTCTGGACCTCTGTGGGTGGGGAAGATGTAATCAAACCGCTTACAGTCAGTGATAAGCCTGGTCGCGAGGTTAAGGACTGATTTCATTGGGTCTAAGTGGACTTTTGGTGTTCCCGAGAGAATGGCATTACCATAGTCTAATCTAGACAGTACCAGTGATTGAACAACTAATTTAAAGTCATCAGCAGGAATGAAGGGTTTAATTTTCTTGAGGTGATGGAGAGTGAAGAGAGCTCATTTGGCTGAATTTTTTATGTGGAGAGTAAGACTGAGGTTCTGGTTGATGCTTTTACCAAGAGATTTAACTGCATTGGAAGTGGAAAGAGAGCAGTTGAGATCTTTAAGGTCAAAGATCCAGTGTTGAATGGGGAGCGGGTTGCTTTGTAGGAGCTAGGAGAATGATTTCCATTTTTTAGGGTTGAGTTTAAGGCCATTGTGATGGAACCAGTGTTGAATCTTAGTCAGGGCATCATTGAGGTGCAGAATGTCGGCATGGGATTTGATCTTTTAGTAGATTTGGGTATCATCAGCATAAAGGTGGAAGTTGATTCCTGCTTGCTTAAGAATGAGGGTGAGGGGTTCCATGAAGAGGTTGAATCGAGAAGGAGAAAGAAAAGAACCCTGGGGGAGCTCAAGGAGACAGGTATAGGTTTAGAGAGGCAGTCGTTCATTTTAATTTGTTGGGTTCTGTGCTGGAAGAAGGAGGAGAACCATTTGAGGACAGGACGATTGAAGCCGAAACGATTTTTGAGGGTGTTGAGTAAGGCGGAGTGGTTAACAGTTTCAAACGCAGCAGAGAGGTCAAGGAGGATCAGAAGGGAGGCCTCCCCCTTGTCAAGGGAGTGATGGATGTCCTCAATAATGTTGAGCATGGTAGTTTCAGTACTGCAGCCCTTTTTAAAGCCTGACTGAAATGTGTCCAAAAGGTTGAAAGAGTCAATGTGCTTGTCAAATTGGATCTGGGTGCATTTTTCGAGGGCCTTGGATAGAAGAGGAAGATTAGAGATATGTCATAGATTGTTTAGGTCCTTGGGATCGTCTGTAGCGTTTTTGAGGGTGGGAGTGTTTTGGCCAAGCTGGAGGGAAACAGTGACACAACCCGAGGCCAAGGAGGAGTTGATGATGGTGATCCAATATGGTGCAATGATATGTTTTAGATCTTGAACAAGGTTAGCCGGACGAGGGTCCATGGTATGAGAGGAAGGTTCAAGCTTGGTGATGATGTTGAAGACTTCACACTCTGTAACTGGGCTGAAGTTAAGCCAAGATGCATTATTTTTTAGCTAGGGATTGGTGAAGTAGAGTTCCGGAGGGGTGACAGCGAGAGGGAAATGAGCAGAGTCAGGAGAGAGTGAAGGTATGAAAGGGGACTTGGAGGGAACGCCATATGGGGGTGATGAGCAATGTAGAGGGGGGTTTAAGGCAAAGAATTTATCAATCTTGGCGATTTTTTCAGAAAAAAAGCTCACAATTTCTTCCCATCTTTCGATAGAGGCCATCAAATTGGGGGGCAGAAACTTTTTGATTCTTGACTATGCTAAATAGTTCCCTTGGTCTATTTTTAGCCCAGTCGAGTTGTGTGCGGAAGTAGGAGGCCTTTCCATCGAGGATGTGATTTTTCTAATTAGCCCTGGCAGCTCTGGGGAGAGCAAGATTTGAGGGGGAAGGGTGTTGTCTCCACGTGCATTCGGTCAGCCTAAGAGAGCGTCTCTGGTTGTTGAGATCAGCATTGTACCAGTATTTGGCGGGGATGTTTTTTGCAGTTTTAATTTGGCTGGGGCAATTTGTCCAAGGACCTCCAAGATGGATTTGTTGTAGTGTTCGGCAAGGTCATTTGCATTTTGGGAGAGAGATGTAAGATGTAGTTGTGCTTTGATCTTAGTCTTCAGTTTGCAAGGAGGAATAAGGTGAAGATTTCTGGTTAATTTCTATGATGATTTTAGGGGAAGGGGGAGGCACGGCGCTGGTAATCATGAAGAGGATGAGGTGGTGGTTAGACCAGTCAATGGGGACGATGTGGGAAAGGGAAGCCAGATCTTTGCTCCCCTACACTTGCACAATAATCGGCTTTACACCGCGTTTTGCGGGTCCCTGATCCTTTTGTCTCTGCCCCTCGGCAGCTGAATTGTTTGGCGGCCATCTTAGGTGAGGAAGCTCGCCGGTCGGGCAGTGCTTGCTCTAGCGTCAAGGACGCTCGACCCCCTCATAAGGAGAGTAAATCCAGGGCTCTGTCTTGCTTGCATAGCCTTTAATTGAAGATCCTGATCTGTGCAGAGCGGTTACACCGCATTGTGCGCTATAGAGAAGCATTTTGCTGATTTACTAGCATTTTTTAAAAACTCCTCGTTTTTCATTTTGGTTATGTTTTAATTTATTATTCCTCTGTTTTTAAGGGCTGCTCCCCCACACTTGCACAATAATCGGCTTTACACCGCGTTTTGCGGGTCCCTGATCCTTTTGTCTCTGCCCCTCGGCAGCTGAATTGTTTGGCGGCCATCTTAGGTGAGGAAGCTCGCCGGTCGGGCAGTGCTTGCTCTAGCGTCAAGGACGCTCGACCCCCTCATAAGGAGATCATGCTGACGCGCAGCAGTCACGCGCAGCTGGAATTCCGAATCACTGCTGGAGTCACGCCAGAGTCCAGCCTGTCTGCGCCCGTCCGCGCTGAGGACGGGCTGCATGACGGGCTGTCCACTGACAATGACATCTTGTCTTCCAGCTCAGGTAGGTTAACTCCTGACCATCGCTCTACTCGTCTGACGTATTCCACTCTTACTTTAACATCTCTACGATCCCGCTTACACGTCTCCTGCACCTCCTGTATTCTGCCTACCCATTATTTTACCTGTGCAGGCTGTGGTTTTTCGACAGGTAAAATATTGCTTTCTAAGACACAAACTACCAAGGCACACTATCGGGGCAAAAGGAAGGCCACTAAGAAACTTCATACTTCCCCTCCTCTACAATTTTGGAGTATTAATTGTAGATCGCTCCCTAAAAATAAATTTAATTGGTTTGACTTTATAAATGAAGAGTAGCCAGACGCACTGTTTCTAACTGAGACCTGGCTCCACGAAAGCTCTGGACATGACATTGCCATAGCCGTGCCTAACAACTACGTGATGGTACGTCAGGACAGGGCCTCCGGGAAGGGTGGGGGGGTTGCAATAATTTTTAAAATCATCTACCAATGCAAGTTGGAGTCGTTTCCCCTTCCTGGATGTGAGGCCGCTCTATTTAAACTAACGATTGGCCCTCAATTAACGCTTTCCGGTCTTCTAATATACCGCACCCCGGGTAATGCTGGCCCCTGGATATCGTCATTAGCCGATATTTTATCCCCTGTACTACTTAAAACAGCTAATTTCACCATTCTTGGTGATCTCAATATCCATCTAGAAGATGTTGAAGGTACTTTCAGTCAGTCGTTACTGTCTGATCTTGAAGTTTTCAACCTCTTACTGCGAAACTCTGGGACTACCCACTCGGCCGGTCATTTGTTGGATCCGATCATTTCTAATCTACCTTATGACTGTTCCCAAAGGGCTCGCCCATTAGGATGGAATGACCATTTTGCGGTACACTTCATGCTACCTCTATCCCTACCCAACGCTAAGCCGTGTGTTGGTAAGGGTAAGCCGCCCTATCGGTGGGACAAGCTTAACATGGCGGCATTCAATCAACATCTCACTGAATCTATTCCGTCTTTGGAAATATCGGGATTAGAATCTAACGCTGTAGTCTCCCAGTGGCTAGGGGATGCTGTAACTGCACTCCTTCCTTCTACGTCTAATAACCACAGATCCCTTCATCCTCCTGCACCTTGGTTCTCTAATGAGCTAAAATTACAACGTGCCAAGTGCAAGGCCTTGGAAAGGAAATGGAGGCTTTCTTACTCAACCCCTAGCAAGGCAGCCTATAAAGAAGCATTAAAAAGCTATCATGCCAACTGTAAATTGGCAAAGGCCACCTTCACGGCATCCACAATTACCCAGGCACAGAACTGTCCGCGGACTCTTTTCGCAGTGGTGAAGAGGCTAACGGGAGCAGATACAGTACCTTCTCCTCCGGCTTTGGATAAACCACAGTGTGATGCCATTGCAGATTTTTTTATCTCTAAAGTGGAGCGTATCTATGAATCTTTGATTACTCTTCCGCCATCTGTTGAGTCCTTACCGGCGACCTCTTTTGGTAGTCCTCTCCCCCTTCCCTCAATGCTCATCAACGACTGGTTACTGTTTGATGACACTACCTTTCTATCGTGCCTGAACAGTATTAGATCAGGCTCCCCTCGGGACCCTGTTCCTATGAAAATTCTAAAACTGTTGGATCTCGAACCTCGGAGAGTCCTAATGAGACTCCTGAATACATCTCTTACAGAGTCTATGGTGGCACAGGAGTGGAAGCATGCTATGGTCGTTCCCTTGTTAAAAAAGACCGGCGCGGACATCACTAATTTAGCCAATTTTAGGCCCATATCCCTGCTGCCCGCATGTTCCAAAATTTTGGAACGACACGTGAACACCCAGCTAAATTCATTTGTCGAAAACGTGGGATATCTCCATCCGTCCCAATCCGGGTTCTGCGCTCATTATTCCACTGAATCCACACTCCTCGGGGTGACGGAGAGGCTTCGGCACGGTATCGATCGCGGGGAGACCTTTGCACTCATCCTTTTGGATTTGAGTGCAGCAATCGATACCGTGTCCCATCCTATTCTTCTTGACTCCCTCCGCTCCCTTGGTGTTGCTGGATCTGCGTTGGCCTGGATTGCCTCCTTTTTAGGTGGATGCACCTTCCAGGTGTTTTCGACAGAAGCTGAATCTTCTGTCTACGCATCGGCACACGGCGTCCCCCAGGGGTCGATTCTCAGCCCTTTGCTGTTTAATATCTACATCAGACCCCTTGCTACCATCGTTGAGGACGCCGGCCTGACAATTTATTCATATGCTGATGACAAGCAGATTGTGTTCTCTCTTTCTAGCAGTGAGGGCCATGAGGTCTCTGTCTTGAAATCTGGCCTGTCACGCGTTGCTGCTTGGATGCACGACCATCTGCTCAAGCTCAACGGTGACAAGACCGAGGTCGTCATTTTGGGCAAGAACAAAGATCTGTGGGGCCCTCCACATTGGCCCTCCGACATGGGTCCTCTGCCGAATCCAGCCCCCGTAGCCCGCAACCTCGGTTTCCTCATCGACGACAGGCTCTCTATGAGACAGCAGGTAACAAAGGTCACTGCAATCTGTTTTTCCATCTTGAGATGGTTGCAGAAGATCCTATGGATGTTGCCCTGCTCTACTCGGAGAACTGTCGTCCAGGCTCTTGTGATCTCCCGCATTGACTATGGGAATGTGCTCTATCTTGGGGCCGATAAGGCCACAATGAATAAGCTTCAGGTGGTGCAAAACTCCTCAGCTCGCTTACTGTGTAATGTACCCCGGAGATCTTCCGCAGGTTAGGCTTTGCGTGATCTTCACTGGCTCAAAGTCCCGAACCGTGTAAAATTTAAAACCTTATGCCTTCTTTTTAAAATCCGGCAGGGTTCTGCTCCTAAATATCTGCAGAACCTGGTTCAAGTTTACAAGCCTGGTCGCACTTTAAGATCCTCCACTAGTGGCAATTTCCTGGTCCCTAGAATAAAACTGGCCAAAATGGGCGGCCGTTCGTTCTCTTATCTCGGTCCAAAGATGTGGAATGCTCTTCCGCTGGCCCTGAAAGCTGAGACTGATCTCCTCTCTTTCCGGAAAGAACTGAAGACTTTGCTGTTTAACTAATCCCTCTGCATCGTTGGTTCTATTGGGCTTTGCTGCTTCCTTCTTTATCTATCCCTGGCGCCGGGAAACCCATTGAGGGTAGCTGTGCGCAATACAAGTTCAAATAAATAAATAAATAAATAATGATAGCGTCAAGAGTAGCCCCTTTGGAATGTGTTGGCAAATGGCAAAGTTGTTTCAAGTCATTAATGTCGAGTAGATCGTTGAGGAGGACAACCGATGGATCATCCTTTTTTGTTCTAGTGGATATTAAAGTCTCAGAGGAAGAGATTTTTGGAGTTGGAAATCGAGGATTGAGAAAGAAGGTCAGACAATTTCTCCACAAAGGGCAGAGGGTCACCGGGGAGATGGTAGATATTATGTATCTGAATAGGAGGGGAACCCTGAGCTATAAGTTCTGCTCCAATGTATTCAAAAGTAGCATGGTGTGAACAGGGGAGAGTTGGAGTACATTTTTATAGATAATGGCTAGGCCCCCTCCAATTTTGTCAAGCCTGTCTTTTTTGAGGATGGAGTAACCCGAGGGATAGAACAGGTCAGGAATAGATGAAGAGTGGGCATTGAGCCAGGTTTCCGTAAGAAATGCAATTTCAATGGCTTCACTAAGGATGGTTTCCGAGATATCTGTTGTATGTCGAGCAGCTGATCGGCAGTTGACCAGCATGCAGTTGAGGGGTTTAGGATTGTTTTTTGGTGGGAGCAAGAAAGGATAGTAGTGAGTTGCGGAGGAGGTCTGGGCGAGCCTGGGGAGGCAGGGATACAGCTTCTCCCCAGGATCACAGGAATAGTGGAGTGAAGTGAAGGAGGGTCAATAGTCGTGGAGATAGGGGGGTAGAAGATATGTAGGTCTGGGAGGTCAGGAGAGGAGAGATGGCTCGAAGTTTGGGGTGTTCTAAGTGGTCCACCTTATGAGATACCACTAGGGGTAGTACCCCCTTGTTGAAGGAAAGTAGTGTTATTTTGTACAGAGCCCATGGTATAGGTATGATTGGCAAGATTAGTAGAGGAGAGGGAGATAAAGTCTTTCCTGAGAGATGAAAGTTCCAACGTCAGGATTGAGAGGTGGAGTTCTATGTTGAGAAGTGACTGGAATAAAAGTGAGGAAGATAAGGAGGCAAGGAGGTCGGGGGAGGGGGGCAGGTTCCAAGTTGGACGGGGAACGAGGGCTAGGAGGAGGATGTGGAGGGAACCCCGCTGGCGGGTAGTGAGGGGTGTTCTTGTTGTTAGAATGAGGGTGAATAGTAGGATGAGAGCCAGCAAACCCAGGGGCATGATGGGTGTTATGAGAAGATGAAGGGGCATGGGGAGAGTGAGGGGGTTGCCATCTTGTCTATGGGGTGAGGGGTCATTAAGAATACAAGAGATTGGTGTCCTTAGTGGAGCAGTAGGGGGATCAGTGTGAAGGGGCTCAGTGTGAAGGCGGATTAGTGTAGGTGGATCAGTGTGAGGGGGCTGGGAGGAATGAGAGGGAAGAAGAGAGTGATTAGGGTTGAGTAGGGAAAAGTCAAGAGGAGGAGAGAGGGTTTGGGTGGAAGAGTATGTTATAGGAATATCAGGAGAAGGAGGAGGATATATGCAGACGATTGCCAGTGACTGAAATTAAGTCAAACATCCAATCGAACACCTTGTTTTTGATGCTCTCGTTTGTTCCTGGGCGGAAGTTTACATGACTATACATTGATTTCTGTATATTTTATGAGGTGTTGGACGGACATGCCTTTGGTTTAATGTATTCAGAGTTTGGTTTATGAGTGTGCTGTTTGACCCAATCGGGCCATTATTTGGGGATTTTCACTTAAACGTGTTTGGACTTTGTTGCCTTGTGGGTGCTCGATTGACATAGGTCTCGACTTGTGCTAATGTTCATATTTGGTAAAGCTGCTCTTTGCATTTTTCTTATTGCTCCATTGAGCCTCATATATCTAAGCATATTTAGTTTGGATATGTTGATGTATTCTATACTGCATGCTCAAAATTAATTCCATTTGAATGATTAAAGTGCAATAACATATGATACATTTTGTTCCAAGAAATATAAGAAGAAGTTTAAATATCTGGAAAAAAACATAATTGCAGCAATTTTAAAATTGCCTGCGAATGTCAACGGACTCAGGTAATCTGTCAATGCAAATATGGGCAATTTCACGAAACCACATAAGATTTTCTTGGAAGTCATCACTTTACAATGCAGCAGAACAGAGAAGGTGGTCTATGAAGAGAAATTGGTGGATAGAACAGGGAGTGAAAGGAAAAGGGGTTACTGGCGCGGTGCAGACAACCGTTTGGTAAGGACCATGTATTCAGACATTGTGCAGTATCGGTGAGAACCAGGAGGAAGGAAGTTACACTTTGATGTTGCCTTGGTATTCCATGAAGTGATCGGTCTTTAGTTCATTTTGGAGGTCAAGGAGGGGGTTACGTATCAGCTAAGGGTGGAAATGGAATTCCAAATTCTGAACACAGCAGGAGAAAGCTTCACATTTTGGCTTGCTTAAAAAGGTCCCCAGGTTTAGGTGCATGGATACTGGAGGATACTCCACATATAAGTCCAAGGATCACAAATTATTTCTAGTGAAATGAGGAATAGCACACAGAACTGGGGATACCACGTCCAAAGACACATGTGGAAGCATTTAACTCTGTCTTCACTCAGTGGATTCTCACACTGATGGTGTTAAGCAGCATTCAATGATCAACCATGTCAATAGGTCAATTTAAATTAATCCAGCTCAAGCTCCTACTTAGAATTCACTACACTAGTGTTGCACTGGCTAAGATGGGTATTTTTTAGCTCCTCACTATGTCCCAGAGGTTGTGGCCAGGCTGGCACATATTTACATCAGTGGTGGGAATGCCCAATTATACATTCGAAGGAAATAACTTAAAAAATGTGGGAAGTTTGCGGGAAAAGTATGGAAGTCACCCTCGACTCTTCTCAATATATGGGATGCAACTGACTTGACGGCTAAAGAAAGGATCTGGGTCTCCCTTGGGCACGTAGTAGCGAAATGTAATATAGCCAGGGGTGGAAAGGAGACACGACACCAAGGCTCCGGGATTTGGAGGTCACTATGGACTGGTGTATGCAGATGGAAAGGGTGATCTATGAAGGGAGAGGATGCCCCAGAAAGTGGACCAAGATTTGGGGGTAATGGAACAAAGAGAGAGGAATGTTGTGTGTACCATTTACTGATTTCTCTATACAGGAATGCATGTCTCCTTGAGATTAGCGGTCACAATGGAAAATTGACGGTGTTGGTCTGGTGAGTCCGATCCAGCATGCAGCCCAATCCCATAGTCTCTCCTGCCCGTGGGCCAGGATCGAGCCCCTCCAGCCGGGTGGCGCCGAGAATAACGGAGCCTGCCTGCAGCGCAATCACAAAGCCTCTCCGGCCCATGGGCCAGGATCAAGCCCCTCCGGCTTGGTGGCACCAAGAACGAGCCCCGCGGAGTGGTACTGCAGCTCTGTTCCATCTACTGACTCCGTTGAGTCGGAGCCTGCCCGCAGTGCAATCAGAAATCATCTCTGGCCCGTGGGCCTGGATCAAGCCCCTCTGGCCTGGTTGCACCAATAACGAGCTGCCCGGAGCGGTCCTGCAGCCCTCCCTACCCACGGTACAACCCAAAGACTCTCCTGCCAGTGGGCCAGGATCGAGCCCCTCTGTGGCGCCAAGAACTACACCCCCTGGAGTGGTCCCGCAATTCAGGTCCTCTACATCGCCAACTGACTCTGGTGAGTCTGAAACTGCCCGCAGTGCAATCCAAAGCCTCTACGGCCCATGGGCCTGGATCGAGCCATCGGGATCTCACACGAGACTACGCTCTGTGCGTTACTTGTCTCACAACACGGAGCTAGTCTGCATCACACACAAAACCCTTCACTCTCTGTCCCCCAACTACCTAAACAACAAAGTGGTAAGAGCAGGAAAATCCAGAACGCTGAGAAGCTCCAACTCACGCCTTCTTATCCCTCCGAAACTGAAAAAGAAAACCACTCTGTACCGCTCGTTTTATGGCAACGCTCCCAGGATGTGGAACGCTCTCCCTAGAGTCCTCAGATGCAACCCCTCCTTCTCCTGTTTCAAAAGGGACCTGAAAGTCCATCTCCTCAACCACTACTTTCCCTACCAACGTCAACGAACCTAGACTTCAATATCCGAGTTGACTCCTCTCTCTCTTGACATTCAAGGATAGTGGGTGACCGGACTGTGTTAGCCTCCTACGTTTGTTTTCTCTCCCCCTGCACCACTAAACCTATTTTTTATGTTGTATGTTTTATCTGTTTTGCTTCCTTACCGCCTTCCTACTATGTAATGCAATTTTCTTCTGTTTTTACTGTGTATGTAAAACGCTCTGATACCCACAGGTCAAGCTGGCGCTATATAAAACATTTTAAATAAATAAAATACATAATGGTAATGATGGGTAGTAGCGAAAAAATTGATGGTGATAAATGTACAAATGCACTGTGTCACTTTATTGTAGGCTGGTATGTTTTGTTTTTCTTATTCAATTAAAAAAAACAACAACAATGTCAATAGGTCAAAGAGGATGATGAGACAGAGGCCGTCTTTATCCCTGTTTTGGAGTGTGTCAACAACCACTTGGAGAGTAGCTGTTTCAGTGCTGAAGATTGGTCTGAACTTTTTTTTATGAAGGAGTTGCTTTTTCCTACATTATTACTCATGATTATAAAGAGAGTGACTGATCACAGGACTCTGAAGTCAATATGAGGTTTCATCAGAGGCAGGATCTCACCCGCCTTGAGGGAGGAAAACCTGTCAGTGGTCCCTGGGATGTGTGGTCGTGCATCACCTCAAAAATTACTGTTGAGACTAAAAACCACCCTTTACCTTAAAGTATCCTGCCCTCATAGTGATGCTAAAAGCAGATGCAGTGTCCAGTCCTGCAGGACATGTCCAGCCAAATGCTCCAGCCCTGACCTGTCCGTCATCCCTCCCCATCCCATCCTTTTTCAACATATCTCGCAATCCAATGCCCATGCAGGAATTTTGCAGTGGCTCTCCCTAAATTTTCAATGGCGTTTGAAAGCCTTCTTGACTTCACAATAGTTTTCCACTCTTGAGAGATTTCTAACAGCCTGGACATGGCTAACTATAAAAATCACACTCGGATAATGGTTATGGTGGCTTGAGTATACTTTGGGGTATAAGCATCTAAGTCTCTGGAAGGGGGCCCTCTAGAAGAGGCTTGCACTCTTGATCTTGGTTTAAAGGCCACAGCAGGCTAAGCTTCCAACTCCCTGATTTCATTGGTCTCAGCCCAAGCTTTGAGCTTCAGAGTTTGAATGTTCCCCAGCCTAGGAACGCCCCACCGTGGAACCAAAAATTAGGGTCAGTTAGTCAAAACTGATGGGTGCTTTGCAATACATTGCATGGCAGAAAAGAACGGTGCATTGAAGGAACTTCATGTGATTTCAAGGATGCCTACCTTGTCACTGGCATAGGAAGCTCACACTTAGGCCTGCCTCCCCTTTGTCTCTCTAGTCAGGTAGCACCAAAGTCAGTGGGTTGAGGAACTGATCAGAACTAGTTTAGGGAGTTGACAAAAACTTGCCCACAGGCTTGCAGTGAACAAAAAGTGGAACCCACCGACCTTTGCTCAGAACACTCTGTTCTCTGAAATCTGAAGGAAGACATGACCTGCTTGCCTTGAACCCCAGAAGTGGCTGATCACCTATTTGAACTGCATGGGTACAGCAAGCTTACAGAGGCCTTTTCTCTGCAACTGTCCAGCTGACCAGTACCATATGGACCTGACCTGTACCCTGCTGCTGGCCTCTATTGCAGAGAGTCCTAACCCACAAGTGGTTCCCCAGGACCTTTGCTGCTGTTAGAGTGCATTCTGCCTGTCCAAACTGCAAAAGCTAGGACTATTTACCAACTTTCTGCCTGGAGAACCAACAGGGAATGGGATAGCCCTAGTACCGTGGTTCCCAAACTGTGCGCCGCGGTGCCCTGGTGCGCCGTTATCAGGAGCCATGGGCGCTGTGCACGATGTGGGAAAGGAAGTGTGAAAGTCGCACTAAGCATGTGTCACTTTCTTTTGCCCCCCTGCCTCCGCGATGAATAGGCTGCCCTGCCCCTAATTAAGCACTTTGACTCGGGGCTTTCACCCATCACTGCAGGTGTGAGTATCGGTCAGCGCCTAGACTCCGGGGTCACACCATCACTGTGCTCGTGGGACAGGCAGCAGTTCCGGGCCATTAGCCAGCTCTTTACATCTCGGAGCCCTCCGATGAGAGTCAGCAGCACGGGCGCCTCATGCAGGAGGCTTTGCGCCGCTTTTAAGGTGGCGTTGATTAGTGTGGGGGTCAGAAGCGAGTTACCCGCACATATGGGTAGAGAAAGCCCTTGGTGCATGTAAAACATATCTCTTCCTTCTCGGTTTGCCCAGTGGCCCACTTTCCATCACATCGCCTCTCCATTGCTACCCTCTCATGAGCACCCAACCCCCGGCGGTGCCTCATTCTTATCCGTACGATTCATGTCATGGCGGTTCCACAGACATCTGCCAAGCCACCCACTCACCGACATAACCGTCCACCTACCACCCCCTTCCATAAGATCCATGAATCAACCCGTCTACTTAGTCTCTCCATCCACCCACTAACACTCCTTCTCTCTTGCTGTCTCGACTTTTTCACTTCTCTGCCACTTCACCTGCTGCACGATTGACAACTGCAGTTTAGGGTGATTAATCCTGTCATAGCTACCCCCCTCCCCAACCTCATGAAAAGGCAGACACTGCTCTTGTTATCTTAATACTCCACGACCGAGGGGCAGAAATTCTACAGACCTCTACGAAGTGCCCAGTACGTGGAGAGCCACTAAAGAGGAAATGCCCCTGGATCACGGGCCAGATGTGCGGGTTTAAGGCAGGTTCCAGCACTCGCTGTATCACATGTATACTTAATAAACATGAACTTTCAAAACAAAATTGTATGACGATTTGTTAATATGCACTAACATGTAACATTAACAGATATCACAAAAACATTTACTATATTTAACTACACTATACTGCTAACAACTCCTTTTTCACTACCACCAATATCAAACACCAACAATCATCCAACAAAACACCTACAGCACCAACACACAAACACCACCAACTGTATAAGCATCAAAACCACCACTACCACCAACAAAACCACCTACTAGCACAAATACCATTACAAAAAATCAACACTTCTAACACTCCTTTCATATCCCTCCTACTACTCTTCTACTCCTCTCTCTTTCCTCATGCCTCATACTGCTCTCCACACTTTCCTTCCTTGAAAAGCAGGCTAATCTCCTTCACGCTTTCTTCCTTTTCCCTCATACTGCTCTCCCCACTCCCCTTTCTTTTGCCTCAGGCTACTCTACTCCTCAATATACTTCACTAACCCTCTAAGGCAGTTGTTCCCAAACTGTGTGCCCTGGTGCACTGTTATCAGGAACCAGGGGCCGGCGCACGATGTGGGATAGATAGCGTCTGGCCGTGTGTATATTATGTGTCTTTTTGAGGCCCTACCAGTGCCTGAATGCAGGATTAACGTATTGCAGCTTATCCGGCGTACGATATGCAAAGTACAGGGGAGTTACAAATGCCACCTGCTTAATGCTGGAACAATGGATTGTGTTTTCACAGACGTAGCCCTTGCCAAGTGCTTTTGACTTTTAGACTTTAGGCCCCCTGTGCAGCGATGTCAGAATTGCAGAGCGCCAGAACTCCCGAGTAATAGTGCGCTATAAAAACAAACATGATCACACGCACACTCGTGCATAAATAAACACACAGGCTTCATTTCTAACAAGCGAAGCCCCATTTTCTTTCTTTCTTTTCCCACCCGCCCACCGGTAAAAAAATGGTGGGGAGCGACGGCCAACTGCCAATTAGGTCAAGGGAGCCACGGGTTAAAAAAGTTTGGGAACCACTGCCCTAGTCAACTCTTCCCTCTCCATGACCCGACAGGTCAATGCCATCGCCTCCACCTGCTGCAACACCCTATGCATCCTCTGAAAGACCTTCAAATGGATCCCCCTGAATCAAGAAAGATCGTCATGCGAACACTCATAACCAGTAGACTGGACTATGGAAATGCCCTCTACGCCGGAATCAACATAACAAGAGTTTAATTTAGTAACCCGATAAGGGGAAAACTGTGTTGTCTAATATGTATAGATCACAACCCAAAAAATATAACAGGGTGAAGCAAACTAAGAAACAAATCAACCAACCTAGGTTAGGGATTGCTCCAATCTGCTGCTAATTCTGGTAATGCCTGATCACATTTAGGAGAGGCAGGGGTGGGGACAGGCTGGGGGTGTTCAGGATGGGAGGTGGCTTCCAGGTGGCCAGCCTGGGGCTGACTGTAGGGGGACCCCAGCGGCAGGGACCGAGTGCCAACACTGGTGTGTGATTCTTTCCTGGTAAATTATTTTATCACCTTGTCTCTAAGTTCCCTTGGCTACCAAAATGAGAGAAGCAAGAAACATTACCTCCTCGTCCCTCTGTCCCGGCCCATTCCTTCTCATGAGCAGCTTGCCTGCTCCACAGATACCTATTACCTAGCTGAGGTCAAAATACTTCCCCCAATATGGTGCTGCCTAGCCAGCATGCATAATGGGGGGAAGCACATGACTAAGACTGAGAATACCAAAGAAACTCATAACAAAGAGCAAAGAAAACAATCACCGGACACAGAAAACAGGGCGGGAGGGACTGGCTCAGGAATGGAATGGGTAGACCAGAACTCGGAATAATGTAGATTACCGGTGAGTAACGGATCATTCTCAATTCTTTGCCTGCCACAAATCAGTTATTAATACTTACTCCCATTAGGACTATGCACATTCATTCTTGGTACTATTGGCATTTTCAACTCTACTGCCTACTTTGCTCCAAAAACTGAGGAGCGCGGGGAACGGCCTATGTACATGGAAGAGACAGGCAGCTGCACTGCCAGCCCTTTCCACTGGAGCTCAAGCCAAGTATTTCATAACATCTGCAAAACTGATTAAAAGCTTCACATAAAGGGCAGCCCTCCCTTAAGTCGTACTGAGGCCACCTGTCTCATGTCAAGTCAACTCAACATATTTATACCGAGGATTTTATAAAGCGCCAAGATGTCAACTTGTGGTCAGTACAGAGCACTGGCAGGATACACAGAAGAGAAAGGGTTGATAGAGTCCGGTGGGATGTGAGCTGTGACACCTCTGTGCAGTATTCCCATATAGCTATCCGCCAAAATCACTTTGCCAGCTTGTACTGACTGGGGGCTAACTTTCACACGACTCTCGGCCTCCATTATTCACCGAGACAGATCGCACTTCACACAGTCCCTGCAGCCTTTTCCAGCTCACTGTTACTATGCAACACTGGTGGTACTTTTACTTTTAATTTCTCCCTTCTCCCTTCACACATATAAATGCATGCCATAGCATTCTTTCGAAAAACACACCATTCACTTATGGCGCCCACTATTCCTGAAGAGGAATCCTAACATTGTACCGGGATCTGGCATGCACAGAAATCAGTAACTTTGATCATTTTTTATGAATAAAGGTGACTTTTCTTTAAGGATAGCTTGTAGGAGGAGGGTGGCCACCCAGTATGTGCTTCTTAGTTAGCAGCTATTTCCGTTGCCACTTCTTTACCCACCACAATGTTTATGTGTTGCTGTGCAACATGTAAAACAAGCATGTGCAATGCAGTAGGTCTTGCATTTGGGAGAGTTAGATCTATTTGCCTTGTAAATGGTAATGCCTTTTACCCGTGTTTTTGGGTATCAGCCTGCGAAATACTGCGCACATGCGCAGTTGAGCTGGCGAGACTTAATGAGATAGAGGAACTTTCACTAGTGAGGTTAAGCCTTGCCCCTCTTCTCCATTGGCTGGCGTCCTAAAGAGGTCCTAGTGGCGATCTTCTTTCTCTCTAAGCCCCGTCCTTTTCAGACTGGCTTACAAGACTTTCTGCTGGCGTAAAAGGTTTCTCATCTTCTTTATGTGTCCAACAGATGGCCCCATAAAGAAGATAAGGAACCTTTTACGTCAGCAGGAAGTCAGTCTGAAAGGGACGGGGCTATATCTTGGCGAGCGCTTGTTTTTGTTTGCGCGATTTATACTCTCTAATTCCAGACTTTCTTTTGTTTTTATTATTCCTCTTTAAATCCGGGCCGGGACTTTGACCGAGGATGCGCGGCGGCCGCAGTGTGCCTAGAAAACCTAGTTAACGACAGGCCGGTGCACGGCTGATTAATTGTAGCACAATTTATGGCGTCCTTCCTTCCTCTTCTGGCAGCCTGACATCACGGAGCAGGTTTGCGCGATATTTGTGTGCACAGATCGGCCCCTGTCGACGTTCAGTCAGCTGTGGTCCGCGTTTAATAATTGTGGGTTCCACCCTTCTGCTCTACAACTCAGTTTGATACAATATAAATCTAAAATATTCTGATTTCGGCGGCTGCATCCGTGCTATGCAATCTGATCTCTACGTGCAACAAACTCATTCATTTCTCCTCGGACTGCGAGCGGATGAATGAAAAGTTTACCTTGTCTTGAATGCTGCGTCTCCTGTCTGTCGCTCCAATTGCAATCCGGTCTTGCAGTACTGTAATTAATGCCAGCACCCAGAACACAAGATGCATGGTTGTCAGATCAGGCCAGGGAAGTAGTCTTCATGCTTTATCTCCTCTGCTTTGCCCAGAAAGCAGCAAGTGCCCTTGCAACCCCGCTCACAAGTCAGGGGCGTAACAAACGCCCCCGCAGACCCCGCAGTGCGGGGGGGCCTCACTCTCTACAGTTAATGAAGGGGGCCCCCAGGGGGCCGGCCCCCTCAGCTCTTCTGGGGGCTGTGAGAGAGGCCTGCGCTGAAGCAAGCCTCTCTCCCTCTGTGTCTGAAGCAGGTGCAGCCTGCTCCGTTCCCCTCACCCCCTCCCTCTGACTAAAGAGAAACAAAGTATCAACATTGTTTCTCTTCAGTCAGAGCCGGAGGCAGGCCGGGGACAAGGACGGGCCCCAGAGACAGCAGTCTCCACTGCTCCTCTGAGGCAGCACAGAGCCCGGCCCCCACTCTCTCCTCTTGATAAGCAAAGCCCACCCCACAAGAGAAGAGACAGGGACACGGAGGGGGTGGGGGCCCCAGGGTGGGGGCCCCACCCCACAAGAGAAGAGAAGTGACAAGGACAAGGATTGGGTGGGGGCCCGGCCCACCCCACAAGTGAAGAGACAGGGACAAGATGGGGTGGGGGCCCCACCCCACAAGAGAAGAGACCGGGACAGGCCCCCACCGAGAAGAGACAGGGACAAGGATTGGGTGGGGGCCCCACCCCACAAGAGAAGAGAAGAGACAGGGACAAGGATGGCATGGGTGCCCCATCCCACAAGAGAAGAGACAGGGACAGGCCCCCACCGAGAAGAGACAGGGACAAGGATTGGGTGGGGGCCCACCCCACAAGAGAAGAGACAGGGACAAGGATGGGCTGGGGGCCCCACCCCACAAGAGAAGAGAAGAGACAGGGACAAGGATGGGGTGGGGTGGGGGCCCCAGAGACAGCACTCTCCACTTCCCCTCTGAGGCAGCTCGGAGCCCGGCCCCAACGCTCTCCTCTCCATAAGCAAAGCCCACCCCACAAGAGAAGAGAAGAGACAGGGACAAGGCTGAGGTGGGGGCCTCAGAGAGCAAGAGCAGGAGGCAGCACAGAGCAGTGCTCGGGACCCTGACAAGGGTGGGAGTGGGGGCCCCCAGACAGAGTATTCTCCAGGGCAAAGCTCACATGAGAAGGGACGAGGCAGCAAAATGGTGCCCTCAGGTAAGCACTGTTGTTAGAAGCACCATGTGGGCGTCCGCAGGGGAAGTTAAGGGGGGGCCAAGAAGGGTGCAAGGCAGAGGGGAGAAGGGTGCAAGGTAGAGAAGAGAAGGGTGCAGAGTAAAGAGGAGAAGGGTGCAAGGCGGAGAGGAGAAGGGTGCAAGGCAGAGAGGAGATGGGTGCAAGGCGGAAAAGAGATGGGTGCAAGGCAGAGGGGAGAAGGGTGCAAGGCAGAGGGGAGAAAGGTGCAAGGCAGAGGGGGAGAGGGATGCAAGGTAGAGAAGGGTGCAAGGCGGAGGGGAGAAGGGTGTAAGGCAGAGGGGAGAAGGGTGCAAGGCAGAGGGGAGAAGGGTGCAAGGTGGAGGGGAGAAGGGTGCAAGGCAGAGGGGTGAAGTGTGCAAGGCAGAGAAGAGAAGGGTGCAAGGCAAAGAGGAGAAGGGTGCAAGGAAGAGAGGAGAAGGGTGCAAGGTAGAGAAGGGTGCAAGGCGGAGGGGGAGAAGGGTGCAGGGTAGAGGGGAGAAGGGTGCAAGGTGGAGGGGAGAAGGGTGTAAGGCAGAGGGGAGAAGGGTGCAAGGCAGAGGGGAGAAGGGTGCAAGGTGGAGGGGAGAAGGGTGCAAGGCCGAGGGGTGAAGTGGGCAAGGCAGAGAAGAGAAGGGTGCAAGGCAAAGAGGAGAAGGGTGCAAGGAAGAGAGGAGAAGGGTGCAAGGTAGAGAAGGGTGCAAGGCAGAGGGGGAGAAGGGTGCAGGGTAGAGGGGAGAAGGGTGCAAGGCAGAGAAGAGAAGGGTGCAAGGCGGAGGGGAGAAGGGTGCAAGGCGGAGGGGAGAAGGGTGCAAGGCAGAGAGGAGAAGGGTGCCAGGAAGAGAGGAGAAGGGTGCAAGATAGAGAAGGGTGCAAGGCGGAGGGGGAGAAGGGTGCAAGGTGGAGGGGGAGAAGTGTGCAAGGCAGAGGGGATAAGGGTGCAAGGCAGAGGGGAGAAGGGTGCAAGGCAGAGAGGAGAAGGGTGCAAGGAAGAGAGGAGAAGGGTGCAAGGTAGAGAAGGGTGCAAGGCGGAGAGGGAGAAGAGTGCATGGCAGAGGGGAGAAGAGTGCATGGCAGAGGGGAGAAGGGTGCAAGGCAGAGGGGAGAAGGGTGCAAGGAAGAGAGGAGAAGGGTGCAAGGTAGAGAAGGGTGCAAGGCGGAGGGTGAGACGGGTGCAAGGCAGAGGGGAGACGGGTGCAAGGCAGAGGGGAGAAGGGTGCAAGGCAAAGGGGAGAAGGGTGCAAGGCAAAGGGGAGAAGGGTGCAAGGCAAAGGGGAGAAGGGTGCAAGGCAAAGGCGAGAAGGGTGCAAGACAGAGGGGAGAAGGGTGCAAGGCAGAGAGGAGAAGGGTGCAAAGCGGAGGGGGAGAAGGGTGCAAGACAGAGAGGAAAAGGATGCAAGGTAGAGAAGGGTGCAAGGCGGAGGGGGAGAAGGGTGCAAGGTGGAGGGGGAGAAGGGTGCAAGGCAGAGGGGAGAAGGGTGCAAGGCAGAGGGAGAATGGTGCAAGGTAGAAAAGGGTTCAAGGTGGAGGTGGACTAGGTTACAAGGGGAGGGGGAGAAGGATACAAGGGGGAGGGGGAAAAGGTGCAAGAGGGAGGGCAAGAAGGGTGCAAGGCAGAGGAGAGAAGGGTGCAAGGGGGATGGTGATGAAGTTAAAAATGTGCCCCCCTGGACAAGTGTTCAACCTGCAAGTGCTACCTCTCCGGTGTACTCTCCAGCGCCTCTCCTGCAGCTCTGACATGGGCCAGTGGACGGGGGCTTGTGAGGGACTGATGCGCCAGCATAGTGTAATAGAACTAGGGGACGGACTCACTCTGCTTAGCCTGGTGGGGCTTAAATCCGGGCCCGGACTTTGACCGAGGATGCGCGGCGGTCGCAGTGTGCCTAAAAAACCTCGTTAACGACAGACCTGTGCACGGCTGATTAATTGTAGCACAATTTATGGCGTCCTTCCTTCTTCTTCTGGTGGCCTGACATCACAGAGCAGGTTTGCCCGATATTTGTGTGCACAGATCGGCCCCTGTCGACGTTCAGTCAACTGTGGTCCGCGTACAAAAACACACAATCCGCGGACCGGCTTAAATATGCACAACCAACCTGCAACAAACGTGCTTAAAAAGTTGAAGTTCTGACAAACGTAGTTAAATCCTCAGCATTTGTAAATATCTGCAGACAGTGTAATAAAAGTTTCTGAATTAAAAAGTAACTCAGAGTGGGTTCCAGTTGTACATGAAAAGAATGCAGCGCTGTCTGCTCTGCTCGCAAGCTTGTGCTCTTGGGCATGAATGGTCATGCCCTCAGTACGTAAAACGTGTAAATGACGACGGGCCCTGGCCGCCTCTCGGATTACACACCATATGCGGCTCCTTCCTGCCGGCCCGGGGAACTGCTCTGCCGCTCTCTAGCTCCCTCCCATCTCCCCCCCTGATTTAGACATCACCGACCCGTCAAAGAAAGGTGGTGGCTTGGTGTTGTGTGTGTGTGTCTGGCTCTGTGTGCTTGTGTGTGTATGTGACTGTGTGTGGCTCTGTGTGTGTGTGTGTGTGGCTGTGTGTGTGTGAGGCTCTGTGTGTGTGCCTGGCTCAGTGTGTGTGTCTCTGTGTGAGTGTGTGTCTCCGTGTGTGTGTCTCTGTGTGTGTGTGTGTGTATGTGTGTGTGGCTCTGTGTGTGTGGCTCTGTGTGTGTGTGGCTGTGTGTGTGTCAGTGTGTGTGTTTTTGAAACATAAATAAAACGCGCTGTTATTTGCAATGTCAATAGCTCAAACTCGCGCAAACATGCGACCTATTGCATTGCAAATGCAATAGGTCTCCCATTTGGGGGAGATTAAGCTATTGGCATTGTACATGACAATGTCATTTATTTATCTGTTTTTAAAACCAAAACATAAATAAACATTTTGTCATGTACAATGCCAATAGCTCTAACTTTTGCAAAGGCGAGACCGTTGCATTGTAAATGCCTGTTTTTTTTTATCGAGTGGATGCGTGTGATGTGGAGTGGAATTATGTGGTTTGTATTGGAATTGTGAGGTGTGTAGTGTATTTGTGTAGTGGAATTATGTGGCATGGTGAATACTTAGGGGTGAGAGCTGCATTGAATAGTTAGAAAGGAAGATAGAGAGGAATAGGATGTTTGTGCATGAAGGGTTGAATGAACTCAAGACAGAGGAGTAGAAAGAGTGTGTGAGAAAGAGAAATATGGGGAGAGCAGGCCACAGACTCATGACGAGAGAGTGCGAAATCATTTTTACGTCCAAAACAAACCAGTATGATGATTTACCAGCTCAACGAGCGTGGTTTTGCAATGCTGTACGTTTCAGGTACATGCAAAGGGAGGAAGCATGTGGAACATAACTCCACTGAGGAATTTTGTACGCTGTACGTCCTGCAAGATGAGTTAGTAGGATGTATTGCGTCAGGAGCAAATGCTTGTACTAATTAAATGTTATGTGGTCGCTGTTGTGTAATTACTATGATGTAAAACCAATAAAGAAATGCTATTAAAAAAAAGTATGGAAGTTACTTAATATGATTGGTTAAAAACATGTAGTTGTGTGAAAGTGAAAATGTGCTCACATGCAATTGCTTATTTTTCATAATGTTACAGCAGCTATCGCTACATGTTCTTACCAATGCTTCATTGCATATGTGCTTTCAGTGCAACCTATTGAAACTAAAAGTAATGACTTCAACATGACACAGTGCAATGGCATTGTTCTAGAGGTGCTCTGTTCAGATTGTAAATAGCGAATGTGCAAGTTTTTCTCTTCCAAACTTCCTGAAAGGTTTACGTACGGGTGCTAAGCATGTCACAAAGTTTTCAGCATATGGGTTCTATGTTAAAAATGACACTTTTTGTCCCCGCATTATTTGCTTTGAGGAAAAAAATATTGACCACTTACATTCATTATTAAAGTCGTAAGGATCATGGTTTAAAATGTAACTCACAGCTATAAAGGTTTTAGAGGAACCAGCTGATCTCTATCAATTTTCAGAATCAATCTCCTCTGACAAAATTGATAGATCTTAGGAGTTGTATCTTTCAATGCTTGATAGATATGAACATTAATCTTCTTACCACACCTCAGTGATCTTCAAGTAGGCTGCCATTTGAATTCTTCAGCATATGCTATTTACCAAATGCTTTTTATTCACTTAATTATATTTCTCCATTCCCTTAAACATCTTTCCACATATTTTTATATTTAGTATGTTTAGACTTGCCACTACGGCGTCTTATCATGCCCTTGGACTTGTATTCCTCTACCCCAGAGTTATCACAGTCACTCTCTTAAGCCTTGTTTTGTAAAAGTACACAATAGCTTATTGAGTTTGTGCTACGCTAAATTAAACGCATTGAGTGTGACATCATAAATATAAATTCTTCATGTTCTACAGCTAATTCAGAATCTTTGTGGGCTATTGACCGTATTATGTAAGGCTGAGCAAAAAAAAAAAAAAACTGTGCCCTCATCCTTGTGGGACAAAAGGGGGTGGTGATGGACGGAGCATCTGAAACAATCAAACACTCACACTCAGTCAATAGATCTGGGTTTAATCCATCACCGTTCTTTAGCCCACTCTGCCACCTCAGTTCAGACATGGCTATATGCAAATCAATTTGACCCTGTGCCTCATGGGATTCCAGCCGTCTTCAGCAGAAAGAACTAAAGAACGGTGGATTAACCCCAGATCTTTTGACTGGGTGTGAGTGTTTGATTGATTCAGATGCTCCATCCATCACCACCCCCTTTTGTACCGCTTTTGGCCGCCATAAATGTGGCAGGGTATGCTCAGACGTGAGTCCCTTGCTCACTTTGCCACTGGATTCAAGCAAGCCGGGCTGAAGACGGCTGGAATGCCAGAAACCGGTCCTTGGAAGCTTGTTTCCGGTCCAGGGAAGACATGGCTTGGCAGTTCGGGCTGGACTGTTCCCCTGAGGCACAGGGTCAGACTGATTTGCATATAGCCATGTCTGAACTGGGGTGGCAGAGTGGGCTAAAGAACGGTGATGGATTAACCCCAGATCTTTTGACTGGGTGTGAGGGAGAAGTGTGGCTCACTGATTAGAGCGGCAGACCCTGATGCAGAGGTCTGGCCCTGGACCAGGGTTCAATTCCCGACGCGGCAGGGTCCTGAGCCCAAAATGTCCACGGACTCGATCATTCTCACCTCTGTGCCTATTCTAATCATGGGGTCCCACGCTGCAACTCTGGGCAATAGCTTGCTTAATCTCCACTATGGCGGCCCACCCGCTGCGGGATGCCTGGCTTTAACCTTGGGGGTGCCCAGTAGGGGTTATCTCACAGGGAAAAAGTCAGGACGGGTTCCCAAGGCAAGCGCCTTGATGCCTTCGGGTGATACGTGTGCGCTATATAAATCGCAATACATTTACATTTACAATACAGTGTTTGATTGATTCAGATGCTCCGTCCATCACCACCCCCTTTTGTACCGCTTTTGGCCGCCATAAGTGTGGCAGGGTATGCTCAGACGTGAGTCCCTTGCTCACTTTGCCACTGGATTCAAGCAAGCCAGGCTGAAGACGACTGGAATGCCAGAAACCGGTCCTTGGAAGCTTGTTTCCGGTCCAGGGAAGACATGGCTTGGCAGTTCGGGCTGGACTGTTCCCATGAGGCACAGGGTCAGACTGATTTGCATATAGCCATGTCTGAACTGGGGTGGCAGAGTGGGCTAAAGAATGGTGATGGATTAACCCCAGATCTTTTAACTGGGTGTGAGTGTTTGATTGATTCAGATGCTCCGTCTATCACCACCCCCTTTTGTACCGCTTTTGGCCGCCATAAGTGTGGCAGGGTATGCTCAGACGTGAGTCCCTTGCTCACTTTGCCACTGGATTCAAGCAAGCCGGGCTGAAGACGGTTGGAATGCCAGAAACCGGTCCTTGGAAGCTTGTTTCCGGTCCAGGGAAGACATGGATTGGCAGTTCGGGCTGGACTGTTGCCATGAGGCACAGGGTCAGACTGATTTGCATATAGCCATGTCTGAACTGGGGCGGCAGAGTGGGCTAAAGAACGGTGATGGATTAACCCCACATCCTTTGACTGGGTGTGAGTGTTTGATTGATTCAGATGCTCCGTCCATCACCACCCCCTTTTGTACTGCTCATCCTTGTGGGATCATATGGTAAGTGCAAGGGAGGGAGCAGCGTGATGTACAATAGTCGAGCAAAGATCCGAATCCTAGGTATAGTCTTAACTGGGGAACCTTCGGCTACAAGAATTTAATTTCTTCTCTTGTGCCAAAAGAAAGCTTTAATATTCCTGCTGGGATCTGAATTCGGTGCAGGGTCCTCAGACCTCTGTGATACCTGCACAGGATGTTGAGAATTGGAGGGTTGGGTTAGTGTGCCTTACATACAAAGTAGAGGAAAGATCAGAACCTCTTCCATGACAATGCATCAGAAATGTGTCTGCCTGTTTCATGGCCAGTACAATGGGCTAGGCAGCAATTCATCAACAGTTGAAAATCAGTGATAAGCTGTAGAGTCCATGGGCATCCATCACATATGGGTGAGGGCATCCATCACATCTGGGTGAGGGCATCCATAACATCTGGGTGAGGGCATCCATCACATCTGGGTGAGGGCATCCATCACATCTGGGTGAGGGCATCCATAACATCTTGGTGAGGGCATCCATCACATCTGGTTGAGGGCATCCATCACGTCTGGGTGAGGGCATCCATCACATCTGGGTGAGGGCATCCATAACATCTGGGTGAGGGCATCCATCACGTCTGGGTGAGGGCATCCATCACATCTGGGTGAGGGCATCCATAACATCTGGGTGAGGGCATCCATCACATCTGGTTGAGCTGCTGCAATAGCATTGGACGTCAGCGCCCTGGCCACTTTTACCTAAACCCAATAACCCAAGAAAATAAGCATTGAATACCGATTTCACATATTTCCATGTACTTTGCACCTTGCTGAATTTAATTTAGCATTTCAAAATATAAGAATGCTCTCCACAAGCTTCTGGAGTCACGTTTCCCGGTAAACCAATGGGTTTCATTCAGTAATCTGCTTAAGTGCGGTCCCTAAAAGTAGCCCAGTTGCTAGTCATGCAGGTACTGTGATGTCCATGCAGAGAGCACATTGCATGTGATGGGTCTATCCTTGAAAATGCTTGCTGTCATGTATATGTTTCTTGCTGCCGGTGCAGCACCGATAAAAATCACAGTTGCTGCCTAAACGACATGGCACAGAAGCAAAAAGCTTTTCCGAAAGCATGCAGCAGCAGCTCAAACCTTGACAGACCCTACAGTTCCATATACCACACCCACTCCTTACTTTTATACTCGTAAGAAGGATTAGGCACATCAGACCTAAAAGATCACTGCCCTGTAACAATTATTTATAGCATTAGCATCTTGCATTGTATATTTGGACAATTTATTAAGATGTCATTAGGTAGGACATTTGGAAATTGTGTACTCTGGAACTGGTAACAGATTATTACATTTACGGTTGTATTAAACAAATTTCTGAGTTTCTCGACGTGAGGCTTCGTAAAATCCAGTGCTGAAAAAACATTTCCTTCCTTACAGTACTTAACTTTGTTTGGAGGTTAGGCTGTATGGCTTGAGGTAGGTTATGTTGTATTCAGTTATTTCCTAGTCGCTGCTCAGATCCGGGGAAGGCCCTCTTTTGGACGTACCGGGCATTCCAGTGTCCATCTGTTGAGTTGGTGGTCATTTCAGGTATTGGATGCAGGTCCGAGAAGAAGTAGGTTTTGCCCCTATCCGTTATTTTGAATTTGGTGGGAGCAACAAAAGTGAATAGGTTATTTCTATTTTTGAGCAATTGGTGTTGGGCGAGAAAGCCTTTCCTGATGTCTGCTGTTGTCTTTGAGTAGTCCTGGGTTAGTATGACTTTGTGTCCTTTCCAGTTGATTTGGTGGTTCTTTCTGGCATAGTTGAAGATGTCCTCCGTATGTTGGGATCTCATGGGATTGCAGATAAAGGGTCTAGTGAATTGCGGTGTGTGCTGTCTTGAATTGAATTGGCGGTCAAACTTTAGGTTTGTGATCTTCGGGATGAGATCCTCCAGGAATTTGACGCACGATCCTGCTTCATTCTCTGCCCCTTCCGGAATTCCCAATATCCGAATGTACCCTTTGCGACTCTTGTCTTCCATCTCCGCCGTTATCCTTTGAAGGGAGTCAGTTTTCGTGCTGAGGTCTTTCACTTCTTTTTTAGTGCGTAGGGTTAAATCCTCAGTGTAGCTGATGCGTTGCTCCGCAGTTGCGAGTCTGTTATTTACAACAACAACAACAACAACAACAACAAAGGAGCTTATAAAGCGCCTGGTGACGCCATCACGGCGTGTCCCCGCGCTGTGGAGAGAAAGTCAAGACCAGAGTGGGGAGTTACAGGGAAAACAGGTGAGTTTTTAAGCTTTTCCTGAAGGTGGTCTCCGAGTCCGCAAACTGTGTTTAGGTCCGCCCTTACCGCAGCTAATTCCAGCTGTATTGATTCAGTGGTGAGTTTCGTAGACTTTGCTAAGTCGTGTACTTCCGCCAGTTTCTTCAGGATAGTGTCTAATGTACTGTTTATATCCGGCTTCTGTTTGATTGGGGAGTCCGATGTCTGTGGTTCCCCTTTGCTTTTCTTCTGTAGCTGAGCTTAGAGCCTGGATTCTCTGTCTGCCATTCTTCGTTGCGTTAGTCCTGTCTACCAGGGGTCTTGTGAATTCGTTGACTTATTCTTGCGTGGCCTTGTCCGGTGGGGTACTTGTTATTTGTTGTAGGAGCGCTGTGCGCTATCTCACTATGTAGTGTTGTCACGGCTTACTTCTGTGTTGGTGTAGATATGATGAGCACTGTTTTTTTTACATTGGTTTAAGTGTGAGCAGATTGTTTATGTTGTATGCCTAAGAGACTGTAGATATACTGGCTGATCTGTAAATACTGTCCATATAACGTTTAAAAAGTGTCATAAAAATGTACTGCACATGCTGAAAAAAATGCAGTACAATTTCTGTTGCCTTACATGAATGGATATGTGGATCAATATCTGTACAATATAAAAAAGTATATGTTTGAAAAGAAAAATTGATACATAAAAAGAAAATATATTTTTGATACAAATGTCTCTTGCGCATTATGATTTCATGTTCACTGTTGTGACAAATTATAAATGATAAAGCATTGTTAAATTATTCCTTTAGGAGCACTTGCTGATTTGTTATTACTTCTGTGTTGGCCTCCCTCATTGTCGCTCACAGCCACAGCCATGGGCGTGAGTCCTTCGCTTCTTCACTCTCCCTTCACCGCTGGTGAGTTTGGGCATTTGCAGTTCTTACTTTTTCTTGTGTCGTCAGGGCTATTTCAAGCACAAACTGGGTGGCTCATTTAAGGCCACGTCAGATCGCCGCTCGTCAGTGTGTACACCTCCCGTCTTTCCTTGCTAGATTATCAGACCTCCTGTGCTCAGCTACAGTTTTGTGGTGTTGTGGGGTGCTCAGGCGGTGTCAGATCTTAGATCACCAAAATTCACACTCCCTGTTCAGTCCGCACCCCCCTCTCTTTGTTTATCCCTCCGTTCATCGCCATTTCTTGCCCTCTATTTTCCTTGTCGGGCTGACCCGGCGCTGCACTCTTCTGCCAAACACACGTGCGCACAGGGCGTTCTGCTGGTTTTGTGCGATGTGGTTGAGCGGCTCACAGTTGTTTTCTTCTTTTTCGGCTGTGAGCGCTAGGCACGTTTGTTAGGCGCTGTTGGTGGCGGGGGGGGGGCGCTCGGTCCAGGCTACTTTCTCCTTTATTGTTGCGCTGGCCTACTCAAGCGCCTGTTTATATGCGTTGTGCAGAGGTGCTTGAGCCGCAGAATACTTGGCTCTCGCTTAGGCGTTTAAATTAAATGACACTTGGGCGCCATTTTTTAATTTTTTTAATTTACTATCAACTGATGCGTGTTGTGCCCCCGCGCAATCGCTCACCTCCGTGAGGCCGTTGCCACCCAGGCCAGCGCTTGGTGTACCGATCAAACTCGGCAGGGCGCTTGAGCGGGCGTGTGACGAACCTGTGGGGCGTCGGTGCATTTGCTAAAGTTTGCGTGCGCTTGGGATGAAAACAAAAAATAAAAATCCCGGCCATGCCGTGAAGGAAGTATCATCTCAGGCATTGTTGGTTTTTTTGGCCTGTAACGATTGCTCACCTGCTCGTGGGAAGTCCCCCGTGGCTCTCCTGGGCAGTGCGCGGCATCCACAGCCCCGCAGACTAAGGTCAAATTCCCGATCTCACCGAGGAATTTCTACCCGTGCCTCCATGTGTCCCCCGAGCTGCACATTCTTAGGTGTTTGCAGCTCAGCTCGGCATTGTTCATGTGCGGCCGGCCCCGCCCGGGCGCGCTTATGGTGGCCCCCCTGGGGGCTAGACCGTGCTGTTTAGTGCCTTGTAGGGCTTTTTTTTTTTTTTTTTTTTTAGTGCTCGCCCCCCCTTTAGGCAGGGCCATACGGCCTCCTCCCCGCGCCACTAGTGGCCCGCTATGCCCTTGAATCTCCCTGCATACCGGAGCGGTAGCTCAATGGCAAGGGCTTCGGCCGTTGGGGTCTCGGGCCTCTCCGAGGCATAGGTCGAGCACCAGCAGGGGGGGGGCATCCTTGGGATCCGAGCGTCTTCGAGCATGGTTCTCGGGATGTATCAAACCGGGTGAAGCGTCATTCGATCCGTACAGGGGGATTGCCGCCACTCAAGTATACTTGCATTTCTGGTTCACGATTAGAATGGTACCCTGCGTTGGCCCCAAGTTAGGGAAGGGTAGCAACTCCAGTGCGCATTCTGTCCCCGCACTGTGTTCATGTAGGCGGCGGAACGCTTAACAATAGGAACAGTAATGACACAGGAGGAGAAATTTACAAGTGTACAGATTACAAGCTGTCGTTAAAGATAAGAGTGGCGGTGTATGTTACACAATCGTACCAAGCTCTGGCGCGAACATTGCTCTAGGTGTCAGAGCGCCGCATACAAGAACCATTTCATTTAATACTAGCCATGGTTAATGCTTCCATCATGCTGCGGGGCAGGAGCGGTAGCTTTGTCTATTTAAAAGTGTTTTATATAGCGCAGCCTTTGCCATAGGTGTCAGAGCGCATTACAGAGAATCAGTTCCACTACATTGCCTCTGGGCTAATAATCCTATATTAGACAGAAACGTCTACAGTTGCTTAGGAAAGGAAGTGAGCGGAAGCATTTCAATTTACACAAGCTATGCTCTGCCATTGGGGATTGTGTACACCTGGATTGGAAGTGCTTCAGTGCGTGTGAGGCAACCAGGCTAGCAGCAAGCCGACACTGCATGATATACTCAGCAGGTACATATCCTGGGTGCCTGCATATAAGTCAAGATGATATACTCAGTATGTTTATGGGTTGAGTACCTGCATTTGAGGTGTGTGGTACACCAGGCCATCAGCTAGTGTACTCTGCATATGGCCGCTAATGTGTACGTGTGACTGGGCGCCCCTGTGCAAGAGGTGTGATACATCAGGCATGCAGCAAGCTAGAACTGTATGAGGTGACTAATGTGTACGTGTAACTGTGTGCCCATGTTAGAGATTT
This sequence comes from Lissotriton vulgaris, assembly GCF_964263255.1. NCBI lineage: Eukaryota > Metazoa > Chordata > Amphibia > Caudata > Salamandridae > Lissotriton > Lissotriton vulgaris. The sequence continues at coordinate 122,187,618 of NC_141691.1, read as the reverse complement.
GTGTTACTCCAGACAAACGGTAAGCCAACTATGCATGAGGTGATCAGTATGTACAGGTGACCGAGTATCCAGTTCTAGGACTTATGCGATACACCAGCCAAGCAAATGATACTGCATAGTGTGGACAATATGTACACACAACCGATTGCTGGTGTACGGGAGATGTGCAGTGTTTCAGGCCACCAGCGTACAGATACGGTATGCTGTGGCTAAAATATTTATGGGATTGAGTGCCCATCTTTAGGGGGCCTTTACTATAGCAAGCCCTCCACTGCATGATATATGTATTCAGGTGACTGAGGCATGTTTGTAGGAGATGTGCGACGCACCAAATCCTGTATGCTGTGGTCGGAGGGCATGTAAATGAGGGGCATGTAAAGGAGTGGCCATGCAGAGGAATTGCATGGAACAGACACGGTGTGAGGGGTGCGCAGCGTACATGTGAATGAGCACCTGCCACCCGCAACAGAGGTGCCAAGCAATGGGTCATGTGTGCACAGCAGACTAATGAATGACTTCTCGGTCCAGGAGAGGCGTGTAGTTGCACGCTCAGTGTACATGTATGTGACTGGACACCTGCTCTTGCGCATTTGTAAGGCCATTTGGAGCGTTTACTGGACTCCATCTATCATTATCTCAAAACAAGATAGTGCGACTGTCAGAACAGATGTACGTAGACCACAACAGTGTGGAATCAGTGTGCCAAAGGTGTTAATTTTCAGTCACGTTTCATGTATTGGGCCTCTTTTGGGTCTGTTCTAATACAGTAGAGCAGGCACTCCATAGAATTACACGTCTAAGTGTGCTAGGGGGAGCCCCGAGCCGCGTTGTGACTCTTTAATGGCTGTGTGCAAATTTATATTGGCACCTGAATATCATACATATTGCAGATTTGCTGCTGGGCTTACTCCTGTGGCGCTCAATTGGGAGGGGTCCTCACTTTTGGGTATTATCTTACTGTACTGTCATGGCAAGGTATGACTGTATGGAAGTCCATCTAGGATGTGCCAAAATTAGGATAATTAGCAACATCTAGGTCTAGCCCTAAGCTAATAGGATCATAATAACCCCTTGCGCATATCAATCTCCTGGGGCCTTAACCAAGAGGTATAGTTAGTCTTGTTATATGAACAATCCCGGGACCTGCACTGTTTTAACTTAACATATGAGAAGAAAAGGTCACATGATAATAGTCCATTCGCTCTTCCATAATACTGCTGTTGTCTGTCTGTTTATCCAAGGCTCTGGAATCTGGAAGGCAGCCCATCTGCTGAGCCATCAGTTCGGGAGCACCTGCTGCCTCTCAGTAGAATGTAGGGTCTACAGCCTGCAGTGCTACACGCATTTCACATACTAGTGGAGCAACTGTGCAACCACAGCCTGAGCCTGGACTGCCAATAATACCTAAAGAAGTGGGCCCCTAGAAGACTCTCAATATAGAATTGCTCAAGAAGTGATTTAACGCTGTTATGAAAACTCAGAATGATCTATCTGGTATCCTAACACCCCTTTTGCTCATTTTCACTATTATGGGTGGTGGCTTTGCACGATGTGCTCCTATCAGGTATTGGACACACGGCTTCTCCTTCACGGTTAGTGTGGTTGGGCTCCCCTGGCTTGCGTTAGAACAGCCTTGTGAATGAACCTGAGTAACCTTTAGATTCCTTTGTGCCCCTCCCAAGGGGAGTAGTTGGCCTGAGATCTGATATCATCAATTATGGGGGCACCTTGGTTCAGCTTATTAAATCCCTTATGGTGTGGGTAGTAAGTCAACCTTATAGACAAGCTATTCTTAGGTAGCATGGTCTAAGCAGCCTCCAGGCTAAACTAGGGGGCAATTGAGACCACCACGCAAGTTATACTAAATTATGCATTGCGCACTGAAATATCCCTCTGTACTTTGCTTGAGTATAGTTGCACAAGCGTACACAAAGCACAGTTTACAGTTGAATTTTGAGGAACTGCGCTTCAGCAGAAGTTGTACATTACTGGGTGTAGTCTGCTGATGCTTTGTGTGAAGGTGTGTGGTGGGTCTCAGTGGCATGCGCTGGTTCCTCTATTGTATAGATTAGGGAGCGTTATCAGCAGGGGAGGCCCCCTCATCACTTGGTCTCTTACCAGGGGTATGTCCTCACGAACCTGGGATAGTCTACACTATTGCTGTAGAGGGATTGGTTCCCGGGGGTATATGCTGATTAGTGTCAGAGGGGCATTGGTTTCAGCGGGTGTGTCATGATGCAGGTCAGGATCTTAAGGGGGCCCTTGGTTTCAGTCCCAGCAATCCCTTTGTGGTGGTCGTAAGTCAACTTTACAGACAAGCTATCCTAGAGGTAGCGTGGCCTATGCTGCTTCCAGACTAAAACTCGAGAGGGCAGGTGATGCCTGCTGTTAATACCTTTTCAATCCTGTATTAGCATATGAAAGGACATCGTCCAAGTTATATAGTATAATATGTATTGATCCCTTCAATGCCCCTGTGCTCTTTGAGTATAGCAGCACAAGCGTTCAACGTAAGCACACTTTCTCGATGTTATGCGGAGAACGGCGTTACAGTAGTAGTTGTAACTTAGCTGGGTGTAGCCTGCTGACGCTTTATGTGAAGGGTGTGGTTGAGTTTCAGGGCATGTGCTGGAACGCCTTTTGTTGGTTACAAAGCGCCTTCAGCAGTAGGGGCCCCTCCTCATCACTTTGTCATTACCTGGTAGTATGACCTAATGAACCGGGGATGGTTACACTAATGTTGTAAAGGAATAAGGACCCGGGATTATCTGCAGATTAGTGGCAGAGGGGACTGGGTTTCTTCAGGCATGTAATGTTCATGTCAGGATCAGGTCCTTCGAGGTGGTAAGGGTCCACCGCTCACCTGTCGTTTTGGTCTTGTTCCTTTGGACTGACGAGATGCTCTGCAGAGCAAGGGTTGCAGGTTTCCCTAAGAAGCGAAGTGGTGGGGGGCCCGGACGGCGACGGTGGCCGCCGTCCGGGCTGTGGCGGAGTTACAGGGCGATCCGGAAGCAGAGAGGTGCAACACTGTACTTCAGCGGGCACATAGGGGTGCCAGAGCCTAACCTAGAACCTCATGTGCGGTCCAGGAACCCGTGTCGGCGCCCCAGTAGTCCTTCGGGCGGTTGTGGGCCTGTGCAACCGGGGGTTTGCCTAGATACGCCCTGCAAGGGGCGTGAGTAGTGTGATTACCATAATGTTGCAGCAGTTGGGTGGTTCGGCACTGTGCTGATTGGCTCAACAGGCGGGCAGGTGGCGAGAATGCTGCCTGCCCTTGGATCGCTCGTAAGATAACCCGCCGTGATTACATAATGTTGTATGTAATAATAAACCTGCAGCAACTTTTCCCAATCTTAACAATCGTGTCTGTGTGTTATTTGCGGGTTGTTGTATATGTTGGGGCGGGGGGTTCCTGTTGCCCTGATGAGACTATGTGCCTGACCGAGGCCACCCGGTGGCCATCAGGAGGGCGGGCCCTTAGTCTCAGAGGGCTGCCCCTGTCCCTTACTATGGTCAGCCACTCCTCCCCAGTGCAGGCGGTGCCCGGCTGGAGGTGGGCGGGTCGGTGACGCGCGTCTGGGGCGGCAGGCAGGGAGAGGGGGTATATCTCCCCCCCTCGCCATTGTTTAGGCCTCTTTGCCGCTCGGACGTCGCGCATACTACTTCGTAGACACTCTTTTCCCTCCCTACCTCTAACCCCGAGTGTCAGCTAGGGGGGCTACTAAGGGAGTTTTAATGCACTTTAAGGCACTACATGGCGCAGGACCCAGACCTCTCCAACGTCTGTTCTCCTGGTACACTCCCACCAGAACACTCAGGTCCACAACTGCCAGCCTTGTGAGAGTGCCCAGATGTAAGAAGGCCAGGATGGGGGGAAGATCGTTCAGAGTAGCCGCAGCCAAGCTGTGGAACAGTCTGCCTGTCGATATTCGCCAGATCCCCCATCTCCTCCCCTTTAGGAAACGAATCAAAACATGGCTCTTTCCTCTACCCCTTTAAACCAGCTAGCCACAGTTCACTTCCCCCCGGCAATAAACCCCAGGAGTAGCTACCAGTGCCAGGATACCTGCCAGGTGACAGCCGCGCTCTATAAATATTTTAAATAAAATAAATAATTAATGTGTTCCTTTTTTGTTGCAGGCGGAGTTACAGGGCGATCCGGAAGCAGAGAGGTGCAACACTGTACTTCAGCGGGCACATAGGGGTGCCAGAGCCTAACCTAGAACCTCATGGGAGGTCCAGGAACCCGTGTCGGCGCCCCAGTAGTCCTTCGGGCGGTTGTGGGCCTGTGCAACCGGAGGTTTGCCTAGATACGCCCGGCAAAGGGGCGTGAGTAGTGTGATTACCATAATGGTGAAGCAGTTGGGTGGTTCGCCACTGTGCTGATTGGCTCAACAGGCGGGCAGGTGGCGAGAATGCGGCCTGCCCTTGGATCGCCCGTAAGATAACCCACTGTGATAACATAATGTTGTATGTAATAATAAACCTGAAGCAACTTTTCCCAATCTTAACACTTGTGTCTGTGTGTTATTTGCGGGTTGTTGTATATGTTGGGGCGGGGGGTTCCTGTTGCCCTGATGAGACTATGGGCTCGCTCTGGTACCGTCCGCTATTGCCCCGCCCCTCTCCCGTATGTGTGTCTGTGGGGACGGGGTGGGGTCGGGTGCCGCCTTGGTGATGAGGTTAAGCCGGTATGGGGAGTATAATTTTCAAGGCCGCTTTGCCCGTGCCTCCCTCCTTGATGCCGGTGAGCGCGGTCAAGCACTTTCTTACTTGGGGAGGTTGTTATTCTTGGTGCCGATCGCCATCTTGGGCTTCCGTCTCGCACCACCTTCTTTCGCTGGGGTTGCTTGATACTCCTCTTCTGGGTCGCCTTGGGATCTCAGGGTTGTTGCATTCCGTAGCTGGCAGGTTCCGGTCACTGCAGATGTTTGTCTTGTTTCTTAACGTTCAACCCAGCAGAATATCCAAATAATCAAAAAAGCAGCAAAAAGGAGGGTGGTGGTGAGCAAACTCCTGCCAAAGAAGTCTACGGAACAAACCTCAAAGCACACAAAGTATCCTTTACCGAATGATAATACAAACTCTTATGCAAGTGTATACATTCTTGTCTGCCACGTTCTCTCCCTGAGAGACGGGTAGACATCCACAAATGTGAAATGTCTTATTCCGTCAATCCATGTGTAAAAGCAATAGTCTAGCAATGACTCAAAGCAGATTTAGCTCCTGGAGGCGCAATGGCGATCCTGTCATCGCACCTTTCAAAGTCTAAATGGGAGGGGAGGGGGGCGGAGGTGGGAGGGGGCAGGTGACGGAAGAACAGGGGGGAGGGGGAGGCTAGGGACAAGGGAGGAGGGAGGAATGGTAGGCTCCCTTTCTAATCCTATCTATGTACTGTCTTTTCTTTACTTATTCTATCTCATATATTTCTAGAAGGTAGCGCAGGGCTATAACTCCTTGGACGTCGGGCACAGAAAACAGCCAACTTACCTACTAGACAATGGCTAACAACAACCCTACCACACTCTTGACAGATCTCAAAATAACCTCGCTAAACGTTAAGGGCCTGAACCACCCATTAAGCGCAGGAAAATAATAGAATACTTAGCTAAAACAAAGAGTGACATAATCTTGGTAAAAGAAACAAAGCTCGATGAAGAGAGCTACAAACTAGTTAGGTCTAAATGGATAGCACAATCGGTGTGCTCTCCTGAGAACAAAAAGAGAGGAGGCGTCATGACACTTATCTCCAAAAACACCAAGCTCTCGATAGACTCACACATACACGACAAGGAAGGCAGACTAGTGCTAACGACTATCACAAGGGGGAGTGACCGACTACACGTGGCAAATCTGTACGGCCCCAACTCAGATGATCTGCCTTACTGGAAAGAAGTAACAGTACCCCTAGCCAAAGTACCACAAAATGAACTACTCATAGTAGCAGGATATATCAACATGCCACCAGACCAGCTGCTAGACAGACAATCATTATGCCAATACCGCCCCAACAACTCCCATGCCGCGCTCCGTAACATGTGCACGAAATTGAACCTCAAAGACGCATGGAGGGTGCTGCACCCAACCACGAGGGATTACACATTCTATTCAAACCCACACAAGTCGCACACAAGAATAGATTACATCCTAATTTCAGGAGCTCACACGCACATTATAGAAGAGGCCTCAATAGAACCGAGACTAGTTTCAGATCACTCAGCAATCAGCCTGAAACTGGCTGTCACTCACAACGAGATACTACCCCGAAGATGGAGATTCAGAAATAGCACCACCACAGACACGGGTCACAGAAAAGAAATTATAGACGCCCTAGCCGAGTTCATGATCATTAACGATAATGGCGAGGTTAACGTAGACACATTGTCGGATGCCCTAAAAGCCACTATCATGGGAAACTAATTGACATATTGGCTAGGCTAAATAGGAAGGCGAATCGAAAGCTAACAGAACTAGAGGCGGAAATCAAAAAGACTAGAGCTTGAGCTCCTAAAAGACAAGAGTGATGACACAACCCTGCATAGGTTAACGACCAAGAAATATGAGTATAACAAAATCGTTAGTGAAAGGGCTGGCCTCTGGTTCAACAGATATAAGGCCCTAAACTTGTGCGAAGCAAATAGAGCAGGGAAACTCCTCGCATCGTACTTGAAATATAAAAACAACCAGAGGGCAACCACATCAATTACCAACGCAGACAATAAAACACACACCAAACACAAAGAGATCCTCAGAACCTTCAGACAATTCTACTTAGACCTATACAAGAATGACAAGAAGCTAGACAAAGAAAAGTGCCAAAAGTACCTAGAGAAACTAGGCCTACCGACACTAGACAAAACTGACAGCACCAGTCTAGGACTAGATATCAATGGGGCAGAGATAGAAATGGCAGTCAAGTCCCTAAAAAAGAACAAAGCCCCTGACCCAGACGGATACACGGCAGACTTTTACAAAACCTTCCTCCCACAACTGGCTCCACTCATGAGAAGAGTCTTTAACCACACTGCGAACATGGGGAAAATACCTCCATCCATGGCAGAAGCGACCATAACAGTAATTCCCAAAGAAAACAAGGACCACCAGTAACCAAAGAACTACAGACCAATCTCCCTTATCATTGTAGATTGCAAAATCTATGCATAGATTCTAGCTGCCAGACTGAACAAGATACTGCCGAAACTGATAAGCAATACCCAGGTAGGCTTCATGAAAGGCAGAATGTCCAGTGACGTCACACACGCCTACTTTGCCACATGCTAGAACAAGCCCCAAAGAGCCCACGCCAAGCAGTTGCCATTGCACTAGACGCTGAGAAAGCATTTGATAAAGTTTCATGGGCTTTCCTAGAACAATGCATGCATAACTATAACCTGGGAGAAAGATGCACTAAAACGGTAATGGCCCTGTACCACTCACCAACTGGGTGCATCACTATAAACGGGGCCCTATCAAAACCATTTACACTGCAACAAGGAACGAGACAGGGATGCCCTCTATCACCCGCGCTTTTCCTCCTAGCCTTAGAACCCCTAATCCAAGATATAAAACTAAATGAGAAAATGAAGGGGGTGACCATCGGACAGACGACGGTTAAAATAGCACCGTATGCAGATGACATCCTAATAATGACACAGCAGACAGGGACATCGATAGAGGCACTCATGTCCACAATTAAAGATTATGCAGAGTTATCAGGCTACACTCTCAATATCGACAAGTCAGAATGCAAACCGCTAAACATCCACAGCACTAAACAAGTTTTGGGAACCTCAGGAATCAAGTGGCAGACAGGCTACATCAAATACCTGGGCATTCACTTCAGCACAGACCTGATCTCACCCTAAGACACAATGAGAAACTCATACTAGACAAAACTAAGAAAGATATAGAGGCATGGTCTCCCAAATTCATGACATGGTGGGGGAGAATCGAAACAATAAAAATGATGATCACCCCCCAAATAAACTACCTCGCAAGCATGCTACCAATCTTCCTCTCAGACGAATTTCACCAAAAACTAGATAAAATGTGCACCAGTTTTCTCTGGCGGGACAAGAAGGCTAGGATTTGCTTGAAAAAACTAAGAAGACCCAAAAACCAGGGAGGGGTAAACATAGCCGACTTCAGAACATTCCAACTCGCATTCCTAGCCAAGCAGGGTACTCACTGGTTTGAGCAGTCGACAGATTACGCTCTGGTCTGGCTACAACTAGAAAAGGCAATACTTAATAATCTGAACCCTCTGGCCCTCCTCACAGCCAATACGCACCCCCTCGCGAGCAGCACAATATTCAAAAACACCAAGATAGCACTACTAAAGCTAGACAAAAAGATGGAGGTTAGCATTAAGGGCTCCAAAGCCAAATCCATATGGGCGAATAGCGCCATAAAATACAAAGGGAAAAAGCTATACTTCGACAACTGGATAGAAAAAGGCATAGCAGACCCATACCAGCTGGAAGCAGACTCCGCGCCGCTGACCTTTGCCAGCCTAAAAACCGCCCACCAGCTTGATGACTCAGATCTCTACAGATTCCTAAAGATCAAAACAGCCATTACAAAACCCAAGATAACAAATGCAAAGCCATCAATATTCCAATATGTAACTCACATAAACAAACTAGGGCACCAGGTGTCACGCATATACAAAACCCTTAACATGCAGAAATCTAATATCAACGATAAAACAGAAAAATACTGGAACGACCACATACACCCACCACTGGACGATCGGGAGTGGTCCACCCTATGGTCATCAGCCACATGGACCAAGATTACCCCAGCCCTTGTGCTGACCAAACTATGGCTCTTACATAACATTCTGGAGCCCTGACCGCCTACATAAACTAGGACTCAGAGACAACCCCGACTGCAGGAACTGCAACACAAACGGAGGTGACCTAGAACAGCTGATCTTTCTGTGCCTGACACTAAATGGGTTTTGGGGGAAGGTATTTGACTTTATAGAAAATGTATTCAAATGTAAAATATTAAGAGACTTTGCTTCGAACACTATGGCTATTATCAGAACTGAACTCCCCACAGCGGGAGAAAGAGAGCTACTGGACCATCTCCTAATCGCCGCAACCAAGTTAGTACTAACAAACTGGAAGGACACCTCTAAAGCATCTTACAGCGGCTGGCTTAGCTGGGTCACTTACCTAAGAGGAGCTGACTCCCTAGCAATAAGGTATTCACCATGGAAAACTTCCTCCAGACACCTATGGGAACCACTGGACAAGTGCTTGGCCCCTTCTGTCACTCCTTAGAACTGAACCGCTGAACGAACTACCGAACAATAAAAAATGTATCAAACAATGAAAAGGTACACCACAGCCAATGCGCTCGAGGATGCTCTATGACCTACCCTGTATTCTCTCTCTCTCTTTACTTATTCACTCTTTTCCTTTCTTTTCTTTTCTTTTTATCCCATTCCACATACAGCCTACCATAACTGTATAGCCAAGCAAAAAAGGGGGCCACCCCAAGTACTTACTATGTACCATCTACCCTGTAACGCATAGGATGGCCACCCATACAAAGTCTTTTTTCCCTGTGTTTTGTTTGTATGTGTATAAATACCATAAATATATATATATATTTTTAAAGTACTTAACTTTGTGAGCATTTGCCATGAAAAGGAAATCCTTTGTTTAATTGATTGTGAATGATGCATTTCCCCAAGATAAATGAAATTCCTTGCCAGGGACAACACACACTGAATTATGCATTTTTATAACTTATGGTAAAACCTTTCTGAGCAGGTGTTTTAAAGTTAATATAATGTGTAAGGCAAACAGACCTAGAATATCACATGCTAAGGCTTTTTAAAAGTAAACAATACAGCATTAAAAATTAAAGCGTACAGGCGTCAGGCTGTACATAAAGACAAACAAAGATTTGCAATGATGAAGACTGTCCAATGTTTTTTCCTCTGGTTGTGAAAGACTTCTCATGTTTAAACAAGAGCGATCATTAGAAACTAAGGGGCCTATTAGGATGACGTGCGTGCTGGGACCAGCCGCCAGTGGTGCGGCGGTCCCGCACCAGCAATTAGGATGCCACAGCCACAGTGGCATCCACCATCCACATCATTGTGGCAGGCGGCGCAGACAGCACCGCCGCAACAATGCTGTGGCTGCACACTGTGCATTTGCATGCACGTGGAAAGACTGATCCCCGCATGCACAGTAATATGGATGGCAGTGTCTAACAGACACCGCCACCATATTCAAACCTTTTCCGCCCGGTCGATGAAAAATGGCGGATTGTCTTCTCCTCTGCCACGGTACCCCCGCCAACATAATCAGGCAGGGGGTAAATTGCATGCAGGCGGTGGATAATGTCGGGCGGATCGCCACCGCCATACAGGCGCTGGTGATCCACCTGCCATTATAATAGACCCCTAAGATTCTTACTAGTAATCCGGAATGAGGTGGAGTAGTTTATTCAAGGATGCCACAATTGCTTCTTCTTTGTGTCAAAGAATTGATTACCTCTGGATGTGCCAAAGAGCAGAGTCGACGGCGCCGGAAGCACCAACACAACCCGTAGCACTACAGATTCCCTCGTAGCAGCGGCCCCAGGATAGCGCCGCTGCACTCTGCAATACTCTCCTCTGCCCGAGGCGCAGATGCAAGGATGTAACGCCGCCCCTCTCTGGTGATTTACTGCTGTCACTCACTTTGTAGCGCTTCAACAAACAGTAATGAAATAAAAAATGGCGTCAGCTAAACACGGAATTGCGTTAAGCGCGGCACTTCAACAAATTACGCTAAAATAAGCATTCGTAACGCCGTGCTGTCCAAAACATGAAACATGGCATCGGAGAAGCGGGTGCCATGCTGATATATGAAGTGAGGAAAAGCAAAAAAAAAGTGCTCTGGAACGAATATATATTAAACAAGCGTAAGTACATTGTACTTCACCCCTGCTCCTCAGCCTTGAAAGGAAGTGAGGTGTCTGCTGCAGCAACGAGACAGGTATTTACAACAAGGGGTGGTGAGGGACAGAGTCTCTGAATTAAGCAGAAAGCTCTCACCCAGTCAAGAGATCAGGGCTAGATCCAACACCGTTTTTTAGCTCACTGCACCATCCCAGTTTCAGAACCTGGCTGTATGCAAATTAGTCTGTTCCTGTCCCAGTGCATGTTGGGAACAGGGCAAACCAAACTACAAAAGCCAATTCTTACACTGGGAAGGAAACAAGCTCCCGGGGACCGGTTTCTGGCATTACAGCCGTCTTCGGCCCGGTTTGCTTGAATCCTGATGGTGCAATGAGCAAGGGTCTCACATCTGAGAATACCCTTCCACGCTTAGGGTGGACAAAAATATTTACAACAAGGGGTGGTGAGGGACAGAGTCTCTGAATTAAGCAGAAAGCTCTCACCCAGTCAAGAGATCAGGGCTAGATCCAACACCGTTTTTTAGCTCACTGCACCATCCCAGTTTCAGAACCTGGCTGTATGCAAATTAGTCTGTTCCTGTCCCAGTGCATGATGGGAACAGGGCAAACCAAACTACAAAAGCCAATTCTTACACTGGGAAGGAAACAAGCTCTGAGGTTCTGAGCTGGGATGGGGCAGTGAGATAAATAACGGTGATGGATCAAGCCCTGATCTTTGGACTGGGTAAGAGTGGTCTGCTCAATTCAGACACTCTGTTCATCACCACCCCCTTTTGTAAATCGATTTTGGCCACTATAGGTGTGGCAGGGTATACTCAGACATGAGTCCCTTTCTCACTGCTCCATCAGGATTCAAGCAAGCCGGGCCGAAGAGGCTGAAATGCCAGAAACCGGTCCCCGGTAGCTTGTCTCCTTTCTGGTAAAGAATTGGCTTGGTAGTTTAGTCTGCCCTGTTCCCATGATGCACTGGGCCAGGGACAGACTGATTTGCATATAGCCAGGTTCTGAGCTGGGATGGGGCAGTGAGATAAATAACTGTGATGGATCAAGACCTGATCTTTGGACTGGGTAAGAGTGGTCTGCTCAATTCAGACACTCTGTTCATCACCACCCCCTTTTGTAAATCGATTTTGGCCACTATAGGTGTGGCAGGGTATACTCAGACATGAGTCCCTTTCTCACTGCTCCATCAGGATTCAAGCAAGCCGGGCCGAAGAGGCTGAAATGCCAGAAACCGGTCCCCGGTAGCTTGTCTCCTTTCTGGTAAAGAATTGGCTTGGTAGTTTAGTCTGCCCTGTTCCCATGATGCACTGGGCCAGGGACAGACTGATTTGCATATAGCCAGGTTCTGAGCTGGGATGGGGCAGTGAGATAAATAACGGTGATGGATCAAGCCCTGATCTTTGGACTGGGTAAGAGTGGTCTGCTCAATTCAGACACTCTGTTCATCACCACCCCCTTTTGTAAATCGATTTTGGCCACTATAGGTGTGGCAGGGTATACTCAGACATGAGTCCCTTTCTCACTGCTCCATCAGGATTCAAGCAAGCCGGGCCGAAGAGGCTGAAATGCCAGAAACCGGTCCCCGGTAGCTTGTCTCCTTTCTGGTAAAGAATTGGCTTGGTAGTTTAGTCTGCCCTGTTCCCATGATGCACTGGGCCAGGGACAGACTGATTTGCATATAGCCAGGTTCTGAGCTGGGATGGGGCAGTGAGATAAATAACGGTGATGGATCAAGCCCTGATCTTTGGACTGGGTAAGAGTGGTCTGCTCAATTCAGACACTCTGTTCATCACCACCCCCTTTTGTAAATCAATTTTGGCCACTATAGGTGTGGCAGGGTATACTCAGACATGAGTCCCTTTCTCACTGCTCCATCAGGATTCAAGCAAGCCGGGCCGAAGAGGCTGAAATGCCAGAAACCGGTCCCCGGTAGCTTGTCTCCTTTCTGGTAAAGAATTGGCTTGGTAGTTTAGTCTGCCCTGTTCCCATGATGCACTGGGCCAGGGACAGACTGATTTGCATATAGCCAGGTTCTGAGCTGGGATGGGGCAGTGAGATAAATAACGGTGATGGATCAAGCCCTGATCTTTGGACTGGGTAAGAGTGGTCTGCTCAATTCAGACACTCTGTTCATCACCACCCCCTTTTGTAAATCGATTTTGGCCACTATAGGTGTGGCAGGGTATACTCAGACATGAGTCCCTTTCTCACTGCTCCATCAGGATTCAAGCAAGCCGGGCCGAAGAGGCTGAAATGCCAGAAACCGGTCCCCGGTAGCTTGTCTCCTTTCTGGTAAAGAATTGGCTTGGTAGTTTAGTCTGCCCTGTTCCCATGATGCACTGGGCCAGGGACAGACTGATTTGCATATAGCCAGGTTCTGAGCTGGGATGGGGCAGTGAGATAAATAACGGTGATGGATCAAGCCCTGATCTTTGGACTGGGTAAGAGTGGTCTGCTCAATTCAGACACTCTGTTCATCACCACCCCCTTTTGTAAATCGATTTTGGCCACTATAGGTGTGGCAGGGTATACTCAGACATGAGTCCCTTTCTCACTGCTCCATCAGGATTCAAGCAAGCCGGGCCGAAGAGGCTGAAATGCCAGAAACCGGTCCCCGGTAGCTTGTCTCCTTTCTGGTAAAGAATTGGCTTGGTAGTTTAGTCTGCCCTGTTCCCATGATGCACTGGGCCAGGGACAGACTGATTTGCATATAGCCAGGTTCTGAGCTGGGATGGGGCAGTGAGATAAATAACGGTGATGGATCAAGCCCTGATCTTTGGACTGGGTAAGAGTGGTCTGCTCAATTCAGACACTCTGTTCATCACCACCCCCTTTTGTAAATCGATTTTGGCCACTATAGGTGTGGCAGGGTATACTCAGACATGAGTCCCTTTCTCACTGCTCCATCAGGATTCAAGCAAGCCGGGCCGAAGAGGCTGAAATGTCAGAAACCGGTCCCCGGTAGCTTGTCTCCTTTCTGGTAAAGAATTGGCTTGGTAGTTTAGTCTGCCCTGTTCCCATGATGCACTGGGCCAGGGACAGACTGATTTGCATATAGCCAGGTTCTGAGCTGGGATGGGGCAGTGAGATAAATAACGGTGATGGATCAAGCCCTGATCTTTGGACTGGGTAAGAGTGGTCTGCTCAATTCAGACACTCTGTTCATCACCACCCCCTTTTGTAAATCGAAAAGCAACGAGACAGGTGGCAGCAAAGAAGAGCGACTCTTGAGTGCACTAATAGTAAGTAGGAGGTGGGAATACAGTTGTTTTATTGATAACAGCAGGTCTTGCAGACAGCGTAGTTGCGCTGTTAGCTCAACCTAAAAACATTGACAAAACTTAAAGATTTCGCATAGGTGAAAATAATTGGATTTGCCAATGCTTTTTATATTTGAGAAGGATTGTAAAATGTGCGTTATATTTCTCAACAGGGGTCTCTGATCCTCTGGCGGATTTTACAAATGTCTTGTATAAATATATTTGCCACAGCCTGTGGTTCTGCTCCCCCCACACTTGCATTTCCTTCTGTCTACCTTACAGCCGTGCATTCGCCTGCCTGCTTGTCACCTTTGATTTTCCTATCTGCATCAGGTTAATTAGTCACATTTGTATATCCTTACTGCACCCTCAGCTCTCGTGATAGAGCTGCATTTGAAACATTAGGAGAAATCCAGAGCCATTGATGGCTGCTCATATTAAGCTAATGCAGCACATTTATTGAAGCCCAAGAGTTCACAGGGGCATATTGTAGCTCTCTCTTGCTCAGGAAACATTGTCCAACCCAGAAACAATCTACATATCACCCTTGGAAGTATGAATAGGTGATCTGGCCTGGTGGGATACAGACCACTGGTTTGGAGTCGGTACTCTGATCTCAACAGTCAGCGCTCAACCTGCTGATCTATTTCACTAGCATGTGTTAAACGAAGAATCTGCTAGAAAGTTAAAAAGTTTTAAAACTGTGCACACCACATTTTGAAACTTTGTCATTGTTGGTGTTTATTGTTTTTGGTAGTATTAAACATTCCCAATCATGGATCCCCTGAAGAAGGGCCCAGCCTTATGAATATGCTGCTTGTGGATTAACAGATTCCAAGCTGGTCTTCAGACATAGGCTTGGTGTAGTGATGCCAGTCCCAGCAGGACAGTCTCCGGCCTGGAGTACCCACAACAGAGGCACAAAGAGGTGTGACCTTTCTGCACTTATGTCAGCAGTCCATCTAAAAGTGTGATCAAGGAAAACAAAAATGGCTGGGCCCCTACTGAAGGGTCCCCTTGACCTTCCACAACCGACCCTGCACTCCCACCGCTCACCTCTACCATCTACTAAAGGGCAGTGGTTCAGGAAGTCTAATCAGCAGTAGGCAGTACACTCTCTGGGGAAGCTCTCCTGGCCTCCATCTTGCACAACGTCAAACCATAGACTTAGACATTGGATCTCACTTCGTACTTTGAGCCAAACTTGAGGATGAACATCGGACGACTTCCATTCCTGCATTTGCACAACCTTCCTTTTTGATTTTTCCATTAGTTACACGTCTATTTTCTCACATTGCTATGATTTTGAGGTTATTGCTTCCTTTGAGTGCAGTCTGATGCTCTAAATATATCCTTATATATGCATTCAGCATTTACTTTGCACTTCCAACCCCTGGGCTGACCAGCCTTCCTTGCTGAAACAGTGGTCTGACTGAAGGTCTAATGGCAGCCTTGCAGTGGACAGACCGCTTGTGTCGGGACAGAATAGGACATGGGTGAAAACTATTTTCTGAAGAATTACTCTACATTGCACTACAGTAGACAACATGAAGACTGACCGCGATTCCGAACTTGATTGTCGCATTTCCCTTTTTCGTTCAAGTAGCCCTCTCCCTCCCTTCTTCCCATGACTCCTCTCTCTGAGCGCGACTGTCTCTGAGTCACATGAATATTTGCCTTATCAAGGTATTTTTGGCCACTTCACACAACTTATTTCAAGCATCATAACCTCTCTTTCCAACAAAGTCATACCCCTGCAACCTATCAATCCCTCAGTCTCTTCTAGTTCATCTGTCAACCCCCCAATCATCAGCATGAACTCACATCCCCAGTCCCTCCTCCTGCTCAACTAAGGGTCACATCTAACTCCTATTATTTGAATCTACTGCAAAGAAACTGGAGGGAATGCATGGAATGGTTTGCTTGAGAGCTCAAGACTAATCCAAATATCCAATGACACTGGATTAACTACTAACCTTGGGTTCGAAGCAGGGTGCGGCCTGGCATAAAGCGCTTCAATGCCTCGTCAGCTGTAGTAAGAGCTATATAAATACAATTACAATGTGTGCACACATCACCCTATTTCATAAAGGTATGAAAAATATTTTCGAGCTGGAGAAAAAATGTGCCGTGTGGAAACCCTGAGGGGTATAGTAGGCAGTAAGAGTATGCATGGAAATCTGCAATTTGTGCAGATTTGTGTGCATACTCATGCGGATATTTCTGACTCCTCAAAAAATTTGAAAATCTATGGAAAGCGTCAGAGAGCTTATAAATCTTTGTGAATTGGCTGCTTTCTTATGCCATTTCATGTCAGTGGGAGAGTAAGGCTTGAGTAAGGTTACTATTACCCCATTACCGCTGGGAGCACTGCACTGTACACCGTGACCGGCGTGCTCGTTGGAATTTTCTGGATTATGCCCCCCTAGGCGGAAACTATAACCTTTCTGTATGTACTGCGGTGCCCGAGCAACCTTTGGCCGATGACCGGTGAAGTTGTTCCACGCAGCTATAGAGGATTTGGCTCTGGTTCACCCCTCGCCGTCACCTACCCAGCCGGACATCGTACACTGTTTTTCCTCGTCTCCTCGCTGTGCCTCCTATACCCTCCCCCTCCTCATCCCTCCATTATTCTCCTCTACCTCCCCTAATCCTTCCCTCTCAGCCCATTCTTATTGTGTCCTCATGTTTATGCTATGCTTTTGTAATCATGTAACTCCTGTAACTAAGCTCCAGTAACTGATGTAACTTTGTAACGAAGTTCTGAAACAATATTTATTCCTCATGTAAAGCGCTCTGATACCTCCGGGTCTAGCCAGCACTATATAAAACACAATGAATAAAAATAATTAAAAATGAATAAAGGTGGTGTTACACTATGCTCCTTTTTCATCTGAATTAACTGAATACTTCAGTCCAGGTTGTAAAAGAAACCTGGAAATCTACAGTAATGATGATATATGTGTGTGCAAGTTGAATGTTCAAACAGCTTCATAAGTTGGTGTTTCTGCTTTTCTGCTCATCTTGTGGTACCACAGAGCCCAGGCCTTGGAGGGCAATGTGGGCAGCCTTTATTTGTGGCAATGACACCGACCGAAAAACGTTTCTGGGAGCTATTACTAGTTTTATGAATTAAAAAGTGAAGTACAGTTTGATGAAGTGTGGGGTTTAGTAAAACGTCAACATATGTAGCAGACATTGCTTCTAAACAATTTTAAAAAGCTGAAATTGGTAAAAGGAGTGTTGAATGTTATTTGTAATGGTACCATGTGCCTTCTGTCTGGAATGGGTTGTTTTTAACATGCATATCACTTGGTTTGGCCATGCAACAGCTTTCCTGAATCCATAAAAGAATGATGATTCATGGGGATTTTCCTTGCTTGATTGCAATGGAAATATAAGATTTTATTAAAGGCAAGCAGGATTTATAAATATACTTTGAGCATTTGATTGATACTTTAGTGCTAGTAGGTGATTTAAGAGCTTGTTTTATTCTGGATCCCTGCATGCTCTGTCTCCTTTCTTCTTCCCCGGCCTCAGCCTGTAGCACTGCAACCACTTTTATCTTCTGCTTTTTCAGCAAAAATGTCACTTTTTAGAAGACTAATGGTGGTTTGAACAAGTGTAATTCGATATAACAACACACAGGGTGCAGCATTTTCTACTAAGATCAGCAATCGTTTCTCAATCAAAGTTATTATTACATCTTGGCCTTGGAAGGCCTAGTGCTGGTAGAAGTGAAAATAGCTCCTTGTGCCTCCTAATGTGATATCTTACTTGCTGAGCCACCTGTGTGTAAACTCTTGCAGCATATTTTGTGATTTTCTGTTCAGTGGGAGAGCATGCGGTAAAGGACTTATAAAGGCTTGATTTAATGGTGGGCAGAGATGGGATGGCTGCCAAAAACTGCGGTCTCACCTGCCAACCTCTTCCCTACTACAGGTCGCAGCACGCCGCATCCCGTTAGAGGGGTGCAAAGACCCCGATGATGAAGCATGACACCAAGGGGCCTGTTGGTGTGTGAGGGGTATTTTACAAAACACTGAGTGTCCCCCACATCCGTGGTCTACACTCTCCCTGTCCACTTTGAGTAGGATTCTTTTTGTTTATGTAACAGTGCCCGTGTGTGTGTGTGTAGGCATTTATATAGCGCACTGCTACCCGTAGGCGTCCTGGCGCTTAGACCGCTGCGAAACCCTTCCTGGCTTCCCTGAGAGATGGTCCCTTACTGGGTATCTCCAGGGTGAGACCAGGCATCCCCGGCGGTCTGGTGGGGCCGTTAGTGAAGATGAGGCAAGCTAATGCCCAGAGTTGCCGAGTGTGATCGCTGATCAGAGTGGGCACCGAGGCGAGAGAATTATCGAGTCCGCTGACCCTGGTCCAGAAACCTGCCGCGCCGGGAATCGAACCCTGGTCCCGGGCCGTCCTCTGCTCTCGGGTCTGCCGCCTCTAACCAGTGAGCCACACTACTTCGTGGAGTAAGAATCCTATCTCTATACTCTACCTCCTTTCTGTTGTTATTTTGTTAACCTCTTCCCTACCACACATCATTTAGAGGTTGGGGGATGTCGAATTATCCCAATGACAGGGCCAACACCGTCTCCATTGTCAGGAAAACTCTTAGGGCCTGTTTACGACTTCGGCGATGTGGCAGCGGGCTGCCACGCCAGCGCCCCGCTGCCACACCGCCAAAGCCATCTGTACACCACCCGCAAGATTACGAGTTGAAATCCGGCAGGCGGTCTGTGGCAGCGGTCAAACGGGGGTGCCCTTGTAAGGCTCATGGCAAGGCCTTATAAAGGCACCGCTGTGGGACTGCAAAAGCGTGTTTCTGCACGGCATGGACGGAACTGTGAAGACCATGCTGTGCAGGAACAGGGGGTGCAGAAAGACAAATGGGGCACACCATGTGGCCCCCTGCATGCACCCTGGTGCACAGAGGCACCAAGTGACCCTGTAGGACCCCCTTAATTTCCTCACCGCCATGAAAACTGTGGCAGCGAGGAAACTCATATAATGCTTGGGAGGTGCCACAGCGACACCGCCAGCATATTGCGGCCTCAGACCTCTGCAAGACCGCCGATGGATCAGGGATCCCCAGCAGTAGCAGTAGCCTCATCGTGGTCTGACTGCCAAAGTCGTAACATGATGGTTGGACCACCAGTGCTGCACCGTTTAACTGCCAAACTTACGGTTGAGCTGGCCAAATGGTGTCAGAAGTCATGCCCCGTGTCAGACAGCTGTTTTGCTGTCCAGGTCGGTCACATGTGCCTTGGTGGACTGGGACAGGACAACAGAAACATTCGATGTCACCCATGCACTAATAGAAAACTTACAGCACATTGGGAATGAAAGGGATGATTATATTCTTATTAAGAAGCTAATTACAAGGTGTCCCCCCCCACTGTAGATATGCACCCTGTTCCTGCACGGCATGGACTGCACAGTTTATGCCTTGCAGGAATGTGCTGCGGCGCTTCCTACTGCTCACATACAATCCTTTGAAAGGCACCAATGTGGCACCGCTGCTGGAGGGCCGCACAACGTGTATTCCAGTCGGAATACAGCAGGTGGTCACACTACGGGTTTGGCAGTCTTGGAGCGGGGCGCTGGAATAGCAGCCCACTCTAAGACCGCCAAACTCGTAATAAGAACCTAAATGTTTTTGCATTATATTAACATCTAAACACGCAATTGTTATTAACTGTGTATTGTTCATGGTTAGATTGGCCATAGTTAATGTAGGCCTGTGTTTACAATTACTAACATTGGTTGCTAGCTTGCTTTGTGAAACTTTTTCCTTTTATTTGTAGACAAGTTGTATTTCGAAGCTGTTGAACACGGTGTTCTGTTTCTTACTTTCTCATGAGAAGAAATGTTTTCTTTTTGTTGTAATCACTGCAGAACGTTTAATTGGTACCCAAGAAAGCACCAGTAGAGTACATGCTTATCCATTGTATCTTGTTTGTTTCAGATAAATATATGTTTGCGGATGCTTGAAGAAACTGTATTGTGTTAGATCCAAAGAAACTAATGAGCTTAAGGCTCCATCTTTTTACTCTAACCTGATTGAATAGTTTCATGAGAACTATGGGCATGATTTCGATGTCGGTCGGAAACTAAACCTTCCGACTCCTTGTCAGAATCTGTTGTGACCGACTCGCTGTCAGAGGTTCCGACCGACCAATTATGATGCCTCCGAACACCAGTTGGAAAGTCTCCCATTGACTTCAGAGGGAGCCTGTGTTCCGACCGACAACACAGGCTCCCATTGAAAAAAAGGGGTGGTTTCCGAAAAACTTGCACCCTGTGGGTGGCACCCCATGGTCAGTGGCGGCTGGTGACATTTGAAAGTGGCGGGGTGTAAAAGTTTGTGATGAGTGCCCTGTGGCGAGCAAGGGTAGCGAGTGAGCCTGACTGTCATAAGGAGTGTCAGGGGAGGGGAGGAGTTATCCCCTGGGAATATTTGGAAAAACAAATATGCAAATGGTGCATTTTCAAGCAAATTTTAGAGCACAAAAAGGTTAATTAAGCAATTGTGGTACTGTAGTTATTTCATCAATAAAAATACTTCCTATGTTAACACAAAACACACATGTCTCAGGGCAGGTTGTAAACTGCTGGAGGAGGAAGTCCTTGATGCTCAGGCCTGACTGTCAGTCACAGCCTGAGTCCATTGGGAAATTTGCATTTACTGGTTTAATACATGTGCGAGCAGCAGGGCCTCAGATCACTAACATCAACAAAGAAAGCTTAGTGCGGTTTAGGAGAAAATCGAAAAATGAAAATGAAGGCCCATTGAAATCGAGGAGTGCATGATTGAAAAACGAAAGCGTGTCAGCACCTCACACATGCATAGTAAGCGCTATACAAATGCTGCACTTATTAGAATCTGCATGGGTTGTGTTCCTCCTTAGTGAACACACCCCGTCGTCCACTCTCTCCTGTGCCCCATCACCCCATCTTTTGCCGAGTCCTTTCATGATGGAGCAGAATTTCACCCTTGCTTTACAAAACAAGCCCTGGACAATTTTCCATTAACTGCGACTGAACCAGGGATGGGAGGACCAACACCGACTTTCATGATAACAATCTACCAAAGTCACTGCACAGAAAGTTGGCAACAATGAACATTTGTAATGCCCTGTGCTATCCACCCCATCTCAGAGAGATGGCCCTTCAAATACAAACTGTGTTTCTGTGACACATCACATTTATGTCTGCAAAGCCCGTGTATGTGACCACCGAACTCAAACCTTTACAAATATCCCTTTGTAATAAAAGTCACGAGTGAGGGAACGTCCCTCTCGAGAACACACACAAAAGGGAATATTTGTAAAGGTTTGAAATACAAAATGAGTTCTGTGTTGGATGGCGCCTTTTAAAGAGATCAACAGGACTAGACAAACACAGGAGCAAAGAGAGGCAGAAAGTGTGGAAAGCTCGGAGGGGGTTAGAGGGAGAGAAGACAGACAGACTGAAGAGAGAGGAAAAGAAGGAATAAGAAGAAACAAAATATGCAGCGAAAAAGAGAGTGAGAAGAGCGAGACAAAAAAGAGAATAGAAAGGCAGATATTCGAAAAGCCTCACAGCGCACAGGCAAAATGGAATGTACCTGATGTGAAAGGGCAATATAAGACAGAAGCGGTGAAAACGTGCAATGTGATTACAGTTATCAATAAATGCAGCCTAGCGGCAAATGATAGCAGCCTGAGGTGAGGCCAGGGTTACTGGTGTGCTGGCACAGTCGTTAACTTTTGAAACTTGGGCAGTGCTGAGCGTGCCATAGAATCAAAAGAATTAGAATTACGAAATACAGTATTTTGAAATAGTCACATCACATGCCAATAATACAGTACCAGCACGCTGCTGGGGCCGAGTCGCCGGGCACTACCAAACAGTACACACCTAAACAGCAGTGACCAACACAGTAACTTGCGTATATTCAATCTTGACATTTTGTAGTATTAAGTACTCACCAGACACCGCCGTGGTCACGAAGACAGTTCTAAGACTAGAGTCAGAGAGAGAGTGAGAGAGCACTTTTTAATTCCACCAGTGCTTGCGACTGTACGATGCCTCGCATCAGGCTTGGAGGCTTAGGCCACGAGGTCAGTCAGTCAGGCGGGTATGGCTGTCTCATCTATTTCTCTCTATGCTCCCCCAACATTTGTTATACTGGTGACTGTGTTCACACTCAACTCGGTTCCTTCTTTCGGGCCTCTGCTCTATTATTCATGAAAGTTATGAAACGCAAACGAGATGAGCCCGGGGCCCCCTCCAAAGCGACTGCTGCTTAACGTTTTCAAAAGCGAAACGTGGTTTCATCAGAAATGACAACGGCCAACGCCAGCCAATCACCACTACATGGAGGTTGCCAATGGCCACATGTGATTGGCCATGCAATGAGGCAGGCTGAGCACAGCCACCCACCCATGCGCGGCGGCACCACCAACCTCAAGCGCTGTAACTCAGCCAATCCTGGCGCAGCATGAACATCGCCACTGTGCCAGGATTGGCTAAAGAGCAGGGCTAATACTGCCCATAATGAGACCCTGCTCCCCCGGGTCTCTGCCTTTGTGACTGCTAGGGGGGGAGGAGGAGGGAAGGTACTGCAGCGTGTGTGCGCATAAGTGGGAAAGTCATAAAAATGACTTGTCCTAAATGCGCACTGTTGGACCTGCGATGGGCAAGCCCAGCACAAAGGGGGTAGCTTGGCTCAAGTGCCAAGGCAAGTGAAGGCTATCGTCTTAAGCCGGCTTCGACCCAATAATATCTCCTTGAACAACCACCAAAAAGAAGGACACCACACCACTGTTGTAGAAAAATACGATTCCTTTATGTAAAAATTCTCTGTTGTGAATGGGGATCAATTAGGAAAGCACAATTACATTTCTTTTGGGTCACAATTTGCTGGGTTTCGATTTTGGTATAGATTCAATAAATAAGCTTAGGAGTACAGTTCATCAATAAATAGATTAAATATCAGGAATAAATATTGTCAATAAATAGAATAAATATCGGGAATAAATATCTTCAATAAATAGCATAAATATCACTGTCTGTGTAGCAGAGTAAATACTGGTTCAGTTCAAGAACATCTACAGATTCATTCTGGTATCGCTGCCACCAATTAAATACTTCAGGAACACTACATTTGCAAATACATTTCAGGTTGGAAAGATTACTCTTACAGTTTATGACGATTTCACCATTAGTGTACACAGGCTTCTCTGGGCTTAACAGGGAGTGCTGGGACTCTTTAAGAATCACACGGGGGTTATGCGCGTATATCTAAAAGGCAAGGAAAGACAGTGAACACTTCATTTACACTCGGCTGCCACCGGGTTGAGATCTCTGTTTGCCGGTGGGGGTCTAAGCGCGCCTAGGGGTTTCTGTCCCCGCTAGCACTCAGGCGGCACCAGTTCCAAGTCTTTAGACTGCCGAACGGGGCTGCCGGAGAGGTCACACAATCTTCGCGCTCAGTCAAATAAATGCCGGTTCACAGTTCCTTTATAACAGCGCTTCCCACCTGAAGAAACGGGCCCACCTCACATCGGCTGCAATCGAAAAGCGATTCAGTCGTGTCCAGCACTTCTCTCGCCAGCGACGGGTTCTCAGGGGCTCCACGGACCTCCCTCCGACTTCCTCAAACAGGGATGGTTCCCGCCCACAGCTACAGCCGCCGATCCACTGGGGAGGGGCAGAGACAGTAGTACCGCCCAACGAAGGCCGGCCTTTCCCCGCCCCGGCGCACCACCTCACCTCAGTCTGCGCAGGAAGCACTCTACGCCGGTGGAGCTCGGAGACGTCCGAGCTCCTCGCTGGAGGCGCCTGTCACACAAGGGGCACAGAAGACGCTCGTGGTCGCGGCGAACTTGCTCTCGCCTCGTGACCCGAGTCAGTCGTAATTCGCCACCGGGGGGGTGGGGAGGCACACGAAAAATCGGCCACAGTCTCTTGGGGGTGATGAGGCACTCGCTGGGCAGGCGCTGTAGGCGCGAGGTCACCGCACACACAGCTGACTGGAACGCCAGTCAGGATCCACGCCAGTGACTCTTGCTTGCTCTACTGCCCGCGCTACCAGCTGCCTCAGGGGGTCAACAGGGCAGGTGTCAATCTGGTGTCAAGTCTGGAATCTTCTTCTTCACCTAGATCTAGAACATCATTATCCTATCTAGTCTTTTGGTCATCTAAAATGGCCGCCAGGGACTGGACCTGATATAGCCAGTGCCCTGAGTTGCTGGCTCGTGCCAGTAGGTTCTAGAACCTTCTTTGGGTTAGGCCAATGACATGGCACTACTGGGGTATTTTGGTCTCTAACAGCCACCATACTGGGGTTCTAGAGCAGCCATTTTGTGTACCTGAGGGAAATAAAGTAATTCCTGTCAGGAATGCGCATCAAGTAAAAGGGCGCCAAAACCTTGAAAGGTCAGGGTTCATGGAGGCTCCACAGGGAGTCACTCTCATGAGGAAAATGGATGGCCACCATTTTGAGGTCATTCATACAGGTTGCCAATCCCAGTCTATAATGTCACAGGTTTCGCCAGGTGTCTTGTGAATAGGTGCCAAAAACCTTGTGGACAACTGGGCGTCAAGGAACATCTAGCCCCATTGAAACAGCACACATAAAGGTCCTGGTAGACAAAGAAAAGCGACAAATTTTGGGAGGTACAGGGGAACAAAAGAAATCATAGTGGTGAGGGGACTCTCAGAAGCAGACGGGTCTAACAAGCGTCCCCCCCAGCTGAAAGTGGGGAGAGCTACCCAACCCCTTGGGAGCTCTCAACACTAAGGCGGAAATACCTGGAGAGACCGTCTGCATTGGCGTGGTCAACTCCGGGCCGGTGTTCCACCCGAAAGTCCATTCCCTGTAGGGAGATAGACCACCTCAACAGTTTGGGGTTTTCCCCCTTCATCTGCATGAGCCAGCGAAGGGGTTGGTGGTCTGTCTGAACAAGGAAGTGCGAACCAAACAAGTATGTTCGCAGCTTCTTCAGTGCCCAGACCACTGCAAAGGCTTCCCGCTCAATGGTACTCCACCTCTGTTCCCGGGGAAGCAGTCTCCGTGACAGAAAGACCACGGGTTGATCCAGACCCTCCTCATTGAGTTGTGATAACACCGCCCCAATGCCAATGTCGGATGCATCTGTCTGGACAATGAATTCCTTTGTGAAGTCTGGAGCCTTCAAGATGGGAGCGTTACACAATGCTTGTTTCAGAGTGTCGAAGGCTCGCTGACAAGCCTCCGTCCAGATGACTCTCCTGGGTTGCTTCTTGGCCGTGAGTTCAGTAAGGGGTGCCACGATAGTGCCATACCCCTTCACAAACCGTCTGTAGTAGCCTGTGAGGCCCAGGAAGGCTCGGACCTCAGTCTGGGTCTTGGGGGGTTTCCAGGCCATGATTGCCTCAATCTTCGCCTGAAGGGGCTGCACCTTTCCCCTGCCCACCAAGTGACCTAAGTACACTACCGACCCCTGTCCAATCTGACATTTGCTGGCCTTGATTGTCAAGCCAGCCCTTTCCAGGGTTTGGAGAACGGCCTGCAAGTGCTGCAAGTGATCCTCCCAACTGCTACTGAAGACAGCTATGTCATCTAAGTAGGCAGCAGAGAAGGACTCCATCCCGGTCGGATCGTGTTCACCAGCCGCTGAAAAGTGGCAGGAGCGTTCTTGAGCCCGAAGGGCATGACACAGAACTGGTAGTGTCCATCAGGTGTGGAGAAGGCTGACCTTTCCTTGGCTCCATCAGTCATGGGAATCTGCCAGTACCCTGCAGTGAGGTCAATGGTACTGAGATATTGGGCAGCTCCCAACCGGTCAATTAGTTCATCCGCCCGTGGGATCGGATGAGCATCTGTTTTGGTTACCGAATTTAGTCCTCGGTAATCCACACAGAATCGTAATTCTGGTGTGGCGCCAGGTGGAGCGGCTTTGGGCACCAAAACCACCGGGCTAGACCAAGGGCTACTTGAATGTTCAATGACCCCTAGCTCCAGCATCTTAGCTACTTCACTTCGAATGCTGGCCTTCACCTTGTCAGACAGCCGGTAAGACTTGGACTTCACAGGTGGGCTGTCTCCTGTATCCACGTCATGGGTACACAGGTGGGTCTTACCCGGGACAAGGGAGAACAGAGGAGCGAATTACCCCAAGACCTGGCGACATTCCTCCTGCTGCTCAGGAGTCAGGGATGGCGAGAGTTTCACTCCCTCCACCGACCCATCCTTTTCTTGAGACGCAAAAAGGTCAGGGAGAGGCTCTGTGTCCTCTTCCTCTGATCCATAAGTCACCATAACCAACATGACTTCGGGCCTCTCGTAGTGGGGCTTGAGGCGGTTGGCATGTAACACCCGATGTGGATGCCGAGGGGTCTTCACGTCCACCAAGTAGGTAGCCTTGCCCATCTTCTCCAACACCTCATAGGGGCCTGTCGAATGGTCCTGGAGGGCACTCAGCTCTCCAGGCTCCATCACCCACACCTTCTGACCAGGCTCCAGCTCCACTGGGTGAGCATTGTGGTCATACCACGCTTTCATCACAGACTGGCTGGCTTCCAAGTTGTCAGAAGCTTGCTTCCACAACTTGGCCATTTGGCTCCGGAAGGCCAGCATGTAGCTCACCACGTCCTGGGGAACTTTCAGAGGAGACTTTTCCCAGGAGTCCCTCACCAGGCTGAGAGGTCCACGTACCGGGTGCCCGTACAAAAGCTCAAAGGGGCTAAAGCCCACTCCCTTCTGCGGCACTTCCCTGTAAGAAAAGAGCAAACAGGGTAGGAGGACGTCCCATTTCCTCCTTTAAGGTTTTGTTGAACCTTTCCACCAGGCCATTAGCCTGTGGGTGATAAGGAGTGGTAAACCTGTAGGTCACCCCACACTCCTTCCACATTGCCCGCATGTACGCTGACATGAAGTTGGTCCCCCTGTCAGACACAACTTCCTTGGGGAATCCCACTCGGGTAAAGATCCCCATCAGGGCCTTCGCCACTACCGGTGCAGTAATGGTTCTCAGAGGTATTGCCTCCGGATACCTTGTGGCATGATCCACCAGTACCAGGATAAACCTGTGACCGGATGTTGTCGGCGGATCTAAGGGCCCAGCAATGTCGATGCCCACCCTTTCAAAGGGGGTGCCAACGACGGGAAGTGGTTCCAGGGGAGCCTTCATCTTCATCCCTGTTTTCGCACTGGCTTGGCATGACACACACGACCGACAGTATGTATCGGACGCCACCCTCATTCGAGGCCAATAAAAGTGGGGGAAAAGCCGTGCAAAGGTCTTGTCCTGTCCCAGGTGTCCTGCCAAGGGAATCTCGTGAGCCAACTCTAATAGGAAGGCTCTGTAACACTGTGGGACTACCAGGGCCCCTGACAGTCCGTGCACTGGCGCCCTGGGCTCACTGTAGAGGAGTCCATCCTCCCAGTAAACACAATAGTTCCCAGACTCATTACCTGCTGCCTGGGCTTCAGCCTGTTGCCTCAGACCCTCGAGGGTGGGACATTCCCTCTGTCCCTTGCTCAGTTCCTCCCTGGATGGTCCTCCCTCCACTCGCCACTCAGCGGGGATAGGCAGATCCTCCAATGGAACCATGTCCTCCTCCGCGGACTCCGGGTCCATCTCCTCCGATGGCGTATCCGTCTCACGGGGCACGGACATCGAGGCAGGCTCTTCCTGTCCTCGAGATGCTCCCTCATCGGCAGCTGGGTGGGCCATTGTTCCAGGCTCCAACCCATGCGACTTCTCCTCCCGAGCAGCCGCCGACCTGGTACTCACACAGGCCCAATCAGGTGTACCCAGCATCTCAGAATGAGTCCGGTATTCCACCTCCTTCCAAGCATTGTGCTCCATATCATTGCCCAGCAGACAATCGACTGGCACGGCGGGGCTTACGGCAACTCGAAGTGAACCTGCAACCCCTCCCCACTCAAAGGGAACCTCAGCCACGGGATAGTGGCTCATTCTGCCATCAGCCATCGCGGCTGGATGAAGTACGCCTGGAATCACCTGCTCTGAGGACACCAGATGACTCCTAACTATAGTCATACTGGCTCCTGTATCTCTCAGAGCTTCCCCTCTATGGCCATTGATGGTGACCCATTGCCCATACTTGGTAGTATTTGGGGGCACCTGGATCTTTGGAACCATCTCCCGATCACCCAGGGACACTAAGGTGACACCCGCACACTCCTTCCCTTTAACTAAGGGCATCTCCTCCCCGAGCGCTACACTAGCAACTCCCGGGGCCTTTCCTCCAGTGGGATGGGGTGGTCTCTTTGGGCATTTCGCGTCTCCCTTATAATGTCCAATACCACCGCACTCAAAGCAATGGACAACCCTTGGCTGCTGGCTCTGGCCAGGATTAGGGTTCTTTTGCGGGCTAGCCTTAGAGTTGGAGAAGAAACCTTTCCCCTTAAAGTTATTTTGGGGGCCTTTGGAGAACTCCTGTTTCTTATTATCTCCCCCTCTTTCTTCTGGGGAGCGCCCTGTCCGGACTTCTGAGAATCTCCTCCCGTCCCCTTCGTGGACACTCGGGTACTCACCCAAATGTCCGCCTCCTCAGCAAGATTACGGGGGCAAGTAAGTTTGCTGTCTACCAGGTGCTGCCGCAGCTCGGGAAGACATTTCTCGAGGAGATGTTCCTTGAGTATGAGATTGTACAACCCTCGATAGTCTTCCACCTCACTACCTTGGACCCACCCATCCAGGGCTTTCTTGGCATAATCCAGGAAGTCAACCCAATTCTGTGAGCTCAGTTTATGGCTGCCCCTAAACCTCTGCCGGTATTTCTCGGGGGTCAACCCAAACTTTCTAATGAGCGCCACCTTCATGGCGGGGTAGTCTACCTGATCCTCCCGGTCTAGGGCCAATAGGGCATCCCTACCTGTTGGAGGCATGTAGCGATACAATCCACCACCCCAATGCTGCTCATGGATCCCATGGGCTCCTAAGGAGACCTCATAGGCTGCCAGCCACTTAGCTATGTCATCTCCAACAGTATAGCTAGCGACCACGTCCTTGGGTAAGTGAGGCCTGAGCTCCCTGGCAAATTCCTTAGACTCAACACCCTCCGGAGTGATGTTATTGGCTCTGAGGTCGAGTTCTCGTAGCTTGAACTCGTGTTCCATCCTCTTCCCTTCCATCTCCAGCTTAGCTAACTCCCACCTCAATTGTCTTTCCTCTCTTCTATCAGCTAACTCGGTCTCTGACAACCCTCCTGTTGATGCACTGCTGCCCTCCCGTGAGGCTACCTTGGGGCTGATTATCATATCACCCACCCCCAGGGGACATTCCGCAGCTCTCTCAACGACAGTACCCCTGTCTGACTCCTCCTCCTCTACCATACCCTCCGGATGCGCCTCCACCCAGGCCCGCAGACTAATGCGGAGCTCCTCTCTTTTGGCCCCTCTCCTAACGAACACTCCCCTTTCCTGACAGAACTCTTTGAGCTGCGCCACGGTATAGGTCTCCAGCTCTGACATATCGAATTCCATCTTGTCAGTGAAAAGTGTGGACAACCACCTCGAAGTAGGTTACAAGGATAGGAACTCTGAGGGTCACCTCCACCCACCTCCAGAAGAGAATTTGGAAAAAACAAAATATGGAATTGGAGGGCCGCTGGGAGAAAACTCTGGGTGTGTACCTGTGGGGCACACGGAATTATTATGGGGTCCAAAACAAGCACGGCTCGTAATCCCACCCGCTGAGCACCAATTTTATGTTGGACCTGCGATGGGCAAGCCCAGCACAAAGGGGGTAGCTTGGCTCAAGTGTCAAGGCAAGTGAAGGCTATCGTGTTAAGCCGGCTTCGACCCAATAATATCTCCTTGAACAACCACCAAAAAGAAGGACACCACACCACTGTTGTAGAAAAATACGATTCCTTTATGTAAAAATTCTCTGTTGTGAATGGGGATCAATTAGGAAAGCACAATTACATTTCTTTTGGGTCACAATTTGCTGGGTTTCGATTTTGGAATAGATTCAATAAATAAGCTTAGGAGTACAGTTCATCAATAAATAGATTAAATATCAGGAATAAATATTGTCAATAAATAGAATAAATATCGGGAATAAATATCTTCAATAAATAGCATAAATATCACTGTCTGTGTAGCAGAGTAAATACTGGTTCAGTTCAAGAACATCTACAGATTCATTCTGGTATCGCTGCCACCAATTAAATACTTCAGGAACACTACATTTGCAAATACATTTCAGGTTGGAAAGATTACTCTTACAGTTTATGACGATTTCACCATTAGTGTACACAGGCTTCTCTGGGCTTAACAGGGAGTGCTGGGACTCTTTAAGAATCACACTGGGGTTATGCGCGAATATCTAAAAGGCAAGGAAAGACAGTGAACACTTCATTTACACTCGGCTGCCACCGGGTTGAGATCTCTGTTTGCTGGTGGGGGTATAAGCGCGCCTAGGGGTTTCTGTCCCCGCTAGCACTCAGGCGGCACCAGTTCCAAGTCTTTAGACTGCCGAACGGGGCTGCCGGAGAGGTCACACAATCTTCGCGCTCAGTCAAATAAATGCCGGTTCACAGTTCCTTTATAAAAGCGCTTCCCACCTGAAGAAACAGGCCCACCTCACATCGGCTGCAATCGAAAAGCGATTCAGTCGGGTTTAGCACTTCTCTCGCCAGCGACGGGTTCTCAGGGGCTCCACGGACCTCCCTCCGACATCCTCAAACAGGGATGGTTCCCGCCCACAGCTACAGCATCCGATCCACTGGGGAGGGGCAGAGACAGTAGTCCCGCCCAACGAAGGCCGGCCTTTCCCCGCCCCGGCGCACCACCTCACCTCAGTCTGCGCAGGAAGCGCTCTACGCCGGTGGAGCTCGGAGACGTCCGAGCTCCTCGCTGGAGGCGCCTGTCACACAAGGGGCACAGAAGACGCTCGTGGTCACGGCGAACTTGCTCTCGCCTCGCGACCCGAGTCAGTCGTAATTCGCCACCGGGGGGGGGGGGCACACGAAAAATCGGCCACAGTCTCTTGGGGGTGACGAGGCACTCGCTGGGCAGGCGCTGTAGGCGCGAGGTCACCGCACACACAGCTGACTGGAACGCCAGTCAGGATCCACGCCACTGACTCTTGCTTGCTCTACTGCCCGCGCTACCAGCTGCTTCAGGGGGTCAAAAGGGCAGGTGTCAATCTGGTGTCAAGTCTGGAATCTCCTTCTTCACCTAGATCTGGAACATCATTATCCTATCTAGTCTTTTGGTCATCTAAAATGGCCGCCAGGGACTGGACCTTATATAGCCAGTGCCCTGGCTCGTGCCAGTAGGTTCTAGAACCTTCTTTGTGTTAGGCCAATGACATGGCACTACTGGGGTCTCTAACAGCCACCATACTGGGGTTCTAGAGCAGCCATTTTGTGTACCTGAGGGAAATAAAGTAATTCCCGCCAGGAATGCGCACCAAGTAAAAGGGCGCCAAAACCTTGAAAGGTCAGGGTTCATGGAGGCTCCACAGGGAGTCACTCTCATGAGGAAAATGGATGGCCACCATTTTGAGGTCATTCATACAGGTTGCCAATCCCAGTCTATAATGTCACAGGTTTCACCAGGTGTCTTGTGAATAGGTGCCAAAAACCTTGTGAACAACTGGGCGTCAAGGAACATCTAGCCCCATTGAAACAGCACACATAAAGGTCCTGGTAGACAAAGAAAAGCGACAAATTTTGGGAGGTACAGGGGAACAAAAGAAATCATAGTGGTGAGGGGACTCTCAGAAGCAGACGGGTCTAACACGCACACTGCTGCTGCCCTCCCTGCCACGCTGCTATCTGCCAGCCTGAGCCTGCCACTCACTGCCGCAGGCCCGCCCCCACACCCTTCCGCGATTGCGACGATGACGTCACTATAGTGACTCAGATGGTCCGACCTCCCATAAATCATTATGACTGGCGGTGTCGGACTGGGTGTTGTGGCTGCTGCGCTCGTAATTTTGGTGCGTGCACGAATGTGCAGTGACAGTGACGGTCGTCCATGGCTAGTGGGGCAACGCCCCAACGCCCCCAATGGACGAACCGCCACTGCCCATGGTGCCTGCCACACTGTGCATGGTTATTCAGGGGGGTCCCTTGGGTACCCCCACGGCCCCCAATCACAGACCTCAGAATTAAGGGGTGCCTGTTAGGGGCCCCCACAGTCAGTTTCTGACAGCCTTTTGTTTTTTCAATCGGTCCGAGTCGGAAAGGATGCCTAAATCCGACATCGTAATACTTCGGTCGGCAACACGGTCCGTAGAGCTGTACGATTTGGCTACAACCGACTCAGTGTTTCCAAATGCCTGTCACAACTGATTTGGGATTTGTGTTTTATGGACTCTAAATTTGTAAAATTGAAATTTCTAACAGAAACATTAGTTTCTTTTTTTTCTGAGGACAAACCCCTGCTTTGGGGCTTTGTCCTTCAAAATGTTTAAAAGGTGTCGGCATCAAAGTGCCGATACATATTTTTACAGCGGCAGCTCTTGCCATCTCGTGGGAGCTGCCTCTATGAATAAACCACGCCAGCGCTGTGGGAATCTGTAAATGCGGAGGTCCAGCAGGAGTACCTCTGTCCCCGCAGCCCACCAGTGTCAGTGCCTCCGCCACCTGTTTGCAAACCAGGATGCAATTTGTTACTCCAGTGGCGTTGTACATGGGCGTGTAATTTGTGATGTGACCAATGCATAAAAAGGTGACAGTACAAATTATCCATTTATAGTAGGTTGCAAATTGTGACCTACTTATGGTACATTCATTAAACAGGTTTTAATTTGTGGCCGCTGTCAATACCTGTGAAGGTAGGGATGGCGGCCTGCAGGCAGCCTCCAGCCCTGCATTTGCATTACAAAACAGGAAACCTTTTTTAAGCATTAAAGTGCTAGGTGCTGCTTTACAACATGTTCCTATTTATGTTGTATGCACATTTGATTGCTAGGCAGCATGAAATACTGTATCTAAAGTGCTCTGCTAAAGCTCGGCTGGATCCATTCATGAACTGGAATTTTGTGCAAATTATTTTGTTTTTTAATTTATTTATTGTATCATATTTTATTTATTCTTTCATGGCCATGTGCCAAAATGAATATTTATCGATTGCTTGATTGATATTCGGGGCAGTAGGCAGAGGGCCACCAGCACCACTACTACAGAATCGTGTAAGCTCTTCCAGAAACTAGTCTTAAAGGAGTTTTAAAAAAATTACCGTTTTTTTTGCTCAGTTCTGCGTCACTAAGAATCACCAGCTATAGGCATTCTAGAATGTTTCATTGTGTGATGACGTCAGCTTGGGTCTTGAGACATATTGTGACGTCTCCCTGGCTGGCCTCTTTAACCACATGGATGCTGGTCATTTTCCCCCCCTGTGCTGGAAAATGCCATTTTAGTGGCACCATGACGAGCTCAGCTCGTCATCAGCACACGACACCCGTGGGTGATGACGAGCTGAGCTCGTCATCAGCATCGAAAGGGTTAAAACAATGCCGTTTGTCGTGTTTATTCTACAAATTATGGTATGAAATAAATATATTGCAGAGTAGCTTAGGACACCCCCCTGGGCACGGAAACCCACAATCTCCTGGCACCGGACTGCCGAGGGTCATTTGTGACCGGGCAGTGCTTGGATCCAAAGAGGCGCGCGCTGGAGGTCATGCTGCAGAGACATCCATTAGTGAGTCACAGAGCAGGATTTATGCCTTAGCCGGGCGGAGCGCGGGCTATTATTGAGCACGTGAAGCCAACAGAAGGTCATTCTATTGGGATGTGTTGCCAGCTAGTAATGCGTTCCCGAAAACAAGACCCAGGGTGCCCCTGCCAACGTCATTCCCAACCGAGGAGCAATTACATGGCATTAAAAGGGCTTTTTCCATTAAGCGCGGCACGAAGGGTCTGAATATTGCAATAACGCGTATATGAAAGTGGCCTGTGTCCACCCAGAACACTCTTGACAAATGCAGAATGCGTGGCCAAATATTAATCCTGAAATCTACCTAAGTGTTTAAGGTACATAGGCAAAAAAAAACTGTATTTCGGTGCACTGCGGCAGCCCACTGGAACGAAGAGTCGTCAATTTAGCTGTGTACTTTACTTTTTGACAAGCCCTGAAGTGTACCAGCAGGAATCTCAGAGGCTGAACACGTCAAAGTGTATGACATTGCACCAGTGGCGTAGCTAGAGCTTCTGGCGCCCAGGGCTATCCCTCATGTTACCGCAGATGGCCAGTAGCAAGAGGCGGGGTATGGCTGGGGAAAGAGGACGACGAGCAGCGAGGGTGGATTGCATAGCTACGAACGTTTCAGATTGCTATGTGTGACATTTTCATAATTTCAGTGTAAATATGAGTGACATTCAAGGACTATGAGTGACACTTTACCGCCACAAGCAAAATCAAGCAGTGAAGACTAGGAAAGCATAACTATCAGAAATTATACCCATTTGAGCATCAAGAAACTATAAGATCATCTTAAAACACCTGCAAATCACCAAACATGGGAGGGCGCTAACCAACTTGACACACTGAGTGTGTCCAGGCTCTCCTCTTGGGATCGGACTGTCCCCAGACAGAGTCAGTCATCATGTTCAGGGCCTCTCTCACGTGGTGGAGTCGACCACCAGCCCAAACAACAGAATGTGAGAGAGGCCGAGCTGCAGGCTGAGAACCGAAACGAACCTGGGCTGGACGCCATCTGACACTTCAGAGCCTCTCTCTCATCACTTGGTGGGAGTCGACTCACCCTCACCACCTGAGCCGGCCCAAGCAGGATGTATCTGTCTTGTGAGAGTAGAGAGGCACTGTTCGGGCAGGCTGAACCGAAAGCGAACCTGCCTGGCCATCTGTGATGTGCTGGTGGAGCCTCTGAGTCATCCTCCCTTGTCAATGATCATGCGGCCCGGGCCGGGTTATTAATTGCTTAACTCTCTCACGTTCTCTTTCAGAGACCCTGTTGCCGGCAGAAAAAAACAACTGTGCGAGTCGTTAACGCCCCCCTTCCACACACACAGGATGAGAGCAGAGATAAACAGTGCGCCCTGCCTGGCAAAACACCCACCACCCATCGCGGTAATGGTTTTGTCCGAAGACGTAAACCCTCTCAGTTTCGTTTTCATACCAGTGCCCAATGCCTCTGAAGGACGACTCACAGAGCAGCCCTGCTGCTCGGCCTGCAGATGAAACAGATGAAATACATGCAGATTATATCATTCTGCAGATAAGGTGGGCTTGGGGGGGGCAGCCGACCGGAGGGAGGTCCCCCCCGGGCGGTTTGGGAGGGGCGGGTGGGGCTGATTAGCAGCCCTGCCGCCGGGTTTTTCATATTTGGGCTTCTTTTTCTACTAGGGGCAGCCCAATATAAATTCACTGGGCTCCTCCTCCCGTCCACCATTTTAGGCTTGGTGACCTGGTGGCCGGGAGCAGTTAGAACATTTTCATCTAGGCCGCAACGTCAGGCTTCGGCTGGAGTGGCTGCGGTGGTGGCGGCCTGCGTAACTCCGAAGCGTTCGAGAACTGTTGGGGTAAGTGAGCGGGGCCGTTCTCGGGTGAAGAAAACGGCCCCGGGTGTGAATATGCGGAGGTTGGAAGACGGGGCCCGGGTTATGACGCGGGCCTTGGTTTCGCGCCTGCCCGGCCTACGGATTTGTTAGCCACGAGTTTTGCTGTGCCGCTTGAGACAGTTCAGGTCTCGGCGGTGCAAGGCAGGGCAGGGTCGGCCCGACCCAGTGGGGTAGAAAGGGAGCGAAGCGCGGAGCTAAGCAGCGCTCGGTGTCTGCTTCTGCGGTTCGCGATCTGGAACCTTCGACAGGAGGGGCTGAGGAGGCTAGTTACACGCAGGCGGTTACTGCGAAGGCCCGCTCGATTTCTGTTCCTTCACAATTACAGTTTCAGGAGGGGTTTTTCGTTTCTTCAGCGGAAGGTGGTTTTGCACAGGGTCTTCCTCACGGTGGGAAGGACGGAGCTGTTTTTGTTTCTCCTGCACCTTCATCTCATTTGAGACAGGGGCCACTCCTTTTGGAGGCAAGTTTGCCAAAACAGGTTGGGTCGTCTGATGCTATTCATGTGTTGGACGCGCCTTTTAGCCCCCTTTTGTTTTCCCCGGCGGCTTCTGTGAGGGAGGAGATAGTGTCTGTTCGTAGTGGGTCTGTCGGGGAAGGGGAGTGGGCACAGGTGGGAGGGTTGGGTGGTGAGGCTTTACAGCCTTTGGATAAGGAGTTTGGGGAGTCTTTTGCTGGGGTTGGGTCTCAGCATGTTTCCACAGAGGTTTCTGTTTTTCCTTCTCAGGGACGTGAGCAGTCACATAGTGTGAGGAGTAGGTCTTGGGAGGGCCTAGATGTTTCCGTCGTGGTCGGAAGGCCTTCGAGAAGGAGGCTGTGGTGTGGGTTTCAAGGGGACGGATACTTGCAAAAGCTCAGGAGTTACTTTGAGTTTCCCAGTTTGAAAGTGGGTCGACGGGGTGGCTTGCAGAGGGGCCATGCGGAGCCTCGTGTTGAGAGTGGGGAAGGGAGTGGTCATATTTTAGGCCCGGCGTCAGCCATAGTACAGGAAATGCTAGATTGGAGTAGTGGTAACGAGCAGATTGCGCCTTCCGCTCCTACGCGTAGTGTTTCCTTTCAGAAACAGGTCCCTAGTTTTCAGAGTGGTGAGCAGGTGATGGGGCAACAGCCTTTAGGGTGTAGGGCGGT
Source organism: Lissotriton vulgaris (assembly GCF_964263255.1). NCBI lineage: Eukaryota > Metazoa > Chordata > Amphibia > Caudata > Salamandridae > Lissotriton > Lissotriton vulgaris. Next base: position 122,150,758 of record NC_141691.1, on the reverse strand, counting down.
GGGGTCTGGGGATTTTGGAATTTTTGGTAGTAGGGGACCCGGCACATCAGTCCAGCCTTTTTCTTTACAGGGTAGGATGCGTCGTGGAGCAGCGGACTCAGTAGGGCGAAGTGCGACCCAAGTGCGCTGAGGAGAAGGGAGGATGGAGCCTGGCGCGGCACATTCCGTACCATCGGGGGACCCCGGCGCGGCCAGCAGATGCAAGTCAAGCGCGACCTCGTTGGCCCCAACATCTTCTCAACATCATCGGATGGATATGTCAGTGGATTCTTTAATTAAGAGTGGTAGGCGTGTTGAGGAGTACCGGCGAGTACAGTCGGCTCCCCCGCCAATGGTTCAAGAAAGGGTTGGTAAGACCCATGCAAGTTTGTAGAGTCATGAGAAAGCAGGTCAAAATGTGTTGGTGTTGGGTCCTCTAAGGTTGGAGGAGTCGTTGTTATTGGACTATGATGATGAAAGTCCAGAGGAAGGTGAATTGCGTGATGAGGGGACTGGGGGGGGGGGGGGACAAATTCATGCTTCTCCTAGTCTTTTACAGGCACCAGTGGTGGTGCAACCAAAGATGGCGATGTCCGGACCAGCTCGAGAGCGCGGCCCCTCGGTGAGGGTTCCTCGGTCGGTGGACAATGTGGAGCATTTGGAGTGGAGAACGGGTCCGGGACAAGCTCCTTTGTTACGCCCAGGTGAGCATTTTGTCGCACGGGCCAGACCAAAAATGGTTCCGTGGGGACAGGGGGGGAGATGGTGTCAATGGACAAAGAGGCCAAGTTACACAAAGGTTGTTACGTGAAAGATCAGGGTGTGGGCACAAATGACGGTCAAGGTACTCCGGGCACTTAGGTGGAATGTGGTATAAATACAGAGGTTGTTGAGATAGTCAAGGATACTCTTCATAGTAAAGAATTAAAGATAAAGAAGTCGCCTTATATGGGTGTCACTAAGCCTCTGGGGGCCCATTTGATGTTGTCCACAAAGGAAAGGATTTGGAAAGGGAAATATGTCGAAATGCTAAAGCTGTTGCACAGGGAGGTACGTGCTAAAGAGGGGTCCAAGGAGGAGGAATACGAATTGGCAAAATGTCCTAAAGTCCCTTTGACCATTGAAAACTGGACTGCAGCGTTTTTAATATACGCTAGTGTATATTGCGAAAAATTTCCTGAGCGCTGCGTTGCACTATTCAAATATATGGATGTTATACGAAAAGCGCAGATAACAGGTAGTGGTTTTGCTTGGGCACAGTATGATGAGGAGTTTCGGGCAAGAATGGCTTGGGATCCTGAGGCAAATGGGGAGAATTGGACACTGAACTATGACAACATACCATGGGTGCCCCGGCCAGTGGTAAGACAATTTTTACGGCTAGTGGTTTCCCTTTAGTTTACCGGCCCTTTCAGGGAAAACCCACCCGGGGAGGGGTGGGTAATGCGACCACACAGCCTGCCACGGGAGAATTTTGGGATTTCAACAAAGGTATGTGCACTAGAAAATACTGTAGATTCAAGCACGAATGCTCGCAGTGTGGAAGAAAACATCCAATGGTTAGGTGCTGGGGGCCTCGGACATCAGGGGGTCAGCAGTGGCCGCAACAAAATGCAAATGCAAGAAGTTCTTCTCAGCAACAGCAACCAAATAGGGAGGTAAGACTAATGCGGGTGCTGGGCCCAAAGGCTCATACACCGGTTAAAATAGACCAACTTGCCAAAGGATTGGAAGGTTATGGGGACGCTACTACTCGTCAGTTGTTACTAATGGGTTTCACGGAGGGTTTTCGTCTTGGTTATTCAGGGCCGCGGCTGCGGCGTTGGTCCAAGAATTTAAAATCGGCTGATGAACATCCAGAAGTGGTGCAGGAAAAATTGAATAAGGAAGTCAAGGAGGGGAGAATGGCAGGTCCTTTTACTGATTGGCTTTTGGTTAATTTGATTGTCTTACCCATTGGTGTAGTACCTAAGAAGGAGGCAGGTCAATTCAGACTCATCCAACATTTGTCATGGCCGGAGGGATACTCGATCAATGATTTTATTGACGAGGAAGCTGCTTCGGTGTCATATTCCTCTGTGGATGTGGCCATGTCTTTGGTGGTGAGTCCGGGGCATGCAGCACACATGGCAAAATGCGATATAAAATCTGCATTTCGCTTGCTTCCAGTCCATCCGGATGATTGGAGTCTTCTAGGCATCCATTTCCATGGGAAGTGGTACGTGGACAAGGCTTTGCCAATGGGCTGTTCTATCTCCTGCGCTCTCTTTAAAACCTTTAGCACTTTCTTGCAATGGTTCTTCACGCAACATTCTGGTCACCAGTTAGTAACTCACTATCTAGATGATTTCTTTTTTGTAGGCACTCCAGAATCTTCAGAATGTCAGTCTGCTCTGGTCACATTTCAAAAGCTCATGGATCTTTTGGGGGTCCCGTTGGCACCCGAGAAGACAATGGGTCCTTGCTCGACCATGTCTTTCTTAGGTATTGAACTTGATTCAAATGCAATGCAGGCACGTTTACCGGTGGAAAAGAAGGGGAAAATGCTTGAACTGTTGGAAGCAATGCTAAGCAAACGAAAGGTCACTGTCAAAGAAGTTCAAATTTTGTTGGGACACCTGAATTTTGCATGTAGGGTGGTCAGAGCTGGTAGAACATTCTGTAGGCGCCTGGGTAGAGCGCTATCTGGACACCATTTGCCTCATCATAGGGTGCGTCTATCAGCAGGGGTCAGGGAGGATCTGCGTATGTGGACTTTTTTCCTGCGCTCTTTTAATGGAATTCCTTTGTGCAGGGAGGAGGACTGGGTGTGGGATGTGCAGATTTTCTCTGATGCAGCAGGCAGTGATGGTTTTGGATTGTACTGGCAGGGCAGGTGGTGTGCAGAGCAGTGGCCAGTTAGATGGAGAAATGGTGGCAGGAGTATTACCTTATTAGAATTTTTCCCAGTGGTGGTGGCCCTGACTTTGTGGGGCCATGAATTTGCTCACAAGAAAGTGCTGTTTCGCATTGATAATCGGGCTGTGGTTGATATCATCAATAGACAGTCAGCCAGGGACACCCAAGTTCTGAAATTATTGCTAGTCTTTGTGCTGGGTTGCCTTAGACATGATATCAGTTTTAGGGCCCTACACATTCCTGGTGTGGACAATGACATTGCGGATGCTTTGTCTCGTTCACAGTGGGAGAGATGCCATGGGCTAGCTTCGGAGGCAGACAGGACACCGACCCCCGTGCCGGATCATCTGTGGAATGTAGGCGAGACAGGGTACTACAGTTGGTGGTAGGTTCTTTGTCTGCTTCTACTAGGGCAGCTTATGAGCTAGCTTGGGAGGAATTTTTGTCATCTGGAGCCTGTAGACTCGAGCCTGGCTGGAGCCGGTCTGAAGATGTGATCCAGTTTATCCTTGTTTTAATGGATAAAGGCCTTTCTAAGGTTACCATAGCCGGAAAGTTAGCTGGTGTTGCTTTCATGGGCAAGTTGTTTTGGGGATATGCCCCTTCTGCTGGGGAAGTGGGGAGGAGGATGTTGGAAAGTTGGTCCCGGGAGCGGGGAAAGGCCCATTTGGGGAGGAATCCCTTGTCTTGGCAGAACTTAGCCCGTGTTTTAGAGGTGTTGCCAGCTGTTTGATTGAATGAGTTTGAAGCTTGTCTTTTTGCAACTCTCATGGTTTGACAACATACCGGTGCATTTAGAGTTTCTGAATTGTTAGGATCTAAGTTACATGGGGGTGTGTTATGGAGAGATGTTCATTTTTCCGAACGGGGGTGCATTTATGGTTATCACATTCTAAAAAGGACCAATGACAACGGGGGAAAGGCATTTGGTTGGAGGCATCCTCTCCTTCTGAGACGTGTCCCTTGTTATGGGCGCGACGTTTGTGTGTTTTGTCAGGGGGGTTGATTGAAAATGGTGTGTTTCAACATTCGGATGGATCCAGGGTCACAGACTATCAGTTACGCATGGTGCTGCTGCATATTGGTCTTGATGAAACACTTTATAGTAGCCATTCCTTTCGGATTGGGGCGGCAACGGAGGCTAATAATAGAGGATGGTCTCATGATGACATCATGCGGCTAGGGCGTTGGTCTTCTAATTGTTTTCAGCGCTATGTTCGTGAACCAGTAGTAGATGCGCTTGCGTCTTCCGCTATGCTTTAAAATCTGATACTGCTTTTCTTTTTCAGGTTTTGTGGCTGGTCCCCGCTCAGCAGTTATGACCATATGGATCGTGGGGCACTCTTTTGTTAAACGTGCTCATATTCAAGCTCGTTCCAGTTATTTTGGCTCTCAACTGGGTTTCAATGATCGTTTGTTCAATGTTGTTTGGAAAGGGGGTATGCGATGGAAGGAGTTGATTCCAGCTTTGAACTCTTCATTGGTTGGGGAAACGTGTCCTGATGTTCTAGTTATTCATCTTGGCGAGAACGATTTATGTGCGGTAAAAGGTGTAGTTCTCCTTAGAGCTATGAAAAAAGACTTGTCTCTTCTGAAACAACAATGGTCAGGCTGTCATGTGTTGTGGACGGAGTTTATCCCGCAGAGGTTGTGGAGAGGTGCTGTTAAACCCAGAGCGATTGACAGAGCACGTAAAAAGGTAAACCTTAAAGTCTCCAGGTTTTGCAGAGGTCTGGGTTTTGGACGTGTGTCACATAGCGATATTCGTTATGATGCCTTGGAATTTTTCCGAGGTGATGGGGTTCACCTCTCACAGATTGGTATGGACTTATACCTTTTGGAGTTGAGGGAAGTGTTGTCTCGTTGCCTGCAAATTCAGAATTTCATGAGTTAGTTTTGGTTTCAGTCTCTTGGGTTTTCCTGCAAGTCCTGTTTTGGGGGGCAGAAAGGGGGGTATGATTTCCCCCTGCTTTCTGGGTGGCGGAAATTGGTGGTGTTTGCCAGGATTGGCAAGATTGTTAGCTGACATTGGTCGATTTGGGGCATTGGCAAGAGATTTTGGGTTGGATGCTTTGTTGGGGTGTTTCATAGTTCGGGGTGTAAGGAGTTGCTGGAGGGCAAACTGGGGACTTTGTGTTATGGTTTCGGGGATTGGGCAAGTTGAATTTATTATGCGAGGTTATTGCATTGTTTGAATTGTAATAATGTTATGTACGGGTGGGGGCGGGTTTGATGATGTTTTAGGGCGGGATTTGTAATTGGGGGTTAAGGTAATGTTATATTTAGTGAGGTCTAGTTTTGCAAGGCGTTTGGCCGAGGTTTTAAGTTATTGTAAATATGCACCTGTTTCAATAAAGCGGCCTTTTTCACACACAATTTTGGTCTGGTGGTCTGCTCACGCCCCCCACCCCTCTCTCCCAAGGGGGAGGTTGGGGGGGGCAGCCGACCGGAGGGAGGTCCCCCCCCGGGCGGTTTGGGAGGGGCGGGTGGGGCTGATTAGCAGCCCTGCCTGCGGGTTTTTCATATTTGGGCTTCTTTTTGCTACTAGGGGCAGCCCAATATAAATTCACTGGGCTCCTCCTCCCGTCCACCATTTTATGCTTGGTGACCTGGTGGCCGGGAGCAGTTACAACATTCCCCCCCCCCCCCCGTTTATATGAAACAATTTTTTCTAATTTTTTCTGATTTTAATTCCTGGGATTTTCCTTTTTTAACCCTTTCGTATTTTAGTATCCGTTTTGTTAGGGACAGGTGTATATGAGGTGTTTTATTGTATCTTGTCGCTTGGAACAGGTGCAGTGCGGAAATTGGTGGTGTTTGCCAGGATTGGCAGGATTGTTAGCTGACATTGGTCGATTTGGGGCATTGGCAAGAGATTTTGGGTTGGATGCTTTGTTGGGGTATTTCATAGTTCGGGGTGTAAGGAGTTGCTGGAGGGCAAACTGGGGACTTTGTGTTATGGTTTCGGGGATTGGGCAAGTTGAATTTATTATGCGGGGTTATTGCATTGTTTGAATTGTAATAATGTTATGTACGGGTGGGGGCAGGTTTGATGACGTTTTAGGGGCGGGATTTGTAATTGGGGGTTAAGGTAATGTTATATTTAGTGAGGTCTAGTTTTGTAAGGCGTTTGGCCGAGGTTTTAAGTTATTGTAAATATGCACCTGTTTCAATAAAGCGGCCTTTTTCACACACAATTTTGGTCTGATGGTCTGCTCACTCCCCCCCCCCCCCCCCCTCCGAAACCTCACACTCGGTAAGACAGGATGAAGAACCTGCAGATTTTGTCTGAACTAAGATCATTTGCAGCGTGCGTGACGGTGGGCTCGGCTCATGCTAATGCACTGTAGTGACAGAATACTAGTTACTTAAGTGACGACACTGGCAGCAGCGCCTCCGCTCAGGCAGTGGCTGAAACTACGTAAGTAAAACCTTACTTGAACAACGTTGGTAACAAAGTCAAGCCTCCCTCACTGTGTGTCATTCCACACCAACAGACACCGGTCTCGTCAATCCCCCGGCCATGGGAGTATGAGGGAGAGTCCGAGTCTCCAGCCTACACTAGATTCCCCCGCCGCTTTCTCCCTACTTCCTCTCCGAGTCTGGACGGGAGGGCACACTCTACCGCCGGCACATCCGGATTATTATCCCGGCCCCCATGGTGCCACACCTGTGATTGACAGCAGCACTATAGTCTGCTGAGAGGGCAGTCCCTCCCTCCCCCTGGAGTGTCACTGTGTGTGATGAGTAAGCCCGAGCCGCCGGCGCCGAACACAGCAGGCAGCCTTGGGCAGAGTTCAGATACATTGTAGCACTCTCAGCCACTCCACAGAGGCTGAGAGCAGATGGTTATTAACTATTTAGGAACTCGGGACGGGGCGCAGCAAGCAGCACGAGTGGAGCAGCAGAGAGCCCGGGCACAGGAGCGCCGGTGGCACTGGGGGCAAAAATGCGTGACAATGCATTTCAGTGCGGTGATGCGGATCACCGCACTAAAATGCGTCAGTGTCACACCTGTTGCGTGACGCTTGGCAGGACTGGGATTGCCAGGGTTTAAGTTACAACACCAGTCTCTACTCCACTGCAGGTGAAAGCAAAGCCCGGAGCTGAGTTTGCTGCATGCATCCACCCACTTTTTTCTCAAGGTGAACACCGTTCACCCTGCCAAGAAGTTGGGCCACACAGAAATATGCTGAACTTGTCCCAATGTCATTTTCAGACTCCTGGACAAGTTACACAAATTTTTAGATCCTCGGCTGGCTTCTTGTGAGGCATAAAAGACCCTAGTGATTGTACACCATTCTATCTACTCTTTCTCTCCTCTTTGTACTCGGGATACACTTTAATAATACAGCCCAATATTAACTTTGCACGCCAAAAATAAAAATGTGCTGAATGTCCTCAGGAATAAAATAGCTTCCTTTTGGGACAGGGCCTTTTAATTTGCATTGGCTAGAGAATTACCTTCTCCTATTGGGCATTAAAAAAAACTTAAGGCTCTTGTATGTAATCTGTATTTTTTCATTTTGATCTATAATTCTCTATTATTTTCCTTGTTTTTATTACACAGTTTTTTCCTATTATGTTGTGCTATAGTGCCAGGAATCCAAGGTGTACATGCTTGTATTAATAAATCATAGCATTACATCAAATGTGAACTGAGCTCTCAGAGAGCTGTTAGCTGCTATTTGCTCTCCCAATTCTCAGCTCGCAGTTTTGAACTGAGCACAAAGAGAACTGTGAACAGTTCACAGCTCACTGAGTGCTCAGGTCACAATTGCAATAAGCGCGTTGAAAGAGCTATGGGCTGTTCTCAGCTGAGGGAATCCTGAGGAGGAGGTCATAAGGGAGAGCCCTAGAAGTGTCACTGTCATGATACTCCCACCTCAGAAACCTCCTCTTCCCATCAAAGAGACAATACAAAGAAAAAAACTCTATTTTGAGAGCGATAACATTTAGAAAGGGATTTGGAAAGAAAATAATGTGTATTAATGAGCCCTTGTAAGACTAAGGAGAGATAACCGAGGACCCTGAAGCAAGCCTGGCATATAAGCAACAATCAGGCATGCAGGGGCCCACCCGAAAGCATCCTTGGTCCACCCGAATAAAAATTCCTGGAACCGGGTCTGTAGGGAAGTAGCACTATGCGGCGACACGCACGTCACGGGTTCAAATACCGGTAAGGTTGGCAAATCGTTTGAATTTGGGCAGAAGTAACTATCATTCAAGCGCCTTGGGACAATTTTCTGTTTGTGCGCAATATGACGACAGAACATTTGCGGTCACCCAAAAGGTGACTAAACATGGAGCCGAAAAACAATTTCGTCCACACACTTTTGCAAACAATCCCCTCTACCCCAGGATAAAAGAGTTTAGCGCGCCACAAGGAGAGGCCCTTGCGTATTCCCACCATTCTATGTTCCACTCCATCCGTTCAGTGCAGAATAGTTTGATTTCTCACAAAAAGTACGCATCGTTATCGCCATTGGCTGAATCTGTGACTTGAACAACACCTACAGGCTATGTTCAAATTATGACTATGACTGCAATGACTCCAAACACAACTACGAATGATTGTTTATTTTACCCAGAAATTGCTGAAAATATATATTCAAAGTAATCTAGGGCCAGATGTATCAAGGCTTTTGCGACTCGCAAACTGCCGAATTGTATTATTTCATATGTATCAAAAAATCGCAATTTAAGGAATCGCAAATATTTGCGATTCCTTATTTTGCCATAGCATTTAAGGAATCGCAAATTTTGCGATTCCCTAAATGATATGTATGACACATTTTGAAATTGCGATTTTGAGTTAAGAAATCGCAAATTACCACCAACTTGTACTTGGTGGTAATTTGCCATTTCTTTTAAAAATGCCCTATTTGGCATTTGTGAGGGTGGCATGTGGCACACATACATGCCCATAGGGCATGTATGTGTGCCACATGCACACACATGTAAATTTCAGGGGTGCAGGAGGGTGTCTTTGAGACACCCCTTCACCCTTGAAATAATTCTCAAATTGCGATTAGAATTATTGCACTATCATTCCTATGGGCCTCCTTGCCCATAGGAATGCATTGGAAAATATTCTTTATTTGCGAATTCGCAAAATGCGAATTCGCAAATAAAGAATAATAAGGAATCGCTAAAAAATAGCGATTTTGTACATACATACCGTTTTGCGAATTCTAAATAGCGATTCGCAAAAAATTGCTATTTAGAATTCGCAAAACGGTATCTTGATACATCTGGCCCCTAGAGCGTTCTGGCACCCAAGTCAAAAGCCTTTATGAACATATATAAAAACAAATGCATGTATTAGACGAGGCAGCTCAAGCATCCGTCAAAAATACTTTAGGCTTAATAACTTTATATTAATCTGCATTGCTGCCAAATGGTCAAATGCTGTCTGGTCACACTTCCAGCTTGTCTTGCCTTTTTGGCCGCATTCCAGGAATTGTAGTTGCGTTTTAAACATTGAAAGTATGTGCCAAAAATATTATCTTAATAGCCAAAACTGATTGGCGGTGTCGCGCACGACAGGCACTAGTTGATACATATATATTTGTACTCTTATAATTTAAAATTCATAACGCCGTACATAACAAGTGTTATTAGTGCACTAGTCAATGAGGAACTTGATTTATCGACCCAGAAGTTGATATAGTGTGGACCCCGACGTGATTAATACTAATCGGCTGCTGAAAATACAGACAAGAGCAGAGAATTGTAGCGCGCTGCAATGATGCATTTTACTCGGATAATGTGCGGAGGGCCTGCATTCGTGCAAACATTGATCAGATCAAATGCTCTTTTGGACAGGTTTTGCTGTTTGCTTTTAAGGGAATGGGGCAAAGGGGTTGCTCGTGTCAATATTATATCAACTGATGAACCAGGGTAAAAAGGGATAACGAAAAAATTCCAAGATGCATCATTTGTTCATAAACTATTTTATGCGAATTTTTTTCCGATATAAAAACAGAACACAAAATAACAAAACAAAAACTGATTATCAGATTATAGGAAAGAAGGAAACGGATTTGCCTTAAATTTATTTTCATCTTTCACATTTTAACAGTTGCAAAAATATATTTGTTACATTTCTTGTTACGCAAACACAGCAAATCAGAGAAAATTCAGTATGCCCCACGTGCAAAAACCTTTGTGTGCTATGGACTGCGATAACTTCTGTTTGCTCACACGCTTGAACGCCATTGGCGACAAGGCAGTTACCCGCTCTGCTGTTCACGTCCAGTGGAAGAGCTGCGCGCTCGGCAGACATCCAATGAAAACACTTCTTACCCACTAACACTGTGGTTAAGGGAAAGAAAACAGACCTGACATCCGACCGTATGAAATGCAGACAGTGTCTACAGCAGATCTGCATAGCCCAGCAGGAGACTCCTCCACTCAGAAGAGAGCACGTGCGGTGGTGTGCGCAACAGTGTGCATCACCGCTGCAGCGCGGGGCTGGCCAAAAATGATGCCCAGGGCCATCGTTGGTAATGCTTTACGCTCGCTACAAGATTGACGGCCCTGGGGCCCACATAAACAGTACGCCGGTGCCGCACCACCACTAAGTTAGGTGGAGGTGGTGCAGTGTTTTGGGTGGGGCGGCATTTGGGTGCAAGCAGGTGCGCTTGCACTTACAGTCAGTAACACGTGTGGTGTACTGGCTGCCCAGCTACAGCACTAGTGCCACGCAGCTGCCGCTGGCCACCCCGAAAATAATGGCGCCTGGGGCAGACTGCCCCCACCGCTCCCCCTAGCTATGCCACTGCATTGCACTGGAAACAGCCCAGGTGTTTACATAACGAGGGTGCTCTCATTATGTGTAAAGGAATTACACGTAGTACTCACCTCATTGATAATAATATAGTGGAACCACGCTTAAGGACCCTACTGTGCACAATAGTGACTGAAGGGGTGGGAGTAAGCATGGGCGGAAAATCCGTTACGCTCGCGGATTTTGCGGATTTTCGGGAAATTCGCAATCCGCGAGATTTGCGAATTTCCCGCAAAATCCGCAAATTCGCACGCAGCGGATTTTTTTTGCGGCGCGCGGCGTTGGTGATACCATTTTTGCGGCGCGCGGCATTTATCATCGTTTGCCGAGTTGTTTTTCTCGATATTTTGCGAGTGCTGCGCCATTTTGGATCTTGCTGTGTGATCCCGCGGGAATTTGGCGAGCGCGATTACGTCATCGCGGCTTGCCAACTTGCACAGCGAGAGTTTGTCAACGCGAGTACGGCGAGATCACGTCTCGCGGTACTTCGCAATTGCGAGATTTGAGATGCGGCGAGCAGCAACAATCTCGCACAAGCTAAAATATAAAATTTGCAATTCTGCACAAGAAATCCACCAGCAAGCAGCATAAACCTTCTTGAAATGATGATTTTTATCTGAATAACTCCTTAGGTTGACATTTGCCTGCACTTTTTTAGCGAGGAGTCCATTTTGGGGAGGGGGGGAGGGGGGTGGGAGGAAGGAAGTGCCCCACAGTCTTCAACTTCCTGTTCCTGTCCAGCAGGCTCCTCCCAGTGCTTTGTCCATCTCCTGGTCACTTTTCATTTGGATCTGGAGCTGGAAGGATTACTTTTTGTGGATGCTGCTGGATATTTGGATTTGAGGCCTTTTTGACTTTCTTTGGGTCACTGTTGGATTAGAAATTTTACAAGTAAGTTTGTTTGGGGCATTACAGTTGCTGCAACTAAAATTTTGGAATTTTTGATTTTTGGGCTGTTTTGGGGCCTTTTGCCCAGGGGTACTCAGGGGTGGGTGGACTGAGTCTTTCTGTGGGTTGTCTTGAACTTAAACATCATGGAGGGCATGGATGGATTGGGATTGTGCTGATTTTTCAGTGATTTTCGTTTTCTGGGGTTGTACTTGTGGCCTTTTCACCAGGGGTATTTGAGTCTAGCATGGGCCTAGTCTTTCTGTGGGGTGTATTGAACTTAAACATCATGGAGGGCATGGATGGAATGGGATTGTGCTGATTTTTCAGTGATTTTCGTTTTTTGGGGCTGTACTTGTGGCCTTTTCACCAGGGGTATTTGAGTCTAGCATGGGCCTAGTCTTTCTGTGGGGTGTCTTGAACTTAAACATCATGGAGGGCATGGATGGAATGGGATTGTGCTGATTTTGCAGTGTTTTTCGATTTTTGGGGGTGTTCATGGGGAGGGACAGGCCATGTGGCTGGGGGCCATTTTGAGTGCTGCTACAGGCCCTGGCCATGTGCTGGGAGGCAAGTGGCCATTTTGAATGCAGGCTTTGTTGTTAGGCCTGCAACCATTTTGCCTACTTTTCAACCTTTATTCCCAGGGGTAGTGAGTCTTGCATGGGCCTAGTCTTTCTGTGGGTTGTCTTGAATTTAAACATCATGGAGGGCATGGATGGATTGGGATTGTGCTGATTTTTCAGTGATTTTCGTTTTTTGGGGCTGTACTTGTGGCCTTTTCACCAGGGGTATTTGAGTCTAGCATGGGCCTAGTCTTTCTGTGGGGTGTATTGAACTTAAACATCATGGAGGGCATGGATGGAATGGGATTGTGCTGATTTTTCAGTGATTTTCGTTTTTTGGGGCTGTACTTGTGGCCTTTTCACCAGGGGTATTTGAGTCTAGCATGGGCCTAGTCTTTCTGTGGGCTGTCTTGAAGTTAAACATCATGGAGGGCATGGATGGAATGGGATTGTGCTGATTTTGCAGTGTTTTTTGATTTTTGGGGGTCTTCATGGGGAGGGACAGGCCATGTGGCTGGGGGCCATTTTGAGTGCTGCTACAGGCACTGGCCATGTGCTGGGAGGCAAGTAGCCATTTTGAATGCAGGCATTTTTGTTAGGCCTGCAACCATTTTGCCTACTTTTCAACCTTTATGCCCAGGGGTAGTGAGTCTTGCATGGGCCTAGTCTTTCTGTGGGTTGTCTTGAATTTAAACATCATGGAGGGCATGGATGGATTGGGATTGTGCTGATTTTTCAGTGATTTTCGTTTTTTGGGGCTGTACTTGTGGCCTTTTCACCAGGGGTATTTGAGTGTAGCATGGGCCTAGTCTTTCTGTGGGCTGTCTTGAAGTTAAACATCATGGAGGGCATGGATGGAATGGGATTGTGCTGATTTTGCAGTGTTTTTCAATTTTTGGGGGTGTTCATGGGGAGGGACAGGCCATGTGGCTGGGGGCCAGTTTGAGTGCTGCTACAGGCCCTGGCCATGTGCTGGGAGGCAAGTGGCCATTTTGAATGCAGGCTTTGTTGTTAGGCCTGCAACCATTTTGCCTACTTTTCAACCTTTATGCCCAGGGGTAGTGAGTCTTGCATGGGCCTAGTCTTTCTGTGGGTTGTCTTGAATTTAAACATCATGGAGAGCATGGATGGATTGGGATTGTGCTGATTTTTCAGTGATTTTCGTTTTTTGAGGCTGTACTTGTGGCCTTTTCACCAGGGGTATTTGAGTCTAGCATGGGCCTAGTCTTTCTGTGGGTTGTCTTGAACTTAAACATCATGGAGGGCATGGATGGAATGGGATTGAGCTGATTTTGCCGTGTTTTTCGATTTTTGGGGGTGTTCATGGGGAGGGACAGGCCATGTGGCTGGGGGCTATTTTGAGTGCTGCTACAGGCACTGGCCATGTGCTGGGAGGCAAGTGGCCATTTTGAATGCAGGCATTGTTGTTAGGCCTGCAACCATTTTGCCTACTTTTCAACCTTTATGCCCAGGGGTAGTGAGTCTTGCATGGGCCTAGTCTTTCTGTGGGTTGTCTTGAATTTAAACATCATGGAGGGCATGGATGGATTGGGATTGTGCTGATTTTTCAGTGATTTTCGTTTTTTGGGTCTGTACTTGTGGCCTTTTCACCAGGGCTATTTGAGTGTAGCATGGGCCTAGTCTTTCTGTGGGCTGTCTTGAAGTTAAACATCATGGAGGGCATGGATGGAATGGGATTGTGCTGATTTTGCAGTGTTTTTCGATTTTTGGGGGTGTTCATGGGGAGGGACAGGCCATGTGGCTGGGGGCCATTTTGAGTGCTGCTACAGGCACTGGCCATGTGCTGGAAGGCAAGTGGCCATTTTGAATGCAGGCATTGTTGTGAGGCCTGCAACCATTTTGCCTACTTTTCAACCTTTATGCCCAGGGGTAGTGAGTCTTGCATGGGCCTAGTCTTTCTGTGGGTTGTCTTGAATTTAAACATCATGGAGGGCATGGATGGATTGGGATTGTGCTGATTTTTCAGTGATTTTCGTTGTTTGGGGCTGTACTTGTGGCCTTTTCACCAGGGGTATTTGAGTCTAGCATGGGCCTAGTCTTTCTGTGGGTTGTCTTGAACTTAAACATCATGGAGGGCATGGATGGAATGGGATTGTGCTGATTTTGCAGTGTTTTTCGATTTTTGGGGGTGTTCATGGGGAGGGACAGGCCATGTGGCTGGGGGCCATTTTGAGTGCTGCTACAGGCCCTGGCCATGTGCTGGGAGGCAAGTGGCCATTTTGAATGCAGGCATTGTTGTTAGGCCTGCAACCATTTTGCCTACTTTTCAACCTTTATGCCCAGGGGTAGTGAGTCTTGCATGGGCCTAGTCTTTCTGTGGGTTGTCTTGAATTTAAACATCATGGAGGGCATGGATGGATTGGGATTGTGCTGATTTTTCAGTGATTTTCGTTTTTTGGGGCTGTACTTGTGGCCTTTAAACCAGGGGTATTTGAGTCTAGCATGGGCCTAGTCTTTCTGTGGGGTGTCTTGAACTTAAACATCAGGGAGGGCATGGATGGAATGGGATTGTGCTGATTTTGCAGTGATTTTCGTTTTTTGGGGCTGTACTTGTGGCCTTTTCACCAAGGGTATTTGAGTCTAGCATGAGCCTAGTCTTTCTGTGGGCTGTCTTGAACTTAAACATCATGGAGGGCATGGATGGAATGGGATTGTGCTGATTTTTCAGTGATTTTCGTTTTTTGGGGTTGTACTTGTGGCCTTTTCACCAGGGGTATTTGAGTCTAGCATGGGCCTAGTCTTTCTGTGGGTTGTCTTGAACTTAAACATCATGGAGGGCATGGATGGAATGGGATTGTGCTGATTTTGCAGTGTTTTTCGATTTTTGGGGGTGTTCATGGGGAGGGACAGGCCATGTGGCTGGGGGCCATTTTGAGTGCTGCTACAGGCCCTGGCCATGTCCTGGGAGGCAAGTGGCCATTTTGAATGCAGGCATTGTTGTTAGGCCTGCAACCATTTTGCCTACTTTTCAACCTTTATGCCCAGGGGTAGTGAGTCTTGCATGGGCCTAGTCTTTCTGTGGGTTGTCTTGAATTTAAACATTATGGAGGGCATGGATGGATTGGGATTGTGCTGAGTTTTCAGTGATTTTCATTTTTTGGGGCTGTACTTGTGGCCTTTTCACCAGGGGTATTTGAGTCTAGCATGAGCCTAGTCTTTCTGTGGGCTGTCTTGAACTTAAACATCATGGAGGGCATGGATGGAATGGGATTGTGCTGATTTTGCAGTGATTTTCGATTTTTGGGGCTGTACTTGTGGCCTTTTCACCAGGGGTATTTGAGTCTAGCATGGGCCTAGTCTTTCTGTGGGGTGTCTTGAACTTAAACATCGTGGAGGGCATGGATGGAATGGGATTGTGCTGATTTTTCAGTGATTTTCGTGTTTTGGGGCTGTACTTGTGGCCTTTTCACCAGGGGTATTTGAGTCTAGCATGGGCCTAGTCTTTCTGTGGGGTGTCTTGAACTTAAACATCATGGAGGGCATAGATGGAATGGGATTGTGCTGATTTTTCAGTGATTTTCGTTTTTTGGGGCTGTTCTTGTGGCCTTTTCACCAGGGGTATTTGAGTCTAGCATGGGCCTAGTCTTTCTGTGGGGTGTCTTGAACTTAAACATCATGGAGGGCATGGATGGAATGGGATTGTGCTGATGTTTTTGTGATTTTCGTTTTTTGGGGCTGTACTTGTGGCCTTTTCACCAGGGGTATTTGAGTCTAGCATGGGCCTAGTCTTTCTGTGGGCTGTCTTGAACTTAAACATCATGGAGGGCATGGATGGAATGGGATTGTGCTGATTTTTCAGTGATTTTCGTTTTTTGGGGCTGTACTTGTGGCCTTTTCACCAGGGGTATTTGAGTCTAGCATGGGCCTAGTCTTTCTATGGGGTGTCTTGAACTTAAACATCATGGAGGGCATGGATGGAATGGGATTGTGCTGATTTTTCTGGGTTTTTTTTCGATTTTTTTGGGGTGTATAACTGAACTGATGTTCCTCTGTCTTCCATTGTTTTTAGGTGCACAAGACTCAAGAGAACCACCAGTGCCAGGAAGAAGTCCTGCAGCGGTGTGTGTGTGCAGTATAACGTCACGCGACGTCACGTCTGGCCTCAGACAACTCTACAATTCGTGCAACTGCGGCCTGCTGTCTGACCTGCTCTGAAGAAGATGGCCCCCAAAAAAGGTGTCCGTTGCTCTTCTAGCAAGAAAGTTGCTAGTAAGGAGCAGAAGAAGCAAGTTACCAAGGAGGCTGGTGTGCCAACCGCCACGTTTTTTGGGAGCAAAAAAGAAAAGTACGCCTGCAGCAGCAGCAGGATCTGCTGGGGACCAAGCTGGGAGCAGCACCCCCGCTCCACTGGGTTCAGTGCCCCCACCACCACGCCAACTTAAGTCAAAGCCCTTGAGTGCTTCAGAGGCAGTCACTGTACTTCTCCAATCACCATCGACCAGTGATGTTGGCTCATCGCAAGAAAGTAGCAGCAATGTCCCTGAATCAACACAGGTTGTTGTAACTCATCTGACAAGTGTTGAACAACCACAGCCGCAACAACAACACCATGTGCAAGTACAAGCCCAAGTACATGTGGAAGGAGAGGCAGCAAAAGGAGATGCGCAAGCAGAGGTGCATGGAGGGTCACAAGTGCCCACAATAGTTGTTCCTCCCGAAGTAGGGGCACATCAGGAAATCGACAATCAAGCCGAGGTATCATTGGAAGCCACTCCTCCTGATGATCATTCATTGTCTTCCACATCCCTAGCAAGGAAAAGATCAAGGTTTGTGTCTACATCTTCTTCAAGCCCACCTCCTTCTGATGATACAGATCACAATTGGGAACCAGCACCACTGCCGTCTGAGAGTGAGGCACACCATGATCTGACAAAGGTACCTAAGCGTAAAAGGAAGGTCGTCGAAAAACTCATAGCTATGGAGTGCGATGAGGCTCAACAAGAAGTGACGGATACTGCTGCTGATGAAGCCTCTCACGATGACGACGAGCCAGTCATCACAAAGGTCACTGCAGCCCCAGCGGGCATGCAGCAAAGAGACATTTTGACCCTATCCCGAGAAGCTGTTGAGCGTGATGATGATGTCGACGTGGAGGCAATGGAAATACAACAATCATTGGATTTGGAGTTAACTAGTACACCAACACCTACCGCTTCCATATTTCTTCCTCGCAAGAAGAGACCTCGATCCACCTCGACCTCAATTCGTGGTGGTGAAAGTGCAAAACGTACTGAAGTTCGGTAATCCACATCCTCCACTTCATCTGGCATTAGCAGCAGGACCACCACCACCAGTATCGCCGCCTCCTCCGGCCCCCAAAGACATTTCAAGTCTCCAGTTTGGGACTTCTTTAGTGTTTGCCCAAAAATGGAAAACGTAGCCATTTGTAGCATTTGTAAGCTTCGAGTTAGTCGTGGTAAGTTTGGTACCAACTATGGTACCGGAGGCCAGAGAGGTCATCTTAGGAGAGCGCACCCTGTCCAATGGTTTCCGCACCTAGAGGCGGTCAAGGAAGCCAGAATTGCACGTAATGAAAGTGTTGATTTTTCATCTGATGATGACGAGGAGGAAGAAGACGATTCAAACACTTCACGTACACCCAGTACCCCTGTCAGCAGCACACCCCATGTGAGGCACACTAAGAGTGTGGGAGAGAGTGAGACATCAATGCGGAAAAGTTCATCAGCGAGCGTAACTGGGTCGAAGATATCATCATCATCCCGTAAATCCTTGGTCCAGGGCAACATTAAAAAGATGTTGTTTACAGAAGCGCAATATGAACGCAACCACCCACTGACGCGTCTGTATAACACTAAGCTGGCTAAAATGCTAGCTCTGGACCTTCTCCCTTTTTCTTTTGTAGAAGGGGTTGGTTTTCTAGAATTAGTGGCAGAGCTCTGCCCTAAATGGAAGGTTCCTAGCCGGTTCTATTTTGCCCGAGTTGCGGTTCCAGCACTACATGAAGATGTTCTGAAGGTGATTGGGGCAGCTTTGCAGAAGAGTGCTGTTCACACTATACATCTGACAACAGACATGTGGACCAGTGGCGCAGGCACTGATTACATGTGCATCACTGCACACTGGGTCTCTTTTTCAGGGGCTAAAGCAAAGCTAAACACAGGTGTTGACACGGACATTGTTTTTAAAGCTGCTCGGAAACATGCAACACTAGCCATGTTTGGTTTGGAGAAACGTCACACAGCAGAAAACATTTTGGATGTCTTTAATACAAAGGTCCTTAACTGGCTGTCCCCACTAAAACGCCAGGTTGGTTATGTTTCCACGGACAATGGCGCCAATATAGTTAAGGCCATGAGGCAGGGTGACTATTTCAGAGTGCCGTGTTTGGCGCACTGTATAAACCTGGTTGTCCAAAAATTCTTGGGTAATAAAGGCAGTGCAGCGTACAGAGTATTGGACACCTGCCGAAAAATGTGCAACCATTTCAGCCATTCTTTTAAGGCCCGGAAGCAGCTGAGGAGCCTGCTATATCAACGTCAAATGCCAGTGAAAGCACTCATCCAGGAGGTGGTAACACGTTGGAACTCAACCTTCTACATGCTTGAGCGTCTGTATGAGCAGTATATGGTACTCGATCAATATTTCTTGACAGAGGGTACAGAGGACCTGAGGATGGGTGCGGCGCAATGGAACATAGTTCAAAGCCTGACACGCATGCTTCGTCCTTTTGAGTTCTTCACGCGTGCAGTCAGCAAGGAGGACTGTAATTTGGGAAAAGCTATCCCATTGTTGTACATGCTGGAGGACCAACTGAAGGAGGTGTGTTCTGTGTTTGAAAAAGATGTAAAAAACCAAGACTCTTTTGTTCTGGCTGAGAAATTATTAGAGCTCCTACAAGGTGATGAACGTCTTAAAAAGATCCACTCAGAAGAGCATTACATTTGTGCTACTATTCTGGATCCACGCTACAAAAAGGCGCTGGCAGGCCAAGCATTCTTTCCTTTTGATGATGAACATGTTCCAAAGTACAAACATTGGCTAGCCTTGTCAGCCAAGAGGTTTGAAATAGAACGGCTGAAAATTGAAGGAAATGGCAGTAGATCAGCAGGCCATCCCCAGTCAAAACAATCCACTTCTGCACCTGTGGCTGTGGCACAAGTGACCTCTCAGCCGTTAAAGACACCGGCAACCGGATCATCTGCACCAGACACAACAGAAACATTGGAGGCTGAAGAGGATTGGCTAGCTCTGCGTAGGTTTGGTTCTCAAAAGGTCAGAGGCACAGCAAGAGCTAAGCAAAGTGGAGGAACCTTGGATGAGGACCTTGAGTCGATGGTGAAGGACTATCTGAATGACTCAACAGAGGTCTATGTTAATTCTGACCCATTGGCGTATTGGCATGGGAAAAAAGAATTGTGGCCACAGCTCACCAACCTGGCTTTAAACTACTTGTCTTGCCCACTCGCAAGCGTGTCTTCTGAACGTGTTTTCAGTGCTGCTGGTGGCATTGTAACTCCCAAACGGAGCCGCCTCTCGCCCAAAAATGTGGAGAGGTTAACAATGATCAAGATGAATCAGCACCTCATACCACCAGATTTCAGAGTACGAGAAAGCGCGCCGGATGAAGACGAGGTGGCCAGCAACATAGATGAGGGAATTTCTACTCTGTCAGGTGACACTGAGCTCACCCTGCCTGAATTCGCAGAGTATGATGACGAAGCCTTATTCTCATTCCTGGACCGTGATACCGAGCCCTGAAAATGAGACAACGAATTAATAACTTTCTTTTTCGTCCTTATTCACTTTTATTCCTGTGTGTCTGTCTTTCTTTGTTGTGCACAGTTAATATATTTCAAACTTTAATCAGATAATCACAAAAACAAGCCCATCAGCAGAACTGTCTTCACTGGTTTGCTAATTGATTTGAAGTTGCCGCAGTCTGCATTCCTCAGGTTCACAAGTTCAGAAGAACATGCTCCTCTATCCTCCTCCTCCAGACTCCTATTTCCATCAAACCAGAGGGCTGGTTTACGCCCAATGAAGAAAGACTCAGCACGTGTGGGGGTGTTGTTCTACCTCTTTGCAGGTGAGTTGACGGCGCTGGGGCCATTGCTGGGAAGCTCTAATACCGGATAAAAGTGGTTTGGACCAAATCCCAGGCGGAAATTTTTGTGTGTTTTTGATGACTTGCTTGCCTTTGAGGTGCTTTTAGGGGGGTTCCGTCTGTTTGTGGGTGAGTTTCGTGGTCTGGGAGCACTGCTGGGACACTCTAATCTTGATTGCATTTGCTTTTCAGGAAATCCGTGGTGGCAACCCCGACTTATGGCCAAGCTACGCAGCGCGTTTGGACCGAAGGCCGAGAAATATTGCAAGTATGAGATTTTGCTTTTGGCCTGTTAGGGGGTGTTATGCTTTTTGGCGGGTGGGTTGGCGGGTCTTGGGGCATTCCTGGGAAGGTCTAATACCGGGTAGAAGTGGTTGGGACAAAATCCAGGCCGATTTTTTTTTTGCTATTTCTGACATTTTGCTCAATGTAGCGTTTTCGGGGGCCTGTTTGGGGGGCTTCCTGGTGTTTGTGGGTGGGTTTCGGGGTCTGGGCGCTCTGCTGGCTATATATACTTTACTTTGCAAGAGGTTTGAAGCAAATCCATGGTGGCAGAGGGGAGTTAGGGCCTAGCTGCAGAGCGCGCGCGGAGTGATTTGGGAAATTTGGGAAAAACTGACAAAGTCCCCATTTTTGTACTTTTGCTCTTTGGCTGTTTGGGGGTCTTCTACTCGTTTTCACCTGGGTTGATGGCACTGGGGCCATTGCTGGGAAGCTCTAATACCGGATAAAAGTGGTTTGGACCAAATCCCAGGCGGAATTTTTTTTGTGTTTTTGATGACTTGCTTGCCTTTGAGGTGCTCTTAGGGGGGGTTCCGTCTGTTTGTGGGTGAGTTTCGTGGTCTGGGAGCACTGCTGGGACACTCTAATCTTGATTGCATTTGCTTTTCAGGAAATCCGTGGTGGCAACCCGGACTTATGGCCAAGCTACGCAGCGCGTTTGGACCGAAGGCCGAGAAATATTGCAAGTATGAGATTTTGCTTTTGGCCTGTTTGGGGGTGTTATGCTTTTTGGCGGGTGGGTTGGCGGGTCTTGGGGCATTCCTGGGAAGGTCTAATACCGGGTAGAAGTGGTTGGGACAAAATCCAGGCCGATTTTTTTTTGTTGCTATTTCTGACATTTTGCTCAATGTGGCGTTTTCGGGGGCCTGTTTGGGGGGCTTCCTGGTGTTTGTGGGTGGGTTTCGGGGTCTGGGCGCACTGCTGGCTATATATACTTTACTTTGCAAGAGGTTTGAAGCAAATCCATGGTGGCAGAGGGGAGTTAGGGCCTAGCTGCAGAGCGCGCGCGGAGTGATTTGGGAAATTTTGGAAAAACTGACAAAGTCCCCATTTTTGTACTTTTGCTCTTTGGCTGTTTGGGGGTCTTCTACTCGTTTTCACCTGGGTTGATGGCACTGGGGCCATTGCTGGGAAGCTCTAATACCGGATAAAAGTGGTTTGGACCAAATCCCAGGCGGAATTTTTTTTGTGTTTTTGATGACTTGCTTGCCTTTGAGGTGCTCTTAGGGGGGGTTCCGTCTGTTTGTGGGTGAGTTTCGTTGTCTGGGAGCACTGCTGGGACACTCTAATCTTGATTGCATTTGCTTTTCAGGAAATCCGTGGTGGCAACCCCGACTTATGGCCAAGCTACGCAGCGCGTTTGGACCGAAGGCCGAGAAATATTGAAAGTATGAGATTTTGCTTTTGGCCTGTTTGGGGGTGTTATGCTTTTTGGCGGGTGGGTTGGCGGGTCTTGGGGCATTCCTGGGAAGGTCTAATACCGGGTAGAAGTGGTTGGGACAAAATCCTTGCGGAAAAGCCTTTTGGCACTTTTTGTAACTTAGGGTTCGTTAGGGTTAGCCCTAGCAGCAGGATTGCATGTGTTTCGGGGTGTTCTAGATTTTTGCAACTGAGTTCTGGGGTCTTAGAGCACTCGTGAGAATGTGTAATTTTGGTTGCAAGTCATTTGAAGAAAATCCATGGTGGGAAAGGGGGGATTTGGCATAGTTAAAGAAAGCCTTTGCCACTATTCTTAACTTAGGGTTCGTTAGGGTTAGCAGTATTTCTATTGCATGTGTTTGGGTGGGGGGGTTTTCGAGTCTTGGAGCGATGCTGCCTATGGATACTTTTGCTTGGTTGCTTGCAAGTGGTTTGAATGCAATCCACAGTGGGTAAGGGGTAATTAGTAAGGGGGTACTTCGGCCTACTTTTACATTCAAAGTAAGTTTTGTCACCAGTTTTCTGCTAGGCCTCGTTTTTTGAGATTTGATTGGGGGTCTTCTAAATTTTTGCGACTGGCTTTAGTAAGGGTCTGGGTGGGAGCACTGCTGGGAAGATCTAATTTTGTTCTAAAACACAGTTTACAGTACACCTAGCTTGAGGGGAAAGATCCGCTACATTAATTTGCCCCTACTTATTTATCCTTCAAAAGGTGACTCAGACAGAGTACGCACTTTCAAAAATATTGTACTGCTGTCTACTAGAAAAAATCAAAGTGTGACTTTTTGCACTCCACAGCCTACATACCTTATATTTATTTATCAGTGGTGTTGTAATATTATATCACTTCCTGTTTTTCGTTGAATAATTACAGGCCGGGTTTCTGTCTCTGCAATGGGGAAAAAAGGATGGAGTCAGGCTTCACATTAGCGAGCCACAATTCAGCATCAGGCAGGCAGTGGACAGGGTGTCTTCTGGTGACCAACATCGATGGACGAAGCGTTGGCTGCAATGGAGGAGTGCCGCTAATAAGAGGATTTTTTTTCTGCAGGTAACTTACTTACCACTTTCAACAGGACAACTACAACAACATAGATACAGTATCCCTTGCCTTTTTCTCTGACTGTGACTGCATTTCTTGGATCTCTCTCTGCTTCTAAATTGATCCCTTAACACATCACTTAGTCCACTCCACTATCACATCTGCACCACACATAGTCATTTGTAAGTGCTCCTACGTAATTCGCAAGTCGCAGCACGCCCCAACCCGTAGAGGACTGGGATGGCCCCAATGATGAAGCATGTCACCAAGGGGCAACCCTGAGAAAAAAAAGCAATTTCTCCTTTTCTATCTACTATACCTTCCAGACCAACCCCATTGAGTGTTGTGAATGGATTTATAGTGACCAGCAAGACTCTGAGGTATCTGGCTACAGAGACCTTATGTTGAATATAGTTATCAATATTTCCACACACGCCCTGTACTGTCGCCTTCTTTCTTCCACAGTTGTCGAAAGTACTACTTACTTTTCACTGACATGCATGCAGTAGTGCATGCACTTTCAAAGATTGATGGATAGGTTTGTACCCACCCAAAGATTTGTTTATGTTCACAATTGTTTGTCCATGCTGTGCTATTTTTTCTTGTCTCCCAAAACCTTTCCCAAAAACCCCCGTACCCATCCATTTTTCAAACCCTAACCCTCTTCCCCCGGGCTGTGTGGTTTTGATTGATGTGTGACTAAATTACAGCAATAAATCCACACACTTGCTGGGGAGGATAAGGTGATAGCAACAGGCTGGTGAAGAAATCCGAGGATATATTCTTACTCTGCTTGACAAAGACCCATGGCTAATGTCAAAGAACTTCAACCGAATTAGTAGTTATACTTTACCATTTGTTAGGCTACAATGTGGCACTGTTCTAGTGTACTTCTGTCACCTGCTATATTCTCTATTGTACCGTTGAATTGCTCAGGAGGACAAACCAGATTTAATTTTCTTTTTTTTCATAGGCATGCAACTGCCACTGTGTCACACCACTAGTACCACCGCTATGAGGAAATTTTATGCGACCAAGATTGCCAACCTTATTCGCTGTTTCCCGTGGAGCCAGCCCTGGGTCTAGCCCTACTTTCAAACACAAATTACAGGTAAGATAAGCGTTTGGTGGTTTGGGGGTATAATGGAGTATTAGGAGGAGAGACGAGAGACTGACGGTAGTACTACTAAAGTCCTAGGACTCTTGAATTCACTTCACTTACTCGGTGAGAGGCACTTAGTGTTGAAAACATTTGGGCATTTACACTTAAAGGAAGAAAATGGAACTAAACTTTCAGGAAAACAAAGTCACTATTAAACCCCCACCCACCAGGCAAGCAGTAAAAAACAGGTATGCTCAGATAAAGTTTGAAAAAGTATATTTATATCCCTAACAAAATAATCTCCCGCAAGACCCTCCCTAACCCCAACGATTGTCCTTCAAAAGTCCCCAAAAACCCAACTCCCAATTCCCACCCCCCAAAAGTCTCTAAAAAAGGGGCAAGGGACACTATGGGTGGATGCTGTCTACTTTGTGGGCCAGGGCATCATGCTCCTGGCGGAGCAAGGCGTGCTCTACGCAGAGCCCCTCCAACACGTTTGAAAAGTGGTGGAGCTCCTGCTGAAGGCGGGACACCATCAGGGTACTGCGGCGCAGGCGTGCCTTCACTGCCTTGCAGGTGCAACGGCTGTGAGAGGAAGCTGTTGTCCTTGCTGCTCAGCGGTGGCGTTTGGCTTTGGCAGCCCGGCTCAGTCTGGGTGGACCACTGTGCTGGGTGGCAGCCCGTGGGGGCACGGAGGCCGATGCAGACGACGTTGTTGTGGTCGACTGCACACTTTCTTCATCCTCCAGGGCCACCAGCCGCCGATATTCGGCCACAGTGGCATCGATCCTCCATTGCCGGGCCGCTCTAGCCAGCTCCTTCCTCCTTGTTCGTTTGGAAGGAGCATCTATATGAAGAAAGAAAGACATAGTCTGTAACCAATGCTCTTTAAGATTAACTCAATCATTCAGCAGAAATTTGTGTTGCAGTACAACTAGCAACTTGCAAGCGCAGTACATAACTATTGAGGCCAGTATCTATCTAACCTCACACTTCTTCATCCTTGCTCTAACATTAGTGGGAGTTTAAGGAACAAATTCTACGAGCACTATGGACTTCCATTGGAGTCAACTATGAAAGTACACCAGTCTTATTCTTCTTCTTGTCTCTTGTTTAGGAAAATTGGTACGTTATCTTCTGCAAGCCGGTATAATGCCAGCGCAGTAAACTTGCACCCGAGAAAAATAGACGCACGCCATGATGAGTGACCTAGACTTGCGTTGCGTTACTGTACCCGTCCAGTACATGCAGGTGGTGAAGCTCTTACTTTTCTATTACGGGTGGCACTGAGAATACTCTGTTACAAGGGCTACTGCTTAATTAATTTAACTTTCACCCTACAGTGCAAATGAGTACTAGAAATGGAAAATTGAAGAAGATAAATAATCTGATTATCTATCACTTCACATGGGATGTTTTTGCTTATATATGGGATGACTTTAGGTGCTTTGCTTTTTATTGAGTGACCAGTGATACATCCACACATGAATGACTGAGTACTACTAAACTTATTAAGAGAGGTAGGGAGTGGCCACCGTAATAACCGGATCTATGCTGTGCTAGTTGCAATACAAACTACTGCTACTATTGATGGTAGTATTTGGACAAAATTAAAACTTCTTTTCCTTGCCTTTCCTACACTGGAACGGACGTGCGGGTGCAGTGTTACATGCTCTTCAAAGTTACACTTAGTTCATCCACTGACCGTCTACTCTCTCTAGATCATGGGTACTCACAAACTTTCTCTCAGGGGCTAAATTTACAGTGTAGTTTGTGGCCGAGGGCTGCACTGGTGGGGGCGGAGTCAGAGGGGGCGGGGCTAAAGCAAAACGAAAACTTGTGACCATGAGGTTGCACACAGGTCCCTGCAGCAGATGCCTTCATCCACTGAGCCACCAGACCCAGCATTTACATACATCTCTCTCACTCATGCTCTCCCTCCTGCCCTCCCTCTCCATCTCTCTCTCCCTCCTGCCCTCCCTCTCCCTCCCCCTCTGTCATCTCACTGTGTGTGTGTCTGTCTGTGTCAGCCTTCAGCCCGGGCTGAGACAGCTTCCTCAACGCGCACACACAGACAGCCACACCAAAGTACTTAACAGGTCTTTAAAAGACCATTAACATATTATTGAGGCTTTGTTTGTTGTAGCGCCCCTGCATCTCCACCCTGACAATCACTGCTTGCCCGGCCCCACAGAGCAGAGGCTTTGTTCTATTTCACCTCTTTGTGGCCCTGCATCTCCACTCTGCTCTGTGGGGGCCGGGGGAGCAGTGAATGAATGAATGAATGAAATAGTTTATTGTTTGATTAATTAAAATCATTACAAACCCCCCCCATGTCCGTAAAAACGTAGTAAAAATGTCATTACATTTATAAATACACCTGATTTTAACATGGTTCCATAATTATATAAAAGGATATATATTTCTTTTTTAAAAATTTGGGGACCTTTTGGAAAAGATAATTGCATAGTGTATACCCCAGTATTCCAAATTTTAATGTTCATATACCACTATTTGCGACCTGCAGCTAGTCGCTAGTAAGCATGCTGTCCATTCATTAATGTTATTGGTCGGCTATTGAAGGAGACTTTGATCCTGCTTATTTTGTTTACTCTTCGTCTGCTTGCTGTAAGAGGTTTCTGACCGTTGTCATGAATTTGACGCCCCTGCAGGCCAAGATAATGGACGCGCCTTCCAGCCAGCTTATCACTGCTTGTCTGCATGAACGGATGTTCAACTCATTGAAAATTAATTTTAAATACTGTCTCCTCTGTTCCAGGACTGCTGGACAAGCACATAATAAGTGAGTTACAGATTCTGATTTAAAACCACATAATCGACAGTTTGCGGATTGATAAGGCTTTTTCCAAGTTGGATACAGGTCTTTTGAATCGTGCAAGCCCATGCGGAAGTTTGTAAAGCTCTTTTTTAATTGCAAGCTGAAGTGAGCGGATAGATAATTTTGGGGCTTTAGGGTTCTGTATGAGTTGATGACTGTCCACCCATGCCGGCGCTTAGAGATTGATTTTTTGTCAGCCAGCAAGGATTTCTTTTTAGCTGCGGCGTTTACGACTTTGCCGAAGCTTACTCTGTCTTCCCCATTTTCCCACGCTGTTTGTAGTTCCAGCTCGGTCAAAGCTGTTCTCAAAAAGCTTCCCCATGAGCTCGGTATTTCTAAGTTCATCTGGTGCTTAATTTCATCCCAGCATAATTTGTTCAGGGTGTCCGGGTTAGAACAGCGGAATTTATGACAAAGTTTGACAAAGCTACTCATTACCCGGAATTTCTGGTGCTGTAAGCCGAATTCCAGTCGAACCTGAGAAGGAGAGGCAGATTTTGGCAGCTCAAAAACGGCCTTGTAGATCCTGGTCTGGAGCTCGTTCAGTAGGTTTGCTTCTTTTCCGCACCAGGTGACTAAGCCGTACGATAGGCTGGGCTGGATTTGTGCGGCCATGACTTTCAGCAGATGAGTGTAGTTCGGGCAGTCTAGTTTTTTACGTAGAAGTCTGTAAGCATAGATTAGTGATTGGGCTTTAGCTTTTAGAGCCAATTTTTGTTCCTTGTGAGATATGCCCTGCTCAATTATTATGCCAAGATATTTATATGAACGCTGCTCTTCCACGGTTGCCCCTTTTACCGACCATTTAAACTTTGTCTTTTTAGAATCCACTAAGCGAACAATTTTTGTTTTTTCTTTGTTTAGCTCCAGTTGCACCTGATCCAAGTAGGATGCTAAGTGATTTATTGCTCTCTGTAAGCCAATGGGAGTCTGGCTCAGCAAGACTATGTCGTCTGCATATTGTAGGATGGCGACTGACTCATTGGCCATGTTTGGAGGGTGACAATCGGCTTTTTCAATGTGCTGTGCGATATCTGAAAGAAACAAATTGAACAGGCTGGGAGCTAGCACGCATCCTTGTTTCAATCCTCGCTGGGTAAAAATGCTCGGGGTTGTGCTACACCCGTCACCCAGCTTTACTCTAGCCCAGGTTTTCGTGTAAAGGGCAGTTATGGCGTTAAGCATTTCTGCTGGCAAGCCCCAGCCCTTGAGTTTGTTCCAGAGAAGACTCCTGCTTACTCGGTCGAATGCGGCTTTGATGTCGACAAAACATGCAAAGAGTCAGGATTTTTTTCTTGACGCTTTTTCAGTTAAGAGTGCTAGGGTGGCCAGATTGGTTGAGGTGCCCATCCCTTGCCTGAAGCCCGTCTGGAACTTGGGGATTATGTTCTTCTCCTCCATCCAATCTTGGAGCTGGGCTAGCAGACAAGAAGCGTACAGCTTGGCCTCCACGTCGATCAGTGAGATCAGTCTGTAATTGCCCGGCTTACGGTGGTCACCCTTTTTATATATAGGGTGGATAATATTCCCTTTCCAGGAAGCCGGGACTTTGGACTGTGTGTAGATCTCATTGAAGATGGGTGTAAAGTAGGAGGACCAGAAATCCAGGTCGTTCTTGAAGATGGCATTGGGGAGGCCATTTGGGCCTGCCGCGCCCTTGGGCTTGAGTTTTAAAATATGACCTCTTAGTTCCTTTGCGGTGGTCAAATTAATCGGCTCTTTACTAGCTTCCTCCGGACTTGTTTCTCTACCTCCCAGATGGTGCGAATTGGGAACTAATTGCATTTCCTCTTGCTCAGGATGCTGCCCTCCAGGCCGTTCTGCCGGGCCTGATGCTATGTTGCTGTACACAGTTTTTACATGGTAAACCCACGTTTCTTGACCGATTCCCGCTTCTTGCTGTAATGTTGGGCCAGTTGACAGTTTGTTTATTATGCCCCAGAAGTCGCTGCTATTGGGCTTTTTACTTGCGGACAGTAATTGTGTCCAAATTGCCCCCTTGTACGCTGTTTTTGCTCTGCTAAGGTTCCTCCTATAATTGATCCTTAGTTGGCACAGCTTCCAATTTTTTGTTTTACTTCCTTTGTTTACCGCTCGTGATTGCTGTCGTACCTCTCTTGCAAGCCCTCTTTTTTGATCACGCAGCTCATTATTAAACCAGGGCTCTCTTTTGGTCGCCATCCTTGAAGTCCGACTTAATGTGGCTGGGAACCTTTGGACTAATAACTGGGCCAGCTGTTCCCACGCTGTGATGCGATCAGCTACTGCTTGTGGGCCCTGTTTGCCCAAATATTCCCTGACTGTCTCCTG
Source organism: Lissotriton vulgaris (assembly GCF_964263255.1). Classification (NCBI taxonomy): domain Eukaryota; kingdom Metazoa; phylum Chordata; class Amphibia; order Caudata; family Salamandridae; genus Lissotriton; species Lissotriton vulgaris. The sequence goes on along the minus strand of NC_141691.1, from coordinate 122,121,555 downwards.
GATGGCTTGTGGCACTGCTCCCTGCCATTTTATTTTTTGGAGGGTAAATTTTTCTGGGTACTGTACTATGGACTTAATTTTTTGGGCAAGCTTTACTTTGATGGCCATTCTTGCAGTAAGCGGCAGATGATCACTTTCGACTCGTGGTGTAATTTTAAAAGTGTCGATTTGTGAAAGCAGATTGTTGCTGATGATGAAAAAATCTATTGTTGAAGACACTTTTCCGCTCAAAAATGTAGCAGCCGCTGGGATATCACCCGAGATTTTCCCGTTCAAGATTGTCAGACCGAGAGGTTCTAATTCGTCCAATAGGGTTCTGGCTCCCAGATTAACTTGTCTTTTACTTTTTTGCAGAGAATTTGCTATGAGGCTGCAATTAAAGTCACCTGAAATAACCAGTTGGCAATGTTGATGACTTTTCTGCAAAGATTTTATTAAATTTGTTAAGGTTGCGTATTTTTCATTCTGCTTTTTTCTTTCGGGATGGATATAAACGTTGATTACTAATAGTTGCCTCTTATTTTCATCAAACGAATGTTTGCCGTTTAGTTTGGTCACTTGAACCCAATTAGTCCCCGTGTCCAGTTCCTAGGTTGACCAGTCCAGATTTTGTTTTACATAGGTTGAAAGCCCCCCTCTTGGGTGCCCGACGCTCGAAAATTTTTCTGCCAAAATGTGGAATTCTATGAATCCAGGAATTGAGGTTGGAGACAGGTTCCACGTTTCCTGGAGCAGGATTATATCGTGATGAATAAGAAACGCTGATGTTTTGTGGTCCTGCCCCATGTCTTTAAACCCATGAACGTTCCATGAGCAGAACGTTGCGTAAGCTGGTCGCACTTCTTCCGTTTTGGGGGCCCGCCTCCATTTGCCCGCTGCACTTTTCTCTTCTGCATTAGGTATACTTGTTATTTAATGTTTTTGAGACCCAGGACCAATCCGTATTCTCCTGAGAGCTTCCCTCTGTTTTTCCAGGACTTCCCTTTTGGTTCAACCTGTTCTCATTGAAAGGGATGGGGGGCGAATTGGAGCGTGCGCCGCGCACACATGTGTTATAATTTTTCCCTGGTAAGTCCACATCTTTCAGATTTTTAAGGAGGGGGTGCGGATACCTGGGGCGCTCATGGACCTTCAACGTTATTCCCCAGGCTAAAAACCTGGCGCTCTTTGAGTATATTTTGTCCACCACATCCTTTGAGGACCAGGTTGTCAGGGTCTCTTCGATTGCCGTCCTTGAGTATTGTTTGAATTCTACGGCTATTAGATCTCGAGATCGGATTCCTTTAAGTTCCGAGATTTCCTTAAATAGCCTCAACAGATTCCCTCTATTTAGGATATCTTGTTTTCCTTTGGTCATATATTCAGGAACGAATGTCAGTTTTAATTCAAATTCCTCAGAATGGTTATGGTCACTATGGCTGGGGGATAAAAATTCCTTACTTCCGGTTTCAGGTGTTGTTGTTGATTGGGTGGCCTTTTCGGGTCGTGGTTCGTGCTCTTTGGATGCGGCATATATCTCCCTCGTATTCCATTCCCTCGAGTTCCGTTCCCTCGTTCCCGATTTTTTGATTGCTTTCTTCCCTGCTTGCTCCGGCTCTAAATCCTGATGTTGGAGTTTACAATAACGAGTAGTGCTGGTTATTGTGATCTCTATTGGGTTGATGAGGATTTCAGCCTGAGAAGTTGGTATTGCCTGGAGCTTCTTAGCTGGGGAGGCTTTTCGATTTGCCGGATCTGGCCCTTTTTTTCTTTCCTCTTTGGGGAGCTCCTGTGTATCTGTGCTTGGGTCTCTTTTACACCTGGATTCTCCTTTGCCTGACAAGTGAATTGATTTCCCTCGCTCTTCTCTTTTTTCACTTGCTTCGTTGCTTTCTAGTTGCAGTGCTTCCTGAGTCGTTTTCTGGCCTGCTTTGCCCTCCGGGGAGGAGCCTGTGTCTATGTTGACGATTTCATCTGACTTTTGAAGTATCTGAGGGGGCTTTGTACTTTGTTGTGATTCGGTTGAGGCCTGAGGGGTTTTAGAGCAATCTGTTTCCAAGTGTGCAACGTCACGGGGAGTGTTGTTATTCTTTTCCCCTTGCAATGGTTTTGTAGTAAAGAGCGGGAATATTTTTTTCAGAGCTGGACTTGGCTGTTTGTTGTATTTTAGCCGAGCCTTCCTTGCACGCTTTCTTTCCCGTTTTGTAGGTTTTGCAACCACCTCTTGCTTCAGTGTGAGCTGCGAGGCTTCTGATTGGAGGTCTGTTATCTCCAGTTGGACTTGGGGGACCACTTTCTTTGTGTGGTTATTAACGTTGCTTGATTCCTCTATTACTGGGTTAGTAACATTTGTTTTTTCCTCTGGATCAGCTGTTTTTTGCGATTGTTTTTGTTGCTTACTGTTACAGGATTGTTTTACTGCCCCCAGGATATCGCTTAGGATTTCAGGGAGGGTTACCAATTTCTCTATAATTGGGCCGCAGCCGCAATTCGAAAATTGTTTATTGTATTCTGTTCGCTGGTCCATGTCTCCCCTGTGTGTTAGTAGGGATGTTATTAGGTCCATTTTGTTGTTTATGCCAGATATATGGCTGGCAATAAGGTTTACAAGGTCTATTTGGACATCCATTTTGTCTGACTGGAAATTCAGAACCCTTATTGCTTGTTCCAGGGTGGTTATCAAAGTTTGGGTCCATTGTGTGTGGGAATAGTCTTCGTTTGGCTTTGCCGAGGCCTCTGACCCGAGATCTATCCTACTGACTGATGAGATGGTTATTGGTGGTGAAAGATTTGGGTGCTTGGCTCTTATTGAGCTATGCGTGTCCTCAACTAGTATAGGATACTGGAGGAATGACTTGCATAATGAGCTTAGAGGGGTGGATGCCGATATTTTGGATCTGTTCTGTGGCGTTTTTTTACTTAAATCTGGTTGTGGATCCTTTCCTGGGAGTATTTTTTCCTGACTATTGGATTCCAATTTTTCCAGGATTTCCATCAAGTTGGAGTCATTTAACATAGAAAATGATTTGGCGGGAGCTTCTTTCGTTGACGCCGCCTGGGGTATTGGAAGTAATGTTTCGTCCTTAGCCCCTTTTTTGCTTGAGAGACCTTCTTCATTTGGGTCTGCTAAGGGTTTTTCCTTCTTGGATCCCGTGGCTATTAACTGACCATCCGAAGCTGCATTGAGATCTGCAATACTGTCGTTGTGTTTTTTACATTCTCCCATTTTCTCCTTGGGGGTGTCATGCCCCCGTTCTGGTGTGATGTTGATGCCTTGCTCAGGTGTATATCCAACAAAAAACAAACGCCTATACTGATACTTATTACAAGAGGGAATTACCACCAGAAAGGAGGATTCTTCAAGACTGGGGTGTGCTTATAAATTGCTATTTTATTTTAACGTCTGGGTCAAAAGAAAGAAGGGGTCATATATGTTTTAGTCATATACAATTGAACATAAAATACAGTTTTTTCACACCAAGAGAAAGTAATGCGGACAAAAACCAGTGAAAAATTTGTTAAAATCCAACAAGCATATCGAAATCAGTCATATCACATTCATTCATCTTCATTCGTACAACACACAACTACAAATACTCAGCCCGGTTAGATACGAATAAATAACTGAGCGGAGTATTAGGTCTGCTAGAATATATACAAATTGTTATATACAAGTTATGCAATTTATACAAAGGTTATACATGTGAAAATCAAAACAAATCAATAATTTTCAAATGGTATAATCAAAAGCAATATATCCAACAATTTGAAATCAGTAGTATGATGATGTTTCCACACTACAGGGAGGATAATGAAAATAAGCAGACACTGGACATGAAGGGGCCTACGCGTTTCAAATCCCTATGAATTGGAAGGGATTCTCATCAGGGCCAGGTAGCTCTAAAAAAGAGAGAAAGAACACAATTCTATAGTTTGTAACTTAAAAGATTAAAAGAACCAAGAAGCTAGAGTGTAGAACCACCCACGGTTCTAAAAGCTTACCAATAGCGGAGATGATCCGAGAGAAAAGATGTATCACCTGTGTAACAACAAAACAATAAGGACTACATAAATGAAATGTTTGTCCGAAGCTTAGGAATACAATGTTTTTGGGAAAAACCAATTACCTAAGGTGTGTGCGGCAGCCACATCGGTGAATCAATTCCGTGAAACAATTCCTAGTAGGAGAATGGACGGCGAGTAGGCTTCGGAAGGCCTAGGGGAGAGACGTACGCTATTAGTGTGGAGTGATAGCATAAGGTTGTGCTTCATAGAATGCTACTAGACTTGGTATCTTACCGGAGGATCGTGGACGATCACGTCCCACCTCTAAGTTGTAGAATATTAGGGTTCAGTCTTCGTTAGTTTCCAGTCACTTGATTGAAAAAGAGAGAAGAGTATTAAAGACTTCTCAGGCCATTGTTCGAGGTGTAGGTTCACATGTCCTTAAAAAAGAACGCTTAAACGAAAAAAAGCTTACCAGAAGAAACGAAAGGTTTAATCGACAAAGTAGCCGGCGTCTCCGATCGCACTAGTCCCTCGCACATGCGTGGAGTGAAATGTAGTGGCTGAGGCTCGTCTTTATGTAGTACATCATAGCGCATGCGTGAAGTCAGAATGGTAGTGACTTCCAGAATTCAGGTGTTACTTCATAATTTATATATCTCCGATATTTCATTAAGCCCTCTCACGGCTGTGTCAAATTTGACAATCAGATAGGCCTCTCTTTTTGAGAGTCTTTGATCCATATCTCCACCTCGTGGATCCTTTTCAATACGTGAGATCACTGTCCATTTGATGTCACTCAGAGAATGATTACAACGTTTCCAATGGTTTACCAATGGGGCGTTTTCAGTTGCATTCTTTATTCGAGATTTGTGTTGGGTAATTCTGGTGCGAATTTCTTGATTAGTCTTACCTATGTAAAGTAGGCCACACGGGCAGATGATACCGTATACAACATATTTGGTTTTACAATTACTGAAGTTATCATGTTTCCATGAGATGCCGTGGTGTTGGAATAAGGATCCCTCGATGGTTAGTTCACAGCACTGGCATGTTCCACATCTGTGGTGGCCTGTGATCGGGGGGAGTCCTATCATCTGCCTTAATGAAGGTTGTGCGTTAGGTTTTATCCCAGCCCTTACTACATGGTTAGCCACGCTGTTTTCTTTCCTAAAGGCGAACAGCGGCGGGTTTTGAAGGCTGGCGTCCAGATTTTTTACGAGGTGCCAATTTTGATTGATGATTTTTTTAAGATTATTGGCGTTAGGGCAATAAGTTGTTACGCAGACTTGTCTGTTAGAAACTGGTTTATTTTTTCTTTCCAACAAGCTGTCCCTCGGGGTCCATCTGGCTCTTTTACAGGAGTTCCGCACTAGTTTTTTAGGGTAACCCCTGTCGCACAATTTCGAAATCAGATTCTCAGCATGTAATTTGTAATCCTCATTGGAGGTGCAATTTCTACGGATACGTAGAAATTGCCCGTACGGCAAATTTTCTTTAAGGTTCCTCGGGTGATTGCTGGAAAATAACAGAGCCTTATTTCTGTCCGTGGGCTTAGTAAAAAGGGAGGTGGCCAAGCCTCCTGCCGATGGAAAGACTTCAACATCCAGAAACGCAATTTTTTCGGCTGAGTGAACTATGCTGAATTGTATGTCCAGTGTTCTGGTATTTAGCCAGTTGTGAAACAGTGTGAGGGCCTCTTCACCTCCAGTCCAAATCATGAAGACGTCATCGATAAAACGCCACCATGTGGCGATGTTATCTTTAAAGGGGTTATTATTGTGGATGTATTTGTCCTCGTAGAGTGACATAAATAATACTGCCAACTCCGGGGCAAAGGGACACCCCATGGCGACCCCTTTCGTTTGAAGAAAAAATTAATTTCCGAAACAAAAATAGTTTTTTTTCAGGGCAAACGTGGCCAAATCCACTAGAAATTTTGTGGGCACCCGGACAGGTCTGGGCCTTAGATCTAAAAAGTACTCCAGTACGGCCACAGCTTCCTCCTGCGGGACTTGTGTATACAGCTGTGTGACGTCCAGTGTTACAAGTAGATCTTTTTCTTTTTCGAAAGTTATTCCTTCCAGTTTGGTTATAAAGTCCGTTGTGTCTCTCAAATAAGAGACGACCATGTCCATAAACTGCTTCAAAAAGCAGTCGACATACTTTGCTATCGGTTCTAGTAAGGAGTCGCACCCGGCTACGATGGGTCTCCCCGGGGGCTTTGTTTGATGTTTATGGACCTTCGGAAGGACGTAAAAAAGTGGTGTTTTGGGGTGTTTATTACGTAAATAATCCAGTTCTTTTGGTCCCAAAAAGCCTGCATCAAAGCCTTCCTGTAGAATTGGAAAGAGAAGGTTTTGAAATTCCAACCTCGGGTCTTTGGCAATTTTGCGATAGCAAGTGTGGTCGTTTAATTGCCTCATTATTTCAGTTGTATAATCGTTGGTGTCCCAGATGACAATAGAGCCGCCCTTATCGGCTTGCTTGATTGTAATAGAATTGTCATTTTTTAATGTGGAAAGGGCATTTGTTTCTTCCTTTGAAAGATTATATTTGACAAACTTTTTTTGTTTTTCCATGTTCGAGATGGCAGAGAGGACAGTTCTTTCAAAGATAACTACCTCTTTTGGTACTTTATTCCCTGGGGGGCAAAATGTAGATTTTTTGCGTAATCCGGTGACCTCTGATGGTATAAGAGATGTATTGTCAGCAAAAAACATAGTGAGGCGCAGTTTTCGACAGAATTCGATGAACTCGGTCTTCATCTTGACAAAGTCCGTTTTCTTAGATGGTACAAAGGATAAACCTTTGGATAAGATACTTTCCTCAGCTTTTGTTAAATTCCTATTGGAGAGGTTGAAAATCGGAGAGACAGTTAGTTTTTGTATTGTTTTTGGCGGGTTGTCATTTCCCACGACAACCGAGTTCATCGAATTCTGTTGAAAACTGCGCCTCACTATGTTATTTGCTGACAATATCTACATTTTGCCCCCCAGGGAATAAAGTACCAAAAGAGGTAGTTATCTTTGAAAGAACTGTCCTCTCTGCCATCTCGAACATGGAAAAACAAAAAAAGTTCGTCAAATATAATCTTTCAAAGGAAGAAACAAATGCCCTTTCCACATTAAAAAATGACAATTCTATTACAATCAAGCAAGCCGATAAGGGCGGCTCTATTGTCATCTGGGACACCAACGATTATACAACTGAAATAATGAGGCAATTAAACGACCACACTTGCTATCGCAAAATTGCCAAAGACCCGACGTTGGAATTTCAAAACCTTCTCTTTCCAATTCTACAGGAAGGCTTTGATGCAGGCTTTTTGGGACCAAAAGAACTGGATTATTTACGTAATAAACACCCCAAAACACCACTTTTTTACGTCCTTCCGAAGGTCCATAAACATCAAACAAAGCCCCCGGGGAGACCCATCGTAGCCGGGTGCGACTCCTTACTAGAACCGATAGCAAAGTATGTCGACTGCTTTTTGAAGCAGTTTATGGACATGGTCGTCTCTTATTTGAGAGACACAACGGACTTTATAACCAAACTGGAAGGAATAACTTTCGAAAAAGAAAAAGATCTACTTGTAACACTGGACGTCACACAGCTGTATACACAAATCCCGCAGGAGGAAGCTGTGGCCGTACTGGAGTACTTTTTAGATCTAAGGCCCAGACCTGTCCGGGTGCCCACAAAATTTCTAGTGGATTTGGCCACGTTTGCCCTGAAAAAAAACTATTTTTGTTTCGGAAATGAATTTTTTCTTCAAACGAAAGGGGTCGCCATGGGGTGTCCCTTTGCCCCGGAGTTGGCAGTATTATTTATGTCACTCTACGAGGACAAATACATCCACAATAATAACCCCTTTAAAGATAACATCGCCACATGGTGGCGTTTTATCGATGACGTCTTCATGATTTGGACTGGAGGTGAAGAGGCCCTCACACTGTTTCACAACTGGCTAAATACCAGAACACTGGACATACAATTCAGCATAGTTCACTCAGCCGAAAAAATTGCGTTTCTGGATGTTGAAGTCTTTCCATCGGCAGGAGGCTTGGCCACCTCCCTTTTTACTAAGCCCACGGACAGAAATAAGGCTCTGTTATTTTCCAGCAATCACCCGAGGAACCTTAAAGAAAATTTGCCGTACGGGCAATTTCTACGTATCCATAGAAATTGCACCTCCAATGAGGATTACAAATTACATGCTGAGAATCTGATTTCGAAATTGTGCGACAGGGGTTACCCTAAAAAACTAGTGCGGAACTCCATGAAAAGAGCCAGATGGACCCCGAGGGACAGCTTGTTGGAAAGAAAAAATAAACCAGTTTCTAACAGACAAGTCTGCGTAACAACTTATTGCCCTAACGCCAATAATCTTTAAAAAATCATCAATCAAAATTGGCACCTCGTAAAAAATCTGGACGCCAGCCTTCAAAACCCGCCGCTGTTCGCCTTTAGGAAAGAAAACAGCATGGCTAACCATGTAGTAAGGGCTGGGATAAAACCTAACGCACAACCTTCATTAAGGCAGATGATAGGACTCCCCCCGATCACAGGCCACCACAGATGTGGAACATGCCAGTGCTGTGAACTAACCATCGAGGGATCCTTATTCCAACACCACGGCATCTCATGGAAACATGATAACTTCAGTAATTGTAAAACCAAATATGTTGTATACGGTATCATCTGCCCGTGTGGCCTACTTTACATAGGTAAGACTAATCAAGAAATTCGCACCAGAATTACCCAACACAAATCTCGAATAAAGAATGCAACTGAAAACGCCCCATTGGTAAACCATTGGAAACGTTGTAATCATTCTCTGAGTGACATCAAATGGACAGTGATCTCACGTATTGAAAAGGATCCACGAGGTGGAGATATGGATCAAAGACTCTCAAAAAGAGAGGCCTATCTGATTGTCAAATTTGACACAGCCGTGAGAGGGCTTAATGAAATATCGGAGATATATAAATTATGAAGTAACACCTGAATTACGGAAGTCACTACCATTCTGACTTCACGCATGCGCTATGATGTACTACATAAAGACGAGCCTCAGCCACTACATTTCACTCCACGCATGTGCGAGGGACTAGTGCGATCGGAGACGCCGGCTACTTTGTCGATTAAACCTTTCGTTTCTTCTGGTAAGCTTTTTTTCGTTTAAGCGTTCTTTTTTAAGGACATGTGAACCTACACCTCGAACAATGGCCTGAGAAGTCTTTAATACTCTTCTCTCTTTTTCAATCAAGTGACTGGAAACTAACGAAGACTGAACCCTAATATTCTACAACTTAGAGGTGGGACGTGATCGTCCACGATCCTCCGGTAAGATACCAAGTCTAGTAGCATTCTATGAAGCACAACCTTATGCTATCACTCCACACTAATAGCGTACGTCTCTCCCCTAGGCCTTCCGAAGCCTACTCGCCGTCCATTCTCCTACTAGGAATTGTTTCACGGAATTGTTTCACCGATGTGGCTGCCGCACACACCTTAGGTAATTGGTTTTTCCCAAAAACATTGTATTCCTAAGCTTCGGACAAACATTTCATTTATGTAGTCCTTATTGTTTTGTTGTTACACAGGTGATACATCTTTTCTCTCGGATCATCTCCGCTATTGGTAAGCTTTTGGAACCGTGGGTGGTTCTACACTCTAGCTTCTTGGTTCTTTTAATCTTTTAAGTTACAAACTATAGAATTGTGTTCTTTCTCTCTTTTTTAGAGCTACCTGGCCCTGATGAGAATCCCTTCCAATTCATAGGGATTTGAAACGCGTAGGCCCCTTCATGTCCAGTGTCTGCTTATTTTCATTATCCTCCCTGTAGTGTGGAAACATCATCATACTACTGATTTCAAATTGTTGGATATATTGCTTTTGATTATACCATTTGAAAATTATTGATTTGTTTTGATTTTCACATGTATAACCTTTGTATAAATTGCATAACTTGTATATAACAATTTGTATATATTCTAGCAGACCTAATACTCCGCTCAGTTATTTATTCGTATCTAACCGGGCTGAGTATTTGTAGTTGTGTGTTGTACGAATGAAGATGAATGAATGTGATATGACTGATTTCGATATGCTTGTTGGATTTTAACAAATTTTTCACTGGTTTTTGTCCGCATTACTTTCTCTTGGTGTGAAAAAACTGTATTTTATGTTCAATTGTATATGACTAAAACATATATGACCCCTTCTTTCTTTTGACCCAGACGTTAAAATAAAATAGCAATTTATAAGCACACCCCAGTCTTGAAGAATCCTCCTTTCTGGTGGTAATTCCCTCTTGTAATAAGTATCAGTATAGGCGTTTGTTTTTTGTTGGATATATATCGGCCCAGCCTTGCTGATTCAGGGCCAACCCCACTTGTTTTCAGGTTGCTCAGGTGTATGACAGTTGGAAATTTTGGCTGTCACTTCAAGTTTGTATTTAAGTGTTGGGGCGAACGTAATGAGCGTTGTCTGATGCACCTGAGCTGCTGTAGTTACAAGCTTTCCCGCGTATAAACTTGTCATGTTTTTTTGCTGAAGATGATCCCCTTGTGGTGCATTGTTCAGGTTTACTTGTGACTGTAAGGGGGGAGCTCTTGGATTACGAGGGAGAATTGGGCTTGGTAGCTGAGCAATTTCAGCGGTTGGAGCGTATATTGCCGCCATTGGATCCTTTAAGAAAAAGAATTTGCGGATCCCTGTTTTGTTTTTCGGGCTTGGCGTTACTGTTGTTGGGGTTGGAACTGAGACCAGCCTCTCCCTTGGACTTGTTTCCTTTGTTGTTTTATTAAGGTGTGAAATTTCCTCAATAGATTTTTTTGATTTCGTTTTTTTGTTTGTTTTTTTGCCTATTGCCGCTTGGCGAACTGTTCCCGATCTCATTTGGGCGACCCAAGGTTTCATCTAGAGCCTGAACTGATGTCTTCGCCCTTTTTTGGAGAACTCCGTTTCTCAGCCTCTTATATTATTAATGTTATGTTGGGTCGTGGCCGAGTTTCGTGGCAAATTAATGTTACCTGTTGGTCAGGTAAACCGAGTTTGTTCTCAATGGACAGGGTAAATGAGTCGGGTGTGAACAGAGCTGTGTTGGTTCCTAGCCATGGTTTTTCCTCGTAAGTCCTTCGACTTTAGACTGGGATGCGTGGATAAGTGACTTTTAGTTAGTGGTTTGTGGGAATTTGGTTGTTGTGGCTGAGCTTGGTACAGCGCTCTTTGTGTAATTGGTGTTTATCCTCTCCAAACACGCTATGTGGCGTTGTGCCTCCCTCCCGGCAAGCAGTGACCACCAGTATGTGAAGGGCAGTGTTGTAGGCTTGGCCTATGAGCAAAGTGGGGGCCTCAGCGTTATAGTGTTTATATTTTTGCCAGCTGTAATAGGAGGGATTGAGTGGTGGTGGACAGCAAGTGGCAGGCAGGCAGCTGTTTGCGCGTGAGGCGCGCAGGGTAGCAAGCGGTAGCAAGCGGAGCACACGGGGGGCACTCAAGCTGGGAAGACCTAGTCAACCGGCCTCTGTGTCCGCCCCCGGCTCTTACTTTGCGGCAGCCTCTAACGGCTGCCGCGCTTGCTTTCGTCTCCCCCCTCTGGCCGCCGCCTCTTACCTTGCTGGCCTTGCTAGCACCTGCTCTCTTGTCCCCAGGTGCAGTTTGCGGCTCCTCTACTGCTATGCGGGCAACTGTTCGGGTATTTCTGGTATATTCCAGCTGCTCCAGCCTCACTCAGGCCGTTCCCGCCGTTCCCGCCGTTCCCGCCGTTCGGGCCGGCGTCTTACGGCCCCCTGGGCAGGTATCTCTTCTCCGGGCGCCGGCCGTCGCTCGAGAGCCTAACGGGCTCGTAGGCTGATGGCAGGCTGAGGGCAGCGGGTAAGGGCGGTATAATTGCGGCGGGGGGTTCGCTCGGCTTGCTTTGATTTTTTTTTGTCGAACCCCTTGTTCGGGATCGGGCACGGCTGATGCTCCCCGCGGCTGCCTTGTCTCTCCCGCGGACACCGCTACCGCCGCTACCACGCTGAACGCTGCTCTCTCGCTCTCGCTGGTCTCTGTCTCTGCTCTCTAGCAGTGATTGTCTGCAAGGTCTGTACACCGCCAAGGAAGGCTTGCCGGGCCGCCACCGGCCCGCGGGCCGTACTATGAGTACCCCTGCTCTAGATACACATATGCTATCTAAGAGTCAGATAGTAGCATGATCCAGGTATATGGACACATACAGTTTCTGTGTCACCCACCCAGGCTGTTGTCCTTCCACCAATCATTGCTTCATCATTCACCCAGCCATGCATCTCATATTCTTTCCTTCCCAGCCACGTCTTCAATCTCAATAAGTAAGGAATATATAAGAGCTTACCTCTGCCCGCCACCACCACCGTCTGAACTCTCACAGCCGGCACTGGAACCGCCGCATCCTCCCCTGAGGAATTGCCCTCCGCCTCCGTGTCGAGCACCACCACCTCCGCGTTGGCCCCGCCACCAGATGTTCCACCTACAAAGTACATTTAAGAATGTTAGAATAAACCACTCACTAGTATTTGGTCTAGGAATGAAGAAATGTGAAAACAATGTAATGCAGCACTTTTTGGCACAACTGATGAAGGCTGGCTTTTTAACACGCACCATTTTTTTCCACACAGACAGAAGATGGACTTCTAACAACAAGATCAAGTTGAAACAAGGTGAGAGCTCGGCTCGACCACAAGAAATGTCTTCAATTAATCGTCAGCACTAACCACTTTTACATTCTCAGTTAAACGTTTCGTTTTTTTATTATGACTTCATTTTAATAAATGTGTTTACTTTTAATAAAGCTTTTAAACTTAGAGAGACTCTGTGTTTTTTGGTCCAGAGTGACTAGAGTGACTGAGCGAAAGATTTTGCAATTTTTGCAAGCATGAGTCCGTGCCTCTGACACTTCTTGACTCTGACTCCGTACTCTTCAGCTACGTTGGATAATAATCATCATTGGGGATCAAGGATCGATGAATTCGGGAGGTAAATGACTGTGCCACACTATGTAGTCAGTCAGTAACGACATTGGGGGTTCAAAGTCTGTTATCACAGAGGTATGTGGAAACTCTAACAGCGCCTATTATAATTGATAAGCAATGCACTATTTATTGTCCATAGTTCTGTTTCTGCAGAAGAATTGTCCGCGCCACTGTAGTGGTATGGATTGTCCTCCTATCTAAACCAAAAGGTAGTATCTTATTCTTTCTTGGTGGTCATTCACATTTTATAGTTGGGAATTTTCAAAGCAGATAGAACACTTCAAAAGACATTATGGACAATCCCAGAGGACTGCACTAAGTTGATAGAGCTATTGCTGACTAGAATTGGAGTTTCGCCAACCGTGCAATCTTAGTTAGCTACACAGACAGACTAATAAGAATAATCTAGTAATACCACAGGGAGTCATAGTAGAGGCAGGATAAGAATTTAGATACAGTCTACAAGAAGATCAAAGACGATTTTGAAAAAATCAAATGAGGAACGCTAGGAAAAATAGGTACTAGTCTAAAATTAAAACTTACTGGGGCCAGCAAAGGAGCCCTCGCCTGCCCGATCCTGGCCCTGTTCAACAGCATCCGCCGCCTGCTGCTCCTGTGTCCTCCCCTCGCCCCTGGGGGGAGCTGACGTACAACATGAAAGAAAGAACAGAAAACATGGATGATTGTTGCTTGTCAATGTCAACCAAATCAAACATTTCAAAAGAACAATAACAAAATATTTCCGCGGAATTATATTGATTAGGGTTAGTTTTCATTTATTTGCGGACCTGTGACTTCGAAAGTCACGTAACTCACTAAACAAAGTACTGAAAGGTTCACCTAGGACTGGCAGGCAGCAGTCCACAGGCAAGACGCAAAGTGACAGACAAACTCCATTGTGATTTCAGTCAGATCAGTGACAACACTAACAGTTGCCTGCTACATTACCAGTCATTTAAATAGTCAAACTATCAATCCACCGCCACTATTTTTCTTATTGTCAGGGGTACAAAGGAAGGGGCAGATTTAAGCCCCTTGCGGCTCTTTTGCTCCGTTCTTGCGTGACTTTTGTGACGCAGCAGCTAAACAAAAAAGGGCGCCATGGTGCGGCGTATAATATTATAACAACGTGACGCATTTGGGAGATGCATCCCGTTATAAAGCCCTGCGCCATCAGGGGGCGTTCCGGCGCAAGGGAGGGCATTCCTGCGCTGGAACACATCCTAAAAGTGGCTGAGGGAAATCTACAAAATTTCAATCAGTCACCTTTAGGACAATGATGCGTCACACAAACCCTGCACCTGCTTGAAGCAGACGTACAGCTTGACCCAGCATTGGGGAGAAAGTGTACCCCAGAGCATTGCTGGAGCTGCGCCATCGTTGCGACGCAACTCCAGCAGTAAAGCTTCGGTGACGTTTAGGGCCCATGGTGCGCCGCATTGCAAATACGGCGCACCATGTTTGGTGGTGGTAGCGGGCCGCACAATTAATGGCGCATCCCTGCTACTTTGCAGGGATGCGACGGTAATTGCAATTCTGCCCCTTAGGGGCATACTTACTTACGCGTTCTGGCGCATCTCCAGAGATGCGCCAGATCAAATGCGTCACGCAAAACTACCCTTGCGACACGGCAGATGCGCCTCATTTACAATGCGGCGCGCCATGGCGCAAGGGTAGGCACTTGCGTGACGCATCTCGTCACGTAAGAGCGGCGCATCGCTGGAGTCACGTCGCCAACGCAATGCAACTCCAGTAATGCTCAGGGCCACCCAATACTTAACATGCTGTGTCAGTCCTTACGCCTGCTTCAAGCAGGCATAAGGAATTGAATTGACGTAGCAGCGTCGCAGAAGTGCCTGCGTTAAATCTTGTAGATTTCACGCGGGCAATTTTGCGAGGCGCACAGCCGCCGGACCGCCCACCCTGCGTACTAGGAACGCACCCATTGTGGTGCAGGCCCATGGCTTTATAACGTGACGCATCTCCCTAGATGCGTCATGCTGTAAATGACTCGCAGGGATGCGCCACGTTTACGCCGCTGTTGCTTCACGCAAGGCAACGTAAACGTGGCGCAAGGGGCTTGTAAATGTAATCTGCCCCCTAGTGTCTAGCATTACGCAGTTCTGTAAAGTAGACTCATACATAATAGTTACTCAGGCCAATGAGACCACAAAATAGAAAACAAATAAGCATAGTAGCAACGCCACTGAGAAGGAGAGCAGTGCACCTGAAATGCACAGAAGATTTTGAAATATAATTTAACTACAATGTAATCGTCATCAGCGGCATTATTGGCTTGCTCCATGTAAAAATCAAATATTTGCAATACAACAACACAGAGCAGGAGAAAACATCATAGTAGTGAGTGATGAAATAGCTACTACTACTCACCAAGCCCGGGGATCTCCAAGCCGAGCTGGTCCAGCAGGTCGCGCTCCCGGTCCAGGAGGTCCGTCCAGCGATGGGTGACCTGGCTGTAGGTGCGCTGGACCCCGTAGAGGTGGGATATGGCCCAGCACACCTTCTCCCACCGCTTCCTGCGCTCCCGGATGTTGTAGCCGCCGGCCGCGATCCTGCCGCCTCCCGCGATGGTCCTGGGCAGGCAGCGCTGGACGAAGTAGACCAGCGCGCCCACTTCCTCCGGGCTGAAGATCTCCCGTCGCATCACCTGCTCCCCCCTCAATCGACCGCATGGTGTCCTGGCACTGGGTCCAGGACTCCTCCTCCCCGCCGCCGCTGCCGCCCTCAAGTGCCTGGGCAGCTTCACGGCGCCTGGCTTCACCATGGTCTGGGCAGGTAAGGTAGGAAGTAGAAAATTAAGAAGGAATAGGATAGGGAAGAAGAAAAGAAAAGAGTTTAAAAAAGTAGTTTAAAAGTAAAGAAAAATAGCAGAAAAGACAAAAATATACAGCTAGGAAAAGAGAGGGATAGATAAGAAGCAAAATCGTTCAAAAAAAATGAAAACAAGCAAAGGATGGCAAAGATAGCAAGAGGATTAAACACCATGCCCAGACACAGGAAATGAATGAAAAACAAGAAAGTAAGTTCGCACGAGATTTTCCTTGCGATCTCGTGCAAACTTGTACTCGCAATGCGCTTACTGCGCGAGATTATACATAGCGGGCGGAAACGGAAATATGTCACGCAAACAAAATGGCCGCGCCCGTACTCGACCTTGGGGTAAATTCGCGTGTTGCGCTGCAAGCGGCTCGCGAATACTGCAAAAAAACTCGCGAAACAACAAGCCGCAAAAAAATATAAAGCTCATTCGCACGAATTGGCGGCTTCCGCGGTCGGTTTCGCACGACGCCGCGCCCCGCGAATAGCGCGAAAAAAACGAAAAACGATTTTTGCAAAAGCAAAAGCAATGAGCAGGTGCAAAAGGTCAACCTCATGATTTGTAACGATTCCCTGTAGTGCTTCCTGAGGGGGCCCTCCAGAATTCGGTTGCCTGCTTGCAACTATTGTGTGACCCTGCTCTGACCTTAACTGTATGCCACAAAGGTCCTGATTTACAGCTAAGGGAGCAGACAAGCAGGTGCCAGGCTGGAACTTCAAATTCAGTGACACATTAATTAGCCCCTAATTCATTATTGTCAGTTGGGGCAGGGCAGGTGTTGTTAATAAACTAACCCCAAATTAATTCATGTCAGTTCAAGCAGGCAGGTGGGCTTGCTTTTCCCCCCCATCTTCTACAGTGAGGATGAACCAGAGGGTGGCATTGATGTAACAGAGGGTGGCATGGGTCAAAGAGAGGGTGGCAGTGGTGAAACAGAGGGTGCTGGGAGGCTGTGATGATGAACCAGACGTAGAAACAACATAGTCGCGACCGTTGCGAGCCGACAAATAAGTTCGCAATTGCGAACTAGTACCAAATCCTCGCGAACTGGCAGAAACGCTTGCGAACACAAAAAAAAAATCTGCAAATTCGCGGGAGTTCGCGGATTTTGCGGATTGCGAATTCGCAAATCCGCAAAATTCGCGAACGCGAGATTCGCAAAATTCGCCCATGCTTAGGTGGGAGTTTGCATGAAACAGCAAGTCACAATGCCATAAAAAAGGGCTCTTTGTCGAAAGACCTGGTGGAGAGCATTCAGCGGTTGGCGCATTGTCAATAGACCTGGTGGAGAACGTTCAGCGGTTGGCGCATTGTCAATAGACCTGGTGGAGAACTTTCAGCGGTTAGCGCATTGTCAATAGACCTGGTGGAGAGCATTCAGCGGTTGGCGCATTGTCACTAGACCTGCCGGAGAGCGTTCAGCGGTCGGCGCATTGTCAGAAGACCTGGCGGATTGCATTCAGCGGTCAGCGCATTGTCACTAGACCTGGCGGAGAGCATTCATTAGTCGGTGCATTGTCACTAGACCTGGCGGAGAGCATTCAGCAGGCGGTGCATTGTCACTAGACCTGGCGGAGAGCATTCAGCAGGCGGTGCATTGTCACTAGACCTGGCGGAGAGCATTCGTCGGTGCATTGTCACTAGACCTGGCTGAGAGCATTCAGCGGTCGGTGCATTGTCCATCGACCTGGCGGAGAGCATTCAGCGGTCAGTGCATTGTCAATAGACCTTGAAGGGAGCATTCCTCGGTCAGTGCAATGTCAATAGACCTGGCAGAGAGCATTCCTGGATCAGTGCATTGTCAATAGACCTGACAGAGAGCATTCTGTGGTTGGTGCATTGTCAATAGACCTGGCGGAGAGCAGTCAGTGGTCGGTGCATTGTCAATAGACCTGGCGGAGAGCATTCAGTGGTCGGTGCATTGTCAATAGACCTGGTGGAGAGCATTCCGCGGTCGGTGCATTGTCAATAGACCTTGCAGGGAGCATTCCTCAGTCAGTGCATTGTCAATAGACCTGGCAGAGAGCATTCCTCGATCAGTGAATTGTCAATAGACCAGACAGAGAGCATTCTGTTGTTGGTGCATTGTCAATAGACCCGGTAGAGAGCATTCAGTGGTCGGTGCATTGTCAATAGACCCGGCGGAGAGAATTCAGTGGTCGGTGGATTGTCAATAGACTCGGCGGAGAGCAGTCAGTGGTCAGTGCATTGTCAATAGACCCGGGGGATAGCATTCAGTGGTCGGTGCATTGTCAATAGACCTGGCGGAGAGCATTCAGTGGTCGGTGCATTGTCAATAGACCTGGTGGAGAGCATTCAGTGGTCGGTGCATTATCAACGGACCCAGCAGAGAGCATTCAGTGGTCGGTGCATTGTCAATAGAGCCGGCGGAGAGCCATTCAGTGGTCGGCGCATAGTCAATAGACCTGGCGAAGAGTGTTCAGTGGTCGGCGCGTAGTCAATCGACCTGGCGAAGAGCATTCAGTGGTCGGTGCATTGTCAATAGACCTGGCGGAGAGCATTCAGTGGTCGGTGCATTGTCAATAGACCTGGTGGAGAGCATTCAGTGGTTGGTGCATTGTCAATAGACCTGGTGGAGAGCATTCAGTGGTTGGTGCATTGTCACTAGACCTGGCGGAAAGCGTTCAGTGGTTAGTGCATTGTTCATAGACCTGGTAAAGAGTATTCACTGGTCGGTGCATTGTCAATAGACCCAGCGGAGAGCATTCAGTGGTCGGTGCATTGTCAATTGACCCGGCAGAGAGCATTCAGTGGTCGGTGCATTGTCAATAGACCTGACGAAGAGTATTCAGTGGTCGGCGCTTTGTCAATAGAACCCACGGAGAGCATTCAGTGGTCGGTGCATTGTCAATAGACCTGGTGGAGAGCATTCAGTGGTGGGTGCTTTGTCAATAGACCTGGCGGAGAGCATTCAGTGGTCGATGCATTGTCAATAGACCTGGCGGAGAGCATACAGTGGTCGATGCAGTGTCAATAGACCTTGCGGAGAGCATTCAGTGGTTGATGCAGTGTCAATACTCCTGGCGGAGAGCATTCAGAGGTCGAGGCATTGTCAATAGACCCAGCGGAGAGCATTCAGTGGTCAGCACATTCTCAATAGACCTGGCGGAGAGCGTTCAGTGGTTGACGCATCGTCAATAGACCTGGCGGAGAGCGTTGAGTGGTCGGCGCATTGTCAATAGACCTGGCGTGGAGCATTCAGTGGTTGGCACATTGTCAATACACCTGGTGGAGAGCATTCAGTGGTCTGTGCATTGACAATAGCAGTGGCGGAGAGCATTCAGTGGTCGGTGCATTGTCAATAGACCTGGCGGAGAGCATTCAGTGGTTTGTGCATTGTCAATAGACCTGGCTGAGAGCATTCAGTGGTCGGTGAATTGTCAATAGACCTGGCGGGGAGCATTCATTGGTTGGTGCATTGTCAAAAGACTGGGCAGAGAGCATTCAGTGGTCAGTGCATTATCAATAGACCTGGCGGAGAGCATTTATTGGTCGGTGCATTGTCAATAGACCTGGCGGAGAGCATTTATTGGTCGGTGCATTGTCAATAGACCTGGCGGAGAGCATTCAGTGGTCCACAGGGCCACACCCCTCTCTTTCTTCACAATTCCCTAAAATCGCACTCATGCTGTAAGATGAGAGAAATTTACACCTGACACTTTCTGAGTAGCTAGCATCTGCCCCAAAGAGCTGATAAACATGTCCCACTTTGCTACTGATAAGTTGAGTAGTCACAAAGGGTTTTTGCACTCCTCTCGAGTCATGAGCAGAGCAAATGTATTACTGTGTTTAATGAGTTTACATAAAAAGAAAAGGAGTGTGGTCAATTTCAGAACACAGCAATGTGTTGCATTTCTTTATTTTACAGTAAAGAAGTAGAAAATAAAAGGGTAAACATGTGAGCCACCATAGACATCAGTATTTATAGTGCAATGTACCCTGGTATAATTTACTTCTGATATTCCATCACTCACAGGGCTGGATTGGCCAGATGGGGCATTGAAAAACCCAGTGACTGGTGGCTAATTTCATGGCTGAATGAGCTAGCATCCTTTACAGAAGCCAAGAGGAGCATTGCACATTTTTCTTATCATCACATACCTGACAATCGGCTGCAGACCAATAAGGCTCTTCGGAACTGAGAAAAACACTGAAATAGAGACATAGGATCACAACTAGAGGGCCTATTCACAAATTAACCTCAAACACCCCTGCCAGGAATCACAAAGGGACTCCTGGCTGGCGTAAGACCGTTTGTAGGTGCAGAGGGGACTGGCACGAGTGCGGAATCACTGCACTGGTAAATCCCACCCAAGGGCTGGGATAGAGGCCGTTTCTGGGCACTCTGAGGCACGGTTAGCCTTAGAAGTTTGCAAACACCCACAAACAACGACAGGGGCGGTCCTCCGTTTGAGCTGTGGAGCGTCGTCCCACTGAATTGTTAATTCATTACCATTTTATTTTTCTTCACCCCGTCCCAAACGGAGCGTCAGAATGGAGCAAGGCTGCTGCTGAATAACAGCAGCAGAGAGAGTAGAGCACCTTCAGTTTAAAGTGCGCATGTCTTTTTGGACAACCGTCTTGTGACAGCCAGCCACACATGCGTACTTTGAACCTCTCGAACCCAGCTGTCTAAGACAGCTAGATTGGAGAAAGCCTCCAGATCGCTGTGAAGCGCCAAGTGCTGCCTCTCCCACCAATCCTCGCACCGCTCTCAGGCCGGTGCAAACAGTGCTAGGAACAGTGAGGGGAGTTTGGAGCCTGCCTCGAGGAGAGACAACCATTGAGGAGGAGGAGGATATTACGTCGCGGTTGCAGGTAAGTTGTATTCTTTTTTTTTCATTTTCCACCGCCTCACCACCCTGGGGATATGCCAGCCGCTACTGGTAAGTTTATGAGCATTCAAAAAATAATCACATTCCCCATTTGCGGAGATCTCTGCATACAAGTGTACATTACTACAGCCAAAAAGGAGCAGGCCAGCATCACACATGGCCAACCACTGATAATGCAACACTCGCCCATAGAAAGTAATGGAACCAGGGACTTAAAATACAGCCCCAGGGAAAAGTATGTTAAATTAAATTAACTTATTTAACATTTTATATGTGTGTGGATATATATGAAGCCATGGGTAGTTATATGTAGGTCTGTATTGTCATAGGAAAATAATTTTTTGGTTTGCTTTTAACTTTGGCACCGTTTGATGAATCCTCATGAACCTTTCCAAAAAAAATAGTCTCATCCACCCCAGATACTTTCTGGAAAGTTGCTAAGTGATCCGACAAGCGGGGGCAGAGAAAAAAGGAGGGAGGGTCCCCCATTAATTTTTTCACAGTAAATTTTAACAGCGGTACTGTAAAAACTGTTCAACAGAATTGTACCAAATTTGGCACAAAGTTAGATCTTAGTCCAGAAAACATGGGTTTGTGATTTGGTGGAAATCATTTCAGTAGATTAACGCTCCAAAACTTTGTATATTTCATGACACGGGGATCCACAGACTTGACAGATCTTAAGATCTGATTAGCTGTCACCACATCAACAAAGATGTGGCGGCAGCCATTTTAGGGCTCGGGACTCAGTTCGCTGTCTTGGAAATTAGGCGAAAAAAAAACATATAGGGAGGCAGGGTAGGGATACCCCGTCCCACCAGGCCTGATGGGGCAGTCCCAGAAGGACCCTCTCCCCGGAGCCAAAAACATTTGTTTTTAATCTTATCGTGAATTTGCATTAGATCCGTGAATCAATGGTAACAATTTTTTTAAAAGTGGGGGGTCTTGTGCTGGAAAAGAAATGCTGGGGTGGGCCAGTGCCCTGGTGAGCGGTCAAATCGGTTTATATGAAGAGGGGGGTGCACGCCCCGCTCCCCCACTGGGCCTCGATGAGGAACTGTGGTCCCCAATCCCTGAGGCTGTTTCAAAATTTAGGGAAGGGGTGCATGCATCATCCCTCCCTAAACCTCTGAGAGGCCCCTGTGATCCCCACCCCCTGGGGCTATATTTTTATGGGGAGGAGGTTTTCAGGCCCCCTCCACGAGCTGAGATCAGCCCTGGAAACCCCATCCTTTGCAGTGTCTTGGGGACATCATCCCCAGGACATTGTAGTTTCCTGCCCCGGAGAGGATTGGGATAACCTGCCCACACTCTCTTGGGTAGGGAACAGAAGTTTGCTCCTGGCTAAGCGTTGGCAAAGCCAGTAGATCAGGTATTTGTAGACTGGGGCCATGATTATTGCTTTTTTTTTATTGCAAGCATATGCAAGGAAAGAAAAAAAAACAAGCCAACACTTAAACGTGGCTATCATATGAATGCAATACAAATTTTACATTTTAAAACCATTCACTAATGCCACTGGTTTGCAAGGGATCTTTTTAAATAACACCTTTCAGTTATGCCAGACATTGTGTTGTTGTTTTTGAAGAAGTCAATACTATATCATCATTTAACCAAGCACTCAAATCACAAGCAGCTACCATGACACAAACTCCAAAAAGGATTGTAGGCAAAATAAGTAGCCAGTATTTGATGTTAAAATAAATAGTAAATTAAAATAGAAATGCACACTTTGAACCAGCTTTGCAAATCTAAAGAAAGAGACTACTTTTTAGTGGATATGAACAATATGCTTTATACAGGGTTTCAAAATGAAGGGAGTCAATGGCTGAGCTGTTCGACACATTTCTCCATGTGCTGTGGTGAGCCGAAGCAAAATGTGAACCACACAACAGGCCAATGCATGAAGCATGTTATTCAAAAGTCCCTCTTGGTAATTATATTATGCATGAATTATTTTGAAAAATAAAGGTCTGGCAAGAGAGCTAAACCTGTCTCGACAGCCAGACCTAAAAAGGCACTAACTGGCACCAGGCTGTAGTCCAAAGATGTTGACATGTTGTTTGGCATTCCACTTCTACATCGAGTAACAGCAATTTTATTTATAGTACCAATTTTTATTTCCTTTAGAGAAACTGTAATCATATACAATTTAGGCGAGAATGTAACGTAAAGGTAGCTTAGTTATTAAATGCACCTGCTTTAAAATTTGTATGTAAGCATGTGCCTGTGACGGCAGTGCTAAACCCCTTTGCTGCTAGGCCTTCCCCCCTGTACTAAGCCTTTTTTTGGCTGTTTGAGGTAGTTCGCACCTAGGCCCCCGCACATATGGTATCCTCGCCAAATTTGCATCCTTTTTTTCCAACATCAGGGGGATTCTAAAGGTACCCAGGGTCTGTGGAGTCCCCTGGAGGGGACCCAGAAATTAGCCAAAATACAGCAAAATTTAGTTTTTGGGGGGGGAAAATGCAAAAAAGGGCCACGGATAAAAGCGTCTGTTTTTTCCCCTGCAAATGGTATCAAAAAAGGGGTTGTGCTGCTGAAATCACAATTTTCCCAGCTTTCAGGTACAATCAGACTTTGATTGAAAACCCAAAATTTTTACACAGTTTTGGCATTTTTCTGGGACATTGCCTATTTTTGCTATTTTTTGTGTTTTCAACCTCCTTCCAGTTAATGGTAGAAATGGGTATGAAAGCAATAATGGATCCAGGAAAGCTATACATTTTGGAAACGTAGACAACATTCTGAATTCAGCAAGGGGTCCTTTGTGAAGATCCTTCAAGGTTTCTTTATAGACCCTAACAGTTAAATATGGCAAAATAAAAAATCAGTTGAAAAAAAGCAGCCTTTTGTGTCTTTTTCAAATGTAACTTCTTCTAATTATGACAACTCTTTGAAAGAAATAAACCGTTACATCCACTGCACCTTACTGGTTGTGGGGATATATAGGACTTGTAGTTTCGCCAAGAACCCGACGAACCCCGAGCCAAAAACTGAGCAGAAACTTGCAATTTTTTTTTATTATGTACTGTGTATATAGCAATTATTCTGGGAAAATGTATACACGGAAAAATCGGTATGAAAGACACCCATGTATTTCTGAAATAGGAACAAAATATACAGTTTACAAACAGTAGATATTTGCACATTTCCAAAATTGGGAATACTCATACTTGCCTGAGAATTATCGATAATTTTTCTAAATTACTTCTTTTTTACACATTGTCTTTCATTTGGAAGGCAGAAATGCATCGAAAGTCAATAGGTAATAACAGTTGCTTTACAAATCTGAATTACCCTCAGTCTCCTGATACAAATAGTACCTAACTTGTGTGGGTAGGCCTAGTGCACGCGACAGGAAACGTCTCAAAACGCAATGTAGACACACCACAATTTCACAGTGAAAAATTACCCTTTTTTGGCAAAGTACCTAGCTGTAGTTTTTTAACCCTAGCTCTGCCGAAACCTAGGGAAACCTAGCAAACCTATTCATTTTTTAAAACTAGACACCCAGGGGAATGAAGACCGGGGTGACGACTAGCTCACACCAGGTTCTGTTACCCAGAATCCCTTGCAAACCTAAAAAAGTGTCCAAAAACCACATTTTTCTCACATTTCTGTGGTGGAAAGTTCTGGAATCTGTGTGGATCCACACATTTCTACCCACACCACGTTCCCCAAAGCCTTCCGAAAAAAATGGTACCTCACTTATGTGGGTAGGGCTAGTGCCTGCAACAGGAAATTGTGCAAAAAGCAACATGGACACACCACAATTTCACAGCGAAAACTGACCCTTTTTTGGCAAAGTACCTAGCTGTAGTTTTTTAACCCTGGCTCTGCTGGGACCTTGGTAAACCTAGCAAACCTATACATTTTTGAAAACTAGACCCCCAGGAGAATCCAGCATGGAGTGCTTTGACTGCCTCTCACCAGGTTCTGTTACCCAGAATCGCTAGCAAATCTACAAAATTGTCAAAAAAACACATTTTCCTCACATTTCTGTGGTGGAAAGTTCTGGAATCTGCGTGGATCCACAAGTTTCCACCCACCCCGCGTTTCCGAAAGTATTTCGAGAAAAATGGTACCTCGCTTGTGTGGGTAGGCCTAGTGCTAGCAACAGGAAATGGTGTAAAACGCAACGTGGATACACCACAATTTTACAGTGAAAAATGACTCTTTTTTTGGCAAAGTGCCTAGCTGTAGTTTTTTAACCCTAGCTCTGCTGGCACCTAGGAAAACCTAGCAAACCTATAAATTTTTTTATAACTAGACACCCAGGGGAATACAGGATAGGGTGACTTGACCTCCTCTCATCCGGTCCTGTTACCCAGAATCCCTTGCAAACCTAAAAAGCACTCCAAAAAAAACTAATTTTCCTCCCATTTCTGTGGTGGAAAGTTCTGGAATCTGCGTGGATCCACAAATTATGACTCACACTTTGTTCCCCAAAATCTTCCAAGAAAAACGTTACCTCACTTGTGTGGGTAGTCCTAGTGGCCGTGACAGTAAACGGTGCAAATTGCAACGTGGACACACTACAATTTCACAGCGGAAAATGACCCACTTTTGGCAAAGTACCTAGTTGTAGTTTTTTAACCATAGCTCTGCCGGCACCTAGGGAAACCTAGCAAATCTATAACTTTCTTAAAACTAGACACCCAGGGGAATCTAGGATGGGGTGAATTGACTGCCTCCCACCAGGTTCTGTTACCCAGACAGAATCCCTTGCAAACCTAAAAAAAATTCCAAAGAACATATTTTCCTCACATTTCTGTGGTGGAAAGTTCTGGAATCTACGTGGATCCATACATTTCCTCCCACCCAGTGTTCCCCCAGGTCTACCTATAAAATTAATATCTCACTCGCGTGGGTAGGACAAGTACCCGTGACAGGCAAGGGCCCAAAAACCTATTGAGGCAATATCATAATTACCTATCACAAAACATCCTGTTTTTGCAAGGGGTGTCCCATGAGTTTTTGGCCCCGGGCTCGGCGGCCATCTAGGGAAACTTACCTAGCCCACATAATTCGAAAAACTAGACACCCGGGGGAGTCCAGCGATGTATGGCTTGCATGGGTCCCCCATCGTTTTCCTACCCAGAATCCCCTGCAAACCTCAAATTAATCGCTTTTTCTATACATTTTTGCGTGGGATCACGGTGTCGACACAAATGTCCTACCACCCAGCGTTCCCCTTGTTCTCCTGAGTAAAATTATACCTCACTTGTGTGGGTGGGCCAAAGGCCAGTGACTAGGAAGAGCCCACAACATTGGGATTTAGAGTATAACACCAAGAATTCTAAGCGCTACATTAAAAAAAATATATGTTTTTAGCCAGTTCTGCTTTGGACATCCATACAGGTGAGGTATCATTTTACTCGGGAGAACAGGGGAACACTAGGTGGTAGGACATTTGTGCCAGCATGGCGATTCCACGCAAAAATATGTGGAAAATATGTTTTTTTCAGCTAAATGTGAGGTTTGCAGGGGATTCTGGGTCGCAAAATATTGGGGGATCCAAGCAAGCTATACCTCATTGGACTCCCCTGGGTGTCTAGTTTTGAGAAACATGTGGGTTTGGTAGGTTTCCCTAGATGGCGGCAAGCCCAGGGCCAAAAAACCGGGTGCCCCCCCAAAACCAGGTAGTTTTGTTATAGGTAATTTTGAAGTCTCCACAATACGATTTGGGCCATTTCCTGTTTCAGCCACTTTGCTTACCCACACAAGTGAGGTACCAGTTTTATTGGGAGACCTGGGGAACACTGGGTGGGAGAAAATTTGTGGATCCACGCAGAATCCAGAACTTTCCCACACAAAAATTTGAGCAAAAAGTTATTTTTATTCTTCTATTTTGAGGTTTGCAGGGGATTCTGGGTGTAGGAGAGTAGGGTCTGCAATCCTATGATCACCCAGATGTGTTGCTTTTGTTTCACTGGTTTACGACTTTCCCTGGCTGTGGGCCTGCCAATCAGACCCACAGCCTAGCTGTTCTCTCACTAAATTGACATGTGTACCTTAGGTGCATTATCCAATTGGGACTGGGCCACCTTATCAGACCCTGTAACTCAGGGCATAGGTGTACCCAGGGCCTACCAGGGGCTGAAGCATGTATTATGACACCCCTGGATGGCCATCTAAATCTGACACAACTGGCTGCACGACAGCTGGGGTATTAAGGTGGTGTAATCGCCCTTTGCTTTAGATATAGTATACCTATATCTAACCCTAAAAATGAACACACAGATTCCTATCAGTCACTCCTATGGCAGGCCTTGACAATCCTGAAGGCAGAGTGCTTGGAATAGTGTGAAATGGTGCTCTGGCATGAGCTGAGCCCGTTTGCAGCTTGCGGAACCAAGTCCTAATAGCTGTTCCATGATAACGCATACCATATACTCTTAAGTGCATTATAATCCTCGCGGTTAAATGCTATCTTTGGTATTGCTTTATCAAAACATGTTGAGTAAGGTGTCATACGAATTGGAATACTAACCCCTCGCCAATTCTGGCGACGGGGTTAGCATTCCACCCTTCTAGAGGGACACGACATGTATGTAACTGTGAACCCCGGTTAAAGTTAAACGAAGCCTCAGCTCCACAAAATGGATGCTGCCACCACAGACACGAGTCTGACCTCCTGCTGCTGGGAGTCCTTCCAGCGAGGAGAGCTTGGACAAAGGGTTTCCTGTCAGGGGCGGTGCTAGCACCATCCCAGACAGGGTTTTGTGTATCCTGGGCAGGCAGGGCTTTACAGGAAGGTGACTGCTGAGTGGCACCCCGGTGCTCACTACGCATCTGCCGGCTAGAACCAGTTCCAGGGGCACACCAGCTCCTGGCCTGGGGAAAGTCCGGCATGGGAGAGGGGTGTAACCACCCCCCTTCCTGGTCCCACCCCTAGGGCAGGACCTAGTCGCGTACCCACCCCTTTCTTTAGGATAAAGGCAGGAGCGGGGACCCTTCCAAATTAGATCATCTTTGAATCCTGAAACTACTTTCTACGAAAGGAACTCAAGACTTCTTCTCAAGATTTCTCCCTTGTGACTAAGGAGTAGTCACCCTGCATCCGCAGGCACCATCTAAGAACTCTGCTGTTTGCTGCACGTCCTTCCTCAGGAATCCGACCGACCAGCACGACGAGACCCGGCATCCCTGGCACCTCTGACCTCTACCTACCTCTACAGCTAAGCTGAGAACCGTAGGTGCGACGAGACCTCGAGGGACCGGCCATCATCAGAACTGCACGACTTCTATCCAGCACGACCGCCGAGGGATCCTCTGGTGAGTGCTTTGGGGTCCGAGAAGCCCCGACCCTGAGCAGCTCCAGCACCGAAGTTCAGCCTCCCAGCATCTCCACGATCTGCGTGGGGCCCTTCTGCTTTTTGCTGCTCACCGCGTTGTTTGGCTACTAGCCCGCTGGCTTGTGGCCTTCTGAACGACGCCCGATGACATCACTGCTGCTGGTCTGGTTGCTCCAGACTGGCCCTTGCTCCCTTCCAAAAGAGGAGCACCCCGGGCCCTCCTGGTCCACTCCAGACGCCATTTTGAGTCCACCGCGTGGGCTTGAATTTGCCAAGACTTGTTGCCCCAATCCTGGGTCCAGCGACGTCGACAGCATCATCCATCGTGGGACAGCTCGCTCCTCCATCCTGTTCACCGACAACGCCTCCTGGTCCGTGAGATGTGCAGAGCACAGCGTCGCCCACTCACCTAGTCGAGGTGACTACCATCCGGTGCCCTCCTGGTGCCACCTGACTACTGGCTAGTAGTCACGAACTTGGTCCCCTCTGCTTTCAGGTGTCATCCATCTTCGATCCAGGCTTGGATCACTCAAACTATCTTCACTGGTCGCCTGCCAGCAACTTCCTTTCTTCAGGCTCCTGGTTCGTCTACGAGGATTCCCAACGTCTTTTGAGACATATGCAGCTGCAGCCCCTGGGCTAGGTAAACTCGGCATTTCGGTGCCCCAGCATAGCCTCACTATCCAAGGGTCAGGATCCACTGTCGTTTTCGATCTACCTTATTGGGTTCGCCCGAGAACACTAACTTTGTCTTTACTAGCTACCATAGCCTTTGTCCCGCATCCCGCGTGAGAGTGCACACTCGGCACCCGAGTCCCCTAGGCCTCCTACTAGTAATCTGAAGGTTCAGTAACGTAGTCCTAGCGATTCCAAAGCCTATTAGTACAGTACTTACCTGCTAGTAATTTCGCATTCCACTTCCATAGTATATGGTTTTTCGTGCCCCTCGGGCATTTGTGTAAATTGTGCAACTTGAAGTATTTTTATAAGAGTTTTGTTGTGTGCTTAGTACCCTGTCCTCATAAAGAGTACAGGGCTGTTGTGATTCTAATAAATACACTGTTTATTTTCATAACACTTGTGTGGTGTCCTTTCACTTGGTGTTCAAGGGGTATATGTGATGGTATAACAGCTGGCTTAACACGCCCTCTAGAGTTTAGCCCGAAGACTGCTCGTATCCACGCTACTAGGATAGCTGGTCTAAGGTTGACTTACATCCAATCACCATAAGGGTCGTTTGGACTGATGCATAGTGATCACTAGAATAGTGAGCACTGCATATCAGGCCAACTTCTCACACTGGGTAGGAAACTGTTGGAGGACCCATGCAAGCCATACCTTGCTGAATTCCCCTGGGTGTCTACTTTTAAGAAATGTGTGGGTTTGGTCACCGAGCCCGGGGCCAAAAACCCAGGTGATCCCCCTTGCAAATCCAGGTTGTTTTGTGATAAGTAATTTGATGTCTCCTCAATACGTTTTGGGCCCTTGCCTGTCCCAGGTACTTCACCAACCCATGAGTGTGAGGTACCATTTTTATCGGGAGACCTGGTCAAACACTGGGTGGTAGGAAATTTGTGGATCCACATAGACTCCAGAACTTTCCCACACAGAAATTTGAGAAAAAAAGTGATTTTGTCAGCTAAATTTGAGGTTTGCAGGGGATTCTGGGTAGGAAAACGTTGGGGGACCCACGCACGCCACACCTGTCTGGACTCACTAGAGCAGAGGTCTTCAAACTGCTGAGCCCCCCCTTCTAAACCTTTTTACACATCGAGCCCCCCCTGGCAACCCCTACCTGAAAAAAAAATTCTGGATGCTGGTACTCTACATCATTGATGGCCATTCCCTCCTGCGGAGCCCAGGTCGTACGGGCAAATAATATTAAATAAAGAGCTCCACTTCCAGTCTTGAGCAATACCTTGAAACTGGAGTGCTCACAAAATTTAGTAATATATTTTTTGAAGTTTTATATAGCGCAAACATGACCCAAAGGTATTGGAGCACTTTACAGGAGCATCTTTTACAATAAACAAGCATACATTAATTTTTTGTAAGCACAGGGCGATAAAGTGATTTTCCCAGAATCACAGGATGTTGAACAGACACCAAGAATTGAACTTGGTTCCCCAGCACCACAGTCATCCGCTCTGGCTGTTGCACCACATCCTTGCCCTAGACAAGATATCAGAACAAGCAATAGGTCTCTGCAATCAGATAGCTGTAGGCGATGGCAATGTAAGTGCATTTGTGTATGGCTCAGGGGCTGTTTTTATTGATATACACAAATGTATTACCACTGATTGACCTATCAGCTTTGCCAATGCTTGTTTTAGAAACAGCAAACGTTTCTGGAGTTGTTCTCACTAAAGGCAGGTCCCTTTTGGAGGGGGAAGGAATGGCCTTTTCAGCACAGAGATGTGAGGGCTCAAAGACACAGGTATCTGTGTCTTTGAGCCCTCACATATGCACATCTGTGCATGTGTGTGAAGCCCACACATACACAGATAGATTATCACAATCCCTCAGCAGACCAAACTTCTCTTGCCTACACAGAGGGATGTTCACAATCCCCCAGAGGGGCCAAGGCACACTCCCACTCTGGCACAGAGTGCCAGGAAATGTTACAAATTGGTTGGGCAGGGGATTTATTGACTATTACGTTTTGTCACAGCAGGCAAATGGGAAGAGATAGCCCGGACTGAGCAAGGGGGGAGCAGGTTAGAAATAGAACAGCGAAGGAGAGACCCTAACAAAAAAGCAAGAGGATGCAGTGTGGGCCTAGCGTGGGCTGGCTGGACAGGAATTTGGAAGGAATTGAATTCAAGACTGAGGAAATAAGCAGCAGGCTAAACGATAGACATATTTTTGCAGTTGACGTTGAAAGATGGATTTTACAACCTCATGGGTGTGTAAGAGGTGTACCAGGGAGACGAGATGGGCTAGTTTGACCATGTTAGGATGAAGTTTCGTCAGTTTAGAATGGACGTCTAAACCGAAGGCTATTGTGTCTGTGCACTCAACTTGCTTCTGAAACAAAGGCCTTTTTCACAAACAGCAAATGTTTCTGTAGTTGATCTCTGTCACTGTGAACCTCCGAGTGAGAACCCAGGCCTGTATGTAACCACCATGTAGCTCAGTGTCTGCAAACTATGCGTTTGCAGGAACTTTGACCCTGATGGCTGGTGGGAATTCCGTTAAAACAAACATTCCCAGGATTCCCCTTCTTTGTGCACCTGTGTCCCTCGTGTCCCTCTTTGCTTTAGGCATTTGGGTAGTCATTGAAGCTAAAAAATAAGCATGTCAGTTTCACTGTTTTTATTTAACGCTGACCCCTATGGAGAAACTAATGTGCTGGATCTCCAGCTGCCTCCAGTGGTTCCCCCAACCTAGTCCAGATGTCATGCAGGGGTTGATGGTGCAGAGCTCTGCCCCCCTGGACTCCTGCGAAAGGGCAGCAAAGATTTGTTTGTCCGCCACAGTTGGCACTCTGTGCACCAAGCGTTTTTGACAGTTGTAATGAATCTAGCAGCTTTAGAATTATTTAAATTGTAGTGTTGTAATTGTATTTATATAGCGCTTAATACAGAGGCGTTAAAGCGCTTGTCTTCACACCCTGAGTAGCCCATAAGGGGCTCCTAAATATGCGCACATGCATTGCTCTATTCCTGAGACATATGGTGCACTGTGTACATGAGACCCGTGTATCTAGTTTCTATCCTACCCTATGAAAGAGGTTTATGGGTAGGAGAGGCACACAAAGGTGATAGCCAGCTAGGCTGTTGAGGCAGGAGTAATAAATAGAAAGAATTCCCCAGGCTCCACTAACGTCAGGCTCAATTTAAAAACAAATACCCCAGCAGTAGGCACCCACATAGACATCTGACACCTTCCCTGCCCCTTTGAATAAATATACCTGATCCAATGTCAGTATTAAATAAAGAGAGCAGTGGATTTCCAAGACTGGCATTTGCCGTTTCCTTGTAAAAACTGATGAGCACAATGGCTCTGCATCCGAAGTCCGCCTTGCTGTCAAAACATAAGGAATATACAGAATGGGGGCCCAGGGGGTCTTGAAACCAGAAAACAAACTGCCACTGTAACCAGTTTACAATACCATGTAAACATGCACATGGTCTTTAAAGACCTGTGAAAAACTCGGGCGTGCTAGAGATGAGACTCCAGACACTGGCCAGCCGAGCCCCCAGCAGCTCCAGCTGCTGCAGCCCAGGCTGAGACACAGGAAGGAGGGGCTGAAGCCCTTCCAGCCTAATTATTGTTGGCGCCTGGAAGCAATAATGAAAGGTGAAGTGGTCGGGTGGAGGGCGCGCCCCCCCCCTGAGGAGATGCTGCGCCCCCCTAGGGGGGCGTGCCCCACAGTTTTAAGACCTATGCACTAGAGTATCTAATTTTCAGAAATGTGTGGGTTTGGTAGGTTTCCGAAGATGACCACCGAGCCCGGGGCCAAAAACCTAGGTGACTCTTTGCAAAACCAGGTTGTTTTGTGATAGGTCATTTTGATGTCTCCTCAATAAATTTTGGGTCCTTGCCTGTCACGGGTACTTGACCCACCCACGTGAGTGAGGTACCATTTTTATTGGGAGACCTGGGGGAACACTGGGTGGTAGAAAATGTGTGGATCCACGTAGATTCCAGAACTTTCCGACACAGAAATTTGAGAAAAAAGTGGTTTTTTCAGCTAAATTTGAGGTTTGCAGGGGATTCTGGGTAGGAAAACGTATGGGGACCCTCGCAAGCCACACCTTTATGGACTCCCCCAAGTGTCTAGTTTTCAGAAATGTGTGGGTTTGGTAGGTTTCCTGAGATGACCGCCGAGCCCGGGGCCAAAAACCTAGGTGACGCCCCTTGCAAAACCAGGTTGTTTTGCGATACGGTCATTTTGATGTCTCCTCAATACATTTTGGGCCCTTACCTGTCGCGGGTACTTGAACCACCCATGCGAGTGAGGTTTTCACCCCCATCTTCCCCCCAGGGAGGCAGAAAGGCTGTAACTGTTGAGGTGGGGGTTGGGGCACTGAGATGCCCGTTTTGGGCAGCCCCCACCCTAATTAAAATTTGCCCAAAAAACATTCAGGGGCTTTTTTTCCCAGGGGTGGGCAGATTGGGGGCTATTGCCCCATCTGCTCCCCAGGGGGGGGGGGGCAGGATGGCTGCAATTGTTCCGGGGAGGGAGTGGGGCAGGGGCAGGCCTGTTTTGGGCAGCCCCCACACAATTCAAATTTGCCCCAAAAAAATCCATGGCGACTAGTAGGCATTTTTCCCCCCTGGGGTGCAGATTGGGGGCTAATGCCCCAATCTGCCCCCCAGGGGGGACAGAAAGCCTACTAGATGCCAGGGATTTTTTTGGGCAAATTTTAATTAGGGTGGTGGCTGCCCAAAACGGGCATGCCAATGCCCCCACCCTAATAAAAATTTGCACAAAAAAATCCCTGGCTTCTAGAGGTCTTTCCACCCCCCCCCCCCCAGGGGGACAGATTGGGGGCTACTTCCCCATCTGCCCCATCTGCCCACCAGGGGGGCAGGAAGGCTGTAATTTTTGTGGGGGAGAGGGTGGAGGCATGGGATGCCAATTTTCAGAGCCTCCACCCTAATTCAAAGTTGCCCTAATAAATGCCTGGCGTCTAGGATGCACATTTGTGGCTAGGGGGTGGGGGCATTAGTATATTATTATTATTATGATATAAAAAATCCTGGGTATCTAGTGGGCGTTCTGCCCCCTGGAGGGGGCAGATTGGGGGCCACTGCCCCATCTGCCCCTCAGGGGGTGCAGAAAGACTAAATTTGCCCTTTTTAATATTGGGGGAGCAAAGGCCCTTGCCCAAGGTGCCACTCCCCCTTACCTGGTGCCTAGTGGGTGGATCCCTGCTTGGTGATTGCCCTCCTGGGATACCTCTCCCGTCTTTCTACGTGCCCGGGGGGCTGAGATAGCCCTCTAAGCACATAGTAAGTGAAAGTGAAATTAGTCTAAAGGCTCATTTCAGTTTTGGTTTCTGTGCAATGACAACAGTGCGACGTGCGCACTGATCGTCATTGCACAGAAACCAGGGAGAGGGCCTCGGGAGCTGAGGAAGCTCTTTGGGGGAGAGAAGGAAATGCCCCTGTCCTGAAGACGGAATGGTTCCGTCATGAGCACAGGGGCACTGATGCTCATGATGGAACCATTCCGTCATTAGCATCGAAGGGGTTAATTTGTAAAAGAATGACTCTGAAGCTCTACTCTGAAGCCCGATTATGGCCAGCGCTATTAAATGTCAGCCTGACGACAGCTGCTTAGTCTTGAATCCCCTCTTGCCTCTTGAACCAACTTCCAGGCACTCCCTACACCTGTATCTCACTCTTGCAGGTTCCTGCTTTCTCCCTTTGTGATGGTTTTTATGTCTTTTTCAATCCTCTGTCTTTCCACTTAGAATGTTTTTCTCTCTCATTATCCGGGAAAAAGCCTGATGCAGAAAAAATAAGTGCCAGTCCCCAAAAAAGTACCGGTGGACCCCACCGGCAACCACCAGCTCAAATTAAGGACTGGTCACAAGCTGAAATCTCTGTGGTACTGTCCAACTCTTTTATACATCTGATTTTGGTTAAGATACTGCCTTTGGTTTGGGTGGTTGTAACTTATGTTACTTATAGCTCTAGAAATCTGAAAAAGGTGCATCAAGCCACAGTAACAGAGAATACATTATTCTTGATAAGCACTCTGACAATAAAATGTAACTCAAGTGAGAACATGGGCGCTTGATAGATTTGGTAACCTGTTACCAATTTGTAATTTGGGTTTGTGAATCAGTATTTGGAAGGGACGTGTTTAGAGTGTCCCTTCTTAACACCAATTCGTAGTGGAATGTATAAATGCTTGCAACAGAATTACGATTGTAAAACATTCATTTTCTACTGACACCTCAAGGGTGATGGTAACTAACCCTGGGCAGGCAACTTCGCTACGCCCACAAAGTGCCTACTTCGCCCTTTGCAAAGTAGGCGAAGCAGGCAACACTATGCCCACTTCGTAGGCGTAGCGAAGTTGCCCGCTACCCGCCTCCCTCCCGCCCTCCCTAAATGCTTTAAATGAATATATAAATGAATTATAAAACCACTTACCTTGTCCGCCCCTGTCCCCGGGGCTCCCGCTCGTCATCGCGCCGCCAGCGCACGCGTCTTGGATACTAATGCGCATGCGCGGCCGCCCGCGCATGCGCATTTCTCGTGTGAAATGCGCGGGCGGCCGCGCATGCACATTAGTATCTAAGGCGGCGCGATGACGAGCGGGAGCCCCGGGGACGCGGCGGACAAGGTAAGTGGTTTTATAATTCATTTATATATTCATTTAAAGCATTTAGGGAGGGCGGGAGGTAGGCGGGTGGAGCGTAGTGGGGCTACGCGAAGTGCGTGGGTGGACGTAGTTTTTTGCCCACTTTGCGTAGCTTCGCGAAGCCCCACTACGCCCACTACGCCCAGCCTTAATGGTAACTAGTCTCAAAGGAGAAGGGGTCCCTTTCCCCTTCTCCTTTGTGAATGTGTGATAGAAATATTTTTTAAGAGGAGGTACTGGTCCCATGGACCACTGTCTAGCCTTAAAAAAGGAAACCTAAATGTTTTATTTCTTTCTTTTTAAACACATCATTTTTTCTTTTAAGGAAAGCAGGCTTCATTTAAAAAAGATTTCAGTCGCAACCCGGAATGGCTAATGGGTGGCGGGTGGGTGGGTCGCAGGGAGTGGAAAGGTCGCACATATTTAAAAAGTATTTTTAAATAAACTTAACGTAGTGCCAGGTCCCGCGTCTTTGCCGCTGGTCTTCTCCAGACGGAATCACAGACAGGTCCCACTAATCAATCACAACGCTGCATTGCAGTATTGTTATTGGTAGGCACCCAGGCTCCTCTGACCAATCACAAACCTGCAATGCAGCTGTGTGATTGGTTTTGAGCATCCTGGTTGGACGCTGAACCAGGGAATGGGTGCCTGGGCTTGTTCTCCATGCAGGCTGTAATGCAGTCTGCATGGAGAAAGGGGAAAGTGCCCTTGAGTGGTTTGGGTGGCCCAAGAGGGCCGACCAAACAGTCATTGGGCACTTAGAAGTGGGCAAACCACTCTTCCCCTACCCTGCTCCATGAGCAGAGCAGCCTACCTAGACGCAAAGCAGCAGAACACGTCATCGTCATTTTATGCTTCTTTGCACTGCTTAAAAGCAGGGGGGCGATGCCCCTCCGCCATATCCGAGGAGCCGCCACTGAAAGGTTGGTATATTAAAAAGCAATCACAAAGATAGTGGTCTGCTGATAACAGCAGGCCAACATCCCTGTGATGGCTGCAATTCTTAATGGTTCGCAAATTGCGACCTACCGCAACTAATATTAATGAGCTAGGTCTATTGCGACCCCATTAGGAATCGCTATTTCCAACTTGTATATTTTGTACATTAGGAATTGCATTTTCCTAATTGCGATTCGCAAAGAATCGCAATTAGGTACTCTCAATCCCTAAATTATGTACATATGGCCCAATGTGCACTGCCCTGATTATATGCTATACTTGTAGTTTCTGTCCTCTAGTGGCTAAATCGACTATAGAAGTGGGGATCAGATCTCTAATTCCTCTAGATCAATTTGTGTGATCTTGAGAAAATCGTATTCTTCCGAGCGAATGGAGGCACAGAAGCCATGGTCACCTTCAATATAGAATGAATGGTTCTGCGATGCTTGCAGAAATGTACATGCCTGTTGCCTACATACTTCTAAACCCTACAGCTGTGTTGGTGATACACAAGCGCATTGTTTCCGGTTGTGCAATAATGTCAGCACTCCACTAGCTAAGTATACACATGGTGCACAACAAAGTAATGGGACCTTTTCTATGTCAACCGTTTATCTTTCAAGTATCGGGATTACATTGTTTTGAAGGTTATTCTTCATTTTTGTTTACTTTAAATGGAAAACATGGCTTAATAAAAGGGAATAATGCTTTTTTCAAACTTCCCACTGGCTGACCAGCCCTTGCACAAAAGAGAACTAATTTTATTGCGGAAGTGCACACTGTACACAAACAAAATGCCTTCAGTCAGAGAGAGGGGGTTGGAGAAGACAATGGCTGAAGTTGGCTGATCTATTGCCCCATTCTGTATGCTGTGGTGGGAGTAAGCAAAACATGAATGACAATTTAATTGATCAATGGATGAAGACCACTGAAGCAAAGCCCTTCACTGTAAGCATATCATATACTAAAAAACAATAGTCAGGTGAAACAGCTAAAGCTGCCTCAAAGGCCAGACTAAAAAATGCTTCTTCCGCCAAGGCGGGAGCAAAGGAATGGTGCCGGCTCCCACCAGCACCGAGTATAGTACAGGCTGGGGAGCCGGCAGGGGCCAAGTGGACCCTGGGGCTCCCCCTGCAGACCCCAACAAAGCCTAGATTGTGGGTGTCCTGTGTGGGCTCCAGTACACCTACCAAAAAGTTGAGAAATAGCTGGCTCATGTGAATGGAGCTGGCAGAGCCTTCAGGGGCCCTGGGGCTCCCACTAAGGCACCCAGCAAGAACAATGCTGAAGGGTGCCTCGGGTGGGCACCAGGGCACCCCAATTGTTTGATAAAAACATTTGCCAACTCCTGCATGCCCATGTGGCTACTTACAGGTAGCCAGCAGGCGGATCTATGTCGTTACAATGCATGCTTTTACAACGCATGCCTTTACAACGCAGGTTTTACAACGCAAGTCGTTACACCGACTTGCCTTGGGGGGCGCTGGATAGTGGAATAGTTTAATTTACTATTCCAACTCCAGTCCCTGTGGATAGTAGGGAAGGTTTTGGATAATAAATTAAACTATTCCCTATCCTACAGCGCCCCCCAGCGCAAGTCGTTGTAACGACTTGCGTTGTAATACCTGCGTGGTAAAGGTACTGCGTTGTAAAAGTTGCGTAATAAAGGATGTTCCCCCAGCAGGCTCGCCTCACGAGGCCCTGGGCTCTCCCCACGGCCCCACACAAAATTTGAAGATGTGGGTGTATGTGTATATATATGCCAGCTGGGATTTCA
This sequence comes from Lissotriton vulgaris, assembly GCF_964263255.1. Classification (NCBI taxonomy): domain Eukaryota; kingdom Metazoa; phylum Chordata; class Amphibia; order Caudata; family Salamandridae; genus Lissotriton; species Lissotriton vulgaris. Next base: position 122,083,530 of record NC_141691.1, on the reverse strand, counting down.
CGGTGATGGATCAAGCCCTGATCTTTGGACTGGGTAAGAGTGGTCTGCTTAATCCAGACACTCTGTTCATCACCACCCCCTTTTCTGAATCATTTTTGTCCACCATAAGTGTGGAAGGGTATACTCAGATGTGAGTCCCTAGCTGATTGCACCATCAGGATTCAAGCAAGCCGGGCCGAAGACGGCTGAAATGCCAGAAACCGGTCCCCGGTAGCTTGTTTCCTTCCCAGTATAAGAATTGGCTTGGTAGTTTGGTCTGCCCTGTTCCCATGATGCACTGGGCCAGGGTCAGACTAATTTGCATATGGCCAAGTTCTGAGCTGGGATGGTGCAGTGAGCTGATAAACGGTGATGGATCAAGCCCTGATCTTTGGACTGGGTAAGAGTGGTCTGCTTAATTCAGACACTCTGTTCATCACCACCCCCTTTTCTGAATCATTTTTGTCCACCATAAGCGTGGAAGGGTATACTCAGATGTGAGTCCCTAGCTCATTGCACCATCAGGATTCAAGCAAGCCGGGCCGAAGACGGCTGAAATGCCAGAAACCGGTCCCCGGTAGCTTGTTTCCTTCCCAGTATAAGAATTGGCTTGGTAGTTTGGTCTGCCCTGTTCCCATGATGCACTGGGCCAGGGTCAGACTAATTTGCATATGGCCAAGTTCTGAGCTGGGATGGTGCAGTGAGCTGAAAAACGGTGATGGATCAAGCCCTGATCTTTGGACTGGGTAAGAGTGGTCTGCTTAATTCAGACACTCTGTTCATCACCACCCCCTTTTCTGAATCGATTTCACTGTAGCCAGGTCCTGAGTACAGTGAAATCCCAGCTGGCAACACAATCACGGTTAGTTATGAATTGTAATGCAGATGTATGCAGATGCCCGCAGATGTGGGCTGGGGAGTGTATGCATGTGAGGTGTATGTGCTAGTGTGGTGTAGAATGATAGGTCAGGATGCGAGTACGGTAGAATTATGGGATACACTAATGATTTCAATGCGCATGTAAATCCTATCTATGATGACGGTTCTATATGAGCATGACATGTATATTAGATTTGTATATTTGCATGGTTTGCACTTCAAAAATGTCTGATGTTTCTAATTTGTTTACAATCAAATTAAATATTAGAAAAACATTTTTACAGTGATAAAAGCAAAAAATGAATTAAACAAAAGAATAAAATGAACAAAAATACAAAGAAATGTTTGACATGTATGCATAGCAGTGAGTAGTCCATAAAGCTTACATTAGCCTATAGTAAAAGGATACAGGTCGGTGGGAGTTTTTTGTATTATTGTGTGACCCCAGGGACACCTTCCACAGCGCTCGAATTATTGATTATTTTTTAAAAGGGGGAGTCTGTCACCCAGTCCCCCTCCCCAAGCCACTCTTGGGGCTCATGGGAACCCCCTCACCCGGAGACTGAAATGTAATAAAAGAGGATCGGTGGCACATGATCCCCCTCCCCAAGCCTTCTCAGGGCCTGTTGACTCTATCCCCTAGGACTGAATTTCAATAAAAGGGGTAGGGGAAAGGGAGGCCACGCCCCCTCTGTCTTTGCCCGCATCAGATCCCAGGACCCCATCCCTGGGGCCTGATACTTCACAGTATCCAGGAGAGCCCACCCCAGGGACACTGTGGTGCCCCGTCAGGGAGAGTGTGGGCATACCTGGGCAGGGAACTCAAATTTGCTGCAGCCTCTAGAGAACTGTTACAAAATGCTGCAACTACTCGGTAGGAGTAGAGAGAAAGTGCCTGCTCTTTCCAGCACCTAGTATGGTGCTGGTTGGGAAGCATGCTGGGGCCTTGTGGAACCTGGGCCTCCACAGTGTCCCCAACAACCCCTGCATTGTAGGTACTCCAGGAAGTCACCCACCTACAAACAAGAAACTGCCTGGCTCCTGCAAGGGGAGCCAGCTAGGGCCACAGGGCCCTCTGACAACCCCAGCACTTCTAAATAGTCCTGCATTGTTTATTATTAAACTAAACTTAAACATGTGGGTGTCCCGGGTCACCCATACAAATATTACAAAAATAATAAAAACTGTGAAGGAGCAACTCATTTGTTTTTCACTTCTTCTTGAAGGAGTGCCCCCTAAGGCCTTGCAATGGCTATTTACATTATTTGATAAGCTTGGTGATGTCCCTACTGAGGTGCGGGCAGCAAGGAGTGAGCAGCTCCCAGAATCATTTTAAAAAAAAATCAGTAAGTCTCCTGAGTAATTAAATCATGACCCCAGGAGCACTTACCATATTGTTAAGATATACTCCTAGCTGCTGTTCGGCTGGAATATAATGCCCTCTTGTGGTTGTTTTTATGATTGCATTTTGTGGGCTGAGAAATGTAAAAAGAAAGATATTTTGGTTTTATTATTTATGTTTTGAAAACCAATATGTCTCTGAGTCTTTCTTTTAACATTTTAGACCCACAAAATGTAAACAGAAAAGCTATGTTTGAAGAAAGAGTCACAGACATGTATTTTTTTTTAAAAACTTTATTAAACATTTTTATAATGATCAATATTAATAAAACTTGCATTGTGTGAATTACTGAAATACACAATGGATTACAAATATGGGGGTGTTTAGGAGATAGGTCTGCTTTATATATATTGATATGCTCACCCCTTGACAATGCCTACAGCGCGGAGATACCCCTTTGGGGGTCTATTCAGGCGCTTTACAAGAACATAAAATAAATAAATAAATATAGGCTCACTTTTTATAGTTTATTGTTGTGACTCTTTGACAAAGTCATTAAGTCTACCTGAGTGCGTGCAGGACCTGAACAACGAAACACATGCTCCTGTGGGAGTGAGAGGCTCCTGCGAGTCCTGCTTGCAACCTGAATAAATATGTTGTTGCCACTGTTACAGGATTTGGGAACACCATTTATGATTAAATGAAGTAAGTATAACTTGTGCACTCACCATGCTCTGCTTATAAACTCCAATATTATAACACTCACTATTCAATTAAAAATTAGATTAATAGTGATGTAGCCTTTTATTACTTTGTGTAACATTTAAATAAATCAAATTCATATACATTAATAGCTAATTTAAAAATATTTTCAACCATTTTTTTTAAGTTGAGTAAACTTTGTAAATGTCCCATATAGTTTATCATAGGAAGATTTCCACCTCAGTGACAAGGAGTAAACCCTCGTGACATTCTAGAATGTCAGGAGGAGAGACAGCACTAATACGAACTATCGTAGAGCATTCCAGCAGAGAGGCAAGCATTGGGAATGTTTAGGTTTAGAGGTGAACAGGAGGTGTAGGGTAGCAGAGCATGGGGGCAAAGGCTGCTACTGCTGGCACCACAGGGAGCGCCAGAATGAGAACTGGTTCGTAGACAAAGGTAAACACTATAAGAAGGCCCCTAACAGTACAGCATCATTAAAAATCATTCCTACAATTATTATTGATGAAAAAAAGGAGACATCAATATTAATACAAAAATTACTTGCAAATAATATTTTTTACTTGAAACGAAGTGCACGATTTGCTTCTATACAAAATGTAACTAGAGGTATTACTACAGACCTTGCAGTTAGTGGTTACTTTGCTGATAGGGATACCGCCTGCACGAGAGGGTGGTAGATATTGACATCAAGGACCCTATTATATATAAGATACATATTCCTGATCTGATCAATGGCACTCCCATAAGTGGTTGCTTTTGGAGCAGACCTGGGACTGTGCACCCAATTACAAACGATGCACTGTTCCCTGTGCAGACTCGAGCTCATACCTACAATGGGAGCAGAGGAGCAATGAAACATGGACCAGCAGGTTTGCCTCTCACTGCCGGTTAATGGACCGGCCTCGGTGTCAAGGGAGACTAGGGATAACCCGCAGAGGCAGGTGTAGTGTGTGATTGGGGAGTTCCAATCATCTCCACCAAGAGGTGCGCTCAGGGGTGCATTAACTCTGCACCCCCTCAAATGTGCAGTGCAGTCGGTGCACCGCCTGATGACTTCCTTGTGTTGGACCTGTGTATACAATAGGGTGAAGGGGCAAGAGCGAAGAGTTTTCCTCATTTGCGAGGGTAAGTCTTCTCATGGAAATGAAAGAACTCCCCTTGGGATTGCACAAGAGCATATTTTATAAGAAATAATTTTTTGCAACTGAGATGCCATAAAGCAGTTAAGAAACCTCAAATGTATTATTTATTGAGTGTTTTGTAGAGGTTAAGATCCACTGAAACAATATGGTCCAGATTTCTCAAACCTTTGCATTGTCTTGCATCGGCGATAACCCAAAGAGGCAGATTTACAAGGCACTTGCGCCACGTTTAGGCCGCCATTGCGAAACGCAACGGCGACGTAAACGTGGCGCATCCCTGCGACCCATTTACAACGTGACGCAGCTCGGCAGATGCGTCACGTTGTAAAGCCCTGCGCCACATGTGGGCGTTCCGGTGCAGGGTGGGCGTTCCGTGGCAGGTGCGCCTCGCAAAAGTGCATGCGTGATATCTACAAGATTTCATGCAGGCACTTGTGCGACCCTGCTACGTCAATTCCTTACGCCTGCTTGAAGCAGGCGTAAAGACTGATGCAGCACGTTAAGTATAGGGCACAACCGAGCATTGCTGGAGTTGCGTCGCGCTTGCGACGCGACTCCAGCAATGCGCCGCCCTTACATCATGAGATGCGTCACGCATCTGCCTACCCTTGCGCCACGGTGCACTGCATTGTAAATGCGGCACATCCGCCGGAACGCAAGGGTAGTTTTGCGTGACGCATTTGTACTGCCGCATCCCAGCTGATTTGCAGAGATGCGCCAGAACTCATAAATATGCCCCAAAATCTACAGTAATATTTACAAAGCCACGCAAGGGGCAATTTGCGTAGCCTTGCATGGCTTTGTAAAGAAAAGTAATGCAACGCAGCAGCTTGCACTGCATTACATTACATTCTAAGCAGGGAGGCGTTGCAAGGGTGGAACTTTGGTGTTCCCATGCATCCACCCATGACTTTTGGCGCATTCCCATTTTTACTGAAGCTAGTAAAGCTGGGAATGCGTCAAACGCTTTCCCCATTGAGGCATAATGAGGAGAAATACCTTTAGTTCTCCTTGTTACTTCCTCTATGTGTGATGCATTCAACATTATTTAGAAGGAGGAAAATGCCTCTAAATATTGTTTTTGTGCAGGAAGGTGTCCCTATCTGCACTGAAGCAATCCAGTCCGTAAAGCAGGCACCCTTGCTGTGACTATTTGGCTTTAAGCAGCACACAGTGCGCCAGAGCAAGGAGGGAGCAGGAATGCTAGATATCTTTGTAAATATGGAGCATTTTTGCTCTCTCCATTTCACACAGCACAACAACTTGACTTGCTGCCATGCGTTGCCTGAAAGATTGGTAAATATGCCCCTATTTGCATTGCATAACGTTGTGACAGTAATTACGGAAAAAACGAAAAGCTTAGTTGTTAGGCTGAAGGGTGCAAAGTTGATTTACTGACAGGCTACTCAGAAGTGTCAGTGACCTAAATACTAATACGCCTGCCACATTGCATCCATTTCATTGGCCACAGAAAGGCCATTGCTTTAATAACCTCACGGATCGCTGATAAGGAAGCCTGATGTGTTGCCATATTGATACACCCCAAAAATAAGAGGCTTTCCAACCAACACAATCGAGTTACGTCCGACTGCCTGATTATGATGTTGGCAGTTGGAATGTAAACCGGCCGGACATTCCGGGGCAGTTCGGACCGGCTCTCGGAGTCTTACAGCCGATCGGAACCGCATCGTAATCTCCTATGGACGCCTTTTTCAATCAATCAAGCATTTATATAGCGCACTACTCACCCGGAGGGTCTCAAGGCGCTAGGGGAGGGGGGGTCCGCTACTGCTCGAACAGCCAGGTCTTGAGCTGCTTCCTGAAGGCAAGGTGGTCCTGGGTCAGGCGGAGGTGAGTCGGGAGGGAGTTCCAAGTCTTGGCGGCCAGGTAGGAGAAGGACCTTCCTCCTGTGATGGCTCTTCGGATGCGGGGGACGGCGGCGAGGGCGTGGCCGGTCGATCAAAGTTGGCGTGTGGGAGCGTAGAAGTTGAGGCGGCTGTTGAGGTATCCTGTGCCTTGGTTGTGCAGGGCTTTGTGTGCGTGGGTGAGGAGACGGAAGGTGATTCTCTTGTTGACCGGGAGCCAGTGCAGATCTCTCTGGTGTCCGGAGATGTGGCTGCGACGGGGGATGTCCAGGATGAGTCGTGCTGAGGCGTTCTGAATCCGCTGGAGTCTCTTCTGGAGTTTGGCGGCGGTTCCGGCATAGAGGGAGTTGCCGTAGTCCAAACGGCTGGTGACGAGGGCCTGGGTGACCGTCTTCCTGGTCTCGGTGGGGATCCACCGGAAGATCTTAAGTAACAGGGAACAAAAGCTGCTCACGCTCTGTTTGCATGCATTTGAGGAGGCATGTTTTGCAATACATTTTACTGTCAATGCCATGAAGTGCCATGAAGTGGCATAATGGCATAATTTGGGGAATTTTTCGTACCAAATGTAAAGTTGAATTCCCGAAATTAAGCCAGTGTTATTGAAATTTTATCTAATGCCTAGTTTTAAACTCACTGAACGAGGGCAAGTCTGGATATCCGCTGGTAGTGAGTTCCAGCCAATGGGACCCAGAAGGTGAAGCGATATCTATCTTGATTCTGCATAAGGTGGTTTGGGCGTGTCCAGGAGCTTCTGATTGGGGGATCATAGACTACTGGTCAGGGTGTAGATCATGTTGGTTGGGAAGCATTCATTAACCGGGGTTAGAATAGTTCAAAAGTGGATGCACACGAGAAGTTTTGGGGTGACATAACCCCAATGTGGGCTTGTTGTGAACTACCACATGTTGATTTGAGTACAAGCACACATAACAAGGTAAGTGGCCATGTGATCCAAAAGCAGGGATGTTTGCTTTTGGATCACATGGTCTTGAGACAAGCAGACTGACCACAACAAGGATAACAATAATGGCAGCAATATTATAATAATAGTAATAAATATCATAATTATTGTATGTATTATTTGTGTTATTATTACTACTACTACTAATAATAATAATAATTATAGAACCGTGCTCTGTTTTTACCTAAAAATAACTCCAGTCCCAAGTGAATATTTAACAAAAATCTTGTATTCTCTTATAGTGTACAAAATGATAGGGGTCGGCGGAATTTGCGTAATCACGCTACGCAAAGTTCAGTGTAACGGTAAAAAATCTCCGCGAGCATGCAGAGTTCTGCGAACACGTGGATTTGCTTGCTCTGCCCATTTGCGATGTGTTTCCTGTTCTCAAACGGGGGGAAATATCTTGCGAACTTGCAAATGCGGTCACCAATTGGCGCAGCCATTTTCTTCCACTTGTCTCGCCCGTTTGCGATGCGTGGTTCCTGTTCACGAACGCGGGCATGTCCGAATGACGCGTTCGCAATCGCACACTCTCGCGGGATTGCGCGGCTGGCTACCAAAATCTCGTAGCGCACGCAAACAAAAGGCCTACAAAATGACAGAGCAAAATAAATGGTAAACAACCTTTACAACGAAACTTTTACAACGCACTACCATTACGACGCAACTTTTACAACGCAAACCATTACAACGCATTGCGCTGAGGGGCGCTCTAGGATAGGGAATAGGTTTAATGTACTATCCAACACCTTCCCTACTATCCACGGAGACTGGAATTGGAATAGTAAATTAAACTATTCACTACTCAGCGCCCCAAAGCACTAGGCATTGTAAAGGCATGTGTTGTAAAAACCGCGTTGTAAAGGCATGCGTGGTAAAAGCATGCGTTGTAACGTCATACATCTGAAATAAATATGTCCTTCGACAACCAGGACTTTCTGCCATCTTAGATTACTGCACACAGGCCCAGAAGCCATTATTGCAAGGGGGCTGCATCATTCTGACCCCTGGGCCAACCTCTGTTTGTGAGGCGATCTGAATTATAATTTATGCAAATTTCGCCATAATAGGTAAGTATCAAGTGAAATAAAGTCTGTACCCTCTACCGTTTTCTCCAGATGCATATAGAGAGGTCACATCTGTTGATATATACTGGAATAAAATGCCTACTAAATACTGAGACAAGCGGGTCTTGGTGTGAAAAAGCACAGAAATATTCATCTTATACCCCTTTTTGTTCAAACCCCCAGAATTTAACTGGGTGGGGTAATTGTCTTATATGCCCAGATGGGACTGCCCATTTTTTCCACTGGGCATTTCCCCAGTAGGCCGGAGGCTGGTTTTTAGGGCAAGGGGAATGATGCTGTCACTTTCTCTAGCTTCCTAGCGTCCATTTTGGGACAAAAAGCGGCAATAATTCTAAAGCTCTATCTGCATGGACATGCTAACGCGTGAATCCATGCCTTTGTGCCTATTTGCTTAGCGCCTCGCATCGCTAATGAGATGCGAGGTAGGCGTTCCCGCGTGAAACTCAGCGGGAAAAATCGCTAACATGGCTACTTTTTAGTTACTCTCTATTAACTAGTTGATCGCTAACATGTCTTCTAACATTAAAAGTAGCGCTAACCGGGTATTTCACCGGTTCCTAACTCCTGATAATGACACAACTTAGCAATATGTTGAATGGGAGGTGGATCACAATGCTAGATCCACCTCTCCCTATTTACAAGGTTTTCTCTGACTGTTTGTCATATCGGTGGGGTATTCCTGCGATATTTCATGCTTAACGCCGTTTTTGCCAGGATTTCTATCGCCTCGGCGATGCGCGCTGTAAATATTGCGCTGACCGGGCAATAGAACCCGGCGTTAGGATTTTGCACACTATATGCAGCCAGTGATAATTATTGCTGCCGCTTGCTGATATGCCCATAAGTTAATTACAGCGGGCACAGGGGGCGGGGCGTGCGCTACTAGGTAGAGAGAGCACAGTGAGGGAGACGGAGAGAGGTGGAAGGAAGCCAGGCTGGTTTGAACATTTTTGCAAGGGCTGCTTTTGGTTCCTAGCCGGCCCTGCAGACGCCTCCGAGGCACTCGTAAGCAGGCCCTACTGTAGACAGAACCAGTGAACATGGTGTGCTGGTGAGAATATAAGTTTATTTTTTTCTGGCAAAAGAGTTATGACGTCATGGTTCATTAGGGTATAGCAGTAAGTGTCAGGCAGAGGATATTGCGAATATAATTAATATTGACTCTTGTTCACCTGTCTTTGCAGCTGACTAACATGGTACTCTTAAAGCTTACTTTAAATAGCTCCAGCATGCCCGGGGCAGAAATAAACCCCTTGCAGTATTTCTGACATTATATTGTTCTATTTGCTCGTCTACTTAGACTTGAAATTTGCTTGATTCCCATGATGGTATTTGAAATTTCGATCATCCCACTTGTTCTGTGGTGGTTGAAATGAAAAGCTCCTGACAGCATTAGCAGGCAGCCCAGTGCTCCTCTTTAATATGCAAACATCTCGGTTAGAGCAGGGCCTCCCAGCGGGTGCTGCGCCAATCTTCCTTATCTTTTTTCCTTCCTTTTTTTTCCACAAAGCTGATTACAATTTCAAAATTGCCAGTACATCAAATCCCCTGAGATTCTGTGTCTTAATATAGCTTCCTGCACTCATACAGCGGAGCACTCTTTCACATTTGCCAACTTTGAAATAAGAAGCTAGTAAAAGTTTCCAACAGATTTGTAGGTTTTAGCTTCATTCTCATGGGCATTCACAGGCAACATTTATATAATCTATATATCCTATAAACCTTCTCTCAAGGGACAATAAAAAAGGGGGCCCTGTCACATTCTGCTCCTCAAGAGAGAGAAGTGTTTTGAATCTTTGATTATTTTATATAGTGTTTTTTGTTTGTTTGATGCAAAACCATAATCACAGTTACCTGGAACTGAAATAGATTGAAATGTGAATATAATGTAATGAGAAGTCAAAACAGTTACTGTAACATCAAAGAAAGTGTTGAATAACAGAACGTACCAAGCCTTAAGAAACACATTTCTGGCATTAAATTATTTTTTACAAGTTGTTTGCATAGGTACTAACAAAAAGACTCCTAAATACCCTTTTTTATCTATCTATTTGGAATGTGTTTAATACTATAACTAGCACTTTGCATAGTTGAAATCCAAGAGATACAAGATAAGTTGGTAAGAGAGGGAAGGCAGATTCAAAGTCTCAGGAACAGGAGACATTGGTCCTTGAAGTGAGAGGAGAAGGGAAGAGAACAATTGTATTTCGACCATGAATGTGTGATATAAAAATTGAGCAGATTCAAAAATCAAACAATTAAATGCACTTTAATTGAGCACATGAAGAGCTCAAAAAATGACTGGAACTTGCTCATTTGCGACCCAAGACTTTCTGAAAAAAGCTAATGTTGCAGTGCCAACATGGGCCGTGCATCAGCTTCTGTAGACACTCTCCATCAGTCCCTTCCCCACTTGCCTGATCAGCTCTGCTTTGTTATATTTGCCCTTTTCCCATTGCTTTCACTTCTGTGTGACTAAAAGGTATTAGTTTACCAGAGTGGGAGAGGGATGACATCTCTTTCTGGCTTTCAAAGGGTACAAGTCTTAAAATTCAACCCTCCATGTGCTTGATTCTTTTTTAAACAAGGGGATCTCCCAGGGTTCAGCTCTTGGCTGCTCTTGTTAATTAACATCTGCAAGGAGTCCCTGAGGTAGCGAGGGCTCCTCAGGCATCCATATCCATTAGAATGCAGGTGAGATTCATCGCTACCTGGCCCTTGCTACTCCTGACCACATCCAGCATGATTGGCACTTTGGATTTACTGGTAAGTCCCCCCTAGTAAAGTGTACTGAGTTTGCCAGGGCCTATAAATCCAATGCTACTGGTGGGCTCGCAGCACAGGTTGTGCCACCCACAGAAGTAGCTGGTAAAAAAGGTAACTCCGACCTGCCACCGCAGAGTCTGTATGCAGTTTGTAACTGTCATGTCGACCTGGCAAGTGCACCCACTTGCCAGGCCCTAAATCTTCTCTTTTCTACATGTTAGCCACCCCTAAGGTAGGCCCAAGGTACCCATGTGGGCAGGGTGCAGTGTATGTAAAAGGTAGGACATGCCCTGGTGTGTGTGGCATGTCCTGTTAGTGAATTACTGCCAACTCCGTTTTCACTATTGCAGTGCTGCCTGTTCCAATAGGACAGAATGGGTAGTTTCTTTATAACAGCTTATAAACATAACTGGTCCTGGGAACTAGGTTGAAAAATAAAGTTTAGTATGCCTGAACTCAGAATCTAGTGATGCATCTGGCAATGCGTCTCCACCTCCTGGCAGGAAACCACACCAGAGGGTGGCAGAACTGGTTCTGGCTGGGAACAGAATCTCTCTGCCTGCATGTGTATGGTATTTCCAAAGTGCAAACCTAGGCAAAAGACAGTGGAGTCCTGTAGATGGTCAAAGACAAGCTTAAAGTCAATGGGTAATGGGAGAGGAAGCTGAGTTTTAAACGGTTAATGGATTGGGCTTCCCAGATGGAGCTTCGGACTGTGGGAAATGTACCATCAGGACAGATTTTGTTAAATCATAAGTTTAAGGCTGAGTGAAAAATGGGCGTTTCCAGGGGAAGAACTTAGGGGGGATGGAAACGGGATAAACACACATAATGTGAAAACCTTGAGGGTGCAACCCCATTTGAAAACATTAATTGCTCCTAAAGGTTTTGGAGTAAGTGTGCCAAAGTTCCTCTGACCCATCCATACATTCTGAGGGAAGGAAGGAAAGGATTTTGGTACATGGAAAAATATTCTCCACATAAAGGAAAAATAGTTACATGGAAAAATCTGCCTTTCCACAATACTCACTGCCAGTCCCAAGAAGAGTAATGGAAAATACGATTCACATCGACCTCCATGCGTATTTTTATGAATTTCCTAAAATGAGAGAATGTAGGCAAACTATAGGAGGAAACCTATGAGCTGCGAACAAAGACCCAGATTCTCAAAGGTTTAGCATCAGGTTAGTGTTACTTTTGTAACACTAAACCAATGCTAAACTTTTTGGGGAATAACAAACCAATGCTAATTGGTATTTGCGTTGGTTTGTATGGAAAAGTAACGCAAAGCAGTGCGAAACGCTGCTTTGCAATACTTTGCGTCAAGGGGGCGCAACATGGGTGGTACATGGGTGTACCCATGCTACTACCCTTGCTTTTTGATGCGAAACGCTATTCTCAAACATCGGTAGAAAGGGTTTAGCGCCAAAAATTACCGCAGCTGAAAAGCAGGCTTTATACTGAAAAATGTTTTCATTTCTCCGTGCTTTTCGGACTCTGCATGTGTGGTGTTCTGTGCAGATCAATTCTTCGTCCCTATTGTAATTCCCACACTCTACGCTCCAATTCCAAGGGCTTATTGGTCACTCCGAGATTCAAAAAATCTCGCTCTGGTTGAAGAACCTTTGAACTAGGTGCGGCCCAACGATGGAACAGGTTGCCTCTTAAATTACGCATGAGCAAGACCGAACTAGAATTTCGCCGCGCTCTGAAAACCTTCCTGTTTCGCCACTAATCGCCATCTCTGATCCCCTCCTGAGATCCGCAATCACATAGCGCCGGGACACCCCGTTGGGGTAGCTGCGCGCTCTATAAATGACACAAAATAAAATAAAAATAAACCCACATGCAAAGTAGGAAAAGCTTTTTCACTTGTCTAAGCATAGTATTTTGTACAGGAAGGATAACCTTCCTGTAGAAAACCTATGCAAGACTCACGCACACACCCTAGCGCTACGGCGCTAAGGTGTGTGCGTGGCGCTCAGCAGCTGAAATCAGCGCCAGCGCTAGGGAGAGGGGAGGAGAGAGCCATATCTTTGCGAATATGGTGCTGTCCTGCTCTCTCTGGAAGAGGTGTGCAGAGGCCAGGGTACCTGACTCCGGACCACGGGGTTCACGGTTTGATCGCCGGCGGCAGGTTAGCCCAGCTCTGTGTGACCCTGGGCAATAGCTCGCTTAATCTTCCCGACGGCCCCCATTGCTGGGACACCTGCCCAGAGGTAGCTGTGCGCTTTACAAATGCTGGTATTTCATCCATTTCATTTCATTTCATTTCAATGTCACCCAACAAAGCGCAGCATTTTTGGCCGCTGCCCTGCCTTCCTTGACAGCTAAGAGAAACTGGGCAGAGATTCCACGAGGGAAGCTAAGACAGAAAAAGTATGACCTAGTGGCGTCACCAAGTTACTGCAAAATAGCTCGATAGTAGCCTTCTTCCAGTGTCTGGCGTGTGCTCCAGGAGGCAATATTCTATTTTGCCTGGAGTGCTGAAAATCCCCTCACTGTTAGTGCCTGTGAGGAGCAAATTCCTGCTTTTCTTCTAATGTAATTGAAAACCATTTGTCGGTCTGCAGACAATAAGGCCTTTAAAAAAAAAACGTTATGTCAGTGGTGCATTATGAAGCCGTTCATCACTCCAAGGGGTCTCCTGGGGCTTTCGAGTTACTGAAAGTCACATAAACACCGCTAAAGCACTACTTTATCACATACTTTTGAAATGCAGTGCTGTAAACACCATGGGGCTTATTTACAAGGCCCTTGCGCACTTTTGCGTAATTTTTAACATGGGAAAAGTGACGCAAAAGTGGCGCAAGGGGCTTGTAAATCTGCCCCATGTGTTACAATTACTAAATTCTACAAGTCACAGAAGGATGAAAGACTGAATCGGGGACTTGCAGATCACACTAGATGAGAGCCGTGAGGGGGTTAACTCACTGAGCCATCCTGTCAGCGCGCGCACGTACGAAAGTTACGCAACACAAGTACAGCAGCAAATTTAGTCCATCTATTTATAGAGACGTTTTTGATGGTCCGGGTTATCTCCCATCTCTCTCTTCCCACACACTTTTATCATATCAGTATTTCTCCCTGAAAGTTGGCGGTGATTGGCTGATGCGGGGTGGCATGCTTCATTAACTCCCACGCGCACCGTGCAACGGTTCAACGATACGTGGGTTCTGCTGCCCACGTTCATTACCGGGGAAGCTCCGAGGAGAGCGGGTCACGCGCAATGCTATTACCACAGAAGTAACTTCTGAAACGTGCAAGTTATAAAAATCAGGAATAAGACTGGTCGCCCTGAAGGATGAAGTTGGAGCCTGAGACCAGGAATACTTGTATATTGTCGAGCAATAACATCAAGCAGAGAAGCGGAGCTTCCTGAAAAGCAATTTCATCAAACCTTCCCGCCCAGGACCTTCAACCTTCTCGCCCCAGACAACGTCCAGAAGGTGGTTCTTCCATCTTGATTCTCCTGAACGCAGGGCCTCTTACATCTACCAGAGCTTAATTTGCAAAATAAAGAAATACATTTAATAGTAATATTAAAAACAACAACAACACCAACATAAATAATAAACAATAAAGACAAAAATAAATACCTAAATAATTTATATAAAAAATAAACATTTGTGCAGCTGCTGAATATTTTTGAGGCCATAGCTCACTTCCACCACGTGCACTGCTCACTTACATCACTAGTGTTGCCTCCCTCTCAGTCCTCTACCCTGGCTCTCTAGCCCTTAAGCCCCTCTACCCTTTCTATACTTTCTATTTTCACCGCACCTAGCCCCTTTTTCTCTTTCCTGTACCTCGCCTGGTCTGTCATCTCTTCATCAGTTTCTGAATTGTCCTCTTTTCCATCTTTTCTCTCCCCTTCAATATCTTCCTCTCTTCCCATTTTTCCATTTCCTTTTCTAACACTCTCTACACTTTTCTTCCACTGTTTTTTGAAGTTCCTTTCTCCATTGTGTTATACATTGATTATTATTTCTGCCCTTCTCCCTTCGTCCTTCCCTTTTTATTTTTATTTTTTTTACTATACAGTTTTTTACCCCTTCTTCCTTCTACATCCTCCCATACTCTTTCCTTGTCATCCAGCTTCTGACCCTCGTTTCTGATCCCTTCCTTGCTCCTGACTCTACTTTCTTTAAGCTTTTAATATTTTTCCGTTCCATTTAGCTTTTCTCGAATTATACTCCCCACTTCCTTTGGAGTCCATCTCCCCATCCTTTCCATTTCCTCATTCTTGCTTCATTACTGCCTCCTTGTTTCCTCCTAAATGCATCCCTTAATTGGTCTTGTTTTCCTTTTTTAGGGCTCGCCTGCTGATGCGCATAGCTGGCGAAGCTCTATAGTGGCTTATCCAGGATTTAACCAAGCACGATTCAACTGGCGATTCCTTGCAGTACATGTGCTTTTTAGGTCATTGCGCAAGCCCAAAAAACGCGTGCACAATGCCACCAGCCGCCTGCCTGCCTGCCTCGCATTACCACATCAAAGGCAGCCCAGCCTCCCTCAAGCTTCTCAGCGTACGCTCTGCCTCAGGCCGGCATTTCTCCTCCCCTAATTATTCACGGCCGGCCAGCCGTACTTTCAGTTTTTTTATGCACTTTGATGCTTGTTTTAATTAACTTTCAACTTAAGCGCTACATAAAATACTCAAAATCAAGGAATAAAATTACTACTGTCATTCATGGGAAGAGACAGCAATATTAATATAGAATAGCTGACGTAGTATCAGATTTTTCACATTTTAAGTAACCAGCTCAATTGCATCCAAAAACGGTAAAAATTTCAACTTCATAATTAAAACATAAAGGTGCCGTCTAGTGTTTACAATTATTAACATTTAATGCTGGTTGCCCCACTAAAATATTACTTTGCAATAAAGTAACAAATGAGCCCGGCAGTGTCCTCTTCCCGTTGGTTCCTCTATTCACTTTCCGTTCGAAGCTGCAAACATGGAGTACTGTTTGCTGAGAGTGAGACTGGACTCTTGACTGTGACAGCAGGAGGCCTATTTGGAAAAAAATGCCCTATCGCAGATTGTTAAAGACTTTGCTTCTCAGTGCCACTCCATCCTGCAGTGCATAATATCATTGCGCTCTTCGGTGAACCCTTCGGAGGTGTCGGTGTGTGTGTGCAATCTCCGTGTAAAACTCCTATACAGCTGGAATGTGCTTTAAGTAAACTCATTTCTTCGAGTTAGGGGGTAAACAAAAGATACAGTACATAGTATGTAGCTATGGGCAGCATTCCTATATGCCACAGTTGCATGTCGATCTCTCGACAATGAGCTGAGCTCGTAAAAAACACTTCCGCACAAGTCTCTTTGCACACCGGTCATAAAAACAAAGCCCTTTCCACTGCCCTTCCACCACCTACAGGGCACGGAGAGGCACACAGTCCAGTCCAACAGAGCAGAAAACAGCACTGGAGGTGCCTTCACTAGGACACCATGGGTACCTCTCGCAGGCTGTTACTGGCCAGTTCCAAGCAGCTTCCACCTCTCTCTCTCTAAAGGCTTGCAGAAATCCCGTACCCTGCCCAGGGAGCTGACAGAGGGCGTAGTATAAAATTGTGCACCAGTTGCAGGGTACAGGAGTAACTGGAGTTACTGTCAGTCCCTTCCTCTGGCACTCAACCTCTGGGGATCCAGCGGCAACCTCCACTCCTCTGCCACCTCCTCTGGGTTCCGTCATGGCTCCTGGAAGCACCGGCTACAGGATGAGCACCCTAATAGATTTTCTCCTGCAAACAACTTACCAAGATATTACGGTGCTTTCTGATCTGTAAGTATTTCAGAACCCAAGTTCTATATCTCCAGAGGCCACCGCACCATTTTATTTTATTTCTTTGTTACACATTTTCCCATTCTGTACCATACTTGTTTTACCTTTCCACTTAACTGTCCTTGCCCCGCCGGGAAGCACGTTTAGCCTAACATTACTTAAATTTGACTGAAGTCTATCAATCTGATGTCACACAATCATGACAAAGTAAAGAGCAGCAACTGAATAAAAGAGCTTTACACGGTTGCACAAATACAAACAAAAACATATTTAATTGCTCCCAATTTTGGCAAGTAATGGGGTGCGGTACTAAGAGTTAAAGTTAGTTGCTCACTAGGGTATGCTGGCTTTTAAAATTCTGGTCTTCTGGTTCCGAAGTGGACATGTTAGAGACTTTAGTGAGGCTTAATTCTACAATTAACCCCTGGAGTTATTGGTAGAGTTTACAGTCGGGTATCACAGAACAGCTTTTTAAACTGTAATTAACCTATGCTCACTATTGGCCTAGTTTCTAAAACGAACAATGGAATAGGCTGATGGCTGCAGAATTTGCTGGTGGGATGGCAATGGGAAACTTTAATACACGCCATGAAACAACGCCACCAAGGGACAGATGTATTTAGTTGAATTCACAAAGACTCATAGGTGGCCTTATATGCTCAGTCATGCCATGTGTACAACAGCTCTACTCACTTCTCTAAGTGATAAAAGCCCCAATACAAAATGTATTTAGGAAAGGCAGAGGAAAACAAGCGATTTGGTTATTGTGCCAATCTAATGCTTCAAGGTAAATGACAGCAGAATTGCATTTAGCTTTCATTTGTGTCTCCCCATTCACCCTTTCCTCTCATCCCCTTTGTCTCTGTGCATCGCTCTTCTGTCTCTGTTCCCCTGCAGACATTTCTTCCGCCCCCTTAGCTCACTCTCTCCCGCTCACCCTCACTTACCCTCTCACCCTCACACACACCCTCACACTCACTTACTCTCTCACCCTCCCACACCATCACACCCACACACCCTCCCTCACTTACCCTCTCACCCTCACACACCCTCTCACCCTCACACACACCCTCACACTCACTTACCCTCTCACCCTCACACACCCTCATACCCACACACCATCCCTCACTTACCCTCTCACCCTCACACACCCTCTCACCCTCACAACCCCTCACATCCCCTCACATCCCCTCACACTCCCATCCCCTCACCCTCCCTCCCATCCTCTCACCCTCACACCCTCTCACCCTCACCCACCCTCTCACCCTTACCCACCCTCTCACACCCTCTCACCCTCACACACCCTCTCACCCTCACACACCCCCTCACTCTCACACACCCTCACACCCCCTCACCCTCACACCCCCTCATCCTCACACCCCCTCATCCTCACACCCCCTCATCCTCACCCTCACACACACTCATCTCACCCTCACACACCCTCACCCTCACCCTCACCCCCCCTCATCCTCACCCTCACACCCCCTCACCCTCACACCCTCTCACCCTCACCCACCCTCTCACCCTTACCCACCCTCTCACCCTCACACACCCTCTCACCCTCACACACCCTCTCACCCACACACACACCCTCACTCTCACACACCCCCTCACTCTCACACCCCCTCACCCTCACACCCCCTCATCCTCACACCCCCTCATCCTCACCCTCACACACCCTCATCCTCACCCATCCTTATCCTCACCCTCACACACCCTCATCCTCACCCTCACACACAGCATCAATCAGCGCAACCACAGCATCACTCAGCACAACCACAGCATCACTGGTTCAAATATGTTCTTTCAATGTTTCAAACTGTTTTCAAGCTTTCACGCTTTATTACAAATCCCAAAAAGATGTTAATATTTCACTTCTGTTCTTGTATTTTCGTCACAATAAAAAACACTGAACATAATCTTCACAAAAGTTATTTACAAAAGTTTAAGCTATTGCCATTACAAATTAAATACATTAAAGTATTAATTATTTTAAAAAAATAAAAGCCATTGTTATTTGTAATATCAATACATCTAAGTCACGTAAATACAAAACATGTTGCATTACAAATGCTATAGGTGTCACATTTACGAAAGTTATAACTATTGGCATTGTAAATGACAAAGCTATTAATTTAGCTATTTTAAAAAATAACACATAAATAAAAAAAATCATTTATAAGACCAATAGCTCAAACTTTCCTAATGCGAGCCCTATTGCATTTCCAATGCTTGTTATTCCCTCTCTTCTTTCTCCATCCCCCTGACTTCAAGGTCCTTCGCACGATTCTCCAATCTGTCATCCCTCTTTTATCTTCGTAAACTTTCCCTTAACTTTCTTCTCTCTTCATTCCTCTCTTTAATCCTTCCCTCTTTCCTTCAAGTCACTTATTTTTTCTTTCCTTTGAGTCCTCCTTTTCTCCCCTGCCTTCCCATCCCCTTTTTTCTCATTTCCTGCCTCAGTCGTGGATGCCATTTATGGGTCACCAGGGATAGCAGCTGCGACCCCTAGCTTGCTCCTTACTACCCTGGCACTGCCTTTGCGACCCCTGGCTTCAGAGGTGGCAAAACTAGTGCCAAGAACACAGGGGTGTCGTCCATTATCAGAGTCAGGCTCTAACCTCGTTGTCTGCTCATTTGTATTATTTTACCCCAGACTGGGTCCCCGCCAATGACTACACTTTTCAAGCTTAGTATTACATGTCTTTATTCGGCTGCAAATAACTACAAACTCATCATTCTACATCAACCTCCATTGCATTCCACTCTAGCAATTATGTCACAGCTTTACGGAGTCCAGCAGGAGCCAAAAGAATTTCTTCATTGCTAATACACCTCCCCCTGAATGAAAATAGACAATTTGTTTATATATATATATATATATATATATATATATATATATATATATATATCCAGAACTCGTTTTTCACGAGTAAGCCCGAGCCTCTTGTAGCGGTGGGCTGTGGCGGGGTCGCGAACCCCATAAATCCAAATACCAACGTTTCCTTACTCCTCGTGGGAAAAGAACGAAGCCACAGCTAACAAATTCTTTAAACAGCGTGTTTAGTCTTCGGTAACAGCCAAAATCACTTGACGCGTTTCGGAGCTGTGCTCCTTTGTCACGAGTACAAGTGCAGTGAAAGGTGTTTGTTTATACATTGGTTGTCAGTTCACTTTCTTGTCATAGACAGTAAAGACATACTCAAATAACGGCATATCGTGGTTACAGGAGCTAGTTTGACAAATTAATATTTTAACCAGCACCATAAATTAATTTGATTGATCACATCAATATGTTTATAATTACCAGCATGTAACACTATTTTTGTGTGTCGGCAAACAAAAAACTTTATTGTTCACACCGTGAACAATCATTATTCCATTCATCCTTATTGCCCAGTGATTAACACCAACAGTCTATGAGAAAACTCAATAGAAAGGAAATTCAGGCTTGACTGTCTATGAAAGGTCATATTTAAGCATTGTCTTTCAACTGGTGACCCCACTCATGCGTGGGTGGTTCAGCCCCAGTGGGCATTCCTTATTTGACAGTGTGTTTCAACCGCGTAGTTGTGAAGGATCTTGGCCCAGGGGGCTGGTCTTTGCCATATTTTCTTGGAAAATGTAAATTTGTCCATCAAGGTCATACTTGCCGGTGACTTGAATTCAGACGCATGCTTAACTAAGGTGTGATTTCGTTCATACTTCATAAATTCTATGTGCTGATAATAACTTCATTTGCGCCCTTTCTAACCGTGCCATTTGATCTGTGAAAGTGAACATAAAATACATAGTGAAAATTCTTGAAACTAATATACACTATACAATATTTACAAAGAAACGAGGTTAAAATGCATTGAGTGAGTACAGCACATCCATGCTGTCGCAAGAAGGGCATACTGAGAAGTGTTGCAACGCAGTCTTGTTGCAGCGCTGCAACACTTTTCATGACTGGGGCAAAAGGGATGCGCACTATCTTACCGAGGGTGCGTAGTTCTGCCCTGTAATTTTGTGGCAGGGCAGTGCAGCAACATTGCTTGCAGCGAGATCCAGCATCAAAACCTGCTGAAATGCGGCCCAATGGTTATCTCCATTTTAAGACCTGATATTTTCAGGTCTTAAAACACTGCCTCTAGTTGCGGTTATAGCCACTTTTTTTGATCATCTTAAATGAAGGAATCTCCTTGTGAATAGGGAAATCCTAGTTTAACATCATATTTAGCAAGGAAGCGCCTCCCCTGCATGTCATGAGCGATAATTATCGCTGACAGAAGTTGCAATAGTTTAAATGGTCTATTTCGCCTAAAAGCTGTTGCTAACAGCTGTTATCGACAGCTTGTGAATATTGCTATAAAATATCGCAGCTTTATCGGCGGAAAAGTGCTAGTAAAGCGGCGATATTTGCTTGTGAATATGCCCCAGAGTTCTTTGCATGTCGTCTTTTGTCAGCACACGCTTTCATCTTTTGTGTATGAACCATGGGGCATATTACCAACAACTAGCGATAATTTTTGTCTCTAACTTGTTTAGAGACAAAAATTATCGCTGCACATCGGCGATTTTTATCGCAGATAGACCTTGCTATTAGCAAGGTTTATCGCAAATGCGATAAAAAACGGCCGCAATGGATGAATATCGCTGAAAAGTCAGCAATATTCATGCATTATCGAGCAAATGTTCTTAGCCATGTTATCCACCTCCCATTGGATAACATGGCTAAGAACTGCTCAGGGCAGGTGTTAGCTTTTGGAGATATTCGCGCTTAGCGCGAATATCTCCAAAAGTTGGTAATAGGAGATAGCGATGTTAGGGACTGTTTCCAGTCGCTAACATCTTGGCACGCCCACTTTGCATGTCATTAGTGATAAATATCACTGACATGCAAAGCGGGACCCAAGATGGTCGCTATCTCCTTTTAGCTGTCACTAACTGGTGGTAGCGACAGCTTGGTAATAGGGAGATAATTTTATCTCCGCTTTCTTGGCTTTTAAAGCCAAAAAAGCGGATATAAACCCCTTTGATAATATGCCCCCATGTTCTTCTTAAGAGTTGCACTCTCATCTTTCTTTCTCTGATGGGTCCTCTGAGGTATCTTGGTAGCATTGCTCTCCCGAACATCAATGTCGTGTGACTTTCACCTGTGGCCGAGTCAGGTGTTGAACGATAAGCTCTCAAGGTAGAGTTTAACACAAATCGAGATTTTTAAGAGTAGCATGCTGCACTGCTTTCTTCAGCATACTCTTAAAACACTCAACAGTCCGTTGGCTTGCGGCCATAGAGGTGTACTCTTCTAATGCTTTGTATTCAGATTCTCTAAAAAATCTTGAAACTCTCGACTGGTAAAAGGTGGGCCATTGTCAAATTTCAATATGGCTGGAGCACCCCATGTTGCAATAATGCCATCTAGGCTTTAAATGACTCGATCTCAAGTGGTAAAGATCTTCAATTAATGGAAATCGTAAGTTTGTGTTCAAAATCACCATCAGTTGATGCCCATTGTCAAGTGGACTGAAAACGTCAATGGCTACTCTCTTCCAGGCATGCTTCGGCAGTTCTGACAGGTGCAAGGTGTGTTGCGTAACTTTTTTCGAAAGGCAGATGCATAGATGATAGGCCTTTAATTCCTTTACAAACCACTCAAGATAAGGAAACCAGACTAGGTCTCGGAGAACTTGTTTTGTGGCAATGATTCAACGATGTCCTTCATGGGCTGCTTCCATGCATGGGCAGGTTCCATGACTGGTGTGTAATTAAAGCATTCAACTTTAGCATATCAATATCATGGCTTATGGCAGTGATAATCTGGGCTAACAAAAAGGCAGCTGGAGTGTTTGATTTGACAATGAAATTGATGTAGGCTTCAGCTGTCTTGGATGGAGTACCATGACCTTGTATAGGTACTCTGCAAAAGTAGTCAGCAGGGCGATCCTTCCCTAGACAATGCACAACGTTATAATTAGAGCTCCCGGTTTTATGGTATTTATTTTTTTAACATTTCCGTCTGTATTTATCCATATTTATTTTTGGGCCATGTTATCTGTATTTATCCATATTTATTTTGTGTTTTGCGTATAAATATAGTTTTAAAACTGTACATTTCCGTATTAATTTAAATGATAGACGCGCAGTCATACTTTGATGTCTGCCGTGTTTTAGCTATTTAAGTTGCAAGTATTACATAACAATCCATCCACTGGCAAATATTAGCAATATACCATAAATGTTTGTTGACAAATGCAGTTATTTAAAGAAATGTCATCCTGATTTTCAATTTCCCACACTGTCCATATGCTCAGCTGTTGGGCTGAATTCAGGAAAGACAGCACAAACAGTCACTGAAAAGAAGCAGATTTTCTGTATTTATCCATTTTTAAAAATAAATGCAGACAGAAAACACATTGTTTTCTGTCTGTATTTATCTGTAAAAATCCGTAAAAACAGAAACAGGGAGCCTTAGTTATAATTGTACTCTTGTAATTGTTGTCCCATCGTTCAATGTGAGGAGGCATCTTGGTCTTTGGATTGCCAAATATTGTTAGTAAAGCTTGATGATCAGTTACCAGCGTATAAGGATTTCTGTACAGGAAGACTTGGAAATGTTCACAAGCCCATACAACGGCTAAACTTTCTTTTTCAGGTTGTGAATATGCACGTTCTGTTTGGGACAAACTCCTACTTGAATATTCCATAATGTGCCTTTGCGCATTCGGATTTCCGCTGTGCTGTGCAAGGATAGCACCTAACCTGACTGGGCTAGGGTCAACAACAACCTTAGTGCAGTGGTGGCTGGTGACATTTGAAAGTGGTAGGGCGTAAAAGTTCTGGATGAGGGAACTGTGGTGAGCGAGCCCTACTGTCATCAGTGGGGCACAGGGGGTCCGTCCCCCCCTCCACCGAGGAAAATGTGAGAAAAAAAGTGGGCAAATGGTGCATTCTGAAGCAAATTTGAGAGAGCAAGAAGATTAATAGGGTTGTTGCGAAAGTATAGTTATGACATCAATAAAGAGATTTTATATGATAATAATATAGGTAGCTGCTTATTCAGTATAACCAAATAATTTCATAACAGACTTTGAGATAACAATGCTGAGCAACTTTTGTTCAGATCCCAATATATTAGTTGATGTCTGCTGGGCCCTTTCACATGGGGTGCAATTTAAAAACAGTTCCTGACAACCAATGCAAAAAACACGTTTATCTTTGGCGCACAACTTCTGACACTGTATTCACAGATGTCTCAGGTATCAGTGTCCAGTAGTGAGTGGTGACTGGCACTCGGCTGCTTTGGGTTACACACGCTGGGCTGGGGCTAATTTTCTGCGCTGCAGGATAATGAGGGGACAATAAAATGTTTCTCAATTATCATAAACTTCATAGAAAAACAGACGTCTACTAGGGCTATTCTTTGTCTGCGTTTCCTGTCCCATGGTAAAGAGATGGAAGACGTGCAGAATGTTCTAGGACGCCTGTCCCATCACGATACCCGGCCATCTCATTTCCACCCAGAACCATCAGCACTCTATTTACTGCATTTTCAGGCTAATGTATATGCAACTAATAGTATGCTCACGAGTGACTGAAAGTGATGTGATATGGCATTTTTATAGCGCGCTACCACTCCAGGGAGCATCTTGGCGCTGAGACTCCTGAAATTACCAGCGGATAACCACAGCTGGACTGCCCATGTTGTCAAGGAGGGATCATAACAAGGCTTTGCAGCCTGTGTCTGACAATGTGTAAATCCATGTTTTCAGTGTTTTTCTGAACCTATGCTCCGTGGTGGCTTCCCGAAGACAGTGGGGTAATTTGTTCCATGCTTTAGCGCCAACAACTGCTAGGGATTTTCCTCCTTTGGTTGATAGCCTAAATCTAGGCACAGAGAGTAGATTCCCTGTAGAGGATCTAAGTTCTCGCGTCGGATTATATTGTGTAAAAAGCCTGCGCAGGTACAATGGGCCCTGATGATGGAAGGCCCTATAGGTGATAATGAGGACCTTGAACAGGATACGCTTTTGTACTGGGAGCCAGTGAAGAGCGTCTAATGCAGCCGAGGCCGAAGATTTTCTGGGCCATCTGAGGACCAATCTGGCGGCAGCATGTTGGACCATCTGAAGTCTGTGCAGGGCAGATTTATTTAACCCTGCATACAGACTATTGCAGTAATCTAGTCTAGATGTTATCAGCGCCACTGCACTCAGGGGGAGCAGGTCAAAGAATTTTCTGAGGCCCCTAATGATGTTAAAGCAAACACCTGCCACTTCTTTTGCTTGTTGTGTAAAGGACAGGGTGTTATCAAATTTGATGCCCAGATTTCGTACTGCATTGATAGTCTTTGGTGGAACCTCTGTCTCCTTAGGCCACCAATCGTGGGGAGAAAAACAGTTATTAGGTCCAAAAGGCAGAATTTCTGTTTTCGCAGAATTACACTTTAGATGATTGTTCGTCATCCACGTAAAGGTTTCCGATAGGCATTCCCTCAGGGTCATTTCCGCATTGGTTTGGTTCTTATCAAGAACCAATGCCAACTGGGTGTCATCAGCATATGCAATTGTACTAATACCAAAAGAGGAGATCAGTTTAATCAGGGGAACCATATACAGGTTGAACAATGTGGGGCTTAGGCTGGAGCCCTGCGGGAACCCCTGTTTTCAGCATTTGTTCCTCGGAACAGAAATTTCACAACATAATAATCTGGTGCCTATGTGCCAGATAATTTTTGAACCATTCGAAAAACGGTTCCCGCTATGCCCGCATTTGCTAGGCGATGTAAAAGGATAGCGTGGAACACTGTGTCGAACGCTTCAGAGAGATCTAATAGGATCAGGACTGCCATCTTGCCCTGATCCAATGCAGCTCGAATGGTTTCAGTTGAGGACAGCAGAGCAGATTCAGTTGAGTGGTAAGCTCTAAAGCCTGCTTGACATGGGTGAAGGATTTCATTCTCCTCCAAAAAAGCCATAAATTGCTTATTAACATATGATTCCGTCAATTTGCAAAGAGCTGGGAGGAGTGAAATGGGGCGCAGGTTAGAAAGGGGCGCAGGATCTTGCACAACCTTCTTCTGCAGTGGTCTGACTGCTGCCACTTTCCAGTTGGGGGGGATTTCACTTAATCCTGGATTAATTTCTTCTATTATTGCTTTAAGCAGCGTAGGGGGACAGGGATCGAAAGGGGATCCTGACTTAATCACAGATATCCCCTGGTATGTATCTTCCAGACTAATTTGATTAAAGGTTTCCCAACAGGGTTTGCATATATCTGTGCTAGTTTTATCCTCTAATTCCTCTTTCTCAAACTGGGGGAAATCTTTCGTGAGAGTATCTATTTTCTGTACGAAATAGTTAGCTATCTCGTCACCGAGGGTCTGGGAGGATGGGATCTCTTGTATAAGAGCTTTGGGTTTTCTGAATCTATTAACAATTTTAAATATTTCTTTCTGGTTATTGCTAGAGGCTTCAATTTGTGCATGATAGAGCCTCCTTGCTCTCTTGTATGCCTCATTTTCTTCGATCCCATAGTTTCCTCGCCACCTTCGCTCTAGAACTCTGACTTTACCCAGCATTTCTTTTTGTTCACCTAAGAACCAGGGTGCAGATATCCTCCTTTTACTTGAGGCAGAGCTTCTGCCTGGGTTTTTGATCTTATTTCCGATCTTATTTCCGATCGTAGTCACCCAATTCTCAAATCTCTGATAGTCTATCGTTGTATTCACTGTGAGAGTGGGTTTACTCTCCTTCACCCATTCACCAAGGTCAGGGTGCTCTATGATTTTTCCCCAGCAAGGTGAGGGTGTGCCCTTTTTGGTATCTCCTTTATCTCTATCTCATTTCCCTCAATCTTGAGGTTAAATTCAATAAAAGAATGATCTGTCCAAGATTGCCGTATAGGGGGTTCGACCGTCATTGCGTCCATGTTGGAGCCGATGCAGTCGAGAGTGTGTCCAGCCTCATGAGTCGCTTCTAGTATCTTCATTGTCAGCCATAGCACATGCAGCGTTTCTTTAAAACTAAAATGTAAAAAATGTAAATTGATACTTGTATAGCGCACTACTCACCCGCAAGGGTCTAAAGGCGCTTGTACGAATACCGCTGTGGAACCCACCCAGGCTTTCCCTGTGAGGCGCCCACTCCTGGGCACCCCCAAGGTGGAGGCCAGGCATCCTTAGCGTTGTGATGGCCGTTGTGGAGATTAAGCAAGCTATTGCCCAGAGTTGCAGAGTGGGACTCCATGATTGGAATAGGCACCGAGGCGAGAATTATCAGGTCCGTGGAGTTTTGAGCCCAAGACCCGCCGAGGCAGGGAATTGAACCCTGGTCCCGGGCTAGACCTCTGCATCAGGGTCTGCGGCTCTAACCATTGAGATCATTTGGGTCATCCAAATTAAGGTTAACATTTCCTAATAGAGTGAAATTAGCGAACCTGAGAGCCAAATTACCAAGGACATCCCCTACGCTATCCAGGAACTGCGTGGGTTGACCAGGAGGGCGGTACTGCAGTGCCCCTGCAAAAGTGAAGGTATCACACACTTGGATGCAGAAACCAAGGCTTTCTGCTCCTCTGATATCTGTGAGCTCCGTTGTTAAACATTTTAGCGAGTCTCTATAGATAATAGCCAGCCCGCCGCCTCACTGTTCTAATCGATCATGTCTACGAATAGAGAACCCAGGAGGTAAGGCATGAACAATATCAGGGTTAGACCACTCGTGTAGCCACGTTTCAGTAATAAAAAGGCAGTCTAACTCTTTTCAATGATAAGGTCGTATATATGGAGAGAATTTTTACACATTGACCGTGCATTTATCAGTCCCCCTTTTATGTGCTTGGGTTTTATTTCCCCTTTAGGAGTGTGGTAGGGTTCTAAAGTTCGCCTACAGCCATAACAACAGATTCGCCCCATCCAGGTATCCACATTAAGTGCATGTTGGCATGTATTAGTATATTTGTTTAGGGCTATTAATTCCTCCTAAAAAGTGAAATAGTCACACACAACATTTTATAAAATTCTTCTGATACCAAGATATAACAAGATAATATTATTGCTGCCTTCAGTTCCCAGAGGGAGACTAACATAAGCATCACTACTGTAATATTTTAGCAGATGCAAAAAGAAGACAGCTGCTGCGATCTCAACGTGACCAGACTTGCGACTACGTGCTATTACCCATAGCATTGCGAGGTTGTGAAGTTCACTATGCACAGGAAATACCCACATTATCCAGAGTGACGATGAGGACAGCTGTGTGTATAGTCTTTGGGCACTGACAGATAAAAGAATCTGCCTCTGTGCGATGGAAGGTTCTTTGTGTGCTCAGCTGCAACCTGGCCGTTTTGTACATATCATCCTGCTGGCTGCTTATGCGCCATGCGTTCCTACCCCGGTTGTTTTACAGCCTATCAGTGATACAAATAGTGTAATTCCATAAGCAAGGAACCTGTGAACAAGGATGAGACACCGACTCAGTCAATCAGGATTTTAAACTGACGATGTTAAAGTACTTGCAGTTGTACACACATCTCCAATTAGTGCTAAAACCCACTGTGATGGTTTGGCTTTCCTTAACTCCTGTCTTACAAGGTCCGTCAGTTCCCCGCTCACATTCCCAAGCAGCAATCTTCTACGAAGGGGTAGATAGAACACGAGAGAGAAGAAAGGGGGGAAAGCGAGCGAGAAAGAGAGAGTAAGAAGTAGAGGGAGAAGCGGAGGGGGAGAAGGCCTGAGAGTACCGACATCCTAACATAAACTTGTCCATTTCACCAACCTCACTCAGGTTCCCTACTTTCACAAAAAACCACACATATAATGATTTTACTGTCCTCATTGAAGTCGCGGCTCGCGCCTCGCACTCCAATACTCGCGGGGGGAGGATGGGAGGTGTGTTAGGGGTCGCGCAGGGGAGATTAAAATAATTTTTAAGCAAACTAAACTTACCGGATCCGCGCCGCCTCTGCCAGTCTTCCTGGTCCTGGGCCCGACTCCCGCGTTGGTGCCTCGGCAAGTGCCGCCTGCTCTCAGCCAATGCAGACACTGCTCCAGCAGCAGCGCCAGGATTGCCTTGAGCAGTGGTGCACATGTTGTGTTTAGGGCTTGTTGGGACGGGAAGTCTCCTGCATGTCTCTGGAGAGAGTGCTTCCCCTGCCTTATGCTAATCTCCAGGCAAGTCACTCAAAAGCTACTGTATAGTTTCTGGATCCCTACCTCAGTGAGCATGACAATCATACATGCCCACTGAGGGTCTCCCTGTTTACATAGATTGATACCCTAGAGCTTGGCTCTGAGGCCGAGGGGGCATACCTAGTGCACCCCTATTTTTCAGAGAGTGGCTACTGCCCTCTCTATTAAGGCTGTGGTAGACTGACAGTGGTGGCAGCAATAAATCTATAGTCAGGAGGGGTGAGTCCCTAGGCACCCTCCTGACCAAGTCTGTGCAGTTTGCCATGCCTGTGGGCCTGTTGCCTTTGTCTGACTGATGTGTGTTTGAGAGCCCGTGGGTGCACAGGGGAAGAATGGGGATTTGAGCCAGTGTGAGGAATGTGAGCTGTTCTGCTGGACATCCCAGCTCCCCCGCACCCCTCCCTATTTCCTTGGAAAGGCCTGGTGGGCTGGGGGAGACACTCAGCTCTTATCTGGGTTTAGCTCCACTAACTGTGTGGAATGGACCCTCCCCCACTGGTCAGGGCCTCCTGGGCTGGAGTTAATTAAAATTCCTCTCTAGGCAGTTGCACAGCCTGATACAGAGAGGGACCTGGTACATGCTTGACCTCTATGAGAAAAAGGGGGCCCCTACAATGTATACAGTTAGCTACTCGTAGGGAAGGCAAACTATGTAGAGAAAGACAGTGTAGCAAAACTCCAAGGGCATAGATAATCCCTAAATCAAAATCCAAACAGAATAATAGACCCTCCAAAACAATCAAATAACTGTGTGCTGAAACGGGAATTTATACAAAAATTCTTCAATTTATTTATTTTGATTTTAGTATATTTTGTTTGTTATTTTTATCCTTTGTACAAATTTCAGTTTACTTATTTAATTCATTGTCCATAAAAAAAGAGAACCTTAGTGTATAATACATGATGTTCAAACACAAGCAAAAACTTAATTATTTACAACTAAAGACATACAAAGTCAATAAGTGAGAACAGAACAGAAAAAATTACATAAACACAATTACAAAAACAAATTAACCCAGTGATATACGAAATATTCAGTCGTTGGAATAATTGATGAAGGCAATGCGGTTGAATGGAACTACGCGCGTTTCGGCCCAAGGCCTTCGTCAGGTGACCGTCATTCGTATATTTTAAATAAATAAAAAAGGTGATATAACCTAAACAGACAAAACAAAGATAAAAAGATATAGATGTATCAACAGCTCAGACACACATATTCATTACAGTTTTTGGAACGCGGTTATCCCCATAGATTAATACGTGACTCTTTTAAAAGAGCTAGGTATTATGACCGTCAACATCTCCTTACAGGCACTAACAAAAAACGAGATGCAAGTTTAGTATTCGTAACTAGGCACTCCATGTTAAACAAACAAATCCAACAAATTCTGTATGCAAATTGGCATATCCTTAATGTCAACAAAAGCGGAAATGAAAGTATAAATAAACCCCTTTTCGCATATAAGAAAAACAAAAATATCAAGGACATAGTTGTCAGATCAAGGATGCCAACTCAGAAGGCCTTGAGCCAAAGAGATATCATCACTGGGGCTCCAGTGATTGGAAATCATAGGTGTGGAACTTGTAAAATTTGTCCACTAGCCATTGAAACTGCAGAATTTAATTTCAATAACATAGCTATTCCCTTATCAACCATGACAAATTGCAAGACTACGAACATTGTTTACCTTCTAATTTGTCCATGCAACAAAGGTTATGTGGGTGAATCGTCGCGTTCTGTAAGTACTAGAATCACGGAACATAAATCAGCGATACGTACACGAAAGTTAACTGCCCCTT
The DNA here is from genome assembly GCF_964263255.1 of Lissotriton vulgaris. Lineage (NCBI taxonomy): Eukaryota > Metazoa > Chordata > Amphibia > Caudata > Salamandridae > Lissotriton > Lissotriton vulgaris. Next base: position 122,053,012 of record NC_141691.1, on the reverse strand, counting down.
TAGTATCGCACTATATAGATAAGGATCACAAACCTGAAGACATCCGGTGGATAGTTTTAGAAAAAATTGTGGCTAAAGCAGGCATTAACACAGACAAAATCCGTCGCAAACGTGAAGTGTTTTGGATATTCACTTTGGACACTTTTAAATTAGGCCTTAATTCCGAAATTCCATGACAGCAAGCAATCCTTTAATAATACTATCTGAGTATGTGCTTAAATAAAAGAGATGTACTTAATTTTAACCATGTACTAAACTGTTAGATAGAGTACATATGCCACTATTCCCAGACATTAAATATCGTCTGGATATAAACGCATCCTTTCTAATTGATTTTGTTAGTTAAAATGTGAGGTCTTTGAATGGTATTTACATATTGATTTATGCAGTGTATTTTGTTCTGGGAGACTATCATCAAAATGCAGGCTATAGTCTTTCTTTCAGCTACTCCGGTGGCCTTAACTATAATAGCTTTAATTCGGCAATAGTCTGTTTTCGACCTCGATTTTAACTACTGTGACCCGTGACTCTTTTGTCAATCGTCATCGAGCCGCGCCTTGAGAAATTAGCAACAGCTGTAAGATACGTAGTGCGAGCAAACGAGCGCGCGTTTTCCTAAATAAAAAGCCGAAAATCGCGCAGTCCGTCTAGATCGCGGACTTTAGAAGCATCGACTGATCAGAACCCCCGACTGAACGCACGAGAGTCATAAAACAGAGGTATGTGTTTAACACGCAAGCGACATCGTGTTGGTCGGACTAGACGCTCTATTTAGATTAGTTACTTTCAGTATGGGTATGCCCATTATAATAGTGTTTCTGTTCTCTATTTCCTTTAACAGTTGCTAACATTCTCAGCCCGTTCATGTGCCAGCGTCACTACATCAAGGTAATGACCCTAAGAGACACGATCAGAGAGGCGATGTATAGTGGTATCTTACTTAGTACAATAGTGTCGTTTTCTATATCTTTTTAAATGCAGATTGACTACAAGGAAAGTGACCAAAACCTTTGACTTTTTCTGCGGGTTGCCTTGAGGGGGAAAAAAAACTTTACAAATATTTCGGATATCTGAGGTAGGCATTCATCCCCTAAGAAGTGTGCTTATGAGACTAAAATTGCGAAGTGTGCGAGTTAATTAGGATATACACTGTTAGGACCTCCCTTTGGTGTAAAATTTGTAATCACGTATACAATGTTATCAGGACTATATCCCATTAGATAAATGAGAGTTTTGTGGCATAAATAACATATAATTCAACATGGACCTAAATGTAGTAAAATCTATATAGCATGAACAGAATCCTAAATTACATAAATAGTAATTCTTTTTGCTCTCGTTTAATTTAGAATCAGCCCATTGGAATAAAGACCTTAAGGATTCGTTTCTATCTCCAATTAACCAGACTCACTATAACCAACACGTGACTTAGTGCGTAGAAAGTCATTTTGCAGGAGCAAATAAGGTACATCTTTATTGTAGAATAGTTAAAACTATGACTAAAAGTATACGGTTGGATATCAACATCTAAAAATGGGTGCATGTCTATTTTTCAGCATAACTGACTCGGTACAAATGAAATTAAAACTGTCGCCATAGGAAGCGAAGTGTTGATTCGTCAACTTGTCCATTGTTGTGTAAGTAAAAATGGCTATATCCTCCCCCCCTTTTTTCATTAGTAAAGGTATCTCTAGGTTGAGTATATAAGGTTCCTTATCTGTGTCTACATCTATTCTGTTTCTGGACTTTTTTCTTTCTGAAACTTTAGTGTCTAATATGGAACTGTTGGTCACAGAACTTTTCAGAAAAACTATCACATTTAGAAATGTAACTAAAATAGATATATTCTAAATGACGATCTTGAGCTTAGCTAATATGGAACAAGAATCATCAAATATGTACTTATGGATCTGTAAAGCAAAAAACTAGATGGTCTGGCATTAATTGTAATTAGGTGGTTGCACTAAAACGTTAATATTGTATATACATCTGCATTGCAACTGTTATAGACCCTAAAAAATACAGAAACAGAAACTGCATTGTAAATAGCTGTAATGAATATGTGTGTCTGAGCTGTTGATACATCTATATCTTTTTATCTTTGTTTTGTCTGTTTAGGTTATATCACCTTTTTTATTTATTTAAAATATACGAATGACGGTCACCTGACGAAGGCCTTGGGCCGAAACGCGCGTAGTTCCATTCAACCGCATTGCCTTCATCAATTATTCCAACGACTGAATATTTCGTATATCACTGGGTTAATTTGTTTTTGTAATTGTGTTTATGTAATTTTTTCTGTTCTCACTTATTGACTTTGTATGTCTTTAGTTGTAAATAATTAAGTTTTTGCTTGTGTTTGAACATCATGTATTATACACTAAGGTTCTCTTTTTTTATGGACAATGAATTAAATAAGTAAACTGAAATTTGTACAAAGGATAAAAATAACAAACAAAATATACTAAAATCAAAATAAATAAATTGAAGAATTTTTGTATAAATTCCCGTTTCAGCACACAGTTATTTGATTGTTTTGGAGGGTCTATTATTCTGTTTGGATTTTGATTTAGGGATTATCTATGCCCTTGGAGTTTTGCTACACTGTCTTTCTCTACATAACATGCTTGACCCATGCATTGAACACGCGGTGAATGGTTTGTGATTGGAGGTGTATTCAGGATGCAAGCGTAGCAGACCCCCTGATTGGATGAGCCTATCAATCAGAGGTGATAAAAGTCTGGCCTGAGTGGTCAGCTGTTGTTCAAGACTGGTCTATGACTGACGAGCGGCCACACCAGAGCCCTCTGACGGCAGCCAGCCGTGACCCCGAGGTGTGAGGACAGGAGATAAGACTCTGTTCACTACGGTCTGGAAGGAAGGCATCAGCAACATTAAAAGACCAGCTGTTTTGTGAGGCTTGGCGGAGCCTGCACTTTGGACCAAGGAAATTACAGACAGCTGCCCAAGGTGTGGAAAGGAAGCTCGTGGCACATCACCCAAGGTGTGGAAAGAAGCTTGCGGCACATCAAGAAAAGTCATGGAAAGAAGCTTGCAGCACATGACGAGAGCCAGAGAGGAGGATGCTTGATTCTATTCTTTGAAGGTGAGATCAAATCCCCTGTAGGCTCCTCCCTTGCGCTGTGGGAGCCTGTACAAGCAGTAACTGGGAATAGAGGCCAGTGAAGCAGGCCCCCAACTTTCTTTTTTGTGATCTCTGAGGGTATCAGGGTGAACTGGCACTCTGTCCAGCCACTACCCTCCTACAGCTAGCCAGTGGCTACTGGACTAATGGGACTCCAGTAAACTGTGCCAAGACATCAGGCACCTATGATCAGATCCCTGACACCACTCGAGCGGTGTCCTCACTCACAACGGGAGGGCACTTCTGTTGCTTTGGGTGGAAGGTTATGGGGCTGATCAAGAACATTTGACTTCACATCATATGCTGAAACTTTATCCTTTCAATCCAAAGTTTGGTATCAAGGCTCTAGTGAATGAGAGCAGGCCTGTGTAACATGGTCTGTAATATGCAATGCTTACTGTGTGTTTTCATGTTAACTGTGTTTTTATAGTGCTTGGCGTCTAGGCGCTATAATACTGTTTGGGGTTAGAACTCTGTCCCAGAGGGTTGTAGAGACTTCTGGTTTTCACTGTTTATCCTAGTTTAATGTGCAGTATAATTATCTTATGTGTATTAAAGTACTTTTCTTTTATAAAAAGTAAAGCACTGACTGGACATTGAGGTTATCAGCTGGTGGTACGGTTTACACTGTATTCTGAATGTCTAACCCCACCTCACCTCCCTGAGTAAGCCTTGGACTGCTCTGTATCGCTACCCTGAGAGAGTCAATTGCTGGAGAGGAGTACTTGGTTATCCAGTTTTGGGTCCCTTAGTACTGAGGCCCCAGGACACCAGTGAGGGAACACTCCAGTTGATGCAATTGGAGCGCAGTTACCCCCGAGTGCCCTGGTGCCCAGGAAGCTGGGTCTAACAGGGCTTAACATTTTTTTGTGACCAGCCCGAACATGCGCACTAGGCTGCTCATTAGAAGAGCGGCATGGAACAACCCTCGCTCTTCTAATGAGCAGCCTAGTTTGCGCATTTTCAGGGCTGGTCGCAAAATGGTTAAGCCCTAAACAGAATATGCACGCTCTTGCTGTGCGCTCTGCTGGCCGACCACCTGCTGTGATACATTACGGTGGTGGATGTCAATCAGACACTGACTTGCAGCTGAACTGTAGCGCTGCCCCGCCCACTTCTTCACTGACTGCCTCAGGCTCTGGTGGCCTGGGAATCGAGGGATTCATTTGCATTGTGTGATGAGTCAGAGAGTGACACAGCAATGCTTAGTGGGGCAACGCCCAAGCGCCCTAATGGACGCACCACCCCTGCCTTAGTGTGAAGTTTTGGATTTATATCTGCCATTTCTGTAGCATTCTCAATGTTTTTTTTATTTTCTTAAAATATTTCTCACATTCATGTGACCAGTAAAATTAAACATTCATTCTTTTAAATGGTAATTCTCTCAAGGGAGCACTTACGGTGGTTAAGTCTCGTATGTACCTGGAACGGTAACTGGCCATGCCAAGAAATGAACGCACTATAGGAACATCTTGTGGAGCGCTTCCACTTTATCAGGATCAGGTGTTATCAGAAAAGATATGGCCAACTAATTGTTACTTTGTCTTGTGGAACACCCATTTATCTGCATTCAAAGTCAAACCTGCATTTATAATGCTCGTTTTGTGTAGCTTCGAAAACCAATTTGTCATTGCTATGATTAAACACATTCATGACATGCTATATGATATGTCGAATGATGTCTTGAACAAGTTATGCAGCTGATGATCATTAAATTGGAGTCTTTTGTATCGAAACAAACCAAAATGAGTAGAAAAGGTTCTAATATACTTGCAATTCTCTTCGAGTTCCAACTGTTGATAACCTTTAATGCAAGAGAAAAACTTTGCATCATTTAATTGCGTTATGATGTCAGCAATCTGTGGACCTGGATGTTGTTCTCGCTCAATGGCCTTGTTTGCCTGATGCATGTCAACGCATATGCATACAGCTCCTCCACTGTCCTTTTTGGGCACTACTACTGTGGGAGAACTCCATGGTGTGGGACCAGTAGAACTCTCAATGACATCATGCTAAAGTAACAATTCAAGTTCTTTTTCAACAGCTTCTTGTAAATGAAAAGCAATTCATCTATGTGTTTGAGCATTAGGACAAACGTTCACATGAATATGAAGCTTTACTTTCATAGTCTTAAGCTTTCCTAAGCCATGAAACAATGAGGGGAATTGATTTACTATTTTGTGGTGAGCATTCATGTAGTTTACGGAAATCAGTCTTATATCAGCAGCTGTGTGTTAAGTCTCTCCACAAATTCAATAATGGTTTCACCAACTTTCGGTCATTCTTGACTGAAAATGTATCTTTCATAATTAACATTAGGCGTGGAGAAGTGTGGCTCACTGGTTAGAGGAGGCAGACCTGGAAGCAGAGGTCTGGCCCGGGACCAGGGTTCAATTCCCGGCTCCGCGGGGTCTTGAGTCCTAATATGTCCATGGACTCGACAATTCTCGCTCCGGTGCCTACTCGATTAATGGGTTCACACTCTGCGACTCTGGGCAATAGCTTGCTTAATCTCCCCAACGGCCCCTCGCGGCGGGATGCCTGGCTTTCACCTTGCGGATACCCTGCCGGGGTTATCTCACAGGGGAATACCAGGATGGGTTCCCTAAGCAAGCACTTAGAAACCAGTGGTGATTTGCGCTATATACATTCATGTACATTTACATTTACATTGGATGAAACTTGAGATTCAATGCTTCTTTATCTGATGGTATGTGACTGCTTTGTGAGTTTGTGGCATTTTCCTTATGGATTATTTTACACCATCACCAGCAAGATTTTTTAGGTATTTGATAATCTTTTTGTGATCAGTCTCTTCAAGTGCAAACATCAAATTTCTCTATCCACAAAAACCATGTATTGCCAATATGTTTCTCTATGGCAGTATCTAAAGGTGGTTTCAGGAAGGCAACAGCATTGTATATCAGTGTGGAATTTACTGTTACTGCTTGTGAATCACTGTAATATGGTTCGTGCAACTCATCTGTGAGGCAATGCGACATGCTGACCTCGCGATCATCTGTTGGTTTATTTGCGGCACCAAACACAGCCGCATGTTTTTTCTACCCTTTTTTCACTTTTTATTTTTGTTGTTTTCCAGCGCCCCATGCCGCACTTGCACATTAATAGAGACTGTGCCCCTTTCTTTAGATGAGCCACTGTTAAAGAAAGGGGTGCGACTGCCATTAAAATGAAAGCGCTGTTTGGGGAGCTTTTACCAAGCGCCCCACACCATGCTTTCACTTTAATGGTGACCTGCTCCTTTCTTTAGACGCGGCACGTCTAAAAAAAGGGGTGTGGCCTCTATTAATCTGCAATCGTGGCATGGGGCACTTGGAGTTTCAAAAATGGCTTCCCTTTGGAATCAAACAGAATGGATTATACTCTATTACCACTTATGACACAACTATCACATCAATATAAAAAACGTTTTCATTAAATGCAACAAACATATAAATAAATGAAAATCTAAAACTTCTGTTCAAGCAATACAAAAGTGTTTCTTTAATTAAAATCACATAAAAATCACTAAGTCAATCAAAAAATACATTGACACATTCCATAAAAACATTTCGACATATATCACGCCATTTCATCACCATAAAAATACAGCCACATTAACAAGAGAAAACACGATTTTAGACTCATAAATTAGTCATTGGCAAGGACATATCATCTAAATCAGTGTAAACATAGTTTGGTCAAACTGATACCTAAACAATAGACCCTTAGAGATTATGTCATTAACAAAGCGTCAACGTGTTTCGATGGTTTCTCCACAATCTTCCCATCTTTATCAAGACAAATAGATTCCTATATCTTGTTATTTCGTTGTAAATAGTCCTTTTACATAAATTCTGTTGGACATTCGTTCGGTTTAGAGAGTCATATTGAGTTCCTCGGTTGGATTCTGAATTTTCCCCCCAGGAATGTAGCTTTTTTTGCCTATGTACTTCGTTTGTAGCCTCTGGTCTTGAGTGCTACCCTTGTTGTTAGGGTTCACTTAATTGGATTCTGCTGCTCCCCTCTTTTCACTGTAAGGTTCAAGTAATCGTGGATACGCTGGTCAATGCGCGCCCCTCCAGGAAATGAATGTATTTTTCTTCTGTGCAAACTAATTTCATCTTCCACGGCAGGCTTCTCTATTGCCGTCTTCGTTCTACTTCGTGTCTCCTCTCATTCGACTCCGTTCTGTTTAATTCTAAAGGGAAGTCATTTTTGAAACTTGTGAAGAGTACCTCATCCCCTTGGTCAGAAAGGAGTCTCTCTCTATAACATAGACATATGGGGCACTTGGAAACAACAAATATTTGCAATGCAATAGGTCTCACATTTGTAAGAATGTAAGCTATTGTCATTTACAATGTCAATAGCTCAAACTCTCATTAATGCAAGACCTATTACGTTGGAAATGCTTATTGTTCCTCTTGTATAGTAAAATATACTGGTTCTCCCAATTAGCATCTGTAATACACCCACTACATCCATCATGACGGTAAACAAGCAGATTGTTTCATATATGATCCACATCATGATAATGCTGCTGTGTTATCAATATTTTCCGTTATGCCAAACCTGCCTACCTTTCTGTCATGTTCACCATCAACGTCCACATGTTTATTAATTTGTTGATCTAGGTTCTACTTTTGCATTCTCTTTCCACGGTTCCAGTGGTGTAGCTAGACCTTTTGCCGCCTGTGGCGGTCCCTGCGTTTGCCACCCCTAACAACTGCAGGTAAGAGGGAGGGGGGGTCGCCGCCCCTAAAATGCATGCCACCGAGGGTGGACCGCCCCGCCACCCTCTTGCATGCCACTGCGTGGTTCTCAAATATACATGAATTTAGCTCCCACAGAGCTATATAGAGTCACCTTCCCTTAAAAGGATGTGGACGATATGTCCTTCATCTAACTAGAAACTGTAAGCCATATTATCAAGAATGCAAAAACAACAGGTGATGGACCGAATGAGGATCAATGTCACACATTCAACCCACAAAAACAACAGGTGATGGACCGAATGAGGATCAATGTCACACATTCAACCCATCAAGAATGGCAATAACATTATCGCCGCTTTTATCGGCAGGAAACTGCGGCTAAAGCGGCGATAAGGGGCTTGATAATCTGCCCCTGTGAATTTCCGTAGAAGCCCAGGTTCTGGTGTGAAGGACATCAAACCTGCGCTACTATGGGAATTCACAAGGGCATATTATCAAGCCCCTTATCGACACTTTAGTGGCAGTTTTCTGCCACTAAAGCAGCGATAATGTTATCGCCATTCTTGATAATATTACCCTATAACTAGTGTCAAAGATTCAAAGTACGGTTTTGGGGTTGGTCATAATTCGGGCTCCTCTGGGTGCAGTGCAGGTTTCTCCTGTCTGCAGATTTATGATCAAAAATATGTCTTAAATCAAGGTATTGCTTGATGCCCTCCAGCAGTCACTTACTGTAGCTGCAGCTAAACGTGACCCCTACCAATCAACCCAAGATCAGGGCTCTTGAGGCCCATGAAAAATGAATTGAACCTGCCATTTTGAAACTACCACAGCTGCAAAAGCCTCCCCCGGGCACTCTCGTGTGGCCTTTTATTGTCTTGTGCCAAGACCCAACGTCAGAAACAGCAGTCAACGAGAGATTAGAAGAAGTGAATGAGTGTGGAGAGGTGCAGACAGGAACAGAGAAACACATAGGCGAATAGTGAGGTTGCAAGGGAGAGAAAACATATGCAAGGCAAAGTGGAGAGCAAATTAATTTGGGTGGAGAGATGCACGTGTAAGAAAAGAGGGAACAGAGATATGCAAGGCAGAAAATAGATGACAGAATAAAGAGATAATCGGTAAACAGAGAGATACTATGCAGAGTACAAATATTAAAGTGGAGGCAAAGGGGCAAGGAAAAGAGAAAAGCAGAGAGTACAAGACAGGATGGAGAGAGCATAGAGATATGTGACGGAATAGAGAAATACAGGGTAGAATACATTGGAAAGTGTTAAGCGAATCACAGAGTGGAGAAATGCAGAAGAGAAAGCGATGTGTAGCGCATAGATAAAGGGGGGACTAGAGAGAAGTGATACAGGGGGAGCAAATGGAAGGACATAAAGAAACAGGGAGAATGGAGTTTGGAGGATATGGGGGAGAAAAGGAAAGGAGCGAGAAAACAGGGTGGCGTAAAAAAACAGAGGCAAGAATGGACAGAAAACAGAAATGAAAGACAGAGAACGGTGAGAGGGAAGGAGGGTGGAGAGTTGGTAGAAAGATGGCAAGTAACGATACACAGGGGAAGTGAGAAGAGCAGGGCCTGCAGATATACAAGGAAGGTTGTAGAGAGGCATGGAGACTTATGAGAGAGGAACAAGAGCTTAGAGAAATGGGGGGGAGAGGGAGAAAGTGAAAGGTAACTAAATGCAGACAGATGCCGAGATGCAGGAGAGAATGGCCAAGGTTGGAGAGGCTGGAGTGAAGGGGAGGAAAGAGAAAATAAAAAGGATTTGAGACATGGAGAAAAAAGAGAGAGGGCTAAATACAGTGAATAAGGGAACATCAGTGGAGAATAGAGTTGGGGGAAGTGCAGGTGGAGAGATAAAGATTGGAGTTTGGGGAGAGTGAAAGGCGGAAAGTGGCGAAAAGCAGAGGAAGTGAGAGGACGGCAGTGAGCAGGTATTCATGGAACAATGTATGGGAAGACGAGAAAAGTATGGGGAAACATATATACAGGGCAGAGGAGGGGGTGTGAAACTGTCAAGGCTTGACGAAAGGGAGAGCAGGCTAGGGGGAGATAATGTGGGAAATCAAAACATCAATAAAAAGGAGAGGGCACGTGGAGAGATGTGCTGGGAGTAGGAAAGGGTCATATACGTTATACACAAGGGGTTGAAGATGTTCCTTGAGGAATATGTGGGTGAAGATGTCTAAGAAGTTGGTCTCAGCAATGAACAGTCAAAATATCGATTTTTTAATATCGAAGTACAATTATATCCAGTGTTAAATATCATGGGGAAAGAATATCGACATCAAGAATATCGACAACCAGAATATCGAATTTAAGGTTACAAATATCGATGTTGCAAATATTGATGTTAGTAATATCGATAGTTAAATTATGAATGTTAATAATATCGATATTTATATTAGTGTCATGTATTTTTTATGTGTTCTATATTTTTTGTTAAGTATTGTACTGTTTTTGTAAAATATGTATACATTTTTTAGAAATTAGTCATTTTTTTAGAGCAAATTATGTGTTTTAGTATTGTAGCGGGTTGTGGGTTTATAGGGGAATAGGGTGGGAAGTAATTTAATTATACTAAGCTAAATAATAATTTTATGAATTATGAATGATTTTTAATTACATTTTGTGTTTTAGTTCTGTAGCGGATGGTGGGTTTATATGGGTATAGGGTGAGAAGAAATTTAATTTTAATTAAGTAATTCTTATGTTTTAATTATTGGTATTACTAATTAATGTATTGTTAATTAACTATTAATTGGTAATTGATTATTATTAAATTGATAATTATATTATTTGTATTAATTTATTATTGGAGTGGGCTGTGGGTTTATAGGGGAATAGTTTTGTTAATTAATTATTAATTGGCTATTAATTTAAAAAATATATATTTATTGGTATTGATAATTTATTGGTTATTAATTAATAATTGCAAATATTTTGTATTACTTGATTAATTGAAAATTATATTAATTGTGTTAAATTTGTTGTGGAGTGTGTTGTGTGTTTATTGGGGAATAGGGTGTGAAGTATTTAATAATATTAAAGTCATTATTAATTTTTGGTATAGTTGTAGTTTTTATTGTATTTATTGTTAATTTATTAATAAAGCATTATTTAATTACAATATTTATTTGATTTATAAGTTTGTTATGTTTAACACCTACACTATCCGATGCTTATCCAACGCTTTCCCTACTGTTGCCTTCTCTAGAGTGGGAATAGTAATTGTTACCCCTAAGCTATCCAACTCTTTCCCTACAGTTGCCCTCTCTAGAGTGGAAATAGTAATTTTTACCCCTACGCTCTCAAACGCTTTCCCTACTGCTGCACTCACTGAAGTGGGAATAGTAATGTTTACCCCTACGCTATCCAATGCTTTCCCTACTGTTGCACTATGTGGAGTAAGTATATATATTTATTTATATGTAAATGTTTAATCTATTTTAATATTGTATGTATTAGTTAGTATTTTTAAATATATTTTAATATTTTTTACTATATTTCTTTTAATTATGTGTATTATTTACTTAATTTGACATTATTATTAAAACATTTTGAAAAACTATAATTTTTTTCTCAATATTTTTGTACTTACCATTATGTAGATTGGACGTCGATATTTTTGTGTCGATATTTTTGTAGGTTGATTTTCTGTCCGTCGATATTCTGTCAGACAGTCGGTCCCAAGTATTATTGGTGCTGCAGGTGCAGTGGCATTGGGGCACTGTGGTGTGAGAAGGCTACAGTATCCCAATTGCAACTGTTTTCACTACCTCCACAGGGCTGTAGGGGACCCCTTATTTGCACTAGGGCCCTGGTAAACTCCTGAGGCGGAAGCCGGGAGCATCTTGATCCTGTTTTTAAAAATTATCTCACTTGTGTCACGCTTATTGCTTGTGTATATTTTAAAATCACGCTGCTTTCTGGAAGTCCTAAGACACATTACGTGCACTCGAGCGCACCGCACAGCGGATCCTAGCGCTGTCAGCGGAGCCCAGGCACGATAACTTTTCCTGATCGCCATTGCCGGCGAGGCAAGAGGCCACGCCCACTTCGAGGCCACGCCCCCACCCCACCAGTATAAAGCACTGATCATTAGTGTATCTCGCTGGAACCTGGTAAACTCCTGAGGCGGAAGCCGGGAGCATCTTGATCCTGTTTTTAAAACTATCTCACTTGTGTCACGCTTATTGCTTGTGTATTTTTTAAAATCACGCTGCTTTCTGGAAGTCCTAAGACACATTACGTGCACTCGAGCGCACCGCACAGCGGATCCTAGCGCTGTCAGCGGAGCCCAGGCACGATAACTTTTCCTGATCGCCATTGCCGGCGAGGCAAGAGGCCACGCCCACTTCGAGGCCACGCCCCCGCCCCACCAGTATAAAGCACTGATCATTAGTGTATCTCGCTGGAACCTGGTAAACTCCTGAGGCGGAAGCCGGGAGCATCTTGATCCTGTTTTTAAAATTATCTCACTTGTGTCACGCTTATTGCTTGTGTATTTTTTTTTTTTTAAATCACGCTGCTTTCTGGAAGTCCTAAGACACATTACGTGCACTCGAGCGCACCGCACAGCGGATCCTAGCGCTGTCAGCGGAGCCCAGGCACGATAACTTTTCCTGATCGCCATTGCCGGCGAGGCAAGAGGCCACGCCCACTTCGAGGCCACGCCCCCGCCCCACCAGTATAAAGCGCTGATCATTAGTGTATCTCGCTGGAACCTGGTAAACTCCTGAGGCGGAAGCCGGGAGCATCTTGATCCTGTTTTTAAAATTATCTCACTTGTGTCACGCTTATTGCTTGTGTATTTTTTAAAATCACGCTGCTTTCTGGAAGTCCTAAGACACATTACGTGCACTCGAGCGCACCGCACAGCGGATCCTAGCGCTGTCAGCGGAGCCCAGGCACGATAACTTTTCCTGATCGCCATTGCCGGCGAGGCAAGAGGCCACGCCCACTTCAAGGCCACGCCCCCCACCCCCTTTCTGGCTAGAAATTATGTGCATCCATCGTACGCGCAGTGGACGGGCGCCGCGGGCGCGCCTAAGGCAAGCCCGTCTTCGCCCGTCCTCGTCAAGACCTCGCCTCTCGCCAGACCCCCTGCTCAATCATCATACGTATACGATAGCAACCTACTTTGGTCACTTAACCCCGGCCCCAGATGTCACAATCTAGAAGGATGTATTGGTCGAACAGCTCTTCAATGTAAAAGCTGCAATCTGACTATACCCGAGCCACGGCCAATCAGCCGCAAAACGACCAGTAGGAGCCAAGCTTCGCTTACCATCTCTCAGCTCAACATCAGATCCCTGGTCAAACATCATGCAGAGGTAAGAACGCTCTTAATAGATGAGAACCCAGACATTATGTTTCTCTGTGAAATCTGGCTGAAAGACGATATAACTAGCATCCCTAATTTAGCACTACCGGACGGGTTCTCTATGACCACCATCAATAGGGACTCGAGAGGAGGTGGCATTGCCGCCATCTATAGATCTTCCTTCACCTGTTCTTTCCAATCGGAAAGCATCACGGGCAGTGAATGCGCACGCTTTAAAATATCTACGAGCCCTCACTTCTCTCTTTCAGGCCTGTTTATCTATAGACCCCCGGGACCTTCCTTGAAATTCATAGAAGAGCTCCTTGAGACATCCCATGCACTGATCACTAGCTCGGCTAATTTTACTATCCTAGGGGATCTTAATCTCCACCTTGATGACACCGGTGATGCTAATATCAGCAACTTCTTAGCGGACTTAGCAGCCTTGCAGCTGACCCCTCTTGTTCTAACCCCCACTCATATAGCGGGTCACCTTCTCGACCCTGTGTTCACTAATATCCCAGCAGCCAGAGCTGACGATCCCAAACCCATGGCCTGGACCGACCATTCTCTGGTCACGTTCTCTATCCCGAGTATTTCCCCTCCCGATACAAAGGCACCCACCTCATGCCTAAAACGGCCCTGGCATAAACTCCAACATCTTAACCTCGCTGACAGCCTAGGTGAACTTAACCTGGAGGGTATTAACGACATTGAAACGTCGTGTGAGGCCTTCCAGGACTGGCTCACCAAGGGACTGGATGCTGTAATACCGGCCAAGTGGACTAAAGGTCGTAACACCCCCTCCAACCCTTGGTACGATGAGAACTTGAAAACACTGAGGAAAGCATGCAAAAAAGCAGAACGTCACTGGAGGAAAGACTACAAGCGGGAGGAAAAAAACGCATACCTGGTCCTGCTTAAAGCATATCACAAAGCCATTCGCTTGGCTCGCGCAGCCTTTTTCACCAGCGAGATTAAAACAAGCCCCAACCCCACGAAAACAATCTTTAAAATCGTTCAAAAACTGCAAAACGGAGACAAGCCGGCCTCTCACATCACCTCCACTCAGCAATGTGAAGATCTAGCCACCTTCTTCACTGAAAAAGTGAAGAAGATTTATAATTCCTTCACTCACGACCAGCCAGAGGACTTGAACTCTCCTAACGTCACCTATGAGGGCTCTAGGCTCTCCTGCCTCCCAGCCATCTCTCGTGAGGAAATAACTACAATATGCAGGAAGGTAAAATCCGGCGCCCCCGCAGATCCCATGAGGCCAGTTTACTTTCAGGGAGCCCTGGAATTCTTTCTTCCACCCTTGACCTCACACCTCAATCTCTCCTTCGCCACGGCCACGGTACCCATCTGCTAGAAGCAGGCCTGGGTTACACCCATTATAAAGAAGCCCACTCTAGACCCCTCCAAGCCGGAGAACTACCGGCCGGTCTCACTGCTACCATGGGTGGCGAAATTAGCGGAGGCCCACGCGAACAAAGTGCTGAATGACCATATGGCGAAAAATAACATCCTGGATCCTTCCCAACATGGGTTCAGGCCGGGTCACAGCACGGAGTCCACTCTCCTTACCTCCACAGAACACCTGCGGAAAATCATGGACACCGGCAAAAGTGCCGCGCTGATACTGCTAGATCTCAGCGCGGCCTTTGACACGGTCTCCCATGCCATTCTACTCAAACGATTGGAAAACGCCGGGATCATAGACTCAGCACTAGAATGGTTCCGTTCGTTTCTCACGAACAGATCCTTCCAGGTATCGGCCCCCCCTTCATTTCCCAACCCCAAGATATAGGCCAAGGAGTCCCGCAGGGCTCTGCCCTCAGTCCATCCCTTTTTAATCTTTACATGCAACCTCTGGCGGAAGTTGCTAAAAAATGGGACCTCACAATGGTGTCGTACGCCGACGACACACAGCTGGTCATCAGCCTTAATGAGGCTCCCTCCCCCGATGCCACTAGATTCAGGGATGGACTGACCGCCGTCACCAACTGGATGACAGCGAACTGCCTCCAACTTAATGGAGGTAAAACTGAGGTGCTGCTCATGGGCAAAGACTCCAACAGCTGGAGTAACCTTTGGTGGCCCTGCTCATTGGGCCCAGCCCCCCCTCCTAAAAATCTGGCAAAAAACCTGGGAGTCTGGCTGGACTCTACACTCAGCTTCCAGTCTCACACTAAAAAAGTTGCCGCGACCTGCATAGGACTACTGAGAAGCCTTCATCCCATCCTAGGCTTCTTCGATTCCAAAACGAGACAACTCATCGTACAATCGACCATCTTGTCCAGGCTGGACTACGCGAGTGTCCTGCTATTAGGAGCTAACAAAGCGGAAATCATGAGATTCCAACGGATTCAGAATTCCGCCGCCAGGGCTATAGTAGGTCTGCCGAGAAGGTGCTCCGCGAGAGCTACCATCCACAGACTACAATGGCTACCGGTGGAAGCCCATATCCAATTCAAGGCCCTCATCTTTGCCTTTAAAATTCTGAGTGCTGAGGGACCAGAGCTCCTTCGCCCGTTGCTAACGCCCTACAATCCCCAACGCAACCTCCGCTCCAAAGGGCAACACTTAGTACTGGTCCCCTACACGAAGTACTGTCGCATAGGAGGACGCTCCTTCAGATTGCTAGGGGCCAAGTTATGGAACTCCCTCCCCCTCCACATCCGCTGCATTGACAACCTACTGGCTTTCCGCAAAGCTATCAAAACTCATCTCTTCCCCCCCATGTAGGTTTTCTCCCTTCTTTTTTCTCCCAGTTGGTTATGATGGTTCTAGCGCCGGGACGCCCCGTTGCCAGGGCAGCTGTTGCGCTTTACAAATTGCTAACATAACATAACATAACATGTCAGCTTTGCAATGCCACTGCCCAAGATTAAGGAGCCCATTACGATGGCGGGCGGACCGCAACAGTAAACAGGACTGACTGCGAGAGGTGCGGCCTTCCCGCTATGCCAATTAGGATTCGCACTTTACCAGGGCAGTCGCATCCTGCTTATTATGCATGTGGCAGGCGGTGCTGTCAGCAGCACCAGCCGCAATGCACAATATGCATGTTGTGCATTGGCATGCACAACGTGACAGGCACCGCGCGGTGCCTGCCACCTTGTGTATGCCAATGTAGGGGGGTACCATAGGTACCGCCCAAGTGCAGACCCCCCCCCCCACTTTCCGGAGGCCTGCAAAGGGATGCCTTTACATGGCAGAGTCTCTGCCATGGAAAGGCCTCTAAAAATGCACCTCCTAATATGGATGGTGGAGCCTTCAAGGCACCACCACCAAATTGAGAGCCTTTTCCGCCCGGCCGTGAATCCGGCTGGCGGAAAAGCTGCGGACGGTCTTTCCGTCCGCCGCGGTGCCCCTCGCCATTCTAATTTGGCAGGGGATTGAAACAGGAGCATCTGGCGGGCGGATCGCCACCGGCGGCCCGGCAGTGGCCACTGCCATCTCGGCGGTGGCGATCTGCCCGATGTTCTAATATTGCTCTTATGTGTCTAAAGGTAATGCTTTTGCTGACAGTGCTGCTAAAAATGCTTCTTTATCCTCCTGATTCTGATGTGACATTTTATGTATTTCTAACTATTGCCCACTGCAAAATATGACTAACTTATAGGAGAAAGCACCCAAAAATGAAAAAGTTGTACAAAGTACGGGTGCCAAAAAACTCTACATGGGTTGTGCCATGGCAAGAAGGTTAAATAGGTTGCTCCAAAAATACTGTTTCTAAATGTGGTACCAAACATGTAAAGTAAGATGGTATGGTCCATACTGCAGGCACCCACTGCTTTGCAATGCATTTCCCCTACATTGCACGGCACTATTGTCACATGTGTGCCATTTGTGTAGTTTGTGACTTTGGAAAGGTCACAACAACAACCCTAGCTGCCTAGCCTGCCCCATATGGACCCTTTTCACATTGATCAAGTTTGTATTCAAATGTACCAATGCTGTCCATATAATTGCATTCGGTGCAGGTCTATACGTTTTCTGAATACACTGAAGCCTATCCCTGTGCCTGTGTTGATGCCATCACTAAGGCACAGCGATTATTATGAGACTTTGCTCCCGGACCTGGATTCCCACTCATGACTGGGCAACTAATTGTGTGTCCTCTGTAGCACAGGGGCTTGACAACATTTTAATTGTGCGTATCACCCTGAGCTCTCAGGAAAAGTGGGAAAGTTCTATGAAACATTGAAAAATAAAATATATAAGATATGCAAAGAGACAGGACTAAAATGGCCTGATGTTCATGCCCTGGTACTAATATCGATTTGAGCCCCCCCCCCCTTGCCAAAAGACTCAATTAATCCCATATGAGATTGCTATCAGCAGGCCAATGGTTCTTCCTACCACTCCATCCAGTGTCTCCAGCCTTAATTGGTTTGCACTTGTCTTTAAAATACTGCAAGTAACTAATTTACTCCCTCACCAGTTTCCATTCTCAGGTTTGAATAGTGATACCCACTGTCTTGACTCTACCAATGAAAGTCATTGCTTCAATCCCATTGGCAAGGTCCATTATATGCCCTGTTAGTGATACAACACTGCCATCAAGGGATCATGCTTTGCACTGCAAGTGACCAAAAGAGCAGTGGCGGCTGGTGACTTTTCAAAGTGGTGAGCCATAAAGATTGTGGTTGAGGTTGACTTACTTAGAAGTGAGCCTAACTTACAAGCATACTGAAGCTACATCACAAATAATGTGACTTGGGCTTTGTGACTATACCACAGAACTGCAGAAGTCTGAAGTCATAGTCATAGGAAACATTTAAAATGCTCACGTGATTTTTAGCAAGATTTCTCTTGCTTCTTGGTACATAAATACTAAAAGAGCTCTCTACTTGTTTAATGCTAGGTGTTCAAATATTCTTATTCTCTTTAGGCCTTGGTGGTGAACTCCGCTCCGTTCGCAGACTTTTCTATGCTCCGAGGAGCACGCGGAGTTCGCTGAGAAGAGTTTCTTCCTCGCTCGCTCACATTAAGTTGATGAGCACGAGCGAGGGAAATCCAAAGCTTTACCACCTCCTTGCGAGATTTCTCAACACAGGGGGTCAATGATGGTCACGACCGCTCACAATGAGAAACCTTCTGTTCGCGTTAAGGAAGCTGCCTCTCAAGTAGTTCATCTACTCGAGCAGTGCAAAGAACCAGCATGTGCTGCGCAAGAGGCCAGCGCTAAAAATCAGCACGAACGTCACGACCTAATGCCCTTCACCACTTGCAAAACTCTGCGAGAGGGGTGGAGTTTTTTGGTCACTTCATGGAGTTCCCCATAGCGGAACTCCACGAATTCACCCAGGCCTAATTCTTTTTGTTGTACATTTATGAGTCCTTGATATTTGATGGAACACAGCATTACAATTATCATAAAATAAAGCAGAAATACAGGGGGGTGTTAACACTGCCATCTAAAGCTGAATAAAAAAAATATAAAATCTCTCGTCATAAATCTCTTTATTGAGGATTGCTCGAGCTGCCATGCAATTTAATATCTGAGCTAACAAGTCAGTGATATAAACCATGAAGTGCACTCAGGCTGACAGAAAAAAATCTGATAAACCAGTGCCGCTGAATGACTGTGGGATTGGAGAAAGTCAGTCATGCAGCAGGTGGTTGCTTGACATGTGATCGCCTGTGATACCCAACCTACTGAAGAGCTTATTTATGAGCCCCTTGAGACACTTTTAAGCTGACATTGTGTCACTTTTTTGTGACACAGCTGCAGTGTAAACAATGTGCCATGTTGCGTGACATTTACAGGTTGACACATCTTGGCAGATACGTCACCTTGAAAAGCCCTGCGCCACATTATACCTGCTTCAGGTATAATGTATGCAGGGTGGGAGTTCCCCCGCATCAAAGCATCATAGAAGTGGCGCATTGAAATCTAAAAGATTTCAGTGCGCCTCTTCTAGGACGCCATTGCATCAAAACCTTACGCCTGTCTCATGACAGGCATAACGGTGACACAGTGCATTCAAGATAAGCCTCCCACACGCATTGCTGAAGTTGCGTCATGCTTGCGACACAACTCAAGTAATGCCTGACTTTTGCACCGACAGATACGTCAGGATTCCTGAGGTATCTGTCTTTCCTTGCGACATGGAGCACTGTGCAATAAATACGGCGCAGCCATCATGTCGCAAGGAGGACGCATTGAAAACTGTTGCATTGCTGTTTTGTTGCAGCGATGCAAACGTTTTCATAAATAAGCCCCTGAACGTTTAGCGACCCGAGTCAAGAGGCTTAACAGAGGTCCTGAACAGTTGAGCATTCTGCCGATTCTGTTAAAGCCCAGCAGGTAAATTACATTGTTCTTGAGTACAATGTAGGCTCAGTTAGAGATGGGGCTAATAAATCATTCTAACACTATTTTCTTGAGCTTTCACCTGAAAAGTAAGCACATATAAATTATAAGTGCATACTTTAAATGAAAAAAATGCAAATTAAAGTAATCAACTGGAAATGCACCCGTTTACATGCATTTGGTTAATGAGATTACTGCAGATGCCTGTGTATAACCAGAGAGTCGCGGAGCTGGTTGGCGCTGTGGGGAATAGTGACATGAGCCCAGCCAGCAACTGAAAATACTGAAATTATGTAAGCTGGTATTTTAAAACATTTATTACAATGATAGGCTGCCAAACTGTGCAAAAATATTCAGCATTTGAAATCAAACAAGTGCTTTCAAAACATATATTTTAATAATAAAATGCAATCAGATTGTACCTAGAGAAAACCTTTTTATATAACTTCCATAAGAATGACTCACTCCACAACTTAGCTTGTGACACATTTTCTGTCTTAAATAATAAATATATGTTACCATGAAGACCTAAATGACATAATCGGTTCAAGGCATATACTGCCTCCAGACACAGGCAGCTTACAGAATTTGCAATTAACCAATTACACACATTTACATTTATTTCAGGTAGCAGGCAGACTCTCTGCTTGCCTCTACCTTGATTCAACAGTAGAGAAGTACCCAACTACCTGTTTCTTTCAGCCAAATTCACTCCATGTTGCATATTAACCGTTCAAGGAACTGTTGTTTATTTACCAACAATATGGGAAAGACTTGGCAGCAGCTGGCAATTGATTCTTCCCTGGCCCTACTATTCTTTTCAGGTGGTGATGTGTCTCACCCCCTTCTTCCCTGCCGCTGAGTGTATAAAAATAGAATGAATAATACATTCTTTCTTGGCTTTTTCAAACAAAACAGTGAAACATTCTCATATTTAAATATTTATTCATAGTCTGCACCACTTAACTGAGAATAAATTAGGCGAACAGGTTTGCCTCAGACTGAACTCCCAGTAACTTTTATTGTAACGATGGCTGAAAGAGATAGTGAAGACTGACTGTGCTGCTTGCTTTTTTGTTTACATTTTTAGGTTTCGCCTGTACAGTGCGTGGGTTGTGCTTGTGAAATCTATTGTAATCAATATAATTCTAAAGAAATGGGTTTATATCCCGCCCTTACTTTTCATTTGTCCTTGTGCTTGCCACTTACTTTCCTTCCTCTCTGTTGGTTGTTGCTTGCTATTGTCTGTTGTTCTACCTGTGCTTTTCTTATCAGAAGAGCTTGGCCCAGGTACTCCTTTTCATCCGTTTTTTTCGACCTACCTTGTTATTTGTGAGCAAGCGAGTTTGGTGGCTGTAAGTGATTTTATTTCTGTTCTCCACCCATCACCTAATCTCCTCAAGACTGGTCGTCTTTCACCTAATATTCCCGTGGCTGCACGCATTTGTTGTGTGTTGTCCTTCTACCTCCCGCACGTCACTGCTTTCCTCAGTGAATTTTTAACATTAACCCATTAATCTTCCAAAGGCAGCCCGCATTTGTTGCTTGTTGCTTATTTTCTTCTTTTTTCTTTCTCCAGGCCACTGAAATCCACCAGCTCCTCCCCCTGCACCTCTTTCCCGCCATTGCTTGTTTTACTTCATTTCCTCCTCACCCATCAAGACAGGTCCTCACTGAAGCCACCAAGCTGGTATTACCTTATTGCCAGTTTAAAAGATACGTCACCCGGAGCACTTTAAATGATACTCCGAACATGTTCATGTAGTATCTGGAGATCGTTGGGTAGAATTTAAGAATATATAACATCAAGGTGAAGGCCTCGCCGCTCTTAGATCACTAGTATATGTTGAGTCACTTGAGACTCAGCGCTGTATCCTTGTGCATGCACACACTTGTAGGTGCACATGCTGGCCTTGGGTGCACGGAGTGAAGGGCAGTGCACCAGATGGCAGTGTGTAACTGAGCTGGTGAGGGGAGGACCCTGAAAGTCTCACCGGCGGATGCTGGCGCCGACTCCCGACAGTGTGAAAGTTGCTGTGATTGCACACGCACCGAGCGGCAAGCAGTGCCGCTTGAGCACCTGGCTGTGGCATCTCCACAGGAACCAGAGGAACACTTTTAGTCACAGCTCACCTTCTGCAACTTCAAAGGCACACTTCAGGTGAATCACCATTTTAAAAACCTCAGGGGATTTTTAAAAAAAAATGTTGGAGCGTGGTGTTACTCCAAAAATACTAACACCGCACTCCAACATTTTTTTCATGCAGGGATGCACCATATTTACAAAACTACGGCATACCCCAGCTTTTCCCCTAGTGCTGGTGCTAAAAAAGCTGCCTAGCTCCAGCGCAGACAAACTTTCGCCATGTTGCAAGGGCTCCTGCTCTGCAGAAGGGATTCTTTGTGTGCAGGAAGGGACAACTTCCTGCACATCAACAATCTTTACAGGTGATTTGCTGTTTCTATGTGTTGCAGAATGCATGGAAAGAACAAAATATGAGGAGAAATAAAACACCTCTCCTCATATCGCCTGTTTGAGACCAGGTATTTCCGATTCTTATTGTTGGCACTGCCTTGTAAATATGGCAATATTGCTTTGTTCGCCCTAAGTTGGCAGGGTATGCCCAGACATGGGTCCCTTGCTCACTTTGCCACTGGATTCAAGATAGCCCGGCTGATGAGGATTATGAACCCGAAACCGGTCCCAGGAAGCTTGTTTCCGGTCCAGGGAAGACATGGCTTGGCAGTTCGGGCTGGACTGTTCCCATGAGGCACATGGTCAGACTGATTTGCATATGGCCATGTCTGAAGTGGGGTGGGGGAGTGAGCTAAAGAATGATGATGGATTAAACTCAGATCAGTTGACTGGGCGTGAGTGTTTGATTTGCTCAAGCGCTCCGTCCATCTTCCCCTTTGGCATCGCTTTGTTCACCCTAAGTTGGCAGGGTATGCCCAGACGTGGGTCCCTTGCTCACTTTGCCACTGGATTCAAGCAAGCCGGACTGATAACGGCTGATTAGCCAGAAACCGGTCCCAGGAAGCTTGCTTCCGGTCCAGGGAAGACATGGCTTGGCAGTTCGGTTTGACTGTTTCCATGAGGCACACGCTCAGACTGATTTGCAAATGGCCATGTTGGAACTGGGGTGGTGGGGTGAGCTAAAGGATGATGATGGATTAAACCCAGATCAGTTGACTGGGGGTGAGTGTTTGAATTGCTCAAGCGCTCCGTCCATCATCCCCTTTGGTATTGCTTTGTAAATATGGGGCTTTGTCAAAAAGCAATAGGTGTTGGTTGGAACGCCCACAGCAACCCTCATTGCCCGCCCCTTTGATGCAGAAGACTGCTGTGGTAAGAGACAAATTTACAAGGTGGTGTTAAGCCACAGTAAGTGGTTTAACACCACCTTGTAAATATTAAGTTGAGAGCAAGGCCACGGGAGTGTCAGAAAAAGTGACGCTCCAGTGGTGTTAGGGGCTTGTCACTATACCCCCACACGTATTTGAGTATCAGCAACCTCTTAAATATTGTGTACATGAAATACTCTTCACAATACTGGTGTTTTGACAGACTTGGCATTTGTCTAGCAATGTGACTCTTTTTGAAGACTGTACATTATAAAGAATGCAGCTGAGGCACTATGAAAATATAGCACCATCAAAGCTGCCTAGACACTGAACATGTGTGCAGTTTTTTTATAGACTGCAACATTTGGACTTTAAAAGCTGTGAGCTGACTGGATTTTGCAGCGTGAGATCTGTTATCTGAACTCCTTAATTTCAATGAACGAAAGCCAAAGATTTTCCCCTTTTGCTTTTGGTCCATACAACAGTAGCATCCATGATATGGGCAAAGTGGCGGGCGGGAAAGCAGGGAACTGGGGACGGCAACAACAAAAACAAGCACTGGCGTTGCCAATCAGTCTCGCAGTAGGAAAGTTGGAGCTATTACAATTGCAAATAGCAATGCCTTTTATTTTTGTTTTCATTTTAAAAACATAAAGGGCTTTGTCATTTACAAAACCAATAGCTCCAACTTTCCTACTGCGAGACCTATTGTGCACTGCACAGTGTGGGTTAAAGTGGCACTGCGTGGGTGTGAGTGCCTTTGGGTGAGTGGCGTTGCATGTGTGATTGTTGTTGCGTGGGTGAGTGGCGTTGCGTGGGTGAGTGGCGTTGCGTGGGTGAGTGGCGTTGCGTGTGTGAGTTGCGTTGCGTGTGTGAGTGGCATTGCATGGGTGAGTGTGGCGTTGCGTGTGTGAGAGTGGGCTTGCGTGGGTAAAAGTGGCACTGCGTGGGTGTGAGTGGCGTTGCGTGGGTGAGTGAGGTTGCGTGGGTGAGTGGCGTTGCGTGTGTGAGTGGCGTTGCGTGTGTGAGTGGCGTTGCGTGTGTGAGTGGCGTTGCGTGTGTGAGTGGCGTTGCATGTGTGAGTGGCGTTGCATGTGTGAGTGGCGTTGCATGTGTGAGTGGCATTGCATGTGTGAGTGGCGTTGCATGTGTGAGTGGCGTTGCATGTGTGAGTGGTGTTGCATGTCTGAGTGGCATTGCGTTGAGTTACGTTGAGTGGCGTTGCGTGGATGAGTGCGGTGTGTGGATGAGTTGCGTTGCGTGGATGAGTGGTGATGCGTGGATGAGTGGCGTTGTGTGTGTGAGTGGCGTTGCGTGAGTGAGTTGCGTTGCTTTGAGTGACTGGCGTTGCATGTGTGAGTGGCGTTGCATGTGTGAGTGGCGTTGCGTGGGTGAGTGGCGTTGCATGTGTGAGTGGTGTTGCATGTGTGAGTGGCGTTGCATGTGTGAGTGGCGTTGCATGTGTGAGTGGTGTTGCATGTGTGAGTGGCGTTGCGTGGGTGAGTGGCGTTGCATGTGTGAGTGGTGTTGCGTGGGTGAGTGGCGTTGCATGTGTGAGTGGTGTTGCGTGGGTGAGTGGCGTTGCATGTATGAGTGGCGTTGCATGTATGAGTGGCGTTGCGTTGATGAGTGGCGTTGCGTTGATGAGTGGCGTTGCGTGGATGAGTGGGGTTGCGTGGATGAGTTGCGTTGCGTGGATGAGTGGGGTTGCGTGGATGAGTTGCGTTGCGTGTGTGAGTGGCGTTGCATGTGTGAGTGGCGTTGCTAGTAAGCTTGTTGACCTTTCCTTTTTCTCATTTTTGACTGATGAGTCTGGCCTCGGAGTTTAATGTCCCAGGACAAGAAGAAAAGATTGTTGCCTTCTCTCAAGAATCCCTTGATCAAAGCCAACCTGCAGAAGGATTGCCAAACGGGCTGTACAAACGCTTTCAAATGTGTTTTCCTACTGTTCCTCGGTGCTCTCGGCTTGTAAGTCAGCTGTGTTTACTGGCAACGAACACAAGGAAAACAAGTAGCAGTACTCGAGGAACTGCTGAGACCCACATCCCGTCGCCACAAACAATGTGTGATCCTCCCACCTCCAAAATGATCACACGAGTTCAAGTATTGGAAAAAGGCTCTGCAAGTAAAAATAAATGCACGCACGGAGACAAAGTGAAATAAAGAATGGCAGCCGAAGCAAATACAAACAAGCAGCAATTGGCCACGGCCTGCCTGCGAGGCTCAAAGTGTTAGAAGGCAGGTCTTGGGCAGAGGCAGAGTACTTCCCTTGATCAAAGCCGACTTGCAGAAGGATTGCCAAACGGGCTGTACAAACGCTTTCAAAAGTGTTGTCCTACTGTTCCTCGGTGCTCTCGGCTTGTAAGTCAGCTGTGTTTACTGGCAACGAACACAAGGAAAACAAGTAGCAGTACTCGAGGAACTGCTGAGACCCACATCCCGTCACCACAAACAATGTGTGATCCTCCCACCTCCAAAATGATCACACGAGTTCAAGTATTGGAAAAAGGCTCTGCAAGTAAAAATAAATGCACGCACGGAGACAAAGTGAAAAAAAAATGAGTTCGAGTATTGGAAAAAGGCTCTGCAAGTAAAAATAAATGCACGCACGGAGACAAAGTGAAAAAAAAATGAGTTTGAGTATTGGAAAAAGGCTCTGCAAGTAGAAATAAATGCACGCACGGAGACAAAGTGAAATAAAGAATGGCAGCCGAAGCAAATACAAACAAGCAGCAATTGGCCACGGCCTGCCTGCGAGGCTCAAAGTGTTAGAAGGCAGGTCTTGGGCAGAGGCAGAGTACTGACTTAGGAATGACTGTGAGGCGCATTGGTGTGAAGCACATCAAAGGGCGAAGCCGTTTCGGGAAACTGAAAGTACGGCCGGCCTGCGGCCGGCCATGAATAATTAAGGGAGGAGAAGCCCTTTGATGTGCTAGGCTGGCCCTGAATGCGCGTGCATGTTTAATCACGTGGTTCACGTGAACTGCATGAAAACCGCGGGGCTGAAAGCCCTTTGGTTTGACGATGTTTTCGCCACTTGAATTCTCGCTCCGCTCGATGCGCTTGCGCACATCGATAGGTCGCGAGACCTAAAAATCATAAAAAAGTAGCTAACCTGCATCCAGCACCGATCTGGCTCAGACGCTTCGATTTGGCTACCTGCGCTGCAGGAACAGACTCCCAAAAGCCCCTGTAGCCAATCCTGAAGCAGCCCGAGCGCTGTGGATATGCTCTCCCGGGTAGACTGGATGCATGTGCCTGCTCTCTCCAACCCAGCAATGCAGCTGGGGTTGGAGAGAGATTCAGTGCACATCACGGTTTGGTCGTCCTAAGACGGCCGGCTAAACTGTCATGTTCACTGATTACAGTGCAAAACACTCTGCCACCAGCCTGTCATCTCTGGCCCTCCCCCAAGCCTCAGCTCTGACAGCCAAAATAAAATGATCATAAACAAGCTTTTATTATTATTTTATTTTATTGGTTTTGGCTCTTGGCGGGAGGAGGGTGACGCTCCTCCGTCATAGCGGAGGAACCGCGGCTGCCATACAATTCAGAGCCGAAGTAGCTCCGGAGTTCACCTGGATTTAGTTATTACACATCCTTTTTTGGTCTATATGACTGGTGGACAAGATTACCTACTCAGAGCTGAATGCACCCTTCCAGTCACTGGTGGTACAGCAGGGTCCATGTAGCATTTCATCTTTTCAAAGACGATACATTGAGTACCGTTATAACAGAAATCTGCCATTACAGGTTTTCACTTTTCACAAACATATTACACACATGCACATACACCACAACATCAAACAAGAGTCACACACTCACATGCCTAAAAAATGAATGTGCCCTTGTGTAATGTAACAGGTGCTCGCGTAAAGCGCTCAAATGCATGTCATCCCGCGTGCGTTACACGGGTGCCCTTACACCGCTCAGAGCAAACACAAGGAGATGATGGACACAGCGCTGAAACTTTTCAGACAGATCTGAGTTGAATCCATCATCATTCTTTAGCTCACTTCGCCACCTCAGTTCAGACCCAGTTATATGCAAATCAGATTTGACCCTGTGCCTCCTGGGAACAGTCATGCCCGAACTGCTAAGCCAGGTCTTCCCTGAACTGGAAAAAAGCATCCTGGGACCGGATTCTGGGTAACACACTTCATCAGCTATGCTAGCTTGAATCCAGTGGCAAAGTGAGCATGGGACCCACGTCTAGGCATACCCTGCCAACTTAGAGCGAACAAAGCAAACACAAGGAGATGATGGACAGACAGCTGAAACTTTTCAGACACTCATCCCCAGTCACAGATCTGGGTTGAATCCATCATCATTCTTTAGCTCACTTCGCCATCTCAGTTTAGACCCGCCTATATGCAAATCAGTCTTGACCCTGTGCCGTATGGGAACAGTCCAGCCCGAACTGTCAAGCCAGGTCTTCTCTGAACCGATAACAAGCATCCTGGGACCGGTGTCGGGTAACACCCTTCATCAGCCAGGCTAGCTTGAATCCAGCAGCAAAGTGAGCAAGGGACCCACGTCTGGGCATACCCTGCCAACTTAGGGCAAACAAAGCAAACACAAGGAGATGATGGACTGAGCACTGAAACTTTAATTTAGTCTCTTCTAAGCACCTAGTCTGTACGGAGACCTCAATTGATCACAGGCTTTAAATACATAGCCTAATGGAAAAATATGTTTTACCTTCCCAGCTATATCGTGCTTTACCTACAACCTTACCTGCAAATCACTGCGCACGATTCACATATAACCTTAATGTTGCTATACTGCCTTGAGCAGGCTGACCCATCCACTTAATGCTGAACCGAGTCTTAACTAAGCACCGAGCCTGTACAGATACTACTATTGACTACAGGCTTCGAACACATAGCTTACTCCAAGCCCTCCTTCCATTATAGATTTTTAACCACAGAATTTTAAACACCCGTTAACCGCCCTTCCTTACCTCCCACACCTTACCCTGTGTTCTCATTATGTCTTTTTCCCACAGGTTCAACATAGCCCGGTACAGGACTACTAGGCACCATTGCAGGTTACACTCAGAAAATTTCTGTTATCTGCTTATCATTCGTGCACATAATTTCACACATAGGTCCGGAAGAGGTGCCAACCGATTCCCTAGGAACATTTAGGCTAGAAACATGTCGACCCCACACTAGTGATAGCCCGGTAGGATCATTACAATCCGATAGGGCATCCAACTCTTTTAATCAGGCAGGATCTACCTTACCATTAAAAGTTTATTGAGCCTAGGGCTGACCCTGACCTATTTTAGACCACTTTTACAAGTGCACCACATCCCACATTGGCCCCTTAGCCTCACGCACCCAACGGCTTCTTATAAAAATATCTCCGACAAAGAGCCCCGGAAATGGTGAGCCCGTCGAGCATTGCAGCGCCGGCCCGACGAGGAGCAAAGCCCGATGATGAAGCATGACACCTTTCAGGGTGTGTGAGGGCAACATGACAAAAGTTTTGTCTTTCCCTTCCCCTCTACCCTCTAGGAACTGCATTCCCCTTGCTTGACACTGTATTAGAAAGAGCAGATGATTTGCAGTGAAAGGTGGGGGCTGACTGAGAGAGGCTTGCTCAATTTCACCTCAGCAAGTGAAGTGTGAAATGGATTCCGTGACCTGTGCTTTCAAGGATGTAGAGGGCATGTTACGCGTCCATCTATAACATAAAAGTATGACCGGTACCAGGTAGGACAGCTGTCCTCTTGTGAGTGCTTGACAATCATGTCTGTTCCGCGCCATGTCCATATGAGCATAATATTTTATTGGTGGTCTGCAATGAACCGCGGAAGCTATTACTTCATTCCAGAAGCGATGCTTCTAGTCTCCAATGTAAGTGCTTTCAGGGCTTGACAGGTCATTTATTCCACTGGGCATTTCCCTGGTGGGCGGGAGCCCTTAAAGTCTGGTTTTGAAAACCCATGGCTGTTCCTGGTGCCTCTGTCCCTTTCCACAACTCCCCTAGTTTAATTGCAGCAGATAGGAGGAGGGTTTAAGACCGAGAGAGAAAGAGAGGGGGAAGGCAGAGAGAAAGCGATCAGAGAGAAAGAGGGAGAGAGGAGAGAAGCAGGAAGAGAGAATGAATGGATGAAAAGAGAAAGTGTGAGGTGGACCTAGGAGGCGGGGCTGGTTTGAGCATTTTTGCTAGGGCTGCTTATGGCTTAGCAGCTGGGCTCTGTGTTTCAAGGATGCGCTTCAAGGTCACCCGCTCACTCTGCAACCACTTGCAAAGTGTTTGACAACGAATCAATGTGTAAGGCAAAATGGCTGCCTGAAGCAGTTGCGACTGAGTGGCTGAACTACGCTTCTCAATCACTCTGGGTGTAATATATCATAGTCAGTCATGCAAGAGCTGTAGAATATACCACCCAATGTTCTAATAATGCGGTCTGAAAGCACTGCTTGAACTCAAAGAACAACCATGAAGCCTTACAGCATGGAAACAGAAACCAAACACTAGAAACTCCCAAAATCAGGGGCTGGTGCAGTATTGCACACACATACCGATAGCCATGTATGTGGAACCATTTCCACGAGAAGCATTTCCCATAGACACCGGGTAGTGCATTATATATCAGGTAGAGTAGTAGTTGCATAGATTAGTGGTGGTGATGAACCGTGCAATACAACTGTATATTACCTATTGCTATCTTTGCATATATCAAGTCAAAAAAGCTTTATTGTCGGTTGAAAACCATAAAAGCAAAACACATTGGTAAATTCAGTTTGGCCAACACTAAAAACTTTAAAAACATTATATGCACAATAAAAGTAAAAGAATATATAAGCATGAAAAATTAAAACAGGTGGTTATATATTGACGCATTCATTTTGCCCAGAATCACATAATGGTTGGTGTAATGCCAACGTTGGCACTAGAACCCAGGTAACCAGGTTCAAAGGCTGCAACTCGCATTTATTTATTTTAGCACCTTAGTAAAAAAACACTGTACATAGGAGAAGCAAACAGAACATCAAATCTAGAAAATAGGAAAAGTGAGCCAGCATATAATCTCAAGGTCATATATAAACAGATGGTTCAATGATCTTTTAGAAGTTTCATAAAAACAAGAGAACAGGGCACTTTTAATCTAAAGAGGTCATTCATTTCAGGAGCAACAAGGCGAAAGAAGGAAAGTGGGAGGGAGAACAAGGAGTACAGGCAACAATTAAAAGAAATAACGAACTACGAAGAAGCTGTCTATAGAGGTGATTCTTCGAGCCCAAAATAACATAAATAAGGAAAGGGTCCAAAAATAAACGCATTTAAAAATTAGACAAAGAAAACATCCCTAATTTGAGAATGATTAGTGAGCCAGAGAAGCTGACTAATTACAGGGAGAAATATCGGCCCGGGTTAGGAATAGAAAATAAAAGCTAAACACCGACGTTTGAATACTCTGAGTCGGAGAATCAGTGAATTTAGCTGGGCCACCTTAACAGAGCAACAAATGATGAGGCGAGACAGAACACGGATTTCAATCAAACACTTGTTTCATCCTAAGGATAGCGTGTCGATGAATACGGCACAAATGTGGAATTATTACTACTGACACGATCTGGTAAAAGATATTAAGAGGTGGGTATAAAACAAGGCCAACATTACAGGCAGTCAATCTGTAGAAAAAAGCTGAACAAATCAGCAGAGAAAACATGATTAGAGGCGTGAGGGAAAGAGAAAAATAAAGTATGGGAAAGTATAACACCATAATTTTTTTTAAAGTTTGGTTTGCAAAAATGAGAAGCTATTCAAACCTCAACAGATCCAAAACAAGCAGAAATATTACCCTGAATGGAGGAAGAAAAAAAAGAGAATGTGATTCAACACCAAAAGAAGAAATAATAAAAAATAAAGGGGACATACATATATAAAGAAACGAGAAAGGGATCAAGGACAGACCCCAGAGGAACATCAGAGCACTTCTGCTGGTGGACACTCTAGCCCACGTGTTGGGGCAGTGACAAACCTAGAGCCCTTGCCACTTGCCCAGCCGGCACACTGGCAGAGCAACAAAGGTACACCAAAGGCAAGCCCGTCTGTGCCCGTCCACGCCAGGGTGAGGCTATGAACCCTGACCTTTTCAACAGAGATCCATACGAGACTTACCTCCTTCTCCTTCTTAGGGCCCCTTTGTGTCTAGTGATGAATGCTGTAAGGGCACAAATGTTACAACTGAAAGCCCTTTTTGTGGGAACTTTTCATATTTGCACTATATATTTATGATTTGTTATGGAAACTGGGGTCAGTGCTTCAACAAACTTAGAACTCTCCATTGCCATCCAAAAGGGCTACAACATTATAAAGCTTGACTGTCCTTAAAAAATGGGCGAAGCGGCTGCTGTTATCTTTGATTATAAATACCAAAGTATGGTAGATACCATTTGCGCCAAAAGCTAAAATATATTGTGATAAGCATGTCTTTGTACTCACTGCCCCTCATCAATGGAACTTTGATCTACTATTGCCCATTGGTCCAAAAATACCTTTAGTTCCATCCTAGCCATATTTGCCCTCGATCAAGTATGACAATTTCCTCGTCCTAGGAGAATTCAACTTCCATTATAAAGACATGAACGGTGCTTACACCATTAATATTAGACACTGCCTTCACACTCTGGACCTGTTTAAAAAAGTTGAGGCCTCGTTCTACAAGATATATCCCTGACCAAATTTGTTCAAAATTCAAATGTTGTCACTCTCACACTTTTGAGTAACTTTACACTCAGATTTTATGAATAGCCAAAATTCAAATGTTGTCACTCTCACACTTTTGAGTAACTTTACACTCAGATTTTATGAATAGCCAAAATCAGTAGAGTTACACAAAAGTGGAAGAGTATATTACTTGTGTACTCATGCGTGTGAGATACTTTTTGAAAAGCCTCTTCAGGGTTGTGAATAGCCCGCAGGCCCTTCAAGTTGGTGGGGACATGTAAGTTACACTTCTGGAGTAAATATACGCTCTGCTTTTAATAACAGCCAAAAAGTGGTAAACTTATTCAAGGTTAATCAAAAATATAATTTGTACGTTACGTTATTCGATCTACCTTCGCTGTGTGGACGGAGCTGGACTGAGCTGCTGACCGCAACGTAACGTGTTAGGAGGAGCTGAGTGGAGAACACGGAACCGAATGCGGACGCAGGCTGACGTTGACGCTGCCTCTGGTGATCGCGCCCGCGAGCACTTGCGCTCCCTGAGTTATCGGAATCAGGAGAAAGCGCGCGTAAGAAGACGCGGCAGTAGGCAGGCAGAGAAGGCCCCCAGGCTGCCCCCAGATTGCCACGGATGATAACGGTGCTGCGCACTGAGACATTTGCCCTTGTGAAAAAAGGTAAAAGGACTGAAGATGAAGCCTATGGTTCAGCAGGCTTGAAGTGCGAGGGGACAAGCTTTCGGCAAGGGTCCTGTGCCTGAGACAGCCGAAGTAACACCTTGGTACAGGTGTAACAAAGGACAATGTGGGATTGAATGAAAGGAAAAGCGGGTTGTACTTAATCGGTCAGTCAGTCAGTCCACGCACAGCCGAGGTAAGTGGTGTTGATGGAGCAGATTTCATCTGCAGTCAGGCATTGTTTTATTTTTTGTGCTTCAGACAAACTGCATTTAAATTGCCACGCACCTTTTGGTGCAAGTTAATGGCACATGAAAAATATGAAAGTGAGGACTATTCACTCTCAAATTCTTTTGCTGAATTAACATGTGTTTTTGCAATGTAGAGAAAAGTGGCTTTTTAGCTTTGAAGATTAATAGAATATGTTTCTCTCTTCCCAGCTCATCCCATGCAATATACATTCACTATTTCTGTCTTAAAAGACTTTGACTTGTTGCATATTTTGCTAAATATTTTCAGTTAATAACACCTCTTTTACTTTGTTGCACATTGCATATTTATTGTACATAAATAATAGAAAAGCTGCTTCACTCGAGTAGCTTGGCTAGGTAAACATTTATCAGGAGTATTAGTATGAATTTGGGAAACATAATGGGCTGATTTACATGAAATTAATGTTATCTTGTGTTTGTTTATTTTTTGGGGCCTACACAAAACATGGCTGCCTGTGAAACCATCAAAAGCTATGGCTTGCTTTGAATGAGAAGGGAGCAAGCGCAGACCGTGGCAGCTTTCCTCATGCCAAGAAGTCAAGAACACCTTGAACTGTACATCCTTGTGATTCTGCCAAATGTACCAGTGTTAGTTAAAAGTGTCCATCTGACTGCGCTTTGGCAGGAAGGAAGGAAGACTATTGAAAATGTTCCCTAGCAATTGTTGCAAACTTATAAAATGTATTTATTATGTATGCTTCATTTGTTAAAAACTGGCATGGTCAGGTTTTTAGAATGCGTCAGGGTGATGAAAACTCATGCCATCATGACTGACCAATCAGTACAGGTTTTCCTGAAAGTTGAAACATTTTGTGTAGTCTGCCAAAATTATGTGTATAAAAACTGACAGGGGCTGGCTTTCTCAGCTCAGCTGGCTTCAAGGCTCATTAGGGGGTGTGTGAGCTCTTGAAGAGAAGGAACAGATTAGGCCAGACAGCCTATGGGTTAGGTACGAGAACGTCCCGGGAGATTGCTGAAGGGAGGGTTTGCGTCCGAGGAGTGTCAGGGGGAGGTTTCTTGCTTCCACGTCATATCTTGGCACTTGAGGCCGCATTCCTTTGAGGTCTGGTGAAGGAGGGGCTATCTCACTCCCTGCTTGCTCTTTAGACACAGACAGACAGACAGAGAGTGCAGCTGATTAAATAGAATTAGATGCTAAACTTCAGTTATGCTTTGACTAATTAATTAGGTCTGAAATGATTTATTTGTCTTATGCATTTATTTCTCTTTATGGGAGATTTTTGCAAACTATTTGATTTTTGATTAGCCTTGCAAGACTATTTTTTCTTGGAAACTCCTTAAGAATTTTGAATGACATTTTGCGCCACATTTTCTATCCTATATGTAATGATTATATGCAGACTGTAAAATGTTCTGTATTAATGCTATTTTTTCTGTTTTCCAAATTCTGTAACCTGATTGATATTTTACTAATGAATAAAGGGTCAGAGAAAAATTAACTTTTGACTAGAAAATAAAACCCTTTAAAATAATCAACAACTCTCTTTATTGACTTTAAATAATAATTGCATTTTTGACTGTTCATGATTATTAAAGTCTCCTGAAGGTAATACATGGTGTGAAGGGCCCAACACCTTTTGAGCGGTAAATTAGAGGTAGCATGAGGGTTTTGCATTGAGAAACTCCCAGAAGAAATTACCGCTCCATCAGTTTTTGGTAATCAGAGGATGGTTATTATTGATTAGTTTGGTGATTAATGATTATTGATTTCACCATCAACTACTCAACTAATGGATCATTGACCTTAAGAAGGGAAATAAAATAATTGCCCAAGTTAGATAAATGTCCAAGTCCTGATTCCTGACTCCAATGCCCAGAACCTGAAGATTGGCAAAGCAGTACTGGAAGGTGATGCAAGAAGTGGTGTGAGTATTAATAGGGTTGTGAAATGTTGTTAATATGCTAGCATATGTATTTTTGAAGTGTTGAAAATAGTAAGGATTTTTACTGTTGGTGACATTTTGCTCATTTTGAATTGATGGTGTTATTGATTATATTGGTAATTTCATAGGACATCATTTTTGGTTATTGATTACCTGTTTTAACTCTTTATGTTAAGTTAGTGTCTTGTTCTATGTTGTCTGAACACGCAGGTATGCACACCTGTGGAATCCCGGGAAGGAATAGCGGGTGGTAAATGGAAGCCACACTGCACTGAGGTTACTTGTCTGTTGGAATAGCACTGAGAAGCTAGGTAGGGCTGGCAGTGTTAAATTAGGGACTATTTTCTGTGTGAGTGATTGATAGCAAAGAGTTCGCTGGTGAAACTTTGGTCTGATATCACCTAGAAAGGGTCACACTAAAGGAGTAGCAGGTTCTTCTGAGCTTGAGTGACAGCAAAAGGGTTCGCTGGTGAAACTTTGGCCTAAGATATATCCTGAAGGATAAGTCCAAAGGAGTAGCAGGTTCTTCTGAGCTTGTGTGAAGGGTAAGCGGAATGTGTTACTCGCAGTGAATATAAATCTATCCTTTATTTAGCACAATAGACAGAGTAGCGAATGTATTTATGTTGTTACAAACAGAGTTATTGATTCAGAGAAATATTGCAGTAAGATTTTGTGGAGGGTCAGTAGTAGGAGTAAAACTGACTTATATTGAGACTGACAGCTTTGGAAAAAAGACATTGCATTGAACTATTGCAAAAATGAAAATGTTTGAAGGCTTAAAGAAGCTGTTAGGAGGTAAATTGAAAAATTTGTTTTTTATTGGTGAAGCTCCTGAAGGAACACCTGTGCATTTTATGTCTACCAATTTGGGACAAAATACATGTATGTGGGTTAACCAATGGTGCAAGATTACTGAAAAAGAGGGTGTTTTGAGGTTTCCAAAAGATGGTACTTTTGAATTGCAAATTATTGACAAATTAAGGGAAGTCTTATGTGAAATAAAGACACCATCTAAAGCTGCACAATTTGAGGCCTTAAGCATATGGAAAGGGGCGACCAATCGGTCCCCCCGAACGTATGGTCGAGTACCACGATCCCCCCGGGAAGCCATCTTGGGCGGGAGGCGAGTCTCGGCTGGTATGCCCGAAGCGGCGTAGCCGGGGCGCGCCTTTTTCCCGCCCTAGAGTGGGCTGGCCTAGACACCAACACGGCCGGCCACGCCCTTGGAGGCAGGCGGGGGCGGGTTCACGCCCACCCTGAAGACGGATATAAGGAGCGGAAGCCAACAAAGCATCCTCTTGTTCCTGTGCTCTGAAGCTGCACCTCCCCGCTGCACGTGAGCTCGAGACGGAACGAAGAGCAATTTTGAGCGTTGTAATCCCTCTTTTTGTCTTACAGATATCCCGTCTAAGAATGCCCAAGAAGGTCGGAAAGCGGGTCGGTACCGAGGAGATGCTCCGCATGCTCATGAAGGAGATAGCCGATCTAAAGAGAAAGGTTGAGGCTAAGGACGGGGAGGGAGGACCGAAACGGCCTTTACAGGGAACAATTCCCGGTGGAAAGAGCAAGAGGCCCAGAAGGGGAGCACTTGGGGGGGAGACCCCGGTTCCCGAAGCGCCACGAGAGGAGCCAACCCCGGCGCCAAAGGAGGGGAACCCAATCCCTGTGGTGGTCACCCCTGCGAACAGGGAGGATATGCCCCCCGAGTTAGCGGCGCAATTGGCAGCGTGGTTGGGAAACGATAGTGAGGGCGCCACGGCTGACGACGCCCGGGCAGTGATGAGGCAACTGCGGGAATCTAGGGAGGCTGCGAAGACTCCATCTCCTGTTCCCCCGCAGGTCCCAGCGGTTGGAAGTACGGCAGGCCCAAGTTCGGCGACAAGCGTGGGGTCTACTTCAGGTAAGCGGCCATTGCCGATTGCGGGGGGGGAGTCTGCACCTTCTCGAAAGGAGAAGATTGCCCAGCACGTCCCACTAGAAGTCAAGGAATTGATTTGGGCGGATAAATATGTAAACATGTTTTCATTGCTTACCGACCATTACGAGATCGAGCATGTAAAGAGTCAAAAGGAGCTCATGCATCCGAGTGTTTGGCGCGCTAAAATGGCCGCCTTTAAGGTCGACGAGACCATTGGTACTTGGGGCAGAGCGTGGGGAATTTTTACTTCCATCATGGGGGAGCGCAGACCTGAGTTGTTGACCGAGTTACCCATTTATCAGTCACGTATTATGGAGTATTCTGTGGCATATGGGGGCAATCAGTGGTTCTGCTATGATAATCTGTTTAGAAAAGCTAAAGAACACGACCCGTTGTTGTCCTGGGATTGTTACGACTCTGTGTCTTGGCAAAAAATGGAGAGTACAGGGATGTTGAAGGTGCCATTAGTAGGGAGTAACGGGGGGGAATCCTCCCGCCAAAACTCTGGGACGCCCTTTCGGACGGGTACAGGTAACGAGTTCCACACGAAGCCGAGTGGCAACACAGGTAAAAGGGGGATCTGTTGGAATTTTAACAGGGGCAAATGTACCAGGCCCCAGGGGTCATGCAAATTCAGACATGAGTGTGGGGGGTGCGGGCAGCCATCCCATCCTGAGTCCATGTGCAGAGCCAAAACGGGTGATAACGGTGGTAAGGGAGGCGCCAAACAGGTCTAATATAGTCCGAGGGGCGCCTTTACCGACCCCGATTGATACCATGGCAATGATTCCTTGGCTCAGCGATTACCCAGATCATGCTTCCGCTGGGGTGTTGCGGAACGGGTTTTCATATGGTTTCCGCATCCCAGTGGGGGATTTTCAGGGGGTAACGGACTGTAAGAATCAAATGTCGGTCTTACAGCACACGGCGGTGGTGCAGGTAAAGATTGGGAAAGAGGTGACTCGAGGTCGTGCCGACAGACTTGGCAGGGAGTGTGGGTTTTGGCGCCATATTGGGTACACAATGGTCGCCGGTCCATTCGATTTGCCACCAGTTGCTAATTTTGTGTGTTCTCCTCTAGGGGTGGTTCCCAAGAAGGACCCGGTGAGTTTCGGCTGATACACAATTTGTCAGCCCCACATGGTCTTTCCGTGAATGACGCGATAGACCCGGAAGTATGTTCGGTGCGGTACGCATCTTTCGATGAGGCCGTCGCCATGTTGAATCGCCTGGGGCCCGGGACGCTGATGGCCAAATCGGACATTGAGTCAGCGTTCCGGTTGCTCCCGGTACACCCAGACGATCAGCGTCTCCTTGGTTTTCAGTTTCAGGGTCGCTATTACATGGATAAATGTATGCCAATGGGATGCTCGATTTCATGTGCCTATTTCGAGAAATTCAGTTGTTTTCTGCAGTGGGTATTCACGAGGAAGACAGGTTTTCAACATGTTATGCACTATCTCGATGACTTTCTGTTTCTGGGGGCAGCCGGGGATTCTGAGTGTGGACAGGCCTTACATGAATTTTGTGTCCTAATGAATCAATTTGGTGTGCCATTGGCGCCAGGTAAGACGGTTGGTCCCTCGACCTTAATCGAGTTTCTGGGGATCGAGCTCGATTCAGTGGAAGGTAGTTTTCGTTTACCTAAAGAAAAGGTGTTAAAATTCAGGTTATCCCTTGAGACATGTATTCGTGCAACGAAAGTGAACTTACATCAATTGCAACAGGTGGTAGGTCAGTTGAATTTTGCCCTAAGAGTAATGCCGATGGCACGCCCCTTTTCCCGCTCGATTGCACAATCCATGGTCGGCTTGAAGGAAGGACATCATCGTACGAGACTCTCGGCGGAGGTTCGCCAGGACATGCGCATTTGGATTGCATTCCTGGCGGATTTCAATGGTCGAATTGTCTGGAATAAACCAGCAGTGTCTTCCGAGGAGTTGGGGCTATGGACAGACTCGGCAGGGAGTGTGGGTTTTGGCGCCATATTGGGTACACAATGGTCGGCTCAAAAATGGCCATCATGGTGGCATGAGTGCGGGTTGACGAGTAACATTGCTTTTCTCGAACTGTTCCCTATTCTGGTGGCCTTGAAAACATGGCCAGAAGGGTTTAGGGGTCACTCTGTGGTTTTCTGGTCTGATAACATGACCGTGGTTGAGTGTATCAATAGTCAGGCAGCACGTTGCAAATTGATTCTGAGACTACTCAAGGAAATTGTGTTGTTATGCATGCAACTAAATGTACTGTTTAGGGCGCGACACGTGCCGGGGGTGATGAACCAAGCGGCTGATGCGCTCTCTCGTTTCCGTATGCAGGCCTTCTGGGGTTTTCTGCCCACAGCGGACCCGGTGGCGGCACCCTTTCCCGAAGCTCTCTGGTCTCTCGGTGCCCCGAACTACAAGACCTCGTGGGAGAGAGTTTAGCACCCAGGACGAGGAAGGCATATGAAGGGGCGTTCCGTTCCTATTGGGCCTTTTTGGGTACTGCCGGGAGGGAGCTTTGGGGTCTGGAAGAGTCTGTAGTAAGATTCCTGCTCTCTTTACGTCACGCAGGCAAGTCAGTAGCTACGGCCCAGAGGCATCGGGCCGCCATTTCCTTCATGGCAAGGGCTCATGGGATCCAGGACCCGACAGCGTCTTTCGTTGTGCAGAAAGCGCTACGTGGGTGGCAACGCCTTGAGGGTCGCAGAGTAGACGATAGGCACCCGAAAGGTTTGGATAGGTTGGCCCTGTTATTATCCGTGCTACCGGTAACATGTTCATCCCAGTACGAAGCAGTGTTGTTCCGAGCCGCATTTGCATTAGCATTCCACGGGGCTATGCGGGTAAGCGAATTAGTGGCAAAGAACAAGCAGGATACGATGGGGGGACTGTGCCGGGAACACATTCAGGTCAGAGAGGAGACGATGACGGTCTCGTTTGTAAAGTCCAAATCCGATCAGGATGCAATCGGGGACTGCGTAATCATCCAGAGGATCCCCGGGTCTGCCATGTGCCCTGTTGGGTGCGTAGAAGCATATTTAGTGCAGAGGGTGGCAGCATGGGGGGGGACCTTGTTAAGACACGCTGACGCCACCCCACTGACGAGGTTTCAGTTTCAGCGGGTGCTTGCGATGTCGATTTCTGCCGCGGGCTTGAACCCCGGCGACTTTGGGACCCATTCCTTTCGGATAGGGGCTGCTACGGAAGCTACAGCCAGGGGTCTGAATGTTGAACAAATAAAACGTGTGGGGCGTTGGTCCTCGAACTGTTATAAGAGGTATGTACGGTTGCACATGTTGTAAAGCTGTAACGATGTACTCACGCTTCTTGTTTTTGTTTGGTTTTTCAGTTGCGCAAGCCTACGAGGCGGGGCGGACTGTCCAGTCGACCCGACACCGGGGGGCCAGCGGTCAGACATTACCGGCTGTGAAAAAGGAGGTGTGGGTCGTGGGCCACTCATACGTGAGGCGCTCCGCGGACGTATTCAAAGCAGGTGACATGATTCACGTGGCTGGGGAATACGGGTACAGTGTGTCCTTCTACGGAAAGGGCGGGCTCTGTATTGACCAGTTTCGATCATTTTTCGAGGGTTTGTTAGGGCGGACAAGGTCACCGCCGTCTGTAGTCATAGTACATCTTGGGGGCAATGATTTGGTGACCACTGGTAGACGACTTCTTCTTGAGGCGATGCTTTCCACGGTAAGTTGGTTGGCGAGAAGAGTTCCAGGGTGCACAATTGCATGGTCCCATATGATCCCACGAAAAGTGTGGCGGGGGGCTATTTCTGTTTCTGCGCTGAATCATTCAGTAAGGAAAATTAATAATAAAATGAGTAGATTGTTTCGTTCAAGTACACTGCATTCTGTTTCGCATGGTTGTATTAAAGGGGACAGTATGTATTTGGGGGACGGTGTTCATTTGTCCCGGGTGGGGAACGAATTACTCATAGGAGACTTCATAGCATGGTTAAGGAGTTTACAGCATGACCTTTAGGTAGGAGTGTTTTGGGGGGGGTCCGGATAGCCGGTCAACTATCCGGCCTGTGGCGGTAAGGTCATGATCGGTGAGCAGTAATTGGAAGATCCCTATGAGGGGGCGTCACCCATTACGGATGGGAGCGCGCGGGGGAGGTGGCCAATTGGCCCCTCAACGGGGAGGCGGTCCTGTCTAAGGAGAGGCCGCCGGAAGGAAAGGAAAGGTGGTCAAGGCCCCTTCCTGGATAGGAGGGGCTACGGCCCCTCCTGGGGAATTTCCCGGGGCCAGGACATCTGCAACGGCAGATGGGTAAGTTGTGTGGGGTGCGGGAGGGGGTTTACGCTACCTTTTAGACACCTCACACGAGTCCTCGAACGACCGTTAAATGGCGTCGAGTTTATTTGGGCCCCCGTCAAGTACAAAGGGAAATTGGTAAATGCACTTGAGGTACGCCTCTGTGCGGTCGCCCCTCTCACAAGTGAGGGGGGTATTTCTGGTTTAGGGATCTGACACCGGTTACGACCTTGCCGTTGGCCCTTAACGTTAGGATGTACAATTTCAAGTCAAATGTTTTGTAGGATGTTAGTTCGGCTAGGAGAACCTTTGTATTAGAGATCTGTTAAGGTTAGCCAACATCGTAATGTGGAAATGAAATTGTACATTATATGAAACTGTTATTTTAATGTTTTCTTTTGTTTCATATTTTAATAAATACGGCCGGGAAGGGTGACTCCCTTCCCGCCTTCCAAAAGTTCAAGAACTGTTTCCGGTTTCCCAATTCTTGGGGATTGTGTTGAGAGGGGGTGGCGGGTATCTCGGCCATATGGAAAGGGGCGACCAATCGGTCCCCCCGAACGTATGGTCGAGTACCACGATCCCCCCGGGAAGCCATCTTGGGCGGGAGGCGAGTCTCGGCTGGTATGCCCGAAGCGGCGTAGCCGGGGCGCGCCTTTTTCCCGCCCTAGAGTGGGCTGGCCTAGACACCAACACGGCCGGCCACGCCCTTGGAGGCAGGCGGGGGCGGGTTCACGCCCACCCTGAAGACGGATATAAGGAGCGGAAGCCAACAAAGCATCCTCTTGTTCCTGTGCTCTGAAGCTGCACCTCCCCGCTGCACGTGAGCTCGAGACGGAACGAAGAGCAATTTTGACCCACCCACCAGCCCCTGAGGACAGCGATTCGTTGTAAATACAGTTGATATAGTATCTTTTGGTTTTCTCTGCTTTCTTACAGGTTGTGAGGATTGTCGTGAAAGTTCTTAACGATGCAATAAAGATTGATTATTTTCAGTACGTTTTGCTAATAAAGTAATTTTGGACAAGGATTGATCAGTATTTACGCTTGATAATAAATGTTGTTTTGCGTTATAGATCTTAGTAACTTAGGTAGAACTGTCGTATTTATTTTGGTCGGGCGGTAAGGTCATGATCGGTGAGCAGTAATTGGAAGATCCCTATGAGGGGGCGTCACCCATTACGGATGGGAGCGCGCGGGGGAGGTGGCCAATTGGCCCCTCAACGGGGAGGCGGTCCTGTCTAAGGAGAGGCCGCCGGAAGGAAAGGAAAGGTGGTCAAGGCCCCTTCCTGGATAGGAGGGGCTACGGCCCCTCCTGGGGAATTTCCCGGGGCCAGGACATCTGCGACGGCAGATGGGTAAGTTGTGTGGGGTGCGGGAGGGGGTTTACGCTACCTTTTAGACACCTCACACGAGTCCTCGAACGACCGTTAAATGGCGTCGAGTTTATTTGGGCCCCCGTCAAGTACAAAGGGAAATTGGTAAATGCACTTGAGGTACGCCTCTGTGCGGTCGCCCCTCTCACAAGTGAGGGGGGTATTTCTGGTTTAGGGATCTGACACCGGTTACGACCTTGCCGTTGGCCCTTAACGTTAGGATGT
Source organism: Lissotriton vulgaris (assembly GCF_964263255.1). Classification (NCBI taxonomy): domain Eukaryota; kingdom Metazoa; phylum Chordata; class Amphibia; order Caudata; family Salamandridae; genus Lissotriton; species Lissotriton vulgaris. The sequence goes on along the minus strand of NC_141691.1, from coordinate 122,010,830 downwards.
ACAATTTCAAGTCAAATGTTTTGTAGGATGTTAGTTCGGCTAGGAGAACCTTTGTATTAGAGATCTGTTAAGGTTAGCCAACATCGTAATGTGGAAATGAAATTGTACATTATATGAAACTGTTATTTTAATGTTTTCTTTTGTTTCATATTTTAATAAATACGGCCGGGAAGGGTGACTCCCTTCCCGCCTTCCAAAAGTTCAAGAACTGTTTCCGGTTTCCCAATTCTTGGGGATTGTGTTGAGAGGGGGTGGCGGGTATCTCGGCCATATGGGAAAAGGTAGCAAGAGAGAAAGCAAGTGAGGATAAAAAGGTAAAGCACCAAATGCAAGAGAAGAGGATTAATGATGATAAAGAACTTCAAATAAATAATGATTCAGGCGATGAAATAATGGATGCATTGTTAACTGAGTGTCCACCACCTTATGTGGTTCCCATTAAAAAAACTGAAAATAGTGTACTAGTAAGCACTACAGTGGCTACTGCTTCTGTTGAGCAGAGAAAAACACAGATTGAGAAAACGTTGCAGACATTTTATATTGACCCATTACCTGTTGATTCAGCACTGACAGTGATACCTCCAGGTGTTACTGTTTCAAATGTACCTGATTCAGTCCAAGAATTGCTAACTGCAGATGCACAGATAATGCATAGAAAAATTATGACTGTCCCAATTAATATGGTCCCTACTGAAAAGGTTCAAAGAGCTGCAGAAGGAGTGATTATGGCAGAGTTTATCTCAGAAACTCAGAATTCACAGGTTATTGAACAGAAATTACCCCAAGCACTGAAAGGTGAGGGAAAAATGGTATTTACAACATCTGCAGCTCAGAATAAAATAAATGTAATTGAAAATGTGATTTTTCAAACAGGCTTAGAGGAAGCAGCAGTGATTAAAAAGATAGAAAAAATGGGAGAACATATTAACACAGGCCCTGAAAAAGAGAGACAGCGTAGTGTTTTAAATTCAGCACTTGAACATGGAGAAAATAACAGTCCATGCTGTGTAAATAATGAAAATGTGAACAAGTGTCAGGAAAAAGAATTAATTTCCCTGAGTAAGGAAACAGTTGCATGTGCATTAACTACCTATAATGGCCTGACAGATTTGGCTCAAATCTATGAATTTGATGTTTTAGGAAGTTTTCCATCTCAGAAAAGTTTTAGGGTACATATGGATGAAGAAGCAAATGAGAAAATGTGTTCTTCAGGAATGCAATTGCATATTGCAGAAATAAAATATATTTTTAAATGCAATGGGTTTGAGAAATTAGGAGACAAATGGGCAAGAAAACATGAGAAGAAAAAGAAACAACCAGACCTAGCCAGGAAACTGGATAAGGAAAAGAAGCCACCAGATTTAGTTGAGAAAAATAATAAGCAGAATGAGGGAGAAGCTTTTGCTTACTCATTGAGAGAAAAGGTGCGAGAAGTGCATGTTCCTATGCTACAGAATAAAAGTGAATTTGCAGCATTTCTGAACACAATGCCACAATTGAGAGACAGAATTATGCTGTGGTACCCAAATGTTGATGGATTTATTGAGATTTTAAAAGAGCTGTGCATTATTTTGGAAATGTTCTTTTACATTGCCAAGCAGAATAAAATGTGGTTTGAATCTAAAGTTGTGCAGAGGCCAGGTGAAGAAACAATGAAAAGGGTTTGCATGAATGCACCATCATTTTCTGTTGATATGGAGGAAAACATAGCAGTGATTATTTTCCTTAAGGGTGGAGTGCCAGCAAAGGATGTTGATTGGGTACAGATTAAAAGAACACAGGATGGAAGTAAAGGTGGTTTGGTATGTGAAAATTCAGGTATGGATGTTGTACTGCTGGAAAATGTGTCCTTTTGCCATCTTTCTAGCCGATTTGAGCATTGGAAGAAGAAAAATAAATATAAACATGATGCACAAAAACATGGAGAAATGCAGATGCAAAATATACCAGCTAAGCAAATGCAAATGTCAGTTCAGAAACAGGTACCTATGGCAGGAATTTTCCAAGCAAAGATGGTCCCACAAAATATGGAAAATGCTAACATTAATTTAAATAAGTTGTCCGAAGCAAATGTGAATTATTTCCAGAGGCAAAATGAGAACATAGTCCAACAGGTTGCTGTGTTTGAAAATGAGAGCTTTAACCCTCACAATTCAGAATTTACCATGTGCACTGTGAAGGCAGAGGAAAGTCCAGATTTAAATGCAGGAGTTTTAAACAAAGAAATTACAAACCCAGTTTTAGAAAAATGTGCACCAAAATTAGGCCCATATGAGGAAGATTGCAAAACTGTTGTCTGTGATTCAGGCCTAGCAGAAAAACAATTGTTTTGTAAATTAAGCGACAGAGATTACTGTGCATCAGATAATGTTATTTTTCAGATTCCTGATGAGGATGTACATTTTAAAATGGCCCAACAAGAAACAGTTGTAGCATTATCTTCAGAAAAGACAGTTGAAAAATTACCTTCTGTTTTTGAAAAGGTAATAAACACAGAAATAAGAGAGTTCACAGAGAAGGATGCCAGATTAATAAAATATGCAGAACATGTCTTATTAAAATTAGAACCAAATGACATGCATTCAGGAACATCATCAGTTGCAGGAATTTTACCAATAAAAGGATTTTTGATGGACTTGATTGGAAGTTTGTGTAACTTTCTGATCACAGGTTCACAGAAAATAAATGAAAAGAACAGAATAGTGCAGGAGATTAAAAGCATGTTTTTTTCATGTTGTCCTGTGGTACCGAATCCAGCCAATATATTTTGTTCACATTCCATGTGCTGAAGAATGGCTTACTTTTATTGATTTTTGCAAAGTCCATGTAACAGTGCCAATGCATGAGAATAGTAAGGAGTACTGTCAAAAAGAAGACGAATACCTGGGACACAAAATTGGAAAGGGAGGTAGAAAGGTGTCACCAGAAAGGGTGGAAATGTTTTCCAAGAAAAATCCACCTCAAATTCAGAAAGAAGTCAGGACATTTTTGGGAGTGGTTAGCTGCTGTAGAGAGTGGTTAATAAACCTTTCCCTAGTGGCTAAGCCTTTACTGAGGTTGACACACAAAGGTGTGTCTGATCCGCTTCCATTGGACAACAATTGCACAAAAACATTCCTAGAGTTGAAAAAGAAAGAATGTTGCGCCCCAGCACTAGGAATGAAAGTTTATTTAAAAGAAAATATACCAATTTGCAGTGAGAGGGAGGGCTGCACTCTCTCATTGCCTATTCAAAAAGATGACTGTGTTCAAAGGTCTGTGATGTATTGCCCAATGACCTTTGACCCTAACTTCACAGAAATGTCAGCAAATGATTTGGTTTGTGATGAAACTGAATATGAGTGTCTAAATATCATGAAAATATGCATAAAGCCAAATTCAGACTTTAATGATGAATGTCTGAGTCAGCCCAACAATGTCCATTTTGTAGATGGCCCCTGTTTGAAAGGTGACACATTAAAAGCAGCACATGCTGTGCTCCTTGTACATTATGTTGTCAAAGCTTCATGGCTTTCAGTAGTTGCCCCAGTCCAAAATTCGAAATTGATTGCCCTTACCATAACATGCAGTATATCTGCTCAAATGAGAGTCACTGTTGTCATGGGAGAGAGAAATGTTAATTCAGTTGCACACATTTGTGTTCTGTTAGCATGCACATTCTATGGAATCTTCACAGGTGAATTAAAAGAGGCTCAAGAAAATGTTTTTGAAGCAGCACAACAGGGTTGTATCAGAACTATTTTTGGGAAAAGTGACAAATGCAAAGTGGCAAAAGTGTTATTGCAAAGACTGATGCCCAGGTATAGATTGCCAGTTTCTCTGAAATCAGATCATAATGTGGTCACAAAGATAATGAGTGCAGAACAACAGATTGGACAAGGAATGGATTGCAGCTATCTGCCTGAAGTGTCAAGCATGATAAAGCAACAAAATGGCAGCACTGAGTTACCTTTTGCAAAAGAAGGTGTCTCACCAACACCAAAGTGGCTTGAAAATGCATATGCAAATGCACTTGTGGAAAACACTGAGGAGAACACTAGCCATTGCTGTGTAGGTCAGGTTGATGTACAGTGTGCAGTTTCTCACCAGATTGCAGCTGCTACACAAGATCTGCATAATGGATGGTGCAACAGCTTTGATTTGAGAGATGCTGTGGTAAATCATCTGAATCTGATCAAAGTGAAGATAAGAGTGAAAGGCATTGATTGAAAAAGTGCCAAGGATTGATGGTGCTCTGTCCGAGTTTCTCAGCACCTAAGTAGTCTAATTTGCATTGAAAAAGGTACAGAATGCCAATGAGCCATTCTGATGGCAAGCTGATGACAAAGAGCAAAGAAATGCTGAAACTGTCCTGTTGAATTCTTTTTTTTTATTTTAGTTACTTATTTTAAAGAAGACTAACTGTTCCAAGGAGCTACTTACAGAACTCTGCACTAAAACAATTGAGCTTGACTATATATGATCTGATTACAGATAGACTTGTGTTTGCCTTAGAAATAGATTTAAAATTGTTATATGCTCAGCTTTTGCAATTTTAAAAAAATGTCACTTGTGAAAATAAAATATATGTGATGAATTATAAATCATTTTATTATGATTTGAATTATCAGAAGGGTGGATTGATGGAGCAGATTTCATCTGCAGTCAGGCATTGTTTTATTTTTTGTGCTTCAGACAAACTGCATTTAAATTGCCACGCACCTTTTGGTGCAAGTTAATGGCACATGAAAAATATGAAAGTGAGGCCTATTCACTCTCAAATTCTTTTGCTGAATTAACATGTGTTTTTGCAATGTAGAGAAAAGTGGCTTTTTAGCTTTGAAGATTAATAGAATATGTTTCTCTCTTCCCAGCTCATCCCATGCAATATACATTCACTATTTCTGTCTTAAAAGACTTTGACTTGTTGCATATTTTGATAAATATTTTCAGTTAATAACACCTCTTTTACTTTGTTGCACATTGCATATTTATTTTGCATGTTGTACATAAATAATAGAAAAGCTGCTTCACTCTAGTAGCTTGGCTAGGTAAACATTTATCAGGAGTATTAGTATGAATTTAGGAAACATAATGGGCTGATTTACATGAAATTAATGTTATCTTGTGTTTGTTTATTTTTTGGGGCCTACACAAAACATGGCTGCCTGTGAAACCATCAAAAGCTATGGCTTGCTTTGAATGAGAAGGGAGCATGCGCAGACCGTGGCAGCTTTCCTCATGCCAAGAAGTCAAGAACACCTTGAACTGTACATCCTTGTGATTCTGCCAAATGTACCAGTGTTAGTTAAAAGTGTCCATCTGACTGCGCTTTGGCAGGAAGGAAGGAAGACTATTGAAAATGTTCCCTAGCAATTGTTGCAAACTTATAAAATGTATTTATTATGTATGCTTCATTTGTTAAAAACTGGCATGGTCAGGTTTTTAGAATGCGTCAGGGTGATGAAAACTCATGCCATCATGACTGACCAATCAGTACAGGTTTTCCTGAAAGTTGAAACATTTTGTGTAGTCTGCCAAACTTTTGTGTATAAAAACTGACAGGGGCTGGCTTTCTCAGCTCAGCTGGCTTCTAGGCTCATTAGGGGGTGTGTGAGCTCTTGAAGAGAAGGAACAGATTAGGCCAGACAGCCTATGGGTTAGGTACGAGAACGTCCCGGGAGATTGCTGAAGGGAGGGTTTGCGTCCGAGGAGTGTCAGGGGGAGGTTTCTTGCTTCCACGTCATATCTTGGCACTTGAGGCCGCATTCCTTTGAGGTCTGGTGAAGGAGGGGCTATCTCACTCCCTGCTTGCTCTTTAGACACAGACAGACAGACAGAGAGTGCAGCTGATTAAATAGAATTAGATGCTAAACTTCAGTTATGCTTTGACTAATTAATTAGGTCTGAAATGATTTATTTGTCTTATGCAGTTATTTCTCTTAATGGGAGATTTTTGCAAACTATTTGATTTTTGATTAGCCTTGCAAGACTATTTTTTCTTAGAAACTCCTTAAGAATTTTGAATGACATTTTGCGCCACATTTTCTATCCTATATGTAATGATTATATGCAGACTGTAAAATGTTCTGTATTAATGCTATTTTTTCTGTTTTCCAAATTCTGTAACCTGATTGATATTTTACTAATGAATAAAGGGTCAGAGAAAAATTAACTTTTGACTAGAAAATAAAACCCTTTAAAATAATCAACAACTCTCTTTATTGACTTTAAATAATAATTGCATTTTTGACTGTTCATGATTATTAAAGTCTCCTGAAGGTAATACATGGTGTGAAGGGCCCAACACCTTTTGAGCGGTAAATTAGAGGTAGCATGAGGGTTTTGCATTGAGAAACTCCCAGAAGAAATTACCGCTCCATCAGTTTTTGGTAATCAGAGGATGGTTATTATTGATTAGTTTGGTGATTAATGATTATTGATTTCACCATCAACTACTCAACTAATGGATCATTGACCTTAAGAAGGGAAATAAAATAATTGCCCAAGTTAGATAAATGTCCAAGTCCTGATTCCTGACTCCAATGCCCAGAACCTGAAGATTGGCAAAGCAGTACTGGAAGGTGATGCAAGAAGTGGTGTGAGTATTAATAGGGTTGTGAAATGTTGTTAATATGCTAGCATATGTATTTTTGAAGTGTTGAAAATAGTAAGGATTTTTACTGTTGGTGACATGTTGCTCATTTTGAATTGATGGTGTTATTGATTATATTGGTAATTTCATAGGACATCATTTTTGGTTATTGATTACCTGTTTTAACTCTTTATGTTAAGTTAGTGTCTTGTTCTATGTTGTCTGAACACGCAGGTATGCACACCTGTGGAATCCCGGGAAGGAATAGCGGGTGGTAAATGGAAGCCACACTGCACTGAGGTTACTTGTCTGTTGGAATAGCACTGAGAAGCTAGGTAGGGCTGGCAGTGTTAAATTAGGGACTATTTTCTGTGTGAGTGATTGATAGCAAAGAGTTCGCTGGTGAAACTTTGGTCTGATATCACCTAGAAAGGGTCACACTAAAGGAGTAGCAGGTTCTTCTGAGCTTGAGTGACAGCAAAAGGGTTCGCTGGTGAAACTTTGGCCTAAGATATATCCTGAAGGATAAGTCCAAAGGAGTAGCAGGTTCTTCTGAGCTTGTGTGAAGGGTAAGCGGAAGGGATTTACCTGTAGTGTTTGAAGAGTAAATGGAAGGTCTTACTTTGTGAAGGGTAAGCGGAATGTGTTACTCGCAGTGAATATAAATCTATCCTTTATTTAGCACAATAGACAGAGTAGCGAATGTATTTATGTTGTTACTAACAGAGTTATTGATTCAGAGAAATATTGCAGTAAGATTTTGTGGAGGGTCAGTAGTAGGAGTAAAACTGACTGATATTGAGACTGACAGCTTTGGAAAAAAGACATTGCATTGAACTATTGCAAAAATGAAAATGTTTGAAGGCTTAAAGAAGCTGTTAGGAGGTAAAGTGAAAAATTTGTTTTTTATTGGTGAAGCTCCTGAAGGAACACCTGTGCATTTTATGTCTACCAATTTGGGACAAAATACATGTATGTGGGTTCACCAATTGTGCAAGATTACTGAAAAAGAGGGTGTTTTGAGGTTTCCAAAAGATGGTACTTTTGAATTGCAAATTATTGACAAATTAAGGGAAGTCTTATGTGAAATAAAGACACCATCTAAAGCTGCACAATTTGAGGCCTTAAGCATATGGGAAAAGGTAGCAAGAGAGAAAGCAAGTGAGGATAAAAAGGTAAAGCACCAAATGCAAGAGAAGAGGATTAATGATGATAAAGAACTTCAAATAAATAATGATTCAGGCGATGAAATAATGGATGCATTGTTAACTGAGTGTCCACCACCTTATGTGGTTCCCATTAAAAAAACTGAAAATAGTGTACTAGTAAGCACTACAGTGGCTACTGCTTCTGTTGAGCAGAGAAAAACACAGATTGAGAAAACGTTGCAGACATTTTATATTGACCCATTACCTGTTGATTCAGCACTGACAGTGATACCTCCAGGTGTTACTGTTTCAAATGTACCTGATTCAGTCCAAGAATTGCTAACTGCAGATGCACAGATAATGCATAGAAAAATTATGACTGTCCCAATTAATATGGTCCCTACTGAAAAGGTTCAAAGAGCTGCAGAAGGAGTGATTATGGCAGAGTTTATCTCAGAAACTCAGAATTCACAGGTTATTGAACAGAAATTACCCCAAGCACTGAAAGGTGAGGGAAAAATGGTATTTACAACATCTGCAGCTCAGAATAAAATAAATGTAATTGAAAATGTGATTTTTCAAACAGGCTTAGAGGAAGCAGCAGTGATTAAAAAGATAGAAAAAATGGGAGAACATATTAACACAGGCCCTGAAAAAGAGAGACAGCGTAGTGTTTTAAATTCAGCACTTGAACATGGAGAAAATAACAGTCCATGCTGTTTAAATAATGAAAATGTGAACAAGTGTCAGGAAAAAGAATTAATTTCCCTGAGTAAGGAAACAGTTGCATGTGCATTAACTACCCATAATGGCCTGACAGATTTGGCTCAAATCTATGAATTTGATGTTTCAGGAAGTTTTCCATCTCAGAAAAGTTTTAGGGTACATATGGATGAAGAAGCAAATGAGAAAATGTGTTCTTCAGGAATGCAATTGCATATTGCAGAAATAAAATATATTTTTAAATGCAATGGGTTTGAGAAATTAGGAGACAAATGGGCAAGAAAACATGAGAAGAAAAAGAAACAACCAGACCTAGCTAGGAAACTGGATAAGGAAAAGAAGCCACCAGATTTAGTTGAGAAAAATAATAAGCAGAATGAGGGAGAAGCTTTTGCTTACTCATTGAGAGAACCTGAGAAGTGACTCTGAGCAGATTAGAATGTCCATGACTGTAAAGAGCATGGAGCAACACGAAATTCAAGGAGCAGCATTTACAGAAAACTCGGCACGGCAACTGACAACTGCTTCAGCATCTATGCTAGATATAATGCTAATGCTACAAAAAACCTTGCAAGGGATGTTGGAAGTGGCGATGCTGAATAATAGTATGTTAAAAAACCATGAAACCCTATTTCAGAAGATAGTAGGGGAATTGCAAGGAATTAGGGGGCTGATGCCCACGTTAGTGAGACCTGCCCAGAATCAGCACACCCCATTGCAGGACGAGGAGAGGGAGTGCAAGCAGTCGAGTGACCATCAGGAGGTTTATATATCAAGATGCCCAATGTTAGTAAATAATTGGAAGGATCTATTGGGTTATAGGCGATATAATGCACAGAGAGATAAGAGAAGAACAGCACCCTTAAAAAAGAAGGTGAGGGTAGTAGAAACAGAGATGGAAGGAAACCCAAACACTGTGAAGAAAGGGAGTAAAGAATCAGTAATCCCCCAAGAAGACAGAGTTATAGTAAGAAGTAGGAGGTCAACAAGGATCCCCAAAGTCAGTGTAAGGGTGGGGGAGGTAGCAACAGTGAAATAAAGGAACAAACAAAAGCTGCACCAATAAATAAAGGAGAGCCTAAGGTGACTAACTTATGGAAATTACCCCAAGGGCAAAAGAACATGAATAGAATAGCAAATAGGGGAGAGGCTTTGGTAAAAAGAAGAAGGGAATGAAACAGGATGGAGGGGAAGCTATTTGGTACTACTCCTGCAATGGATGTCAAAAATCTGTGGCTATATTTTGTACCTGTCGAAATAGAGAAAGGGAGAAAAAAGGCAGAAAGGTCATACCCCTAAACCGTTCCCAACTTGTATTTTCCTTTACTAAATGTTCGAGATTGAGGGGGTTGGGATCAAAGGATCAAAAACAAATGGGTTTTAGTAATAATAATGATGGGAAAGAACTTACCAGGGTATTTTTGTACTCAGACATGGTTAAAACAGCAATTGAGAGGGCAGAAAAAGATATAGTAAAGGAAGGGATAAGGTTGGTACCGGCTAGAGAAATAGAGAAGAGGAACAAGCCGGACAGAGCCTTTTTAGCATGTCATTCAGGCTTGGGAAGAAGACAGATAAGTCTGATTTTAGGCGAGGGAAGGAGAAAATATGAGAATAAGTATGGGCGAAATTTGCGAATTCGCGGTTCGCAAATTTGTGCGAATACGTACTCGTGGTCCGCAAAATTTGCAAATCTGTGCGAATTTGCGGATTTTTTATTTTTGCGTGTTTGCGGGTTTTTTGCAGCGCAGCTACCACGAAGTTACCCATGCGTTCGTACATGGGCGCGGCCATCTTGTTTTCAGTGTTCGCGTTGCGTATTTCCGTTTCCGGGCTCAAGTTGCATGCTCGCGTTGGGCATTTCCTATGTGCGGGGCGCAATTACATGTTGGCGTCTGTTTTTGCGTGCTCACAGGGGAAATATCGTGCGAACTTACCCACGTGGTCGCAATGGATGCGGCCAGCTTGTTTTTCATTCATTGCTATGTTTCTGGGCATGCTTTTTCTATCCTGCTTTAATCATTGCAATCCTTTGTTTATTTGAACTTTTTTAATCTTTTTGACTCATTATCTATCCCTCTCTGTTTCTACATCTATATTTTGTGTTTTTTTTCAAATTTTTGTTACTTTAATACCTACTTTTTTTGCTTAGCTCTCTCTTTTCATTTACTTACTTTTTTCCCTATTCTTTTCTTCTTTCACCCAGGACCATGGCAATGGGAGCCGGCAAGTCTAAGGGGAAATTCCTGCACCCCATAGCCGGCTCCCTTGCGGGCGCTTAAGGGGGGAGGATGTAATTGCCCGGGAGATCTTTAGCGCGGTGGAGGTGGCCGCAGTGGTTTTTTTCATCCAGCACCACCTACCCAAGACCGTTGCGGCATGCGGCAGGCCCGGTGCCGGCTACGGGCGCCAGGAGCATCGCCAGCTATGGGGGAAGTTGTGCCAGGCCATGTATCGGGAATCTGGGTTCCGGCGCACCTACAACCAGGCGACGCACCAGTGGTCAGACATCCTGGACCCGGAACACGACCTGCTTGGCCTGCTTGGCGTGGAGATCCCTGGGCTTGGTGAGTAGTAGTAGCTATTTAATCACTGCTTTGTTTTCGCCTGCTCTGTGTTATGATATTGCAAATATTCATTTTTTACGAAGAGCAAGAATGCTGCCGATTGCATTGCAGGTAAATTATGTTTCAAAAGCTTCTGTGATTGCAGGTGCTCGGCTGCTCGCCTGCTCACTGGCTGTGCAACTAGGCTTACTTGTTTTCAATTTTGTGCTCATTTGGCCTGGGTGATTATGTGTGAGTGTACTCTACAGAAATGCGTAATGCTAGACACTAGAGATTACATTGCAGGTAAATTATGTTTCAAAAGCTTCTGTGATTGCAGGTGCTCGCCTGCTCACTGGCGGTGCTACTATGCTTACAGTTTCAGTTTTTAACGTCTTTATTTCGATTATTCATCATAAAAGACACATATATACGAAACAAATAATACATTATCTACAATTAATACAAAAAAGTCATAACAATGATATTAAAGATATTTAAATACATATGAGGACCAAAACAGAGAAAATATAGAACTAAACTAAATCATTAAAAAAGAACATATAAGGGTAAGATCGCAATTAAACCTACGTATAAAGACGTCCAAAGTACTAGTAAAAACATTTAGACATGTTTAAAATTTGCAGATCATCAATACTATCAAATTCATAGACCATAAAACAATCAGAAAGCGTGGAATACAGTTTGTTTAGATCTTGGTTTATGAGCTAATTGACCTAGATCTTATCAGCCAAGCCCACCCGAGGAATTTCGCCAATCCTATGGTTAGCCATTCGGAAGTATTCATTTTCAAGATGTGCAATGCTTCACTGCTCACTCGGGTATTTAATCTAATACATACAGGTTTCAACCACTTGTTACGAGGTTTACAATAGGCAGTACAGACAAATAAGAAATGGCCTACTGTTTCTTCGCAAACGGCACAACAAGGACAGAGGCTTGACTCAAGCCTCTGCCAGCCGCTGGTAAAGGCCCTCACTGGCAGTGTGCCCACACGAAACTGGTGATATAGTTTCCTATCAAGTGTTTTTAGAATAACATCCCAGTATATTTCTTTATTAGGAATTACTTTGTGGAGCAAAAACTGGCCTGTCAGGTTCACTTTCTCAGAAAGTGCAACATGTTCCGTTTTTACCATGGACCAGAACAGAGTTTTAAATTCATCTTTAGTAGGAAAGATATGAGAACCCGGTTCTGACCATAGCAAAGGTAGGCCCATTTCAATGAGAGTGTTCTTAATTTGCTTTAGCCATGGTATACTGCCAGCCCCCTGTTGCAATCTCACATCTTGAAGTTCACGTGCAAACATGGCCAGTTCAGGGGTTGACCATATGCGTCTCCATAGAGCCACCATCCTGTACTGTGCCTGATGTTTAATGGTATGCATGCCCATGTCCATCAAAAGTGGAAGGACTGGTGTTGATGGGGGAAGACTAACTAGGTTGCGGAGAAATTTATTCTGTATCCTATCCAGGACAACCAGATCCACACAACCCCAAATATCTGCCCCATACAATATCGCTGAACTGATTTTAGTACTGTAGATTTTAAGCGCAGGCAGCACTCTTTTGGTCAGCGAGCGCCGTTGCTCTTTTACTAGGCAACCAGTCAAGCGGGCAAATTTCAAACAAAGTGCCTCTATTTGCTCTTTCCATTTTAGCCTGAAATCCAAAGTTACACCGAGATAAGTCATCACATTGACCTGTTCCAATCTGGAGCCATTCATTAAAATATTGCCCCTCACAGGCTTTTTCTTGGAAAAGACCATAAACTTGGTTTTATTAATATTAATCTCAAGATCATTTATGTTACAAAAATCCATAAATTTATTTATTGCAGCCTGTAAACCCTTCTGCGTTTTGGCCAATATGAGTGTATCGTCTGCAAAGATTAAAAGAGGGAATTTTGACCCACCTAGTGAAGGAGCATCAGTGGGGGTATCTGAAAGGAACTTTACCACCTGATTGATGAAGAGCACAAATAGGGTGGGGGCCAGGACACAACCCTGCCTCACACCACGGGTCACGGGGAAGGATTCAGTAACCTGGCCCTGACGACCCCATCTGACTCTTGCAAAGTTACCCTCATGCATCTTAATGGTGAGATCTAAAAGTGCAGAAGGAACCCCCATCCTTTTTAATGCAGCCCACATCTTCCCCCTAGGGACCAGGTCAAACGCTGATTTGAGATCCACAAATGCAGCGAAGATCTTCCCGTCTCTCAATGACACAGTTTTCCAGTAGATCATTACAAATCTTAGGATCTGATCGACTGTACTAATATGTGCCCTGAACCCAGCCTGCATTGGAGACAAGATATCTACTTCTATCATCCACGAATGAATTTTCCCCAACAACATTCTGGCTGTTACTTTTTGGAGGGCATCGATGAGGCTGATGGGGCGGTAGTTTCCCGCATCAGATTTATCCCCTTTCTTATGCACTGGCAAAATTTCGGCCCCTTTCCAGGAATTTGGTATCCTTGTGCCCCTAGCTATGGCGTTTGCTAAAATTAATATGTACGGGACCCAGTGTTTTTGATCATATTTAAAGAGGTCCGCGGGGATGCAATCCATTCCGGGGGCTTTGCCATTCTGCACTAGTTTGAGAGCAGAAATAGCTTCGGTTTCGGTAAAAACAACGTGATCAAATGAGGACTGTTCAGACTGCACACTGGCATCTTCCCTTACAGTAGTAAGGGAGATCCGTTCCGTGTGGCTGAACTGCGACTCATAATGTTTGACCCATTGTTCTGCTGGAACATAGTTTACCGGAGTGTGTAATTCCCCCGAAATTCCCCATTTCACAACCTCCCAAAATCTTTGTTGGTTAGATGAGGTGCTTGCCTCGTATAAATCTAACCAACGCTGGTCATCCCATTTGCTTTTTGCATTTTTTAAAGCCTTCTTGTAGTTCACCCTCGCTAACCTTATATCCTCACAAGATTTAGATTTGATGGCACTTAATAAAGAGCTGTGGGCAATACCACAGGTCTTGTCGTACCATTTCAACCTAGGATGTGCTTGGGCTTTTTTACTTCCTCCCTTGACAGTTTTAATAAAAAAAGACTTAATGTTATTAAAAAGAGTCTCATGAATTGTCCCGATTTGATCCAGTGGAGTACCAGCCTCGAGAATGTGTGCCATCTGTTTTGTGGCCGCTGAGACCTCCATGGCAATTTTACCAATAGTATCAGTGTTCTCTTGGAGGCCAGCCCATTTTACCCTTCTGCAGTCATTTGTAAGGCCAGCATCTGCAGTTTCAATGTTTGTAATAGGGTTCATACAGAGACCCTCAGATACTAATAATGTTATCACCAGGGGATTATGATCACTCTCAGATCTATTAACAACTTCCATGTCCACCAACATTTTCCAGAAGTCTATCTTAAGTAGAAAATAATCAATGCGACTTGAGTTTATGGAGTTATCAAATGTAACTTTTCCCATTGGGTCTGATTTAGTCCTGCCGTTTACTGCACGTAGGTCCCATTCAAGACAAAAACCCAACCAATGCATAACTGCCTCCGTAACTTTTTTGATAGGGGCGACAGTCAAAGGGGGAATATTCCAGATCTGATCTATTTCCCCATATCCCCCACCATCAAGGTTGGGAAAAGGTTCAAAGCAGCAGTTGAAATCACCTGCCACCATGACACAGCTATCTCTGCTAATATCGTTCAGTAAAGAGTCGAGTTCAGCTACCACTCCCGCAGGCTTCCCACCTGGCATACCTCTGGCATATATATTAAACAGAAAAGTGGTCTTATTATTGTTATCTGTTAATTTCAATGCTAGGATATCATTACTCAGAGTAGGGAGTTCAGTGATGGTAATGGCTAATGATTGTCTAATCCAAATGACTAAACCCCCTGACGGGCGGCCCTTCGGTCCTTTAGTGGCTGGTTTATAGTAGTTAAGATAGCCAACCCGATAGATAGCTTCTGTGGACCAACTTTCCTGCAGGATAATTACATCATGTGTATCCACATAGGAACCCCAAGCAGCCTCTGACATTTTCCCCTTCAATCCCGCTATGTTCCAAGACAAGACTACAAGTGTATATGATGTATTCTCTGCCATAAAAGCAGATGGGTTGGCAAACGCCTTAGTGTTTTTCTGCCTGGAGTTACCTGGCATGCGAGTTTCCCTTTTTTTCACCATCTCAGGTTTTGTACTAGGTATGGAAACTATCTCTACCCCTAAGTTACACATATTTTTAGGAGAACAAGTTGGCATAGCGCTAGCACTCCCAATATTCTGTTGTTCTACATCAAGTCAATCCACTCCTTCCAGACCGGAGAGGGGAGCAAACCGGTTAGCAAGGTGTGGATAGAACATTGGATAGAGCGGGGTGTCAAAGTGAAATCTCCCTCTGTGCCTGTCCCTCCTAGAATGTTGGAACGGAGTGTGTGATCTATTGGCATGTAATGCTGGATAGAAATAATACAATAGTAAGGTTTGTACGTCCCCAACTCTGCCAAATCTTGGTTCTCTGCCAATATATTCGGCAACCCAGGGCTCTCTAAAGCTAACCACCACACAGTCCCCCTCTAGATCTTTCTTACCATAACCTATCCAATCCACCCTCCTAACGTTAAGTATTTCAGGGTTTAAATTAGGAGGGAGTGGCCGATTTTTGTTAAGCCAAAAAGTGACCTTATTATAAAGATCCTTGTGTGTTTCCCTCTTACCATCAACGAGTGGAGCCACGCCAGTTAAAACAATTGTATATGGCACTGACTCCGGTGGAAGGTTCACACACTGTTTCTTTGGGATAGGTTTACCAATGGGCTGATGAGTGGTGTTTTTGTCCCTGGCTGGTATTGGATTGTTCTGTGCCTGCTGATTTTTAATGGGCTTAGGCCCTGCAGGATTCTCTGTGGAGGCTATTTTCTTGAGAGCGGGTCCTGTTTTTTGCGGGGCCTTTGATGAAGAGGCTCCCACTTGTGGATTATTACCCCCCGCTTTATTACTATTTGTCACAGCCGTGGGTTTTGGATTGGACAGGACGGGTGGGGGCAAACCAGCTCTTGCTAAGCTGGAGAGAGTTCTATCCGAAGTCGCTATATTTTCCTTTACTAACAGGTCTAAGGTGTCCAATTTTGTATTTAACAACCTTGTCCTTTCAAAGAGGGGTAAAAGGAGAGATTTGAATAGCAACTCAATTTTAGCCAAAAATATTTCTTCTGTTATGCTAATCATAGTCATAGTCTCGCCACCCCCTTGCTGGCTAGAAACGTTAATATTGGGTAACTGTGGGGGCGAAACTGTAGCATTAACCATCCCCTCTGTTTGTTCCTCCAAGTCTGGTGAGGCAACCCTCTTACGTTTCCCGGGATTCTGTGTCGGTGTCTGTTCTAATACAGAAGGAGAATCGATAGGATCATTGCTAATGTTAAGTTTTGGAGAATCTGAGAGACCAGAAATATCCCCAGTCTGATCTAGACAGATGGTCCCACTGTTGGGTAGGTTCTCATGTGCAGTATTAAAAACATTTTCCTGGTTGGTATTCGTAATCTCCTCGTTTTGAGTCTCAATAACAGGAGCTAACATCACATCTACATTGCTATCCATATTCAGCGTGGAGAGTGGGACAGGGGAGATAGCCTCGCTTATTTTACCTAGTGAAGAACGCTTGCCGGTGATAATATCAAGCGAGAGGCGTTTTTCAACTAAAGCGATCTCCTTCTCTAAAATGGCTGTTGAACGTTTAAAAAATTGGTCGATTGTACCAGTAAAAGTACCATTAGAGGTGGAGACCTGAACCTGCCTCTCCTTACCAGATCGCAAAGTCATTTTTGTTAACCTTACCAACCCTAATAGGCAATAAAACCACACAAGACGAAAAGTTTACATGTACAGTAAAAGGGACTTTAACGACACTATAAACGATAACAATACAAATAATGCCAGGAGGGAAATATTAATAGTGAGGCCCAGCCCGGCCTCCTCCGGCCCCGGACGGCCACAGACGGTCCCGCCCTTGTCCCGGGCTTCTCCCGGGACGCTCCCGCACGCTCCCGCGTAGCGAGTAGTTACCTTCGTTTATGTAGGAAGTCCATAGGATTGAAGGCGGGGCGCGGTGATGGCCAGGGAGAGCGGCCAGCTGGTCAGAGGCGCGGTGCGCAGGGACTTCTGGGAATGGAAGTCCTGCCCCGCTTGCTCGCAGCCCTGGTCCTCCCGCACAGGTGTCACACAAATTGCCCTTGTCCTCTGGGGCGCAGCGGGACCCGCGAAGCGGGTTCCGCCAGTCGTGGAGTGATTTGCAGGGGCCAAAGATCCGATGCAGTTGCAGGCAGCAACAGTTCAGCTACGCCAAAGGTTTCCCACGTTGAAGAGTCAGAATCCGCCCTTTAAGGGATTGAAGGCGGGGCGCGGTGATGGCCAGGGAGAGCGGCCAGCTGGTCAGAGGCGCGGTGCGCAGGGACTTCTGGGAATGGAAGTCCTGCCCCGCTTGCTCGCAGCCCTGGTCCTCCCGCACAGGTGTCACACAAATTGCCCTTGTCCTCTGGGGCGCAGCGGGACCCGCGAAGCGGGTTCCGCCAGTCGTGGAGTGATTTGCAGGGGCCAAAGATCCGATGCAGTTGCAGGCAGCAACAGTTCAGCTACGCCAAAGGTTTTTTTCATCCAGCACCACCTACCCAAGACCGTTGCGGCATGCGGTAGGCCCAGTGCCGGCTACGGGCGCCAGGAGCATCGCCAGCTATGGGGGAAGTTGTGCCAGGCCATGTATCGGGAATCTGGGTTCCGGCGCACCTACAACCAGGCGACGCACCAGTGGTCAGACATCCTGGACCCGGAACACGACCTGCTTGGCCTGCTTGGCGTGGAGATCCCTGGGCTTGGTGAGTAGTAGTAGCTATTTAATCACTGCTTTGTTTTCGCCTGCTCTGTGTTATGATATTGCAAATATTCATTTTTTACGAAGAGCAAGAATGCTGCCGATTGCATTGCAGGTAAATTATGTTTCAAAAGCTTCTGTGATTGCAGGTGCTCGGCTGCTCGCCTGCTCACTGGCTGTGCAACTATGCTTACTTGTTTTCAATTTTGTGCTCATTTGGCCTGGGTGATTATGTGTGAGTGTACTCTACAGAAATGCGTAATGCTAGACACTAGAGATTACATTGCAGGTAAATTATGTTTCAAAAGCTTCTGTGATTGCAGGTGCTCGCCTGCTCACTGGCGGTGCTACTATGCTTACTTGTTTTTAATTTTGTGCTCATTTGGCCTGGGTGATTATGTATGAGGGTACTTTACAGAACTGCGAAATGCTAGTCACTAGAGACTCAAGACCAGTCCTTCCTTTGTACTCCTGCCACAAAGAAGAGAAAGTGGTGTATATTATGACTGTTTATTTACTATTTAGTAGGAAACTTTTTAGTGGTCCGCAATCATGGCGGACTGTGTCTGTCACTTCGCGTGCTGCAGAGGGCTGCCTGCCAGTCCTAGTAGAACCTTTTTGTAGTTGGTTTAGTGAGTTACATAACTTTCCAACTAGACGGTCTGCGAATCCAGCAATACTAATATCCTAGTAGACCATATCATATAGGTCAATTAATTTAGTGCAATTGTTGTCTATTTCCCCAAAATAATTTGTTATTGTTTTTTTTAAATGTTTGATTTGGTTGACACCAATCATCCATGTTTGTGTCTTTCTATCATGTTGTACATCAGCTCCCCCCAGGGGCAAGAGGACAGAGGAGGAGGAGGTAGCAGCGCCGGCGGAGCAGGAACAACAGAAAGGCCAGGATAGGTCCGCCGAGGGCTCCTCTGCTGGCCCCAGTAAGTTTTCCTGTTAATATTATTAATTATACTTCCCTATCTTTTACAGCACCTATTTATTCCAAATGTTCCTCATAATTCTATTTTTTCCTAAATCGTCTTTGATCTTCTTGTAGACTGTTTCTAAATTCTTATCCTGCCTCTACTATGACTGTCTGTGCTACTACTAGATTATTATTAGTCTGTCTGTGTAGCTAGCTAAGCTGGCACAGTTGGAAAAAGGTGTTAAACAAAACTCCAATTCAGCAATAGCTCTAGGCACTGAGTGCAGTCCTCTGGGTTGTCCATAATGTCTATTGAAGTCTTCTTAATGTTTATGATTTGACAAATGCCAACAATAAAATGTCAATGGCCACCAAGAATAAGATACTGGTTTACTTTTTGATTGGATAGGAGGATATACTACTACTGTTGCAGGGACTTTTCTGCACATACAGAACTATTGACAAGAAATAGGACATTGGTGATAATAGGCGCAGTTAGACTTTCCACATACCTTGGTCATAACAGAAGTTGAACCCCCATTCTCCTTACTGACTAGCTAGTGTGTCGGAGTCCTTATTTAGCTCCCGAATGCAGCGATGATCCCCAATGATTTTACAACCCAGAACATAAGGCTACGGAGTCAGAGTCCTGACCTCTCAGACTCACGGAGTCATGCTTGTAAATTGCAAACCCTTTCGCTCACTCACTCAGTACCAAAAATCACAGAGTCGATGTAAGTTTTAAAGCTTTATTAAAAGTAAAACTAGCTCTCTGTGTACTCTGTAAAAATTTAAATTGTGCATTATATAAAAACATTTATGAAAATCAACTTATATAAGATAAACGGTGAACGACTGAAAAGTGGCTGATTTCACACATTAATTGTGGGAGAGCCCTCACATATTTGGAACTTAAAGTCTTGGTGGGGATGAATCGTTGACGACTCTGACTAATCATGATCTTGCTCTTGTTCGTAGAAGGGAAGCTTCTGTCTGTTAGGAGAGAAATGGTGCGTGTAAAAAGCAAGCATTCACCAGTTGTGCCAAAAAGTGTAGCATCGCATGTTATGGCTAAGCATAAATAAAAACACCCTTCCCTGAAGAAAGGGACATTTTTAGTTTAGACTAGAGAGTCACAAGTTATTAAATTTGTTTATGTAGTACTAGTAAACATTTTTTATTCCTAGACAAAATAGGGAGTGGTGTATACGGCATCTAAAAATATTAAATGTATTTTCTAGGTGTAACACCATCGGCACAGCCATCCACCAGTGCCAGGGCCAGCACGGAGGTGGGCACTCCAGGGGCGGATGCGGTGCCACAGCCAGCAGGAACTGCTGTGGGGGATGCCTTGGTAGTGGCGGGCAGTGGTAAGCTATTATATTCCTTACTTATTAAGATTGCAGAGTGGGCTCTCTGCAGGGGTGTATATGTTGTACACTACATGTACACTTTACTGTTAAGAAGACTTACAAATTTAGAACTAACTTTTTGTCAACCAGGTAGAAGACAGTCACCCTTGACTTCTCATTAGCAATAGCATTAGCGGCGGGAGTTGACCAGTAACCAATGGCATCCTCTAAATTTGACCTCAACTCAGCTGTGAAAGTTTTATCGAGAAGCAAAGTCAGATCAGAGATGGATGGGATGAATGAAAAGGGAAAGAAGGGTGTAAGGAAGGACGAGCTAGTTAAAATTAATGACTGGCAAAGAATGATACGTGTTTTTGAATGCTTCCCAAGGTGGCTGGGAATCTGATGCATGGCCGGTTGAAGGCTGAAGCAAGGGTGGGTGAAAGGAGAAAGAAAAGAGGACTGTCTGGGTGGAGGAAACAGAAACTGTATGTGTGCGCAATATATCCTTTGGTTCAAATTCAAATGCAAGTCAAGCACGGATGCATGGCTGGTGGTTTACAAAATAAAAAAAAAAGGTTGTTTTTAGGTGAGAAAAAGTAAGGTTTGTCCAGTTGAGACATTTTGAAGAGTGATTGACATTTACTTTGAATGGATGGGTGCCAAGATGGTATCTTCCTCATAGATAGCATAGGTGTATGTAGACAGAGTAGATGGTCACTGGATGAAGAGTGTTACTTTGAAGAGCATGTAACACCGCACCTCCGTGCCAGACTAGCAAAGCAGAGGAAAGAAGTTGTAATTTTTCAGAATACTAACATGACTAGTAACAGTAGTTTGCAAGCACAGCATATATCCGGCGATTACGGGGACCACGCACTACCTCTGTTAAAAACTTTTTTACAACTCTGTCATTGACATTGATGTGTGGCCCATCGGTGTTCAGTCAATCAAAAACAAAGCACCTAAAGTCATCCCATATGTAAGCAAATATCCTGTGAAGGGATAGATGATCGTATTATCTTTTTCATTTTCCTTTTGTAGTCGTCAGGAGCAAGCCAGGGTGAAACTTAAATTAATTGAGCATTAGCCCTTGTAACAGAGTATGGCCAGTGCCACCCGGAATAGAAAAGTAAGAGCTTCACCACCTGCATGTACCGGACTGGTAACAGTAACGCAAGTCTGTGTCATCATGGCTTGCGTCTGTTTTTCTAGGATGCAATTTGACTGTGCTGGCATTATGCCGGCTTCCACAAGTTTACATACCAGAAGAGAGAAGAAGTAGACTGGTGTACTGTCTGAGTCTAATGTAGTGAGTCCATATAGTGCTAGTAGAATTCCTGACACTCCCACTAATGTTATAGCTGAGGCCGACGAAGTGGGAGGTTAGATAGATACATGCCACAAATGTTATGTACTGTGCTTGCAAGTTGCAAGTGCTACTGTGACACAACTTTCTGCTGAATTATTTTGTGTTAATCTTAAAGAGCATTGGTTACAGTATGTTTTTCTTCCTTCATATAGATACTCCTTCTAAACTAACTAGGAAGGAGTTGGCTAGACGGGCCCGGCAACTGAAGATGGAGGCAATTGTCGCCGAATATCGGTGGCTGGTGGCCCAGGAGGAGGAGGACATGCAGTCTCAGTCAACCACAACATCCACGACAGTTGCATCCTCCTCCGCTGCCCCTGGGTCATACGGTCAGCGCGAACCTCCAGCGGTATGGAGCCGCGGTCCGGCAGCCACCCGCCACCGCCGAGCAGCAAAAACAACAGCTGCCCCCCACAGTACCTGCAAGTGCAAGGGTCATGTGCACCGCTTGACCCTGAGAGTGTCCCACCTTGAGCAGGAGGTGGCAAGGCAGAAAGCCCTGCTCAAGGACCTCCGGAGAGAGCTGCGTGACCACCTGGCCAAAGGAGACAGCCGGCAAAAGAAGAGAGACTGTCCCTTGCCCCTTTTTTAAAGACTTTTGGGGGGTGGGAATTGGGCGTTGGGGTTTTTGGACTTTTGGGGACTGATTTGATTCATGGATATTGGTTGGGGTTAGGGAGGGGGGTGGGTCGGGTCTACTTGTGGGATAGTTTATTTTTGTTAGGGCTCCAATACTTATTTATTTCTCTACTTAAACATAGCATACGCGTTTTTGTTTTACTGTTTTGTGGGGTAGGTGGTGGTTAACTGTACGTTTGTTTTCCTGAAACTTAACTGGCTGGTTGATTCAAATTGTCTAATCGCCCACATTTGTACAAAAGTGCCACTGACAGAGTTAGTGAATTCAATTGTCCTACTACTTTACTAGTACTACCGTCAATCTCTCCTCTCCTCCTACTCCATTATTCTTCCTCCCCCAAAATGCTTATCTTACCTGAGATTCGTGCTTTAGAATAGGGCTAGGCACAGGGCTGGGTGCATGGCAAATAGCGATTAAGGTTGGCTATGGAATCCTGGACAGATGAAATGTCATCGTTGTGGTGGTAGTAGTAGTGGTAGTGGTACACACTGACAGTAGCAGCATATGAAAAAAAAGGAAATGAAACATTGAGTGGCCTGAGCGTAGCATTAGAACAGTATGATAGATAGTACAGTACAATAGAACAGTGCCATAAATTGTAGCCTAAGCAATGCTAAAGTATTCAAAATATAAGTACTAGTTGCGTGGAGTATGGCTACTACAAGAAATAGTACTGAAGGTGAAGGACACAGCAGCGTAAGCATTCGATATGTCACGTGTAGGAGGAGGATGTTGTTGATGATCAATCCACTTGATGGTATACATGAAATTCTGATTTGATTTGCAAATACTTTGGTGGGTGTGTGTCAAGCAGAATAAGAATAAGAATATATCCTCGGATTCCTTCACCAGCCTTGAAATTGATTTTCTGTTTCTTTGACCTTATCCTCCCCAGCAAGTGTGTGGAATTATTGTTGTCATTTAGTCACACCTCAATGAAAATCACACTGCCCGGGGGAAGAGGTTTAAGGTTTGAAAATCGGATGGGAATGGGGGGTTTTGGGAAAATTTTGTGGAGAGAGGAAAAGAAAACACAGCATGGACAAACAACAAACAAAGAAAAACAAATCTTTCTATACAAAGATATCCATAAATGCACTACTGCATGCATGAAGTTGTTTGCTAAATGGATGGTTAGGTTACTGAAAAGTAGTACTTACTACAACTTACTAACTATGAAGAAACACTTTGACAGTACAGGGCTGCAGTAATAATGCAATTTCACTTGCCTATCTGCCCTCAGAGAGAATAAACACTTATTAGTACATTAAATTAGTTTTAAAAATAGCAAAGAAACTTATCAAATAGCTGGAGGGATGAATTTGAAGCAGAGAGTAAACAAATGCACAGAGTCAAGCTCATAGAAGTTCACAACAATGACATTATTTAAAAGATAAGGAGATGTGAAGAGGATACTGTAACTGTAGTTGTAGTTGTCCTGTTCAGTTTGGGAAGTTGCATGCATCCAGCCGTTCCTCTTATTCGCGATACTCCTCCAGTCCATCTGACGCTCCGTCGATCAATCTTGGTGACCAGACAGACACACTGTCCACTGCCTGCCTGGCGGAATTGCGGATGGCTAATGGTAAGCCTGAGTTCATCTTTTTTCCTTCGCACAGGGTAAAAGCCGGCCTGTAATTGTTGATGGAAAAACAGGAAGTGATATTAAAAAACACCACGGAGAAAAAAATATAAGGTACGGTGTGTAGTGCAAAAATAACGCTTTCAGTTTCAGAGGCAACAGTATTACATACAAGCATCATTTCTAAAATGCGTACTCTGAGTCTCTTTTCAAGGATTGTAATTAGCACACAGCAGCCCAAGGCCATGCAGACGGTCAAGGCAGGCACCACTGAGTGAAGCAACCTGATGTAGCATACCTCTTTGACACAGACAGACAAAGCAAATCTAATTGTATGCAGCAAGCCACATAGCCGCAATTTTACATGAACTGCTGTCTGGACTCTGGCATAACAACACTACACTGGCTCGACCACTCCATACCACGACTATACAGACATGTAGTTCTGCTGTAGTTGTTGTTGACTGGTTTATCTGTCATATGGCCACTCACGGAATGGCCATAGTTCTTCTGTAAACCGGCGATGATGATCCATCCATCCCAGTGAGTGACTGTAAAGAAAAAAGATATTATGTAACTTTGATCATCAAGACTAATTATCATCATGGTATATTGGCAAACTCAATGTTGTTCATGCAGTCGCAGTTTACACACACAGTGAGTCCAAGGACATTTTGCATATTAAAAAATGCAGCGTAGTGGCCCCTGCAGTAGAAGTACAATTTGAATTAAACAAGGTAAAAAAAACACAGTAGACTTGAGTTACATTTAGTATGTAAAACATTAAATAATAACAGAAGACATATGATTCATTTCATGTACAACAAACAAACAGCAATTGCTTACATCAGAGCCAGACAGCCAGTGCTGTCCACTGCATGCCATCTCATTATTCATTACCTGTTCCACTTTTTGTCCGCATATTGTTCTTAAAGTGAAGGCCCAAAGGGCAGCCTCTCGTGTCAATTTCAGAAGTAACTGTCAGCAATCAGCATATAGTCAGTAATTCCAGTCCCACTTCTTTTGAGGGGACTCGTCTATGAAACAACAGTTTCTTCATTCTGCGTAATCCAGCCATCTGCCTTGAGGGAAATGGATAGGGGGAATCTCGAGGAGGAGGATAGAGGAGCATTACTGAGTTGTGAACTTGTGAACTTCAGGAGTGCAGAGAGCGGCACCTTCAATAAGGAAATAAGACGAAGACAGTGCTGCTGATGGATTTGTTGTGATTAGAGTTTTGTTGTGGTAAAAGTTGCAAAACAAAGAAAGTCACACAGGAGTAAAAGTGAATAAGGAGTCAGGACGAAGAAAAAAAAAGGAAGTCAGTTTCAGGCCTAGATGTCGGGGAAGTAGACCTCGTCCTCAAACTCTGTGAATTGAGATGGGAGTAAGTCAGCTAATAGAGAAGAACCTAAGTTGGTGTCCTCTTCTTCCTGCGTGGATTCACGTATTTTGTAATCTGGTGGTATAAGTGCTGATTCATCTTGATCATTGTTAACCTCTCCACATTTTTGGGCGAGAAGCGGGTCCTTTTTGAAGTTACAATGGCACCAGCAGCACTGAAAACACGTTCAGAAGACACGCTTGCGAGTGGGCAAGACAAATAATTTAGAGCCAGCTTTGTGATCAGTGGCCATTGATCCCTTTTCCCATACCAATACAGCAATGGGTGGTGATCAATGTAGACCTCTGCTGGGTCATCCAGATAGGTCTGCACCATCCAATCAAGGTCATCCAGGGGTGCTGCACTTTGCGTACCATCTGAGGCCTTTGCATCAACACTGGAACGAGCAAACCCTTGATGAGTTATCCAATCCGCTTCCGACAATATTATGGCTGGACCTGGTGCAGGTGAGGATGATGATACGGTTGCTGGTGTCGGTAACAGCTGTGAGGGAAAGTGACCGCCTTCGGCCACAGAAGTGGACCTTGACGCCAGATGGCCTGCTGATTCAGTAGTACTTCTGCCGATTCCTTCAATTTCCTGCTTCTCTTTTTCGAACCGAGTGGCTGACAGAGCTAGCCAATGTTTGTACTTTGAAACATCTGCTTCATTAAAAGGAATGAATGCTTTGCTTTCCCGTGCCTTTTTGTACCATGGATCCAGAACAGTGGCACAAATGTAATGTTGTTTTGTATATTTTTTTTAAGCCTTTCGTTGTCAACTAGGCAGGTTAATAAGCTCTCCACCAACTGATATGCTTCTGGCTTGTCAGTATCATCTTTGAACATTGAAGACACCGCCTGGTGCCTGGTGCTCTAGCATGTGCAGCAATGGGATAGCTTTGCCCAGAGTACAGTCCTCCCTGCTGACTTCACCTGTGAAGACCTCAAAAGGACAAAGCATGTCTGTCAGGCTTTTGACTAGCTCCCATTCCTCCAACTCTAGCCTCATGTCTTTCATAGAAGAACCCTGTGCAAAGACATACTCATTGATTACCAGGCACTGCTCAGACAGACGCTCAAGCATGTAGAAGGTTGAGTTTCTACTTGTTACCACCTCCTGGATGAGTCCTCTGACTGGCACTCTACGGCCACGTTGAATGATCCTCAGCTGCTTTTGGGCCTTAAAAGAATGGCTGAAATGTGTGCAGATTCTTCTGCAGGTGGTCAGTAACTTGCTGACTTTTTTCAAGAAATCTTGAACAACAATGTTAATACTGTGCGCCAAACACGGCACTCTGAAATAGCCACCATCATTCATGCCCTAACTATATTACTGCCTTTATCCATGGAAACATAAACAATCATGCGCTTTCTTGGATGCAGCCATTCAAAGACCTTACTGTTAAACTCCTCCAAAATGTTTTCTGCAGTATGAGATTTCTCCATGGCAAACATGGCTACTATTGCATGTTTCCGACTAGCTTGAAAAATTGTGCCAGTGTCAACACCTGCAGACATCTCGTCTCTAAACCCTGCAAAATAGACCCAGTATGCAATGATGCACATGTAATCAAGGGCTTGGCAACTGGTCCACATGTCTGTTGTCAGGTGGATAGTGTGAACAGCACTCTTCTGCAAAGCTGCCCCAATCACCTCCAGCACATCTTGATGTAGTGCTGGAACCGCAACTCTGTCAAAATAGGACCGGCTAGGAACCTTTCATTTAGGGCAGACTGTTGCCACAAATTCTTGAAAACCCACCCCTTCCACGAAAGAAAAAGGGGGAAGGTCCAGCGCTAACATTTTAGCCAGCATTGCATGCCATTGGGTGGTTGCGTTCTAATGACGCCTCCGACCAAAACATGCTTTTAATGCTGGTCTGCACCGTTTTCATACGTGATGATGATGATCCAGACTTCTTCAACCCAGTTAGGCTCATTGATGTACTTTTTCGTATTGGTGTCTCTCTCAGACTCTTAGTGTGCCTCATAGATGTTGCTGGGGTAGATGGTGTGGGCGCTACCATTGCAGTGCTGCTGCCAGGGGTACTGTGTGTACCAGAAACAATGTCTGTCGCTTCTTCAGCTCCCCCCTGCATGATCATCAGCCCCTCATCCTCATCAGATGCAATATCAATGGATACATTTGGATTTGTTGTACTTTCGGCTTCCCGGATCTTACTTAGGTGCGCCTCCCACTGGATAGTGTGGTGTTTTTGGAGATGGCCTCTCTGGCCTCCGGTACCATAGTAGGTACCAAGCTTACACCGACTAACTACAGTTTTACAAATCGAACAAACAACTAGGTTTTCCGCCTTTTTGCAAATACTAAAGAAGTCCCAAACTGGGGAGTTGAGATTTCTGGTGGTGATGGTGCTACTTTCAATGCCAGATGAAGTGGAGGATGGGCGTGGACGAATTTGACTCTGTTGTGCACTTACAGTTACACCACCACTACTTGAGGTAATGGAGGTCGAGCTGGATGGAGGTCCCTGCCGGCCCTTCTGAAGAGAAAATATGGTAGCTGTAGGTCGTGTTGGTGTAGTAGTTACCTGTGTTGGTGGTGGTACCAGTGCCACGCCACCCACATCCCGCTCAGCAGTCATTCGGGATAGGGTAAAAATGTCTGTCTGCTGCATGCCCTCTGGGGCTGGAGTGACGACTGTGATGACAGGGTCGTCATCGGCAGACTGTTCATCAGCAGCAGAATACACCACTTCTTCCACTTCTTTTTCGTCGTCATCACCCATAAGTAAAAGCTTTGCTGGAACCTTCCTTTTAGGCTTAGCCACCTTTGTCGGCTCATGGCGTAACTCCCTCTCTGACTGCATTGGTGGGTTTAATCAAGATCTAGATCATCAGAAGGAAGGGGGCTTGAAGAAAAACATGTACTAGCCATCCTTGACCTTTTTCTTGCTGGGGATCTGGTAGACAATGGATCATCAGGAGGAGTGGCTTACTCGGATTATACCTCTGCTCGAATCTCAATTTCCTGATGTGCCCCTACTTCTGGAGGAACAAGCATTGTGAGCAGTTGTGCCTCTCCATGCACCTCTCCATGCGCCTCTACTTGCGCCTCTCTATGTGCCTCTCTATGCACCTCTACTTGCGCCTCGACTTGCACCACTCCTTGAGCCTCTACTTGCGCCACTCCTTGCGCCTCTCCTTGCGCCTCTCCTTGCGCCTCTCCTTGCACTTCTCCTTCCGCCTCTCCTTGCGCCTTTCCTTGCGCCTCTACTTGTTGCACCTGTGGTTGTTGTTGCGGCTGTGGTTGAACACTCGTCAGATGAGTTACACCTTGCGTTGATTGGATGCTACTTTCTTGCGATAAGTCAACGCCAACATCACTGGTCGATGGTGATTGAGCAATTAAAGTGGCTGCCTCTACAGCACTCATGGCCTTCGGCCTAACTTGATGTGGTGGCACTGAGACCAAAGATGCTGAGGTGCTGCTCCCAGCTTGGTACCTGGCGGACACCGCTGCTGCAGGCGTAGTTTTTTTTCTTCCCAAAATAAGTGTCTATGGGCACACCAGTCTCCTTGGTAAGTGGCGCCACTTGCTTCTTCTGCTCCTTCTTACTGGCAACTTTCTTTGTAGAGGAGCTACGGCCACCTTTCTTTGGGCCCATCTTCTTCAGGTGTCAGAACAGCAGGCCGCAGTTGCACGAGTTGCAGAGTTGTCTGTGCCCACACGTGACTTCACGTGACGTTGTGCTGCACACACCGCAGCAGAACTTCTTCCTGGCACTGATGATGAACGATGAGAATGATTCATGGTTCTCTTTGAGCACCTAAAAGCAAAGGAAGCCAGTGGAAGATCAGTTGAATAAATGTTGCATATGTCGTGCTTCAATTAATATTTGCAACTAGGCATTTATTTTTATTACAACACACCCAAAAACGGAAAGACCAAAAATAAAAATTGCAATTATTTCTAATCAAAAATGGATGTTTACATTAATAGAAGAGAGGCCACACAGAGAGAGTTGTTTCATGCACCACTGAGTACCCCTGTGCATAATGGATGAAAGGAGGCAGACTGGGTACAGGCCTATGGCACAAAGAACACTGCCTGGCTTCAAAATGGCCCCTTGACCCCCACCCACATGGCCAGGCCCTGCCTGGACCAGGCCTCAAAAAGGCCCCCACCCACATGGCCAGGCCCTGGACCAGGCCCCAACACCCCCAAAAATCGAAAAACACTCAAAAATCACCACAATCCAATGCCATCCATGCCCTAAATGATGTTTAAATTGAAGACACCCCACAGAAAGACTTGGTCCACGCACCACTGACTACCCCCTGGGCCTACCGGCTAGTGTGGCTTTACACACAACCCCCAAAAAATTCCACAAATAGCAGTGAGCTATTCAATTCCATGACATAAATGATATTTAAGTTCAACAAAACTCACAGAAACAGTTGTATCATGCACCCATGACTAACCCTGGGCCTACTGGATACTGTGCCTACCAACAATATATTTTTTTAAAGTTGTGAAAAAGTTTAAAACTGTAGTTGCAGCAACTGCAATGCCCCAAACAAACAACACCAACTTACTTGTAAAATCTCAAATCCAAAAGTAATCCAAAAGTGATCCAAACAAAAAGTCCTTAAATACAAATATCCAGCAGCAGCCACAAAAAGTAATCCTTCCAGCTCCAGATCCAAATGAAAAGTGACCAGGACATGGACAAAGCACTGGGAGGAGCCTGCTGGACAGGAACAGGAAGTTGGAGACTCTGGGGCACTTCCTTCCTCCCACCCCCCCCAAAATGGACTCCTTGCACAAAAAAGTGCAGCCAAATGTCAATCTGAGGAGTTATTCTGATCCAAATAATCATTTTCAGAAGGTTTATGCTGCCTGCGGTAGATTTGTTGTGCAGAATTGCAATTTTTGCAAGTTCGGGAAAGCGAGTTGTTCAAATCTCCCGCCGGATGTCAGATGCGCAGCGCATCTACGTGTTCGCAATAGTTTACTCCTGCGATGCGTGATCGCGGGACCTTATGACGTAGTCGCGTTCTCAAACTCTTGCAGTGCAAGATGGCGGGCCGCTATGACGTACTAGTGGTCGAAAAGTCTCTCGCGATCACGCAGCCAGGTCCAAAATGGCGCAGCGCACGCAAATTGGGAGGAAAAACAACTCGGCGAACTCAGAATCACGGTAAGTCAACGCCACGCGCGCCAGATTGTATTTTTGAAGCGCGACCAAGCAAAAAAATCCACCAGCTTGCGAATTGCGAATTTTTTGACAAGTTTGCGCGATTCGCGGACTGCGAAATTGCCAAAAATTTGCAAATTCCGCTAGCGGAATGGATTTTTAGCCCACACTTAGTTGAGAACTATGATTCAGGTAACCCGTGGGGTGATTGGTCCGCTAATGATAGCTGGCTAGGCGCTCCATATGGGGATAATTCAGTTGATGACTGTCTCAGTGATGTTGAGTTGGGAGAAGGGGTGTCGCATAGAATGATCCTGTTATCTTGGAACGTAAATGTGCTAGGAGTGGGGACAAAAGTAGAAAGTATAAAAACCCTAGCCCGAAGCGCTAAAATAGTAGGCTTACAGGAGACCTAGCTATGCGACAATACCCTCGTCTTTGAAGGTTTTGTGCAACTACATAAACCTGCAAGAAGGAAAAGATTTGGTCGACCGGATGGGGGCATTATGACTCTTGTTTCGACTAAGATAGCGAAAAGGGTAATGATAATAAATACGACTTGTAAATGGTTACTGGTCAGTGATGTACACCTGTTGGGCTTAGAAGGGTTGTATTATCACGTGCTAATTGTAAATGTATACATTCAATGGGGTTCAAATGAAGAATATGAGATAGAAATGAGATGGTTCGAAAATGACCTAGACTTATTGTGTGAAAAGTATGAAAATTATACAACAATTGTAATGGGCAATTTTAATCATAAATTGAACCCCTCGAGATGCGACCGATGATTTAAAGACGTCTTGAGCTCAAATAATATACCCCAGCGTTGTTCCCAAATTGTACAACCTCTAAACAAGATGTGAAGTTGGCTACATTTTTGGGGCTAAAGGGATTGTTCTGCCTAAATGGCAGGTGGGAAACAGATAGCCCTGCAAAGCAGACCTTCAAGATAGGTTCCCAACACTGCCCGATCGATTATGTATTCATCCATGCGTGGAATTTTGACCTCATCAAGGGGTTTCAGATAACTCTTTGCGATGGTAGCGACCACAATATTCTGCAAATTGCATTAGCAAGGGGACCCCAAAGCTCTAGAGAATTGGTTCTCCCTCAACAAGTAGAGTACCATAAACGTCTGACAACAAGACTTACTGAGCAATATATTGAAAAGCTAGCTGGATTACAACAGGAAGTGAGTCTGGAGTATGTTAGGACGAAGAAAGTGCCTTGGTTCGAGGAAAACATAAAAGAAATGGCGCAGTGCCTTAAAGTAGATCTAAAAAGTAAGGTTTCATGCTCAATGGCTAAACAAGCAATGCAAGGCAAAGAGCCAAGCTGGTTTAACGGGGAGAGTCTAATTGAGAAAAGAGAAATAATAAGAGAAGAAAGAAGCCTGAGGAAAAAACATGATCCAAAAAGACACACAAATTTAAGTAATATGAAGAAGGAGTATAAAATGCTAGTGAGAAATCTGAAGAGGGCCTTCAAAGAAAAATGCTGGGCAAACTTGCTGGAAATTATAGAATCTAAAAACTTGCGTAATTTCTGGAATCTGTTAAAGGAAGCATCAGGACAGGCAAAAGGGGCTATGCCCTGTGTAGTTGAGGAAGCAGCATGGGATGAATATCTAGGGGAGCTATACGGAACATATATATTGAAGAAGGTGAGGATACCAGTACCTGGATGGAGGCGGTGATAGATCAAAAACCTCTGTGTACAATAGAAAAGGTAAATAAAATCATAAGAAGCTTACACCTAACCCGTGCTGGAGGACCTGATAATCTGCCAGCAATTATTATAAAATCCCAGCAAGATTGGTGGGTGGAATTTTTCTCTTGTATTTTTTGGCAATATTGGAGTCAGGCAAGATCCCCGAAAAGTGGATGGGAGCAATAATCAGACCCATCCACAAGAAGGGTGACAGAAAAGCACCAAAAAATCATAGACTTATCAACCTGTTAGATATTGGGGAAAAGGTATTTTCCAAAATAATTCAGGGTAGCCTGAAAGACAGGGTGGAACAGTGGTCGATCGTGCCAGTGGAACAAGGAGGCTTTAAGAAGGGGCATTCAAGGATCAATCACTGTTTTGCACTGTGGGCAATAGCGCGGAAGTCTCTGGAAAAGCAGGGGAAGTTATGCTGCTGCTTCGTAAATTTCTGCGTGGCTTTCGACCTAGTGGATAGGAGATGCCTTTGGAAGTCCCTAAGAAAATATAATATCCCAGAGGGGCTCCTGATAATTATCCAGGAGCTACATAAACATAATTGGGTGCAAGTCATCAAAGACACAGATGGAGCATTGACAACTAAAATATTGATTAACCCCTTCGATGCTGATGACAAGCTCAGCTCGTCATCAGCCACGGTGGGCGTGTGCGGATGACGAGCTGAGCTCGTCATCTAACGCGCCTTTTAGAAAAATCCGCGTAGCGCAAAAATAACCGCCGCAGCGATGGGGTTAAGAATGGTTTAAGGTATAGATGTGTATTGGCCTTCTTACTGTTTGCAATATATCTGGCTGACCTCTCAGCCACCTTAGAAGTGAACAGAAGTGCCAGCCCTAAAATGCATGGGAAACAACTGTCCTGTTTGCTGTACGCTGACGATTTGGTAATCTTTGACCAAACAGGGATTGGATTGCAAAGGAAGTTATATGCCTTTAATGAATACTGCTTGGTCAAACGTCTGACTGTAAACATGGACAAAAATAAAATCCTATGTTTTAGGAAGAAGACTCAGAATTTTAATTGGTATCTGAGTTCTACCAAACTAGAAATTATGAACGAATATAGATACCTCAAAATCTGGTTTGAAAAGTCTTTAAAATGGGACATCCACCTGGTAGCCCAGAATGCCAAAGCCCATACATCAGGATGTGGGATCAGGAAATGTAACCAAATCAATGGGGATATGTCATATAGACCTTTATTAAATGCCTATAAGGCAATGATACCCCCACAAGTACAGTATGGGGCCGAGGTCCTGTATTTGAGTGGGAAGAATAACTGGGACATTGAGGAAGGGAAATGTCTAAAACCATTGATGTCACTGCCTGGCTCCTCTATGATCCAGGCAGTCCGACTAGAGCTGGGAGTGACAGCATGGAACATACAGGTACAAGTGGCCCTTTTAAGATTTTGGAAAAGATTGGGATCTGAGGAAGTCACAAAAGTGTCACAATGGTGTAAAGAGGAGATTCTGCATAGCAACTTAAATTGGTCCAAGATGATTAGAATGAAATTGGGCATGACATGTAAAAACCTAAAAGTAAAATTTGACCAGGCCACACTGTCGGTTGAAGCTTCAAATGGGGAGCTTAGAATGGCAATAAGAGAATTATCGAGGCAAAGACATGATATACCTGGGAAAGAAAGTATCAGTCCACTATATGATGAATAGTTGGAAGAATGAGATGTGGTACCCCTATTTAGATACACTACCAAACGCTGGATTAAGAGCTGAAGTGCTCTGGTGGAGAATAGGGGTAAACCATTGGGCATCGCATGGAAATAGAAAAGCAGTAATGGTACAACCCGACGGCAAATGTCGCTGTGGATTAGGTACCAAATGCGACACTTTACATATTTTATTAGACTGTCAAAAATGTGTGTGACAGCGGAAATAGTTTTTACGACCAATGTTTTTTAAATATGGTACCACTGAGCGCCTGTTAGCAATTAATCTTCTTACTGACATGCCAAATCTTGATGTAGCAATCGCTATGGCAAAATATATGAAGGCGATAAAAAGGACTGTGTTGGAACTGAATAAGATAGGATCGACAACGACATGGGAAATGCTTAAAGTACATTACGCTTAGGCTGTAACACTATCTTATGGTGTTGTTTATTGTAACTCTAGGAGTATTGTTATAGGGATTTTTAAGTTGTGGGAGGGAGGTAGGATCTCCCCCTTTTGAAGGTATTGCATTTTTTAAAGTATCATTGAAATTGTTATATATGTTTAAAATTATTTATTGTATTATGTATCATGTTGTTTAGAGACCAATGGTCTAATAAACGTACTTTTACTACTATTTTTACTACTACTACGTTACCTTTTTGAATCAGGCTCATCGTATTTAATACAAACTCCATATACATAGAAAGAGGCTTCAGATCAGCCTTATTCCTCTATTGGCTAGAGGCTCTGTTAAACTCATCTCAGATTGTCACACAGTAGCATTTTATTCTCAAGTCTTTCTATCAGCCTGGATGTGTCCTTTTGCTTTTTGTTGAATGCATGAGAAACTATTGTATACCTGAAAAGCAGGCTCTCACATCGCACATTTAATTCTTTATCTCATTCCTTGATTATATATATCAAGCATTTTTTGTTTTGTAATGCAAAAGGAATTTTATATTTTCTTTTGTCATGGTAGGACCAGGAGACATGAGTCTCTGCACAATCCAAATATGTAAAAGGCCGGTCATTCTTTTATCTGGAGCGCTACATGGTAACCAATCTCCAGGACTGCCTCAGGTTCACTATATAGTGGGCAGATGTCCTTAAAGGAGAACACAGTTGCTTGAAAGCTAAAGCTGCACTACATAGCCCAGTGTTATCCTCACAGGAGAATACGATGGAGATGGAAAGCTACAGTTGCGCTATACTACTGTCAAATGTCCTCACGGAAGATGGACGACTGCAGTTACACTAAAGGAAAGACAAGAGCAGTGCTTAATTTGAGACAGTGGTGTACGGTGCTCTGCATTTCTTCTGTGTAAATGTGAATACTTGGACCATACAAAACAAAGGCATGAGTGTACACTGATGAAGTTGACATCTTGGAAAAATGCATGCAGCACTGACCTTTACCTAGGTTCAAGTTTACACAGCCACAGAGAAGTGCTGTAAAGCTGTATTGTCACTGTGCAGTCTATGGATTTCATCACAGGAGAGTACAATGGAGATGAAAAGCTTGTCACATTATTCTGCTAACAGATATCCTCAGATGAGAATGCAGCTCCGCTTGAAAGCTACAGTTGTGCTATACCACAAACAGAGGTCCTCACAGAAGAGTGCATCAGAGATGGAAAGCCGCTGTTGAGCAATACTACCAAGAGAGGGCCTCACAGAAGAGGGCAATGCAGATTGAAATCATTTTATACTCTACTACCAACAGAGAATGGAAATACAAAGCTGTTTTGCTATACTACCAGCAGAGGCCATTACAGAAGAAAACAATGTAGATTGAAAACTTGAAGGAGATAGAAAGCTACAGTTTTGTTATTCCACCAATAGAGGTCCTCACATAAGAATGGCATGAAGATGGAAAGTTGTGTTTGTGATATTCCACCAACAGAGCTCCTCACAGAATAGCAAGGTATAGATGGAAATAATGTTGCACTCTACTACCAGCAAAGGCCCTCACAGAAGACTACAATGCAGATAGAGGTGGAAAGCTGCAGTTGCGCTATATTACCAACATATGTCCTCAAAGGTGTTGGAAAGCTTTTTGCTCTCTGAAACCAACTCAGGTCCCAACAGAAGAGGGCAATGTCATCATAGCCCTTCCTAGGTGTATATCTATACTTTGGAGGGCAAGTTATGCAAACGACACGCAGCATTGACAACTTGAACATCTAAATATAGCACTACATTGCATTATGTTTTCTCTAACAAGTGCAGTAAACAAACATACTAACTTCTGCAAGATCACATTTGCCATTGACTGACTTTCAGCATGAAACGTATCCTTTTTTTCCAGGAATTGAGATGTGCACCCCTATAGAGAACGGTGACTGCACAACTATTCCAGTATGACTCTAACATCTCACAGCAGGCGTAGGACTGATGCCGGCCCTTTCACATGGGGCTTGCCCCATGTGAAAGGACACATTGCTGGAGTTGCGGCACTTTTGTGACACACTCCAGCAATGCGGCACTTTTGCGCCATACAGATACGTCAGAAATACTGACGTATCTGTAACTCCTTGTGACATGATGCATCATATTATGAATATGACGCATCAATCATGTCGCAAGGAGGGCGCACTGAGAAGTGACGCATCGCTGCTTTTAGGCAGCGATGCGTCACTTCGCATAAATGAGGCCCACAGTATTGAGAATATGGCCTTCTTTTAAATCTTATCACACGTTGAATGCACAATCTGCTCCTGAAGAAGAGTCTGTTATTAACAGTCACCAAGCTCAAACTAAGGTGAGCGTATTCAGCTTGAAAGTTTAAGTATAGATGCAGCCTTATTACATATACCCGCAACAGGCCCTGATTTCCTGTCATTGATATATTCACAGGAAACCGGTTATACCTAGAGAGTAGGCAAATCTCCACACCTACATTTCTGCATTCTGCTGTGTATATACCTCTCCTATAAAAGTAATCCATCTAGAGTCCTGCCACAATGTAAGTGACTTCCAAATACTAGTGATTGTTAGTTTTGTTTTTCAGGTTTCTTTCGTAGCTCTACAAGTTTTGGACCAGCTAGTTAGCTCTTATGAAGCTTCTGTTCAATCCTTCTTGAGCCTACCCAGAACACTTTGGTCCTAATTATGAAGATTACATTGATTTGGCTGCAGATTTTATATATACCATATTGGTACCACACTAGCTCTGGGTTTAATATCTTTACACTGTTTCTCTATACAGATGGCTGTCAGAGTTAGAGGATGATATATCAATATTCAGAGATTGAGACTGACGTTGACGTTTTTCATAATAATAACGGTCAGATTTTATAGACCTAGAAAATGTATATTTGTATTATAAGATTTGTAAAAATAAGTGTATTTTGAATTTTTTAATAGTAAGTCCTTTTAAAGTCCTGATGAAGCCTACCATTATAAATGGGCCAAAACGCATCAACACATTTTGGATCAAAGTAATCAATTTTGAAAATCAAATGCGGTATATACTGCAAGCAAAGATGTGTGAACATATTTTCGCCCTTTTTAAAATATCCTCTTCCTACAACTAATTCACACTGTAATACAAGTGTGTTTCTTAACTAAAAGAGAACAAGGGACAATAATGTACAAATGAAAAATGATGCATTTTCTTTGTAATGGGTCCTGCAGCAAAATATAAATAAAAGAGTACAAGATTTTGCATTATTCCATATAATAGGTCTTTCTGGTGTTTTAAAAAAATGTAAGGAGACAGTATAATAATGAAAAAAGTGAAATTTAAAAAAATAATGTTGGTGCCAGTAGCCATGCCTGAGAATCAGTATTTTGTTTATCCCTCAAAGGCAGTATTTCCTAAGATGTCGTACCGTTCTATGATACTGAGCGACTGCTGTCAGGTAGATAAGAGTAAAACTAGTCGAAACAATGCATGAGATACCTAAAACAGAAAAAGATTCACAAAGAAAAGAGACACACACTGATCTGCCTGTGGCAAGAAGATCAAGAAAATTTGAAAAAGAGAATTTGTTGTGATAACCAGGAGGATGAGAAACTGACAAAAGTCCTGTGAA
The DNA here is from genome assembly GCF_964263255.1 of Lissotriton vulgaris. Taxonomy (NCBI): domain Eukaryota; kingdom Metazoa; phylum Chordata; class Amphibia; order Caudata; family Salamandridae; genus Lissotriton; species Lissotriton vulgaris. The sequence continues at coordinate 121,973,115 of NC_141691.1, read as the reverse complement.
GCAGGTCGGAAAAGGAAATCTTTAAAAAGACAGTGGATTTACCGTTTTTCAGCTAAATGGGTTAGCCGGTAATTTAGGATTTTGACAGATGCCTCACTGGTAGAAGTTCTTCTGGCACTGCAATCCACTCTACCAAGGTGCAGAGGTAACTTCTGTAGAAATGGAGTGGCCTGATCTAGTGTGGCTGATTTGTCACTAGGTGGCGTGCTTAATTAGGAAAGTAAATAAGCCCCAGATTTACAAGAAATGTATGCAGCGCAGGAGCTAGCGTTGTGTTGAATGAAATGAAGAGATCTACAAAGATGTGGCGCTGTTTCCTCACTTCTTACGATGACGAACATTAAGCTGCTATGTGCCGAAACACACATCCTTTAAACATACTGGTGAGGTTGTGCGTTCTATAAGGAATAGCTTCTGTACTGGGGACCCTACATTTAGAAAATTGTCCTTTAACACGTTTCCTTCTTTGTTTGTGCACTGTACAATACAGCATGCATACGAAGTAGGAAAACAAGAACAAATCAAAACATTTCTCCTCATTATGCTTGCATTGAAGAGGCATACAATATTTTGGCACAAATCTCTGTCTATGAATGTTAGTAGATAAGGATTTGCATCATAACCCCTGGGTGGTTTCATGGGAATGCCCAGGTAGTACCGGTTGAATGCCCCTTAACACAAAGTAACATAAAACAGTGCTTGTCGCAACTTTGCGTTACTTTGGCAAGCTATCCAACACAAATTCTGATTTGCTTTGGATCGTAAATCCTAGCATAAGACAAAATCCTAATTTAAGACTACTTAGTGCCAGATGTAGGTCGCCAATTACCGGTCGGTAACGGCCGAATTCGGCCGGTAATTGGATTTTGAGATGTAGGGCCCTTCATTTTACAGAATCGGTAAAATACCGAATTGTTAATTTTACCGATTCGGTAAAACCCAGATGTAGGTAGCACTGTTTACAGTGCTACAGGCCTTCAGGATTCGGTATTTTACCACCCAATCCAATTGAATTCAGGTGTACATGCACATCTGTGCATGTACACCTGTGCCATGTGACACACAGACATGCCCTTAGGGCATGTATGTGTGCCACATGTCACACAAGCCTGTACTTGGGGTGCTAGAGGGTGTCAAAGTGACACCTCCTGCACCCTTGCAGGATTCTGTATTTACCGATTCGGTAAATACCGAATCGGTATTTCCCATTGATTCCTATGGGCTTCATGGCCCATAGGAATCAATGGGCAATACCGATTCGGTATTTACCGAAGCGGTAAATACCGAATCATACCGATTTGGTAATTCTGAAATTAGAATTACCTACATCTGCCCCCTTCCTATTTACCGACTCTTAAATACCGAATCGGTAAAATTCGGTATTTAAGAGTTGGTAAATAGGAATTACCTTATCTGGCCCTAAATGCCTTCTGTGAATACCAAACGTAAAAAGTTTAGGATTTTTTGGTACATTAGTTCTATGAATCGGGCCCAAAGTACCCATATTCAAGTTCCGGCAATCTATAAGATGCTTTCACTGATTCTCCACCAGTTTTCTCTGCCAGTAGGCTCTTCCAAAGAAGGATTCAGCCACTTTGCCATAGAATCCTCCAACACACCAGTAGAGAACTTTTAATGGACACATTTTCCTATGCCTTAGTGGAGAGATACATGCACCACAATGAAAGACAGATATTCTGCCAACCAATTTGTAAATCAGGTCTGTAGCTCTAGATAATCTTTTCTCTCTTGTTATATTTTTAAAACAAAGTGCTATTTTTAAGTAGACACTAACATAGAGTTTTACAATGGTGATACCTTTTAAAAGGCGAATTCAGTTTAACTTGTTGCTTTTGAAATCACAATGGTCGTTCACTGATTCGGGTAAAAGAAAACAGGTCAATGATTTACAGTCAAAAATAAAACTCTTATGTTTTTTTAAATGCTAGTTTCTACCAATGAATACAGAGGTACGCCATCTGAAGAAAGAAGATAAAACACACAGAAAGAAGCAAAAGAAATGCAGAATGAAGCAACAGAAGTCCTCAAAGACAAAGAAAAGTGCAGGAAGAAGCAAGACGTGTAGAAAAACAAACAGAGGAGCAGAAAAATGTCTTGCTGCAAAATCATCCTGTACCCTCAACTTTTGCAGATGGGTACTGGTGGTAACTGACTCTGACTAACCAGTCCTAGAGCCAGGACAATGCTTAAAGACACTTAGAATACATTTAAAATACATACACTAGGGAACACTATGTATCGAGGTACCCCTGTGATTACCATGGCCTCCTCTGTAAGCCCCTGGTACATAATAGGGCAGGGTGATTAAAACGACCTCTTAAAATGCGCCACAGGGAGCGTTTGCACACTGGTGAAGGAAGGGGGGGCTGAGGTGACATGTGTGCAAACACACCCTGTGGCCATGTTAATTTGGGGGATAAAGTCACCTTGAATCCTGGGTGTCCCTTGGATCCAACTAGCCCACCAGGCATCTCCAGGTAGCACCACAGAGCTGTGTTGCAGAGAGGTGTAAAAAGGGGCACGACCCAGACCACCTTTCTGCAACGCAGCGCAGTGGCGCTTACTGAAAGCACCTGGTGGGCTAGTTGGCCCCCAGGGTCCCTCATGATTGAAGGGAAATTATTTCCCCAACTTAAAACGCGACACAGGGCATGTTTGCACACGTCACCTCAGGCCCCTTCCCCTGCCTTCACCACTGTGTAAACGCGCCCCGTGGCCGTTTTAAGTTGGGAGATTAAGTCCCCTTGAATCCTGAGGGTCCCTAGGGTCCAACTAGCCCACTAGGTACCTACAGTAAGCGCCACAGAGCTGCGTTGCAGAGAGATGTAAAAAGGGGCACGGCCTAGACCACCTCTCTGTAATGCAGCGCAGTGGCGCTTACTGGAAGCACCTGGTGGGCTAGTTGGCCCCCAGGGTCCCTCAGGATTGAAGGGGAACTATTTCCCCAACTTAAAACGCTCCACAAGGCGTGTTTGCACATGTCAATTCAGGTACCATCCCCTCACTTCACCTCTGTGTAAACACGCCCTGTGGCCATTTTAATTTGGGAGATTAAGTACATTTGAATCCTGAGGGTCCCTAGGGTTCAACTAGCCCACTAGGTACCTCCAGTAAGGGCCACAGAGCTGCGTTGCAGAGAGGTGTAAAAAAGGGGCACGACCTAGACCACCTCTCTGCAATGCAGGGGCTAGTTGGCCCCCCGGAGCCCTCAGGATTGAAAGGGAATTTTTTACCCAACTTAAAATGCGCCACAGGGCATGTTTGCACATGTCACCTAAGGCCCCGTCCCCTCCCTTCACCACCGTGTAATCACGCCCTATGGCCGTTTTAAGTTGGGAGAATAAGTTCTTTTAAATCCTGAGGGTCCCTAGGGTCCAACTAGCCCACTAGGTATCTCCAGTAAGGGCCACAGAGCTGGCATGGCCTGGACCCCATTTCTGCAACGCAGCGCAGTGGCGCTTACTGGAAGCACCTGGTGGGCTAGTTGGCCCCCAGGGTCCCTCAGGATTGAAGGGGAATTATTTCCCTAACTTAAAACGCGCCACAGGGCGTGTTTGCTTATGTCAAGTCAGGCCCCGTCCCCTCCCTTCACCACTGTGTAAATGGGCCCTGTGGCCATTCTAAGTCGAGAGATTAAGTCCCCTTGAATCCTAAGAGTCCCTAAGGTCAAACTAGCCCACTAGGTACCTCCAGTAAGTGCCACAGAGCTGCGTTGCAGAGAGGTGTAAAAAGGGGCGTGGCCTCTGAACACCTATCTGCAACGCAGCTCCCTGGCGCATACTGGAGGTACCTGTTGGGCTAGTTGGCCCTCAGGGACCCTACCCTACTTCGGTACAATCGCCGCACTGCCAAATCAGCGGGTGTATCGTCAGTAATGGACCGCCCAAGTCTGGTTCTTCCAATATTGCAATTTCCACACACAGCAACGCACCACAAGGATTGACAACACTGTTTTCTGGCCACAAATTCTTTCATTGGGGCAGTTGTTTAAGATGCTTTTCAGGCGAAACACGTCTTAGACAGCTGCCCCAATAAAAGAATTTGTGGCCAGAACAGAGTGTCATCAATCCTTGAGGTGCATTGGTGTGCGAGGAAATTGCAATATATATATATATATATATATATATATATATATATATATATATATATATATATATATATATATCCATCACAACGAGCTTGCCTGGAATGAGGGAGCCACCACAAACAGGAAAATGAAATTTTGCCGCTTTAATGATGATGCAAACAGCGAAAAAACAGCTTGCTACCTCACAATTATACTGTCCAGCACTGACGCGTTTTGTGCTCTCTGCAGCACTTCTTCATTTTCCTGTTTGTGGCTCCCTCATTCCAGGCAAGCTTGTTGTGATGGATATATATATAGAAAATCCATAATATGGAGGAACATTGATTTATTAGATATTATTTGGGCTGAATTAACGGGCACTAGACCCTCAAGCCAGTTTCCCTCCCTAACATATGACACTGTAGAGTATCGCAATGACAAATGTATAACCTATAGTTTAAAGTGACACTTATGTACGGAATAATATAATTATATGCATATACACACATGAAAAATTCATAAGCAATGACCATCCGCACATCGCGCTGAGCCATCCTGAAAATGAAGGTGACAGCTACACGAGTATCACAAGCGCCAAATTTCAGTAGATAAAGTTTAAAACATTGATACAATGTAATGAATTGTTGTTGAAAATGTTTATTTTGCTTTAATTTTCCTTTATAATTGATTGGCGCTTAATTTGAATGCTATGTACAGCGCGCTTCCAAGCATTGCAATTAAGGTTGTAACTTTTCTGTGGCCATGATGAAATGGTTGCTATGACAACAACAACGCCGCCTCACAGACCAATGAGCACTTACATGTTTAAATGCACACACTTACCTGAATTCTTTGTTGTGAGCAAGACGGTTCCATCCGTCGAAACACGTCAAACTTTGCACTTGATATGAAATAAAACTTGTTTCTAAAAGAGACCCCACAGTGTCAGCGCCTGTTTACGATCGTGTAAACACAGGAGTGGAAAATATATTATGGGACGTGCCGGAATCCCGCACGCTGACCCCCCTCGCTTTGGAGCACTTCGCCATCTGGCAGAGCAATTTTGGAGGATCTTCGAGAGCGAGGAATGCGAAGTGCCCCCCAAGCCTGAACGCATCGGATAGAAGTAACGCGGACGGCCTGCACGGACACAGCAACCGGGATCCTTAAGTGTGCCGGAGGGCATCTAGGAATCCAGGTAAGCCTGCGAGTGCGGGTGTCAGCGTATAGCGTATCCGACAAGGTGGCAGCTGGGAGAGGTAGTCCGCTGAGGAGCTTGCTAGCAAGACTCAAAGGACAGTGGGTGTCAGAAACGACTGAATATTGATAATACAAGTGAAAAATGGCGGAGGAGTGGAAACGAGAACGCATAAAAGCAGCGCGTGATATTTTTGAGGACATTGACAAAGATACGAACATTACATTGGGTGGTGGAAAGAGGAATGAAGCATCTAATGGATCTGATGTTAAGACACTGCTAAAAGAGTATGAAAAATTCCGAAAGCAGGAAATTTCTAAGTGGTGGGAGTGTACTTCGCTGCGCAGATACTTGGAAGTAGGAAGAGTGCCACGAGGCTTAAGAATCCTTCTAGCGCCAACATATGATAACCCTGACCCGAAGATGCTAGAGGAATGGGCAAAAAACAATGCCCAATCATCGAAGAACATGTTGGAAATACTTGTAAAGTATGCCGCAACGGATAGAGATAAACTTTTGGCACAGTTAGACAATATTGCAGAGGAACTTGGTAAACATGAAGATCAGGACTTCATAGCCAAACAAATGACTGAGATTAAAACCCGTGTGGCGAAATACGAACAAACAATAAAGGAAAGAAAAGCGGAAAAATTCCAGCGCGTCCGCGCAGGCTATATGAAGGGACGCATATGTACATTTGCGAGGAAGTATGATGGCATAAGACAGAGGAAGTTGCCCACTACAAATGCGCATGAAGATGTACCACCAGAGGAGTCCGAAGTAAGCTCGGGAGCAGAATCAGACCCCAGCACTTCAACTGCCACAACCCAAGCTCAGACAGTACCAACCCCCGCAGACGAATTTCTTTTTTTACGGGAGGAGAGACTGCGAACCCTGAGACCACGGCGGACCCAACAAAATTACAACAAGAACAAAACAGCGTCTCAAAAAGCAGGAAGCTAAAAAACAGGAGATGGGGGAAATGCAAGACAACAAAAAGAAATAACAAAAAAACAAAACTACAGAAGGAATTACAAACCATAATGGCCACACCTACATAAATCTATCAGATATGGCCTTAACAAGTACAGAGGAAGAGACTTTATCATTAGGATTATCCTTTTGTAAACGCACAAATTTTAATTACACACAAACAAGAATAGACTTACACCAGTTCATACGAAAATTAAAATTGAAAAACATTTCTTCAATTATAAAGAAATAAATAACAGTGAGAAAGAACCGACTGAAGACACGAATTGACGAAATAACATTTATCAAGGAAATGGCGGATCTGGATACTAATGAAAATAATGGCATCATGGACACCCAAGATGCGGCAGATAATGCAGGGGTTTACATTGCGGGTACAACTAAAACGCAGTTTAAACCTAGATCCACATTCTACCCTATCATGCCTAAAGACTGCATCGATATCTTCTCAGACAAAGTCATACATGACCTAAAATCTCTGTCGTGGACAAGCAGCAACGACTTTTTCAAAACACATGCTAATGAGAGAGTAGCGTATGACAATGTCATGTCCAAAATCAAGGAAATAAGTGATGTAGTTGTACGTTGGTCCGATAAAGGAGGGAATGTGGTCCTCTGGCCTCTTGAAATGTACAATTCTGAAGCACTACTTCAGTTATCTGATAAAGAATGTTATCAGAGGATCAGTGTGACTAACATCTCTAACATTCAAGAGAGGTACCACAGGAGTTTATATGACTGGAAAAGTGCTGAAACAATCTCAAAGAACGAATTTGATTTTTTTTTAAATAACTATCCAGTAACTCCAAATCTGTACCTCATTCCTAAGGTGCATAAAAATGCAACCTGCCCCCCTGGAAGGCCTATAATTTCGGCCATAGGGAGATTGTTCGAAAATACTAGTCGGTTTGTCGACTTTTTCCTACAACCTCATGTAAAAACACTACCTTCCTACACAAAAGACAGTGGGGATTTTCTTAGAAAAATCTTTGATATAAAATGGGAATCAAATTTTGTGTTTATGACTTTGGATGTACAAAGCCTCTATACGAGCATAAGGCACAGAGACGGTTTGAATGCAATTAAGCATTATTTAGGCGGCAGAAGCATTGATTTGTACCAACATACACAGATGCTGCTTCAAATGACCGAGTGGTGTTTGGAGAATAACACCTTTGCCTTTAACAAACTACTCTACAAACAAACACAGGGGACTGCCATGGGTACTTGCTTTGCCCCCAGCGATGCTAATTTGCATATGGGCTGGTGGGAGGAGCAAGTACTCATGAAGACACACACTGCAGAAATGTCAGAAAATGTGGCGCATTATAGTCGCTATATTGACGACATTTAGGAAGTGAAGAAAGTGCAAGGGAATTTGTAGAGCAACTTAATCAAAACAGCCTGAATCTTAAGTTTACTTGTGAAACCAGCAAGAGCAGAATAAATTTCCTAGATTTGGAGTTGTTTGTGGCAGATGGTAAAATTCAGTCCAGCACCTACCGTAAGCCCACCTCTGGAAACACCATCCTTCACGTCTCCAGTTATCATCTCCCAAATTTAATAGACAGCATCCCCTATGCAGAATGTCTAAGAATGAGACGAAACTGCAGCATGGACACAAGCTACAAAAACTCTAAGGCTAGTTTGTTTGGTAGATTGCGCCTCAGAGGCTATCCTGAATACACACTAAAGAGAGCAGAACAAAAATGTGATGCTATGGATAGAAAGTAACACCAAAGTCGAAACAAAACACAGGGACCCCACGCCTAATCACAGGTTACAATGCCTATCAGAAACAACTTAGAAACATCATTTATAGGCATTGGCCCATAGTCAGGAATGACCCAGTGATAGGGAATGATTGCAACAAAATCCCTCAGTTTACTTTTCGCAAAACTAAAAGTATGAAGGAAGAATTGGTAGTGAATGTCCCTGTCCTGAAGAAAAAAGAATCACCATGGTTAAAAACAAAAAATGGTTTTTATAAATGTACTAAGTGCAAAGCATGCCAGTATGGATTAAATGTTACCAAAGTTGATGTGCCACATAGGAAAAAACCACTAGAAATGTGTGCAAACTAAACATGCAAGACGGACTTTGCAGTTTACGTCTTGAAATGTAGCTGCAATAAAAAATACGTGGGCAGCACTATCCATCCTGCCCACGTGAGGGTGTTACAACACTTAAGAGCTATCACTAACAACGACCCCTCATATCCAGTGGCAAGGCACATCAATACCATACATGGGGGAAAAGCGGAGAACATTAAGTACTTCGTTATCGATCATGTAAAGAAAAACATCAGAGGGGGGAATAGACAACTAGCCCTCCAGAGATTAGAGTCACGGTACATTATCCTCCTGGACACTAAGGCCCCACGGGGATTGAATGCAGATGAGGCACTTAGTGTGCATTTATAGCCAACATAATAAAAACATTGAAAGTAGATTTCTGTGCGAACCCAGACCCACTCCTCCGTAGGAGAAGGTTAAAATTAGTATCACTATTACTTTTCAGCAAAGGCTGTAAGTAACACAGCTGAACAAACATAAGGTCAAAAGAGATTTTAATGGTGGCTATATAAGGTATGGCTGGTGTGAACATTGCTTTCATGTAAGAAAATCTAGTAAAAATATCGTACATTAGGCAAACTAACATTAATAGGTTAGAAGACTGTAAGTCGGATACTCACCTATTTGCCCACAAGGGCTATATCCAAAAAAATACATAATATGGAGGAACATTGATTTATTAGATATTATTTGGGCTGAATTAACGGGCACTAGACCCTCAAGCCAGTTTCCCTCCCTAACATATGACACTGTAGAGTATCGCAATGACAAATGTATAACCTATAGTTTAAAGTGACACTTATGTACAGAATAATATAAATATATGTATATACACACATGAGAAATTCATAAGCAATGACCATCCACACATCGCGCTGAGCCATCCTGAAAATGAAGGTGGCAGCTACACGAGTTTCACAAGCGACAAATTTCAGTAGATAAAGTTTAAAACATTGATACAATGTAATGAATTGTTGTTGAAAATGTTTATTTTGCTTTAATTTTGCTTTATAATTGATTGGCTCTTAATTTGAATGCTATGTACAGCACGCTTCCAAGCATTGCAATTAAGGTTGTAACTTTCTGTGGCCATGATGAAATAGTTGCTATGACAACAACAAAGCCGCCTCACTGACCAATGAGCACTTTGCATGTTTAAATGCACTCACTTAGTTGAATTCTTTGTTGTGAGCAAGACGGTTCCATCCGTCGAAACGCGTCAAACTTTGCACTTGATATGAAATAAAACTTGGTTCTGAAAGAGACCCCACGGCGTCAGCGCCTGTTTACGATCGTGTAAACACAGGAGTGGAATATATATATATATATATATATATATATATATATATATATATATATGCTCCAGACTGGTTCCAATCGCCGTTTCTGCAGCGCTCAATCCGGGTGCGGCACCCTGCAGTTGAACCACGCTGCTACCAATTTCCACAAAATCCTTCCAGATAGAGAGAGACAAAAGGGTCGCACTCCCAAGGTCATTTTGCAATTTTTCTTTTATTTTCTTTACATTCTCTTTGATTGTGGCAAAGGGCAGTTTTAACGATCTACGCGTTTCAGTATATCCAGATACCTTGCTCACGATCAACTGACCGCTTGGCTCCCCCTACTACATGTAGTCAGTTTCACATACCATCACTTCCTGTTTGGAAACACAAGCACCTCAATGCATTTTGGGAGATGTAGTTTTTTTAACTCTATTATTTGTATATATGTAGTTACAATAAAACTTTATTGCTCATTTTTATGCCTTTTCCAACTTCTTTCATGACTAAATATGACTTATTTATTTAAACAAGGCAAATTAGCCACAAGCTTCCATCAACAGTCCCTTATCTCCAGCATCCCCTATGGGGAATTTCTAAGAATCCTCTGAATCTGCAGTGAAAAAGAGGAAGGGCTGAAACACAGTGCTGTAACCTCAGAGAGGTTCAAGCGGAGAAAATATAACACTGGCGTGATCAAAAAGTGCTGGGATCAAACAAATCAGAAAACCAGGGAGGAGTGCTTGGTAAAGAAACAGAAGGAATCCGCAAAAGAATCAGAACCAGTGCGATTGATAATGGATTATTCCATGAAAGTAAAGAAATTGCAAACATTTTGAAACGTAACTGGAAGATCTTACAGTTGGATGAAACAGTTAAGAACATCATGGGACATCATCCAACAATCACGTACAGAAGGGCTAAGAATTTAAAAGATCATCTAATCCATAGCCACTTCAAAAAAACGGCAAAAAAAGACATATGGTTGAAAACAAAGGGATTTGTGAGATGCTATGCATGTAAAGCGTGCCAAATTGCTAAACCTATAAAGAAAGTGGAAATGGCAAACAAAAAAACATGGAAAATCAGACAATTAATCACCTGTAAAACACAATATTGTGGAATGCCCATGCCCATTGAGGTATGTGGGCAGTATTGTATGTGAATTAAAGAAGCGAATACTGGAGCACGTTCGAGCTACCATTCATCAGGATAGAACAAACGCGGTAGCCAAGCACATGGAACAGCACCATCAAAGTGACTGGAATCAACTAAAATACTTTGGAATTGAGAGTGTCCCCAAGAAAGAACGAGGGGGAGGCAGAGAGAGACTTCTTAGTCAGAAAGAATCCTGTCACATCCTGAACCTAAGAACGTTATCCCTGCATGGGTTAAATCAATCAGAAGAATTGTATATTCATTTGTAAAAACTTATCTTTTGAAAAATGACAATTGCTCCAAAAAATATGCTTGACTCTAAAACGGACAGATCATTTATAATGAAAATGAAAAACACATCAGGCAATGACCCATCAGAGGATACGAAAAGATGAAATCATAATGACCGCTGCAGAAATGATGTGTTAGGTAGCAGCGAAGACCCACTGGAGGGATTTGTCGTTGGTCACATATGCATACTAATTTGTCTTGTTTAAATAAATATGTCATATTTAGAGTTATGAAAGAAGTAGGAAAAGGCATAAAAATGAGCAATACAGTTTTATTGTAACTACATATATACAAATAATAGAGTTAAAAAAACTACATCTCCCAAAATGCATTGAGGCGCTTGTGTTTCCAAACAGGAAGTGAGGGTATGTGAAACTGACTACATGTAGTAGGGGGAGCCAAGCGGTCCGTTGATCGTGAGCAAGGTATCTGGATATACAGAAATGCGTAGATCATTAAAACTGCCCTTTGCCACAATCAAAGAGAATGTACAGAAAATAAAAGAAAAATTGCAAAACGACCTTGGGAGTGCGACCCGTTTCTCTCTCTATCTGGAGCGATTGTGTGGAAAAAAAAAAATATATATATAGGATTCCACAATCCTGCAGTGCAAGCAACCAGACAGCGGCTCCAACACGAACACAGGTACAGACCACAACGAGGGTTTCGTAGATTTAGTAAAGTGCTTTATTCCATCGATGGGAACGGCAACATGACGCCTTTCGTCCAGGAAACCTGGACTTGATCACATGATAGTCCCAGAGATACATGTGGTTACATACTGACTGTCACTTCCCTTGACTCCTCCCATTGTTAAACAAGGACATAGTAAAAATACTATTACACAAAGATTGGCTGGCTATGTTATATATGTTTTTAAATTCCCAAATTGTGTGTTCATAACATCATTGTTTTAAGAGAATTAATAGTACAGGAAAATGTATAAAAACATGATAATTCCTTAACTATCTCTAAATATTGTGAGTATAGAATAATCTAAATCAGTCCAAAGCACCAATTGTTTTTTTGTTTTGTTACAAGATGACACAATAAATATTTATGTATATGTGTAAATAATAACACAAATCTATACATAAAAATACAATGATAAAATCAATGAACGTAGTAAAAATACAGGGCAAGTGCCCAATGTTATAGCAAGCAAATACAATGGTAGAAAAATATTAATTTATAATTCTTGTCCAAGGAGGTCAAACGGGACACAATCCAGTAAAAGCTTAAAAACCACATAATATAATGAAACGTGCAAAAAATAGTGCAACAATATTATCCCATAAAATGGACTAGAGCATGATAATTTCTAAAAATTACAAATTATCAACAGCCAAAACATTTTCATAAAGTGAAAAGTGCAAAGTGCAATAAGTGCAAAAAACCAGCTAATATATCAACTTCAGCAGAAAAGTGCATGTAATTTAAGAACATGTACTACTATCACAAATTCAAAAAGAATTTATAATGGAAAAAAATATATCCAACATGATAAAAATATTTAATAAAGTCTATACAACTCACTAAAAAATCAGTATATGAGCCCAATAGATTAGCAACAAATCATCCTCAGCATAATATAAAAATAGATAAAACCATAAATATAGGTAAAATAATTAAGATACTGTGCAAATAATGAAACAAGCTAAAATATTTACAAAAAATGATAAAGATCTTCCCCCATATTCAGGCTATTAGGAATTTTAGTGTTGAGGAGGACTATGTATTGACTTTCCAATTGTCTCAATTTCTTTTCTCTATCACCCCCTCTCTTGGATAGAGGAACAGCGTCAATTACAAAATACTGTAAATCATTTAAATTGTTATTATGAACTAATTTAAAATGATGCGCCACCCGGTAATTTGGGTCAGAATTAACTATGGCCCGAAGATGCTGTAAAATACGGTTATACACTTGTAATTTAGTGCTACCAACATATAGCAGCTTGCAAGTGCATTTTAAAACATAAACCACATGATCAGTTTTGCAGGTATAAAGACTGTTGATCTTAATAACAGTCTTAGTGAGTCCTTCATGATACTCAGTAGTATTGGTTCCAAATTTACAGGCCCTGCATGAACTACATTTACGGAACCCAGTTCTATTGGATAGCCACTTAGGTTTAATATTGATCTCTGAACTAGTTTTTACCAGAGCTTCCCTCATAGAGGGTGCTCTACGAAAAGTGATACCCGGCATGTCCTCCAATAGGGGAGCTAATGTGATATCCATTTTTAGGATAGGTCAATTGGATTTCAATATCTGTCTGATCTTCCTTTCTTGATTATTAAAAGTGGTAATTAAACGAATAGTCGTTTTCTCAGTTTTAGTGGGCACCAACTCCAGTGTGTCATTAATGGTAACCCCAGAATTGACTGTAGAATCAGTCTGATTAAACATCACTTTTTTAAGGGAACTAGTAAGAACATCTTTGTTGTATCCCTGCGTAAAAATCTTTGAAAGGCACCATCAAGACATGTTTCAAGGTCAATCTCATGATTGCATATACGCCTAATTCTTAAAAATTCCCCATAAGGAATACTTTTGATTAGGTGGTGAGGATGATTACTTTGGGCATGTAAAATAGAATTTCCTGCTGTGGATTTTCTATGCATCCTAGTCATGATATTGTTGTTCACAATGTAAACCTCTACATCCAAAAAGTCTACACTCACATTTTTTATGTTGGCTGTGAATTCAAGATTCAATGAGTTAGTGTTGATGTTACTCACAAATTCTTCAGCAGAAGATTTACAACCTTGCCATATTATAAACACATCATCTATAAAACGCCACATGTTAACAATGCCAGTCTCAGAGTCTCCCAAACACTCACGGAGCCCACCAAGAACATGCCTCTCCCACCAGCCCACGTGTAAACACGCGTAACTGGGGGAGCAGCATGCTCCCATCGCCACACCCCGTAGTTGCTGGTAGACTTCATAGTTAAACAAAAAGTAATTGTTTTTGAGACATAAATCAATCATTGTAATCAGCATTTTACTGTGTTCAAAATACTTAATGTCTCTTTTAGATAGAAAATATTCAATAGCTGTTACACCATCACTATGATTGATCAAGGTATAGAGAGAAGTTATAACCATTACCAGAAACATATAATTTGGCTTCCAAATGACATCTTTCAATTTATTTAAAAATCTCCAGTGTCTCTTAAGTAAGTTGGAAGAGCCTCCATAAATTCATGAAGAAAATAATCCACATATTTAGATAAAGGTTCTAATAGTCCATTTTGGGCCGAGATAATGGGATCCCCAGGCATAGGTGAAGTACCTTTGTGGATTTTTGGTAATAAGTACAAAGTAGGAGTGATAGGAAAATCCTTCTTCAAAAACTCAAACTCCTTTTTACTTATTAAACCTTCTCTTTTCCATTGTGCTAAGTTTGTATGCACTAATAGTTTTACTTTATTCAGTTCATTAAAGGAGGCTTTTCTGTAGCAAGCTGGATCACTCAATTGTCTCTCGGCTTCCTTAACATACATATCTCGTGGCCATAAGACGACGTTGCCGCCTTTGTCTGCTTTATTGGCAATGATGTTGCCATGAGAGTTGATCTTACGGATGAGGGTAGAATATTGTTTGTCTCTATAACTTCTATGTTTATCCTTCCTGGCAACTGCTCGATTTAGATTTTTTAGATCATCAATCACACAATCATTAAAAATGTCAATAGCGTCCCTAGCCATAACTGGGACAAACATGGACCTAGGACAAAAGGGACTATTACCAGCACTGCCACTCCTTATTCCCATAGACCTAAAAACTTCCTGAGTATTGGCTATGGAATCTGTGTCATCATTTACAAGGGAGTGAGCCGTTTTCAGAGCTGTGGTATCTGATATGGCAAAATTCTTGCTCACTTGAGATTTTTTCAGAATGGCAGCGGCTAAATCGCTCTTTTTATTCAGAGTGTGGTATTTCAAAAGTTTCAATTTCCGGATAAACTTAAAAGTGTCAATTCTAGTTTGTACATATTTAAACCCATTCTTCGGACAGAAAGAAAGTCCGAAAGCAAGAAGCTGGGTCTCAGCAGTGTTTAAATCCAACCGTTAGGTTAATCACCGTATTCTCAACATCAGTATTTTTTAGAAGTTTTAATTCATTATTATCATTTTTTTCTTTTTCTTTTTCATTTTCATCTTTTTCTCCAGTTTTGTCTTTATTTTGTTCAATCTCTGCTGATGTAATAGTGTCATGCAAAGTCGTTTTGGAGGGGGAATTTTTATGTTCTATTTCACTTGTGGGTTCTCCCTTCCTTTTCTCTTTTTCGTGAAACCGCCGGCGTTTCCTCCTCTCTTTACGAGATTTGTTTCGCCTCCTTTGCCTCTCACTTGCGGTGTGCCCCTCGACCTCAATGTGTTTTGCCGATTTCCACCATAAAACCCAATTCTTCAGGTGGGGTGAAGCTAATAAAAACACTCTTTGGTCGTTATTTTCATCCTCAGAGCCTACACTGCTATAGATGGAGCTCTGGTCAGTATCTGATTGAACAGGGGCAGCTGATTGCTGAATCAGCGGAGTTTGAGCTATTACAGTAGATACAGATGTAGTCAAAGCTTGTCTCTTAACTCACTCAAATTTCCTTGAGAACGTAAATATTCTCCCATTCTCATAGTCAGAGTTATCCCTTGCAAATTTAAAGGCTTTACGTGTTTTAATAGTCTCTTCATATTTTGCCAGGCGCTTTTTAATCTCATCACGCCCTTTAATTATGACATCCTGTTGTTCCATATTGCTGAGCTGGAGGTTTAATGTTTCAATTTGGGACATTAATTCGATTCTATCGATTTCGGGGTATTTCACCAAGATGCACACCATTCCCATGGATGCATCTAGATTATGCTGGGCCCTCTCATTGAACATGAGGGGATTTGGATTTTCGAATGACGGTGCTATCAATACCCTCAAACCGCGGGGCACCCTTCCCGCCTCTTTGTATTTTTCCAAACTTTTTTGCTCCCACCACTTAGTCAGCTCCATCCGGAGCAACTTTTCCAATTTCTTTAAATTCGACTTTGCATCATCAGATTCATTTGTTTTCTCTTTCGGTTTTCCTCCAGTAGTTATAGCCGGTAAATTTAAAAAAAAGAGCATCAGCTGCTTGCTCTCAATCTCAGAAAAATGTCAGCTGCCATCGCCATTTTGATGTTGGAATATTGTGTATGTAGCACTAGTTCGTAAACCACACGTGTAATGATAGCCACGATACTGGTATTGAACAATATTGTCCCTCTATCTCTCAAAACCCACAAATGACCATAGGGTAGCAATAAGCGGCAACAAGCTCACCTCCGATGCCATCGGGAAGAATTACTCGGGTCCTCCGACACCTCGTAGAACTCCACAAACAGCAATCCTCAAGCAAGCCGTGCCGCATTGCAATCCCAATATACTTCCGGTCGCGGGGGGCTGGATTCCAAGATACTCCTTCCGGGTTCAGGAAACAAATCGTAAAAAACAATGATGGCCAAAATGCTCTCCAGCTGCAAGAACAGCGAGAGGGTCTGTAAAGGACGGAATCGGCCCCTCCGTCCAATTAAATAGGATTCCACAATCCTGCAGTGCAAGCAACCAAACAGCGGTTTCAACACGAACACAGGTACAGACCACAACAAGGGTTTAGTAGATTTAGTAAAGTGCTTTATTCCATCGATGGGAACGGCAACATGACGCCTTTCGTCTGGGAAACCCGGACTTGATCACATGACAGTCCCAGAGATACATGTGGTTAAATACTGACAGTCACTTCCCTTGACTCCTCCCATTGTTAAACAAGGACATAGTAAAAATACTATAACACAAAGATCGGCTTGCTATGTTACACATATTTTTAAATTCCCAAATTGTGTGTTCATAACATCATTGTTTTAAGGGAATTCATAGTACAGGAAAATGTATAAAAACATGATAATTCCTTAACTATCTCCAAATATTGTGACTATAGATTAATCTAAATCAGTCCAAAGCACAACATTTTTTTTTTTAATACACATATTATGTTGCTCGAAAATGATTCCAGTTCTTCCATGACGCTTTGCTGGTTAGTACAATGTCAGCCAATAAGGGAGGAACCACACCTGGTCAAATATGGCACAAGGAAAAGTGGCAATCCAGAGAACAGCAAAATGTGCACTTTTCTGTGCATTTAGCAGGAATAGCATGTCAGCCTAAATATAACGTGTTTCGACTAGGGTCTGGGTCAAATATATGGTCCATCAGCTATGTCTATCCTTTTTCTACTTTTTTCTGTTTACTCACTCCCATCAATTCTGTGCACAACTCTAATACATGCTTTTGAGACTTTGGCTGGCTTTCTTTAGGATTCAATGCATTACTGCTTTGAGTGATCATTTAGTGATTAATCCAGTTGTTAATATATGCTTCCACTATATGTTTGTATTTGCTGGCCCACTGAATACAACATTCAATATACTATTTCTGAGTGATGCAGGCCATGAATACCTGATCTTCTTTTCCTGAGTGATCTAAATTTGTTCTTCAGAAATGCATGTTCACCATAGGCATCGCCCTAGGACAATACTGGGAGTTGTTAACCTTCTCTTCCTCGTTTTAGTTTCCCAATTCCCTCCCTTTCATTTACCTTGTTTCCTCTTGTTTCCTCTTTACTTGATGGAACTTTAAAATCTATTTTTAGGTCTCATGAGTGATGTCTCCCTTGAAGAGCAACGTTTTTTGAACTGAGACAAAAACAAAATTCCAGTTTTTTACCCACATTGTGATTAATACCAACATAGGAACCCCAGAGACTCTGTTTTGCAGGAAAGTCGTCGAAAGAGCCATTGAAGGCAATCCTCGGAATTACACTTGCTGATCCGCCTTTGAGAAATCAGAGGGATTCAAAGGAGAGTCTTAGAAATTACTCAAGTCCCGGGGTACATATTTAACCCAAGCTACTGATGATTTAGCATAGCGATACTGGCTGCATGAAGCTGATGTCCCAACTGTTGTACCTTCTAGATGGTTCCACTAATAGAATGCTGTCACAGAATGTTGAGAACACAAAACAATGAACCCGGCTCCGTACTACCGTACACTCCTACTACTCATGGGGTAATGAACAGTCAACTCTTTTATCTGTCTGTTTCTTTAAAAGTTAATCCCCCAAACAATTTTGGGGCACTGAAAAAGAAACACAGACTTATCAAATTCACACATGAACTTACACGTATATACAATTCACAACATAAACTTAAGGACAAAAATGGACTTAGACACTGTGAAAAAAATATTAGCAACAGCTTGCAACATGACAAAATCAGTAAATGAATTCATTCATTAATCTGATACAAAACTCAGTTATAGAAAAATGTACATCATATACAAAATTTTGTAATAAACATGAAAATATCCAATGTTATGAGCCTCTGCCCAGGTTTAATTGAGGACCTCCATGTGGATGTGGTGTTGCTCATGACCAGACAGCCAATAAATGGTGGAACACAGAACGCATTCAAGCGCCCTCACTTCTGTTCGTGTTTCCAATAGTAGGTTCTGAAGTCTCATAAAAGAAGGTTATCTATGTGTTGAGGGGGTCCAGTCTCTGTTTATTTTATAGACCATTTAGTTTGCTGGTCAGATAGTCCTTTCAAATTAAATTGGGGGTGGGGGTATGCTGCCGAGACGTTTTCAAATCCTTCTAGTAATTCTGACACAGAGCTGCATTAGCAAATCAGACAGAAAAACAAATTATTATTATGTGCAGGAAAAATGCCCCCATTGTTAGTAGAATTTGCATTGTAAGTGAGCAGGAGCAATTATTTTGTCAGCTGCGGCCTTTGTTAAAAAAAGTATGACATGCTGAAAAGGTTTAATTTAGCACAGGTATGTCTGAAGCCGAACACATCTGTTACACTTACAGATTAATTGAATGTGGTTCATCATAACTGCAATTTGTCAGACACAGTTATACTTGAAAAACAAAATGTCGGAATGTGCATCAGGGGGGTGACATTTCACATTAAGGTGCAGCAGATAGTGGTTTGTTAAACATCATTAGCATTTCTGCATCAAAGTCTCCTCTCATCATTAAAGGTTATATTCAGCCCACAAGGAGCCTCATTATAAATCAGGCAGAGCATTGTGCCCAGGTAACTTACTGCTGTGCCTGATCACGACTGGCCAGTGTTCCTGTGGCTGGTTGCCCCAAATGTGGGCGCAAGACCTGGTTTTACTGGCTGGTAATTCCAGCTGGTAAATCGCTTTTGGATTTATAGCAACAGCAGTCAGACTTCTGTCACATTCCTGGCCAAGCATTTTGAGGCAAGCTGGGAGCAATAGCAGGATGCCTTTTTCCCCTAATGCCCATCCTCTGTGAACTTACCTCCTTCCCACCCTCCCAGCACCTGCCCCCAGTTCACATCTATGGGCTTATTTACAAGGACCTTGCCCCACTTTTGAGTAATTTTTAACATGGGAAAAGTTATGCAAAAGTGGCGCAAGGGGCTTGTAAATCTGCCCCCTAGTGCTTACTTATAGCACGTGGTTGACATGAGCATGAATTTCCCCAGAACAGGGAATACTTTGCAGAATTCCGCCCGGTAAAACTGGATCTGCATAGTTATTCCCCATTGCTGTAATTTACAGTTCCAACAATGATTGTAGCAGTGTACCGAACAAGAGGAGGCACAGGATTGAAAAAATGATGGTAGCCAAGTAAACAACATCTGCTGAGCTTTGGGAACATGGCCACTTAAGGAACACAAAGGAGATAAAGTGGGATCTGTGCTTTCAGGCATGATGCAGGAGAACACATCACTGGGGGACAGAAGGACATGGAAAGGAGGAAGGCCCAACCAGTCCCCTCTTCCATGGAGAGGAGAGATGGATTTTGCTGGCCGTGACTTTAGATTATAAGTTCCTGATACTGGAAATTGAAGGTTATTTCAGCTAATTTTAAAGGAATTGAAAATGAGGAGAGGTGGTGATAGGTTTTATCATAGTAGGAGGAAGATATACTTATTGCAGGAAGGTCATCCTTCAGTAAACATTAATAAGGCCCTTACAAAGGGTCAATGGGTTCAGCAGATAACTCAGTGTTAAAATTATAATGCAGTAACCTGAAGGAAGGCAATGATAATTTGGTTGCAGCGTGAAATCAGATTGGAGAAACAGAGGAAAGAGTGGCAAGGGCACTGGCTTATAGGATTAATGACTCGGAAAGTCAGAGAAAGGGGGCATGGCCAAGCGGTCCAACATGGTGGACTCACTTTAGATGAGCTCCGGAGTCCCAATTTAACATCTGCTTATTATTCTGTGCCATCAGCTTATTTTTTTCCCCCAGGCTTCCCTACACTCTGCCTGACTGTGCCGGCTGTCCCGTGACAGTGTTTGACGGTCGAGTTGACGTCGATGCGACCAGCCGGCAGAGCCATTTGTTGAATCACTGCCTGTCGCCTAGGCCCTTGCGCTCCTGCATCTCATTTCCACCGATGCACGGCGCCCTGCCTAAGCTGAGGGTCCACTGGCAAACCTTCTGAGGCTCCCTGAGAACGACCCAGAGGGAGAGCACAATACTCCGGCTTCAAGGACCGCCTGGGGGCTGCACCGGAGCTGCGGCGATATTCTCCGGCCCCGTGTGGCAGAGGGATCTGGGCCGAGGGTCCACACATGTGTGCTCCCTGTGGCTCATCTCTGCGCCGCTGATGTACTCGGCAGCCCCGCTGACGGGGGTGGCTGTGACCTGTCTCCCCCTCCAGGGACATCTTACGGATTTTGGGGGCCCTGGGCCAAACATATTTTGGGGGCCCCTGTTCGGAACAGCTTTGAATTTATGATCTAATTTGAGCCCCTGTTCCCTCTTCCTCAGCTGCGTTAGTGATCCAGTTTGCATAATAGGCATTAGCCTATATATTCCATATGCAAACGGACGCATGCAGCTGATAGCAGTAGGATTTAGTGTTTCATGCCCTACTATTAGGTTTTTAATACTTTTTAAATTGTATATGTGTGGCTGAATTACTCTGTGCTTTTTAAAAATTTCTCCTACCTACGCGCACTTGCACTTTACTTGATTCTGCTTGCCTACACCTCCTTAGCTGCTCCGATTCTCATCTTGCTTTTCCTCCAGTCCCGTTCTGCAGCGGCTGATATGCCGATTGTGTGGAGGGCTGGGCCTACTATCGTGCTCTTCACTTCCGCCCACGCAGTATCCACTTCCCCAGATACGTTAGCGATCTAGTTTGCATCATAGGCATTAGCCTATATATTCCCAATGCAAATGGACGGCCATGCTGCCCAGTTCCCCTCCGGTGAGTTTCTTCCACTATATTACAATAGGGAAAACTGCTTAGCCTTAGACGGCTACCATTATGTCAGTGTACAGCGGCTGATCTGAGCTTGGAGGTAGACGTTCGATGCAACTGGTCTTTCCTTTAGCCCATGCAACAATAAGTGTAAAAACAATAAGAAAACAGAGGACTTAAAGGCCATCCTTTTAAATTGTCACTCTATGCAAATGCATGAACCACACATTTATGACCTACTTCTAGATAAACAGCCTGATCTTTTATTTCTCACTGAGACCTGGCTGTCTGAAGCCTCCAACCGTACTATCACCTTGGCCATCCTTACTATAGAATCCTTAGGAGGGACCGACCGAGTGGGAAGGGGGGGACGGTGTTACCATCATTTACAATCAAAAACTAGACTGCACTCCCATGCCAATGAAAAACATCGAGGATGCAGAGTCCTTAGGCTTCTGCTGTACCTTATCCCCCCATCATAGCATAGCTGGTTTTCTGATTTTCAGACCTCCCGGT
Organism: Lissotriton vulgaris; assembly: GCF_964263255.1. Taxonomy (NCBI): domain Eukaryota; kingdom Metazoa; phylum Chordata; class Amphibia; order Caudata; family Salamandridae; genus Lissotriton; species Lissotriton vulgaris. Next base: position 121,951,222 of record NC_141691.1, on the reverse strand, counting down.
GCAATTGGAAATTGTATTACTAAGCTTAATACAGCCACCACCTCCCTGACCTTAAAATGCAACAACTGCCTTATTCTGGGAGATTTCAATATACATATGGACAATGGAAAGGACCCTCAAACAATTTCCCTGTTGCCCTATGTCTTGGTATGAGATTTGGTACAAAGTCAGCAGTCAGAATTAGACAGGGAATTGATGTCCTTGCATAGTGCTGTCTATTGATCCAAATAAAAAATTGTATGAGTAATACAGATGTATAGATAAATACTCCTTTTTTATTGCAAATGAATCCCCATTAGAATCTACTGTGTTTTTAATGATTTTAAATTGTATATTGTGTATTTTTTATATCTTTGTTTTGCATTTAAAATTTTATAAAATGTATATATAAGTGCCTTAAGCATGCAGTGTATGAGTAATGTCCTGTGTGCAGTATAAATGTGGCTGCATGAATTGTGGTTTCAAGTCTACCTAAGGTTTCTCCAAAGGGTATATTGATTTTTGAACTTTAAAGTTATTGGGTGCTCCATCCCTTTAGAGTTGAAGAGCCCCTCTCCTTGGTTTCAAGGAGACACTGCAGGCCAGCAACATGTTTTCATCTATTTCTTCGACCACCCATGAGAAGGGCCATACCCTAGACCAAATCTTTCACAACTTTGACATATCATTAAGCCTACCTGTTCCCATTACCTGGTCTGACCACCTCCGATTAAAATTCATCATTCCCAACTCTGCCACAGCCCCTCGGACTAACGCAGGGCAGAGGGTCCCTAATTACAGAATGTTCCATAAAATATCCATCCCAATCTTGGCAGGCGCCCTCTGTCGTTCCTTACCGGAGCTGTCTGGCTGCCCGACTTGGACGCCCTCTCAATGGATTCATGGCTCTGAACCAACATTGGTGCAGCGGTACCGGTTGTTTCCTGCTTCTCAAAGAGGTCGGCCCCACCAGCTTCATGGTTTAAAGGTTTCCTAAGATCTAGCAAAAGAAACTGTAGAAAAATGTATAGAAATAGAAATGGCGTAAATCCTATCTACCTGAGGACAGGAGGGTGTATAAAGACACCTTAAAAGCTTATTACATTCTCGTGAAGGCAGCCAAGAAAAACCTCTTTCAAACCACAATAGAAAATGCCCAAAATAAGAGTAAGGAAATCTTTGGCATAGTTAATCCTTTACCTCCTCCCCTCTCCCCCCGAAAGCCGGCACAAAGGAAGGTCCATGCACGGAAGAAAGGTCTAAGCAAATAGCTTGATTCTTCCACAAAAAGATCTCCATGATCCAATAAGCCTTCACTAACATCTCAGAGGAAGAACCGACCTTCTACCCTAGTTCTAATAGCAAATTTCACCTCTTGGATCCTCCATATTTACTAGTTTTCCCTGAGTTTCAGCTTGAAGAGGCACTGACCCTTCTCCAAAGCATTAAGTCTGGCTCTCCGACCTACCCATGTCCAGAGAATATCCTAAACCTATGAGCTCCCACCATCATACCTAGGGTAAACCAGCTCTTTAATGCTTCGCTCTCCTCAGGCAACATGCCGAAATTATGGAAGAATGCTAAGATTCTTCCTCTGATACAAAAGGCTAACGCCAAACCGACAGACCCTGACAACTACAGGCAAATCTCTCTTCTTGTGGCGCTCTCCAAAGTATTAGAGAAGCATGTAAACAAGGCCCTCCAAAAACACATTGAAGATGGGAAGCTCCTTCATGAGTCCCAATCCTGTTTGAGGGCTAACTACAGTATGGAGTCCGCTTTACTGGAAGTGACTGAATTTCTCAGGAGTAAGCTGGACCAGGGAGGCTGTTCTGATACTGCTCGGTCTGTCGGCGACCTTCGATTCGGTCCCACTTGAGCGGCTCCAGGAGAGACTTACTAACATCGCCCTGGGGGGCGCCGCCTTAACATGGATGTCATCATTCTTGGCAAATAGATCTCAGGACATATGGCTCCCCCCTTTCTCATCTCGAGTTCCGGCCATGAATGTAGGTTTCTCTCAGGGCTCCATTCTCAGTCCTACCCTTGTTGATATATATATATATCCCCCCTTGCATTTCTGGTAGAGGAAAAGGGCCTCAAAATTGTTTCCTATGCTGAGGACACTCAGCTGATTTTTACATGTGAAAAAGGAACCGACTTTCACAAGGCAATGATTATGTCTTGTTGACAAAGGATTTTAACTGGCTTAAGATCAATCAGCTGAAGTGCAATCCTCACAAAACTGAAGTTGTTTCCCGAATCCCGAAACGCCTGACTGGAGCTCCTGGTGGCCAAAAGATCTGCTGCCCGCCCGCGGAAAACGAGAAAGTCAAAAACATAGGAATTGTCATAGGCAAGACACTCTCCATGCACTTTTAAATCCAAAATCTAACTGGGGCTTGTTTTGGCAAACTCTGGCCGGATGTTAAAAAAAGTTCCTGCCACTGTTACAAAGTAGAAAGATCGTGATGCAGGCTCTGGTGACATCAAAGCTAAACTGTGTCAACAGCTTGTACCTTGGTCTTCCCAAATCCCTTATCCAGCGCCTACAAGTGGTAGGAAATGCGGCGGCCAGAGCCATCCTGAGACCTAAACCCAGATCTAGTATGACCCCTATTCTTAAGTCTCTACACTGGCTCTGCATAAAAGAACGGATCAACTTCAAAGCAATAACCATCTTCTTTAAAGCTTTCCACAGCTTAGGAGCCGGCTACCTAAATAAGCGCGTTAATCGCTACACAACATCTAGACCCCTAAGATCTTCCAATGCCACCCTGGCCATCGTGCCTAAAATATGCTGTGCCCGTACTGGAGGCAGATCCCTCGGCTTTCTAGGTGCAAAATTGTGGAATAGACTCCCAGAGTCTCTGAGACTAACCACAGACCTACTCTCTTTCAAGAAGAACTTAAAAACCTGGCTTTTTAATAACTGATGGGTCTTCCCCCGCAAAAAAAGCCTCATAGGAGTGGCACATTGAAATCTATGAGAAATCAGTGCTCCACTTCTAGGACACCATGCCGTCAATATCTTACACCTGCCACACAGCAGGCGTAAGATATTTAGGTAAGCCCCTTTCACATCTGGCTTGTTCCAAGTGAAAGGACAAATTGCTAGAGTTGCGTCTATTTTCAGACACACCCCAGTAATGCAACACTTTTGTGCCTACAGATACATCAGAAATACTTACGTATCTGTAACTCCTTGTGACAGGATGCGTCATACAGTAAATATGATGCATCCATCTTGTCGCAAGGAGGGCGAAGTAAGAAGTGACGCATCCCTGTTTTCACACAACGATGTATCACTTCTCATAAATAAGACCCTAAATGTGTTTACACCTAATATTAAGGGATAGTTATGTGTGTTTTCAATATTGTAACAAAGCAGCAGCTCACCAATGTTACTGCAAATAATCTCTGTGACCCTCTCCCATTTCGCATATGTTAGGCCTTGATTTGATCTAAAAGAAACTTTTTTGTGTATATTGCATGAAACATAAACACAACATTTCTCTGCAAAATGGCTGTACTAGACTCTCACACATCAGGCATATAAAAATAAGTTAAAGAAAAACAGTATTTAAAACAATCTGTTTAAAAAATAGTCAAGGTCATTAGGGCAAAACTCTGGAGAATGGAGCTGACTCTGTCAGGGGGCCCCCTGAAAGGCTGGGGCCGTGGGCCAGAGCCAGAGCCCACTTTGCCCCTTTGCCCATGCATTAAAACGTCTCTGTCCCCCTCTGCTGGCTGTGTGTGGACACCCAAAGGAAGCGCACAGATCCTGAGCTGGCCCGCAGCCAGGCCAGGCCTCAGTAGAGGGGCGCTGTGGCCAGAGGGCCTGGAGATTGGTGACGATGAGGCTGGCGGCCTGAACGAGTGGTGGCCTTCGCCGCGCGGTGCAGCTGCTCAAGACAACAGAGGACTTTTTCCCAAGGTCAGTGTGGGTCCCCATGGCCTTGGTTCTGCCCCAGGGACAATTGGATGTCTCCCTGATGTGCTGTACTCCTGCCTGTACCCCCCTATCTGCACTGATCGCTGGACCCAGCGGCGCCCTTCGGGGGCCTACTTCTGTGCTGTGGCCTACTGACGGGCCGGTGGTGGGACGCAGCTAGTGCCATGTTAGATCGGATGCGGAGCTACCCCCCCCCCACGGCCTGATCCCTACTTTGAGGCCCTCTGTGTGGATAAATGCTGCGGCTGGTGGTGACTCCTGCAGCCTGGGCCCCTCTTCAATTCTGTGGCGTGGCTGTGGCTACGGGGTGGATCATTGGCCCACACTGCGCTCGCTGTGCAGTCGCCTCCTACCGATGATCCTGCAAGGGACCTGCTCCCCCTGCTGACCGCTTGTGGCATGAATGAGTGCTGCAAATGGTGCGTGCCACGGAACACTGTATTCTCGTTGCAATTCCTGTGAAGTGCCCCCACCTACAATTCAGGCGGGCAGCAGTGCTCCAGCACGTAAGTGGCACCCACTAGGGGAGGCGAGGAGTCGCCTGTGTGCGGAGGCATCCTGGCTAGGCCCTGGTTCAGCATTAGTGTGGGAGGACTCCGCGCTTGCTTTCCTGACCGCCAGGGAGCCAAGCAATATCTGAACTGCCGAATTGCTGTGGGGTGCCCTTCTCTACCTCTCCGGAGCTTCTGCCTCCGCGACCGCTGATTTGGGTGCAGATGTGCCACCTGCTGGCTCTACCGGTTCCGACTGGCACTGTGCGGGCTTCTCTGTTATTGCCAATCATGACTCACGACAAGCTGTAGAACACCAAGCAGAGCACACTCAATCTCTATTCTGGCTCTGGGGCACAGTCAGCGGATCCTCCGAGTCAGATCGCTTCTGGTCCGTATAACGCTGCATTTATGGCGGCAATCACACAGTCACAAGATGCTCAGGAGGCCAAAATCGGGGCGGTGGGATCAGACGTGATGCTGATCCGCCAAGATCTCAGCAACTGTATATGTTAAACAATATCCCAACTGGTATAATTTGTAGACAATTAATAAGGATATGCATGCAACATTATCAAGCAAGAAACAAGGAGACCTCAATTGACCTATAGACCAATGAATTGAACTATGGTTTATATTATTTGAATATATTGTCATCCATACCGAGCGTTACTTTGTCAAATTTAGACAAGGATCTGAGTACATTAATCGGAATAAGAAAATTTGTACAGTTTGTATATATATGTGACGAATGTTTTGTATTTTTGTGTAAATGTTTTAAATGTCTTGTATTCTTTTTGCACATAAAATCTTTGTTTGAAAAGTAAAACTAGTAAGTAAAAGGGTAAGAAACACCCAACAGACCTAAGAGCAATATTGGTTTGTTTTTTCCTTCAGTAAGAAGAGTGAAAAAGAGTGTGGTTGGTACTTGTTTGTTTTTCCTAGATAATAATATGGTCCAACCAACCATAAGTCCCAGGGCCTGACTCCATTTATTATATCACCCTTAATGGTGACATCTAAAAAGGGTAAGTCGTTAGGTGCGCATTCACATGTAAAGCGAAGATGCTCCTGGGATTGATTTAGCCAGTCAATAAACGAAGCAAGAGCTTCTTTCGTGCCATTCCAAAGTAGCAGGATATCGTCTATATATCGACGCCATAGGTTTATGTTGTCCTGGAAGGGATTGGTAGATGACAAGATGAGGGTTTTTTCCATGTGATGCACATATAATATCACAAAGTTAGGGGCAAAACAAGCTCCCATTGAGACTGCCTTGATCTGTAGGTAGAAAGTATCTCTGTACAGAAAGTAATTATTCTGCAGGGCGATGCGTAAAAGATCCATGATAAAATGGGTCAGGATTTTGTTGGGTCGGGGTCTGGTTTCCAGGAGAGCCTCGATCACTAGTAGTCCTTCTGTGTGGGGGATGTTGGTATATAAGGACTTGATATCTAGTCCTGCCATTAGATTCTGTTCAATCTCGTAATCCAGGTCTTCAATAGTATTGATTAGGTCTGTAGTGTCTCTAATAAAGGTGTCAGTGATAGGGACAAATTCCTTTAGGATGGCGTCAATATATTTTCCGATGGGTTCTAGAAGAGATCCGCAACCATTGATAATGTTGCATGCATATCCTTATTAATTGTCTACAAATTATACCCATTGGGATATTGTTTTACATATACAGTTCTCTACCCCAATCCCAACGAGGTTGACGGGTTACCACTCCTGTGTTTTTATACAAGATCTCAGCAAGGCGGTGGACAGAATTATGGAGACAGAGACCCAGATTTTAATCATGGAAGATACGGTTGCATTCCTCCACAAGAAGGTGTCTGCTCTGAAAACTATCACCAAGGGGTGAGGATGCCGAAGGCAGGGCCAGAGGAATAACCTCTGGTTTGTAGGCTTTCCTGAGGGCTGCGAGGGCAACGATGTGGAACAATTCCTTACTAATTGGATCATGGGATGGATCCCTCAAGCGCCTCTATCTAATTGTTTTGTATTGAATGCGCCCACCATGCCTTGATGCAAAAACCTCCACCAAGGGCCAGGCCTCGTCCCATTATAGCACGGTTTCTAAACTTTCATGACCGGGATGCGATCATCACGCAGGCCAGGTTTGTGGGAAAACTCCAGCATGACTCCCATCACATTCTAATCTTTCCTGAGTACACAAGACTGGTGCAGCAATGTCACCAATTGTTTATGGCTGCTAAAGCCCGGTTGCGGGATCTCAAACTCCAATATGCACTGCTCTTTCCGGCCCGGCTGAGAGTCATCTACAACTTACGTACAATTTTCTTTGATTCCCCTGAGGAGGTCTTCGCCTGGGCAGACAAAAGACAGGAACTCAAACCACACACCGCGCTGCGCTTTGACTAAGAGTCGTCCTCTGGGGAGGCCGCACGACAGCTTCCCAAGCCTAAAGGGAAACCAAATTGAAGATCACGCTGATCCGAAAAGCCAAGAAAACCGCCTTCAAGGACCGACTAGATAGCAACGCCCACAACAGCAAGGAACTTTTCAACATCGTCAAGGAATTCACCAATCCCTCGGCCAACTCCAACGACATCACCCCCTCTCAAGCCCTCTGCGACTCCCTAGCCTCATTCTTCCACAACAAAATTGCAGACATCCACAACAGCTTCGACAACCAACCCGGAGACCAACCCACCCAACCATCTGCTGGACCTTCACCACCCTCGAACATCCTTAATGACTGGAACCCAATCTCCACTGAGGACACTATCCGCCTGATGAACTCCATCCACTCAGGATCCCCCACAGACCCATGCCCTCACCACATCTTCAACAAAGCAGACTCCATCATAGCACCGCACCTCCAAGACGTCATCAACCCTCCCTCAACTCCGCCACCTTCCCGGAGAGCTGGAAACACGCTGAACTCAGCGCCCTTCTGAAAAAACCCACAGCGGACCCCACCGAACTCAAAAACTACCGTCCCATTTCGCTCCTTCCATTCCCGGCCAAAGTCATCGAGAAAGCTGTCAACAACCAGCTCGCCGCCTTCCTCGAAGCCAACAACTCCCTCGACTCCTCACAGTCTGGCTTCCGAGCCAAACACAGCACTGAAACCGCCCTCATCGCAGCAACAGACGACATTCGAACTCTACTGGACAATGGAGACACAGTCGCCCTCATCCTCCTCGACCTCTCCGCAGCCTTTGACACAGTCTGCCATAGCACCCTTCTACAGCGCCTCAGAAACATTGGAATCTAAGGAAAAGCACTAGAATGGATCACCTCGTTCCTCACCGGAAGAACCCAGAGAGTCCGCCTTCCACCATTCAAGTCAGAGGCCACTGAAGTCATCTGCGGCGTGCCACAAGGATCTTCACTCAGCCCCACCCTTTTCAACGTATATATGAGCCCCCTCGCGACCATCGCACGCCAACACAACCTCAACATCATCTCCTACGCGGATGACACTCAACTGATCCTATCACTCACCAATGACCCTAGCACCGCCAAAACTAACCTACACGAAGGAATGAAAGAAGTAGCCGAATGGATGAAACATAGTCGTCTGAAACTGAACTCAGATAAAACAGAAGTCCTTATCTTAGGTACCTCCCCCTCTGCATGGGACGATTCTTGGTGGCCAGAAGCCCTTGGAAAAGCACCCATCCCGACAGACCATGCACGGAACCTGGGCGTCATCCTGGATTCCTCACTTTCGAACAAACAAGTCAACGCCGTCTCTTCATCCTGCTTCAACATTCTTCGCATGCTCAAAAAAAACATTTCGTTGGATCCCCACCGAAACTAGGAAAACGGTCACCCACGCCCTGGTCACGAGCCGACTGGACTATGGAAACACCCTCTACCCCGGTACTACTGCTAAACTCCAGAAAAAACTCCAACGAATCCAAAACGCCTCAGCCAGGCTCATATTAGACATCCCGCGTAAAGAACATATCTCTGGTCACCTGAAAAACCTCCACTGGCTTCCCGTCAATAAGAGGATCACTTTCCGGCTCCTAACCCACGCACACAAAGCACTCTACGAAATCGGACCAGAATGCCTCAACACACGACTGTCCTTCTACTCCCCCTCCCGCCAGCTACAATCATCCAACCAAGCCCTTGCCACTGTACCTCGCATCAACAAAACCACCATGGGAGGTAGATCCTTCTCCTACCTGGCAGCTAAAACCTGGAACTCCCTTCCCACTTACCTTCGCCTCACTCAGAATCACCTAGCATTCAGAAAGCAACTTAAAACGTGGATATTTGACAAGTAATTCCCCACCCCTCCTCAAGCGCCTTGAGACCCTCTGGGTATGTAGTGCGCTATATAAATTCTTTGACTTGACTTGACTTGACAGCGCCGCTCACACTCTCAAGGTGCCTCCAGCTCTCGGACAGCCAGAGACCACGAAACTCATCACCGTCGCCCACTGGAGACTGAAGACCACTATGCCGACCAGTTGGGCCGGTGAATTCTGCCTTACCTTCCTTGTTCTCTTCACCTCTTTAGACTATACAACATTGTATTAGGGCTTGAGAGCGGAGACTTGTTTATTCATTACGCTGAGGTCACTATGCATGGGCCTATGAGAGGCCTTTCCCCATTCCTCAGTATCTGAGGAATTTACTATTTGTTTTGGGGACAGTTCTATGGGGAACTGTTGGTGTGGGGCTGTGCCTTGTCCCCGTTGGGTGATGATACGACACTCACCGCAACAGATACTTCTATTGTTTTGAGGTATTGGGTGGGGTAGGCAGGAGAGGGGATGTTTTTTTTTTAACTATTTGATGTTATTTTCCACTGACACTAGTTTCTCCGCCATATATATTCCTGGGGTTGCCACTGTCACTCATCTCGTTAGTTTTTTCTTTACATGTCAAACCATCTATGTCGCAGACCTTAGCAGAAGCCGGAAGTGGAGAACTTTGCACCCTTAGTTGGAATGTCATTGGTCTGCATGATTAAACGTGGGGAAGTGCTGCACCAAGCAAAGAGACACAGTGCAGGTGTCCTCCTCCTACAGGAGGCCCACTTGGTGGGCACTAAGACACCTTGTTTGGGTCGATTTGGCTTCACTCACACGTATCACGCTGGCTTTACTAGAGGTTCCCAAGGAGTTGCAATCCTCATACATCATACCGTCCCCTTCTTTCACAGCTGTACCTGGTCAGATCCACAGGGCAGATTTGTTGTAGTATACAGGACTCTTTATGGGAACCTATTGTTTTAGGTAGTGTGTATGCCCCTCTCCCACTGTCATGGTGCCTAGTTCAAAAATGTATGCTGCTCTGGACTGGCCTTCCAGCAGGGTTGACTTTAGTTGGAGGGGATTGGAATGATGTTATGTTGCCATCACAAGACAGATGGCATGCCACGCCACGTGCTCAGGAGCCTTCAGACTCCAAATTATTATCCCGGTTCAGGGTCTAGGGTGGGTTGACTCGTGGAGAACTGTACATCCTGACACACATGCCTACACATATTTTTCTGGAGCCCATTCATCCTTCTCTGTTCTAGACTGCATCTTCATCTTGGGGATCACATTCATAGGTTAATCGAAGCTGTGATCCTCCCCAGAGGGCTCTCTGACCTTTCACTGGTGTCCGTTCTCCTGTCCCTAGATCCCAGGCATTCCCAATTTCAGTGGCGTTTGTCGCCGTGGTTGCTGCGAGACCACGATTATAGGGCGCATATTCATAAATCTTTAGCAGACTAATACTCAATACAGACACGGTGGATTTTCCAGTCAACCTGTGGGAAGAAATGAAAGCCACTCTCAGAGGAGCAGACATCTCCTTCTGCACCGCATGACGCAGACAGAGATCTGATAAACTGACTAAAATCGAGGCCCAATTGCTTGAGCTAGAGCATGCTAGCTGGGACGCAGTGGGGTAGATTGAGCGCAGACAGTTGCTACATATGCAACAGACGTACGCCAGTGAACTCCTAAACAAAGCCCGACTTTACTGGCTTGCCACACGTAGCTGGATATACCAATGAGGGGACAAATTCAGCGCTCTGTTGCATCGCTTGTGTCAGCAGACACTACGGCCTCAGATACTCCCGAGTATACGGGGCCTAGACGGGACAGCTCCTACAGACCCATCCGTCATTGCAGACCACTTCACCTCATATTTTGCAGATCTATATGCCCCCCACTAAGTACTTCCTGCTGCCTTGATACAAAAATGTATCAACGACTTTCCCCACAGGCACTATCAGATGCAGCACAAGATGCACTAGACGCTCCCCTGTCGGTGGACGAACTGCTACCTTCGTTACTAACTATGCGTGCCGTGAAAGCACTAGGCCCGAACAGCTATCCTTGTGAGTTTCTCGCGAAATATCACCCACAACTGTTAAAGCCCTATCTTATGGCGCTGGAAGCTGCCTGGGTTAGTGGCGGTCTCCCACCAGATTGGCAACATGCCAAGATCGTTGTGTTCCTGAAGCTGGGTCACCCACAGGAGCACTATTCGTCCTATCGCCCGATCTCTTTACTTAATGTGGAAAGCTAAGCTCCTGGTCAAGGTGGTTGTAAACTATCTAGTCCCACATATTGCGGGGGTGATTCACCCAGATCAGGCTGGATTTATGCCTAACCGTGCTACGCGGCACAATATTGGACTTGCCCACAATGCTATCGCCGCGGTTGATAAGCTCATACCCCTGCTGCGCTCTTGTTGGCGAACATGAACAAAGCTTTTGATTCCCTAAGCTGGGTATATCTCTTTGCCCTGCTTAATCGCCTAAATATCAGTCCCCGGTTATTGAGCCTTATTCGCTTGCTCTACAATGACATAACTGCTGCAGTCCATGTGGCCGACTCTGTTCCCCGAAGCTTTTCTATTTGGCAGGGGACACACCAGGGTTGCCCGCTCTCCGCTTATCTCTTTGCTCTCTCTATGGAGCTGCTAGCAGCTTCGATACGCATAGACATGCAGCTGCACAGCTTCGAGTGGGCACCAGGCCTGTCTGACCGCATAACGCTTTATGCGGATGATTTCTTGCTTTTCCTCACAGACCTTTACCGAACTGGTCCACGCCTTCTCCGCATCCTGCAGATCTTTGGCAAAACATACGGCCTTTACATGATTCATGGAAAATCCTATTTGTGGCTGCTGCTGGGCCGAGACCGGCTGGGCGACTGGTCGCAGGAAGTGGTAGTGGCCCCAGACGGCTTTAAATATCTCCGACACTGGCATGGAACAAGAACCTCGCCTCCCTATGGATGCATATAGGCGACCATACGTGAGTGTGGTTCCATCTCCCCTTGTCTCTTTTTGGTTGATCTGCTATCCCTACCCGATGAAGCTGACATGGTTTTGTCAATTGAATGCTATCCAGGCCCGCTTTCTTTGGGGGGGGGCGGCGCATGGCCCTGAGGACTTGTTTCCAGTCCACCTACTCTGTGGAGTGGCCACTCCGGACGTCTAGGCTTACTACATGGCCTCTCATCTACTTGTCCTCAATGACTGGTGGTATGGCAAACCCGGGAGCCCGGCGTATGCTGTGGAACATTGGCTACTAGGAGACAACACCCTTCAAACAGTTCTCTATTTGGGGGGATTACTTCGAGAATTACAACCAGGTACACACACAGTGTTTAAGATTTGGAAGTCGACGCTCCGTCGGATGGGTTGTTTGGGGAGGCTCACTAGGGAAACTCCATTGCGGAATAACGGACAGCCACCCCAGCTTATGTGACTGTCCGGTTTTCGAGGCTGGGAGACCATTGGAATAGATACAGTGGGGGCAGTTGTATGCATATGCACTCTTAAGTCCTTTCTTGATATCCAGAAGGAATATGATATGCCCTGCACCTTTACCCTGTATATTTCTCATCTAACAGAGATTCCTGAATTTAACCCTATTGAGGCAAACGTTTTTATGGGTGACCTAGGGGATCATAAAATAACCAAAATATACTGCATAATACCCCTACCACATTGCACAAAACCAGAGAGGCATGGCAGCAGGACTTAGGGCCTTTAGAAGAGGATGACTGGGTAAAGGCTCTGGAATCCCCGCACGGTGCAACAATCGCGGCCCACCTGCGTCTTTTTCAATTCAAATACCTACACAGAGCCTATTATACCAGACACAGGCTGTGGCATGCTGGGCTTATCACATCCCCAAATTGTTTATGCTGTAAATCAAGGGAGGGTACCTTCCTACATACTGTCCGGTCCTGCCCAAAATTGTCAAAGTTCTGGAAGGGGGTGTAGTGGGGCTGAGCCTTACATTTATACAGTGTTAAGTTAGCATGAGCTTATTAGAAGTTTAAACGTCATTTTACCTTTTGCTTTCTTTTGCACACGGCACACACTTTAGTTATTGTTTCACGTTAGGCTGAGGGTTTTGCTTCACATGAGAATAACTTGTTTTTCCACATTGCTAGACTTGCTTCGTAAGCTTAAGTCTGAACAGTGAGTGCCGAGGCCTTCAAGGTTATATCAACACTGTTGCTTTTGTTCGAACTGATCAGCGCACGTTCTAGACATAACATATATGCAGCTGTGGACAGCTCTGATACTGCCGCCTTTAATAATACACTGTGTAGGCATGATTGAACACACTTGGAGAACATTCGTATGCTGAGAGCTTGTGCTGAACTCAATGTAATTCACTCCTGCTAAACTCTGAGGTATGGGGTCGCCTATGCAAGCCTAAGAGACCTTCTTTAGTTATAAAATAGCTTCCTAGCAAGGGAGGGTGAAATATAGGTATATATTTAACCTGTTTCCATTTAGCATTATAACATGCTTTCTCCCTTTGGAATAGTAACTATGCTGACAATCTTATTTCTTATCATATGTCTGCTTGTATTAGCTAAGATGCTGCACCTGAGATCACGGCGTTAAAATAAACATTTTAAACGTGCTTGTGTCTCCCTTAACTCCCTGTTCTGGACTGGTATCAGAGTATAATGAAAGAGTATTCATGTTTCCCATCTTACCTGAGGTTTCCTAAGTCGCATGTTCTGGGTTTTCTAATCATTTGTGACTTTGCTATAGGACAAAGAGCTAATGAGACACTGAGGCTAGTCTGGTAGGGGAATTTGGGTACTAAGGTGAGTTTTGGTTCCCCCATAATTCACTGAGGTCCTGAGTCTCTGTGCACAATTGTGTGACTGACCAGGATCCTTGCAACAGGGGTACTAACATGTTTGTCTGAGGTTTTGAGGTGGGACGTTGCTTCCTCACGAGGCTCGCCATGTTACACATTACAGAGGATATAGATGAGAATAGATACAAGCACCAACTCCTGTTCCTTTGTCTTTCTCTGGCAAAACAAGTTGTTGCCCGTCTCCGGAAAGACGAGGCACCACCGCCACTATGGGTATGGAAAAATGGGCTAGACTTTTGTACGGCCCTGAAACTCCCGGTCTTGGCAGTAAAGGGATGCCCCCGTAAACATTACAAAATCTGGAAGAGGTGGGCCAACTACACAGCAGCCATTCACAATAAAAGCATTGAGTATCACAAAAGAGACTTCTATATTTGCCACACATATTTGCCACACATATTCAATCATTATAACATGACCATCATATACTTTTGGGCATATCACACAATTGGAAATATTACTAGCATTATTAGGCCCACTTGTATTGTTATGATCTCACTAGTATGCACCCTGTGAACAATTCCTAACCTAACTCCCCCAATTGAGACAGAGCACCCTTATGCGGTTCACAATATCAAACGTATGTACATACTCAAGAATAGAACACTTTTTAGCAACACCGTGGGCCATACCCACATGGGAGAAACCAAATGTCAAAAGGTCACCGCCGACCTGTTTTGTGACTCACAGGCAGTTTCACACGATCACTCCCAATCACACACACTCACTCTGCACCATTACAAGGTGCGACTGGTACCAGCCAGTCCCTATGGCACGTTCTTATATGCCCACAAGCACTAGGCCCCCGGGTGCGGTGCCGTGAGCACCCAACAGGTAAATGGTTCACCCTCTGCAGACTTCATGGCCAAAGCCTCCCTCCACACTCAAGTTCATCCCTATTGTCCTATACCTCCAGATGAAAGATAACCACCCCTCATCTTGAACACTGGGTTGCATGCAGCTGAAGTCACACTTAGTCTAAGTCCTCAGAAGCCAGGTAGAAATATGTAACCATTATAATTCGGACGTGGACGTAAACAAGGGACAGGTTGCAGCCACTTAGGAATTTCACTCACATTTCTCAAAACAATTCCAAACTGTCGCAGAAGCTTTTCTTCAACCCCGTAAATCTCTCTCGCAACTACCTTGGGCCAAGATGTCTTCGGGGGGAGCCAGGTGTGGCGAGCGCAGTTGTTCCACCGCAATGAGGTAAAACAAGGGAGCAACCGATTAATGGGGAGTAAGCATGGGCGAATTTTGCGAATCTCGCGTTCGCGAATTTTGCGGATTTGCGAACTCGCAAACCACAAAATCCACGAATTCTCGCGAATTTGCAGATTTTTTTTTTTTGTGTTCGCACGGGTTTCTGCCAGGTCGCGAGGGTTTTTGTACAATTTCGCAAACGCGAACTTACCTGTCGGGTCGCAAGTTTTGCGAACTTGTTGTTTCTACGTGTCCAGCCTGTTTGGGACACTCTTCTTCATCACTGCCACCCTCTGTCACCACATGCCACCCTCTGGCTCACCCATGCCACCCTCTGTTTCATCACAGCACCCTCTGGTTGTCCAGTGTACATTATTGTGGCAAAGCAAAGCACACCTTCCCTGCCTCAAGTGACCTGAATTAATTTGGGGCTGATTAATGTGTCACAGAATATTTTTTCAGCTGGCACCTGCTTCCTTAGTGCTTCCTGATTAGTGATCTTTTGCCCTTGCTAAGTGCTTTCATTGTTGCAAAATTAGTTACAACACCTGCCCTGCCCCAACTGACAATAATGAATTAGGGGCTGATTAATGTGTCACTGGATTTGAACTTCCAGCCTGGCTCCTGCTTGTCTCCCTTAGCTGTAATTCAGGACCTTTGTGGCATATGTGTAACTATTCTGAGGGTCAGAGCAGGGTCACATAATAGTTGCAAGTAGGCAACTGAACTCTGGAGGGGCCCCTCAGGAAGCACTACAGGAAATGGCTACTATTGATGAGCTTGAACTTTTGAACCTGGTAAGTAGTTTCAGTTTTGCTAAGATCATATTTCTGCAATTTAGCGCTTATTCGCGGGGCGCGAAGTTGAACTGGGAAGCCGCGAACTCACGCGAACAGTGCGAGCAAGCCATAAAATCCGCTGCTCGCGGATTTGCGGATTTTGCGGGAAATTCGCGAATCTCGCGGATTGCGAATTTACCGAAAATCCGCAAAATCCGCGAGCGGAACGGATTTTCCGCCCATACTTAATGGGGAGTAATAAAATGGAGCCTTGATCAGTACACGATGATCCCGGTCATGCCCAGGCGATCCGGGGACAGAGACTAGAACGCGCAGTGATGAGTTGCACCAGGCACTTCAGATGTCAAAAACGATGAGTTGCAAAATTCAGCTTCTTCCTGGTAAGTAGGCACAATGACTGGTTCAGGTCCAGTTGGGGTGCTCGAGGCAATTCCAGTCACACACACAGCAAAGAGGTGCAATTCCGTACCTGTCTGGAAATGAGGCACACCGACCGAAGCACGATGATACAGGTTGCACCAGACCGTCTGGTCACACTCAAACTGGCACCAGTTCAGCAGAGCAAAATGAGGTAGAATAAGGCACTACTCCAGGTACACCCCCATCTTCAAGAGTCGTACCCTCGGACACTGCACGCAATGAGCATGCAGTTGGCGTGTTGCACGAGAGAAACGCGGTACAATAGACAAAATCGGCCATGCGGGGTCCCGGAATCGGTGAATCTGCTCACTACCACTAGACACTTATGATTTTCACAGTCCTTGCAGTACGGGAACCACACACCTTAGATGCAGGCAATATTTCTGGGGCTCCACACTAAGCAATTCATTCTCAAGGCGCAAGTCTTAGGTCCATATTCACACCAAGCTACCAGTTTGGGTTTAGTAGCTGAGGTGAGGACTTGAGAGGGCACCGCTCTCCAGATGTCACAGAAAGTTGATGTAGGTCCCTCGGAGGAGATCTTAGATGTCCCTTAGATCTCCAGGAGAACAGGAAGCCTGCCGTTGGGCCCTTGGAAAGCACACTTCAGGGTGTCACACTTCAGCAGGTCCTCGGCCCAGGCCAGTCTCTATTTGGACAGTTATCCTCCATCTGCACAACAGAGTCCTCTGACAATGTGCACTAAATGAAATGACTTGAAGTACAGTGGTTTAAGATGAATAAGTTAGTTTATTCTGTATTACAACCCCAGAGGCAACCAAGCAGCATCCTCTTCAATAACAGTGTATCTCTGCTCTGCTCCCTGGATTCCACATTCTGGAATCCAGTGAACATATCATGGCAACATAGAATATTAAGCAAGCTACCAGAAAATACTAAGATACAACATATCCTCCTTCCTATAAAATAACTACATTAAATTAAAAGAAAATTAGCATTAAAAACATATGAAAGAAATAAGATGAGCACTATACTAACTAAGAACATTTATAATCTTTCATCCATATTGGTTTGAACTTAGGACGAATGTGCCTTCCCTTCACATCAGCATTAGATCTCTTCACATCAGCACTAGATGCACTAACTACAGATTTCGAAGGAACTGATGCTGATACCTCACCTCCTTTCTCAACAGATGTTTTTGAAAGAATATTTCTTTGACTCTCAAGATGCTTACATTCCAAATCATTACATTTTGTTATACTTCTCACATTCCATCGCTTACCATCATCTAACTTAACAATATTACCTGCAGTAAAAACAATTTGTTTTGGTCTAGACCATTTAGAAGAACCAGGTTTTTAATTCCCCACCAGCTGTGTGCGCACCTATTCACCAACTTTAAATGATCTCGTGGAAGTCATACCCTTAACATTATGATCATGAACATATTTATTTTGATACCCCTGTACTTTACTCAAAACATGCTTGCCATCCAAAATGTTCATGCCATTATTTTTGGACATCCAAGAAGGTTTAACTTTAGACCCCGCCACTCGTCCCTTCAATAATGAAAAAGGAGACACTCCAGTAGCGGTATGAGGAGTATTTCTATAGCACCATAACATATCTTTGACAGCATCCTTACAGTTATCATCATTGCTGCTGGCTAGTTGAATACAATCTTTTAACACTCAGCTAAATCTCTCTACCAAACCATTTTCTCTTGGATTGTACACGGAAGTGGTAATATGTTTTACACCCATCATTTTAATGTAAGCAGCAAATTCTTCTGCCACAAACTGTGGACCATTGTCTGACAAGATCACACTAGGGTATCCTTCCGTACGAAAAATTCCCTCACAAAAATCAATCAAGTTGGAAGCCTTGATATCCTTCACAAATGCAACCTCAGGCCATTTGGAATAAAAATCCATTAGAACAAAAGCATATTTATTCTCAATGCCTCTTACATGAAAAGGACCACAAATATCAATAGCGACTCTGTCCCAAGGTTTATCGGGAAAAGAAGTTGCAGATATGGTAGTTTCCTGAGATTTGTGAGATTTATCACTGCACATGCACGCCAAACAATTACGAACACATCTCTCTATGTCTTTGTCCATACCAATCCACCAAAAGTCATTCCTAGCCCTTCTTTTCATGCTAGTCATACCACTATGTCCTTCATGCAACAAACTCAACATCTTTTCCCTTAACATTGAAGGTACAACTAATCTGTCACCTCTTCTAAGGATACCTTCAAAAAAAGATAATTCCGACCAAACCATTTTATAATCAGAAAGAATAGTCTTGTTCAAAGATGAGGAGTCTACATCTACATGCAACTTATTGATTATTTGTTGAAACACATCATCATTGGCTACAGCCTGAATCCATTCTTGTTCATTTAATGCACTATTGCATGATTCCTCAATACTGGCTACCAACCATTCATCTTTACCTTCTATTACAGTATTTGTATCACAGGGCAAAGGAAGACGCGACAAACAGTCGGCATTGATATTTTTGTGACCAGGGACGTAGTTTATTTGAAAATTATACTCTTGTAGTCTGTATAAGCATTTTGCTATTCTGGGTGTGGCCCTAGAAGCGCCTTTTGTAGTGAAAATGTCAATGAGAGGTCTATGATCTGTCCACAATTCAAATGCTGTTCCCCAAATGAATGTTTTAAAGTGGTCCACACCCCACCAACAGGCTAAAGCCTCTTTTTCAATCACAGAATAAGAAGGTTCAGCACCCTTAAGTGTGCGAGAAGCAAAAGCAATGATCCGTTCAACACCATTGTCTCTTTGCATAAGGACAGCACCTAGACCATATGCACTAGAATCAACAACAATAACAGAGGTATGACTGGGATCATAAGGCTTCAAAGCAACTGCTTTGGTAATATCCCTTTTAATATTATCAAATGCCTGCTGACATAAGGTGGACCAAACAAATGAAACACCTTTTTTCATTAATAATCTCAATTCATGTACCTTGTCAGCAAAATTTGGAACAAATTTGGAATAGTATTCCGCAAGTCCTAAAAATGAGCGTAATTGATCTTTATTGATGGGATGAGGTGCATTTTCAATAGCATCCAGCAATTTCATTTTTGGTATAACCCCCTCATTGGAAATAGTATGTCCAAGATAATCAATTTGTTTAACACCAAATTTACATTTCTCACCACATACAGTCAAACCGGCATCTTGAAGTTTATGAAGAACATTATGCACATTCCTATCATGAGTAGATAAATCTATACCCCAAATTAGAACATCATCTTGAAATACCCTCACGTTAACTTCATCCTTCAAAATGCTGCACATGACTCTTTGAAAAACTGAAGATGCGGATGCTAGTCCAAACGGCATTCTTAGATGTTGAAAAGCACCTTCAGGAGTAATAAATGATGTCAAATGTCTAGATTCAGCATGTAATTTGATTTGTTGATAAGCATTGGACAAATCCGCAAAATCCGCGAGCGGAACGGATTTTCCGCCCATACTTAATGGGGAGTAATAAAATGGAGCCTTGATCAGTACACGATGATCCCGGTCATGCCCAGGCGATCCGGGGACAGAGACTAGAACGCGCAGTGATGAGTTGCACCAGGCACTTCAGATGTCAAAAACGATGAGTTGCAAAATTCAGCTTCTTCCTGGTAAGTAGGCACAATGACTGGTTCAGGTCCAGTTGGGGTGCTCGAGGCAATTCCAGTCACACACACAGCAAAGAGTTGCAATTCCGTACCTGTCTGGAAATGAGGCACACCGACCGAAGCACGATGATACAGGTTGCACCAGACCGTCTGGTCACACTCAAACTGGCACCAGTTCAGCAGAGCAAAATGAGGTAGAATAAGGCACTACTCCAGGTACACCCCCATCTTCAAGAGTCGTACCCTCGGACACTGCACGCAATGAGCATGCAGTTGGCGTGTTGCACGAGAGAAACGCGGTACAATAGACAAAATCGGCCATGCGGGGTCCCGGAATCGGTGAATCTGCTCACTACCTCTAGACACTTATGATTTTCACAGTCCTTGCAGTACGGGAACCACACACCTTAGATGCAGGCAATATTTCTGGGGCTCCACACTAAGCAATTCATTCTCAAGACGCAAGTCTTAGGTCCATATTCACACCAAGCTACCAGTTTGGGTTTAGTAGCTGAGGTGAGGACTCGAGAGGGCACCGCTCTCCAGATGTCACAGAAAGTTGATGTAGGTCCCTCGGAGGAGATCTTAGATGTCCCTTAGATCTCCAGGAGAACAGGAAGCCTGCCGTTGGGCCCTTGGAAAGCACACTTCAGGGTGTCACACTTCAGCAGGTCCTCGGCCCAGGCCAGTCTCTATTTGGACAGTTATCCTCCATCTGCACAACAGAGTCCTCTGACAATGTGCACTAAATGAAATGACTTGAAGTACAGTGGTTTAAGATGAATAAGTTAGTTTATTCTGTATTACAACCCCAGAGGCAACCAAGCAGCATCCTCTTCAATAACAGTGTATCTCTGCTCTGCTCCCTGGATTCCACATTCTGGAATCCAGTGAACATATCATGGCAACATAGAATATTAAGCAAGCTACCAGAAAATACTAAGATACAACATATCCTCCTTCCTATAAAATAACTACATTAAATTAAAAGAAAATTAGCATTAAAAACATATGAAAGAAATAAGATGAGCACTATACTAACTAAGAACATTTATAATCTTTCATCCATATTGGTTTGAACTTAGGACGAATGTGCCTTCCCTTCACATCAGCATTAGATCTCTTCACATCAGCACTAGATGCACTAACTACAGATTTCGAAGGAACTGATGCTGATACCTCACCTCCTTTCTCAACAGATGTTTTTGAAAGAATATTTCTTTGACTCTCAAGATGCTTACATTCCAAATCATTACATTTTGTTATACTTCTCACATTCCATCGCTTACCATCATCTAACTTAACAATATTACCTGCAGTAAAAACAATTTGTTTTGGTCTAGACCTTTTAGAAGAACCAGGTTTTTAATTCCCCACCAGCTGTGTGCGCACCTATTCACCAACTTTAAATGATCTCGTGGAAGTCATACCCTTAACATTATGATCATGAACATATTTATTTTGATACCCCTGTACTTTACTCAAAACATGCTTGCCATCCAAAATTTTCATGCCATTATTTTTGGACATCCAAGAAGGTTTAACTTTAGACCCCGCCACTCGTCCCTTCAATAATGAAAAAGGAGACACTCCAGTAGCGGTATGAGGAGTATTTCTATAGCACCATAACATATCTTTGACAGCATCCTTACAGTTATCATCATTGCTGCTGGCTAGTTGAATACAATCTTTTAACACTCAGCTAAATCTCTCTACCAAACCATTTTCTCTTGGATTGTACACGGAAGTGGTAATATGTTTTACACCCATCATTTTAATGTAAGCAGCAAATTCTTCTGCCACAAACTGTGGACCATTGTCTGACAAGATCACACTAGGGTATCCTTCCGTACGAAAAATTCCCTCACAAAAATCAATCAAGTTGGAAGCCTTGATATCCTTCACAAATGCAACCTCAGGCCATTTGGAATAAAAATCCATTAGAACAAAAGCATATTTATTCTCAATGCCTCTTACATGAAAAGGACCACAAATATCAATAGCGACTCTGTCCCAAGGTTTATTGGGAAAAGAAGTTGCAGATATGGTAGTTTCCTGAGATTTGTGAGATTTATCACTGCACATGCACGCCAAACAATTACGAACACATCTCTCTATGTCTTTGTCCATACCAATCCACCAAAAGTCATTCCTAGCCCTTCTTTTCATGCTAGTCATACCACTATGTCCTTCATGCAACAAACTCAACATCTTTTCCCTTAACATTGAAGGTACAACTAATCTGTCACCTCTTCTAAGGATACCTTCAAAAAAAGATAATTCCGACCAAACCATTTTATAATCAGAAAGAATAGTCTTGTTCAAAGATGAGGAGTCTACACCTACATGCAACTTATTGATTATTTGTTGAAACACATCATCATTGGCTACAGCCTGAATCCATTCTTGTTCATTTAATGCACTATTGCATGATTCCTCAATACTGGCTACCAACCATTCATCTTTACCTTCTATTACAGTATTTGTATCACAGGGCAAAGGAAGACGCGACAAACAGTCGGCATTGATATTTTTGTGACCAGGGACGTAGTTTATTTGAAAATTATACTCTTGTAGTCTGTATAACCATTTTGCTATTCTGGGTGTGGCCCTAGAAGCGCCTTTTGTAGTGAAAATGTCAATGAGAGGTCTATGATCTGTCCACAATTCAAATGCTGTTCCCCAAATGAATGTTTTAAAGTGGTCCACACCCCACCAACAGGCTAAAGCCTCTTTTTCAATCACAGAATAAGAAGGTTCAGCACCCTTCAGTGTGCGAGAAGCAAAAGCAATGATCCGTTCAACACCATCGTCTCTTTGCATAAGGACAGCACCTAGACCATATGCACTAGAATCAACAACAATAACAGAGGTATGACTGGGATCATAAGGCTTCAAAGCAACTGCTTTGGTAATATCCCTTTTAATATTATCAAATGCCTGCTGACATAAGGTGGACCAAACAAATGAAACACCTTTTTTCATTAATAATCTCAATTCATGTACCTTGTCAGCAAAATTTGGAACAAATTTGGAATAGTATTCCGCAAGTCCTACAAATGAGCGTAATTGATCTTTATTGATGGGATGAGGTGCATTTTCAATAGCATCCAGCAATTTCATTTTTGGTATAACCCCCTCATTGGAAATAGTATGTCCAAGATAATCAATTTGTTTAACACCAAATTTACATTTCTCACCACATACAGTCAAACCGGCATCTTGAAGTTTATGAAGAACATTATGCACATTCCTATCATGAGTAGATAAATCTATACCCCAAATTAGAACATCATGTGGGTGGAGAAGTGTGGCTCAATGGTTAGAGCGGCAGACCTTGATGCAGAGTGCTGGCCAGGGACCAGGGTTCGATTCCCGCCTCGGCGGGATCGGGCTTAAATTCCTCTGACTGGATATTCTCGCCTCAGTGCTGAATCTAAGCATGGGCCCCACGCTGCAACTCTGGGCAATAGCTTGCTTAGTCTCCACAACGGCCCCCGATACACAAGGGATGCCTGGTTTCACCATGGGATGCCCAGGAGTGGACACCTCACAAGGAAAAGCCAGGAGGGGTTCCCTTGTGGTAGGAGTACAAGCGCCGGGATACTTACGGGTGACTGTTCGCGCTATACAAATACAACACATTTACATTTACATTTACATCATCTTGAAATACCCTCACGTTAACTTCATCCTTCAAAATGCTGCACATGACTCTTTGAAAAACTGAAGATGCGGATGCTAGTCCAAACGGCATTCTTAGATATTGAAAAGCACCTTCAGGAGTAATAAATGATGTCAAATGTCTAGATTCAGCATGTAATTTGATTTGATGATAAGCATTGGACAAATCAATTGATGAGAATTACATGGCATCCTTTATGCTAGATATCATTTCATTTATGTGTGGGAGGGGATGACGGTCAACCCAAATATTCCTGTTCAGATCTCTCAGATCCACACACATCCTAATTTTTCCATTAGGTTTTCGAGCCAAAACAATGGGACTAAGCCATTCAGAAGCTTCGATAGGCTCGATTACTTTAGCATCACACAACCTGTTTAATTCCTCTCTTAGGGCCAGATGTATCAAAGGGTTTTGCCCGTTCTGTGTCTATGGAGAAATGTGTTGATACATATGGCCCTTAATGAATCTCGCAATGCAAATGGCACATTTCTTACTTTATGAACTGTTGGTATGCTGTCAGCCTTGAGAATAATTCTATGTTCAAATTTAACCAAACATCCAAGCTCTTTGCTGAACAACTTGGGAAACACAGATTCCCACTTGGATGAATAATTGTCATTGGTTAACAAAACTTGATCAGAATAATCTTCAGATAACAATATCTGATCAGGATGATTGGGATTTAATATTAGCCCCATTTCTTTTACATCCTTCCATCCTAATAAGGCATGTCCTTGTTCAACCACATAAACGGGCTCATACAAGATCTCCCTTTAAATGTTAACTGAGCATCAAAATAACCCAACATAGGTAATTTTACACCACAATATCCTTTGGGATGTACATCAGAGTATATTAATGATGGATTGCTACTATTTTCCCACATACATTTATCTATGATTGTATATGGTGAACACGAGTCTGCCCAAAGTGCCATGTTATCATGGTTTATCAAAACATTACATTTAGAAGGTTGGTAATCCTCAGAAATATCACATACAGAATCATCATGTATAACCATTACTTCAATTTCAGTCTTGTTATTTTCATGTTCATCATCCTCACTATCACTCTGAGGTTCAACGAGATTCATGGAACGCTTCCAATTGCTATTATCACCAGTTCTGCACCATTTAGCAAAATGACCTATCTTCTTGCATTTGATGCAAGTGACTTTGATAGCAGGACATTTATTGAAATCTGCAGTATGTTTTTGACTTCCACACCTAAAGCAAATACTTTTGTTGAAACTATTTTTGTTCTTGGTAATATTAAATTTCACGTCTTTATTATCACTTCTAAATTCTGGTTTTTGTTTGCTATTACTTATGACATTAACACCACTAGATTCATCTTTCTCTTTTTGTTGCAGGGAACTTAATTCATTAACGTAATGAGAAGTGTTTTCCATTTTCCTAGCAGTGTCAAGAGTTTTTTGCAAGGAAGGATTTTTAAGTTCAAGTAAGCGTTCTTGAATTTTGATGTTTTTAATCCTATTAATAAATTGATCTCTAATTATTTCTTCGTGTAAGTCTAAATTTACAGGTAATGGCTAAAGTTCTCAAACAAGCTACATACTGTTGAACATTTTCTCCTTGCAACTGTGCCCTTGAGAAAAATGTATGCCTTTCTACGACAATGCTAGTTTTCTTCCCATAGTTCTCTTCCAAGGCTTTTAGAGCTTCAGAATAAACATCAATAGACGTGTCATTAGAACTGGATTCGCTAGTTTCACTACCTTCATCAACAGTGTCAACAACTGTTGAAACAACACAATTTATCACAGGTAGGGTTTTTAAAACTTTCCTCCCTTCAACTCCTAAATTATGTTTTAATAAGGCTAATTTCCTAGATGGTAAAAATACATCGCCACCAATAGCTTCCAAATAAGTTTCAAATGATTCTGACCAATCTTCCCAATTCATTGAAGGAGGGCCAGGGTTTTGTAGGAATTTAGGAGGAGCTGCAACAGAAGATGTGACATCCATACTGAATTGCACACTTGAATAACAAAAATTAATATAAATATACTATATATATGAAGAAACAAAAAACAAACTAAAATAATTAATGTAGTCACCGCTGTCAAGATCATTGAAGTTTACTGGAGTTCACTATACTTTCTACACTTCGCAAAAAATGAATCAAAATAAATAATGTAGTCACCGTTGTCAGAAGTTCGTTCCACCTTTTGCATTACACTGTACGACACTGGTACTTAAAATTGCAGAAACAAAATTAACGTTTTCATAAAAGACATCGATGTTAAGATTTTGTGTATTTTTTTAAAATAGTTCTTTGTGAATAATCTCTGTGATTACCGCTCTTTTTGTTGTTGTTTACGCAGCTCAAATATAGTAAAAGCTTTCCTGCTAACACCGACGATTGTATGCAGTTGTCAAGGAGATTAAAGATGGCCGCCGTGTTTTTGTCGTGCTTCAAAAACGTAAAGACACGATGATGCTTCAAACACTCTTGAGCGTTCGCCGAGCGTAATGTTGAAAGGACGTTGTAGCGCGCTGACACAGGGCAGACGTAGAACAACAAAGTTTGCAGAACGTTAGGGATTTTTGAAGATCAACACAGCATATAACGATGACCGAAGGGTTAAGAGTCAAATAACAACAGGTACGATCTTCAGGTTAAGAGATCGTTTTAAGCAAGGATTTATCGCTATACACAGAGATTACAATGCAATCATGGAAAAAATGTTATCGATGAAATTGCTAGTAATTAAAGTAATGTTGAACTTCAAAATACTGCTTCAAAATGCTGCTTGTAACAATAATTTTGCGAAGAAGTAATGAGAGAAAAAAAAATCTCTTTTTTTGAAAAATGATCATTAAGTACCTTGTAAGTCCAGAATTATAACTGCCTTAGGGGTTGTAAGAAGATCAGCATCAAGTCGTTTTCTTCATAGAGTTGATTCAGATATATCTTCAATCGATCCCATCCTCGTGGCCACTGAAATGACTTGAAGTACAGTGGTTTAAGATGAATAAATTAGTTTATTCTGTATTACAACCCCAGAGGCAACCAAGCAGCATCCTCTTCAATAACAGTGTATCTCTGCTCTGCTCCCTGGATTCCACATTCTGGAATCCAGTGAGCATATCATGGCAACATAGAATATTAAGCAAGCTACCAGAAAATACTAAGATACAACACTAAACAGTCCAGGTTCTCCGCTTCCACGTCCCACAAGCGTATCTCACATCCTGCTGAAGGATAGCACCCATAGTTATACTCTCATGTGTCTTTAAAATCAGGGTGGTTTAGAGAGTTTTTCCTTTGAACCAGAGATGTCTCCCCTAAATTGTAGGCCTGTCTACTATGGGGTCTTGGAATGCAGATCTTAATCTTTGGAGGGCCATGATCTGGCCCTTAGAGGCTAAGTGTTGCAACCTCTGTCTTTAATCTATCCCATTTGCCCTCAAATGGCAGAGGGATGCCCATGTTTTATAGATGTCGATTGGAGAATGCCTAGATGTGCACCCCTCGATCCATGGTATCCACTGAAGCCAGACACCAAGGGCCCCAGTGGCATTTCTAAGTAAGTTATGCCAAACCCCCTTTACCAATAGAAAGGGTTTGCCACTAAAAATCCATTGATATGAAACATCATGAGGCTGCTCCATTGCAATCCGCCATTGCAGTGTGAAGCTTTGTCAACCATTTCCCCATATTAACTTATGGACAGAGCATGCCACGTTGGTAGTGAAAACACACATAGGTATTCCTCACTACCTGGGCATATGTGTGCTACTGCACACCCCGACCTGTGATCACTGGAGGGACACATATTTCCCAGCATCAGTGGTGCCAGTGTGCCTGCCCAAGTCTACACAGCAGACTGGACATGGATTTAACCAGTATGTGTGTCTGTGCACACGCACTAACCTGCGTCGGCAGGTGACACACCCAGTCACGGGCACCATAGGTGTGGATGCGCACTCATAGCGGCCTACACTGATAAATACCAGTGTGCCCCCACCGGTCTGCAAAGATAGATCAGCTCTTCTTTCCAAACATGGAATGAGCGCCATTTCTCAACACAGATAGGAAGGGCACGTGCACTTTCACACCGTAGTTGTGATGAGAAAGGGCTCAAAGCCCACAGACCACAAAAGAGAATCCGCAAAACCCAGGTGGAAAAAGTAAAAAAGTTCTGGGAACTGCTACCTGATAAGTTTCGGGTCCAACTTGCTGCCCTCCCAACCGAAAATGCGGAGGTTCTACCCGGCATCCAGATAGTCCTCCTCACTGCGGCAAAATAACCTATAAAGGCCCTATGCGTTATAGGGGTCGACCCCTGGTTGGTGTTCCACTCTAAAGTCCATCCCTCATAAGTAAAAGGACCACAACAACAGTTTTGGATTCTTACCCCTCATCTGCATTAACCACCTGAGGGATCAGTGGTCCGTTTGAACCAAGAAGTGTGTGCCAAACAAATACGGTTGCAGCTTCTTTATAGCCCAGTCCATGGTGAAGGCTTCCCGCTCTATCGCGCTGCACCGTTACTCCCGTGGGAGTGACCTGCGGAAGATGAAGGCTACCAGCTGATCTAGGACCTCCTCATTCAGTTGAGGCAGTACTGCCTGATAACATTCTTGGAGGCACTCGTCTGAACTAAGAACTCCCGGAGAAGTTGTGGACCTGGAGCACAGGCGCTTTAAACATGGCCTGTTTGAAGGAGTCAAAGGTCTTTTGGAATGCCTTGGTCCACTTTACATTCCTGGGCTGCTTCTTTAAAGTCATCTCCGTCAAGTGGATCACAATGGTACCATACTCCTTGATAAACCTCCAGTAGTTCTCGGCAAGACCCAAGAAGGCCCTGATGCCCGTTTGGTTTTTAGGGGGTTCCTAGGGCAGGATAGATTCAACCTTGGCCTGGAGGGGTTACACCTTACCCTGCCCACCCAGTGCTCCAAGTACACCATCGATCCTTGTCCTATCTAGAACTTACTGGCTTGATAGTCAGGACTGCATGCTGCAGGGCCTGAACTACTTAGTTGGAGGTGAAAGAGATAATCCTCCCAACTGTTACTGAAGACAGCAGTGTCATCAAGTTATGCAGCTGAGAAGGCTTCCATGCTACAAAGGACCTGGTTCACCAACTTCTGGAAGGTGGTGGGGGCATTCTTGAGTCCAAAGGGCAAAACCCTGAATTGGTAATGCCCTTATGGAGTGGAGAAGGCAGTTTTCTCCTGGGCTCCCTCGGTGAGGCCGATCGGCCAGGACCCGGAGGTGAGGGCGAAGATGCTTAAATACTGGGCCGCGCCCAACTTGACGATCAACTCATCTGCCAGCAAAATTGGAAGGGTGTCCATCCGGGTCACCGAGTTCAGCCCGGGATAGTGCACACAGAACCTTAGTTCAGATGTGGTGCCCATCGGGGGTGGAAATTTGGCACCAGTACCACCGGACTGGCTGCTGAGAGGGTCTATGACCCCCAAAGTCCAGCAATTTAGACACTTCCACCTTGATGCTAGCTCCCACCTTATCCAGCAACCGGTAAGATTTGCTCTTGACAGGGAGATTGTCACCCATTTCCTCATCATGGGTACACAGATGGGTCATCCCCAGGATAAGGGATAACAGCGAGGGAAACTGTTCCAATACTCGGTGACAATCTCTCTGCCGTTCATGAGTTAGGCCAATAGATAGGATTACTCCTTCCACCGACCCTCCATCTCCTGAGAGTGCAGGAGGTCAGGGAGAGGCTTGTTCTCCTCTTCCTCTTCCCCATCCATCTCCTTTATCATGGTAACCTTGGAACTCTCAAGGTGTTGTTTGAGGCGATTGACGTGCAGTACCCGAAGGGGCTGCCTTGAGGTCTTGAGATCCACCAGGTATGTGGCCTCCCCCTTCCTCTTGATCAGCTTGTAGAGCCTAGACCAGCGGTCCTGAAGGGCTAGGCTCCACAGCCTCCATCACCTCTACCTTTTATTCTGGTGTCAATTCCACTGGAGTGGCTATCTTGTCCTACCACTTCTTCATAACATGATGGCTGGCTTCTATGTTGTGGGAGGCTTGCTTCTACAAACTAGCCATTTGGCTCCAGAAGGATGTAGAGTGGAAATGTACCCAAAAGTGAGCACACTGGTGCAGGGTCACCCTCTCATCCATGGGTTCCAAAGAGTAACAAAAAGAGATCGGCACTGGAGTTGAAATAAAATAACAAGTTTATTAATCACTCATGAGTGGGAACACGTCCACACAACACTCTCAAGTGTTGCAGGAGGTTGTACCCTGAACTCCCAGACCATCGTCTTTATGTACTCTTTTTCTGCAATGTAAGCATGTGGACAGAAATGGAAGGAACAAGTTTAGAAATAGCTATCAACAAACAAGGGCAGATAGATAACTCCGTGGTCAGTAAATTTCGAGGGGGAGCAGTAATTCCTATGACAGCAGTAAACAGTGAACAGATAACATCTAAGACCAAGTGGACTGGCAGCCACAAACCCCCAGCACGAACATTGCTTAGCAATGTCAGGAGGTCAACTAAAATAGATGGCACAAGCAGAGTGAAAAGGCTAACAGCAGAGGATGAAAGAATTATGAAGGAAACAAAATGAACACCAAAGTCAAAATGGCTGTAGCTAATGCTAAGTAAAATATTACATGTTTCCAGAGTAGCTTACTACATCCCGGGTAGTTCTCTTGCAAGACTGCTCCCAGCCTTCCTGGACCACACTCATATGTCCCATCACCGGCGTGCCCAAAGCTGATTTCAAAGGGGCTGAACCCTACTCCCTTCTGAGGGATCTCCCAGCTGGCAAACAACAGACATGGCAGAAGGACATCCCACATTTTTCTCAGAGCTTCTGACAGGCCTTGGATCATGCCTTTTAGGGTATTGTACCTTTGCACAATCCTGTTGGTTTGGGGGTGGTACGGGGTGGAGAACTTATAAAACACCCTACACTCCCTCCACATAGCCTGAATGTATACAGACATGACGTTCTTGGACCGGTCGGACACCACCTACTTGGGGGATCCCACTCAGGTAAAAACCCCATTAGGGCCTTCGCCGCTGTCAGTGTGGTTGTGGTCCTCAAAGGGATTGCCTCTGTGTACCATGTAGTATGGTCCACCAGCACCAGGATGCACTGTAGCCGTAAGCAGGGCCATAGGCCCCACTATGTTGCTGCCCACCCTTTCAAATGGGGTTTCAATGACAGGCAAAGAATTTAGGGGAGCTTAAAACTTCTGGCTCGTCTTACCCCTGGTCTGGCAGGTCTCACAAGTCCTACAGAAATCATCCAAGGAATCCCTGAGGGGTATATTTTCAAACATTTTGTGCTGGGTCAGCATCACCAAAGCAATGCTAACCAGCACAAAATATTTTTTTACCAATTTACTTTCCAGCACAAAACCTATTTAGCATTGGAAAGTACCCTACATGTAGCGCAAAGCAGCACGAAGCATTGCTTTGCGTTACCTAGCGCCAAGGGGGCATTACATGGGTGGTACATGGGCGTTCCCATGCAACCACCCTTGCCTGTTGATGCAAAACCCGATTTAGCAAATGTGAAAAGATAATAACAAGATTTAAAGGCCTGTTTACACAAAGCGAGTTTGTGGAAGAACACAGTAAATAAAGTTTGGGCAATGGGAGGGACGAACTCAAGCTGTACAGCCTTATGCAAATTAAGCCAGCAAATAGAAAGCCTGAAAATGTGAGCTACAGTTCACAAAGTCATTGGTAAGCAACGGTTGGAAAACATTCCTAGGACAGCTTTCCAGTGGAGGCAGGCATTGGCTCGAGGGTGGCGGGGCGCCCGAGGGGGTGTCGCGGGGAGGATTGCGGTGGGATCATGGTGGAAGTCATGGGGCAATAAAAAAATAATATTAAAATAAAATAAACATAACTTTCCACCGGGTCGCGCTTCTCTGCTCCAGCTCTCCTGTCTCTGCTCCAAGAACAGGAAGCAGGCAGCCAGGCCCCCTCCCCTAAACCAATCACAACGCTGCAATGCAGCATATGGCTGAGATACCCGCCACCCCCTCTCAACACAATCCCCAAGAATTGGGAAACCGGAAACAGTTCTTGAACTTTTGGAAGGCGGGAAGGGAGTTACCCTTCCCGGCCGTATTTATTAAAATATGAAACAAAATCAAAACATTAAAATAACAGTTTCATATTATGTACAATTTCATTTCCACATTACGATGTTTGGCTAACCTTAACAGATCTCTAATACAAAGGTTCTCCTAGCCGAACTAACATCCTACAAAACATTTGACTTGAAATTGTACATCCTAACGTTAAGGGCCAACGGCAAGGTCGTAACCGGTGTCAGATCCCTAAACCAGAAATACCCCCCTCACTTGTGAGAGGAGCGACCGCACAGAGGCGTACCTCAAGTGCATCTACCAATTTCCCTTTGTACTTGACGGGGGCCCCAATGAACTCGACGCCATTTAACGGTCGTTCGAGGACTCGTGTGAGGTGCCTAAAAAGGTAGCGTAAACCCCCTCCCGCACCCCACACAACTTACCCATCTGCCGTCGCAGATGTCCTGGCCCCGGGAAATTCCCCAGGAGGGGCCGTAGCCCCTCCTATCCAGGAAGGGGCCTTGACCACCTTTCCTTTCCTTCCGGCGGCCTATCCTTAGACGGGGCCACCTCCCCCGAGCGCTCCCATCCGTAATGGGTGACGCCCCCCCATAGGGATCTTCCAATTACTGCTCACCGATCATGACCTTACCGCCACAGGCCGGATAGTTGACCGGCTATCCGGACCCCCCACAAAACTCCTACCTAAAGGTCATGCTGTAAACTCCTTAACCAGGCTACGAAGTCTCCTATGAGTAACTCATTCCCCACCCGGGACAAATGAACCCCGTCCCCCAAATACATACTGTCCCCTTTGATACAACCATGCGAAACAGAATGTAGTGTACTTGAACGAAACAATCTACTCACTTTGTTATTTATTTTCTTTACTGAATGATTCAGAGCAGTAACCGAAATAGCCCCCCGCCACACTTTCCGTGGGATCATATGGGACAATGCAATTGTGCACCCTGGAACTCTTCTTGCCAACCAACTTACTGTGGAAAGCATCGCCTCAAGAAGAAGTCGTCTACCAGTGGCCACCAGATCGTTACCCCCAAGATGGACTATGATTATAGACGGCGGTGACCTTGTCCGCTCTAACAAACCCTCAAAAAAGGATTGAAACTGGTCAATACAGAGCCCGCCCTTTCCGTAGAAGGACACCCTGTACCCGTATTCCCCAGCCACGTGAATCATATCACCTGCTTTGAATACGTCCGCGGCACGCCTCACATATGAGTGGCCCACGACCCACACCTCCTTATTCGCAGACGGTGATTTCTGACCGCTGGTCCCCAGGAGTCGGGTCGACTGTACAGTCCGCCCCGCTTCGTAAGCTTGCGTAACTGAAAATCAAACAGAAACAAGAAGCGTGAGTATATCATTACAGCTTCACAACATGTGCAACCGCACATACCTTTTATAACAGTTCGAGGACCAACGCCCCACACGTTTTACTTGTTCCACACTCAGATCCCTGGCTGTAGCCTCAGTAGCAGCCCCTATCCGAAAGGAATGGGTCCCGAACTCGCCGGGGTTCAAGCCCGCGGCCGAAATCGACATCGCAAGCACCCTCTGGAACTGAAACCTCGTCAGTGGGGTGGCGTCAGCGTGTCTCAAGAAGGTCCCCCCCCATGCTGCAACCCTCTGCGCCAAATATTCCTCTACGCATACCACAGGGCACATGGAAGACCCGGGGATCCTCTGAATGATTACGCAGTCCCCGATTGCTCCTTGATCGGATTTGGACCTAACAAATGAGACCGTCATCGTCTCCCCCCTGACCTGAATGTGCTCCCGGCACAATCCCCCCTTCGTATCCCGCTTGTTCTTCGCCACTAATTCGCTTACCCGCATAGCCCCATGGAATGCTAGTGCAAATGCGGCTCGGAACAACACTGCTTCATACTGGGATGAACACGTTGCCGGGAGCACAGACAATAACAGGGTCAGCCTATCCAAACCTATCGGGTGCCTCTCATCTACTCTGCGACCCTCAAGGCGTTGCCACCCACGTAGCGCTTTCTGCACAACGAAAGACGCTGTCGGGTCCTGGATCCCATGAGCCTTTGCCATAAAGGAAATGGCGGCCCGATGCCTCTGGGCCGTAGCTACGGATTTGCCTGCCTGATGTAAAGAGAGCAGAAATTTCACTACAAACTCTTCCTGACCCCAAAGCTCCCCCCTAGCAGTACCCAAAAAGGCCCAATAGGAACGGAACGCCCCTTCATATGCCTTCCTCGTCCTGGGTGCTAAACTCTCTCCCACGAGGTTTTGTAGTTCGGAGCACCGAGAGACCAGAGAGCTTCGGGAAAGGGTGCCGCCACCGGGTCCGCTGTGGGCAGAAAACCCCAGAAGGCCTGCATACGGAAACGAGAAAGCGCATCAGCCGCTTGGTTCATCACCCCCGGCACATGTCTTGCCCTAAACAGTACATTCAGTTACATGCATAACAACACAATTTCCTTGAGCAGTCTCAGAATCAATATGCATCGTGCTGCCTGACTATTGATACACTCAACCACGGTCATGTTATCAGACCAGAACACCACAGAGTGATCACGGAAACCCCCGGGCCACGTTTTCAGGGCCACCAAAATAGGAAAAAGTTCAAGAAAAGCAATGTTACTCGTCAACCCGCACTCATGCCACCATGACGGCCATTTTTGAGCCGACCATTGTGTACCAAATATGGCACCAAAACCTATACTCCCCGCCGAATCTGTCCAAAGCCCCAGCTCCTCGGAGGACACCGCTGGTTTGTTCCAGACAATTCGACCATTGAAATCCGCCAGAAATGCCAACCAAATGCGCATGTCCTGGCGAACCTCTGCCGAGAGTCTCGTGCGGTGACGTCCTTCCTTCAGGCCGACCATGGCTTGTGCAATCGAGCGGGAAAAGGGGCGCGCCATTGGTATCACTCTTAGGGCAAAATTCAACTGACCCACCACCTGTTGCAATTGATGCAGGTTTACTTTTGTTGCCCGAATACATGTCTCAAGGGATAACCTGAATTTCAACACTTTTTCCTTGGGTAATCGAAAACAACCTTCTACCGAGTCGAGCTCGATCCCCAGAAACTCGATCAAGGTCGAGGGACCCACAGTCTTACCTGGCGCCAATGGCACACCAAATCGATTCATTAAGACACAAAATTCATGTAAAGCCTGTCCACACTCAGGATCCCCGGCTGCCCCCAAAAACAGAAAATCATCGAGATAGTGCATAACATGTTGAAAACCTGTCTTCCTTGTGAATACCCACTGCAGAAAACAACTGAACTTTTCGAAATAGGCACATGAAATCGAGCACCCCATTGGCATACATCTATCCATGTAATAGCGACCCTGAAACATGAAACCAAGAAGACGCTGATCGTCTGGGTGTACCGGGAGCAACCGGAACGCTGACTCGATGTCTGATTTCGCCATCAGCGCCCCGGGCCCCAGGCGATTCAACATGGCTACGGCCTCATCGAAAGATGCGTACCGAACTGAACACACTTCCGGGTCTATCGCGTCATTCACGGAAAGACCACGTGGGGCTGACAAGTTATGTATCAGCCGAAACTCACCCAGGTCCTTCTTGGGGACCACCCCTAGAGGGGAACAAACAAAGTTAGCAACCGGTGGCAAGTCGAAAGGACCGGCGACACGACCTCGAGTCACCTCCTTCCCAATCTTTACCTGTACCACCGCCGCGTGCTGCAAGACCGACAGTTGATTCTTACAGTTTGCTACACCCTGAAAATCCCCCACTGGGATGCGGAAACCATATGAGAACCCGCTTCGCAACACCCCAGCGGAAGCATGATCCGGGTATTCGTTGAGCCAAGGAATCATTGCCATGGTATCAATCGGGGTAGGTAAAGGCGCCCCTCGGACTATATCAGACCTGTTTGGTGCCTCCCTTACCACCGTTATCACCCGTTTTGGCTCTGCACAAGGACTCAGGATGGGATGGCTGCCCACACCCCCCACACTCATGTCTGAACTTGCATGACCCCTGGGGCCTCGTACATTTCCCTCTGTTAAAATTCCAACAGATCCCCCTTTTCCCTGCGTTACCACTCGGCTTCGAGTGGTACTCGTTACCTGCACCCGTCCGAAAGGGTGTCCCAGAGTTTTGACGGGAAGATTCCCCCCCGTTACCCCCTACCAATGGTACCTTCAACATTCCTGTACTCTCCATTTTTTGCCATGACACGGAGTCGTAACAATCCCAAGTCAACAATGGGTCGTGTTCCTTAGCTTTTCTAAAAAGATTGTCATAGCAGAACCACTGATTGCCCACATATGCTACAGAATACTCCATAATACGTGACTGATAAATAGGTAACTCGGTCAGCAACTCGGGCCTGCGCTCGCCCATGATGGAGGTAAATATGCCCCACGCTCTGCCCCAAGTACCAATGTTGTCGTCAACCTTAAAGGCGGCCATTTTTGCGCGCCAAACACTCGGATGCATGAGCTCCTTTTGGCTCTTCACATGCTCTATCTCGTAATGGTCGGTAAGCAATGAAAACATGTTTACATACTTATCCGCCCAAATCAATTCCTTAATTTCCAGTGGAACATGCTGGGCAATCTTCTCCCTTCGAGAAGGTACAGACCCCTCCCCCGCAATCGGCAATGGCCGCTTACCTGAAGTAGACCCTGCACTTGCCGCCGAACTTGGGCCTGCTGCACTTTCAGCCGCCGGAACCTGTGGGGGAACAGAAGATGGTGCCTTCGCAGCCTCCCTAGATTCCCGCAGTTGCCTCATTACTGCCCGGGCATCGTCAGCCGTGGCGCCCTCGCTATCTTTTCCCAACTACGCTGCCAATTGTGCCGCTAACTCGGGGGGCATATCCTCCCTGTTCGCGGGGGTGACCACCACAGGGATTGGATTCCCCTCTTTCGGCATCGGGATTGGCTCCTCACGTGGGGTATCGGGAACCGGGGTGTCCCCCCCGAGTGCCCCCCTTCTGGGCCTCTTGCTTCTTCCACCGGGGACTGCTCCCTGCAAAGGCC
The DNA here is from genome assembly GCF_964263255.1 of Lissotriton vulgaris. Lineage (NCBI taxonomy): Eukaryota > Metazoa > Chordata > Amphibia > Caudata > Salamandridae > Lissotriton > Lissotriton vulgaris. Next base: position 121,914,849 of record NC_141691.1, on the reverse strand, counting down.
GTTTCGGTCCTCCCTCCCCGTCCTTAGCATCCACCTTTTTCTTCAAATCGCTATCTCCTTCATGAGCATGCGGAGCATCTGCTCGGTACCGACCCGCTTTCCGACTTTCTTGGGCATTCTCAGACGGGACAAAAGAAAGATTACAACGCTCAAAATTGGCTCTTCGTTCCGTCTCGAGCTCACGTGCAGCGGGGAGGTGCAGCTTCAGAGCACAGGAACAAGAGGATGCTTTCTTGGCTTCTGCTCCTTTTATCCGTCTTCAGGGCGGGTGTAAACCCGCCCCCGCCTGCCTCCGAGGGCGTGGCCGGCCGCGTCAGTGTCTAGGACAGCCCATTCTAGGGCGGGAAAAAGGCGCGCCCCGGCTACGCCGCTTCGGGCATACCAGCCGAGACTCGCCTCCCGCCCAAGATGGCTTCCCGGGGGGATCGTGGTACTCCACCATACGTTCGGGGGGACCGAATGGTCGCCCCTTTCCATTGTGATTGGTCTGAACATCGTGACACAGTGATCAGCCAGGACCTGGAGGGGTGGACATCTTCTCCATGCTGGCTGCATGTAATGCAGCCTGGATGGAGAAGGGGAGAGTGCACTTGACTGGTTTGGGCAGCCCAAGAGGAGTGGGTGCAAACCACTCCTCCCCTGCTCCGAGAACAGAGCAGACATGTGCAAAGCAGCAAAAAGCATAAAATGAGCACGCAAAATTTAAATCATTTAATGTTTCTACTGTGTACGCCACTCACAGCTTAAAAGCAGTGAGGCAACACCCTTCCGCCATAGCTGAGGAACCGCCACTGCAGCTTTCTGAATGTCCCCAAGATGTTTTTAGTAAACCAGGCAGATGCGATGTCTGGTAGGCCGCGACCTAAAACCAATGATTTATTCGCCTTGATGAACACATTTCTCTTGCTACTATTAATGTAAATGAATGATATTTACCTTCTAACCGTCAGCAGGAGTCTTGTGAGTCAAGTGCAAGATAAAAAATGCCTAGATGGCATTTTTCAGGAACAGAAGACTGATTGTAAAAATGCAAGACGCAAGCGATGAGTTGCTGATACCTTACTTGAGGTCCATGAGATACGGAAAAATACAGTAATGCATGCATTCTTTCCAAATCCGTGCAGGAAGCAGTGATATGTTTGGAAAAGATTATAAATAGGCTGTAAGCACGGGTGGAAAATCTGTTCCGCTCGCGGATTTTGCAGATTTTCGGTAAATTCGCAATCCGCGAACTCTCGCGAATTTACTGAAAATCCGCAAATTCGCACGCAGCAGATTTTTTTGCTTGGTGATACAATATTGCGGCGTGCGGCGTTCACTTACCGTCATTCAACGTTTGCCGAGTTGTTTTTCTCGGTATTTTGCGAGTGCTGCGCCCTTTTGGATCTTGCTGCGGGATCCCGCTGGAGTTTGGCGACGCATTGCGAGAGTTCGCAATTGCGAACATGTAGATGCGGCGGGCAGCAACAATCTCGCACTCGCGAAATTACAAAATTTGCAATTCTGCACAAGAAATCCACTAGCAAGCAGCATACACCTTCTGAAAATGATGATTTTTATCAGAATAACTCCTCAGGTTGACATTTGCCTGCACTTTTTTGGATTTGAGGCCTTTTTGACTTTCTTTGGATCACTTTTGGATTAGAAATCAACTTTCACAAGTAAGTTTTTTTGGGGCATTACAGTTGCTGTTCTGCAGAAAAACGAGTTTTGCAAAACTGAAAGCACTCAGCAGGTGCAAAAGTTCACTCATCATTAGTAACCATTCCCTGTAGTGCTTCCTGAGGGGTCCCTCTAGAGTTCAGTTGGCTATGTTTGTTTGGGGCATTACAGTTGCTGTTCTGCAGAAAAACGAGTTTTGCAAAACTGAAAGCACTCAGCAGGTGCAAAAGTTCAAACTCATCATTAGTAACCATTCCCTGTAGTGCTTCCTGAGGGGCCCCTCCAGAGTTCAGTTGCCTACTTGCAACTATTCTATGACCCTGCTCTGACCCTCACAGCAGGCTCATAGAATAGCTACAAGTAGGCCACAAAGGTCCTGTGAAAAAAATTGCACTGCAACAGAAAGCAAATTACAGATAAGGAAGCAGGTGCCAGACAGGAAGTTTAAATTCAGTGACACATTAATCAACACCAAATTAATTCATGTCAGTTGAAGCAGGGCAGGTGTGCTTGCTTTCCCCCCCCCATAATCTACAGTGATGAACCAGAAATTAATTCATGTCAGTTGAAGCAGGGCAGGTGTGCTTGCTTTCCCCCCCCATAATCTACAGTGATGAATCAGAGGGTGGCAGTGATGTACCAGAGGGTGGCATGGGCCAATTAGAGGGTGGCAGTGGTGAAACTGATGGTGCTGTGAACCTGTGATGATGAACCAGACGTAGAAACAACAAAGTCGCGACTGTTGCGAGCCGACAAGTAAGTTTGCAATTGCGAACTGGTACAAAACCCTCGCGAACTGGCAAAAACCCTTGCGAACACAAAAAAAATCCGCAAATACGCAAGAATTCGTGGATTGAGCGGATGGCAAGTTCGCAAATACGCAAATTCGCGAACGCCAGATTCGCAAAATTCGCCCATGCTTAATAGGCTGCCAAAAACCGCAAGTTAATTTTTTGCAACCTACACATGTGCAATCCAATCACTTCATTAGAAAAGAATTGAGAAGACGGGTGTAAGTCATCGTCAGTTGCACATAAATATATGAAGCACGTGCATTATATTCTAGACAAACTAAAATGTGTCAGTACCTTCCTATCTGTGCTGCAATTTTTATATAAATTATAAAGCAGGTTCTTACGGGTTTAGCAGAGTATGGATTTGCGGATCCATAGACTAAAAGAGAGCCCATCCCCCTTATGAAATGCACGTGGATTTTGGGGAGGCTTGGGTTACAACTTTCACACAAGTTTAATTCTCACAGACCTGCCTACCTTACAACAATTTTTCACTGTGTGAAGGTAGAAGAAGAAAGGGGAAGAGGAGCATTCGAGAGGGGATTTGAAAGTGAAACAGGGTGCAGTTTTTGACTGGTACGTAGCATGTACATGCATGTAGCATGAACAAGGTTATAAAGTCAAGTTTTTCCTGACTTGCATTTATGTACAGCTCAAACCACACCCAGGGGCGGCTCTAGGCTTATGGCGGCCCTGGGCAGAGAGCGTAGGTAGGGGGCCCCGGAAGAGGGGGTCCGGGCAGGTCAGAGCGCGGAGGCCAGTGAAGAGGGGGTGGTCAGGGTGTTTGGAAATAGAACAAACCGGAGGCCGGCAAATCCCTGCCAGGGGGTGCCTCGCAAATATGTATCCATCCTCAGAGGATTATTATATTAAGGATATATATTGGCGTGGTGGCCCCTGAGATTTGGTGGCCCTGTGCAGGTGCACAGCTTGCACATGCCTAAGGCCGCCCCTGCCACACCTCACTTCTATAGCTTAGAATGTGGCACGTGTGCTGAGTAACTTTGACTAATACATGAATGAATCTATGAACACAGTAAGTCAGTAAAGTGAAATTGCAAAGTGTATAACTTTTAAATGTTTTTATGCCTCATTGTGACGTTTCTCACAAGAAACAAACGTGTGAATGAAGTGTTGTGTTACTGTGTACTTCGATTTGCGCGGATCACTGAAAGAATATCGATGACACAAATATAGACTTATGAAAATATTGATAAAAAATATAGAATGCAAAAATATCGAATCCCTGTCTCCAAACAGGTAAGTACAAAAATATTGAATCAAAAATATAGTTGTAAAAAATATAGTTAGTCAAAATATCGAATTTTTTAAATGTCTTAAAAGTAATTGAAAATTAATGAAATAATAAATATAATTAACTTAAACATACTTAAAATACTTAAATAACCTTAAAATTAATAAATAATTAATGTAAGTAAAAAAAATACAATTTAATTTTTTAATATATATATATATATATATATATATATATATATATATATATATATATATATATATATATATATATATATATATATATATATATATATATATATATATATATATATATATATATATATATTACCTACTGGCGTTCGCCAGTAGGTATATATAGTTAGGATTTTTTCCCTATGGCATTTTTGAAAATTCTATGTCTAATAACTTTGGCGCTTGTGGACGGAATCGGCTGAAATTTTCAGGAAAATGGCACATTTTGTTTCTGAGCAGCCCCTGAAAATTTGGTGGGGTTTCGTCAAGGGGGGGCTGAGAAAAAAGGGGGGTCCCAAAACGCGTTTTTTTCATTGAGTTTTCCATAGGGCGGTTGGACTCACTTTTAGCTCGAACGGCTGAATGGATTTGCACGAAACTTGGCAAAATTGTAGGGACTGTTAGCCCGATGTGCCTTTGCTAGGTCTCAATATATGTGCTTCAGTGGATTTTGAGAAATTAACGTTCAAAACAAGATATATATCTGTAACAGCGCTCTGGGCAGCGATCCGGTCCGCTTACTTTTCGCGAAACGGAACTTTGCGCGCAGAAAGCTGATTGGCTCTCCGGTGTCTGTCAACATTCTAAACAGTCCGGAGCGGCCGCCATCTTGTCTCTCGGTAGGATCGAGAGAGAAGAAGAGGTGAAAAACGAAAGGGGAATTTAATGAAAGGGGGCAAGGTATCCCCCTCTTGACCCCCTAGGAATGTTGTTGGGGTTATTAAAGGGTCCCGTGGGGAAAAGAAAAAAAAATGATTTTTCACAGTAGAAGCGCTTCACGGGCCGCGAACTGGGCCGCAAACTGGTAGCGAAACGGGAATTCGCCATTTTGTGCTTCGTTAATTAAATTATTAGGTATAAGGGGGTGCGGGAGACGTATCCTAATCCCCTATGTTTCCTGAGGGTGGCTGAGGAGGCTGATATATGTTGATACATCTCTTCCAGCGGCTGTGCGTGAGCTTTTTTTTTTTTTGCTGCGTGACAGTCCGGAGCGGCCGCCATCTTGTCTCTCGGTAGGATCGAGAGAGAAGAAGAGGTGAAAAACGAAAGGGGAATTTAATGAAAGGGGGCAAGGTATCCCCCTCTTGACCCCCTAGGAATGTTGTTGGGGTTATTAAAGGGTCCCGTGGGGAAAAGAAAAAAAAATGATTTTTCACGGTAGAAGCGCTTCACGGGCCGCGAACTGGGCCGCAAACTGGTAGCGAAACGGGAATTCGCCATTTTGTGCTTCGTTTTAATTGTTTAGAGATAAAAATTATCGCCGCACATCGGCCACAATGCATGAGTATCGTTGAAAAGTCAGCGATATTCATGCATTATCCAGCAAATGCTCTTAGCCGTGTTATCCACCTTCCATTGGATAACATGGTTAAAAACTGCTCTGTGCGTGAGCTTTTTTTTTTTTTTTTTTTTTTTTTTGCTGCGTGACGTTTGTTAACGTTCGATTCGATGGAAATCAGGAAGTGTTGACCACCATTTTGTCACTGCGAGTAAATATTTTGTTATAAATGAATCCTTATTGAAAAACATTGTCTGCGCCATCTTGCCTTTTTGTCCAATGCCACAATTTTGTCGTGCACGGCAGCCATTTTAGATGCCTTGACCAGGCCCACTCTCTGCACGCCGCCGATGCTCACCCTCGCAAGCATCTCCCCCACGCACTGGTCATCCCCGCTCTCTCTCTCATGCATGGGCCATATACTTCCCCCCATCTGCGCTGCTCTTCTCTGAGAATCACACCCTGTGCCCTCCCGACACCTCTCTTTCACCCTATTCACTACCGCACCCTCTGACACTCCTCTTCCTCTGTGTCCGATTGTCCAGGCCGGACCTAGGCTATCACCTACCCCTGCGGATGTAGTTTATGGCCCCAGCTGTAGAGAATTCAGACATGCCAACCCTCCCGATTCAGGCGTGTGACTACTGATTTCAGTGCTAGTCTCCCGCCTCCCGATTTCTGCAAGCAAAAACTCGGGGGCATATTACGCTTAGCGCGAATATCTCCAAAAGTTGGTAATAGGAGATAGCGATGTTAGGGACTGTTTCCAGTCGCTAACATCTTGGCACGCCCGCTTTGCATGTCATTAGTGATAAGTATCACTGACATGCAAAGCGGGGCCCAAGATGGTCGCTATCTCCTTTTAGCTGTCACTAACTGGTGTTAGCGACAGCTTGGTAATAGGGAGATATTTTTATCTCCGCTTTCTTGGCTTTTAAAGCCAAAAAAGCGGAGATAAACCCCCTTGATAATATGCCCCACGATTCCTTGGGGGTTTCAGCTGACAGGGCTTGGTATTGTGTTACATGGTAATTTTTCCAGGAAACGTCAGAGGGTCGATGCAGGGGTTCTAGAAGAGGTGATAAACCATTTAAGCCTCATGAACAAGCGCATGGTCTTTTAAAGATTTGTGAAGTACTCGGGGCGGCGGTGTGTGTGTGTCCTCTTTCAGGAGCGGGCGGGGGGGGGGGCACTGCCAGCAACTTGCCAGGTCAGGTAGTGTTCAACACGTGCATCACCCTTTCTCTGCCTGCTATTGCGCTCCATGCTTCGGAAAGGTAAGAAAAAGAACGTGCATTTGAGTTTGAAATGTCCGATCCTGCAGCAGCACACTTCCAAAGCCCACACATGACAATAACCCGATTCAAGGCCCCATTCACCCGTTTTAAAAAAAATAGATAACACTCCAACAAAGTAAGATTATAAAACTTTATTAACTATTAACTATAACGAACGGAACAAAAACTAAAAACATTTAAACATTTTTCAACACAAAAAGCAACAATGGTTAGAAGCTGTCTTTTGTGCGAATAGTCCCAAGGCAGCACAACGTGCAGAGTTCTGGACGGCACCCAGGTGATGTCGCCTGGGTGCCGCACTGGTTTTGGGATCCTACAATGCAGCACAGAAAAACAGCGTGGGGCGTCCCGGGTGGTGCGGGGGGAGGCCTCGTCAGTAGCGGTCTGTTGTGCGAATAGTCCCAAGGCAGCAGAACGCGTTGAGATGTTGATGGGACTGTGTCCAGTGTCACATGGCTGACACAACATGTACGACAGGCACCCGGGTGATGTCCAGTAAACTGCCGCACTGGTTTTGGTATCCTACAATGCTGCTCCGAAAATTGGCGTGCGGCGGCCCGGGGGTGGGGGAGGCGGCGTGAACGGGCCTCCCCAGGTGGCGGCCATCTAGCTGAGTTGCGCTCGCTTTTGCGGCTACAGCGTCTCGCTCACCATGTTGTTGAGTTGCTTCCACTCTTGCAGTGCAGCGATAGGCGGCTGCCACATGGCTCTTAAAATGGCGGACGGCTCCTCGGTTTTGGGCCTGGTCCACTGAAATGGCCCTGGGACACCTTGGAACTCGGACGCTTGCCTGCTAGGGCTTGGGCTCCATTCTCGAAAAGCGTCCCCTCAGCCGTGAAGATTCTACAAAAGTCTTGGGGGCCCCCGACTCCCGCAGGCTTCCGGTGGGGAGCGGCTGCCATGATTGCTCGCGGAATGACCACGACGGAGCCACGAGATGGTGGTGCTCTCATGCTGACGCCAGCTTCAGTCTGAATGATCCAGAAACAAGGTGGGGCTTTCATCGTTTGGGAAAAAAAAATGTTCTAAACCAATGAAAAGTGTTATTTTTAGGTCATATGACCAAGCCTTCCATCTTTAGGAAACCAAAAGTAAAATGAACCAATGAAAAGTTTTATAAACAAGTCACATGACCTGTTATGCGGCATAGGGCTACAAAAAGCGTAGAAAATCCGTTGGCACGTGAGGCGGCGTCAGTAGCGGACCGATGTGCGAATAGGCCGAAGGCAGCACAACGCGCCGAGATCCGGATGGCACCGAGGTGGTGTCCAGCAAATTGCCGCACTGGTGTGGCCATCCTACAATGCTGCGCCGAAAGACGGCGTGTCCAGCTGAGTTGCGGTCACTGGTGCGGTACAGTGACTCGAACGCGCCGAGATCCGGATGGCACCGAGGTGGTGTCCAGCAAATTGCCGCACTGGTGTGGCCATCCTACAATGCTGCGCCGAAAGACGGCGTGTCCAGCTGAATTGCGGTCACTGTTGCGGTACAGTGACTCGAACGCGCCGAGATCCGGATGGCACCGAGGTGGTGTCCAGCAAATTGCCGCACTGGTGTGGCCATCCTACAATGCTGCGCCGAAAGACGGCGTGTCCAGCTGAGTTGCGGTCACTGTTGCGGTACAGTGAGTCGAACGCGCCGAGATCTGGATGGCCCCGATGTTGTGTCCAGCAAGTTGCCGCACTGGTGTGGCCATCCTACAATGCTGCGCCGAAGGTCGGCGTGGGGTGCCCCGTTGGCTTATGAGGTGATGTCAGTAGTGGACCGATGTGTGAATAGGTCGGAACCAGCACAAGGCGCCAAGATCCGAATGGCAAGTCCTGGATGTTGAGTGCCTCAGTTGAGAGTTCTGAGCAGTGCTTGTAAGACTATCTGAAGTTTATTATAAGAATCAGAGTAAGTTGAAGACTGTCTGAAGCTTATTTGCACCTTTTGCAGCTTCACTATTGCCCAAGGTGGTGTTCAGCGGAACTTTTTTCCTTTTCCTTTCTGCTTCTTTTCCTACAATCCGTTTCATCTGAAGACACGACCAGGTCCCTGAATGTGTGTAGGGGGACGCTATTGAGTGAATGAAAATGGCGGCTTGTCCAGCTGAATTGCGGTCACTGTTGCGGTACAGTGAGTCGAACGCGCCGAGATCCAGGACCGATGTGTGAATAGGTCGGAACCAGCACAAGGCGCCAAGATTCGAATGGCAAGTCCTGGATGTTGAGTGCCTCAGTTGAGATTTCTGAGCAGTGCTTGTAAGATTGTCTGAAGCTTATTTGCATCTGCTGCAGCTTCACTATTGCCCTTGTGTGGCCAAAGGTCGCACATGACATAGGCGGCCGGCTCCCGAGGTCCGGCGGAACTTTTTGCCTTTTCCTTTCTGCTTCTTTTCCTACAATCCGTTTCATCTGAAGACACGACCAGGTCCCTGAATGTGTGCAGGGGGACGCTATTGATTGAATGAAAATGGCGGCTTGACACAAAGCTGACTCAAGCGTTACTGTTGATGCTATACAGACAAAAATTGGTTTTCAGTTTGTACATTCTTCATGTTTTTTTTTCCCATCCAAGTCTGATTGAGAGTTTGTAGAAAAATGGCTTCAGATTTTCCACATACTACTCTTCAACATTCTTCCTAAATGTAACAATGTGAAACTCACTAGGAGAACGGCTGTTTCTGTTTCCTTTCAAAATGCTGCCAACAATATTTTCTGAATGGAAGACACCATCTTGTAGCATAAAGGGCCGAAAGGGGTTCTGGTCTGGCCGATGGTTGGTGGAGACATTTTGACTATATCTTGGACCTGCCCGGCCTCGCCCAAAATGGCGCCGGTATAAATGGGACTCGTAACTCCTTGCCCGCAAATGTATATCTAGAAAATGTTATTGTAAGTGGCCCTGTCCTATTTTAATTACAAAATGTATGTCCACCGATTCCGCAACTGTTAGACACCTTAGTTCTTGCAACCTAATGGCCCGCTCATTACGTTCCTCTACAGTGTAAATGTCTCCTCATCATATACGATTTCAGTTTGCTCCGTGGCCGGCCCACGTGGTTATAGGCCCGTATTTGTATACTGACATTTTCACAATAAAGGTTTTTAAAACAAAACACGGTAGTAGTATTTACATTGGTAAAGTTTTTACTTTTAGTCACTGTTTTCGAATCAGTAAAAGGCAAGTGAAATAAAGCAGTCCAATTACATGACGGATAAAAGGTATAATATGTAGGAACGCAGTAAAGATAAATGGTCAAGGGCAGTTGTGTTTTTCATGTCTGCAACATAAAGTGATCGATAAGAATCTGATAATCAGACGTATCGGCGACTAAGACAGCAGGCCGAATCTCTTTTACTCAACGGTTCCGTCATGGAAGGAAGAAGCGCCCTTTTTCTCGAAAAAGGAATATATTTTACTTGCAAGACTGTTGTAAATTTTCCGGGAAAGTACATTAGCCTGGAATATTATAACATATGTTTGAAAAAAAAATATTGTTCGAAAACAATAAAAAGCGTAATTTTTAGGTCATATGACCAAGCTTTTCATCATTAAATTAACAAAAGTAAAATGAACCAATGAAAAGTTTTATTAACAAGTCACATGACCTGTTATGCTTACGTTACGCGCTGCGCGCCGCGCCTCGGATCACTTCCGGGTGCGCTAACGCGGCGTGTCATATAACGCATTACGCGACAACGTAGGTCAAGAATATAGTCAAAATGTCTCCACCAACCAGCGTTCAGAACACAACCCCTTTCAGCAGTCCAAAAAGTTCTGTTAAATGACAACAGAGGGGACAGGCAACAAGAACCATCAGTCAAAGAGGGGAGGGCAAGTTCTTCTCTTCCGGGTCATGTTGGGGCGCTACCGGAACTGATCGAATTGGTAGTCTACAGTGTTTCTGGATGTTTCAGACTAAAGCTGGCGTCAGCATGAGACCACTACCATCTCCTAGCTCCGTCGTGGCCATTCCACGAGCAATCATGGCAGCCGCTCCCCACCAGAAGCCTGCGGGAGTCGGAGGCCCCCAAGACTTTTGTAGAATCTTCACGGCTGAGGGGACGCTTTTCGAGAATGGGACCCAAGCCCTATCAGGGAAGCGTCCGAGTTCCAAGGTGTCCCAGGGCCATTTTAGTGGACCAGGCCCAAAACCGAAGAGCCGGCCGCCATTTTGAGAGTCCTGTGGCAGCCGCCTATCGCTGCACCGCAAGAGCGGGAGCAACTCAACTACATGATGAGCGAGACGCTGTAGTCGCAAGAGCGGGCGGTAAACAGCTGAATGGCGGAAGAGGCACAGTGTAGCAAAAGCGGGCGGAATGGCAACTAAAACGGTAACGGGGCGCCTCACTACAGCTTGTCTTCAGGTGAAACGGATTGTGGGACAAGGTCCAGAATTGAAGAGTCATCAAAAGGCAAAAAGTTCCGCCGGACCCCGGGAGCCGGCCGCCTATGTCGGGGGCGATCTCAGGCTACACCAGTGCTATAAGACTTGGGGAGGGTGTCGGAGCCAAGCGTCTTCTCCGAGTCCATGGCCATCACACCGCCCAAGTTTTCTAATGCAGTCAGGTCCACAAACGACACTCACTTACTTTGAGAATAGTGAAGCTGCAGTAGGTGGAAATAAGCTTCAGACAGTGTTACAAGCGCTGCTCAGAACTCTGAACTATGGCACCCAACATCCAGAACTTATGCTATTTGAGAATGGCAGTGACATCGAAGCATCTCAGGGACCAAAACCATTAACGTACTTTCACGTATGAAAATCTTACTTGGGGAGGGGGCAGGAGCGAAGCGCCCCCTCCCAGTCAGCGCCACCACACCGTATGTTGAAAATTTGAAGCCATCGTTCTACAAAGTCAACCAAACTTGGATTGAAAAATCTAGAAAAATGTACAAACTGAAAACCAGTTTTGGTCTGCATAGCATCAGTAGCAACGCTTGAGTCAGCTTTGTGTCAAGCCGCCATTTTGATTCAACAAAGCACAGGCATTGAAAAAGGCTCAAATTCAGAACTCTAAACTATGGCACCCAACATCCAGGAGCTTGCCATCCGGATCTTGGAGCCTTGTGCTGCTTTCGATCTATTCACACATCGGTCCACTACTGATATCATCTTATAAACCAACGTTATGTAAATAGTTTTTTAATAAAATGTTTTACCCTGTTTCTTTGCTGGTGTGTTGTCTATATTTTTAATATTTGCATAGGGTTTGTCGTTATTTTGTGCGGGATGGGTGATGGAGCCGAGCTGTCTTGCAGCCCTCATGGTGTGGAGCTCAGTTCATCTCACTATTTTCGTATTTCTCATGTATGGTTGTTCCTAATATTTCTATTTTAGCGAGGTCAAAAAGAGATCCAATTAGTGGCCTACTGATTTTGCTCGATTACTTTTATTTTTTTTACACGATTTTTCACTATCTGCAAAGACTAAACAGAGTATTGCGACTTTGTGCTTGTTTGTAAATAGAGAATGATCCAAAGAGAACCAATTCTAAAACAGTAAATGCTTGGACAACAATCAATCAAATGGAGAGACAAGCAGGCACGACGGATTAAAAAGGGGGGAAAGGCTTGCGTTAACTACCGTTCACTATCTGCAAAGAGAGAGTACTACTAAGACAAAAGAGGGGAGGGGGGGGTGCAGCGTTCAAAGCACATCAGCGTGCATAAATACGAAAATGTTTTCATCTATCACGTACTTGACATTTTAAAGCTTTTCATATTTGCTATTAAAAAACCAATGAAATTCACAGAAAAAACCATAGGTTATAGTGGATATATAGTTAGGAATTTGCATTTACAAAACCTTGAAAATTCAATGAAAAAACCATTGGTTTTAGGCCATATATAGTTAGGGATTTGCATTTACAAAACCTTATTTTACTCGCATAAAACCATTGAAATTCCATATATAGTTATAAGCGCTAACTATATATCGCGCACCCGCAATCCACTGCTGATGATGTCACATATTACATCATTCATGACATGGTTAGTGACATCACTGATGACATCACTGATGACATCTCAAATGACATCACTGATGACATCACTGAAAACATCTCATTTGACATGACTGATAACATCACTGATGATATCATTCATGTGATAATACGATGAACCTCTTCAGACTCTGATATAACCTTAGATACAATCAGTGTAAACAGACACTCACAGACTGTCACTCATCCATGGAGTTACTCACACACCTAGTCAGTCATGCAAAGAATCAATCACACCTCCATTTCCTCAACTATACAGTTATACAAAATTTACTTATTCAAACATATACTAACACATATTTACTCTATTATACAATCCCTGATACAAGTTCACAATGATCCATACAGCCACTCACACATTCACTGGCTCTTATGCACAGTTATTTATATATGTCAACTCTCACATGTACTGTGTTTTACATATGTACTTACTTTGACATGTAGCACTGAGATATCCATTCACTCTCCAATGCACTCATGCACACAGTCAACCGCCCATACAGCTGTTTCCACATGCACTTTTGAAACCATACATCTAGTGAATCAACTGCTCACACATCTATGCACAGAGTCATACACCTCCCAGCCACCTACACACACACTCAGTATCCCATACAAATACTTGGGCAACCAATCAATAACCCATATAGTTACTCATATAGCTACTTATCAACACATGCAACAGTTCACAGAACAACAGACATAATGATGCACAAATTAAGACAGTTTAGTCACTAACCCATGCACTCAGTGAGACACATTTAATCACTCACTCATACAGTCAGTCATGCACCTACTAAATCCTTCATCCAGACACTTATATATCCACTCATTCTTCAATATGTAAGAGATATTTTAACTTTACAGAAACATACAGTCACTGCATGTTGTCATCAGTGATGTCATCAGTGATGTCATTTGAGATGTCATCAGTGATGTCATCAGTGATGTCACTAACCATGTCATGAATGATGTAATATGTGACATCATCAGCAGTGGATTGCGGGTGCGCGATATATAGTTAGCGCTTATAACTATATATGGAATTTCAATGGTTTTATGCGAGTAAAATAAGGTTTTGTAAATGCAAATCCCTAACTATATATGGCCTAAAACCAATGGTTTTTTCATTGAATATATATATATATATATATATATATGTGAACATAATATTAATAAGCAACCATTTACAACGCGAAAGGTCTCGCAGCATTAAAGTTTGAGGTACTGGCATTGTAAATGACAATGCTTTGCATAATTTTTTTTTATTTGCAATTAGTATAATTAGTATATAAACATTGTTCGTGAATGGTTAGCTGTTGCTTATGCGAAGCAAAGTTGCCAGTAATATAGAGTGCTAGTCTTTCTTGTTAGTGCACAAGTAATACGCGTGTGAGCAACACCACAGAAGCATGCCCACACTAGTCACAGTCACTTGCTAAAAGCCAGGAGAAATTGGGATAGCCATCACTCCACCTTCTTTATGCTCACCCCAATCAGAAATGATCTACTTTGTGATCTCCCAAAAAGTTTCCTTTCCCTGTTTTTCACGGATTGACCTGGGTTACGTTAAAGACAAAGATTCAGGTGTGGGTATGGGAATTGGTGCCTGGTCTGTACACAATCTGCCAAGACCCGGGCACCTCAGGCCTGGGGATGGTAAGCACATGGTCGATGAACAGAAGGCGGCTCTTGCGCCTGCTATGACCTGACACTAGTCCCAGAGGTCACGCACGCTGCATGATGCATGAGAGGTCACGTACACTGCATGAAGCATGCAGCCCACAGTGCCAGCACAGCGGCTCCACGCATGCCGCGAGGCCAGCTTGTCCTACCTGTCAGACTTGGCGAACTTCCTGAACGCCCGCCTGGTGAGTTTGTGGTAGGACCTGTAGCTTTGCGGCTCAGCCGAGATGCCCTGCGCCCGGGTGGTCCTGGGCCCTATGTGCGGGCTGTTGGTGGGCATGGGCAGCACAGACTGGTACTAGTGCAACTTCTGCTTGAGCTCCTGGATTTCCTCGTCCTTGTGGGCCAGCTGGATCTCCAGGTCCTTGATTCGCTCCTCCTTCAGCATCAGGATACTGGCGAAGTCCTCCTCCAGGTAGCTCATCTTCTCGCCCTGCAGGACCTTTGCGATGCCAAAGGGGGTCTGAGGGGATCGCCGGGCATGGGGACAGCCTGGCACCGATTGCAGGTGATGGAGAGAGAGGTGGGGTGGTGGAGGACGAGCAGAGAGGGAGCGCTGCCACTGATGGGAGGTGAGGGGCTATCTTCAATCCGTTCACTTCCTGCTGCCGTGAATGGGCTGGAGTGGAGGGGGGGCGGGGGAGCAGAGGAGCTTGAGTGCTGTGCAGCGGGGATGGTTTCAAAAATTCCGGAGAGAGCAGATTTCAATTCATGGTTTCAGCCTGAATGATCCGCGTATGAAAAGATTCAACAATAAATAAGTGAGGAGCAGGTTGCAGAACTTTATCTTTCAACCCTGAAAACAAGCCGAAAGACTACCACTTGGCTCTCACGCCCCTCCCCATTTGAGTTCGCTGACGGGATGCAGCATCTTCTCACTGACCCGACTTTCTCAGCAGGTTGCTATAAATTCAAAGAACTGATACCAGTTTTATCTAAAACAGTGGTGACGCGTTCAGTGAAATGACAGAAAATGCATGGCTGAATAAAAAAATATACATATAAAAATATTTTACTTGACGTGGGCATCCGTATTACTTTCTTTAAGGCAACATAATGCTGCACCACCACCCGTCCTGCCTTTTTCCCGAATCATATTTAATGTCCTGTGCCTGAAATTATAGGTATTAAATGAGAAAGACAAGAGCAAAGAAAATACATTAAAAAAAAAAACTGAAGCCCCCGAAGCCCACTTACCGCTGGTGCTGTGTGTCAGACTCTTACAATCTTACCTTTCTAAAGAAACTTGTATATACAAATATATAGAAATATAGATGTATATGTTTCCCCTTTAACTTGCACGGGAACAGAGATGCTTAGTTTACAAATCCCACCTGGTCCAGAGGTCAATTTAAACTGAACCAATAATGAAAATCTAGAAATGGAATTTCACAGTTAAAACATTTACTCCTGACTTTCCTCCTAACCTTTAGGACTCAAGGACTTTCACCTACCCTTATCTCCCAGAGCCTGTGCCTCTCTTATATTTCTTTCTTGATGTCTTTTTAAGTATTTCTATTGCCCTCTTGTGTAGTTGTTTTGTCTGCAAAAGTACATATCTCTTTTAATTTCTACAACCTTGCTTTCAGTGGATCTCTTTTCCTAATTATTATTCTGTCCCTACTTACTTCACTACAAGGTCTTCCTTCTCTCATCTATGATTTTTCAGTTGTTCGGTTCTTCTCTATATTCGGGTTTTCTCTCGCCTAATTCTAAAACACAAAACTTCAGTTAGACTCCTATCTCTGACTTTTACACTAATGTTATTTTCTCGCTCTCTCCCTACTTACTTGTGTCTCTTAACTGCCTTATGCCTTGCAATTGTTTTTTTAACTAAATCGTTATGCCAATTTATTCTTATTGACCTCTTTTCTTTCTTTTCAGATTTGATAACTCCTTTTGCTTCAGAAGAGTTTTCTACAAGGTAAGCATTTCTCTATTTGCTCCTTAGTTCTATGAACAAATATTATTTGTACTCTAAAACTGTAATTATTCACTTAGCTTGTCTTCTCCTATGCTCTTCCACCAACTATCTCTCACTAGGTATGGTTTCGCCAACCGTCAGCTTCTTCAAGAATTTCTGCTGTCAGACGCTTCCTCAGGTTTGTGTCCGTGAATCTTTGAAATTCCGCTTTTCTCTCCTACTCAGACTCACTAATCCTTACTAAGAACTGCCTTATTTAATTATCGCTGAATTATAACTTTTTACTTTAACTAGACTCCTCTCCTCACGAAGGCTGCTTCTCGGGTTGAAAACTCGGTGAAGTGCGCACTTCCGACGTTGCTCGCGCATCACCAAGATTCTCCGCAGCTTGGATTAAAAGACTAGACCGCTCCTTTGGTTTTCAACTCTGCAGCCATCTTGGTATGCCGATTCCGAACTAGTTCAGTCCAGGAGCCAATCTCAGGTATCCTTTCCTTCTCAAGTCGCTGTCGCTACATCAGTTGTCGTCGCTAATCGTGCTGAGGTCCTGACACTGTGGTGCGCGTGATGAAAGCTACCGTGGGGCGGGACTTCCATTTCCTCCTGGAAGCTCGCGCCAACGGAGTGGCTGGCCAGGAGAGGAGCAGTCAGGAGAGGAGCAGTGGTGATGCAGGGCTCCCATGCCAGAGGGAGAGCCCCGCGGTGGCGGCTGAAGTCCGGAGTTGCGCCGATGAGGTGAGGGGGGCTTAGTTGTAGCGGGGGTGGGAGGGTGTCTGTGTGCGCTCGTGTGTGTGTGCGTGCACGCGCTCTTGTGTGTGCGGCGGGGGTGGATGTGTGTGTCTCTGTATGTGTGCGCTTGTGTGTATGCATGCGTGTATGTGCGCTAGTGTGTGTGTGCGTGCGTGTATGTCTCTGCGTGTGTGTCTGTTTGTGTGTGCGTGCGCGCGCGTCTCTGTATGGGTGTGTGTGTGACTAGCCTGCCGGAATTGGAGCGCATGGTTGTGAGCGCCACCCGCTCCGATCCCATTCTGGCAGATGCGCGCGGCCAGGTCTTGTCTCCTGGAAAGCGAAGCCAGTGACAATAGGCCTCTGGCCAGACCACGCTTTCGCGCGGTTAACGCCACGAGACCTAAAAATATACAATATTTTTACCGTAGGATAGCGGGAGGGTTAAATTTACTATTACCACTCCAGTGAGTATAACATTAGAGAAAACGTTGGATAGCGTAGCAGTGAAAATTACTATTCCCACTCCAGTTAGTGCAACAGTAGGGAAAGTGTTGGATAGCAGGAGGATAAAAATGACTATTCCCACTCCAGAGAGTGCAACAGTAGGGAAATCGTTGGGTAGCGTAGGGGTAAAAATTACTATTCCCACTCCAGTGAGTGCAACAGAACGAAAGTATTGCATAGCGGGAGGGTAAAAATTACTATTCCCACTCCAGTGAGTACAACAGTAGAAAAAGTGTCGGATAGCGGGAGGGTATAAATTGCTATTCCCACTCCAGTGAGTGCAACAGTAGGGAAAGCGTTGGATAGCGTAGGGGTAAAATGTACTATTCCCACTCCAGTGAGTGCAACAGTAGGGAAAGCGTTGGATAGCGTAGGGGTAAAATTTACTATTCCCACTCCAGTGAGTGCAACAGTAGGGAAAAGGTTGGATAGCGTAGGGGTAAAAATTACTATTCCCACTCCAGTGAGTGCAACAGTAGGGAATGCGTTGGATAGCGGGAGGGTAAAAATTACTATTCCAACTACAGAGAGTGCAACAGTAGGGAAAGCGTTGGATTGCGTAGGAGTAAAAATTACTATTCCCACTCCAGAGAGTGCAACAGTAGGGAAAGTGTTGGATAGCGTAGGAGTAAAAATTACTATTCCCACTCCAGTGAGTGCAACAGTAGGGAAAACGTTGGATAGCGTAGGGGTAAAAATTACTATTCCCACTCCAGTGAGTGCAACAGTAGGGAAAGCATTGGATAGCGTAGGGTTAAAAATTACTATTCCCACTCCAGAGAGTGCAACAGTAGGGAAAGCATTGGATAGTGGGAGGGTAAATATTACTATTCCTACTCCAGAGAGTGCAACAGTAGGGAATGTGTTGGATAGCGTAGAGGTAAAAATTACTATACCCACTCTAGTGAGTGCAACAGTAGGGAAAGCGTTGGATAGCGGGAGGGTAAACATTACTATTCCCACTCCAGTGACTGCAACAGTAGGGAAAGTAAATACTTCATATATCAATAAAAATAAATTAAATATTAATACCAATTCCAAATAATTAAAAGTAATTAACAATTTAATCTAATATAATATTTAATCAATTAAAAATACAAATAAAAATTATTAAAACAAATTACCTATTAATACAAAGTATTTACCAATTAACAATTAATTAACAATTAAAAAATAACTAAAAATTAAAAAAACATAATAATAATAAATAAATTAAAAAATGTAATTACAATTGAATTACTTCCCACCCTATTCTCCTATAAACCCACAACAGAAAATAAATTAATAAAATTAACATAATTATCAATTAATCAATTAATAAAAATTAATTACAAATTATATTTTAATGAATTACCAATTAACAATTAATTAACAATTAATTCAAGATAAATAAATTACATTTAATTAATTATAGTTAAATTACTTCCCACCCTATTCCCCTATAAACCCACAACCCGCTACAGAAAATACATCAATACAATTAACATAATTATCAATTAATCGATTAATTAAAATGTATTACAAATTATATTTTAATTAATTACCAATTAAAAATTAATTAACAGTCAATTCAAGATAAATACCAATAAATTAATTACAGTTTTTCAGTTTTTAACGTCTTTATTTCGAAGTTTTCCTTCATAAAAGACAAGCATATAAAATACATACACAAAACACACGACTAATATATACAAATTTATACAACCAGTTAGTATTTTCAAGAATCTTGTTTAAAAAACAATTAAATGACATAGAAAGACGTTTATGTCCATGTTATTACAGATAAAAAGAGTCAGTTCAGGAATGCTACCCAGAAAAAATAGGTTAACATGTTTGACACTCAGCTATTGGCTCTTCATAAATACATATAATACAAGTTAAAAGAAACATATGCCCAACCTATAGGAGCCTTTACCTCATTTGGGAACATACTACATAAAGCCCACATTGCTGACTGGAATAAAATGTAAACTTCACCCTTATAAATAATCAAACATTGCAGTATTTATAAAATAAGTCAAATCTATGGGGGGCTGGTAAGCTAATACCACCCCTTTCTAGCAAATAATTGAATGCTGTTGTAGATCTTGGTAGGGGGATGTGTGGGGTACACGGATAAAAATCACACAGATCCCAAATGGAGATGGGGCCGTCACCTTCGTGGGTCTGGGAGGATCGTAAATAGGGGACGATGTTCCTATTCCTAAATTTAACTAGGATTAGGTCCCCGGGAATGTCCTTAGGTGGTGACCCTAACCAGCCCACCATTCTGACACTCAGGATACCTCCATCCTTATTGGGTGGCAGGTTTCTATTTTTGGCTAACCAGAAGGTGACCTTGTGTAATAGGTCCTGATAACTCTCGGGTTTCCTACAAGAGGGAACTGGTACTCCTGAGAGAACAAGCACAAAGGGGGCGGCTTCCGGAGGTAGGTCAATACGTGCTGCTCTTTTTGGCTCTGCTCTAGCAGCAGAGTAGTTTTTAGGTCTCGCCTGTCGATGCGCATGCGCATCGAGCAAGCGAGACTATAGGGGCTCATCGACTCTTTATCTAACTGCAAGGAATCGTGGCGATTCCTTGCAGTGCCCGTGACTTTTAAGGTCAATGCGCATGCGCATTAAGCTTATGCGCATGCGCATTGACCTTAAAAGTCACGGGCGCGTGCACGTCCGTGTTTGTTTACCCTTGCCTACTCTCTCTCTCCCCTCTCCGCCCCCGTTCCGCCCCCTCCCCTTCCCGCCGTGTCGCATTTCTCCTCCCCCCTCCCCTCTCTTCCCTCCGGCTTCTTTTTTTTTTGGGTAGCCGTGCCTCCCCTACTCTCCTCCCCCCTCCTCCTCTCCTCCCCTGCCTGCCTGCCGCTAGTTTCCATTCACTGCTCCTTTCTCGTCTCCCTGGCCCCACCGCCCTTCGATTTGAAAGTCCCCCCCCCCCCCGCCCCCGTCCCCTCCTCGCTCACCCTCATCTCCACCTTGTTAATATACCTTCTATATCCCCTTTTCGCCCTTCGCTCCTAGCTGCCTCCTGTAGTCCCCGAAGCACCTCATCCCGGTAGAAAGCCTCGGAACAAGTACGATGCCGCACGCCACGGTAACAGCTCAAGCCACAGTAAGACACGTTACATCGGGGGCAGGTATAGCGCGAAGGGACTGTCATGCACAGGGCACACGGGCCACCCCCTATAGGGGAGGACATCCCTTCAAAATTAGGAGCGCGATTATTAACGGCAGGCTCCATTACTCATCAGTCCTTCCTCAAAAGTTTTGTATTAATGGCACAGCTGCTCATGGAATATTGAGCCAGTCACAAACACAGTAGCAAAGCATATTTAATTACGCACAATGCCAGCAAATCGGATAGCCGGACAGTGAGCGCTCGCTCTACCACAGCCAATCACAAACGCTTTCAGTTTTATAGTACTCCCCGAGCCACATGGATTGTGTCTTACTCGATCTGAATGGATTGCAGATAGAGGGAAGGCGCGGTTGAGGAGAGGCTAAAGTTGAAGTTGATAACCTGTGACGGCCGCTTCGAAATGCTCTTGATTGCATAAACATATATTAACTAGGAATACAAAGGTTGTACTTCAATGAGCCTTAACTGAGATAGAAACCAATTTGATGTTGGTTATCTATGGGGTCTCAAACGTGTGCCGTCAGTGTTACATGCGGGTCTGAGCTATGTTACCAGCAATGGAACGTGTGACCTGCAACATACACCTGGAGCTCCACAGCAACCCACCGAGCTGCCTCTTGGATTCATAGTGCCCTTCGGCCAATGCATTGACCACCCGAGCTGCTGTCCTTAGAAGCCGACACTTGCTGAATGCACATCTCTTGAATGACTCACTGAGCTCTATCGCCAGGAGATGTCCTTGCTCTGCAGATATGACCATTGAGAGAGCATCATGGAGTACAGCCCCTGCTCTGAAAAAAAGTAGGTCACGATTGGAAACTTCTTGAGGTTAACACAGCTTCTCTTCATTGTAGGTTTGATAAAATGAGTGCCACTGAGATGGGTATAACACCACTCATTATTTATTCTACTCTCCTCCCCCCTCCTCCTCTCCTCCCCTGCCTGCCTGCCGTGTCGCACCTCTCCCCTCTCCGCCCCCTCCCCCGTTCCGCCCCCTCCCCTTCCCGCCGTGTCGCATTTCTCCTCCCCCCTCCCCTCTCTTCCCTCCGGCTTGTCTTAAGTACTTGTTTCTTCTTCAAGCTCAACAGTTGTGTTAAGCTTCGTAGGGTGTCTTCTGCCACAATTAGAGAAGATCTTTGATAGTTTTGGTCTTTTAAAGCCGTTCGTTTTCTGTAAGAAGCAGTTATTATATCAGACGAGCATTAACTTGCTCTGCGGAGCTTGGCTTCTTTCAAACTATAAATAATGTATCGAGCCCAGTCTGAGCGACTCGAAGGCTGTTCTGGACAGAGATGGATGGATGGCTGCGGCTGTCCATGTCATCGGACGGACATGTTCGTTTGGCTTTTGCAGTTGCTCAGGGACCTCGGCTTTCATAGCATCAAACAACTGCTGCCCTCAAGTGCCTCAACATTGTATCTCTCCGCTATTTGCCTAAGAGTGAAATGTGTGCCACTGCTGAATACGTTAAGTTCGCCTCGTTTCGGTTTCATCTTTTGGGGTGTTAATTAAACCCTGCTTTTGGCTGCCTGTAAACTTGCTTTGTGTGTTTGTATTTCAGGTGGAGAATCTACTCTTAAACTCGCCGCACTGCCGGGTCATGGTTTTGCATTTTCTATTGCATGGACGCAGCGCTGGTTAAACCGGCTCTAACAACATTGGATGCAATTTGCGTCGCATTGGGCAGTTTTCTGACTTTGTGGTGGTCCGCACATTGGTGAATGGAAAGGACCGCTTAGGGGAGATTTGTGGAAAAGAAAACCTGATACAATATTTATGCTTTAACAAGAGCTGTATACACCAGGCGCCAATCTGAAGACAGAGATTGGCTCATGAATTCCCTGCCAAATTATACAGGACTTGAGCACTTTGAAGAAACCACAGTCGGTGATCGTAAAATTAATTTAAGTATCCGTGTGTAAACAAGTTTCAATCAGTCTAATCATAATGTAAAAATTTTCTAAACTCCCTTGGGGTGATAAGATAGCCAGGCCTGCTTGCGGTATCTTAAGGCCATGAAATTAACTTGTGCCCAACACCCTCCTTTTTTATGTACTCTTTATAATGATGGAATTGTGCGGCTGCTGCGTTTTTTGCATAATTATTGATTTGCCGTGCTTGCCACATAATCCAACATCTGCCATGTAATCTTCAACGTCTCTCACCCTCACTCTCACTCATCCTCACTCACCCTCAACCCGTCACCCTCACTCACCCTCAACACCTCACCCTCACTCACCCTCAACCCCTCACCCTCACTCACCCTCAACACCTCACCCTCACTCACTCAACCCTTCACCCACACTCACTCACCCTCACTCACCCTCACTCACCCTCACTCACCCTCACTCACCCTCACTCACCCTCAACCCCTGACTCACCCTCACTCACCCTCACTCTCACTCACCCTCACTCACCCTCACTCACCCTCACTCACCCTCACCCTCAATCACCCTCAACGCCTCACCCTCACTCACCCTCACTCTCACTCACCCTCAACACGTCACACTCACTCACCCTCACTCAACCTCAACACCTCACCCTCAACACCTCACTCACCCTCACTCTCACTCATCCTCACTCAACCACCCTCAACCTCACTCACCCTCAACACCTCATCCTCAACCCCTCACCCTCAACACCTCACCCTCAACCCCTCACCCGCAATCCGTCACCCTCAACCCCTCACCCTCACTCACTCACCCTCAACCCCTCACCCTCAACCCCTCACTCACTGTCACTCTTACTCACCCTCACTCACCCTCACTCACCCTCACTCACCCTCAACACCTCACTCACCCTCACTCATCCTCACTCATCCTCACTCACCCTCAAAGCCTCACCCTCACCCACCCGCAAACCCTCACCCTAACTCACACTCAGCCTCACTCAGCCTCACTCACCTTCACCCTCACTCACACTCACTCACCCTCACTCTCACTCAGCCTCAACCCCTCACTCACCCTCAACCCCTCACTCACCCTCACTCACCCTCACTCACCCTCACTCACCCTCATTCACCCTCACACACCCTCACCCTCACTCACCCTCAACTCCTCACCCTCACACAGTGCAATAGGTCTCAGAGCATTTGAGTTAGAGCTTTTAGAATTGTTTATGGCTTTTTTCTTTAGCATTGGCTACAGGGAATAAAAATGCTAAAGATTTACAAAAAAAACCCATAAACAATTCTAAATGCACTAACTCTAATGCTGCGAGACCTATTGCATTTCCAATGCTTGTTTAACAAGGGATTAGGGGCAATTTTAGTGACCAGTAGGGGTTGACTCTTAGGAGGCTGTTTTGTAATCGGGACATTTTTTCTTATGTTATACAAAGGTTTGTGGGCAGTTCTAGTATCGGTTGGAGGTAGCATGCTGGGAAGTTGTCTTTCAGCTGAAGCAGTTTCTGTAATGTCCGTTAGCATAGGACCTTCAAGTACGGTTGGTGGGATGGAACAATTAGGTGTTGCCATCTTTGTAACGGGTGAGGAGTTAGCTTTAATAGCAATCTCTATACTTGTCAGCCTATCCCCTAAAGAGGTAATTCGTTCTAGCAGGGGTGCTATTACAGAATTTAACAACAGTTCGAGCTGAGGCAGGAATTGCAATTGAGGCAAAGATACTTTATCATCCAAGCGTTCAGCGACCCCCCTGGATGTGATGGAGTTTATGACAGGCGATGGGGGATCGATACAGAGTTTTTGTATTTTGGGTTGGAGTTCGTAATCATTTGCCCCGTCATGTTTCCTTTTCACACTTTGGCCCAGCAACAGCGCAGTGGCCTGGATGTTATCCTCATTGGGTGGTAGGGAAGGTTCACAAGTTCTGTCAGGGGGAGTGTTAGTACTAAGGCCTTTTACGGGGGAGGGGGATATTATTGGAATGAACTTAGTCCCGCACAGAGCATTTAGTTCCTCCCAGTAGGACACGTTTGGCAAACTAACGGGGGTATGAGACGGGGATAACAATTGGCGACGGTCATCAATATCTGTTTCGCAGATAGTGGTAGGTGATGCATAGCTCTGAAGAAGATTTTCCATTCTCTGGCAGTAGTATGGAAATTTAGTATGCCCCCTTGTGTGTCACTAATAATAGAGTATATTCAAAATAGTGTCTGTGTTGGGGAAGCCAAAATGTCCGTGAATAGACTTGTAAATGGTATATAGAACTATACCTTCTTTTGCTATGGAGCCAAGAAACGTGGCCCGTCCCGTCCACCTCGTGCCTCTGAGGGCCACAGAGCCCCGGGCTGTGTCCCGTGCGCGTCCCGCGCCACGGGAATAGGGGCGAGATTAAATCACTGCTGGCGGGGGGGCGGGAACGCCGAGGGAAGAGGCAGCAGCTGGGTAGCAGAGAGCCTGCTGGACCTCGCAGTCCCTCGGCGTGTGAGGCAAACCCGGTCCTTTTCCCCTTAACTCGAGCCCACACACAGTGACAAGCGCTGGCAATGCGCTGAAATCCCTCGACGTCCTTCCCTTGCAGCCGGTGACAGCAGCACACCATGAGCGGCACATGCGGAGCGGGGGCCGCGATAAGTATTTAAAATGTCCAGGCAGGGGCGGGAACGCCGAGGGAAGAGGCAGCAGCTGGGTAGCAGAGAGCCTGCTGGACCTCGCAGTCCCTCGGCGTGTGAGGCAAACCTGGTCCTTTTCCCCTTAACTCGAGCCCACACACAGTGACAAGCGCTGGCAATGCGCTGAAATCCCTCAACGTCCTTCCCTCGCAGCCGGTGACAGCAGCACACCATGAGCGGCACCGTACACAGTAGCCAACACCCGTTTCGCCCTTCTGGGCTTCTTCAAGGCGTGTGTTTCAACGAGTCCCATAAACATGTCTGTATCTCGGCTTCTATGTCACGCACATTAACTACATTATTTAATTATAGTTAAATTACTTCCCACCCTATTCCCCTATAAACCCACAACCTGCTACAGAAAAAAAATTAATAAAATTACCATAATTATCAATTAATCAATTAATTAAAATGAATTACCAATTATATTTGAATTAATTACCAATTAAAAATTAATTAACAATTAATTCATAATAAATACCAATAAATAAATTAACATATTTAGTTAATTATAATTAAATTACTTCCCACCCTATTTACCTATAAACCCACAACCGCTACAGAATTATATTACGCAAATATTAAATACCATAAAATTATTAATTAAAATAAATTATAAAATAAATATACAGTTTTCACACATATAACATGAAAAACACTTTAAAAAATTGGATATTATAAAAAAATAGATATTACCTTACTTACCTCAAATTCGATATTTTTGTTGTCTATTTTCTGTCCATTCGATATTTTGTCCATTCTATATTTTGAATTCGATATTTTGAGTGTATACCGATTTGTGCTCTTTGAGTCACAAACATACATAATGGCAGCTGGGAGTGGGTTGACGTGAAGCGTTCTAGTAGCCAGCAGCATTGCAAAACCACCGCAGCTTTCCTGTTGTTCAAAGACGTTGTCTTGTATGAGCCATATATGGATACTATAACAGTGGCTATGGATAGGTCCTTGTACATTAAATTTCGGCTAGGAACCTTGCCTTTGGCGGATCTCTGTTCAAGGTGGAATAAAGCCCAGCCCACATCACGCTTTTGTGCCTCTTGTCCGGACAAACCAGAGACGGTGCCACACTTCCTTTTCGAATGCCAGGACTATGGTCGCCCCAGATCGCGTTGGCTTGCCCCCATTTGCAGAGAACTGGGGACTCGTCAGCACTCTGTTGCCCTACGGATTCTTTTAACTAATACAGCCCCTCCTATTGTTTGTGCTGTAGCAAAATTTTTAAAATGGGCTTGGTTGTTAAGACTTAGAAGACTGTCCATAACAATTTAATTCTTTTTTATCTAATTTATGCTGACACACCGTGTTTTAATTATCATCCCACTTGTACAGTCTTATTTATTTCGACATGCTGTTTTTATCTTTTTGTACTGCTTTTATGATATGTGCATATCGAAATAAAGCATCAATCAATCAACATAATGGCAGCAGAAACATGTAAAAGTGGCAAGTGGATTTATATTTCTGTGTTTCAGAATGTGTGGCTCGAGGTGTCTGACATGTGACACGTGCTTCTTTGCTCAGGTGCCCCAACCAGCGCCAAGGTGGCTCTCGCGCTCACTTCGCGTCTCACTTGTGCGCCTGGTGGCATTCTTTTCTCTGACGCAGCCTCACCGGCAGCGCCAATTAAATCTTCTAACGGTGTCAAGGAACTCTAGGGACAGAAGGCAATCTAAGCCCAAACCCATAAAACCCAGCACAAGCAAAAAGGCAACACTGTCAGAAAATGATGCTGTGCCTTGCAAACAAAAAGTTAATTACTGCAATCAGAAAATATCTCCTACAGAGTTTGAGCAACGTAGGCAAAATCACGCAGTAGCTAAAAATATATTCCAGTCAGAATCCGCTTCCGTCATCTAAAACATCTAGAGCACATGCTCACCTTCCTTCATGTTTTTGTCAATATTTATTAACCTTCTGTAAACACGGGCATCATTTTTAATTAAAGTTATATTGGGGTCGTGTAATCCTGAAATTACTTGGGCCACACCCCTGATGGACTGTTGCGGTGGTTAAATATTGAAGTAGGCGAGATGGTTGAATAAAGTATAGATAGGTTTAATATCAACTGGAACAGAAGACGCAGGGCGCCTCTCGGTGGCAGACTTTCCAAACATTAACGAAACAACCACAGGCTCATAACACGCCTCCCCCTTATAATACCAGAACATACGACCTACAAAAAAAATATGAAACCCCAAAGCAACTTAACAATAGCTTAACGAAAAAAAAAAAATCAAGATGACACATAGGGCCACATGTATCAACCTAATCGCTAAATTTGACAGTTTGTGAATGTAAAATAGCCTTTCAAGATGTATGAAAGGCTTTGCCATTGCATTTTAGGTAATCGCAATTGTTAGCGATTACCTAAAATTGCAAGTCCAAATAGGGAATTGCAATTGAGATTCCCCAAGCATTTTCTAAATGCAAACTCAGCATGTAGGAAGTGCTATTACCATCGACTCCAAGTCGATAGTAGCCATGTGCAATGTTTGAAAATGAACAAAAACATGCATTTTTTTAAAGTGCCATGTAGCCCCCTCATGCCCCTACGGCATGTGTCCACTTTACATGTGCACATTTTTTTTCGGGGGTGCTTCAGGGGGGCCTTAGAACCTTGGGTTGTCTTTGGTTTTGAATTTCCTAATAGCGAACAAATGGAGTAGCGTTTCCTAATAGCGATTCCCTAATTTCGATTGCGACTCTATAAGACTTGCTATTAGGTAATCACTATTTTTTCAATAACCACTTAGCATTCCCTAAATAGCAATGAACTAAAATTCGCTATTTAGGGAATGCAAAATGGAACTTTGATACATGTGGTCCATAGTCTCAAATATTTGGGAAGAGAGATTTGCCTCCTAACTCTGTTGCCCACAGAATTAAAAGACGCTAGAGAGCCCTCTACAGCAGGCAACAGAGAAGGATCACTCCGACAACCAAATTAAGAGGATCTGCCTCTGGAGACTTGCTAAGCTGACTATCAACATCCAGCCACTAATTATTTGAATCTCACACAGGAACATGAGCTTCTTCCCCAGAATCTCTGAGTTTGGTTGCTGATCTTTTACTCCACCACTGACCAGTCTCCACCATATTAGCATGTTTAGAGACCGGAATCACACAAGCACTAGGGATAACATTTACAATTTTCCTTCTTACAACCCAGAGGCCCCTTGATTCTCATAAAGTCTCCCGCCTCCACATCAACATCCTTCGTCCTCTTGAGGTCATCATACTTTAGCTTATGCTTGACTTGGGCATCGGTCACTCTCCGGTGTACATCCTCCAAATCCTGCAACTTTTCTTTCCACTGTTAATTTCCAACACCCAACCAGGGGCCAATTCATTCGAACAACACCTCCTTCCTCAGCTGTAGGGGATTCCGAGAGACGACCTTGAGGGAAAATTAATTATTTATTTAATTTCCCCTGGTGGTCATCTCTCGAAAACCTCTCCCCCCCCCCGCAAGCCGGCCCCACCGCTCTTACCTGCAACGGCCGCGGCTGAGAAGGAGACACATCAGTGATGGAAAGGGGAGTGTTATGATAACTCTAAATCATTCCTGATACCAAGTCAAGAACTTTGGCTCCTGAAGTCACCACTAACTACATAGTGTTAACCCTTTCCAACATGCCATTACCCTGGAGCAATACAAGCGTGGGTAAGTATCTTTTTGATTTATTTTTATTATTTCAGTGCGGGCACTTTAATTCAAAGCATGTACGTTGGCATATCGGGGCTGTAAACTTCAGTGTGATTACTGTTTTTAGTCGGAAGGATGGTTAAGGGACGTGCCTAAACTTTGCATTTTTCCTATGTTCACCAAGTGCTGAGAAGGGTTTAGTGTTGTGTTGAAGTTCAAGAAGTCACCCCGGAAACATTGGCTTTGAATGACATTGGGCTGAAACAGGGACATCTTAAGGATTTTGGGGGCCCTGGGCCAAACATATTTTCGGGGCCCCTGTTCAGAACAGCTTTGAATGTATGATCTAATTTGAGCCCCTGTTTCCGCTTCCTCAGCTGCGTTAGCGATCCAGTTTGCATAATAGGTATTAGCCTATATGTTCCCGATGCAAACGGACGCATGCAGCTGACAGCAGTAGGATTTAGTGTTTCATGCCCTGCTACTAGGTTTTTAATACTTTTTAAATTGTATATGCGTGGCTGAATGACTCTGTGCTTTTTAACAATTTCTCCTACCTACGCGCACTTGCACTTTACTTGATTCTGCTTGCCTACACCTCCTTAGCTGCTCCGATTCTCATCTTGCTTTTCCTCCAGTCCTGTTTCACAGCGGCTGATATGCCGATTGAATGGAGGGCTGGGGCTACTATCGTGCTCCTCACTTCCGCCCACGCAGTTCCCACTTCCCCAGCTACGTTAGCAATCCAGTTTGCATTATAGGCATTAGCCTATATATTCCCAATGCAAATGGACAACCATGCTGCCCGGT
Organism: Lissotriton vulgaris; assembly: GCF_964263255.1. NCBI lineage: Eukaryota > Metazoa > Chordata > Amphibia > Caudata > Salamandridae > Lissotriton > Lissotriton vulgaris. The sequence continues at coordinate 121,885,310 of NC_141691.1, read as the reverse complement.
TCCCCTCCTGTGAGTTTCTTCCACTATATTACAATAGGGAAAAACTGCATAGCCTTAGGCGGCTACCATTATGTCAGTGTACAGCGGCTGATCCGAGCTTGGAGGTAGACATTCGATGCAATAAGTGCAACTGGTCTCTCCTCTAACCCATGCAACAATAAGTGTAAAAACAATAACAAAACAGAGGACTTAAAGGCCATCCTTTTAAATTGTCACTCTATGCAAATGCATGAACCACACATTTATGACCTACTTCTAGACAAACAGCCTGATCTTTTATTTCTCACTGAGACCTGGCTGTCTGAAGCCTCCAACCATACTATCACCTCGGCCATCCCTACGGGTTATAGAATCCGTAGGAGGGACTGACCAAGTGGGAAGAGGGGCGGTGTCACCATAATTTCCTATAAAAAACTAGACTGCTCTCCCATGCCAATGGAAAACATTGAGGGTGCAGAGTCTTTACTCTTCCGCTGTACCTTATCCCCCATCATAGCATAGCTGGTTTTCTGATTTTCAGACCTCCCCGTGCAATTGGAAATTTTATTACTACACTTAATATAGCCACCACCTCCCTGACCTTAAAATACAACAACTGCCTTATTCTGGGAGATTTTAATATACATATGGACAATGGAAAAGGCCCTCAAACAATTTCCTTGTTGCCCTATGTCTTGGTATTAAGTGTGGTACAAAGTCAGCAGTCAGAATTAGGCAGGGAATTGATGTCCTTGCATAGTGCTGTCTATTGATCCAAATTAACAAATTGTATGAGTAATACAGATGTCTAGATAAATACTCCTTTTTTAATGAGAATGAATTCCCATTAGAATCTACTGTGTTTTTAATGATTTTAAATTGTATATTGTGTATTTTTTGTATCTTTGTTTTGCATTTTAAATGTTATTAAATGTATATATAAGTGCCGTAAACATTCATTGTGTGAGTAATATCCTGTGTACAGTATGAATGTGGCTGTATGAAATGTGGTTTCAAGTTTACCTAAGGTTTCTCAAAAGGTTATTTGGATTTTTGAACTTTAAAGTTATTGGGTGCTCCATCCCTTTAGAGTTTAAGAGCCCCTCTCCTTGGTTTCAAGGAGACACTGCAGGCCAGCAACATGTTTTCATCTATATCTTCGGCCACCCATGAGAAGGGCCATACCCTAGACCAAATCTTTCACAACTTTGACATATCATTAAGCCTACCTCTTCCCATTACCTAGTCTGACCACCTCCGATTAAAAATCGTCATTCCAACTCTGCCACAGCCCCTCCGACTAACGCAGGCCAGAGGGTCCCTAATTACAGAACATTCCATAAAATATCCATCCCAATCTTAGCAGACGCCCTCTGTCGTTCCTCACCGGAGCTGTCTGGCTGCCCAACTTGGACGCCCTTTCAATAGATTCATGGCTCCGAACCAACATTGGTGCAGCGGTACCGGTTGTTTCCTGCTTCTCAAAGAGGTCGGCCCCACCAGCTTCATGGTTTAACAGTTTCCTAAGATCAAGCAAAAGAAACTGTAGAAAAATGTAATAGAAATGGCGTAAATCCTATCTACCTGAGGACAGGAAAATGTATAAAGACACCTTAAAATCTCATTACATTCTCGTGAAGGCAGCCAAGAAAAACTTCTTTCAAACCAAGATAGAAAATGCCCAAAATAAGAGTAAGGAAATCTTTGGTATAGTTAAATCCTTTACCCCCTCCCCTTTCCCCCCGAAAGCCGGCACAAAGGAAGGTCCATGCACGGAAGAATGGTCTAAGTAAATAGCTTGATTCTTTCACAAAAAGATCTCCTTCACTAACATCTCAGAGGAAAAACTGACCTTCTACCCTAGTTCTAATAGCAAATTTCACCTCTTGGATCCTCCATATTTACTAGTTTTCCCTGAGTTTCAGCTTGAAGAGTCACTGACCCTTCTCCAAAGCATTAAGTCTGGCTCTCCTACCGGCCCATGTCCAGCGAATATCCTAAACCTATTAGCTCCCACCATAAACCCCAGGGTAAACCAGCTCTTTAATGCTTCTCTCTCCTCAGGCAACACACCGAAATTATGGAAGAATGCTAAGATTCTTCCTCTGATACAAAAAGCTAACGCCAAACCGACAGACCCTAACAACTACAGGCCAATCTCCCTTTTTCATGCCCTCTCCAAAGTATTAGAGAAGCATGTAAACAAGGCCCTCCAAAAACACATTGAAGATGGGAAGCTCCTTCCTGAGCCCCAATTCCGGTTTTAGGGCTAACTACAGTAGGCAGTCCGCTCTACTGGAAGTGACTGAATTTCTCAAGGGTAAGCTGGACCAGGGAGGCTGTTCTGATACTGCTCGATCTGTTGGCGACCTTCGATTTGGTCCCACTTGAGATGCTCCTGGAGAGACTTGCTAACATCGCCCTGGGGGGTGCCGCCTTAACATGGATGTCATCCTTCGTGGCAAATAGATCTCAGGACATCTGGCTCTCCCCTTTCTCATCCCCAGTTCCGGCCATGAATGTAGGTGTCTCTCAGGGCTCCATTCTCAGTCCTACCCTTTTTAAGTTCAAGAGAATCCTAAACCTGGCTTTTTAATAACTGATGGGTCTTCCCCCGTAAAAAGCCTCATGAAAGTGGCACATTGAAATCTATGAGAAATCAGTGAGCCACTTCTAGGATACCAAGCCGTCAATATCTTACACCTGCCACACAGCAGGCGTAAGACTGATGCAGGCCCTTTCACATGGGGCTTGTCCCAAGTGAAAGGTCACATTGCTGGAGTTGCGTCTATTTTCAGACACACCCCAGCAATGCAACACTTTTGAGCCTACAGAGATGTCAGAAATACTTACGTATTTGTAACTTGTAATTTGTGACAGGATGCGCCACACAGTAAATATGATGCATCCATCTTGTCGCATGGAGGGCGCAGTAAGAAGTGATGCATCCCTGTTTTCACACAACGATGTATCACTTCTCATAAATAAGGCCCTAAATGTGTTTACATCTAATATTCAGGGATAGTTATTTGTGTTTTCAATATTGTAACACAGCAGCAGCTCACCAATTTTACTACAAATAATCTCTGTGACGCCCTCCCATTTCGCATATGTTAGGCCTTGTTTTGATCTAAAAGAAACTTTTTTTATGTATATTGCATGAAACATAAACACAACATTTCTCTGCAAAATGGCTGTACTAGACTCTCACACATCAGGTATATAAAAAATAAATTAAAGGAACACAGTATTAAAACAATCTGTTTAAGAAATAGTCAAGGTCATTAGGGCAAAACTCTGGAGAATGGGGCTGACTCTGTCAGGGGGCCCCCTGAAAGGCTGGGGCTGTGGGCCAGAGCCCACTTTGCCCATGCATTAAAACGTCTCTGGGCTGAAAGAGTTATGTTTGCCACTCCTGTTCTCTGTTAGGTTCACCAGATAGATCTAATAGATGTCTCCTGGTGCTGTATTAATTAATTTGATGGCACTACCATTATTTACTAAACCAATGATACATGGCAATAAAAAAATATTTTCTGGGGCGTTTTTAGTATGTGCTGCTTCTTTTTATGTGTGGTTTTATGTTTTTATTAGCATTTAGAACACTATAACTATTGGACAGCACTCAGAAAAAAATATGAATTAATGGACAAATGATAAAACTTTAAAGTCTCCATATCGCCATCCGAAGAAGAACAGATTGTAGACCAGCAATCTTGTTTCATTTTTAGGTTTCGCCTGGCGTCCACTGCGCAGCAGTGTTCGCGCAGGCGAAATCTTGTGTTAGACAGTACGGGGCTTTGTCCCGCCTCTCTCTTCCATTGGCTAGCTCCATAAATGGAGGCTAGCCATTGGAAGAGAGATCTGTCCGTAATTTTGGCAGCAGATTTGTGGGCGTTCTGTAGATTTTTATTCATCCCGCCCCTTTGTGAACGTCATTGAGGCGGTGGGCAGTGGTTTATTTTCTTTTTTTTTAAGGTTTGTTTTGTCATGCCTCCAGGCCGACCGCCGATGGAAGAAGTCCAGGTGAGTGCTCCCCTCCCCTCCCCCTGTCCGTGTGCCCGTTCCCGCCCCCCCATCCCGCTGTCCGTGTCTCCGGCCCCACTTGTAAATGCTTGTTTTCCTTATTGGTATTATTGACGTGGTTTTGCTGAGAGAACAGCTTGCACCGCAGGAGAAGTGCTGAGAAATCCGCATGTACCCGCCGGCATGGTTGCCTTATCCTCTCGCATTCTATCCTCGCTTAATATAGATTTAAAATGCACTTTGCATCAGTGTTGCTGTGAAAATGAAGTGAGCACGGACGAAAAAGGGAGGGCTTTCCTTTTCAGGGAGTAACATTCTTTCCTTGATTATAAAAGGTTTAGGATTAATGCTTAAAGTGCTGCTTGTTTTCTCTGCACTTTCTGCAAAGAAGCGCCTCGTTAAATGTGCATGGAAAAACGTGCCGTGCCTCTCACAATGGCCCCTGACCCTCCCCCTCCCCCACCACAGAGCGCGTCTCACGGCTGTGTCTCTTTCACGGCCAATGCTTGTTTATAACTGCTTCAATGAGCACTGTACAAAATGTGCATCGTGGTTTTGAAATGCAAGGAGCCTAGCTCTGTAACCCGTACTCCAAGGCGCTGTGGTATTAGGGTGCCTGCTGTCATTTTGGAAAGGTTGCAGCTGAGAGTTGATGGTGTGAGGAGTTCGAGGGTAATGCGTCAGAGGCTGTGCATCTTTCTGGTGAATTGACGTTATCGTCTTGTTATTTTCCAGCGCCCAGCGTGATGTCGAGGCGGCACACCCAGATTACCCCTGAGTTTTTGGTAAATCCTTTTGTGGATTCCTTGAGGCGCACCAGGTAATGACCAGCACACCTGGCCTCCGATCAGTGTCTGAAAAAAAGAGCTTCAAAGAGCATTGCTCCCTCGGCCCTGCGGCTGTTTAATGGGTCTGCGACGCTAACAATGTTTCGAACGCGTCTTAATATTACGCTAAAATTAGATATGGACACATTCCGTTTAGTAACTAAATTTGCATTTTTGAATGTTGTGTGTCGAAGCCCATTAACTGGGTCCCTAGCATTGGCAGCACGTGTGTCTAAAGAGCATGAACCAGGGAGTGTCTCTGTCGCGATACTCTTGCAGGTGGGTGCCCTGTTGTGGCCGCTGTATGATGAATTCATGTCGTGACTTGTTGGCAAGTCATACTTGAATGCTTGAGCCTTTGAGTGGGATTTCAGTCCCGCGTCTTTGTTGTTGTTGGCCTCTCGGTGGCACCGTCTATGGACTGGGTGCAACAAGTGCAGCGTGAAGTGCCTTCCATGTTCTATTTGGAAGTGTTCTGTGATTGCGTCATTGTTTTGCGTCAGTTAAATAACTGAAATTACGGCATGCTTATTACCCCAGAGTTAGCGTGCCTCTGGCTGTCTGGCTTTGCACCCCCCCCTTCGTATGTCGTCTTGTTAATCATTCATTCAAATGGGGCGAAGTTACTCAGGAGACGCCCCTAGCCTGCTAGTGCCCTGCTCATCCTCGGAGGCAGGAGTAAATAAAGTGCACGCCTGTGTCATCCCCTCAGAGGAGGAGTAACTTTACGCCCGCCTCACCCCCTCAAAGAGGAGTAAGTGTGCGCCTGCTACGTCTCATCCCCTCAGATAGGAGTAAGTGCACGTCTGTCTCACCCCCTCAAAGAGGAGCAAGTGCATGCCCATCTCACTCCCCACACAGGAGTAAGTGCACCCTGCTGCTGCGCGCCCGTCTCACTCCTCAGTCAGGTGTAAATGCAGCCTCGCCATGCCCATCTCATCTTCTCAGACAGGAGTAAGTGCAGCCTACACTCGCCCGTGTCACACCTCTGACAGCAGTAAGTGCAGGCTGCTGCTGCACAGAGCCTCCCTAAGGTGTTCCCATCTTGTCCGCCTGTTTTCCACCGCCCCCTCAATTCTGACTCTTTGATTTTAATTATATAGATTGTTCCGGCTGTTTGCATATCTCCTCCCCGTCTTGGTTCTAAACACTAGGAGCTTTTAACTGCTTGTGACCCGGTTTTCGTGCCTCTATTCCCTGCTTGTGCCTCTGTTCCCTGCTTGTGATCCGGTTTTCGTGCCTCTGTTCCCTGTTTGTGCCTCTATTCCCTGCTTGTGCCTCTGTTCCCTGCTTGTGACCCGGTTTTCGTGCCTCTGTTCCCTGCTTGTGACCCGGTTTTCGTGCATCTGTTCCCTGCTTGTGACCCGGTTTTCGTGCCTCTGTTCCCTGCTTGTTATCCGGTTTTCGTGCCTCTGTTCCCTGCTTGTGCCTCTGTTCCCTGTCCATTAGTGAAAAATTCACATTTTTTTGTGACATTTGTAATAAAGCTTGAAACATTGAGAGAACATATTTGAACCAGTTGTTGTTGAATTGTTGCACAGATTGATGCTGTGGTGGCGCAGAGTGATGCTGTGGTGACGAGTGATACTGTGGTAGCTCTAACTTTGGCAAAGGCGAGACCGTTGCATTGTAAATGCTTGTTAATCTTTATTAAACAAATTCAGATAAGATCTTTCCATCCAATGTATTTTGTTCGTGGCAAGGTGTAAATTGAGGGTAAGAGGAAACATTCATAAACATTATGTGAGTAGTTATTTCCCTCCCCTATCTGCTTGGCCCCCAGGCAGTAGTAAGTATGCTTCCATGGTCAGAAGGTGCCGAATACATCTCTGTGACAATGTATCACTGTTGGGCACCTGCATAGCTTGTATTCATTCATTTGCTGCTGCTACCGCAGCGCAGTTGGCAATGGTGCTTTGTTGGGGCAGAGGATGGCACAGCCGAGAGCATGGAATTGAATAGCCAGGCCCACTGAATTATGCGGCAGGGGAGAACAAGAATATGCGGCTGGGTTGACTAGATAATGCAGCAGGAAAAGGCAATCTATGAAGCATAATGTGGTAGCAATTTATGCAGCATAATGTGGCTCACATTTTGATTATATTAAGTCATGGTTTTGTGATTTTTACAGATGGTAGCACTGCCTGGGGAAAGCTTTCACCTTATTAGTGCCAGTGTAACACCAAAATACAGTAATAAGCAGCTGACAGTATATTAGTCACCCCCTAATCTTACTGACTAAGCTACGCTCCGATGGGAGTCCGAACTTGAGCACTGTAAAGCTCAACAAAGTAAATTTACAAAAATAAAATAATTCGTTTTCAAGGGGGTCATGGATTGTGCAGTAGTTCATGTCACATTCACAACCTGCCAGCACTACATAATTATACTTTCACAATTGATTTATTAACCTTCTTGCTTTCTCACAATTGCTTAAAAATGCACCATTTGCCCACTCTATTTTCAAAGGGTTCACAGGGGAATAACCCCCACTGAACTCCGCTTATAATAGTCGAGCTACCTCCCTACGCTCACTTGCCAACTTTCAAATGTCACTGGCTGCAACTGCATTTAGAGTGATAATCAACTTAACTAATGCATACCTACCACTCTCCTGCAAGAGTCCAATGAAGTCGATCCCCAATTTCTCCCAAGGCAGCTTAGAAAAATCCACTGGTGTTAATGGAATGTTAGAAGTACGTTGAGATTTGTCTGCTTTCCTTCACATTGAGTAACAAGAAGCAAATATGTCAATCTATGCGTCCATGCCAGGCCACAAATAAGATGTCAATGTTGCTGGTGGGATCAACAAGATTCCCCAAAACATCATTGTAACCTCAATGGACAGCTAATACTCAACCTTAGAAAATGGCTTAACATCAGTTTTTAAGCTATTCTCTCAAGGACACCCTCCAGCAATAAATTGTCTCACCAAGGCTTGACAAATATTGTTCTGGCAACAATCCTCCCATTCCTTAAGAGCCATTATGTTTCCTAAAACAACTTCACCATCAACCAATCCCACTACACAGTGTACCTTATCCACAGTGTGACCCACAGTCACACAGTTAAAAGACACCTTGACAGAAAGTCGGCTCTGGAATTCTTTCCACTAGGAAATATTTTCTCTTTGAAGTGAAATTCATATATTATAGACAGCAATCTGACAAGTCTTGGACTAGCTGAACTAAAGCTCCTTTCAGTCAACAGATGCCCCAAGGACCAGTGATTAGTCACAAGAGAAAATTCCCTACACTGCAAATACGCAGAAAGCAGTTGGAGTCTCAAACACATGCCAATGCCTTTCTCTCTCGATATTGCTGTAATTGCGTTCAGACTTGGACAAGCTTCTGGTGGCAAAAGCAATAGCATTGTTCATACCATCTACTATTTGACGCAGTACCAACTCTAAAATACCCCACAGACATCAATTGTAACAAAGGAATTAACTTTATCTACAGAAGCTTTAATGATGCATTAATGATTAAAGTGTTCAGGTATTTGAAAGCAGAATCCTCATCACTGCCTCCCACTAACAAATCTCCACTTCTCAAAAGTTTCCTTAAAAGTTCAGTCTGAAAAGCAAGGTTACAACAAATCTTGAGTAATATACGCATAACCCTAGAAAAGATTGCACTTGGTCCTTGTCAACTGGAGAGGGACTATTTCTTATGGCTTCCAATGATTCAGCCTTATGTTTAATGCTTTCTCCACATATTCAATGGCCCAAATACTCTATCTCTTTCACTATGAATTGGGATTTCTCCTATGGTACTGTACTGCCATGAACCTGTAAAATTTTCAACAATCCACTCAAATTTTGCAAATTATAATGCTCATTTTCAGAAAACACCAGTATGTCATCCTGATATGCTAACACACTTTTTATGGAACCAAACATATGAAACATCAGTTTCTAAAAGACAGACACTGCAGACAAAGGAATTTAAATGCCTCAAACGTTGAATTAAAAGCTGTTAAAGAATGAGAATCCTGGCTGAGTTCCACCAGGTGATAAGCAACTCCTAAATTCATGGTAGAGAAAACTCCAGGATGCCTCACCTGAGCCAGCATTTCTTGGATTTTTGGCAAAGATTTTTGGCAAAGAAAAACAATCCATCAAAATGTTCTTATTCAAGGACTTCAAGTCTGCACATAGAGTCAAATTTCCAGCCTTCTTTCTAGCCAGAATAATAGGAGAAATCTATTGATATGAGTCAAATGGCTCTACTATTTTTTCAGAGCAAATTTTGTCCAAATGATCTTTGAGTTAATATTTATGCTTAATGAAAAGCTCCACACCTTGTGAGCAACTGGAATTACATCAGTTTAAAATGATTCTGTGCTCAAAGTTGTTGATCATTACCAGTCTTTCCTAAAATTTTAATTTATATTTGTTAAACAAAATGTAAAGCAAAGAACGCCAAGAAGGTCTTGGGTGTCAACTACAGCAAAGGTATAATCTGTTCCAGGTTATAATACCATTCCAAATGACCCTTGGTGCCTCCATTCTAGAACATTGTAACCTTTTTCAGTTACATGTACTTTAAAAAAATCTTCCTATCTTTGAATGTGACATTTTCCAAAAAATGACCCATTATGTCTATGTTAAAACCACCAAAGGCTAATGTGCGAAATTTGGTAGAGAGAGCTTCAAATGCTTCCATTCTTTGAAGTTGCAGTTTGTCTTTCACAATGTTAATAGGTAATCCATAGCCCGCTGTGCACTCAATATCAATCTCATCAACTCTGATGTTGCAAACGGGATCCCTCCCGGCAGAATTATAATTACGCTCACGGAATTGGCGAACTTTGGAAAACTCAGTTCCTGCCTAATTCCGCCATTTGGCAGAATTATTCTGCAGTTCAAGGAACAACGCATACCTCCATCAATGTGCACTTGCAAGCGAGAGTGTGATTTGTCAGCCACTGGTGTGAGTTTGGGTCCCCACAGTGCCTTCCGTGCCATTTTGTAATGTCGGTGGTCGCAAGTGGCCAGGGATCATTCTCGAGTAGATTTTTTACCCGAGAAGCAGCTAAATTAACTCAAAAATACCTTTTCAAGTAACAATTTTACTCAAACACATGGCTCGGTCTTTTTTTTAGCACAAAACACACTTCTTTTCACTTTATTTTTTAGAAGGAAGGAAGTGCCATAGAGACTCCAACTTTCTCTTGTTTTCCAGCAGGCTACTTCCAGTGCTCTGTCCATCTCCTGGTCACTTTTTATTTGGATTTTGAGGTGAAAGGCTCACTTTATTTGCCTGCAATTCCTGCTCCATATATCATTGGAATTTAAGGACTTCACAACAAGTAAATTAAAAAACTTTTTGTTGTTTGATAGAGAGCATGCTCTAGTATATATTTGCACTTTTTCTTCAATTTTTAAATTTGATAGTGGTTGTGAGTTGGATCGCCTGGAGTTGCAGTAGGGGCCCATTTTTGGCATTCAATGTTGTAGCTTTTAGAAGGGAAGAAGGCTGCACATGCAAGTACTTTTTCTCTGTGTTTGTGAAATGTGCACTATTCATTTATTTACGCATGTGGCCTAGTCTGGCCATGGGCCATTCAGCCAGTACTAGGCATTGGGTAAAACAACTCTTTATGTGGTATATGTTATTTTAAAGCAGCTAGGATTTAGAAATGGCACTGGATTAAATGCAAAAATGTTTTTTTATATTTTATGTTTTTTTCTGCAAAAAGTGTATTTTGGGGGTAAAATGTTGATGCCTTGGGAGGATGTGAGTTGTTAGAAAATTTGTATATCTGACTTAATTATCCTTTTTTGCACTGCTGAATTAATGGTAGTGTTTTTCAATCATGAATGGTGTGCACTCAGGGGCACCCACAGATCCATGCCCCCACTAAGTCTTCAACCTCAGAAGCAAGACAATAGGCAATAAGCTCAGGAATATCCTGAGCACCTCCATCACCGCGGCCACCTTCCCTGAAGCCTGGAAACAAGCTGAGGCGACTCCCCATCTGGAGAAACCATCCATCGACCCTGCTGATCTGAAAAAACTATTGGCCTATCTAGCAGCTCCCCTATCAGTCAGCCCCTCACCCAACACCTGGAAAACCACAACCTCCTGGACCCCTTCCAATATGGTTTTCGAGCTACCCACAGTACTGAGACAGCCCTTGATCGTGGCCACAGATTACATCAGAGCCCTCCTGGGCCTCAAGGACACAGCAGACCTCATCCTCCTGGACCTGTCTGCTGTGTTTCCGTCACAAGACGCCGGGATCCATTATTTATGATGCGTTGAAGAAGCCAGAAGATTTACCGCATTCTACCCTTGAAAAAATCATCCTATCATTTCCATATGAAAATCGATTTGGCTTTTCTTCTAGATGTCCATAATTTAAGAGCAATTAACCACAACGCCGAGATATTTGAAGTGTTTTACTACTAGCACCATATCTATTCTCAGAATTAATGAAATACTGTACGTCGCGATCAAAATACATCTAAGAGTCAAAGACGGGTCACCTGATGAAGGCTAACGAGTCGAAACGCGCGTAGTGTGTATCTACCGCTTTGCCTACATCATTCATTCATCTTCTTGTTGTCTGATTTTATGTCCTGTCATATGTATGTTTTTTTGCACCATCAATAACAAACCATTTTTGATTTAGTAATGTATAAAAGGTTTCTTCAAAACTATTTATCAGTCATCCTCTAAAAAACTAAATTTTTTAAAAAAAAATTTAAAAAAGTATATATTCTTTACAAAATTAATCAAATATAATAAATGTTGAATAAAAGTACAACAAAGTGGTTCATGATCATTTATATGTAGTGGGTTCTTGATATCACTATTCCTTTATGTGTTAATTGTACTATTTGTAGACCTTTTTCAAATTAGACCTGTCTGCTGTGTTTGACACCGTCTTCCACCACATCCTGATCAACGGGCTCCACCACTTCAGGATTCCAGGAAACACCTTCAAATGGATCGGCTCATACCTCACCGGCAGAACCAAAAGGATCTCTTTCTCCCTGTTCACCTCAAAGCCCAAAAGGACCTTCTGTGGAGACCCCCAGGCTCATCCCTCAGTCCAATCCTCTTCAACATCTACATGACCCCACAGGCCGACGCCGTCAGATCACACAAACTCAACATAATCTCCTGTGCTGACAACACACAGCTCATCCTCTCTCTGTCTGAAGATCCTTCCAACGCTGAAGACAACTTCCACAGATGCATGATGAACATTGCGGACTGCATGAAGAATAACTGTCTCTAACTAAACTCGTTAAAAACAGAAGTCCTCATCTTTGAGTACAAAACCTCACCATGGACAACTCATGGTGGCCAGCTGAGCTTGGCAAACCCCCCATTCCAACAGATCATGGCCGCAACCTCAGCCTCATCCTGTATGACAATCCATGAAGAAACAAATCATCACAGTTTCTTCAGCTTGCTTCCGTACCCTTGAAATGCTCCGCAAGATCTTTAGGTTGCTCCCGATAAACAACAAAAGGACCATCACACAGGCCCTCATCACCAGCAGGCTAGACTATGTAAATATGCTTTTTGTGAGAATCACTACATGCCTACAGAAGAGACTCCAAACAATACAGAACTCAGCCGCAAGACTCATACTCGACCTCCCCAGATGGACCCACATCACACCCCATCTCAGGAAACTGCACTGGCTCCAGATTCAGAAGAGATGTGTGTTCAAGCCGCTGACCCACACCTACAAGGCTCTGCACAACAAAGGACCAGCATTCATCAACAAACACCTGACCTCCCATCAACCTTCCAGACTCCCTCAATCAGCTTCCCTCTGCATTACAGACACCCCGTATACGTTGAGCCTCCTGTGAAGGATGTTCCTTCTCTTACCTGGCAGCCAAGGTCTGGAACAAACACACCCTGAACCTCAGGACTGCTCGGTCACTCCAACAATTCAGACAACATCTAAATACCTGGGTGTTCAAGTAATCACCTCCACCCAACAGCAAACAGCCCCAACGTCTTCAGAACCGCACAGATGATTTGCCATGCTCTACAAATGATTGATTGATTCATTGAGTCTTAGTTTACCATGCCTACTTTGATTTTTGGCCAAGTGGCCACCATTTTGTCTTTGTTCTCCATGCATGTGGCCATCAACCATTTTGTGCAGGCAGTTTCCCAAGCCATGCATGTGTTATTTGTTGTCTATGCTGTTGTTGTTTGAACTTGTGTCCGGCGGCCATTTTGGTTAGTAGTCAGTGTGCTTTTGCCATTGGCCTGCATGTGTTCTTAGTTGTTTATGCCTTCTGGCTTGTTGTTGTTTAAACATGTGGCCAGCAGCCAGTTTGTGTAGCCAGGCAGTGTGCTTTGTTACCCATGTCGTCTTCCTTGTTCAATTTTGAACATATGGTCGGCGGTCATTTTGTGTAGCCAGCCTGTCTGTTAAATCCTCTTTTTCCTGTCAAAGCCATTTCCTCGGGACATTGATAGAAGAGGGCTATGCTTTTTTATTCATTTTTTTAAACTTTTTTCCCTGATATCAGTTCAATGTTCTTGAGGATGATTGTAGTATGTATGTACTTGATTTATATATTATTATATGCATTTTTTCCATTTTCCCCTACATCTCCTTGCGTCTCAAAGGAATATCTTTACTTTATGTACATTATTTGATTTTCCCTGTACCACTTGCCTGACATAGGTCTGTTAGGACATAGGTGCACACCAGCATTTATTTTTTAAGGAGTATTTTATTTTCCCCTGCACTCCTTGCTTGTCATAGGCTCACACCAGCATTAATTTTCAAGGATTATTCAATTTTCCCCTGCACCGCGTGCCTGCCATCAGCACATACCAGTATTAATTTTTTAGGAATTATTCAATTTCCCCTACCCCTTGCCTGCCATAGGTCTCTTAAGACATAGGTGCACACCAGCATTAATATTTTAGGAATTATTTTATTTTTCACTACACTCTTTGCCTGCCATATGCGCACACCAGCACTAATTATTTTAAGGATCATTTCCTTATACCCTGCCCCCCTTGCCTGACATAGATCTATTAGGCCATAGGCGCACACCGGCATTTTGAAAGATTATTCATTTTTTCCCTGGGTCTTAGGCGCACACTTTAATTGGAAAAGTATGGTATGGTTTGGATTGGAATAGATACACTATTGTTAACTAATTTTGGGATAACCTCACTAAATTATATTCTCTGTTTGAATAATTCAAACCTCAAAAATGGCAAGCTTTACTGAATGTTTTCTTGTTTGTTTGCTTTCAGGTGCACAAGAGACATCACCTATATTACTCCCAGACAGAAGGCCAACACAAAAGTGAACCACACCACACCACCTGAATCCTCCTCTGCTCCCGCTTGTGCAGCGAAGTGGCAACTGACAGAGCTTGACAATGGTCCCAAAGAAAGATGTTCCTGGCAAGAAAGTGGCCAGTGAGGTGCAGAAGAAGAAACAGATTGCCTCAACTGGTGTGATGCCCTCCATCTTTTTTCAGAAAATATGGTGTGCTTGCCCCCCCATCCTCCGGACAGCAAGTTGAGAGGACCCCTTTTGCACCCTAACCTAAGCCCAAGTCCATGTCTCTCAGCAAGAAACCACTGCAGTCATGGCGACAAGCTGTGAGTCTGAATCAGATTTGTCTCAGCTGTAAATGGCTGCTGATTAGTGTGTCAGCCACCTGATCGATGACATGGATGGTTGCTGTGATCTGGTACTCTTCACCTTGCATGGGTACCGTCATTCGCCCATGCAGGGGTATCGATGTCTAACTTCCGTTTGCAAATATCTTTGTTTTAGATGGTCAATCTTCATGGGAAACTTAGTAAAGTGGATGAAAGGAGGCGCAGCCAGCAACAGTTCTTCCTGATGTAGAATCAGAACAGGTGATTGAGCTTCCTGCTGAACATGATGAAGCTCTTGAACAATTTGCTTCATGATCTCCAGCCGAAAGAGAAAAGTTACTCCACCATATTCCCCAAGCTCCCCTTCTTATGATCTGGTGCCCGTGACCCACCATGAGGAACAAGGGAAGTGGAAAATTCCTGAAAGCCTTAGAATTATGGACAGTGATGAGGATGAGCCAGTGATTGTCAGTATTGAGGGCTGCTCAGAGGACACCAGCATGACTACGAAAGAAAAGAATCCCCTATTGTGCATATGTTTAGGCAGGAGAGGGCCTACGAACATAACTACCCAATGACACATATGTACAACTGGAAGTTCGCTAAAATGTTAACCCTGGAACTCCCTCCTTTTGTTTTGAGGAAGGAGTGGGATTCTTAGAATTTGTGGCGGCCATCTGTCTCAAATGTAAGGTTTCCAGTCGGACCTATTTTGCCAGACTTCCTCTTCCAGTGCTCCATCATGATGTGCTGCAATTGGTTTGCCAAGTTATGCAGCAGAGTGCTGTTCACACTATCCACCTGACAACAGACATGTAGACCAGTTGTCAAGCAACTGATTACATGTGTTTCACTGTACACTGGATCTCTTTTGTGGGAGTTAGGCAACAGCTACCTGTAGGTCTCAATGCTGAAGAACGTTTTCAGGGCGTTCAGAGGTATACAATAGCAGTAATGTTCACCAGGAGAAATCCCATACAGCTGCAAACATCTAGGAAGACTTTACCAGCCAGGTGTATGAATGGCTTCGACCCAGAGGTTACAGAATTGGAGTTGCTGCCACAGACAATGGCATTAATATAGTCAAGTCCATGGCAGATGGTGAATATTTCAGGGTCTTGTATTTCGCACATTGCATCAACCTGATTGTACAGGAATTTCTCAACAAAGGAGGCATAGCAACACATTGGCCACCTGCAACAAAATCTACACTCATTATAGTCATTATTTTAAAAGCCCGGAAGCAGTTGAGGATCATTCAGCATGCTAATAGAGTATGTTTCAAAGCGCTTATACAGGAGGTGTGACATGTTAGAACACAACTACATGTTGCAAAGTCTGAGCAGTACAGACCGATTCCTGATTATGTCCTTCAAAGAGGAGGAGATGCAACTGGGAAAGTACGACCATGGAGATGAACAAATGAGGGCTAGTCAAATGCCTGAAACAAATGCTACTTCCTTTTGAGGCTTTTATGCTTGAAGTAAACAAGGTGACTGGTGCAATGATCCAAGCGATCCCGTTGTTGTATCTCTTACAGGGCTAGTTAAAAAAGGTGTTGCAAAGGTGCACTGGTGTGAATGAAGAAGAGTTGGTTCAGACCGTAATCCTTTGCTTAGATGTTAGTGCAAGGCTACAAAGAGAGATTGTGTCCTCCAAAGAGAACACCTGTACCACAACACTTGATCCATGGTACCAAAAAAATACTGTCCACTTTCATTCCTTTTTCAGAGCAGGATGTTTCACAATACAATACTTGTATTGTTGTCGAAGTGCAAAGGCAACAGAGGTTGAGCAAGTGGCAGTACCAATGAATATTCAGAGGATATTCCAAGATTATCTGGATGACCCAAAAGAGGTCTACTTGGATCAAAACCCATGGGCCTATTTGTATAGAAAGATGCACCAATGACCAGTGCTCAGCAGTCTGGCAATAAAGTATCTAGCTTGCCCGGTAGCCAGTGTATCTTCTGAGTGTGTGGTCAGTGCAGCTGGCTACGTAGTTACAGTCAGAAGGACCCGTCTCTTGCCTCAAAACGTGGAGAGTTTGACCATGATTAGAATGAGCCAACACTTCATACCACAAGATTAAACTGTCCCTGAAACTACACAGAAGGAGAATGAAGGCAATTGGTCACACTCCAGTGTTAAGCATGGGCGGAAAATCCGTTTCGCTCGCGGATTTTGCGGATTTTCGGTAAATTCGCAATCCGCGAGATTTGCAAATCTCCCGCAAAATCCGCAAATCCGCGAGCAGCGGATTTTGCTCGCACTGTTCGCGTGAGTTCGCGGCTTCCCAGTACAACTTCGCGCCCCGCGAATAAGTGCAAAATTGCAGAAATACGATCTTAGCAAAACTGAAACTACTTACCAGGTTCAAAAGTTCAGGCTCATCATTAGTAGCCATTTCCTGTAGTGCTTCCTGAGGGGCCCCTCCAGAGTTCAGTTGCCAGTTGCAACTATTATGTGACCCTGCTCTGAACCTCAGAATAGTTACACATATGCCACAAAGGTCCTGAATTACAGCTAAGGGAGACAAGCAGGAGCCAGGCTGGAAGTTCAAATCCATTAATCAGCCCCTAATTCATTATTGTCAGTTGGGGCAGGGCAGGTGTTGTAACTAATTTTGCAACAATGAAAGCACTTAGCAAGTGCAAAAGATCACTAATCAGGAAGCACTAAGGAAGCAGGTGCCAGCTAAAAAAATATTCTGTGACACATTAATCAGCCCCAAATTAATTCAGGTCACTTGAGGCAGGGAAGGTGTGCTTGCGTTGCCACAATAATGTACACTGACTGGACAACCAGAGGGTGCTGTGATGAAACAGAGGGTGGCATGGGTGGGCCAGAGGGTGGCATGAGTAGTCAGAGAGTGGCAGTGGTGACAGAGAGTGGCAGTGATGAAGAAGAGTGTCCCAAACAGGCTGGACACGTAGAAACAACAAGTTCGCGAAACTTGCGACCCGACAGGTAAGTTCGCAATTTGCGACATTGTACAAAACCCTCGCGAACTGGCAGAAACCCGCGCAAACACAAAAAAAAATCCGCAAATTCGCGGATTTTGCGGATTGCGAGTTCGCAAATCCGCAAAATTCGCGAACGCGAGATTCGCAAAATTCGCCCATGCTTATCCAGTGTGTTAGCTAAAAAACTTCTGAGTTAACCCCCAGAGTTTGAGGACGAACTATACTCCCCCAACTGAGTAGGTCACAAAAGAACTTCCATCATTGAAACTGCTTTGCCAAATAAAGGAATAGAGGGGAACATTTATATATTTAGTGTCTGACTTATGTAGCCTCTCATTTATTGCCAAGTATAGCAAATGTTTTTTCCCATTGGGAGGTCAAATAATCTAAAGTTCAAACAATCACCTCACTCAATCAAGGTCTCTCACTCAGTTGCAAGCTATATTGTTTGGGAAACACTCAGCAAAGAAACAACATTGTTTATATAAAAATATACATTTTTATTTTCAATACAAAACATCTCCTCCGTTTAGTTGATCGGAAATTAACCTGGTCGTGCTAGTTTACCCATGGTTGGATCTTAAACCGTTTTCTGTTCCCTCCTTTGGTGGGAAGTTCTCCAGGCTGAGGCAACGGCAAGTATTGATCGGGAAAACAGTCGGACAGCTTGGCTATATCTGTAAGAGTGTGAGAAAGGGGGCAGTGCATTTTGAACATCGGCAACATTTCTAACTGCCTAGGCGGGTGGTGCCGTGGCAACCCTTACCCGTACAATTTTTCTTTGTCCTTTCCCTACCTAGTCAAAACGTCCAGTCATTTCATTTAACGCATCGTTTCTAGTCAATTTTGTTTTTGTCATTCAGTACTTGTCCAGTCTCTATGTCAGTCCATCCTCCCGTTGCTATGTTCTAAGGAGGAACAGTCATGTTTAAGTCTACGTCTTTTAAAAACTTTTATTTGTCCTAAGGACCATGCTCACATTCCCCTTCTCCCCCTCTCATCGGCGGTTCGGTCGTCGTCCATCCATACATCAGCCAGTGTTCCGACGTGACCTGCAGAAGGGAGGAAAAAGAAGGGGTGGGGGGCAACATTCAAAACCTCATCAACGTGCAGTAATCCGGAAACGCTTTACCTACCACATACTCGACCTATTTTCACGTAGTGCATTTCCCTACCATCACGGCGTTTAAGCCCAGATGGACCAGAAAGGTCAGACAGATAATCATTGACGATCTGTGCGACATGAGCTACTTGATCGTAACCCCTTTTCATCGGGTACGAGGGTGGCGGTCAGGTGGCATTTCTGTGGTGTCGTTTTTAGGGCTTCTAAAGCACCTTTCCGGCTGCCTGTCACACATAGTGTGGCTGCTAAATATCGGGTCCTTTTTAACCTTTAGCCTTCATCATACTTTCTCGTTGCTCATAGTAGTAATACATTCAAAACTCATTAATGCAATCCGCTACAACGATGCTTTCGTTTCCAAAATACCTTTAATAAAGAGGGTTGACACATAAATACAGGCCTACAACCCGGTGGGCTAGCCACGGAGCAGATTGGAACTGTACATGGGAAGAACGAAGCTGGTGGCAGTTCATTGCATAAAGTGCGGCAGTGCAATAAAATCATATTAAACTCCCCTACAGAGCAAGCATGATGCATGTCAGTAATTCATCTTTAATACATTCATAAATACATCATCCAATAATCATTCATTACCTTAAATTACACCAATTCATTTTCCAACTCATAAACAGTACCCACCCTTAAGTCAATTCATTGTCCAAGCACATACTCAATATCCTTCATATCTACTTTCATTATCCAAACGTTATATATATCTCGGGGCAAAAAGCTTGCGCAATCAGGGTGCAACAAAGTTCATTAAAAACGTCACATTTTGTGTCGGCGCCATTTTGGGTGGGGTCAGGCAAGTTCCAGCACAGTCAGAGTGTCTCTAGTCTCGCAAGGTTGGCCCAGAACTTTCCATTGGCAGTTCAGAAAGTCTCGTGCAATGTGGTTAACAATCTAACAAATATGGACCATGAGTCAAAGGAGTGGGAAGGGCGGCAACAATTTTCCTACCGGGTCATTCTGGTGTTCCTCCGGAACTGAACAAGCCTGTGCCGTGGCGGCATCTTAGCCATTTCCGATCTGAGTCTGGTGCCGGCAGGAGTAGCACCGATGTCGTGGTTCCCAGTGAAGGGGGCGGGGGCACCCATGCAGAGGGTCGGGGGCCCCCCGGCTCTTATAGAATCTTCAAGGTCGAGGAGAGGTGATATGGAGCGTATGCCCGTCCTGGGCAGAAGACCTCTTTTTGATGTTGACCCTCTTTAAGCGAAGAGTGTTGGGGTGTCGCTGGAAGCCTCCACCTGGAGGGAGGTGGGGGAGGGTCGTTCGCGGCACCTCCCCCTTCCAGCGACCCCGCGCCGTTCCCCGGCTCCATCGTTTTCGACATTGGCCGTGCCAGCCATTGATGATGGGGGGGGGGTGGTCGGCGGCTGAGGCAAGACAGCCCCCCCCCTTCCCTTGGCGACATGTGGCGGGACTACCTTCAACTCTCCAGGGAGCGTGGAATGTGGCGGGACTGCCTGTACCTATGAAGGCGGCGGCAGGCGGCGAATTTGGCATCTGGCGGGACTACTTGATTTGCCGCCGTTCTTGCCTTGGCTTCGGCTCTGGACCAGCAGGCGATGGCATGCGGCGAATTTGAAATGTGGCGGGACTACTTGATTCGCCGCCGTTCTCGCCTTGGCGTCGGCCTTTGGCAAAAGCCGGATCGGGTGAGAGAGAGGGGTGGTCGGTGGCCAAGGCAAGACAGCCCCCTCTCTCCCCGCGGCCTGCAGGGCGGCAGAAGGGAGAAGACGGAGAGGTACTTGTCATCCCTTTTGGACCGCCTGCCCAACATCATCTCCTCCTGACCGTGGGCAGGCGAGTCCCTCGTGCCTCCAGGCCTCGCCTTCCGGATGGGCGTAACCGCGGACCTGTTGCACTTCGGGAGCTTCCGGAATGGGGGTAGGTACCTATTGAGTTGTTTCTATTTCATGTGACCGTTATTTGGGCGGGGCGGGCAATGAGGCAGACATGTTGGGAACAGGAACAGGCAGTGAAGCCTAGCTACCTCGTGGCTATGTTCTGCTATCGAATCTTTTCGCCATTTTACATTTCTTATTACGAACTACTTCTAATGTTTCTTATTTTTGGTGAAGTCAAAAGCTCATCAGGGGGTTACTGACTTAGCCTGATTTCTTTTTATTTTTCTTTCTCTTCCTTAGCATGTTTCGAGCTAAAGCTTTCTGTTAGTAGGGAACGGTGATCACTTCATATTTTTATGTGTCCTTTTCACTAGGGGGGTACATCTGGACGGACCAGACGAGTCCCCTCCAATAAATGGTCCGGGGTGGAACGAGATTATCGATCAAAAGGGGAACATATATTCCTTCATTAGGGTATCATCCTGGACAGACTGAGCGATGTACTTCCACTTACTAGGGTAGCCTCCTGGACGGACCAGTCGGTCTATTTCTATTAAATGGCCCATGAGTAGAGAGCATATGTCCTCCATAAGAGTAGTCTCCTGGGCGGACCATGCGAGCTACCCCACAATCACCAACCAGTGGGGAGTGGGTAGGACTGACGAATTCACAAAGGGGCATAACCTACCCTTTTCTACTTGCAAAGACTAGACAGAGTGTTTCTATTTCACGTTGTTTGCAAATAGAAAATACCACAAACGAAACAATTCCTGGAACAACAATGTCCAGGCAACCAACCAATCAGTGGGGAGAAAAACAGGCATGACGGATTACAACGGGGACAAATGTCTGCATTACCTGCCCTTCGCTATCCAAAAAGGAAGACAGAATATTTCTACTCGTCTCAGTTTGTAGACAGGGAAGATCTCAAAGAGCAACAATCGATTATTAATCGACTTCAAACAATCAGTGGGGAGAAAAGTAGGCATGACGGATTACAACGGGGACAAAAGTCTGCATTACCTACCCTTCTCTATCTGCAAAGAGGGACGACGTTCCTATTCGCCGCTGTTTGCAAACAGAGAATGTCTCGTTCTCAAAAGAGAACCAATATGTCAAGTAGCCTTCAAAGCTAAATGAACCAATACCAACCAATACAATATCAGTATACAAATACCGATTTCAATACAATCAATTCAATCAATCAGGTGGATAGAACCACCCTACCAATCAGGCGTAAAAACACCCTACTTAATCTTACCCGGACCGGACCATACGGACAGTTCTTCGACTCCCTCCTCCAGCGCCCGATCGTTCTCTTACTCCATGTAGCATTCCTGTGGGATTCCAGTCAGGACAATAGGTCACTCAAGAGAGGTCCGTTCAGAATTGGTGAAGTTCTGTCGATCGGCAGCCGGGCTAGGGCCCTCTCAAGGCAGGTATACTCCGATCATTTTAGACGTTCACTTCTTCGTCTGGATCTCTCTTACCGAACCCTATGTCACTGATGGACCCCGCGTTGGGACGCCAATTGTTGAAGGTGAGCCCATAATTCTATCGATGCCCAGGCTGCTGGCGCAAACCGCCTCTTAGTTCCCATTCTGAATAGTTACCAAAATAAAGAGACGGGCGCTGGGAGCAGGAATCAAGAACGGAGTTTATTTCTCATGAGGAGAGCCAGTCATTTCGGACACGAAACACAGTGTCTTTCGGGAGGTGCTCTAACAAGTGAGCGTGAGACTCTGGTTTTTATACATTTGCAGAACATTTGATGATACAATCAGGTCAGTGTGTCGTAAAAGGAAAACATTCCTATAATCCTCGTGATGATCCTATTCCACATACATTCACAATGGGGACCCTTGACCTGCTGATAAGAGGGAAGGGCGATCGTGCAGCTGAGTGTGTCGTAGGATGTGTGCGCCTGATCATGGCCCAGGGGGTGGGGTGGCTAGGCATACAATAAGGGCAGTGAATGGTATCTCCTGGCTTAGGCGATGGCCTCGGACATGTGTGGTCAGCCGAACTCGGGGGAAGGGGTCATCAAAGGAGTGGTATTCATGCCTGCGTGGACAATCGAGCGCGGAGGGAGGGCTCGTCAATAGAGGGGCATTCATGGAAGGGAAGGAGGTGCTGGTCAGGCGCGGCCGTGATTCTCAAGGACAGGGCTTTGCGGAAGAAGAGGGTTTATGACTTGCTCATATGAGGAGAAGGAGGGGGGGGGGGGGTCAGGGTGCATGCAGGGCCAGAGTCGCGCAGAGAGAGAGAGAGAGAGATCTTATGACCTGTATATGAGAGAACAGGGGCAGTCAGATACAACTGGGGGCTATGTCAGCTGAGGCGAAGGGTGCCTCTTCAAGAGGGAAATGGGGGGGGGGGGGGTGGTGCCTGGGTCAAGCAGGAGGGTTGCCTTTCATAGCAGGGTCGCGCAGAGTGCTGGGTTTCATGGTCTATGTATGTGAGAGTGGGAGAGGGGGGGGGTGCTCAAATGCGCGCAGGAGGGAAGCCAGTGATTCTAATGAGTGGGCAAGAGGCCAAGGTGCCTAAAATGGCTATCATGTACACATGGGTACAGGCCTTTGCGGGCTGAGGGATGCAGTCAATGCTTTACAATATCCATGGTGCGTGCAGGGAGGGGAGTGGGAAAAGGGAAATGAACGTTGCCTATGTACATCAATACTTCCTATTTTCTACACCAGTGTGAAAAAAAGAAGCCTCCCCATTCGCTTAAAGGACATAAAGACCATGCCTCCCATCCTTATACTTCTTTTCTTTATTCCCTAGCTGGGCTACCAGTAAAGACCATTCATTTGCGAGACTGCCAGTTTGTTGCTTCATGGGAAAAGAGAGATATGATATGCAAATGTACACCACTGTGCTTGTTTGAAAAAACAGGTAACTAACTATTGCACATTAATGAGTGATATATTGAGTGAGTGATGTTGATTTGTGTGGTGGTAGTAGTAGTGTGTTGATTCAGGTGGTGGTAGTTTCAAATAAAAGGAAAACTGGCAGGTGTCTCTCACTCTTCCCCGATGCTTGTATGAGTAAAAGTGTTAGGAGCCAGCCAAAACCCTTCAAAGAATTTATCTGCAAGTGATATAAAGCCCTGCCCTGATCCCTCGAAATGAGTACATACACACAAATATTAGTACTTTTATAATATTATGGGGTATATGTATCAAATACTGCATTTGCGATTCTCAAATAGCGTTTTTTAGAGAATCGCTATTTCAGAATCGCAAAATGCAATGTATGTACGATTTGCAAAAAATGTATCAAATCCTACATATTCCTTATTTGCGATTCACAAATTGAGATTCGCAAATAAAGAATTCCTTCCCATTCATTTCTATGGGCTAGAAGGCCCATAGGAAAGAATGGAAAGACTTTCTCAACTTGCGATTCGCAATTAGAGAACCGCAAATTGAGAATGCAAATTCAAGGGTGCCAGCGTGTCAAAAGGACACCCTGTTGCACCCCTGAAATATGTATGTGTGCACATGTGGCGATCATGCATGCCCTAAGGGCATGTATGTGCGCCACATGGCAGTTTGAAAAATGCAAAAAAATTAATTTTTCAAAGAAATCGCAAATTACCACTAACTTTTAGCTGGTGGTAATTTGCGATTTCTTAAGGAGAAATCGCACAACTTGGGTGCTTTTTACATCACATTTAAGGAATTGCAATTTGCGATTCATTAAATGCATTTGCAAAATAGGGAATCCCAAATTTTGCGATTCCCTATTTTGCGAGGGTATTTTGGGATGTATCATCCCAAAAGGCTTTTTCCTGTTCGCAAATGGCCCGATTCTGAGAATCGGCCAATCTGCGAATGGGAAATGGGCTTCACACATATGCCCCCTGGTCATGGCTTTTGTAGTTCGGACTGGACTGTTCCCATGGGGCAACAGGGTCAGAGCTGATTTGCATATCGCCATTGTCTAACCCAGGGTGGTGTGGAGTGCAAAAAAATGATGGATTTGGGCCCAGATCTTTTGACTGGGGGAATGTGTGACATTGATCCACATTCGGTCCATCACTTGTTGTTTTTACAATTGCCGCCCTAAGTGCGCTGGGGATGCCCAGACGTGGGTCCCAGGCACTCCACACCACTTGGAGTCAAGCAAGCCGGGCTGATGAGAGGTGTTACCTCGAAACCGGTCCGGTCCTCGGATGCTTGATTCCGTTCTGGGAAGGACATGGCTTTTGTAGTTCGGACTGGACTGTTCCCATGGGGCAACAGGGTCAGAGCTGATTTGCATATCGCCATTGTCTAACCCAGGGTGGTGTGGAGTGCAAAAAAAGATGGATTTGGGCCCAGATCTTTTGACTGGGGGAATGTGTGACATTGATCCACATTCGGTCCATCACTTGTTGTTTTTGCAATTGCTGCCCTAAGTGCGCTGGGGATGCCCAGACGTGGGTCCCAGGCACTCCACACCACTTGGAGTCAAGCTAGCCGGGCTGATGAGAGGTGTTACCTCGAAACCGGTCCGGTCCTCGGATGCTTGATTCCGTTCTGGGAAGGACATGGCTTTTGTAGTTCGGACTGGACTGTTCCCATGGGGCAACAGGGTCAGAGCTGATTTGCATATCGCCATTGTCTAACCCAGGGTGGTGTGGAGTGCAAAAAAATGATGGATTTGGGCCCAGATCTTTTGACTGGGGGAATGTGTGACATTGATCCACATTCGGTCCATCACTTGTTGTTTTTGCCCTGGTTATTTAGGGCACTAAATCATGTGTTGGGGCGTTCTACACCAGTAGAAAAAGTTCTGGGTGAAATAATTCTATCTTTGGGATAGTGAAGCTGGTTTGAACACACTGAGGATTATCCACTGGTGGACTTAATTCAGACACTAGAAAAACGGTCATTACTACTCAACTATAATCAGGCCCCTAGTTGTCCTTGGTGCTTCCACCCGTATAGAGGAATACATGCAGACACAGAAGACATCCAGCCATCAATGATTACCACTTTCAAGGATATCAGGCATCAGAACAGTACTTGAATTCACTGTCAGCCAAGAGGACCTGAGGAAGCCAAGCACTAATGTTGGGGAATGGTGAGTGTAGTAAGTGGAGCTGGCAACTACCTACCCATCAGAAATATGGGGTGGTGGGTAGGCAACAGTTAAAGAGCCTGCCTGACGTGAACTATAATATGTGCAGGCTTATATTCTGGCAAATTAATATTAATTGGCTACCTGCTTCAAACCACAAATACATTGGTGGAGGTAAACAAGTGGACTAAAAGTGGCCCTTGTTCAGGGTGACCCGAGGTTGCAGTTTGAATAGTTAAAGTTTGCAAGCCCACATGAAAGGAAGGCTGACCCAATGCCATCCGTCTAATCATGAAAGCATGCAGTTTCTATAACTAGTGGGCCCTTTCCTCAACAGTAAGAGTAGATGTCTGAGGCTTTATCACTGTGCTAGGGGACTGCACACCTAATCCGATGTATGCTGGCGAGTGGAGGGCAGCAAGCATTTGGGACCAGACTATTTAACTTCAGACAAATATATCCCAGATGGAAATTTCAGTTCAGCACCTAGAAATAGTTTCTGTTGGATCCAATTTCCTCAATATGGGTTTTTGGACAATTACAGGATGGCTATAAGAGAAAAATTCATTTATTGCAGCTTGCATGTTGAAACTTGTGTTTCTCTAATAAAGCCCAGACAATTCAGATGCCATTCTCAGTTACCAAGCTGAAATTCCACTTTAGTTTCTGCTGAACAACCATAGTCCAAAGTCCAAAATGCATGTGATGTAAATGGATCCGGAGTAAACCATTTGTATCTATGTATGTTCAGTGAGTGACAACCACACATACACACCGCACATGCATTACCTGTTGGTGGCTGGTAATCCACTACCCATTGGCATCACAGTGCTGGATGGCAACAATGTGTAAACCCAAGCCTCTGCAGCCTATCCTTTACCCAAATGCCTACACAAGTGCGGCCCGCACTCTATGCCCCTGTTCGTGATGAAACCTAGGGTGATTCACCATCTTAATGGCCCAGAATGCACCCCATCTTTATTCAGCTCTGTTTTAGGTTATGCCTTAAAGGTGATTTAACAGATTCATCCACTGACAAGTAAAGATCTGGCCCCTTTACCCAATCTAACATCATCAAGAAACACCATCAATAAGGGTTCCAGAACGACTAGTTGATAATGACGTCAGGTTGGCTTGTAAATCCTATTGTGACATAATTCATTAGATGGTCCCTTCAATAAGAAGTGGCCTATTCGCATGCGATACGAATAAAGTCAAAGAGGAAATATATAATATACATATTGAGCAATGTGCAGAAAAGTATTTCTCAAGGTCACCCGTGTTTGTCCTACCACAAAATTCAATGATTTCAAAAGACCTTATTCTTTTATCATGCCCTGCATTATTCACAATGCTCAAAGCAAATATCGCTTTTATTGCAGTTTCAGAAAAAAATACCTTTTACAATATTCAGCAATAATGTGAAACATATTCTCTATTTTTTTGCTAAACCCTGAGGCCGCGTTTATTTAAGCTGTCACACCAGAAATTAAAACATTTTTTATGCTCTGTAATTACATGCGCCACAAAACTGTGTTTATGCAAAGCCCAAAGGCCTCATTTATTCTCTATCAGCAACAAACATTTCTTTCTACTCAAGCCTGCTGAAAATGGTCTTAATGTGCGTGTCTGAGACTCGACTATGTTTTTAGTGCAGCTAATGTTACTATCATGCAAAATGGGACCTTGCTTGGATGATGGAATTTCTAATCCTGCTTCTCCATGCAACATGTATTTTTTTCTTGAACAACAACATCATTTTTCATTCCTGAGCTGCAGTACCTGATTGTCCGATGGTGTATTGTTACCGTTGTGTGGATTATGGTATAAAACACCCATTCTGCTTCTCCTGCCTAAAAAAGTATCCGCCTGGTATAAAATCCCACCTAGCCACGGTCAATATCTATATTCTAGATTTGTATACCTTGCCTATGCTCTGAGGCCTGCTGAACAGGCCTCTCAGCACTACATGCTTGAAAGAGGCACATCCTTCCCCTCCAGTGCACTACATGTTAACATGGGACTGGAAGACTCTTCAGCAGGCCACACTGCTATCACAGGAAGATGTGAAACACTGACAGCCCGGCCACTTTAATGCGGTTGCATGTGCACAGGGTCACCCCTCTCTGATCGTGTGTGCAGTTACATTATGAAGTTAAGGTTTATTTCTACTATGCTAAATTATAGCTCATGTCTTATCTTCTCTATATTGATGGCATCTTTTGGGTTGTATTTGTGATGCATTGTAGATAAGGGGATTCAACTCCTAAATCCGATAAAAACAAAAAATTCAAATGTATTTATATTTCTCCTTGGGAAAACAATGGTTCCCATGAAGAGAACTCTTCCCCTGCACCTCTAGCCATTTTGGGCATGATTAATCCAACACCCCTCCCTGGAAAGGGCGTTTCCTCCAGCTCAGTAAAGAGTTTTGGAATGGCCACTAACACACATCTCTGTGGTGTTCACATACATAGTTCAAAACAACAATAGAACGGATCAGCCACCTGGCGTTTTTTCTTCCATCCTTTTATGTCCCTTCTGGTATTTGTATTCTTGGGGACACCGGACCCGCAGTTTTTAAAAAAAAGAACCCTCACTCACCTACCTAGTAGGTGACATGCTTCATCATTGCGTTCCCACCCTGGTTGCCGAATGCTTCCAGGGTGTGTTGCGACGCCAGAATTAATGTGGAGCTGGTTGTTTTTTGTGTGCAGGTGACATAGTGAAAAGTTCACATTGGCTCGGGAGGCCTGATAGAGCGCTTAAAGAACTCTAAATTGTATGGGTGCACTATAGTCATGGTTTAAACGTACTCACATGTATTGTTATTGTTTGCAGTGTTTCATGATTATTAGGATGCATTTATTTGTGTTATATTAGCATTGAAATGCAGTGTGCACATTTAAGTAGGCCTTTGCATGTATTAAAGAAACGTATATTTCCTGTATTTGTAATGTGCAGGATGATAGTATACTTGTGTAATTCAATTCATATTTGTTTAAGTTGACTGAATTGTAGGCCCAAACTGTAGGTTGTTTTGAATTTCGTTTCTCCTTGGTTGCTCAAGAATTATAATTAAATTAATCCTTTTGTGTTCGAAGACAGTATGTTCTCATCCTACTGCAGGTGCAGGAATTGAACCTCGTTATTCATAGATTTAAGGAGAAACCCGGAATGTCTTTGAAGAAGTCTGGAAGGCGAAAAGTGAGGACGCCTTTCGTGTCTGGCCAATCTGGGAACCAAGGCCACTGGAAGAAGAGTCAAATTAATTAAAGCTTCTGTGGAAACTTACTGAAAGATGGTGCAAATGGAAAAGTTTACCAAGTGACGTATTGTGGGTTGAACATTGTTTTTTTGTATAATGCGCAGGAACAGATTCGGGAGACTTCTGCTTATTTCGAAGAAGAATTAGCAACTTAGAGCGAGCTCCATAGCTTTAAGCTATCAGACCAATTTGACGTGAGTACTTCTTAGGAAGTCAACACGTTCTGCCACCTTTGGGATAGGATATTGGGGAAATAGGTAAGAATTTCATTTAGAGCAAAGTAGGGAAAGATACTTGTTTTCTCTCAGATGAAAAGAGAATTGGACTTGGATTCTATCCTTTGTTGCATTTTGATTTTGGAGTGCATCATATTATGCCTCTTATGCCGAATGAATTATATACGTAGATTGGGCTCTGTATTGATTTTTATGTATCTATATACTTTGATATTGAGGTGTTTTTATATTCAATTATTTTTGACATTATAATAAAGTTACAAAATTGAATTCGGAGTCTGTGGTCCTTTAAAGCATGACTAAATCGAAAGTATAATCTTGAATTGTTTTACTCCCCTCCACACTTTTTAGCAGGCAATAAAAGACCATCTGCCTTGAAATTAGTAGGGAAGGTATGGAGCAAAATTAGCATCTCCGAATGGTAGCAGAAATGGAGGTTTGCATCTAGAAGTGAGGGGAGAAGAAGGGAAAATAGGAGTAGGACCCAAAGAACAATCAGGCTTTGGACACAGAGTAGACAACGCCGAAGGTTGATGGAGGTCAGCGGACATTGATGGTGCGGCGGAAACAGTGGTAGCATGAGTATTAAACTGTGTGGTGTGTTCGATTGTGGTAATGAATTAATTGAGTGATGTCTTGCGAAGTTGGGATGCAAGTTGAGTGAGTGTGGGTTTATCGGTTTACTGATCCGGACACGTGCGGATCAGTAAGTTTGGTGAGCGGGCTCAAGAGAAGTCCAAGATCCGGGGATAGTTTTGTATTTGTAATTGTCTGATGAATCTTGTGGGTGTCGTGAAGCGCTACAGATGATTCACTTGTGACAGGGAACTTTGTGTGAATGTAGGAGTACGTCGCAGGTAGAAAGCCTCCGATACCGGGGGTGGACTACGGCGATTGAGTGACCAATGCAGGTCGGGGGTCACAGAGGATGAATTATCTTGTAAGAGTGTTCTATCGATATTTTAGCGGACGGACAATTACTTGTTTTATGTAACTGTAAGTTATTGTGACTGCGTTAGGAGCATTTTCTTGGTTTCATAGCTTTTGGATATACAGTTACTTGTTAGTGCGAATGTGTGTGCAAGTGTGCGTGGTGAAATTGTAAAGGAGGGTGAGCCACTGCAAAGAGGGAGCAGTGACGTCAGTGCGCACCTCGCTGTGATAGGTCAGTTGGTGTAAAGCTGCGCTGGGTTTGGTGAAAGTTTGTCCAAAGTTTAATAGTGAAATTTGGGTTGCAAATAATTGATTTTAACAATGACATGTTTTAAGGTGTTGCGAGATTTGTGTAGAAGCGACACAGGGGTGGTGACTTGGGTAGGAGAAGAAGTTCCGTCAGAGAATACACCTTCACATTATATGGCAACAAATGTAGGACTCCAAATTGGCATAAAATTACAGAGGAAGAGGGAGAATTGGCTTTCCCACGTTATGAGTCATTTCGTATGGAGGTGCTATACCAGCTGAGGGGAGTGATGTCTGCAGGAAGTCTTAGAATGAGTGGAACGGGTATGGCTCAGATACCAGTGAAAGCTAGCACTCCACAGCCAGCTACAGCTGATTCGTCGAGAATGGATAGTGAGTCGGAACAAAGACGAACAGGAGATCTGGCAAATTTTAGGTCAGACATCAGAATGTGGGTTCCACCAGTGAGGGAGTCAATGATATGGAGAGAGCAAATGGGGATGAGAGGAGAAGCACCTAGGGTACTGTTCGAACCACGGATTTTGTGTGAGGGTACCATTGGAGAAGTCGAAGTTGTGAGAGAGAAAGTCGCCCAGTTTTGAGAATTACAAGAGAGTGAAGGTCAAAGGAGAACACAAAGGTGTGATAGGGAGGAATTGGGAAGTGAAAGATGTCAGAAAAGTTTACAAGTTGCAATGAAGGCACCATTGTTAGATTAGGTAAGATTAAAAGCAAAAATTGATGAGGTGATTGAAGGGAATCTGCCAATGGACAGAATTGAAACATATGACACATGCGAGTTGCTATTTGTAGCTAAGGATGTTACTAGAAAGGCAAAGTGAGCTGATGAAGCATTGTCACAGTTGGTACGAAGGACAAAAATTATGCAGGGAATCTGCAGATTGGATTATACTGATAAGGAATTGGAAGATAAGTAAATGATTGGATTAAAGGCACAAATTAGAGAATTGATGACAGGGATGTGACCATGGAGAGAATTAGATAAATGGGAAGAGAGGCGGGCCAAAAAGAAAAGTGCAGAGAAAGTGATAGGAGATACTCTGCCTCCGTGTGGAGGGACTGGACAAGTAGGAAATTCCCCTCTGAGAGAAGTATAAAATGGACGGTATGTACATGTGTCCTTCTCGAGAACAACAACGACCCCAACTCCACTACCCTGATAGACAACCGTGCCAACCTCTGACTCAGACAGCTCATGACAACACCCACCCATGCCGCCTGCCACGCGCTCGACCCCATCTTCACCGCAAGCCACCACTTCTCCTTCAACCACACCACCGAACCCCACTGGACTGACTACCACTCCATCTACTTCACCTTCAGGTAGCCCACCACACACCACCGCACTCAACAGAGGCCTCAACGCTGCTGGAGCAAAGTCACAAAGACCAGCTAACCACCACCCTCACCCAGAACTCACCTGCCGACTCCACCGATCCCGACACCGCCGCCCGCAACCTCAGACACTGGATCGACGATTACGCCAACACCCTTGTCCCACTCCAGTCACCCTCCAACAGCCACACCGGCAAGAAAGCCACCTGGTTCACCGAAGACCTCCAGGCCTCCAAACGAACATGCCGAAAATTGGAGAAGAACTGGCTCCACGAACGGTCACCGGACAGCTACACAGCCCACAAGAACACCACCTGCAGCCACCATCAACTCATCAGAGCCGCCAAGAGGGCCTCCTTCAATGACCGCCTATATAGCAACGCACACAACAGTCAAGAGCTCTTCAACATCATGAAGGAACTCTCCAACCCCAGCTCCAACACTAATGACATCCCTCCTTCGCAAGACCTTTGCAACTCACTGGCCACCTTCTTCCAGCGCAAGATCTCCGACATCTACGACAGCTTCAGCACCACGACCACCACCCCCACGACCACCACCCCCACGACCACCACCCGCACCAACCGCCTGCTCTCCTGGACCAGCATCAACAACGAGGACACCAGCAAGATCATGACTACCATCCACTCCGGATCACCATTACCCTCACCACATCTTCAACAAAGCCAGCACAGCCATCGCACCACATCTCCGGAGAGTAATCAACATCTCCTACGAGACAGCAACCTTCTCGGAGTCCTGGAAGCACGCCGAGATCAACACCTTATTCAAGAAACCCAAGGCGGACCCCAAGGACCTCAAGAACTTCCGACCCATCTCCCTGCTTCCATTCCTGGCAAAGGTCACCGAGAAAATCGTCAACAAACAACTGACCCGCTACCTCATGGAGAACAACATCCTGGACCCATCCCAGTCCGATTTCCGCAGCAACAACAGCACGGAAACCGCCCTCATCGCTGCCACCGATGACATCAGGACCCTGCTTGACAACGGAGAAACAGCTGCCCTCATCCTCCTGGATCTCTCAGCCGCCTACGACACGGTCTGCCACAACACACTACGAACACGCTTACACAACGCCGGAATCCAAGAGAAGGCCCTGGACTGGACCACATCATTCCTCTCCGGCAGAACTCAGAGCGTCTGCCTCCCCCCTTCCGCTCCAAGGCCAACAAGATCATCTGCAGCGTACCCCAGGGCTCATCCCTCAGCCCAACGCTGTTTAACATATACATGCCACCCCTCGCCCATGTCAGTACGACGTCAACATCATCTCCGACGCTGACGACACACAGCTGATCATCTCCCTCACTAAAGACCCTCACACCGCCAAAACCAACCTCCACGAAGGAATGAAGGATGTCGCCGAATGGATGAAGAACAGCGGACTGCAACTGAACTCAGACAAGACGGAGGTCCTCAATCTCGGCCCTACCCCCTCAGCCTGGGAAGACTCCTGGTGGCTGACAACACTGGGAACAGCACCAACACCCACCGACCACGCATGCAACCTAGGGGTCATCCTCGACACCACCCTCTCCACGACTAAGCAGGTCAACGCTGTCTCCTCACCCTGCTTCAACACCCTCCGAATGCTCCGCAGGATCTTCAAGTGGATCCCCACCGAAATGAGAAAAACAGACACCCAGGCCCTCGTCACCACCTTGCTGGACTATGGAAAAGCCTTCTACTCAGGAACGTGGGCCAAGCTCCTGAGACGGCTGCAACACATCCAGAACGCCTCAGCACGCCTGATCCTCGACATCGCCCACCGCAGCCACAACACACCCCAACTGAGAGACCTGCACTGGCTCCCCGTCAACCTTCAAGCCCCTCCTCCATGCGCACAAAGCTCTCCACAACACCGGCCAGCATACCTCAACAGATGACTCAGCTTCTACAACCCCACCCGCCAGCTCGCCCTCGCCACATTCCCTCGCATCCGAAGAACGACCGCCAGCGGCAGATCCTTCTCCCACCTTGCCGCCAAGATCTGGAACACCTCCAAACCTACCTACGGCAGACCCAAGACCTACTGGCTCTTCGATCTGTAGCAGCACCCTGTCCCCTCCCCAGTGCCTTGAGACCCTGACTGGTATGTCGTGCGATATATAAGTGTCTTGATTGATTGATTGTCCTGGAGCAGGGGTAATTTGGCAGCATTCACTAATGATTTTCCTTGGCTGAGGGAGAAAGCTGCCGAATGGTAAAAACAAATAGACCTCATTGTTAAGATTTTGAAGGTGTTATGGATTGATTTAAATACTTTATTTGATATAGTGGTCCCAGGTGATCGGTGGGCAGCATGTAAAGTTGCAATTGATTGGTCAGCTGCAGAACCAGCTAGGGATCCTGTGAATCATGGTCCTTCACCTGAAGTAATGAAGAAATATGAGCAAGTGATTACATGGTTACAATCCAAAGTAGCTCTTCAGACTGTTGATTGGCTTAAAATCGATCATACTACACAAGATCCTAAGGAGTTGGTACATGACTTTTATGAGCGACTTTTAGTGGCTTTTAAACAGCATAGAGGATTGGACACTATTGAGTAGAAAGATATGGGACAGTTTGTCTCGAAGTTTGTGTTTGGATTAAAATCTGATATTAGTTTGATGATGCAGCAACACTTGATATGTTGGCAGAATAAGTCGGTGGACGAAATTCTGCGTTATGCAATATACTGCAGTGATCAGGTGGAGTCGGCACAAAAGAAAATGAAAGACACGTTGACATTGGTGCAGTTGAGGAATGTCAAAAGGCCTGATCTGATGCAAGGGGTCGGAGGAACAATGGGTCGAGGAAGAGGAAGTGGCAGGGGAATGGGACAAAATATGGTAGTCCAACCTGGACAGGGAAGAGGACGAGGAATGGATGCAGGTACAGGAGGTGAATGGGTGGCAAATCAAAAGAAGGTCACTGCTTGTCATTATTGTCACAAAAGAAGGCATTGGAAGTGCGTGTGTCGATTAAATCCGGCAAATCAAATATAGAATGAGGGAGAGGGACAGATGTCCAAGGGTTTGAACATCGTGACTAGACCTAGGTCCATGTATGGGGAGGTTATGAGCCACAGATGCCGATACCTCAGCCTCCGAGAATACCGATAAATAAGCAGCAGGTGTACCATCAGATGCCTTATTTTGAAATACAAGACAGATTTGACCAAACACAAGGTATTCATGAGTGTCAGAGGGGGTGCAGAAGGAATGCACTTTGGGTGCGGCCTTGGCAGTAGATCAGAATGGACCGTTTGTAGATGCAGAGGTAATCCTGTTACTTTTATGTTAGACACTGGAGCTGCGTGCTCCACAGTAAGGACAGAAGTGGCCCCAAATGTATCTCTTTTAGGACAATCGATTCAAGTGGTGGGAGTTAACAATCAGAGAATGACTAACCCATTGACAGACGAGTTACCTGTGAGAATAGGAACATCCTGAGACAGACATCAGTTTGTTGTGTGCAACTCGAGCCCGGTTTGTCTGTTGGGATAAGACCTTTTGCGAAACCAAAATTGTACCATATCTTGCACTCCGAGGGGTGTGGAGCTGCAAACCTGTGATGAGGATGCAGATTTTAAAATAGCCAACATGAATTTGTGTGCAGAAATGTTCGTGGTTCTCACGACAGAGGAGTTACCACATGATCTGAGGGACTCCATTTCTCCGATAGTGAGGGATTTCACGGTAGAGGAGATAGAATTGATTTGAGGGGTTGCATCTGTTAAGGTACAGGTCAAACCAAATGCTGAATTTCCATGCAATCCACAGTATAAATTGACTCCAGAAACTGTGGCTGAAATAAGACCTGTAATCGAGTCTATGATTGCACAAGGCATTCTCAAGGAGATAAGAGGAAGTCCCTGCAACTCACCTATCATGGGACTGCAGAAGCCTAGTGGCAAGTACAGAATAGTGCAGGATTTGTGCAGGGTTAATGAAATTGTGATTCCATGTTGTCCTGTGGTACCGAATCCAACTGTTATAATATTTCAGATACCATGTGAGGCAGAATGGTTTACAGTCATAGATCTATGTCAGGCATTTTTCTCCATACCGTTGCAGGATGACAGCCAATTTTTATTTGTTTTTAGGATGGAAGACCGTGTGTTAACAGGGTGTCCTATCCCTCAAGGGTATACAGAAAGCCCCTCTATCTTTAATCAGACTTTGAAAAAGAATCTTGGAGGGCTGGAGATGCCCCAGAGTTCAGTTCTGGTTCAATACATTGACGACCTTTTGGTCACTCCGAGACAGAAGAAACTTGCAGGATCGATACTGTGGCTTTGCTGAATCATTTGGCAGAGAATGGACACAAAGGGCCAGATGTAGGAGCCCTAATACCGGTCGGTAACGGCCGAATTCGGCCGTTATCGACTGGTATTAGGGTTTCTAGATGTAGGGGGCCTATATTTTACCGATTCTGTAAAGTTACCGAATCGGTAAATTTACAGAATCGGTAAAATACCGAATCGGTATATTTACTGATTCGGAAAAACGACATGTAGGTGGCACTCCTAAGAGTGCCACAGGCCCTTAAAAATCGGTATTTTACCACCCAAACCTGTGCAATGTGACATACAGACATGCCCTTAGGGCATGTCTGTGTGCCACAGGGCACACAAGTCCGGAATTGGGGTGCTAGAGAGTGTCAAAGTGACACCCCCTGCACCCTTGCAGGATTCGGTATTTACAGATTCTGTAAATACCGAATCTGTATTTCCCATTGATTCCTATGGGCTTCAAGGCCCATAGGAATCAATGGGAAATACAGATTCGGTATTTACAGAATCTGTAAATACCGACTCTTACAGATTCGGTAATTTTTTACCTACATCTGCCTCCTTCCAATTTACCGACTCTTAAATACCGATTCGGTATGAGTCGGTATTTAAGATTCGGTAAATCGGATTTACCTACATCTGGCCCTAAGTGTCCCCAAATAAACTTCAGTATTGTCAGACTGAAGTTCAGTATCTGGGTCATCGGATAGAAAAGGGAAAACAAAGAGTGTCACCAGATCGAATAGAGGCCATTCTGCAAATGGGAACTCCAAAAACACAGAAAGAAATCTGCATGTTTTTGGGAATGGTTGGCTATTGTCGAGAGTGGATCCCAAATTTTTCCTTGCCAGCAAAGCCACTATTGAGGTTGACTTGAAAGGACATCAGTGATCCGGTACCATGGGATGAAAACTGCTTGAGAGCCTTCCACGAGCCGATAGAGAACCTATGTCACGCTCCAGCTCTGGGAATGCCTGACTATAACAAAGTGTTTTCACTTTTCTGCTGTGAAAAGGAGGGATTTGCGTTTGCACGCCTTTTACAAACACATAGAGGTGCCCGTAGACCAGTGGCTTACTTTTCAGCTACATTAGATCCGATAGCTTCTGCGTTGCCCGGATGTCATAAATCTGTTGCTGCAACACGTGTCAGCATTGAAAGATGTGAAAGCTTAGTGATGGGTCATCCACTTACCGTTTATGTGCCACATTCAGTTGAGCTGTTAATGACAAGAACTAAGACTCAGCATTTAACGAATAACAGACTCCCAAAGTATGAGCACGTTATACTGGTTTCTGAAAATGTCACGTTGAAATGCTGTACCACCTTGAATCCTGCCACATTGCTGCCACTTCCGCAGGAGGAAGGAGAAGATTTTGAGGAGCATGACTTCCTAGATGTTACTAAGCTATCTACCAAACCCAGACCAGACATTGTTGATGAACCACTGCCATAATCTGATTTGGTCCTTTTTGTTGATGGTTCATGCCTAAGAGACAATGAAGGGTGTTTGAGAGCAGCGTTTGCTGTGTGCATAATCTTGGGGGTGTTGAAAGTTGCCTGTTTAAGAAGAGTATACTCTGCTCAGGTGGCCGAAATATTTGCTCTGATACGTGCTTGAACCATCGCGAATGGAGTTTGAGTGACTATCTAGACAAACAGCCAATATGGGTTTAGAATGGTTCATGATTTTGGGCAGTTATGGTCACAGAGGGGATTCTTTATGTCCTCTGGATCACCAATTAGAAATGGAGAATATGTGCGCCAATTATTGGACTCTTTGCAGAAACCTAAGGAGATTGCAGTAGTAAAATGTACAGCCCATGGGTGGGGAGAGGACTTTGTTATAAAAGGAATTAACTGCGATGATTAAGCAGCTCATCTGTGTGCTGCACATGCTTGTGTTTTCAATAGAGAATATGTAGGAGAGAGCACAGAAGAGATCGAGCTCAGCATGTTAGCTGTAGCCGATACTTGGGATGAGAGGAAGCAGCTGCAAGGCTGAGGTGTCAGAGGAGGAAGCTGCATCATGGGTTAGAGCAGGCTGTGAAAAGAGAGAAGATGGTATTTGGGTGTCAACAGATGAAAGAGCAGTGCTTCCTAACTGTTTACTAAGCCCAATGGCAAGGCAGATTCATGGAACAGTTCATCTTTGAAGAGATGCCATGGAGAGGGTGTTTAGGCAAACCTGGTTTGACCCACGATTTTGTGTGTGTGCTGAAGCTGTGTGTCGCAGGTGTGTTACATGTCAACAAATGAAAGTTTGAAAGAGAACTGTGGTTGCAATGAGTCATATTGGAAGATCAGGAGGTCCTTTTATTAGGATACAACTGGATTTTATCAAGATGCCGAGGTGCAATAGGCTGAGATATGTTTTGGTGGTGGTGTGTATCTTTTCACATTGGGTTGAGGCATATCCAACTAGACAATGTGACAGTCTCACAGTGGCAAAACTGCTATTAAGGGAACTAATACAGCGATTCGGATTTCCAACCTCAGTGGAGACAGATAGGGGAACACACTTCCATGGGGAAATCATGAAATTGTTGTGTACAGCTTTGAAAATTGATCAAAGATTATACTGTAGCTACAGACCTGAGGCATCTGGTCTTGTGGAGCAGATAAATGGCACAATCAAGATGAGGGTATCAAAGGTTTGTTTGTCAACTTCTTTGAAATGGGCAGATGGGCTGCCATTGGTATTGATGAGTCTGCGCAGTACTCCTGATAGAAGGACAGGGCTCTCTCCCCATGAGATATTGATGGGAACAGCTATGCGATTGCCTACGGTGCCAGCTACAGCATTGATAAACATCACAGATGATTTAGTTTTGGATTATTGTACGAGACTGGCTGATGTGGTTAATTCTGGGTCCCACCAGGTTGAGGCTGCAACTGCACCCACCTCGAGAGACCTGCTGCATGACCTTAACCCCGGTGACTGGGTGCTTGTCCGAAAGAATGGGAGGGAGAGCTGCCTTGAGGCTCACTGGCGAACCATACCGGGTGATTTTGGTCACCAATACATCTGTGAAGCGTGGAGGATTGCCAAACTGAATCCACTCTTCGCATACCCGCCGAGTTCCAGAGCCTGTGGAGGAAACGACTCCCCTTGTTCCGAGAAGTGCAACTGAAAATGCAACAGGAGAGAAAGGAACTGATCAGGTTGGAAGAACAATCAACAGAGCAAGGAAGAAGAGATCAAGCTGCTCCGGAGTTGAGTTCAGAATCTGAGATAGATGAGGTTGCAGAGGTAAACTTTGAACCAGATCAGAGTGAACAACCTAGTATAGAAGTATCAGATCGAGAGGAAGAGAGGAGAGCAGGTGCTACCGCTGAGACGTGGCCAGCACGAAAAGAAAGGCTGAATATACGGTCTGCATCTGACAAGAATCTCGCCCCGATTCCTTAAACGTCTGAATCAGATCAAAGTGAAACTGAAGAGAGTCCGAATGGTTTCCTGACTTCAAGGGCAGCTAGTAGGCCAGCACGGCCGCCGCTACCACCGCAGACGCGCTCCGCACCGGGCGCGCCCCCCAAGGGGGCCCACAAGGAGGTCCATCTGCCCTGCCTCACTGAGCAGGCGGATGGCCTCAAGAACACGAACATCATCGGCAGCCATGACCAATACTGCAGGAAACAATCCAAATTCACAGAAAACCGCCACAAAGCGCCAGATAAAGGCATAGACAAAAACCTAAACTGCCAGCGCTCCCAGCCACCAGGTTACCAAAACCTAAAATGGTGGCTGGGCAGGCGCTGTAACCCTACAAATACCCTTGGGATGTAAACTCAAACTTGGGCTGTCTTTGGGCAATCCCAAAAACAGCCAAACAGCAACAAATATTGGAAATGCAAAAGGTCTCGCATTAGAAAAATTGGATCTATTGGTTTTGTAAATGACAATTTTCTTTGTATGTGTTGGTCTTGAAAATAGTAAAAATTAATAGCTTTGTCATTTACAATGCCAATATTTTTAACTTTTGCAAATGTGACACCTATAGCATTGTATGCACGTGACTTAGATGTATTCATATTACAAATACAAATGGCTTTAATTAATACTTAAATAAAAGTTCTTGTAATTTATAATAGCAATAGCTTAAACTATTGTAAATAACGTTTGTGAAGAATATGTTCAGTGTATTTTATTGTGACGAAAATCCAAGAACAGAGGTGAAATATTAACATATTTTTGTGACATTTATAATAAAGCTTGAAACATTGAGAGAACATATTTGAACCAGTTGTTGTTGAATGGTTGCACAGAGTGATGCTGTGAGGGTGATAGATAGATAGAGTGAGGGCGATAGGTAGAGTGAGGGCGATAGATAGAGTGAGGGCGATAATCGATAGGTTGATAGAGTGAGGGGCGATAGATAGATTGATAGAGTGAGGGCGATAGATTGATAGAGCGAGGGGCGATAGATATAGTGAGGGGCGAAAGAGTGAGGGGCGATAGATACAGTGAGATAGATAGATAGATAGATAGATAGATAGATAGATAGATAGATAGATAGATAGATAGATAGATAGATAGATAGATAGATAGATAGATAGATAGATAGATAGATAGATAGATAGATAGATAGATAGATAGACAGACAGACAGAGGGCGATAGATAGATAGATAGATAGATAGATAGATAGATAGATAGATAGATAGATAGATAGATAGATAGATAGATAGATAGCTAGATAGATAGATAGATAGATAGATAGATAGATAGATAGATAGATAGATAGATAGATAGATAGATAGATAGATAGATAGATAGATAGATAGATAGATAGATAGATAGATAGATAGATAGATAGATAGATAGATAGATAGATAGATAGATAGATAGCGGTAGATAGATAGATAGATAGATAGATAGATAGATAGATAGATAGATAGATAGATAGATAGATAGATAGATAGATAGATAGATAGATAGATAGATAGATAGATAGCGATAGATAGATCGAGGCTCAGCTGCCCCCCAAAACCGCCAGAGTGGGAAAACAGGTGGTGTGTGTGTCAAGGTGCACTAAAACAGTATTGCCAGAGCGAGATAAGCTTGTGGTCCGAATTTTAATGTATGCATGGAAATCAATTAATTGCAGATTAGAACTTGGCAGTCGTGAGCTTTGTCACAGTACATGAAATCCTTCTCGAGCCTCAACAGCATAACAGGACAGCCCCCGTGTACATCGCGCTGCTCAGTGATGCGTCCTGTTGGGCTGGTGTGCTTGCACAGCCTGATTGCATTGATGCAAGACTGGGCATTATTTTTTATGCATGTTTTATACCCTTCGTTAACATAAACTGTTTCCCCATGCAAACCAGGAAGGAAACTAACTATCACATATAACATACTTCTTTTACAAAGGTATTCCGTTTTTTTGTGGCAGCCTCAGTATGATTATACTTGTGTAGGAGCACTTGATTCTGCTTAGTTATGTTTAGATAAGGACCAGTTGGGTAAAGAAAGCTAATGGAACACACTTGCTCCATCTTGATTATCAGGTCTTCTTCTTGTCTCTACTGCATTCAAATGAGAGAAAACAGGCTCTTATCTTTCTCACCCCACTCCTTCCAGTTCCAGGTCTGGCATTAATTAATTTATGACAGCGCTGTTTATGGCTCCGGGTGCCACTGAGGTAGATGCTGAGGGGAGACAGGAGGAGGAATCCAGAAATAAAATTATGATTCTATAAACTAGCCTTTTGTTGTTTTTAAAATCCGTCCTGCTGGCCCTCACCACCAATAAGGACAACATTTGAAGACGGAAATGAAAATTTGAAGACGTTTGCTGTCTTGCTCTTATCATTGTGTCACATACAAGTGTGACCAGCGCCTGATATTTTCAGTAACGTGCAAGGGTGTGCATGGAGTGCGGTTAATTAGGGTGAAAGTCTTGCATTTGTATTTTTGTATTTGTATTTGTATTGGTATTGTATATTTATAAAGTGCAACTATCGCTCCGAAAGGAGCATCCTGGCGCTAGCTAGATAGTGTGCAAACAATTAACAATGCAGAATTAGATAGAAGCCATGACATAATCATCTGGAAGATTGAAAATCCAGGTTTTTAGTTGCTTCCTAAACTGGTTTTCCAGAGTCAAAAACCTGAGATTCTTGGGCATTGAATTCCAGGCTCTGGAGGACAGGAAAGTTAGGGTCTTACCACCCTTGGTTTTGTAGTTAAATTTGGCTAGTTTTATCAGATTATCATCAGAGGATCGTATCGTCCTGGAAGGGTTGTAGTGGGGGTAAAACCTAGTAAGATATTTTGGGCCTGTGCTATTAAATGCACGAAAGGCGATGATCAGGATTTTGAATAGTATCCTTTTATGCAGAGGTAGCCAATAAAGGGTTTTCAAAGCAGCCGATGCTGAAGATTTCCTTGGTAGTTTTAGTACTAATCTGACTGCTGAATGTTGTACACTTTGAAGTTTTTTCAGCGTGGATTTTTTCACACCTGCCATCAGGCCATTACAATAATCGAGGCGGGCGAGGATTAAAGCCACTGCTACCGCCTTTCTTGAGTCAGTGGGCAGGAAGTCAAAAAACTTCTTATGAGATTTTATGATACCAAAGCAGCTTCCTGCCACATTCCTTACATGTTGGTCGAATGATAACTCGTTGTCAAACAGGACACCGAGATTTCTCGCTGTCGCCACAGTCTGAGAGGGAGCAGTGGAGTCCTCTGGCCACCATTTGCTGGGACAAAAATTGGAATTTTTTCCCATAGGGAGGATTTCTGTCTTGTTGCCGTCACATTTAAGATGTTTTTTTCCATCCAATGGAATACATCCTTCAGGCAGTTCTTAAGGTTTTGTTCAGCATTAGTGGAGTTTTCATCAAGGGGCACAATGAATTGAGTATCATCGGCATACGATGTAACAAGTAAATGGAACCTTGAGGGACTCCAGACAAAACCTTTTTTTCTTTAGAGAGGAAAGGCGGTTTAAAAAAAGGAGGTATATGATGTGTGCTTTGTGAATGAGAAGCTTAAAGAGGAGCCTCAAAGGTTAGAAGGCCTGATAAGACTACAAAGAAGGGTTGTGAGAGAGCTGGATACATTACCCTATAACTGCATGGCCACCGTTGTAACTCTTGTTTTTCTTCTCCTTTTCACTTTAGTTTTTTTCTCCGCAGAACACAATACAAGTTGTATTGTGAACAAAATAACAGCAAAAGAATAACCACAAGGATATACTGTTTAGTTTAGTTTAGTTTAAAGGAGTTTGTAGAGCGCTTGGTAACACCTCCCGGCGTGTCCCCGCGCTATGGAGAGAGAATGCAGCAGCAGAGGGAAAAAAAAGAAAGAACCAGTTCACACAGCAAAGAGGCAAGTTTTCAGCTTCTTCCTGAAAACGATTTCATTACTCTCCAGCCTGATATCTAGAGGCAGGAGGTTCCATTGCTTGGCAGCTAAGGTGCGGAATGATCTGCCACCCATTTTAGCTTTTTTGGGGCAGGTAGTTTTGAGTAGACCCATTCCTTTGGATCTAAGAGATCTGTTAGGTTCATACACAGACACCAAATCAGACATATATGCCGGAGCTCTGTGATGAATTATTTTATGGCACCAGAGCATAGCTTTAAAAACAATCCTCTTACCGATCGGTAGCCAGTGGAGGGCTGCTAGAGAGGGACGTGAAGGAGCTCGGCGGGGAAGCCTTAGCACCAGGCGAGCTGCAGAGTTTTGTAGAACCTGTAGCTTTTTTATGTTCTTCACTGATGTCCCCATGAGTAGCACGTTGCCGTAATCAATACGGGACGTTATTAGTGCCTGCGTCATGGTACGTCTGGAGTTAATGGGTAACAGGTCGAGGGTGCGGTTGAGGGTTTTCATCACCCCAAAACATTTGCCAACAGTCTTCTTTACGTGGCTGTCAAAGGACAGTTTATTGTCCACCCATACACCTAAGTTCTTCGCCTCTCGTGCAGGCGAGGGCAGAGGACCCAGACAACTGGGCCACCACTCTGTCGTCCATTTGACCTCATTGCCTCCCATAATGAGGATCTCTGTTTTTGTCCCATTAAGTTTCAAACAGTGTTCATTCATCCACATAGCCAGTTTGGACATACAGGCGTTGAAATTATCAGCTTCCTTAGAAGGGGCATGGGTCAGAGATATGAGGAGTTGCGTGTCGTCGGCGTAGGAGACAAGCTCTACGCCGAACGACTGCACCACTTCTGCCAGAGGGGCCATGTAGAGATTGAACAGGGTGGGACTCAGGGCAGAGCCCTGAGGAACCCCCTGTTCCAGCATCACCCTGTCTGAGAGGAAAGTCCCTCTTTGAACTTGGAAGATCCTGTTAATCAAGAAAGATTTCAGCCACCCCAGTGCCTTGTTGGTAACTCCCGCTTTATTTAGACACCGTAGCAAGATGGAGTGTGCTACAGTGTCAAAAGCGGCACTGAGATCAAGCACGATGAGGGCCATTGTCTTTCCCTTATCTGCTCCCTCACGTAAGGTTTCAGTGGCCCTCAGGAGAGCTGTCTCCGTAGAGAAGCCAGTTCTAAAGCTCGACTGAGATTTATGGAAAACATTATGGGTCTCAAGATGTTCCATAAGTTGACTATTAGCGATTTTCTCTGCTAACTTGGCCACATAAGGTAGCAGGGATATGGGTCGTAGGTTGTCCATTATGTCCATGCTGATGTCTGATTTTTTCTTAATGGGTAATACTATTGCCTGTTTCCACTCCTCCGGAAGGCAGGAGGTAGTAAAGGAGGTGTGTAATAAGTGCCTGAAATGAGGTTCTAATACAGAAAAGGCTACTATGTATACCCTGGCCGTGCATGCTATAGGACGTGTGCACTACATTTCACTGGTCCTGACGTAAAGCCACTGTGACCATCCGGGGCTACTACGAGTGGTTGAAACATGTAGACCACACCCAGGATAACTTTAAGTATACATGGGATCAATCTAATATCCCATACACATATCCACCATCTATTTTTTAGCCTTTACCAGGAAATCTCA
Source organism: Lissotriton vulgaris (assembly GCF_964263255.1). Taxonomy (NCBI): domain Eukaryota; kingdom Metazoa; phylum Chordata; class Amphibia; order Caudata; family Salamandridae; genus Lissotriton; species Lissotriton vulgaris. The sequence continues at coordinate 121,840,530 of NC_141691.1, read as the reverse complement.
AACCCCGAAATAAAGGAAATTTCATGAGGCCTCCCGGGCCAATTTTAACTTTTCACCACGTCACTTGCACACACAGCACAAAAAAACAACCAGTTTTGCAGTAATTCTGGCGTCACAGCACACCCTTGAAGCATTCGGCAACCATGGTGAGACCCAATGATGAAGCATGTCACCTACTAGGTAGGTGAGTGAGGGTTCTTTTAAAAACCCTGCAGGATCCAGTGTCCCCAGAAAACAAATACTAGAAGGGACATGAAAGGATTGAAAAAAAACACCAGGTGGCTGATGCATTCTATTGTTGTTTGGAAGAATTATAGTTTGGGAAGACGACTGGAACAACGGGGCATATTACCAAGCAATAGCGATAATTATCGCTATTGCTTGGTTAGAGACAAAAATTTACTGCAGCGCTGCGGCGATTTTTACCGCAAATAAACCTTGGTATTATCAAGGTTTAACGCAAATGCAGTAAAAATCGCCGCAAAGCATGAATATCGCTGAAAAGTCAGCGATATTCATGCATTAGCGAGCTAATGCTCTTAGCCATGTTATCCACCTCCCATTGGATAACATGGCTAAGAACTGCTCAGGGCAGGTGTTAGCTTTTGGAGATATTCCCGCTTAGCGCGAATATCTCCAAAAGTTGGTAATAGGAGATAGCGATGTTAGCGACTGTTTTCAGTCTCTAACATCTTGGCACGCCCACTTTGCATCTCATTAGTGATAAATATCGCTGACATGCAAAGTGGGGCCCAAGATGTTCGCTATCTCCTACTAGCTGTCGCTAACTGGTGTTAGCGGCAGCTAGGTAATAGGGAGATAATTTTATCTCCGCTTTCTTGGCTTTTAAAACCAAAAAAGCGGAGATAAACCCCCTTGATAACATGCCCCAACATTTCTCCTTCTCTAATTGTTTATAGTGTTCACAGACATAGAACATAAACCACTCTTTGGCCCACTCACGCCTTGACTTTTGCATAATTCTACGTACACTTGGGGGAAAATTACACATTAGTAAAGTCATGTATGCCGGCAGGTATCCTTTATGGCAGATGTTAGGTGTGAAAGAAGTCATTTACAATGGTATATGGTTTGAGGTTTAAAAAAGAAAAAAGGAAAACATATGTGTTTAAAAAAGGAGTAAAATGAAAAGTTACACAAAATGTGTTTAGGAGTAGGCAGTCGTCCCTTGGGGCATTTCAGCTAATATATACCATAAGGAATTGCTATTTGGAAGAGACGCTCTCAACACACCCTTTGCAAATACCTGTTCCTTAATATTTCCTAAACCCATTTAACAATTCAGAAAACCTTTTCAGAATCGATGACTGTGTTTAGTACATTAAGAAAAATGTTTTAGAGGTTGTACGTTTTAGTTTGTGACTGTTGAAACACTGAGGCTCGTAAATTTGGCTCCAACCCCTGTTCTAGGAGGTGGAGACATGCGAGTCTACACTTTTGAGTAGCTTTACACTCGTAAAGAAAGAGGAAAAAACTAAACATGTGTCAGAGTAAACGTACACATATAACTTACTCACAAGTGTAAGTTATCTTTCTAAATAGCCCCAGCATTTGGAATGATCTTGTTAAACCAACCTGTCAGTTGACTTAAAACTGACCTAAGCCCAGTAATGACTAACTTTACAACTAATGATCAGGAAGCGGTAATATTAATCGAGCAGGTCATACAGCAAGGGACAGTGACATGCATTCTCTAGTGAATGAATGGATGAATGGATGAATGAATGAATAAAATGTATTAGTGTCAATTAAATACAATTGGTCACAATAAATCGAGTAGAAAAATAAAACCAAATGAAAATATGTAAAAAGAGGAACCCAAAGTACAAATCTATTTAAAAGACTCAATGCCAAAAGCACTTAAATAAAATCGATGTAAATAGAAAATGGCAGTTCTGCCACTGTAACAATAATTAGGATGTAGAAACCCTTTCGCTGCTTCATTGCATTGGAAATTGTCTAGACAAATTTTTCAAAGCATGCCAAATACATGAGTAAGGTGGAAGTCATGCAAAATTCCAGCGCATCCTTACAAGTGGAAATACCATTCAGCATAAACATTGGTTTGAATAAAGTGCTTTGTGCAGCTAAATCTAGGTAGCAGCATAAGAGGTGAAGCATGGTGTTAGTCCTGGCATCCTTGGCTTGGCTTTCCCCTAACTTTTTGCCTTCAGATGTCCTGTTTTTGCTGACTTCATTTTTGCTGGCCTTCGGACTCTGCACACTTTACCGCTGCTAACTAGTGCTAAAGTGCTTGTGCCCCCTCCTTAAAACATGTTAGATTGGTTTATAGCCAATTGGCATATTTAATTTGTTTGCACATCCCTAGTAAAATGATACTACCTGTGCCCAGGGCCTGTAAATTAAATGCTACTAGTGTGTCTGCAGCACTCATCAGGGCTGGACTGGCCGTGGCAGGAACCGGGCGTTTCCATGCTGGGCCGGAAGGTTGGGGCCATTTTTGTGCCCTTGGGGGCGGTTTTGTGACTGGGGGGGGGGGGGGGGGGGGGAGTTTACAGCAGTGGTGCAATATCGGCTCCCTGTAACAAAAGCAGGAGTATTGCTTCTCAAAAGCAGCCCCCCACACACCTCCCTCTCCCAGGGCCGGCCAAGCATCAATCTGCCAGGGCTGGTTGCTGTTTACAGTCTGACTGTGGCATTGATTGTGCCACCCACTGAATTAGCACTCTAAACATGTCTCAGGGCTTGCAGCTTGTATTTGTGTAATTCTAAACTGACATTTCAACCTGACAAAGTAAACCTTTTGACAGGTCCAAACCTTCCCTTTGAATTGCTATAAGTCACCCCTAGGGTAGGCTCTAGACAGCCCAGAGTGCAATGTATTTAAAATGTAGGACATGTACGTTTAAGTTTTACATGTCTTGGTAGTGAAAACCTCTTAAATTGTTTTTTCACTACTGCAGGACCTACCTCTCCCAAGTGATAACTTTGGAGTTACCGTATTGCATTTAATAAGTAAAATATACAAACGAGAAACAGGAAGCCAGTTCATATTGGGTGTTTTTGGAATTGTAATGAAAAATCCTTACTAATGGTGAATTTGGATTTTAAATGACAATTTTGAAAACAGCCCTTTTGATAAGTCACACACAATCGGGAGATTAGATGAGACTGGATGGGCCGTCCCTGGCAGGATGGGAAGGATGAGCTAGGCCAAGTCCCACTTACACTTGAATAGGCTTTATCCTGTATCCACAAAAAGAGCTGCATACCTCCTGTAGTTAGTCTAAATCCAGGGCCAGGAAGAGAGAGCACCTGTGCACTTCAAAGGCCTGCCTCCAAAAGCTTCTCCTCACTTCAAAGGCACAATTGGGCATAAATAACGGACACCAGACACCAACTCATCAGTACATTTCTTGACCTGTGGAAACTCTGCCAGGAAGAGGGCTGCTGTGCTTCTGAAATGACTGCCCCTCTGTTGGACTGCTGCTCTGAAGGACTGTTGCCCTGCTGTGCTAACCTGCTGCATGCTACCCTCTTGCCTTGATGAGAAGGTCTAGACCATCATCTCTTGAACCCAGAGTGACTAAAAGGGCTACTTTACTGGCCTCCTGATCTGAAGCCTCTGGACCCAACAGGCTTCCAACAACCTTGCACCTGCATGTATATTCTGCCATCTGTTAGTCTACCCTGCAGACGGTTGCTAGCCCAGTACTGGACCCTTGGAACTGGGCTCAGGTGCTCTGCCAGCCTTTGTGGAATAAGTGGAGCCAACACATCTCCTTTGCTGTGTGGTGCAAACCTGAGCAGAACTGACAACATCACTGCAGCTACATGGATTGGGCCAGCCGCAAAGGCCCTCATTGCATCGTAGCCAATTGAAACCAGCACTGCACAATGCATCCTTTGCACAAGCCCTTGCATCCCTCATTGATGGCAGTTTAAACAATGAAATCAACTCCGCATTAAGCTCCTTGGAATTGGTGCATCACCTCGACGGTGGACTTCACATCACAAATCATCATACACAAGATCGTCTACGATGATGCAATATCTCGCACGGAAGCCTCACCGCACCTCCAAACCAATGCATCACTTTGACTGTGTAACTCATCTCCAAAGCAAATCCCCTCAATACTAAGCAAACCAGTACTTAAATTACTTTGCTCAGAGGGCCTAACTGGGTCTCTGTAGCTGGGCCGCACAACATTGTTTTCAGCCTGAACTTGTGACTTTGTCCGAGTCCGGCGTGATCAGATATCCACAGTTGACGCTTTGTGATTTTGGCACTATTTTCACAAAAATCTTTACAATTACATTTATCCAGTTCTACTTATTGGAGTTTTGTCATTTTGGTCTTGTTTTATGTATTAAAGACAGGTCTTCGTTTCTAACTTGACAAGGGATCCTTTTTGTATGGTGCCTTCTCTACTGTTTGAAGTGTTGCACAATACTTTACTCATTGTCTCTAAGTTAAGTCTGACTGCTCTATGCCAAGCTACTAGTGGGTTGAGCACAGGTGAATGTAGAGTTGGCTTGTGCCTCAACCTGACAAGGATTGAGGTTGCTACTTGACAGGGCTCACACCCCAGTAAACCAACAAACAAATTTCTAATACCTGGACTTTCTTCTGTAATCACATAATCTACAGTGTCTGCTGCCAAATGTAGTGCCCATTATGAGCAAAACTCATTGATTGGAAGAACTTCGAGTCGTGCTGTAAGAATACATTGCCCAGTCTTCTTGCTTAAAGCTGCATTTTAATACCGTTGCAGTCTCATTTCCCTGTATGATTTTATAATTGGGGCAGCATAGGTCATAATATGCACAATTGCTCAGCCAGCCTTTACTGAGACAAGTGGAACCTGTTTCCTGAGAATTGACCTTATGCTCGAGTAAGGACAGTGAGGGCAGCCAGCGTATCCATGTTGACATCTAGGTTCAAGGACCCTTTCTGAGATATAAAGACCACAGGTCGGTCGGGATGGTAAATATTGCTTGAAGAGCTTTAGATTGTTGAATAGCATAATAACATTTCAAAGTCCTGGCAGCTCAGGCCAATCTCAAGGTGAAGCAGTTAACGGCAAGTGTATTTTGGGAGACGCAACAATCGTCTATAGGCATTACACTCTGACTTGTCGACTATAGGGGAAAATGCCCCTGGATAGATTGTTGGCCATAAGAAAGGTTGGGTAATATTGTCGTGTTCATATCTAGGACCCTAATTCGATATTCCCGATTTATGCCCTTGTGAGGTTATAATCAATAATGTCCTGACAAAGGCATAAGAATCAGATTCGTATTCGGTAATAGCCCATGCAATCCAAAGCACAGCACGGCTACTCCCATCGACTCCTAGAAAGCACAACGCGTTCTTTAAACAAACCAAGCCTCCAGCAGCCCGGGAAAACCCCCTGCTTTTGTTTTGATTTGAACAAGAACTCCTGAAGTCCTGCAAGAACTGTTAGTTCTTGGTGATGTCCAACCTTACGTCAAACCCGGCACCTTTCAGGTATAAAATACCAACAGTTGCCTTAAGCAAACACACAGTGGTTTGGTGCAAAGCGGCCATCTACTTGCCCGAGAGCCCAGCTGATGCGAGTGACCACGGAAGCCGCCCCTCCTGTTTGACGCACTGAGAGAGACGCTGTCTTTTTCTCCAGCCAAGAAAATACAGCTCTGGTGTTTCCAGCCTACCCTTGCGGGTTGCTGGGATATCGAGTCCTGAGGAAAGAGATGCCAGACCTCCCACATTTTATTACCAAGGTACGGAGCTGACTAAACCCTTAAGAGAATTCTTGACGCAGATTCTTGGCAAATTATCTTAACCAACTTAACTTAACACTGCTACTTACTTATCCCTTCCCACGTATTAGGCTTAGGTCAAGTACACCGGGGTAGGCTTAGTTAGAAGCACCAGTGGAGCTTTTTAGTCAATGTATTTATGTATGTATATATTTTATCCATTTTAAAGTATCATATGGCTAAGAAACCATATCAATGCTTTTACAGTATTATTTCAAAATACTACTTTTACTGTACGCACTTTACTTTACTTTAAGTATTGCAATTGTGGCAATTCATTTCTCTTGCATGAGAAGGAAGACTGCTCAATAAATAAGACCCTTTTATTGGAAACACCCGTCTCTCTATTTCTCTGCATTCTGGTGAAACTAAGTATGCACTGCTGACTGAGTGAAATAACTGTCTATTGTTTTCACACGACTCTAGAGATATACTCTTTTTCTGAGGGAGCAAAGTTGTCATGTTTATGCGGTTGTCAGAAACTGAATCCCTTCTTGTCTGAGCCAGGGGAGCTTGTCCCTCCCTATTCATTCAAGAAAGTTTCCAGTGACCTCTGAGCTAGCTGGCGCAAACCTAAATTAAGTTTAACATAGTCAGTAGAGACCTAGATGACCTCAGTCCTACGTCTACACTGCTGTTTATGTTATTCCAATGCGCAGAGCCTATTGGGAAAATAGGAACTACACTACAATATCTTTGCTTGCATTACTCATAGTATGGCCTCTGCAGATGGTAAACATGTTTGATGGTAAAGTTTGCATAAGGCAAAAGTGACTTCCTGGGCCTTCCTGCCAATATGAGGTGAGTGGTGGGTTTTCCTGTGTCCGTTAAAAAAATCCCAAGATAATTTTATGTAGATGTTTGGTAAATGGTTAGGTTCCCCAGCCCCATTTGTAGTTTGTAGTTTCCTCTTGTTCTTGATTAGGCCAAAAACCATGACTTTTGGTTTTTCTGAATTCACCACCAACTTATTCGCAATGGTATAGGAATTTTAGGGCAAGACCGGAGGCTCCTATTATGCTTTCTTATCTTGCTTCAATTTTTAACAGCAGCCAAGATAAGTAAAACTATAATTCCTAGGGGCCCAGAGAAAACAACTGGCCAATGGGAACACAATAAAAACAAAACCATTAACCAATCAGGCAATATCCACTTATATATTGTCACAACTGATTGTGGAGCTTCCTTTTTTCTTGCTGCTCCGCAGTCAGATAAGTAGACTAATTTCGTTGTTCTGTGCTTATTTGCATATTTGTTTGCTCGTATTATTTATATTTGCCTTTTACCTTTTATATAATTTACAGGCTTAAAGTGGGTGCAGTGCTTTCCACTTGCTGGGTAGCGCATTTCGCGACTGTAGACTTCTGTGTTCTCCCTTTCCATCCCTGCGTGCGGTCGGTTGGTTTTAACTGCTGCGCAGTGTTTCCCGTTTACCTTCTCGAGCGCGTCCTCTCAGCGCGGTTCCCGCTGTATGCGCAGGTGATTTCTGCCGCTTTTCCTGAAACAGGTTTTCTTTGCTGTAGGCACAGCTGCTTGAGCAGTTTTCTCGGCGGCTGCGGGGGTTGCTTCCCGCTGTGCCTTTGAAGTCCGGCTTTCACCTTGCCTGACTCGGAGGCTTCTGAGGGTTGTCTCAGCTTCCTCAGAGCTCTCCTCTTACAGTGTTTGTCACTCCCTGTGGGGGAGTGTCTTTGTTGTGGTTCTGCCCTTTAGTCTGTTAACCCTTCTCTCACTGGGTTTGACTATAATTTTCTCCAGCATGTAATTGGATAGCTCGCCTGGCTCAGTCCAGCAACAGGAGGAAGGCGAGTCCTTCAAAAATGACCTGAACAAGTTTATTAATTCTTCTGTGGAGTCTGCTGTGGAAACATCCATGCAACGCTTTTCTAAAGGCATGGAGAATTCCATGCTAAGCTTATTGTCCAAAGCACTGGCCCATTCTGCGGGGGATAGCAGAAAGAAAAAGGTGGTTTCCTCTGCTTCTGCGCAGATTTCTAATACTGCATCACGCCTCACTAGGGAGGCCTCCTCGCATGTGATTGAGGACTTGGTGCCTCCCAGGCCTCCTGCTAAGGAGCTGTTATTGAGCACTGAGGGCAAATGTAAATCTAAATTGAAACATGCAGAGGTTCCCAAAAAGTTGGTTATTTCCACCATTATGGACACTGATGATGACATGGATGGCACAGTTGATTTATTTGATGTTTATGACCCCCCTCCCCACCCGTTAAGAAGTCCAAAGTTGATTCTTTCACTTTTGAACCTGTCTTAGATCCTGAAGGGGTTCCCATGTTCGACCCTGCTTCCATTGGTCACCCGAATTCCACTGAGTGGTTTCCTGGGTCACACGTGGGTGACTATGTCTCCACCAGATTGCGTCTTCTGTTGGTATCTACTACTAGAGCCAGGCTGAAATCTGAATGTCCGAAACCCTCTTTGGCTGAGAAAATCGCCATCGTCCCTGCTATTGATCAACCCTTGCTTACTTTCTTTTCCAAATTTGGCAAGGACCCAAGCAAAGGTGTGGACAAGGCCTGGTCTACCTGCCAGAATAAATTACTTGACGTTGTGGGTCCTTTGGCTCGCATTTTTTATTTGGCTGAAGCCCCTCGCCTCGAAGGTGCAGAGTTGTCGGCTGATGTTATCTCCTTTTGGGTCCAACAAGCCTTTTGTCTCTTGGGTAATGCCAATGCTGCGATCACCCACGAGCGGCGCAAAGGTCTGTTAATTAAACTTGATCCCAAATTGGCCAATTTAGCTTCTCAAGACCCAGGCATTAAAGCAAATGGTCTTCTTTTTGGTGATTCTTTGATAAAGGACCTCAGTAGGTTCGTTTCCACTTTCGCCTCTTTAGATAAGGTCAAGCAGTCGATTAAAAAAGTATTTGCACCTCGGGTTTTTGGACGGGTCGGCAGAGGAAGGGGTCGCTCTTCTGGCCGTTCATATCCCAAACAAGGCTCCAGGGGTTCCTTTAACTCCAATACACAGGACTACAAACCCCAGTTCTATCCACAGAGGGGTTGTGCCTACATAGGTCGAGGCCAAAGGAATTTCAGACACAACAACCAGCAAGGTTGGTTATGTTTCTCCCCCTCCAGTAGGAGGCTGTTTAAGGTGTTTTCTTCAAAAGTGGCAGTGACTCACTGCAGATCCATAGGTCCTCGGCACAGTCCAAGGCTATCTTATAGAGCTTTACGAGCTGCCTTCCCAAACTGTGTTCCCTCCTCCTCTGGTGTTTTCGGACAAAATGTCACAGCTCATTTCCTTGGCTATTCTTTGTCGCCCCTTTTGATCGTACAGGTTTTCTCAGTTCCCTCTTTCTGGTGCAAAAAAAGGAACAAAAAGATGAGTCCAGTGAAAAACTTAAAGTGGTTCAGCCAATTTGTGGTTTACTGCCAGTTCAAGAAGGAAACGATACTTTATCTGAGGGATACCCTTCGGCCGAACTATTGGATGGCCAGATTAGACTTGCAGGACGCTTACCTCACCATCCCTATTCACCCATCTCATTCCAAGTTTCTCCAATTGTAGTGGCTAGGCTTGACTTATCGTTTCAGCTCTCTTCCTTTCGGTCTATCATCAGTACCATGGGCTTTACAAAAGTCATGAGACCGGTAGGGTCTTTCCTTCGGTCCTTGGGGATCTGTCTCATAATTTATCTGGATGACATCCTGATCGTGAACTCAGACAAAGCGCTTCTTCTGTCCGACCTCCGTACTACCCAATCTCTTCTCCTCGATCTCTGTTTCCTCATCAATCACGAGCAGTCCATGCTTGTTCCCTCCCAACGCATATAGGGCTAGATGTAGGTAACTCTAATTTACTGATTCATGAATATCGAATTTTACCGATTCGGTATTTATGAATCAGTAAATTAGAAGGAGGGAGGAGATGTAGGTAAATCAAAAATCTGATTTACCGAATCTGTAACATTCGGTATTTACTGATTGGCTGGCCTTGAAACCCATAGGAATCAATGGGCAATACCGATTCTGTATTTACTGAATCGGTAAATACCGAATGTTGCAAGGGTGCAGGGGGTGTCACTTTGACACCCTCTAGCACCCCAAGTACAGGCTTGTGTGCCATGTGGCACACATACATGCCCTAAGGGAATGTCTGTGTGTCACATTGCACAGGTGTGCATGCACAGATGTGCATGCACACCTGAATTCGGTATTTTACCACCCAATACGATTGGGTGGTAAAATACCAACTCTTAAGGGCCTGTGGCACTCTTAGGAGTGCCACCTACATATGGATTTACCGAATCGGTAAATATAACGATTCTGTATTTTACCGATTCTGTACATTTATCGATTCGGTAAATTTACAGAATCGGTAAAATATAGGCCCCCTACATATGAAAACTCTAATACCGGTCGGTAACGACCGAATTCAGTGTTTACCGACCGGTATTAGGGCTCCTACATCTGGTCCTTAGTTCTTGGGTTTCCTCGTAGACTCTTCCACAGCAACTCTCTTGCTTCCACAGTCAAAGATCTCAACTATCAAATCAGAAATTACTCAAGTTCTTCAGACCTCCCTCATTTTCCTCAGATCGCTAGCAAGAATTGTGGGTCTGCTCTGCGCTTCCATTCAAGCCATCTTTCCGGGTCCCCTTCATTATCGGGCCCTCCAACGTCTAAAAATCAGACATCTTCGCCAAGGGTTGGCCTACGCCGATCTTATTCCTTCAGATCAGGAGTCTCGCGTCGAACTGCAATGGTGGATCAACCATTTAGATGTTTGGAACGGGCGAACTATCTTCGTTTCAGCCCCAGATCTTGTATTAGAATCCGATGCAAGCCTGTCGGGTTGGGGAGCCTGCTGTGGTGCAATTTCGACTGGCGGCACATGGTCTCAAGAGGAGTCGAAATTGCACATCAATTGTTTAGAGTGATTGCAGGTTCCTATGCGATTCAAAGCCTCACAAAGAACAGGGTTCAATGCTCCATTCTCCTTTGTATGGACAATGTTTCTGCGGTTGCTACATCAACCATCTCGGTGGCACAAAATCCAAACCACTGGCGGAACTGGCAAAGAGTCTTTGGGAGTACTGCCTGTCAAACTAGCTTTCGCTAACAGCAGAGTATCTTCCAGGAAAATCTCAATACGGTAGCAGATTGGCACTATCGCTACCTGAGGGATTCCAGCGATTGGAGGCTTTTTCCATCCGTTTGTCAATCTCCCTCTGGAAAATGGAGCCCTTTCTATATCGATCTGTTTGCTTCTCGCCTCAACACCCAGTTGCCTCGGTTCTTCAGTTGGCGCTCAGACCCTTCGGCTCTTGCTACGGACGCTTTCCTCCAGGTCTGGTCCCTTCATCTCAATTATGCCTTCCCCCCTTTCCTCATGATCAACAGGGTTCTATCTCAAGTTCGTCGTCAATTGACAACCTTGGTCATTGTGGTTCCTTTCTGGCAATCCCAGATTTGGTTTCCTTCCCTGCTGGAAATGGCAACGGATTTCCCTGTTCTTCTACCGGTCCGAAAGGATCTCCTTCTGAGCCCTTTAGGTCTTCCTCACAATCTTGTCCTGGACAATTCTTTGGTTCTGTCGGCTTGGAAAGTTTCCGGCCTGTCACTCCTGACGTCCTCATTTCACAAGAGGCTTCCTTCTTTATCAGCAAAGCCTGGGCCCCTGGGACCTCCAAGCTTACAAGTCAGCATGGTCTTTATGGGCAAGCTGGTGTCTGGAAAGATAAATGGATCCCTTTTCAGCCCCTCTAAATTTTATAGTCAATTTCTTGGCTTCCGAAGCCAGCGCAGGATGCTTAATTTGTACAGATCTGCCATTTCCCTTTATCATTCCCCGATTGACAGCAAGCCAGCAGGCGTTCATCCTTTAATCTGCCGCCTTTTGAGAGGAGTCCGGTTTTCCAAACCTCCGTTGGCTAAGTATTATAGTTTATGGGATGTTAATGTTGTTCTCAAATTGTTTTCTGATTGGCAAGACAATTCTGCTCTTTCTTCAAAAATAATGTCCGCTAAGGTTACCATGCTATTGGGTTTGGTTTCCATTAAACGTGTTTCAGACTTAAAGGCATTGGATATTTCCTCACGTCAATTTTCTCCTACAGGGGTTTTGTTTCAAATTAATAGACAAACTAAGACTAATTTGAGTTCTGTGTTTTATCCTTATTTTCCTTCCCATCCTAAATTATGTGTAGGTCAATATCTGAAGATGTACGAACAAAAGACTTCTGATCTCAGAGCGCACTCTCATTCCCAGCGCCTCATTTCTTTTCGTAAGCCCCACCTTCCCGTCTCCTCCGCTACCCTGGCCCGTTGGGTTAGTTGGGTTATGTCCCTTGCGGGTATTGATGTCTCCGTCTTCGGGGAACATTCTATCAGGGGAGCCATGGCTTCTAAAGCCTTTTGGGCTGGCTCCCGCTTGGAGGACATTCTGAGATCAGCAGACTGGACTAATGACAATGTTTTCCGTATGTTTTACTGCAAACCTGTAGATACTGTGGCTTCTTTGGTGGTTGATATTCTTTAAACAAGCATAATAGGAGCCACCGGTCTTGCCATAGAATGTAGATTTTCCTAGTAGCTATGACGGAAAGTCTTAATTTTATTAAAGACACAGAGGTGAGTATTATCCCACCTCTACACTTCTAATCAGTGTTCTCCCTCCCCTTCAGTGACTCCGGCCTTGCCGCCTGCATCTTCATGATGGACCTGATCGCCAGCGGATGTGGCCTACTCCTTGTCAGATATCCTTGCCTTCCTGTTTGGAGTCTGTTCCGATGGATCCTGCAGTTCGATTTTCCTGGATGAATTTGGCTCAAGAAGTTTGTTCCTGGACATTAGCTCTTTCTATTGTTTTATCGATTGTTCCACTGTTTTCTGACCTTATCTGAGCTGCTCGCCAGCGAAAAGAGGAGCTTTAAGTGGAAGCTTCGCAGTCAGTTGTGACGTTATATAAGTGGATATGGCCTTATTGGTTAATGGTTTTGTTTTTATTGTGTTCCCATTGGCCTGTTGTTTTCTCTGGGCCCCTGGGAACTGTAGTTTTACTTATCTTGGCTGCTGTTAAAAATGAAAGCAAGATAAGAAAGCATAATACTCGCCTCTGTGTCTTTAATAAAAATTAAGACTTTCCGTCATACCTACTAGGAAAATCTACATTAACCTCATTAAGGGCGACCTGCAGGCCCAATTTTGTGGGGTCCAGAATGTTCAAGTTATCTGCATATTGAATTATAGGAAGCCTGAATGAGCTGGCCTTTCATTGAATTGCATTTACCTTTGCAAGTGAGGGCCCAATGTCTGCAGTACAGAGATTGAACAGCATGCGGGCTAAGAAGCACCATTGTTTAATAACATGTATGGTAGAGATTGGTTTTGTTGCAGAAATGTCTGTGCCTTTCTTAACGCAGACCAGTGGCGGCCCATGCAGGTCAGCGTAGTGGGGCGGGGTGGGGGGGTGGGGGGGTGGAAGTGACAAATGACAGAATAGGGAAAATAAATAAATAAATTAAAACACCTTGTGGCGGCCGCATTGCCAACTCGGCGATGCGCCAAGCGCAAGGTAAGAGACTTAATTTATTTATTTTATTTTCCCTATTCTATCGTTTGTCACTTACACCCACCACCCCACCCCACCATCCCACCGCGCTTACCTGCACAGCCTGTGGCTGATGCAGACCCACGTCTCTGAATGGAGAGGGACAATTTTTCTGAGTAGGGTAGCAAGAATACCCCACTCTGCTAGCTTTGTCCAAAGTTTGTTACGATCAACACTGTCGAAAATGGCAGAATAGTCCACACAGCACACGAAGAGAGGCGGCCTAGACTGAAGCGAGGCACAATAGGCCAGATATGTCAAGGTGACAGTTTTATCAATGGTGAAGGAATGTTGTCTTAAGCCAGTTTAGTAAAATGGTATGATATGTGCTTTAGCCGTCCATGCCTCCAGTTCATGTAGTTAAAGTTTTGTGTAGGCTGGGGCCTCAATATCCAATAACGCAATTAGCCGATAATTTCCTGGCATGGCATTGCACCCCTTTTTGTGAATTAGATAGAGCATGGATCCCTTGCAAGATTGCGGGACCTCTGCTGATTGAAAGCAGTACACAAACAAGAAGGTAAGCAAGTCAGCCCCGAAATCTGTGTCTGTCTTAAAGAGTGCACTTAGTAGACCATTAGGGCTGGGAACTACATTTGCTCTCATAGCCCTAATAATTTCATAAGCAGGAGGTCAATTAAAGACCTTAGACCTGAGCTTCTAATTTTCAGTCCGTAAGTCTAGGTCATGCCACATGTGGATGTCTCTATGGCAGAACGGAGTGTCGACATCTGTGTATAACGTTTGGACATGTTCTACCCATTTCTTTGTTGGTACGCCATTTCTCTACCTATAGATTTGTTATTTAGCATGTTAATGTTTAGTAAGCCTGAGCGGAGTTCACAGTGTTTTACTCTGCGTAACTCTGCGAAGTGCCAGAAAAACTCTGACGCAGTCCGCTGAGTTCCGCCAGCTGCAGAATCTGTTAATATAAGAAACAATACACTCACCAATGGTCTCATTAAACACATATGTATGTATTACTCAAATAATATACTGAAATAAACAATAGTTCAAAGTGTCCCAAGTGAAACTAAAATATACGTGCCACAATGTGACAATATTTTCTAGGTTTTAACATTTCTTTCTACAGAAAGCAATGATTTGTAAGTATATGCAAAATGTACAGCAATTGTATACAAGAATAAGTGCTGAATTAGTGGTTCGCTTTCATCTTTACTGTCAACGGCGTTTCGACCCTTTATACAGTGTAGGGTCTCATCAGGACTTTTCTTCTCTTCTCTTCTCTTCTCTTTCTCTTTCTACCCCTCACATTACCAGAACCCGACTGGGTTTCCCTGTGATTATTCTCTTCTTTAACCACTACCCACGATTGGCACACAGTCTTCACTCAGCTGCGCAATCGAAAATTCAGGTACCCCTTAAATTTCCTTTTGACCACACATTCCAGTCTGTCGCATTTGTGCCGGTAAATGGACCATACGCTGACTTTTTTTTTTTCTTCCTTCTTTCTAACATCCTCTCAACCCTTTTATCGCGATTGCGCATTATATCACCAATATATGACTATACCATTCCACAGGAACGGTTGTTTCTTATATTGATCAATCACACTGGTTTGTTAGTGAGTATGGCCCCCTTGTTTTTTGTTTTTGGCAGAGTCTGTTAAGTCAGGCTGCTTGCACTGAAATCAAATCAAATCAAATCAAAGAAACTTTATTCGGTGATTAAAAAACACTATCAAAGCACACTCATGTATACATAATAAAAAGTCATTAAACATTTCAAAGTTCTTTGTACAGTGATTTTACAAACATAAATACATCAATATAGCCGTGTTTAACACTTAAAAAATTCGAATAAAACCATTTCAGTCTTCTCCTCTGGTAAGCCTTAAGCGGAGTGCTACCTTAATAAAATTCAGAATGCTACACAGTGTTAAGGGTTCCGCAGCTTTCTGTAAGTATACTAGTGCCTCCCTAGCGTGGACCAAATTAGCTTTTTTCAAAAGGTTTACTAGGTATCTGCGTCTGGGCATTGAGTAAAAGGGGCAGAGTAAAACAAAATGAAGGGAGTCCTGCGGAGACCTGTTGTCGCAGCCGCAGGGCCCCTTCTGTTCCATAGGTGTATTAAAGCCAGCTGGTGTTGCCAACATGAAAGGGAGTAGGTTCAATCTGAAACGGCACATCAAGAACCTATCCTGTGCATTATACATGAGGTACAAGTATGGCTCCATACCTTCCACGCTCTTCACTAGTTGATGGGCCCTCACCGTCTTTTTGCACCCTTCAGCCTCATATCTGCGTAGGGTTTTCCGCTCTAGAAAATTTCTCCCTACTTGCAGTTTGTTCTGGGCTACAATAGTTGCAGGATGAGTAAAGAGGTTCCCAAAACCTAGCTCCTCTAAGGTGTTCTTCACATAAAGGAGCCAGGGGATGCGCATACACTTGTCCCTTTTTAGACAGTCCGATAAGATTTCTCTACTTAGTGTCGTGTCAGGATTGACCCAGATTTTTAACCAAGCAATGATGGGCCTCAGTTTTATCAGATCTTCTATATGTGGTCTCCCTAACTCCCTGTGGGCGATCAAACCAGCAGTACTTTGTGGTGCCCTCAAGAGTGATTTCAAATATTTATTTTCCTCTCGTTGGATACTAGTGGTATTGACAAAGCCCCATACTTATGCCCCATAGATTACCTTGGAGCATGTTACAGAGCTATACAAGTTTATCACTTGTTCCGGGGACCATCTTCCTAGCCTCCTGCCATAGCTAGCAATTGCCCTGTTAGATGCAATCATTTTACCACAACGTTCCTCCACCAAGGTATCAAACCGCAAGGCACCATCAAATGTTACACCAAGATAGGGGAACGTTTTAACCTCTTCCACAATGTGGCTCCCTATTGTATATGTGAATTTAGAAGTAGTTTTTTTTCCCGCCAAGAGCACATAAGATTTACTCAGATTAACAGAAAGGTCCAAGGCACCCATGAACTTAACAAATCCATCAATCAGGATTTGTAAGCTCCTTGGTGTACGTGCGATCAGTACCGCGTCATCTGCATAAAGCAGAACAGGAATATGACGCGACCCGACCCTTGGGCAATCTGCCTTCAGGCCTAGCAGAAACTGCTCCAAATTATTAATATAAAGGGAAAACAAAAAGGGAGCAAGAATGCAGCCTTGTCGGACTCCACTCATACAAGGAAAAGAGCTAGTCAGACCCCCCTCCCTATTAAAACGGACCTTAGCGGTGGTGTCACTATGCAGTTCCCTTAATATGTTTATTAAACCCCTCTCTATCCCCATACTAAACATCATGCCCCACAATTTATCCCTATTGACGTGATCAAATGCCGCTGCCAGATCCATGAAGCCCATATAAACGGATTTATCACTAGCCATAGTATACTTGGCAGTCAGCATATAAAGGTTCAGGCACTGGTCACTAGTGGACCTCCCTGCTCTAAATCCGTATTGAGTGTCCGAGAAGATGTTGTTTTCCTCGGACCACTCGGACAGTCTGTTAAGAATTGCCCTCCCCAAGAGTTTTGCTGACACGTCAATCAGGGAGATCGGGCGGTAACACTTTGGGTCGTCCCTGTTGCCCTTTTTGAAAATCGGCACAATTACTGCCGTGGACCAAGACGGGGGCAAGCCACAGGTGATAGCGGTATTAATAACCCTTGTCATTAGAGGAGCCCAGAGTTCGATGTTGCTCAGGAACAGATCTGGAGGGATTCCATCAGGCCCCGGAGCTTTATTTTTGGTCAGGCCCTCGATCCCTGCAGTGATCTCCTTAATAGAGAATTCTACCAATGGAGCCTCAGTTGGAGTAGCCGGTAGCTCTACAGTAGAACCGGGCTCATGATTATACAGGCTCCTGTAGTGGGTGACCCACTGCTCTGGGAGAATGTTGGCCCCTATATCCGGTGTATCTTTTTCCTGGAAAGTGGGATTATTAATTATTTTCCAAAAACCTGCTAGATCCTTTCTTTCCCCTGCTTCTCGTAAATCTGCCCATGCTTCCGCCTGCAAGGCAAGTTTCCTCCTCTTAATCTCCTTTTTGTAAATTTCTCTACATGCCTTAACTTTATGGGGTACCCTTGGTTTAGTTTTAAGGCAGCTTTTCAGCTCCCTCAAAGCTTTGGAGCAGTCTTTTTCGAACCATCGGGGATTCCCGTGATTCTTGAGTGGCACACTCGTCTTTAGTAAACCATCGACCAGATTAGCTATCTGGTCGAAAGCTTCCATTATCCTTGTCCCGTGGACTTCTATGTCCAGACAATCATTGATGGCAAGTTTGCCTGCGTCCATCAGGCCCTTGTAAAACTTTTCCCCATCTATTTTAGTCCATTTTAATCTCCTACCCTGGTCTGTTGCTCTCTCAGTGAAGGTGCGTTGGACTCTAATGCTTAGACCCGCCCTGTACAACAGCTCCAAGACAAGAGGGTTATGGTCGCTAAAACCGCTCCATTCGATCCCTACACTAATTGTCTTGTTTATTAGGGATCTTGAGACCAGGATGTAATCTATGAAGGAGGAGCATCCTCTACCCTTAAATGTGGGGGGGAGTGTGCCATCCTCCTGCGTCCCTACCATGTTAATGGTGTGTTCGAGGTCATACTTAAGCCGTAACGTACTAAAAGCAGAACCTAACGGCGTGTGAGAGAAGTGCGGTCCCTTCTCCACGGGGCATCGCGACCAATCTGTGTTTGTTTGGACCAATACCGGGCACAAGTGGCAATTATAATCTCCCATAACCACCAACCCATAAGACTGCCCCTTTGTTGGGCCTGTTATAACCTGGCCCAACCTGTTATCTAATTCAGTAACAAGGGAGGTGTTGAATCCCGCTGTCTCATTGTTGTAAAGATTTACTGCAACAAATCTAAGACCTTTCCCAGAAAACCTGACTGCCTGGATCCTACAGGAATTCCAATCAAGACAAGTGTAACTTCCCGGAAGGTCCAGATCTATGTATATAGCTAAACCTCCCATGGCTCTCCCTGATCTTGATTTTTGTGCGGGTACAAAGAAACACTTGTACCCTTGCAAATGAAAGTTATTCTCCTGGGCCCAGGTCTCCTGCAGGCAAATTACATGGAATTTTCTGATGTAGTCAAGCCACTCTTTGTTGTTAAATTTTCCGGCCAGTCCAGCTATATTCCATGAAATGATTTTTAGTGCCTCGCCCCCCTGTACCCCTCCTCCCTGAGGTCCTCCTAGTGATTCACACCTTTGTTGTTCCATTTCTGGTCCCTGTGCCCCTCCTATGCATGCAATGTCTACAGCCCTAGGTTCATCCAGCACATGCATCCGGGCACAACTCGATGACATTTGCTTTGCCTCAGGGCTGTGCTTCTCCCACTCATCATTCTTTGGAGCCCCTATACCCCCTGTTCCCCGTATGTCATTACAATGTTACAATGTTAGTTGGAATTTGTTAAGCGCTCGTTCGCCCGGAGGCTTCATGGCGCTGTAGAAGGAGCCAAACAGGACAGTCAAAGGACAAGCAGTGCTATCAGTAGTAAGCTTGAGAAAACAACCAGGTCTTCAGAGATTGCCTAAAGCTAAGTATGTTATCAATCTGCTTTATATGGAGAGGAAGAGAATTCCAGAGTACAGCAGCTTGATGGTCGAAGCAGCCGCCTCCGTGGCGTTTCCTCTTGAAAGGAGGCACAGTCAAAAGTGATTTGTAGGTGGATCGAAGGTGACGGGAGGGGCAATATTTTTTAAAAAGATCTCTGATAAAAGAAGGGCCAGAGTCGTTCAGAGAACGGAACAGAATACACCCAGCCTTAAAGGCCACACGTTGCTCAACAGGCAGCCAGTGTAGTTGCTTAAGGCCAGGTCTGATGGATTGCCTCCTGGGTATATTCAGCAGCAGCCTGGCAGCTTGGTTCTGAACAAGCTGGAGGCGTTTAAGCTCACCAATTTGGAGGCCGAGGTAAAGACTGTTAGAGAAGTCCAGCCTGGACAGAACCAAGGAGAGGACAATCTGTGTGAGGGCTGCTGAAGAGAAAAAGCGAGCAATTTTTCTTATTTTCTTCAATTGAAAAATGCTGGAAGATACCACCGCTCCAACCTGTCTTTTTAGCGAGAGATCCTCGCTGATAAAAATGCCTAGGCTTTTGACCGCGGAGGATTTAGTAGGGGGGGCTCCCATGTTAGTGGGCCAGAAGTTAGGGTTCCAGCTTAGTGGGCTCTGTCCGGGCAGGACCAGCTCGGTCTTGCCCGGGTTGAGCTTCAGATGATTGCAGCTCATCCAACTCAGTATGTGGGACATGGTTCTTTGGAATACGTCCACTGAGTCAGTGTTGTTGAGGGGGAAGATGAGCTGCAGATCATCCGCATAATTGAAGATGGTTACATTAGCATGACGCAAGGAGTGCAAGAGAGGGCGTAAGTAAACATTAAAAAGAAGGGGAGATAACGAGGAGCCCTGTGGTACCCCGCAGGTGGTGGGTATAATGGGAGCGGAGAAGGAGCCGAGTCTGACCGATTGTGTGCGGTCCGAGATAAAAGAGCGGATCCAGCTCAGTGCAGGGCCCCTGAGACCTGCCTGCTCGACACGGTCGACCAAGATGGTGTGGTCGACCGTGTCGAATGCAGCAGAAAGGTCCAATAGTACAAGCGCCTGATGGGTTCCTGCATCTGCATTCCGCCTCAGAGTGTTTAACACCGAGAGGATGACCGCCTCGGTGGAGTGGCAAGGGCGGAATCCTGCTTGATTCGGTGCCAGATATTCAGATTTTTCCAAGAAGCTGGAGATAGTTTCGCACACATGTGACTCCAGCAGCTTGGCACAGTATGGTAACAGCGATATAGGTCTGTAATTGATGGGATCTAGCGGGTTGGCTCCTGCCTTTTTTATGAGGGGAACAAGGAGAGCTTTTTTCAATTTGCGTGGAACTTTGCCCTGTGCCAGTGACCCATTCAGTAAAGAAAGTAAGCACTCAGGGAGATTGGTGCCCACTTCTTTCAAGATGTGAGGGGGGCAAATGTCATCAGGAGAGCCTGTTTTGACTTTGGATAATAATTTGAGTAGCTTAATATCGTCTATAGGGGGGAAAGAGTCTAAAGTGGCAGGGTTATAACAGATGTCAGCAAATAGTAGAGGGGACTGAGTAGTAGAAATGCTTTGCTTGATCTTGCAAATTTTATCATAGAAAAAAGAGTTGAGTGTGTTGCAGAGCTCTTGGGTGGGAACCGTAGGGAGGGAGGTTCTGTCGCTAGAGCTGAGATTTTCCACGATGTTAAACAACTCTTTTGACTTGTTTTGGGCCTTGAGAATTTTATCTGAGAAATAGTCAGTTTTGCATTTGAGGATGAGATTTTGGTATTCCCTGCGGGCCTTACGGAAGTTGGCTCTGTCATGCTCTAAGTAGGCTGCGCGCCATTTGCGCTCCATTTGACGAGTTTTAAGTTTAAGGGCTTTTAGATGAGATGTGAACCATCTGTGAGCATCGTTGGGGCGGGAGCGAAAGAAGTTAACGCAGGGGGCGTGAACTTCAGCTGCCTGGAGTAGCCAGTCGGAGAAGACTGCTTCTGATTTCTCTATGTCCAGATCGAGTGAGGGACAAGTCGAGGTTAACAATTGGAGGAAGGACGGAACGTCGACCTTTTTCCACATTCTTGCCTTCCCGCCTTGTTGAGGCAAAGGTTTGCTGTTTTTAGCAATAGTTATGGTGAAATTGATCAGGAAGTGGTCCGACCAAATGCAAGGCAGGATGGAATTAACCGCCAGGGGGATGTTTTGAGACCAGATTTGGTCAAGGCTATGACCTTTCACGTGTGTTGGAAGGTGAATGTGTTGGGTGAGATTAAAATCAGAAAGAGTGTCCTTCAGTGTGGCTGCCTGAGAATCAGACTCCACCGAATCCAGCCAGATTATCTATTTGTCAATCTACCCCCTCAAGACCATCCAGGCAGTGGAACCGATTGAATGTGTGGAAAGGCGGCTCTGGGCGGCTGAATAATGGCCTGGGATTGAACTCGTGATGAACACCCCTCCGACCCACCCTTTCCCATTTATCATATGGACGGGTCACATGTACAGGTGCTGGGATGGGGGGAAAGAAGAAGGACACATGAAGTGTTTGAATTGTTGACACCTGTGATCTATTCTTTCCCTGGCATATGTGAGCGACTGTTCCAGTATCCCTGAAGCTCACCAATATGCAATCCCCTATGATGGATTTACGTGTTCTCCCTACCCAAGGCACCCTTCTGACCATTATAATTTCATTACTTAAGTGTACTGGTAAAGGTCTATTCAGATTTAACCACTTAATCACCCTGCTTTTTAGGGCACAAAAGTCCTCAGCTTCACCTACCTCTAGCGGTGGGACACCCGCCATGACTACTGTAAAGTCATTCGCCTCAGGTGGTAAATTGGGTCTACGTGGCCTAGGGGGAAGCTTCATTAGTGGGGTTGGTGCAACACTATCTGTGGGCTGTGCTGTGGGAGCAGGGTTCGCAGGGGGGATAGGTCCTATGGGGTTAGATGCCTTGTTTGGGGCAGGGTTATTCCTTTGAATTTGTGGTGGGGTGGCCGCAGTTGCAACCTGTGAGGGGGCAAGATGCGTAACACTTTTTGGGGCCGCGGGGGTGGCAGTAGGCTTAGAAGCCCTTTCATGAGAATTGGCCGGAATTTTCATGCTGCTTAGTGTAGCCTCAAGAATGGTTAGTCTAATTTCCACTTTTTTGATACTTTCACTAATTGGTAACAGAAGTGACCTGAGCAGGAATTCCAAGTTACCCAACGGGGCAACGGAGAGGGGAGTAATAACAGTATTACTAGCGGGCTCTTTAGTCAGGGCGGGGGCAACACCGTCCTGTGCAGCGGGGTTATGATGCAAATCATCCATTGTTATCACAGTCGGTATGGGGGGTTTAAGTGACTTCCCAAAGTCGGAATGGGGAATCTTGGGTTTGTTTTTTACCTGGGCACACCTCGACTTCCTCCTACGTTTATTTGGGGGGGGGCCCAAGTACCCCTTGTGCTGCAGCTAGTTTTGGTTTGGCTTTCCTAGGCTTCGATACTGGGGGAGGTTGAGAAGTTAAATCAATCATCCCCCTGCTTGGGCATGTGCTACTCACTGGGGTTGAGCTCATAGGTACCCCTGGGGGCGTTTTAGTAAAATCCCTGAGCAGGATCGGGACATCTTCCATTGATGTCAAGTCTTCGCTAGGTGTTGGGGGATAGTCTCCTAGAGGTCTACCTTTCAGGTTATCTATAGAGCGTCTTCGCTCAGCTCTGAGCCGGTTTAGTGTGTTCTCCTTGTCCACATCTCCCCCAGCCCGAGGAAAGTAATTCTCTAGGGTCATGTTTTTTGCTCCTCCCTGCCTTATGAGGGTACTTTCCTTTGCCGGGGACGGCATGGTGTATTAAAAGGTGATAATAGATATGGGGCAGATTCTCAGCTTGTTGTATTAGGGACTTGATGGCAAAAGGCAGAACCAAGAGAGTAGGCCCAGCCCAGCCTACTCCGGCCTATGACGGCCTTAGACGGTCCCGCCCTTGTCCCGGGCTTCTCCCGGCCCGCTCCCGCTCGCTCCCGCGAAGCGGTAGCCCTACAGACTATTACTCCCTATGCCACTCTGCGATAGGCTGATAGGCGGGGGGCGTGGCCAGCGGGGAGAGCAGCCCAGGTGTTGCCTATTGGGCGCGCAGGGACTCCTGGACACTGGAGTCCCTGCTAGTAAGCTCGCAGCCCCGCCGACACACTTGCCTGCCCCGCGCTTCCCTCGGTGAACTTGCAGCCACTCCGCAGTCCTGATGACAGTATCCTCTAGCGCTGCGGGACCCGCGAAGCGGGTCCGGCGAGGCGCTTTCCGGGTCCTGGGCAAAAACAACAGGCAGCAAACAGCAATCCCGTGGCAACCACTGGTCAGCTCCACGCACTTCCAGAGGATCCCAGTGACCTGTGGACCGAGTCCGCTTTTGGTCCATTGGCGGGGGGCGTGGCCAGCGGGGAGAGCAGCCCAGGTGTTGCCTATTGGGCGCGCAGGGACTCCTGGACACTGGAGTCCCTGCTAGTAAGCTTGCAGCCCCGCCGACACACTTGCCTGCCCCGCGCTTCCCTCGGTGAACTTGCAGCCACTCCGCAGTCCTGATGACAGTGTCCACTAGCTCTGCGGGACCCGCGAAGCGGGTCCGGCGAGGCGCTTTCCGGGTCCTGGGCAAAAACAACAGGCAGCAAACAGCAATCCCGTGGCAACCACTGGTCAGCTCCACGCACTTCCAGAGGATCCCCTCGCACTGATTGTTAGCTCCAGAAGTTTGTCCCGCATTTGAAAATCAGGGTGAACGGCACTGCGTATCGCGCAAGAGAATGCTGCTGCTTTCTGCCAGCTAGAGTAGACATTCTACTCGAGCGGTAGCTTCCTCAACGTGAATGGCAGATTTCTCAACACGAGCGGTCGCAAACTGCTGCAACAACCCGCAATGAGAAATCTCACCGGGAGGAGGTCTAGAGCGTGATTTTTTCTGTGCTTGCCAACTTACTGATGGCAAGCCGCTCGAGAGAGAAAACTCCGTTCTGTGTCACTTCTCAGTGGGCAAAACTCTGCGAGCTCTGCCGGCAGAGCAGAATTCTTCACCCAGAACTTATTTTCATTATAACGGGATAGAAGGGAATGTAGGAGTAACCATTCCGCTTTCACATGTTTTAGTTTTGAATACCACAAGAGAGTACAGTGGGCTTCCCTTATACTGCTCAGCTGTAGATAGGCCGCCTGATTTGTTTTATCCTTGCTATAACCTCCATTGGCAGAATTCAGGGCAATTTTACTTAAGCTGAGTTCTGTGGTGTATAATGGGGAGTTCTTGGATTAGAATTTCTTGATGACTGGTGGACGATGATTCCTTTGCCTCTCTAGTTTGCGGAACACAGAGTTTGATTAAGTCCCAGACACGCTTCAGGTTACCAGAATTAAAGTGCATTTGTTTTAGATGCTTCTTCCAAGTGTTTAATAGATCCAAATTTACAGTTCTCCACTTTATCAGCGTATTTTTTTTCTAATCCCGTGGAGACGCCTAATGTATTTAGTTGGTTGCAAGCAGGGAGCTCCAAATTGAACAGTATTACGTCAGGATGATGGCCGCTTTCCATGCGTTCTATGACTGTATAGGCTTTGCATGTGGCTAGTAGCATGGCACTTGCAAAGGAGTAGTATCCTTGAACTTGTGTATCGGTGCGCTGACAATTTTATTACTGTATTACTGAATTGGTGGGTATGCAAGTAAGGAAGATCATAAGTGTGTTGAGCAAAGCTCATATTTTCCCCACCAAAATGGAACCATTGTTGTGGTGCAGGTCCACCAAGTTATCCAGATTGTGTACTTTAAAGTCGCCTACAATTAAACTCTCATGCAGGGAATTTGCAGGCTAGGACATTTACCCCAGTTCAGGAAGGACCTCAAGACCTGGCTCTTCGAAATTACCCCAGCACCTAGACGGATCTGCTCCCCTCCTCCCCCCAGGGCTTTGAGACCCTCATGGGTGAGCAGTTGCGCTTTACCAACCCTTGATTGATTGATTGATTGATTGATTGATTGAGTGATTTTTGGAGCGCTGTGCAGAAGGAAGCCTGAAGTCATGGCATTGCTATCGCTTCTGCAGGTGTTTAAATATACGTTGATTATCAGCATTGGTTTGACTCTAGTGATCTGAGAGGTGATGGACGATTATAATGGAATGTCTTCTTTTTTACCTCTGACATCACATGTTCCTTTGACACCAAGAAATGGAAGTGTCTACCTTTAACTGCTTAAAATAAAATATACACCAGCACCCAATGAGCCAAATAAGTCAGATCTAATGAAATTGAATTTTATATTTAATTGGCTCTGTGACAACTCAATTAATTACTATAGCTTCAGCTCCCTTCTGGCGTTAGAATATAATGGAGTGGCCAACTGCTTTACGGCACGCAGTTTATCACCTAGATTCACCCGAAACTGCCCCTGGGAGGAGACATGAAGGATCCAATGGACTCCAGGGGACCCTGCAATGCAGCAAGCCACTGTGCCCCCACAGATGTCTGCAGCACTGGTATTTTATTAACTGCTGCTCTTTTCAGCACAACCTCAAACTTTCAAATGTTTTTACTTTTGCACAGTTCGGATCTGGGACCAAGTATCCAGATTCAAGGTCAGCAGATAGGCAGCAGTCATATGGTCTTTGCATGTTCTTGTCCAATTTACTTTTTCACATATGTTAAAAATAGATAACGTGTTTAATATGTAGTGCTACTTACATGTTCGCAATCAATCTAGAGAATAGCATGCTGAACAGAGGCTGTGAACATGAGATATGCTTCAAGAGGCAGGTTGGATGTAGCTTACTGTCGTGTAGAGTTACAATTTTCTTCGCCGAAGCGCGTCTTTGGATTCTTTCTGAATTGCAGGAGAGTAGGAGCCGTCCCAAGGTGTGAAGCGGAAGTCCTACCTTGTGGTCTTTTCTTTCTTCAATTCCATCAAGTGATAAAGTGTTTCTTGGTGTGGGCCTGTGCGCCACAGATGATTCATTTCGCAGGTATGCAGAGTTGTGATTTCTGAAGACGATGTAGGTGATGCATCTAATGGGAAACAGTTGGAACACAGCGGTCGTAATCACACGTGTTCCAAAGACACAATCGCTACCACGCTTGCCTTAACCACGCATATGTCTTACCCACGCAAACACGTGGTTAAGGCAGTGCGTGGTCTAGCTGCTGCTAAATGGAAGACGGTGAAGACAGAAGCAGGGAAACACCAGAAAAAGGCAGAGGGGTTGTTTTCAGGGCTGGGGGGCTAGGTGGGGGGTCGGGTTAGTTTTAGGGACAGTGCAGTGGTTGGTAGTGGTCGTGGTAGTGTATGTAAAGGGGCAGAGTTTTCGGCCTTAGGGCAGGGGGAGGGGAATGGGTAGTTGGGGTCGTTTTTAGGGCTGGGGTGGGTGCAGGTCTCAGGTCAGTTGAAGAGTTTAGTGTAATTTAAGGGAACATGCAGGGGTGGGGGAGTCTGGGTAGTTTAAGTAAAGAGACATGGTTTGAGGCCCCAGGGCACGAAGAAGGGAATGGGTAAAGTCAGCGTGCTGGTGGGTGGGTCGGAGTAGTGTTTGTAAAGGGGCAGGGTTTTAGGGACAGTGCAGGGGGTGAAGGAGCAGTTTGGGGTGGGTGGTAGTGGTGACCTTGGGCACACGTATCCCTTTACCATTCATGCCTATACCACAAAATTGTGTGGTAAAGGCATGTGTGATAAAGGAAAGTGTGGTTAATATGCATTCATGATTTGGGCTGCGTGGTAGAGGCACACGTGGTTTAACCATGCGTGCCCATATCATACAAACGCATCTGATGCTGAAGATAACTTAGGGTCTGAGACGGAGGCAGTGTGGTTCCTTCATTGCTGGGTGATGTATGTAAACTTTTTCAGACCCTTGATACAAAAATAGGACAGGCCTATTTCTTTAGGTGCTGAGCTCCCCACCCTGACTCTGGAGACTCCCAGTCGTAAAGATACTATTAAATCATGGTTAGTGAATACTGAAAAAGAGTAAACACTAAATGTGTAAGTTTAACGTTGTGAATCAGGCCCCATGTATTTGTGCTCAAAATGTTTTAGAAGATGGGTTGATGTGGAACTGTACAGATACAAGTATTGTATTAGCGCATATCCACACTAGCACTAATATTTTTTTCACACATATGCTATATTTATAGAAACAGCATTTAACATAACTGATAAATGAAAAAAGACTATGTTAAAAGAATGACTCCCTCCAACAAGGGGTTTCACTTTTCTCCTTTATTGGTCTTTCGGTACCACCAACGCACTTCCAGCTTGTCAGCCACAGTCCAATTGAATCACATAGAACCATCTCCTTGAAGACAGGGTTCTAAACTCCAGGTGGACAAGTGCACTTAAAGGAGCATATGTACATAAAGATAAAGGCATGCATACACATAAGATCACTTTTTTTATGTAAAGGTATATACCCAGGCAGACTTACAACACAAGAAACTGGCTATTAAGAAAACATATCATATATAACAAAATTTAAGAAAATAGTGCAATGGACTGTAATGATATCAAAAATAATTTTTAATTTTGATAGTAAAAATTTGAATAAATACATATAGATCTGTATACAAAATAAACACAGTAAAAGCTATTGATTCTTAGTGTGACCTTTTTGTAACACAACATAAGAAATCATAACAATTGACAATAAAATATTCTCTCTGAAAAAGTAGAATTGGGCTGTGTATGTCAACGCGTTTCGACAAAGTCTTTTGTCTTCATCAGGACAAATGAATGTTCAGCCTCTTTTTCTAAATAAAATAAAACATTGTTTTAGATGACATCAAAGGAACAGTGCATTGCTTCTTTGTTTATTATAGATGTATTAACCGATCTTACGATAAAATATTGTTTATTCGATAGAGATGTTCTTAGCCAGACTTGTTTTATTTTATGAACATTTAAAGAAGAGACAAGTTGGGAAACATACATAGATCACATAATGCTTATAGTCTCTGATGCTTCAACAAGGGTTAACATGATACTTATTATTCTCAGATGTATCTCAATGGATAACATAACATTGTACGAAAAACGTTACATGATAAACATTACAAAAACACACATAAAGTTCTAGCTGGGAATTGGCGTAACATTTTGATGTCTAACATCTAAAAGGGAGGGTGTTATTATTATCACTAATAGTTTCTTTCGGTGTTCCAAGGAACTGTTTTCAATCTGGTCCCTATTTGATTCCATGGAGATTGCTAAATTCTACGTCTAGAAAATCCTTTTTTTTTTAAAAAAGAAAGAAAGTCCTTTTCATTTAGAGAAATGACTCTGTTAAGGATCTTTTGAAAAAAAGCAAGGGATTAGTTAATTTGAAATAGACCTTTATTTAACCAAAATTCTTGTTACTCGCCCATTCTGAGTTCCGGGGGTTGAAGGAAACATTTTACTCAAATAATCTGATAAAAGATCTTCTATAATTTTTTAAAGCTTACGATTCTCATGTATTACTAGTTTTCTAAAACATGATCTTACCTAAAAACAGATTTTCATATAGTTTATGCACACAGACTGATGAAGGGAGTGAGGCACCTTTCCTTTTACATTCGGATTTGGCATGTGATATCTGGTGTGAAAGGAGAGATAGTGATTTCTTATTATATATAGGTTCAAAGGGGTTTCTTATATTTTGTGTTTCCATTTCAAAGACCCATGTTTTTACCTGTTTAAACAGTATTCACTGCTCCCATCTCGCTTCTACCTTCATCTAATTCTCATCGGTTTAAAAAGGAAACTTCAAGCGTTTTCCATTACTTCCCCACTACAATGCGTTCTCGCTACTATAGTTGATCACCTGTTTGATCAAAGAAATTAAGGGTTTTTATTGGTTAACATTTATACTAGTTTTTTAGGAATTTTTAAGAATTGCTTCTCTTTTGCATTATTTACCTTTGCTAGGTGATGACTTTCCAAGGACGAGGAATAAAACAGATGTATATGTGGGTTGGTTGCACCTGTGTGAAATACGAGCGGGTTTATTCCGGGCTCTGTCACCGGTTTGGGTGTATTTTGTAGCCTTTCCTAAAATACAGAATGGGACGATGTTATCAGTAACATTTTTGGTTTTCGGGCACCTAGCAGTTCTCTGGGTTCAGGGCTTCATGTTTTTAAGTTAATTTTACCTCCGTTTCGTTTACTGGAGAAAGGCGGATGGCTACGGAACTTTTCGTGCTTTTTTTCTCTTTTCTCCACTCGATGGTTCCGGTATTTGAGTTCAACGGGATTGACGTCCGTTAAAGGTGTAACACCCACTAGGTATAGAAAGGATAGGGAAAGAAAACTCCATTCAGAATCGGGCGTATAAGTAAATGCAAGCTGGCTACGCGGAGTTCCGTATAGATACTGCGGAGTTTTTGCGGAGTTTGTCGGACTCTTAAAGTGTTTTTCGGTTAGTAGCTCGAGACACGTCTGCTTCCGTCAGCGGTTTGTGTAGAAAGGGAGGATTATGCCAAGTCCCTTTTCTACTCCTATTTATACCTAGATTCGACTCCGCCTCTATTTAAAGCGGTATTTTGATTAAATAGCTGTGGGCTAAAACTCAGTATTTTTTACTCTGATTTTTCTACGGGGTATCCTGAGAAAAGTGGCAATTTATCATCATATTATTGTTATTATTATTACTAGAGCTTTATTCATGTTTACTCTTATGGAGTAGATTTGAAGTTACTGCTATATGATTGCGTTTTCCCAAGGTAAATCTTGGTTTAAACCGCGGTTAAATGTTCCAAGGGTGAAAATCCAGAAAACCTCTCTTTTTTTGCGTATTTCATCACCTCCTTGGTTTTTCTGTAAATGGATTTTCTCCAGGATGCGCCACTTTAACTCTTCTGGTGTGTGCTTGAATTCCATAAAATGATTCACAAGTGGGGCTGATAGCTTCTGAGTTTTAATGGCTGACCTGTACTCAGTTAGCCTAGTTTTAATCATGCGGGACGTCTCCCCTACGTATCCTAAATTGCAAGGACAGGTAATCAAATAGATTACATTCTCCGTATTACAAGTCCATAACTCTTTAGCTTGGATCACTGTATTATTGAATTGCATTTTTTCACCGGTTATAATGGTGTCACAAGACTGGCAAGATCCACAGCGTGAAGTGCCTTTAATTGCATTTGTTCCATCAATGGATTTTTGAATGAAGGGAATATGTCTTGTGTTACCTTTGTGGCGGGAGTGAATTATTTGGTCCTTTAAGTTTATGTTTCGCCTATGGGCAAACATTGATTTCTGTAATTTTTGTTGGTTGTCAAGGACATTCAACAGGTGCCAGTTCGAGTTAATTATTTGTCTTACTGTGGAGTCCATTGTTGAATGTTTGGTTACACATACCAGTTTGGGGTCAGATTTTGGTTTTTGACAGTTTAAAAGGGTATCCCGATCGTAGAAGCAAGCTCTCTTGTACGCCACTCGAACAAGACGATGTGGATAGCCTCTTTGCACGAATTTCTGTTTCATAATCTCAGCCTGGGTGTCAAAATCTTTTATGTTCATGCAATTCCGCCTTACTCTTAAAAACTGAGAGAAGGGGATACTGTCTTTTTGGCATCGCGGATGATAACTCTTAAAATGTTAAAGAGTATTCCGAGCAGTGGGTTTTGTGTATAAATCCACTTCGAGGGCACCATCTTTATTTTTTATATAAATGTCCAGAAATTCAACCTTGGATTTGTTGGTATGTGCGGTGAAACGCAAGTTATCATCTGTCAGATTTAACCACGAAAGGAATTCCTTCAGAGTCTGTTCCCCATCGGTCCATACAAAAAAGATATTGTCTATGTACCGATACCAATGGGAAACAGACTCGAAGAATGGAGCCACCTCGTTGTAAATAAATTTACTTTCAAACAGAATCATATAGATATTGGCGATCGACGGGGCCATAGATGCCCCCATGCTTGCGCCTTTGGTTTGTAAAAATAATTCTTCACCAAATTCAAAAAAAAATTCTGTTAGGACTAGGGTCAAGCAGTCTTTAATGAATGATTTGGAACAGGGGATCTGGTGTAGGTCAATGAACCACATTGTAGCCTCAATTGCTCCTACCTGGGGTATATTACTGTAAAGCGACTCGATATCGAGGGTCACTAAGATGTCATTACATTCATTATATGCTAGATTTTCTACCTTCGTAATTATGTCGCCTGTGTCCTTTACATAAGATGGCTAAAGTGAGATGTAAGGACGTAAAATCTGATCTAACCAGGGGGTCCTTGATACCTACACAGTACACATAAGATCACAACACATCACCCTTACAAAAGTAAGAAAAAAGAGCTAAACAGAAAAATAAACTAAAAGGAACAGCGGCTAGCATCAACCACAGTGCCAAACAGAAAGCTCAATAACCATGGACAAAATGGAATAGAAACCACTCACTTCATGACAAAATCACTAAAGCGAGACAGAATCCTCCTTTTCCTCTTTGGAAGGTCCTTGGGTCTCCCATCATCAACCATATTCATCCCAGATTCCCAGCACCTCCACCGGAGTACCGGACTGCCCTGGAGCACCCCAGAATGCCTCAGCAATCTGGACATACTCCACTTGAATTGAGTGTGAACATTTTTCCTGATTTATGTTATGGAGAAAGGACCTATAAATTCAGTCACACCTTTCCTTTCCCATCTCGGTTTCTTCACCAACACAATGTCACCAACGCACCACTTCTTTTCCTTCACAGAATTCTTCACATCATATCTCAGTTTATACTTCCTCTGGTAGTCAGTCACCCTCTCACGGATCTACCCCTCACTCAGCTTTGGTGTCTCACAAGCAGACAGCCAAAAATTAAAATAGCTACTTTTGAGTCACGCAATTAGGTATAGGGACTCTTTAATTTGTGAACAATTTGTAAGATGCGCTGATAGTAATAGAGTGCAAGAGAAACTCTTGGCTAAAACCCCGTCTCTTAAAGAAGCCATTGCTTCAGAATGCATCGGACTGGGTGAAGGAGATGAGGAGTCATACACTCACTCCCAATTCCGAGACAAATGTTGAGAAAAAACTAGCACAAAGTAGCATACATGAACTCAAAGGCAGAGAGAAGCAGATGGAACCAGACAGTGTTTACAAGCTTGCCGTGAAACCCAAACTCAAAACTCTTCCGGATAATGTGAAACCTAAGTGTTATAGATGTGGGAGCTGCATTCATATGGCAGCCCCAATTGTAATGCTAGACATTTGACTCGTCGTAAGTGTGGTGTCAAAGGGCATTATGCAAATGTGCGTAGATCTTCAAAAGAAGTGCGGGTTGTTGAGAATGTGGATGTGATCACTGAAGATTAATGCACTATAGTACTTAATGTGAAGGATGGAGATGGTGATGTGGATGCAGGTATTGATAATGCCCAAATGTACTGTAGAAATTGATGGCCAACAATTCATGAAGCTGCCGGATTCTGGTTCACCATTCACCATGATTAGTAACAAGTTGTGGGAGAGTAAATTTCCTGAGGAGGTGCCACGTCCTCCGGACATCAATCCTGTCAGTTATGGGGGCTCACTTATTGATGTGCTTGGCTATGTGGTAAGAAAAAATGTGTTCAAAGGCAGGGAAACTACAGGCAAAGTGTAGGTAGCCAAAAGAGGAGATAACGTATTAGGTTGGTGGCATCAAAGAGATATGGGCATCATACTCAATCCCACTGCTAAGAACCAGGGGATGTTGGTTGACTGTGGGAAAAGGCAAACATTTTTTTACGAATTCCCAGAGGTTTTCAAAGATGAGTTGGGTTTACTGAAAGGGTTCGAACATTGTATTGTTTTGAAGGGGAATACCAAGCCCAGTGTGCATAAAGTACATAAGGTCCCTCACCTGATGCTTGAACCACTCAAGGAGGAGTTGGATAGATTACTTAAAGCTCAAATCATTGAGGAAATTAACACCTTGGAGTGGTTGGCGCCACTTGTTTTAGCACCTAAAGATGGAGGCAAATCTATTAGAATGTGTGTGGACTTGAGAAGACTCAACAGGTGTATCTGGGTGTATCGCCAATCACTCCCCAACATCTCTGAGTCCCTCACCATGCTGAAGGGAGCGGAGTATTTCTCTGTTCTCGATCTCTCTTCAGCGTATCACCAAGTGTTGCTTCATTGTGATTGCAGGCATCTAACATCATTTGTGACACCTGTAGGGGCTTATCGTTTTGTCAGAATGCCATTTGGATTAGCCTCTGCGGCTGCCTGCTTTCAAAAATCATGAAACAGGTGCTTGGGAATATACCCAATATCTTGTTCTTTCAGGATAACATTCTTGTGTATGGTAAGAATGTAAGTGAGCATGACATGAAGTTGACGAAGGTGTTGGGAAGGTTAAATGAGAAGGGTTTGACAGTTGAAAAACAAAAGTGCAAATTTGGAGTAACCTCTGTGACTTTTTTGGGTCATGTTATATCAGGTGAAGGTATTAAACACAAATTCCAGTTAGCAGAGAGCCTTGTAGCTACCCCAGTTCCAGGTGACAGAGAGCAAGTAAGGTCCTTTTTGGACTCATGGAATTCTATTCTAATTTTGTCAAAGGTTTCGCTAGCATTGTAGAACCCATTAGAGCTTTACTTAAGAAGGGGGTTCACTTCGCATGGACGGATGAATGTCAATTAGCCTTTCACACCATTAAAATGGCTATCAGCAAGATGCCTACTCTAGGTCATTTTTACACCAAGAGAAAAACTATCCTAACCACATATGCAAGCTTGAAAGGGTTAGGAGAAGTTCTCTCTCAAGTGGAGGAAGGAGAGGAACAGGTGGTGGTATTTGCATCCCATCCTCGTCGCCAGTGTTAAAAGGATGAATCCAACAAATGATTTAGATTTTCTCCTTTATTGGTCTTCTGATACCACCAAATGCACAGCCAGCTTATCAGCCACAGCCCAACAGAATAACATAGAACCATCTCCCTGAAGACAGTGTTCTAAACTCGAGGCGTGCAGGTGCACTTAAAGGAGCATGTGTACAGAAATACAAAAGGCATGCATACACATAAGCTCACAACAGACTACTTTCCATGATATGGATGCACACAAACGAGGTGCATCTTTCCATGATACAACTCGACACATAGAGTTCTGCCTGCTTTAACGGACGTGGTCCTTCACAAACACCAGTTCAGTTCAAAATCGTTATTGTTGTTGTTGTTATTGTTATTGGGATTTGTATAGCGCTCGGCTGCCCCAGCAAAGGGGCGTCCCGGCGCTGCGAGCAGAGCTAAAGACAGAAAAAGAAGAAAGCACCAGAAGGGAAGAGGTGCGGTTACTGAAAGAGGTGGGTTTTGATCGCTTTCCTGAAAGCCAGAAGGTCCTGCATGCCACGGATAGTTTCCGGGAGGCTGTTCCAGAGCTTGGCAGCGAGCAGGCTAAAGGATCGACCGCCCATTCTGGCTAGATTGGTACGGGGAATGACCACCAGATGTTGTCCTTCTGAACGAAGTGACCTCCCAGGAATATATTCCGTCAGGAGGGGGCGCAACATCGGGGGGGAGACGGTTTTAAGGATTTTGAAGGCAAGGCAAAGTGCCTTAAACTGAATCCTTTTTCCCACCGGGAGCCAGTGTAGTTTTTTCAGAGCGCCAGCCACTGAGGAGTGGCGGGGGAGACCTACTAACGCTCTGGCGGCAGCATTCTGCACTCTCTGAAGTCTGGTAGTTTCCGCCAGGTTAGCGCCCAGTAGGAGGGAGCTGGCATAATCCAGCCTAGAGAGGATGGTAGCTTGGACAATTACCTGGCGGGTGTGACAGTTGAAGAACTTCAGAATAGGTCTTAGATTGCGCAGGATGCCGAAGCAGGTGGCTGCGACTTTTTTGGTGTGGTGAGTGAATTTCAATGCTGAGTCGACCCAGACTCCCAAGTTTTTTACACATTCCTTGGGCTCAGGAGATTGGCCTAAAGTATCAGGCCACCAATTATCGCCCCAGGATGCGGTGTTTAGTTACTAAAAGCCATTACAAGTATAACATTTCCAATTAAAACAACAAATTTTCAAGATGCAGTGTGTGAATGGCCAATGTGCAGATACAACAGTTAATAAAAGCCTTGCTGTTAGCTAAAATTCATTCAAAAGCAAAAATGATCAAAACAAAATAGGTATGAAACAAATAAGCAGTTATAGCCGTTAGAGAAAAAGGTGTAACGGGTTGAAACCTTTACAATAGTCAAGGTCATATAACCACAGGTGCTCACAATACTGTTGTAGGGACAGTCGGTGCAGTTTTAAGCTAGGCTTGTCGTGGAAGTCTTCTGCTCATGCTGAGGTGCTTTACATCAATAGAAATGCTCCAATACAGAACCAGGGAATATGAGCAGTGAGATATTCAGAGTGAGGTTAGCAAGTGACCAGTGTGCAAATACGACGGGTATTACTCCTGTGCTAGCCTGAACTGGCATTGAAATCACCAGACCATGTTGATGATAGTTTGCATTGATTGCGTAGCCGTCCCAGCTTGGATGGCATATTTTGTTATTAGGGTCTGCCCGTGTTTGCCGCTGGATTCTGCTGCCACTGATTGAGAAAGCAGCTGTCTAAGTGCTTTGAAGAATTTGGCGCATCTCGCCAGTGCTAAGGGTGCCATGATCTTAAGGTAGATGGAAGATGTATCCTGACTTGTACGCTCCCCAGTGGCCAGAAAGACCGGTGTAGGCAACAGTCTCCTTTGATAGTCTAGGGCGGAACAACTGCATAACAAGTGTAACCATGATTCATGTTTATAATTGCATAGCCTACAGTCTCTGTTATTACCAGGTACTGCCCAGGCTGGATTAAAATATTTTATTGTGAGCACTAGTCATCTTATGTTATGGATCTGTCTTCGTGTTTCTGTGCTTATAGCATCCATACACTAAGGTGGTGATTTCCCAATGAAATAAGTGTCATTCAGTGGTTGTATCAACACAAAATCTTCGGCCGTTGTTAGGTTTGTTCCCAAGAGGTCATTTTCATTTGCTGATTGACTGCCTTTTTACAAACCGGATATGCAGTGGTTCCATCGCGAAGGGATGTTTCTTCAATCCGTTGGGTTGAGAACACAGCTTTAATTTAGTTGGGCCAGGGATTACCAGGAATTTTATACATTTATTTTCAGGTATATTTTAAAGAGTTTGTGGGGCCAATCCTTGCCCTAATGTAATATTTCAACAAGGAAGCTTTAAATTCTAGTGATTGATGAACTTGCCCCAATTCCAACCTTAGTCTTGCGCAGGGCCGGCCCTAGGCATGTGCAAAGTGTGCACCTGCACAGGGCCGCCAAACCCCAGGGGCCGCCACGACGAGGATCGGATCGGAAGGATCAATGATACATCGTGGCACTGGCGGCCCCCTGGCAGGATTTGGCGGCCTCCGGCTCCGACCCCGGCTTCCAATACTAAGTTCCGACAGTCACAGTTCCAAGCCCTGACACAGTGAGTCACCACACCCCTCCTCCTTTTAACTTCCCTGGCCTCTGGCTCCGAGTCCGCACCGACCTCATTCCTGATTGGGCAGCAGGGGCGCCGGGGTGTTTCAAATCATCATGACTGTCACCCGGCTGGCTGGCACAGACGCCGGAAGCCAGGATAGAGTGATCTGCGGCAGCGCGCAGACTCAACCTAACCTGCTGCTTGACTTCCCCGCGTGCGTAACTAACTTGTGGGACTGGTGGCGTATGACTCTCTCTGCACAGCCCAGGCATTTGGTGTCGTCGACGTCGGAGTTGAACAAAAGCTGAGCGGCCCCGGAGCTCAGACTGAGATAAAGTGAAGAAGTGTGAACGCACCTGCCGGGTAAGGGCAGAATAGATCCATTCTCTCAGATGATTGATAATGATATTTCTGCAAACTGTTTGTGGCACTGACTGACTATCGGGACGCGTCATGGCAAGCAAGCGAGTCATATGAAGATAGGTAGCCGTGCGTGAGTGTAGCTGTTAATGCTTGAGGTCGGAGGGGCGAATTTATTGCAGCCGGGAGTTTTGCCGCTTCGAGGTAGGCCGCCCGCTGTCTGTCTTCCAGTGGCAGCGCCGGCCACTGATTTCCTTTAAGTCCCTCTCCGCCTGTGTGCCTGCAGGGCCTATAATAAAGGTGGAGTCGGGGGTACTATTTTTCATTAAATTAAGCAGCAGTATATGGCTCCCAGCCAGCGGAAGGCCTAATCATTGCCGAGTATTACATTTCGGAATCACTGACACTTTCTCCGAGGGGCAGGGGGCCCGCCGCATTCAATTTGCCGGTGCCGCATCCATCGACTCGTAGGCCGCTGTCTGTCTTCCAGTCAGTGGCACTGGCAGCGGGCGCGGCCTCCCATGTAAACTGGTGGTGATTGATTTCTTTAGGCCCCCTGCTCCGCCTGGGCCAATAAAGGTGGAGAGAAAGGGTATTTCTGCAGTATTAAGCGGCAAACATTTGAAATAGGTCTCCAAGTCCCAGCGACTCCTGGGGGCCCCTAGAGCGCGGGGGGCAGGGGAGCTACCGGGCCAACCCGAGCGCTTAGTTTCAGTTTGACACAGCCAGGCGCGGGCCCCGGTGGATTGCGGAGAGCACCTATGGTTACTCCAGGGGAAGGAACTCGCTGTTATCTTTCTCTCTAGCAGTCCTGCTGTCCGTTACTGGGACTCACCCAGCTCTGCCAGAGCACCTCACTCCTCAGCTGGGGCGTCCCGTAGACACATGTGAGATACATAGAGAGGGAGGGAGGTTAAAGGTACATGGAGAAGAAGAACTAGAGTCAGGTTAAGAGAGAGGGTGAAGTGAAGTAAGGAAATAAGGAAATCCCATAGAGTATTTTTTAAATGTAATTGCCACCAACTGCCGGAGAGTGCTAGGGTTAAGGATAGATTGGGCACCTTCCTGAGCTCCGCCCCGTCCGGACCCCCTCTTCCGGGGCCCCCACCTATGCTCCCTGCACAGGGCCACCATGAGCCTAGAGCCGGCCCTGTCTTGAGTGACATGCATATCTCGGGTGTTGAAACGTTTTGTGCATGCTCTTCAATTAATTTGCTCGTATGCTAATTACCATACCGTAATGCTGGGAGTAGAATCGCCTTCATTTCTCTTGGAATGGGGCCGCGACAGCACTGCTTAGCAATCGTTTCTGTTGGCCGATACCACATGTACTGCCGACACCTTTCTTTCTGAGTTCCCTTACTTGTGCTGCTGCTGTACCATTTCCACTAAACCACACACTCAGGTACATGTAGTTGCTCGATGTGCTAATTACCTTGCTGCCACGCAGCACATTTCTGCTTAGGTGTCTTCCAAAGATCCGGACTTTTGTTTTTTCCTGGTTAACCTGGATTTGATTGTCCTCAATAATTCAATTCAGGGCGCCCACTGCCCATTGTATTCCAGATTTCTTGTACACATTTTTTCTCACCTAAGAATTATCAGAAGACTGCCAAGAAGAAATAACCCATGGAGTTGACTGCAGAGTCCATTAACTGTGGAAAGAGTTAATATAGATAAATCGTGGGCAGCTGTGCACATTAAAGGAGCTTCTGTGTTCTAACTTCTAATTTTCTGCTTCTCAGCTCAGCACTTAATTATGGCCTCTATTGTCCTTCAGGGGCTGGAGCTAACACGAAGAGTCTAAATAAAGCCTTCTATAAAATTACCTTTCAAAAGTGCTAGCCTTTAGGAGCTTCATTAATGTTTTCAGCTCCTTCAGTGTCTTATTTATTCTTCCTACAAGAAAGGTGATATCATTCGTCGATATAGCTAATTAATTGTGTTCCACGAGGTGTTGGAACCACATGAAATGCTAAGCAACAGTGGAAAGTTTATTGTGTGACAGGCAGAAATACATTTTGCTTACATCGCGTCTCCCCCACAAGAATTTTGGCTGTATTGCCAGTCCCAGCTGGAATACGGAGATCGTTGCTGCCCCCTGCTGGTGAGACCACACATCAGCTGCCTTAATTTGCTAGTTAGTTGAAGCTCTGGTCCTGGGGGTGCCAAACAGGCATGCAAGACCATTCTTACCAAACTTTTTACATGTGAATAATTGGCAGATGATTCATAAACTCAGATTAGCGCATGCAGGAGTACTTTACACATCTAAAAATCTAACAAAAAATGTAGAGTTTTTTTCACCCGGAGAGTTCCTTGGGCCGCTAAACGGACATGAAATAAACATGAACAAAAGTGTAACTTTGTGGACATTCCCCAACGTTTGCATTGCTGTTCGTCAATGAAACAGCCACGAGTGGTGCAGAAAGCGTGGACGGAAATCGAAGACTTTACTAGGAATTAAGGTTTCCATGTGCAGGGTGTGCACTCTCAATATCAAAACCAGAATATTCATGGCTCACACTTTCAAAGGACAAAATATTAAATTCAAAATATGGACAGTTAATCATAGATTTTCTATACCGAACTCCACATATGATCACCAACACAATATCTATACTACTATTATAAAGGAAGAACTTTGAGGATTTGAGGCGGGTAAACTCGGGAACCACCACGCCAATCCACACACCCGATACATCGTTGGAATCCTCAGGGGGTGCAGATGGACATAGGCTATATAAAGTTAAAAAATACGTTATATTTCAAAAATGTACATTATAAAAAAAGTAGTCCCCTCGAAGTAGCGCCGGCCGTGACCTGCGTGCTGACGTCAGGAGCACGGGGAGGAGCGGCGTCTAGGAGCGGCGTGACGGCGCTTGCTGCTCTGCTACTTTTAATTGTTTAAATCTGCTTACTTTAAATTGTTTTTAGGTCGCATGACCCTCGCACTACTGCAGCCCCTTACCTGCACAATAATTGTGTCCTGCACCGCCGCTTGGCGGGTTGGTTCCTGGGGTGGCGGACATCTTGCTCTGGGGTGAGTGGCCCATTACACCGGACAGCGCTGCATTGCGCATGCGCCAGCGGGGGAACGCGTATTTAACGCGAGTCCCCGTTCTCTCTCCCCTGACACGGAGCGCATTGCAGACAGGAGCGTGACGGCGCTTGCTGCTCTGCTACTTTTAATTGTTTAAATCTGCTTACTTTAAATTGTTTTTAGGTCGCATGACCCTCGCACTACTGCAGCCCCTTACCTGCACAATAATTGTGTCCCGCACCGCCGCTTGGCGGGTTGGTTCCTGGGGTGGCGGACATCTTGCTCTGGGGTGAGTGGCCCATTACACCGGACAGCGCTGCATTGCGCATGCGCCAGCGGGGGAACGCGTATTTAACGCGAGTCCCCGTTCTCTCTCC
The DNA here is from genome assembly GCF_964263255.1 of Lissotriton vulgaris. NCBI lineage: Eukaryota > Metazoa > Chordata > Amphibia > Caudata > Salamandridae > Lissotriton > Lissotriton vulgaris. The sequence continues at coordinate 121,800,464 of NC_141691.1, read as the reverse complement.
CCTGACACGGAGCGCATTGCAGACAGGAGCGTGACAGCGCTTGCTGCTCTGCTACTTTTAATTGTTTAAATCTGCTTACTTTAAATTGTTTTTAGGTCGCATGACCCTCGCACTACTGCAGCCCCTTACCTGCACAATAATTGTGTCCCGCACCGCCGCTTGGCGGGTTGGTTCCTGGGGTGGCGGACATCTTGCTCTGGGGTGAGTGGCCCATTACACCGGACAGCGCTGCATTGCGCATGCGCCAGCGGGGGAACGCGTATTTAACGCGACTCCCCGTTCTCTCTCCCCTGACACGGAGCGCATTGCAGACAGGAGCGTGACGGCGCTTGCTGCTCTGCTACTTTTAATTGTTTAAATCTGCTTACTTTAAATTGTTTTTAGGTCGCATGACCCTCGCATTACTGCAGCCCCTTACCTGCACAATAATTGTGTCCTGCACCGCCGCTTGGCGGGTTGGTTCCTGGGGTGGCGGACATCTTGCTCTGGGGTGAGTGGCCCATTACACCGGACAGCGCTGCATTGCGCATGCGCCAGCGGGGGAACGCGTATTTAATGCTCCTCCCCTAGCGCAGCGGGATTGCGCAGCGGGCGTGTCCTCGCGTGGCCGGAGTCGTGCCAGAGTCCTGCCCGTCTGCGCCCGTCCGCGCTAAGGACGCGCGGGACGCGGCGGCCCTGGCCTGCTCTCATCTACCCAGCACTTTCGCCATGCTAACATACTCCAGGGAGCGTCTGTTTTCCATCGGCAAGGTGAGCTGTCATTGCACTCTACAGCCTGTTCATCCTTTATGCGGCCCTTACCGCTGCCCTTGTAATGGTTTGGTGCTTGACCCTCCGCAGCTTCTCTCCCGGCGTTGTCCCTCTGCCGCCTCGCACAACAGGGGGCTACCTTCCTCACTGCGGATTTTGAATCTTAATGTCAGGTCGATTCTGAAACATCAGCAGAATGTGTACGACCTGATTGAAAATGAAGCCCCGGATATATTTGCCTTAACCGAAACATGGCTTCAGGAAGCCGATACTGCCATCCCCAATCTTGTATGGCCTCCCGGCTATTCTATGTATATTGCGAATAGGCTATCTAGAGACGGGGGTATAGCCCTGATAGTGAGATCTAGTTTTTTCTGTGTGTGGACCATTCTTAAGATCGCTGGCTGTGAAAGTGCCTCTTTTAAAGTCTCTGTCAGCCCAGAATTTACACTCTCTGGGATGGTGGTGTATCGTCTGCCGGGCAGTGATGTGGCGTTCAGGAATGCTTTCCCGGACACTGTCGCCACCTTGGTCACTGACTGTGCCAATTTTTCCATTCTGGGCGATCTAAATCTGCATTTCGGTGCTCCATCCTGTCTGACAGCACGTAGTATTCTTATGGACTTAGAGGCCTTTCAACTTTCTCAGCTGGTCTCCCAGCCTACTCATTCCGGGGGACATATTCTTGACCCTTTTTTTACCAATCTGACCGAGGCTATAGTCACGTCGGTGGCTCCTGTAGAGTGGTCTGACCATTCCTTGGTATCCATCTGCTGCCCTATGATAACCACCATTTCCACTTCTTCAGCCAAGCGGGTACCCAGGAGACCCTGGAGTAAACTCAGGCTGGATGACTTTTACCATCTTCTGTCAGTGGAACCTCTGGGCCCATTAAACAACGTAGAAGAGGGGTATGATCTCTTCTGCTCTTGGCTCACTAGGGCTTTGGACGCCTTGATACCTGTTGTAACAACGAAGATCAATCCTCGAGTGTCAAGCCCCTGGTATGATGACGCTCTGCGCGCTCTGAAGGGAGCCTGTAGACGGGCGGAGAGGGCTTGGCGGAAGACATATGGGGCTGAGTTAAAAGCTACATATGTCGCGTCCGTCAAGCTCTATCCCCGGGCCATTTGTCGTGCCCGAGCGGCATTTTATGCAGAGGAATTCCGGAACAGCACTAACCCGTCGAAGGCTATTTTCAAGGCGGTGAAAGATCTTATGTCTAAGCGGTCTATCTCCACGGTTGAGAGCTCTGTCACACACTGTGAATCCCTCGCTTCCTATTTCTTGGGAAAAGTTCAGGCCATATATCGGACATTCCCGAGCACTGGTAAAGTGTTGGGTGGTCCTAAGGAGACACCTCACCAGCCCGCTTTGCTCTCATTTCCCCCTCTCACTCTGGAAGGGTTTGACAAACTTGCTACGCAAGTTAAATCTGGGTCTCCATCCGATCCAGTGAGGCCTGCCCTCTTTCGAGACCAGACCTTCTTGGGACGCGTGTCTATACGCTCCCTTGTCAATCTCTCCCTGGAGACGGGGGTTGTCCCCATTAGCTGGAAGCAGGCGGTGGTGTCGCTGATCATTAAAAAACCCTCTCTTGACCCGTCTAAGCCGGAAAGCTATTGTCCCATCTCGCTGCTACCCTGGCCAGCTAAGTTGACAGAGGCCCATGTCAACCTGGCCCTGTCTGAACACTTAGCCCGGTCCAATGCCCTCGATCCCACACAGAATGGCTTCCGTGCTGGCCACAGCACGGAGACCGCCCTTCTTGTGATGGTGGAACATCTCCATGCAAGGTTGGATGCTGGTCAGACGGCGGCGCTGATTTTGTTAGACCTCAGCGCCGCCTTCAATACTGTATCGCACAGCATCCTCCTTCAGCGGCTCGAGGAGATTGGTATCGGTGGCAAGGCGCTGCAATGGTTCCGCTCCTTCCTAGACAACCGCTCCTTCTGTGTTGCCATCCCTCCCTTCAAGTCCAGGTTCCAGCCTCTGGCCATGGGGGTTCCGCAGGGGTCCTCGCTGAGTCCCACGTTGTTCAACCTCTACGTGAGACCGCTGGCTGATGTCGCAAGGCAGTGGGGCCTAACCATGGTCTCATATGCCGACACACACAGCTGGCGGTTACTCTCAGCGGGGATGCGGAACAGGATGCCCCCAGGTTTCAGTCTGGACTGAAGGCGGTGGCCAGCTGGTTGACAGGTAACTGTCTCCAGCTCAATGCCACAAAAACAGAGGTTATGGTTGTCGGGAAGGGAGTGGAGCTTTGGGGCGATCAGTGGTGGCCTTCGGAGTTGGGCCCCACTCCGACCCCGGTGCCGGAGGTGAAGAATCTAGGGGTCTGGTTAGACGCTGGTCTCACTTTTATAGGGCACACCAAAAAAATCGCAGCCTGTTGCTTTGGACTCTTAAGAGGTTTAAGGCCGGTGCTTAAGTTCTTCGATGCCCCTACCAGACAGCTTGTGGTCCAGGCAACCATCATCTCTCGTCTGGACTACGCCAGCTCTTTGCTGGCTGGAGCGAACCAGGCTGAGTTAACCCGTCTGCAGCGGGTGCAGAACGCCGCGGCAAGAGCCATTGTTGGACTACCTAAGTTCTGCCCGGTGTCTCATGTCCTCCGCTCCCTGCACTGGCTCCCGGTCAGGAAGCGTATTCTTTTCAAGGTTTTGTGTCTGACCTTCAAAATCTTAAGAGGCATAGGCCCTGAGATTCTGGCCAACTCTATTTCTTTTTATGTCCCTACCCGCAATCTTCGATCTCAAGGTCAGGCCCTTGCTGTTGTCCCCAGATTTAGGCTCAGCAGGATGGGGGGCCGCTCCTTTAGGGTGAGAGCCGAGTTAATCTGGAACACCCTCCCAGTTGAAATTCGGCTACTTGAGGACTTGCTGTCTTTCCGTAGAGCCATAAAGACCTTCCTGTTCTAGCCTCCTGTTTTTAGTCTGCTCTTGCACTTTTCTGTGGCATTATCTCCTTGTTGTGTTATGTTTGCTCCGTGTCTCTGCGCCAGGATGCTCCTTCGCTGGAGTCGCTGTGCGCATAATAAATTGTTATAACATAACATAACATAACATGGCACGGGGGAGGAGCGGTGACGAGCGGCGAGGAGCGGTGGACTGAGGAGAGGCGGCTGAGGTAAGGCAGCGGGGGTCGGGGCAGGCGGGGGACGGGGTGATGTAAGACTCCAAACTACCACGATCACGCTCATTAGTTGTACCTCAAACATAGCTCAGGAAGTTGAACTGCAGAGCGCCAGCGTTTCAGCTTTAAGGGTAATTAGGTTGACACGCGGGTATTATGTTACCATGCTGGAATCTCGGCACGCCGAGCTCCGTCATCGGTAAACCCCGCTCAAAGAGACCCCACAGGCGAAAGTGATCAGTCAACCTCGGAGCCGTGTTTAAATGTGCCCTCTTTTCGTGGTACTTTTCATGTGGACGGGGAAAGCAAACAGCCCGAAGCGCACTGCTGTGACTATCATATGTCTCCCTTTTATGGCTACGGGGGACAATGTCGGTGCAGGCGGGGGTCGGGGCAGGCGGGGGACGGGGCGGGCGGGGACGGGGAAAGCAAGCAGCTCAAGGAAACCCAGGAAATCTGGTTCGGTTTATCTCCACTCTAAACACATGGAAATGGTAATTTCCAGGCGAAGGCTGGAGTAATAGCTGCAATACAGTGAGACAGTTTTACATTATAGTGCACTGCTGTGACTATCATATGTCGCCTTTTTAAGGCTCCGGGGGACAATGTCGGGGCAGGCGGGGTCGGGGCGGGCGGGGGCCAGAAATGCTGGACAATGTCGGGGCAGCCGGGGGGTCTGGGAAGCCTGATTGCTCCCGGACAAGGTCGGGACGGGCTGCTAGTGTATACATATAGGGTCTGATTTTGATGTCAGTCAGAAAGCCTCGGACCGACAGTCACATTCTCATAGACCGTGTCGGAACCCTTCCGACCGACTCGGTTGGAAACAATTCTGACCGACCGATTATGATGCTTGGAGAGGGAAGGGGAACATTCAGTCATTTCAAATCATTTCCATTCGGCACTTGGAGAATACAGCACTATGGACAGCGTTTCCGACTGACCGATTATGATATTGGATTCCTACAGCCTTTCCGACTCGGTCTGTCCAAAATGAAAAGGCTATTAGAAACTAACTTTGGCAGCCCCTAGCCACACCCCTTTCACCCTGAGTCCTCCGATTTGAAGTCCAGGGGGTACCCAAGGGACCCCTCTGTAATACCATGTACATTGTGGCACACACCATGGGGTGCAAGGTTTTCCGCAGACACCCATTCTCCCCATCGGAGCCAGTGTTGTCGGGTGGAACACAGGCTCCCATTGAAGGCAATGAAAGTCCTTCCAAACAATATACGGACCGTGTTTTGGTCGAAAACAAATCCAACCAAGAGTCGGGCGGTTTCGTTTCCGACCAACATCGTAATCAGGCCCATAGTGTCAAGCTATTAAGATGTGGAGTCAAGAATAATAAATCTACACTTCCCTATGTGCACATACCTTTCAATAGTTTGTCCCTTGTCTACCCTGGACATTCTTATACCATGATATCCTGGGCAATCGAAACTTTGGGGCCCATTAGGATGGCGGACGGATTTCCATCCTCCCGCCACCCTAGCGCTGCTGGGACCAGCCGCAAGTGGTGTGGCGTTCCCACCCCGGCGATTAGGATGCCACCACCACGGCAGTGGCATCCTCCATTCCCAACATCTGGAGCTACGCCAATTGGAGCGTAAGTGGAGGAGAGATTATTGTACCACAAGTAGAGACACTTATAAGGGCCGCCCGTAATAAATATAAAAAAGGTATCATTGCGGCCAAAACAGCATATGTCTCCAAGAGAATTTTATCAGCCCCTTGTAAGTCGAAGGAGATTTTTAAAGTTCTCGATGAATTTACCTCTGACTCTAGGACGCTCCCGAACCAGGCTCCTACTCAGGAATCATGCAATGCTCTCAGTAGATTTTTTTTAGAGAAAATTGTTATGATTAAGGATTCTATCCCGGTCACCTCTCCTGGCACTGACTTTGTCTGTCCCCCTCATAATGCACTCTCTCTCACACATTTCCCCCCTCTTGATCCAGAATCTTTGGCCAGATTGGCCGTTCGTGTCAAGTCTGGCTCACCTGACGATCGTTGTCCATCATCTATACTACGGGACATCTGCCTCACCTTACCTGACTGCATCCTCCCTCTGTTGAATTCTTCTCTCTCGTCTGGCACGGTGCCCAGCTCCTTCAAGGAGGCCGTCCTGGTGCCTCTATTGAAGAAGCCAGGAGCTGACCCTGCAGTTTTGGCGAACTACCGGCCTATCTCTCTTCTGCCCTACTTCTCTAAAATTCTGGAAGCCCAAGTCACCGCCTAGATCTCACAGTTCATCGAGAGCTCCAACTTTCTTGAAGCCAACCAGGCTGGCTTCAGACCCGGCCACTCCACGGAGGCAGTGATCTTGGCCGTGTTGGATGCTCTGAGAGTCGGCGCTGACAGGGGTACCCCCCAGGCCCTGGTTCTCTTAGATCTGTCGGCCGCTTTCGACACGGTGGACCATGACATCCTTCTCCACCGTGTCGAGCAGGCCGGCATCCAGGGCCTGGTGTTGGCATGGGTCAAATCCTTTCTGACCGGGAGGTCTCAGACAGTTAGTCTGGGCACCTTCAGGGCACCTAAGGAACGTTCACTCTGCAGGGTCCCCCATTGCTCCTCTTTATCCCCCTTCTCTTTAATCTGTATCTCCGACCCCTTCTCTTTTCCCTGAGGCAGTGGGACGTCACCATCTTTAACTACGCTGACGACCTGCAACTCATCTTTCCTCTTAACTCTTCTTCTGCTATCTCTAATTTCCAGGCGGTTATGTCCCACACTCTTCAGTGGCTGAGCCAGAATCAACTCAAACTGAATCCGGGGAAGACGGAGCTCCTTCTCCCTGGTAAGAGCTCTATCCACTGGGGTCCGCTTTTCTGGCCGGCAGAGCTTGGCCCTCCTCCCACCCCTGTGGCCTCTGTGAAGAGTCTCGGGGTCATCATTGACTCCGAGCTATCCCTTAAGCCCCAGATAGGGGCGGTGGTCTCCTCCTGCATGTATCAGCTGCGCAGGATCAGGAAGGTGGCCTATCTCCTGACTCCCGAAGTCCTGATTCAAGTCATCATGGCTCTCGTCCTCTCCCGCTTGGATTTCTCGAATTCTCTCTATCACGGTCTGCCCAAGGCCCTTCTCTTTAGATTACAGATCGTCCAGAACAAAGCGGCGAGATTGGCCTTCGGGATCCCGAAATGGCAATCCGCTAAATCTCTTCTTACCAACTTGCATTGGCTTCCTGTCACTTCGAGGGTAGCCTTTAAGATCGGCTGCCTTACCTTCAAATCTTTAACTGGTCCCTGCCCTGCCTTCCTGAAATCCCTTATCAGTCCCTATTGCACTTCACGCAACCTCAGATGCTCTCACCTCCGCCTCCTGGTTGTCCCCTCTTTCAAACTCTGCAGAATCGGAGGCCGGAGATTTGCACATTTGGCTCCTAAATTCTGGAACTTTCTTCCACCCTCACTTAAATTCTCCAATTCGCTCTTCCAATTTCGCAGATCCCTGAAAACATGGCTCTTCCCACAATCTGGCTAACTCCCCCTGCCTATCCCCAGCACTTGATCAGCGCCAGGAAACCCACGGTGACAGAGCGCTTTATAAGCTCACCTTAACATAACCTTAACATTGTGGCGGGCGGTGCTCAAAGCACCGCCCAGCACAATGCTGGGAATGCACTGCGTGCATTGTCATGCACAAGCTGACAGGCACCGCAAGGTGCCTGCCACCATGTCCATGACAATTCAGGGGGGTACCATAGGTACCCATGTTTACCCACCACCCCCCCTAATACTCTGGAGGCCCGTAACGGGCCCCCAAAAGCAGAATTCGCATACCTTTCTGTGGCGGCATTGGCGCCACAGAAAGACATGTTTCCGCCCCATACTAATATGGATGGCGGTGTCTAGCAGACACCGCCACCATAGTAAACCCTTTTCTGCCCGGTCAACTTGTCGACCGGGCTGAAAGCGGCGGACGGTCTTCTCATCTGCTGCGGTACACCTCACCATACTAATTTGGCAGACTGGGAAGCATGTAAGGCGGATTGCCACCCCCTTGCGGGCAGTAGCAATCCGTCCTACATACTAATGACCCCCTTAGTATTACAGGAGAAGAAAAAATATATAATGTAAAAAAAACATTTCAGAAATATTTAAATTCTACGCATGCAGGTTTTCTACAATGGATGCACATACAGGGTTTTTGGCGAATGGTCTACATCATGGAAGTTTGGAAAATTGTAAACTTGCCTTTCATATCTCTTATTGGAGCGGCATGTTGGGATCTTCATTGAAAACAAAGAAGTGGCCCGGGCTTCTAATGACTGGCAGAAACCTGGAGCTCCGACATTCCAATGTTTTCCTTTTACAACTGTTGCTGTGAACAAAGGCCTCACCGAGCCAGAGGGCCTTTAACAAGGGAGAGTTTTAATGCCGGTATAACCTACTTCAGAGGGTTATAAGGATATTAGAACATTCTGCCACTAGAGGGCTGAATGTTCTAACAAGTAAAACAAGGAACTCACAAAGCCCGAGGGGATTTTATTCCCCTCCTGCTCCATGAGGCCTTTGTTTCATTTGTTAGAATATTAAAGAGCTCCTCCCTTGTCAATGGGCCTCGCTAAATGCTGGATCTGGCCTTTCAATGGCTGGTATAACCCCCGCTACGGCGGGCTATAAGGCAATAGTGAATTTGGTATGTGTAGAAATGTACAACTATTTTTAGAACTTAATAAAAAAAGGAAGGAGACGTTTAGTGGCACATCAGTGAAAAGTAACAGATCGCACTTCAGAGACAATTCTTACAGAGCAGAAAGTGTGATCTCAGTAACTATACTTTTACAGAGCTACGACAGGGTGTGATTGATGTTTTGTCTGCAGTCTTCTTCTACTTCTCATTGTGTAAACCCAATATCTATATTGATCTGAAGCTCTACAAATGTCTGCCCATGCATCTCTGTGACAAGGACATCTTGTCATATACACCTTATCCTAAGTAAAGCGTTTATGCCTTATAAAAACTTCATACAAAGTAACCATAAAGTTAGCGTGTGTAAATCTCACGGAAAGAAATATCATGAAGTAGGGTGTTCAGAATAAAAAGTCTCAGAAAACATCGTTGTTAGAAGAAAAGTATCTCACAAAAAAGAATTTTACAGGAAAATGCTTGCCAAAAACATTTTTTTAGAGATTATTTCACTCTTTAGGCAAGTATTGTGAAGTTTGTGAATTGTATAAAACTTGACAAGTAAATTGAAATTTCGCATACCTGAAAGTAAATTATTGGTGCTGTGCATGAAATGAAAAAAGAAACAGATAATATTCTATCAATGTCACAACTGACTTCCTATACATAGAAGTACGAAGATATATTTTTATTCCATAGTTGACGATTTGTTGGAATTTGTTGCTTAACAGATTGAACATTGAAGACCCTCATAGAAAATAATGTCAATGACCAAGGCAAAAAGAAAAATACAAAAGCATCTAAAAAAATATCTGACCATCAAAGCAGAGCAAAAAAACACAAAGCAAGAATTATAATGGAATTGGGAAAATTGCCAAGTTGTGAAAACAGTGCAGGTGCATTGGCAGCAATAATGTCCACCAGAACACTACAATGCATAAAACCAACAGTGGCCTAACCAACAATGTACATGGTCAAGTAATTCAGTATGTATTTGCCTGTGTGCGCATCCGTGCTATTGATATGCGGTTGATCCTGCTCCTGGTTACTGACCACTTATTAGTGCCACTGGCATTTTAATCTCTATTGTTTCTGAGAAAGCTTTTAAAGATATACCTATATTTTATTTTGTGTTGTGATGGGGGAGGGAAGCGTTCACTCTATTATGGTGAATTTAACTGTGTTTTTTTGTATTGGTCAGTCCCTGGTTGTGGCGGCCATCTTGATTAGTCATCACTTGATGATCTAGTCTTTTTGTTGAATCAAGCATTTTATAAGAGTGAAATAAATGGTCGGCTTGTTCAACCACATAGCAGGCATGCTAAAGGCAAGCCCTTCTGTGTCCATACGTGCCTTGGATGCAATTGTGGCTGGGGACACTGTCCTAATTACCTGAGACAGGAAGATCTACTCAAGAGAAACCCTCCTTGACCTTGCACCTCCAGAAACAACTGTTTGGTAAGTCGATTTTACACTCTAATTTGCATAAATGAGCCACAATGCCTTGTGTATACTCCATGATCTGGCAGCTATGGGCTGCTCTCTTACATATTACATCTAATATAGTGACCACATTGCCAAGTTTATTGAAGATCACAAATTGGACTTTTTTTAGTGGAAACCTGTATTGAGGATACATATTTTCCTGATATCCATTTTGCCTTTCATCCTGATTTTAAGGTTTTTCATTTTGACCACCAAAATGGCAATGGCCTAGCTTTTATCTATTGCAGAATCTTAATGGTAAAATGTAACCCGTTGGGCAGGACACTTAGGGGCTTATCTACAAGCAACTGACGCATCCCTGTGTAAAAGCAGCGATGCGCTAGTTTCCTTGCACCACCCTGGATGTGCCGTATTTACAATATGGCGTACCAAGGCGCAAGGATTGACAGATGCGTCAGAAATTCTGACGTATCTGTTGGCGCATTGCTGGAGTTGTGTCTGACGCAACTCCAGAAATGAATGGGGGAAGCCTATTCTTATTGCACTGCGTGGCGTAAGGTTTTGACGCAGTGGCATCCTAGAAGGGCAGCAGTGAAATCTAGCAGATTTCACTGCCTCAATTCTACAAGGCTTTCTGGCGAGGGACCGCCCACCATGCATACGTTATACGTGATGCAGATATGATGTGGCACAGAGGTTTACAAGGTGGCTCATCTGCCTAGATGCGTCACTTTGTAAATAGGGTGCAACCTGGCGCATTGGTTACGTCTTCGCTGCATCCCAAAAAGTGAAGAAAAAACGGCACAAAAGTGTGTCGCAAGGGGCTAGTAAATAAGCCCCACAGTTATGTATGTTTGACTTTTACTAATTTCCATATTGCTGTCACAACTTTGTTCCATCATACTGGTGTATTGCCTTCCAGGTATGGCCTCGGATTTCAGAACTGAATTTGCTAATTATATTGCCCTACTGGTTATAGGAGAATCTAAGTTTCTCACCTTAGGATATCGTAATATTTGGATTGATGTACTGACCTCTTCAGCATCTTGCAATCTTTTTCATTGTCTGCTATTCTTGGCCTTAAACAATTTGTTAGAGTCCCCACCAACTCGGCCTTCCACTTAATTTGATATTCATGTCAGAACAAATTTGTGTCAAATCCATCCCATCTTTGAATTACTGGGTCAGACTATTTAGCTCCACTGATCTAAATTATTGTAAGGCTCATCCTCACCCGAGCTTTTCTTCTACTGCTTCTTGAGCTAAGTGTAACATTTCGAACATAAGTGCTAAGTACATCAATCAAAGCTATATTTGAAGCTTTCTCCTGTGATTTCCTGGAGAATGCGCAGGTTGATAATGATAATCTCACCTCTTGGCTTTTATCTGCTTTGGACGCTCTCATCAAACTGCTATTTTTCACCTAAAGACACCTGGTCCCAGCTATACTCCAGCATTGTCCTCAACTAAGTTGGTATCAAAGTTGCTTGAGAGAACCTGGTGTCAAGACTATTCTCCGGAAGTCAAACTTGAATATGGGGCCGCATTCAAATGTCAAAAATCCCAAATGAGGTTGTCTTGCTCTGAGACTGCTTCAGCTCATCTTCTTAAAATCAGCAATGTCGCTCGAAAGATGTTTAAAATTGTCGAAGATTTTACTACCCGAGTAGTGCACAACATGAAGTTTCTGTTAGTTTTCTCTTTGTGAATGCTAGTCCTAGGGGCAGATTTATAAGCCCCTTGTGTCACTTTTGTGGCGTCGTTGCAACACTTTTGTGACGCAGCGGCAGCTTAAAAGTTGCGTACCATTTACAACGTGATGCATCTAGGAAGATGCGTCACTTTGTAAAACCCTGCGTGACATTATACCTGCATCAGGTATAATGTATGCAGGGTAGGCGTTCCCACGCAGGAAAGCCTCCTAAAAGTGCCGCAGTGAAATCTACAAGTTTCACTGTGGGACTTTTAGGACGCCACTGCTTCAAAATCCTAGGCCTGCTTGAAGCAGCATAAGGAGTGACGCTGGGGCAGATTTACGTTTCCTGGCGCATCCCTGCAAATCAACAGGGATGCGCCAGGAAAGATGCATAACGCAAGTTTACCCTTGTACCACCAGAGATGCACCGCATTTACAATGCGGCACATCATGGCGCAAGGATAAACGGATGCGTGTTGCATTGCTGCCGTAAGGTTGGGGCAGTGCTGGAGTTGTGTTGCGGGCACGACGCAACCCCAGCACTGTTCCAAACTGGCCTATCCTCAACATGGTGCATCACACCTTACGTCTGATTCAAGCAGGCGCAAGGTTTTGACGCAGCGGCGTCGGAAAAATGACTGAGGGGAATCTTGTAGATTTCACTCAGGCACTTTTCCGAAGCGATCCTGCGATGGAACGCCCCCCCCCCCTGCGCTGGAACGCCCACATGAAACTTGACATAGGTTTCATGTGGACAAGGCTTTACAACGTGACGCATCTCCCTACATGCGTCACGTTGAAAATAGGTCTCAATGTAGCGTATGGTTTTCGCCGCCACTGCGTCACAGAAGTGACGCAACGGTGGTGTAAATGTGGTGCACGGGGCTCGTAAATCTGCTCCGCAGTGTATTGGGAATAGGCTGCAACACACATTGCTGGAGTTGCATCGTGCTTGGGATACGACTCCAGCAATGCGTGACTTTTCTGTCAACAGATACGTCAGAATTTCTGACGCATCTGCCAATCCTTGCGCCATGGTGCACCGTATTGTAAATACGGCGCATCCACGGTGATGCAAGGGTTTTGCATGGTGGCGCAGGGAAAGTGAAGCATCTCTACAGATGCGTCACTTTGTTGTAAATTTGCCCCCTAATTTTTAGGGTCACATTTCAGACTATTTATCAAGATTTCTCAAGATATTCATCTGCTACACTTTTTCCGATTATACTAATGAATATTGAGACGACAAAATATAGAAAGTTACTTGCATATAGAGGAAGAGTAGATATAATATTCCCAACATCACATTGCCATACCTTGAATATAGATATTGTGAAGATACATATCTGTAAAGTATACTTGACTTACTATATTTTGGGGTCCATATTTTGCCCTCAATATTCTTATACCTTGATATTCCATCTTTGATATTCAAGAGGCACACCACTTTTCCCCGCAGTTAAGCTGCCTGAACCTGTTCAAATGTTTCTTAGATTCAGTCTATTGACCCTGGAGCTGACAATTAAAATCAAGAATTCTTTTAACTCTGGCTCACCCAGATGACCCCTGTCCATCCTGATATTTTTATCTGAGAGCGACCACACTTGCAGCAGGAAGTAGGCTGGTGAGCTCTTCACTTGCCTCTGGTACTCATCCTTCAGACTGGAAAAGGACTTAACTTCCCTACATTGCTCCTTATTGTCCTACTTCTCAGCTGCCTTTCTGCACCATGCTTGCTGAAAAAGTAGTCAATACAGTGCTCTTTGAGATCTTAACAGATAACTCTGCTATATTCAGCAAAAGCAACATTCCAGTCCTATCATGGAGCACAAGTGACGTGCGTTGCTGTTGAGAATAAACTCTTGATGATTCTAGACCAATGAGGTTTTTCAGCTCTGGTCCTCCTGGACTTCTGCAGAGGCTTCAGCACTGTAAGCCATGCCACGTTGGTAGGAAGGTTTGAGTGAGAAAGACACTCCTAGACTGAATTGGTTGTTCTCTATCAGGTCACAGTCAGACAGTATTCATACCACCTTTTTTGCCAGGCTTGGATTTAAGCTCATGTCTCCTGGAGAAGAGGGGCCTTTCTAACGACTCAGCTTTCATAAAGCAATTAAAAATGGGGTTGTCCAAGCAATAATTGGCTTAATTGGATGAGTCTATTTAGTGCCTATCCTCAGCATCAGTTTTTTGGTACTCACACATTACAGCTTGACTATTTCAAATGGTAATCACACATTCTTGCTGTACCTTTTAAATTGGGTAAGTCTGTTTGTAGTGGCACCTGAGAAACAGACAATGTACTGGAAAGTAAGCAAACAAACTATGTACAGGTATATAGTCCAGACAGATTGTGCTGAGATGAATTCATACATAAGACTCATCATTTTTCTTGTGTCACCCTGAGATACCATTTATTTTTCAAGTGTACTTGATCTATCTACCACCTTAGACATGGTGGAATTCAACCTCCTACTAGAGATATTAGTCTACATGTTGGGATATTAACCTCAGCCTTTACATGCTTTTAGAATTTTGTAATTGGCTGTACTCGACACTTCCAAATAGGTTGTTACAATTCTGTGTCTGCCCTCTACCATGTCGTGCCCTGCAGGGGTCACCTCTAACACCATAATGTTTTAATATTTATGTCCTACCACTTTTCTCAGTCATCTCTAAATATTAGATGAATTTCCATAACTATATCGAGGACACCCTTTCGCTGCTCCGACATCAGTTGACCAAATCAACTTACAGCTCTGGTTCAATGTCTCCAAGATGTTGAAGCATGGATGGAAAGTAGCCATCAGCAGTTAAATAAGTGCTAAGCTGTGTGGTAAATAATTAATTACCCTGTCATAATTTCTATACATTAAATAAGGATCATGCATATAATGAGAGGCAGAGTCTGTGGTGTCCGATTCAGAAGGGCTTTATTCAGTAGCTCGAGCTAAAGGAGAATCGGGTTCCATCTCCACTAGGGATCAGGAAGGATCGTCATCTGAGTCTTTATTCACAGAATACATTATATATAGTTAAAACATACATTGAATTGGATAGAGAAGGTGGAGCAAGTGAAAGAGAGAGAGATAAGAGCACATGGGCGTGAAAGAGGGCGTACACATGGGTGTACACTTGATGAGTCATAGGTGTGTCACAGGTGGGTGGATACATGGAGGGGGTCTGTATGGTCAGCAGGAACCTTTACCCTACTTGTGCGCGCAAAACTGGTCATGACGTGGAATTGATGTGTAACTGGGGAGAGCTGGGGGGAGCTGACTTTAGTGCTAGTAGAAGAGTCTGGGATGTCAGAACGACCTGCACCCTTGGCATATCTGATATCTTATGTTTGGAGGATGTATTGTCTGAAGTAAAGGTCGCTCGAGCAAAGGCTGCTCATCACTAAATGCTAGTGCGTGCATATATTTCTTCGTGCATTGCGTGGGGCCATGGGCCTTCTATGGATTCGGGTTCTGTAAAATACTTGAATGGAGACAGAAAAGCTAGGCCCTATCTTCTGCAGGTGGAATATGTTTACCCTTTTCATTAGGCAGGAATGTGTTTCTACTGAGCAGAGCAGATAACTGTAGGCAAAATACTGTCTTGGCAGGCCAGCCTGGGCACCTCTCGGCTGAGCAGGAAGTATGTGAGGGGTCAGGGATACATAGCTAAACTGCAGCTTTCAGAGTATCAAGAGGCTTGGAGCCTGGATTCGGATCCTGGCTCGGCTGAGCCACAAAACGTTTCCATCTCGACATTAAAAACGTGTACCATGTAAATGCATTGGCAACATAGGTCTCAGTGCAGAATTAACGCTTCATTCATGGAGGGCCTGGTAACTGACATACTAACATTGGACGGAAATGCAGAGGCATTATTATTTCAGGCAGGAGAAGGGAAATGCGTGATGACATGGATATACATGGGGTATATATACAGACATAGGGTGCATGTAGGGGGCACACTGGCCACGTAAAATTTCTATTTCCTCAGCTGAACTGCATTCAGTTTTTGCACTGGTTGGACAGGAGACGACTACTAGGAACCAACGGGGGTGTTCTTAAGGTTCTGCCTCTCCATGAGAGATGCTCCTAAGGCTTTGCCTCACCATGAGAGATGCTCTTAAGGCTTTGCCTCACCATGAGAGATGCTCTTAAGGTTTTGCCTCACCATGAGAGATGCTCTTAAGGCTTTGCCTCACCATGAGAGATGCTCTTAAGGTTTTGCCTCTCCATGAGAGATGCTCTTAAGGCTTTGCCTCACCATGAGAGATGCTCTTAAGGCTTTGCCTCACCATGAGAGATGCTCTTAAGGTTTTGCCTCACCATGAGAGATGCTCTTAAGGCTTTGCCTCACCATGAGAGATGCTCTTAAGGTTTTGCCTCTCCATTAGAGATGCTCTCAAGGCGTTACCTCTCCATGAGAGATGCTGTTAAGGTTTTGCTTGTCCATGCAGGGGTGTAACAAAGAACCCCGCAGCCTCCGCGGTGCTGGGGGCCCCCAGTGTCCAGTACATGAAGGGGGCCCGCTCAGCTCCTCTGCATAGAGCTGTGAAAGAGAGAAGCTCTAAAGCAACAGCTGTGTGTGCAGCCTGCTCTGAGCTCCTCGGCTGCCCAGGACTGAAGAGAAAGAAAGTAACAATTTACATTATTTCTCTTCAGTCAGAGCGCGCCAGTACCCTGACAAGGGGTGGGGCCTTCAGAGAGAGAGAGGGTCAGAGAAGGGACGAGGCAGCACAATGCTGACTAGAGCAGGAGAATCAGAATCTTTGCACCTCCATGAACAGGAGAGAGCTGTGGAAGGGCTGAAGTGGCAGGAGAGTTGTGAATCCCGGGGGGGGGGGGTCGCTGGTGACACGCAGGCTGCACATTCATCATGCTTTGCCTGCTGCAGGGTCAGATCCTGCCTGCCTGTCAGAGATGTCTCACCAAAGGACCGTCTTCTTGCTGCTGCCCTGGGCAAGGGTGGTGCATTGCCAGCAGCCAAGAGGTAAGAGTGGACAGGAGCAGATGAGATTGGTGCCTGCCAATCCCATCTATTTTTTGTGGGGAATAACGAAGTTTCTATAACTTTGCTTACAATTCATTTTTTTAATTAAGGTGTGCGTCCAGGTGTGGATCACCATTCATCCGTACATAGGGGAAGAGCCAGGCAGTTGCACCGTGCAGGGCAATGCTTCTCTTAAATGCCGTTTTAATTTTAAGGGGTTCCGTTTGAAGATGTTATAGATTTGACGAGGCAATTCATAAAGCTGTTCTTCCTGTGTAATTTAGGAATCTGCACAGTGATCTTAGGGGCTGTCCTTGCGCAGTCCGGAACTGTAAATGCACTGGTTGCAGTTGCCCAAAGTGCAGCAGGTACAGTGGCACTAGGCCCAGCAGTGTGAGGACCCACTCTACCTTTGTTAAAGCTGTGTTTTACTTCCATGCCTGATGGTTGGGGAAATTCCTTGCTTGCATTAAGGCACATGGCACCATTGCTGCTCTAATGCAAATGCACATGCAGTGACTTGAAACAGCGCATAACATTGTGAATCCATGAATGGTACAGTTATTTTTTTAAGCATTTACATCTCCTGAAGAGTGGTGGTGATGAGACTATACCGAGCTCTGCCTAAGATCACACTGTGTTTGCAAGTAGGGGAGTCGTGATTAAAAAAACATGTCCATTAATTCAACAGTCGGCGTCCTGCAAGTGCTCAACTGACTTTTTATGGCAAAGACATTGCATTGCCTTACCTTGTCAGCTAAATCGAATCCCCTTTGCAATTAGAAGGAAAGTAAAAAACGGTCACGTATTTTGTCCCATTATAACCGTCTTTTTCTATATTTGCCCCATTTGGGAGATAAAGCGATGAATCCATTTGCTCAGGTTCACACATGGGGTAAAGCATTTGATAGGATTGAATTCCAGGCTGCCGGTTTCCACAGTCTGCCTTTAGCCACTGAATCACATCTGACTCCCTGTGACCTCTCTGCAGCTGGATGACTCTAGTGGACAACGGTCCGCTTTGTTGAACATGTTGCAGTTGTGTTTCATCTGAACAGGGACCACTGCTGTTGGTACATTGGGGTGCAGTTACACCCCTTCCAACTTACCCAACCCCCCTTGCAGGAGGCGGGTCCCGCTGGTGAGCTATGGAATGGCAAATTATGTGGAATTATGGGGCACAGTCTTTGGCAGGGATTTCTTGCCAGGAATCCCATTGGTATGCAAAATGCAAAGCTTTATAATGTATGCACATTGACTTGCTCCTGTTGAAGAATGTATTCACCAACACTCACTGATTTAGTCTTAATTGAAGCACTAATCAACATTTTATTAGCACTCATAGAGTAAAGTAGTTTGTGTAAAACTACGGGGGAGAGAATGTGGCATGTCGGCTAGAGCAGTCGACCTCGGAGCTGGGTAACCTGGTTCAAGTCTCGGCAGGGACATTCAACATTCTGTAATTCTGAGCAAATCACTTAATCTCCCTGGTGCTCATGTAAAGCGCTCTGATACCTTCAAGTCTAGATCGCCCTATATAAAACTCCACATAAAAAAACAGGATCTGCTGATATGCATTGGTAGGTAAAAATTCAGGGGCAGAGCTATCACTGGTGCAGCCAGAGCAGTGGTGCTCCCCTTGATTGCCTGTGGAGACTGCATTATTTTACTCATTGGCTGCTCAGATCAGTGTTTTTCCTCATATCTGCCCTGCACCAACCTCTCTGTTTCCACTCGCTAGAGAGAAAGAAACTTGAAGGGCAGGTACAAAAAAAACAGACGCAGATGGGCATCAGAGATGAGCAGTGGTTTAATTTGTTTCCTTCCCGGTGTAAGAATTGGCTTTTGTAGTTTGGTTTGCCCTGTTCCCATCATGCACTGGGACAGGAACAGACTAATTTGCATACAGCCAGGTTCTGAAACTGGGATGGTGCAGTGAGCTAAAAAACGGTGTTGGATCTAGCCCTGATCTCTTGACTGGGTGAGAGCTTTCTGCTTAATTCAGAGACTCTGTCCCTCACCACCCCTTGTTGTAAATATTTTTGTCCACCCTAAGCGTGGAAGGGTATTCTCAGATGTGAGACCCTTGCTCATTGCACCATCAGGATTCAAGCAAACTGGGCCGAAGACGGCTGTAATGCCAGAAACCGGTCCCCGGGAGCTTGTGTCCTTCCCAGTGTAAGAATTGGCTTTTGTAGTTTGGTTTGCCCTGTTCCCATCATGCACTGGGACAGGAACAGACTAATTTGCATACAGCCAGGTTCTGAAACTGGGATGGTGCAGTGAGCTAAAAAACGGTGTTGGATCTAGCCCTGATCTCTTGACTGGGTGAGAGCTTTCTGTTTAATTCAGAGACTCTGTCCCTCACCACCCCTTGTTGTAATTAATTTTGTCCACCCTAAGCGTGGAAGGGTATTCTCAGATGTGAGACCCTTGCTCATTGCACCATCAGGATTCAAGCAAACCGGGCCGAAGACGGCTGTAATGCCAGAAACCGGTCCCCGGGAGCTTGTTTCCTTCCCAGTGAAAGAATTGGCTTTTGTAGTTTGGTTTGCCCTGTTCCCATCATGCACTGGGACAGGAACAGACTAATTTGCATACAGCCAGGTTCTGAAACTGGGATGGTGCAGTGAGCTAAAAAACGGTGTTGGATCTAGCCCTGATCTCTTGACTGGGTGAGAGCTTTCTGCTTAATTCAGAGACTCTGTCCCTCACCACCCCTTGTTGTAAATATGGTGAGCTATGGAATGGCAAATTATGTGGAATTATGGGGCACAGTCTTTGGCAGGGATTTCATGCCAGGAATCCCATTGGTATGCAAAATGCAAAGCTTTATAATGTATGCACATTGACTTGCTCCTGTTGAAGAATGTATTCACCAACACTCACTGATTTAGTCTTAATGGTTTAATTTGTAGATTATTCTGAGAGGCTGTATCTCTATGGTGCTCTGGCTGTTTGTCAGGAGTTGTGATGCCTTATAAGTGAGTGGCACAGCATCAGCCATCCAATGACAGAGCAGTTCATAATCAAGACACTTTAGAGGAGGTGCTGAGAAGGCAGGGTAGGCACTTTTGGCACATGCAGTGCTTTCAGTTCATCACTCACCACCAGGGCCGGCGTTAGCTCTGGTGGTGACCGGTTCTACAGTATTTTTTGGGTGTCCTCCTCCAATGACCTCCTCCTTGGATTACCTCACTGCCATCTGTCAAAAGTGCCCCTCATCTCTCCATAGCCCCTCTCACATACATGTCATTTGTTTTAAAGCAGTGTTAAAGGCTGGTTTTACTAATCCACTCACCTAGCCTAAAAAAAATATAGATCTGTTCTTTGCAGCAGGCATATTAACCCTCTGCGCTACTTCATGCCAAGTTTAAACTGCCACTAGACACAACTCTGATCTATTTCGCTAGCAGGAACATTCATTACAAGAGTTATCTTGTCATTTTTATTGCTGCCCGAAAGCTGGATTCACAAGGATCTCTTCAGCAGGCGTTTTTAAATCGTAAGAAGCTGCTAATCACAGCGCTCCTCCTGAGTACAGTGCCCCTCTCCAGGTCAGCTCCTAGTGCGGCTTCACCACTCGCACTGCCCTAAAGCCGGCCGCGCTCACCACTCCCAAGCTCAATTGCAATATGGATATTTTCCCTTAAAAGTTAGAAGAACTTATAAAAATGAACCAGTAGTGAAATAAACACATGTAAGGAAGAGAAAGTGATTTTGCAGGGTAAACGAAGGTGAGCGCTTTTGTTCTAGAAACTTAGACACTTACTTGTCCTTAAACTAAAGTTTGTTGTCTGCACGTACAGTCCCTCCTGGGGTGCAACATCTTTTCCAGTTTTTGGGGATTCCAAAGCTCATTACCACAATGTTAAAAGTGTGCTTAGATTCACAGCAGTCCATTTGGGGACAGCACTTGTGCTGGAGAAAGGTTCCTTGACCCGAGCTCCACGGTAAACACTGCAGAGGACCCAAGAACACAAAGCGCTGGCCAGTGCATATTTGAAAGCAGGGGCAAAAAAACAGCAATTTGTATTTTTCAGATGGCATTATGTTGTTAATACCTATATGCAGTGGTATATTAGAATGCTGCCTATCCATGAGGTGATGCAACTCTTGGAGTTGTTTAACGTATTTCTCCGGTATGGGATTCTAACCTTATTTTATAGCTTAATTCTCAAGTGCAAAGTGAGACGTCTACACATGAAGAAGTCTGAACTCTCAGGAAGAAATATAAAGGGACAGAGTGGAAGATGAAATGAGAGCAGAGAGCGCGTCCGTCTGTACAAGAAAATGAGAGAAGGGAAACCTGTGATTGAGAAGCGTAACAATATGAGGGGAAACAAATGTGACGAGCCAGAGATAAAATTAGGTGACAGGAGAAGCAGAGCATAGGGGATGAAGAACGAGAGAGGGAGGAAAACAGAAAGTAAAACAGAAGAGGAGCAAGATAATGAGAAGGAGATAAATGGAAAGAATGAGAGTGAGGCACAGAGAGAGAGTCTAAGGGTGAGAGAGCTAAGAAGAGAAGAAGCAGACTTTGAGAGAGGGAGAAAGTGAGAGAGAAGATACAGTGAGATCAAAAGAGATGATCTGTTGTTCATGAATTTGAATCCCAACTAGGCCAAGTCATAGTTTCGCCCTTTTAAGGTTGGTAAATTTGTACAGTAGTGCCTTTGAAGAAACACTTTATTATAAGAGGTGCCTTGAGATGGAGTGGGTTCTCAGAGAGTTCCGCAGACCAAAGGAGAGTGAAATAACTTTACAGTGTTTGAGAGTAACAGCGAAAATATAAGACCACAAATCTGAGAAATATCAATAAACAGAGAGAAAAAAAGTAATGTTTAAAGAGCACAAATGTGTGAATGTGAGAAAGAAAACAGGAATAGAGCTATGGAAAATGTAATAATTCGCACTTAGGGAAAAAACACTCTCGCGTATGAAAGAATATATGATCAAAAGGTGAAAGAAATCCCCAAAGATAAAGTATAAAAGGAGCCTGAGAGACCCAGAGAATCACATAAAGATTGAAAGAGACCCATAAGAGCAAACGAGGCCCCGTGAGAATGAGCTAGAAAGGCATTTAAGCCACAAGAGAGAGAAAGTGCAAATGAATTTTTAGTTTTGTAAGGATCTCTGTAAAAGAATACATTCTCGTTCTGTTGAACATCATCAAAATATGTTGTACAGAGAAAATTAAAGAAGTCAGAGTTAGTAGATTGTGTTGGGTGGACCATTGTCAGGGGATAGATAAAGAGAGGGATGGGGGGATGGATGAGCAAAGAGAGAAAGGTCATGTTAGACAACCTAGGATAGAGATAAAGAAATCCCTTCAAATATATTGTGAGATGGGGCAAAGATTGATGAAGTAGGGCCTCAAGGAGCAATAGTATGGGTCCCAGGGAGCAGAAAGGGTGAAAGAAACAAGCCCAGAGAGAGAGGTGATAAAAATGTTGAAAAAGAGGACAAAAGACCGTTATAAATGTAGGGTAAAAAGATCCCAAATAGGAAAATGGGTGGTAGAGATTGGGAACCCACAAAGAGAGTGAAAAAGTAAAACAGAGAGGCAGTGAAAGAGAAAGGGAGAAGGCGTCTGAAAAGTATTAAGACTTTGCAAAAGACAAATAATGCGGAAGGAGAAATCCAGCCAAACAATGGGTAAAGGAGACACGTCAGAAGAAAATTAGATAAAGGAAACCCAGGAGGGAGAGGAGAACAGTATTCCCTTTACATTAGTTGGTTATCAGTGTTCAGTGCATGTGTGATGTGCTGGATTGAGAGCACAGAGTTTGAAGTTCTCTAGTTAAGTGTAAATAGCTCACACTGGTCTGATCAGCCACTGCTGTATCCATCAACAGTGCTACCTTCTCAGACTGCTCAGCGGGATCAAGGTTCATTCATTAAGGCTCATGGACCATTCTACATATTCCATAATTAAAATCCAACTCTGTGTCAGGGATTATATTTCCCAAGGTGATAACTCTTAATACATTGATGATTTGACATTTAAGGCTCACATTTACCATCACACTAATCAACGTGAATGTACTTTTCTTTAATCTTGATGCAATTAGAATATCTTTGTTTATAAAATATCTAAGCATTTGGTGGCATATTCTATTCTGCTTGGTATAATGAGGTCCTGGCTTTTTCCCTAAAACATTTTAATTAGCTTTATTCTCCTTGTAAATAGTGCTTCTTATTGCCGCACACAACTTTGAATTTTACTTATGTTGATGAAATATTATACTAATGTTAAAATTTTAACATTTTTCAGACCCATTGATCTTTTATCATTCAGATATTTTTATTAATGTATCCAGGTACAAATACTCTTACCTAAATCCAAAGGCCGATTAAGTAGAACAGTGGGACATAACAATGGGAGAACAGAAGAAGGAGATAAACAGCGAGGAAGGGAGGATACCAAAGGGGGACTGGGAAAGGCGGGAGATGAGGGATAAAATATCAGGGGTTGTCACCCAGGAGCATAGTCCCTTTCGGCCGGAATTAGCTCTTTCACTACGTATTCAGTGTCAGCAGGCTGTGTCTTTTAGTGCGTCGTACCCATTGCGGTCAATCTTTGTCTTGCTGATCAGGTGTGCCCCCTCGTTATGTAAACTGGTGTACTCATAAGTAAAGAGGACTAGGAAGTTCCCAAAAGTCCTGTGCCAGAGATTGGCTGCATTGGCCCCTCATTTTGTCAAAGTGTAGCAACTTGTTCTGCAGGGAAGCAGGAAGCTTTTCCATTCCTGTGAGGTCCCATAGTTTATGCAGCCAGTCAAAGTGGGACAACAATGCATCTGTGCCCCATTTGGCTTTGATGACATGATTAGCCCCACAAAAAGCCATTATTATTGCCTTCCCTTTGTTAGAGTGTAGAGAGTGTGTTGGGGCATTGGGGAGCCTCAGTAGGACGTTACTAGAAAGACAGTGTATATCTGTTTCAAACATTTCATTGATATCTTTTAGACGGCCCATCAGTAGTGTTTGAGTTTGGGACCCGGCCCCTGCCCATGATGTATCGTCCCATAAACACTCGAATTTATTTGTGGAGCATTAAAGCTAGAATGTCGGCGGCGGGCTCTGGGTGTCCGGCTCAAGAAGACACATGAGGGATGGTGGCTCTCACTCTGGGAGTGCGAGCAGGGACTTCATAGCTGGGCCCAGGGGGCGATGAATCAAGCAATATGGCTATTTGTGGCCCAGACCACAGTGGTCTCTTCCGAGACAGTTCCGATTACAGCCGCTCCAAGCAGAGGCCTAATGGAGCAGGGGGGCTCCGGCCTTGGGTACTTCTAATCTGCCCAACAGTTTATCGGAATTAAATGGCTGGCAGGGCCGGGGCGGGCTAGCAGCAAGACAGTGGGTAGAAGCGGGGTTGGGCCAGTGGTAGAAGTGGGCTGGATCAGACGGGCACGGCGTGCCCCTACTTTTAAAAATTATTAAAGTCTGTTCCCCTACTTCTTTGTTTTGAAAAAGCGTCCCGGGATGACAGGAATTGCCCTACTTAGAAAGGATAACTTTATCATTCAGGCGTGTCCCCTGTGTGGTGCACATCGAGGAAGGCCTCTTCAGTGTCCCCCCCCCCCGACCTCCTCCTCCTTCCCCACTGTGACTGGTAATTGCACTATTAGTCTTCAATAAGGAAATTAGAGATCAGTTGTTATAAAGATTGCAGCCCCTCACGTATTGTACTGGAATAACCTAATTTGCTTGTTTAAATCGCATCAGCATTTATTTTGACAATATTGTCACAAGTATCAAATATCACAGCTGTGCACGTATAGTGATATAAATAATTAGGTGGGAAGTTGTGTTATCCTAATAAATCAGATTCTGTGGTGTAGGGAAGCTGCCTCCAGCATCTAATCTGGGCCGGCTAACATCCTCCGATTCTCTGATACCGACAAACGGCAGCGAGGTAGCGAGGAAGAAGCACGGATGGGATTTGCACAGCAGTATAAAGGGCAGTGCAGAGATATTGCTGTAAATCAGACGAAACCAAGTGAAGCCAGCAGAAAGTTAGATATGTTCATCTTGATCTCATTGGACACTGAAAAGGCCATCAGTCTTAGGTTAGCGCGAAAACTGCTACCTCTGATGGCCCTGCTGCTGCAGTGATTCACACTTCATTTAGTGAGAATACTGCCTGCCTGCCCCCACGGTGACCATTTCAATGGTCACATCAGTATGCTTTGGTGGTCCCGCCCTTGACCTCCTCTGCCCTTCATCTTGGGGCTCAGGCAGACTGAGGGATGCCACCTGGAAAAGAAGAAAGGGGGAGAGGTGAGGAATTCGTGGCTTTCTGTAAATCTGCTCTCCAGCCAGCCAGAACTGGAAAATAGGAGGAGGGTGGCTGCTGAAGAAGAGGCCCTCGTTGTCCCCACAGCTGACCCAGACCCACCAGCCTCTCCTGGAAATTGTTCTGCGTGCCTGTCCCAAGGTCCCCAGTCCCTCCTTTACAGCTCTGCTCTTTTCACTGCACTGGGGCCTGCAGGAGGAGCCTAGACTGCCTCTGAACTCCACACTCTTAAATAAACATCCAGTTGGGAAAAGGAAAGATTACCTGGTGCATTATTTTTTAAATAACTAGAAAACGTCGAATGTCTTATCAGCTGTTTTTCATGTTATTTTATTAAATGTATACTACTGCATTGTCTGTGTATAGGGTTTGTGGCCTTTTAAAAACATACTGTTTACTTAAAAAAAATATATATTGCATATAAGTAGCACAATAAGTCCAGCTCTGTAACAACCCCCTCCCCCCAGCACCAGAGCCCCATTCGGATCTCATCCAGGGTCAGGCTATGAAAAAAATAGGCCCTTGCACTAAGGTCAGACCGACCTACAGGGCATGGGACGGAGGGGTGGGAGGCTGGTTTTGTATTGGGGCCCGGTTTTGCAGCAGTGCTGCAAAATCGGACCCCAGGAACAAAACCAGCAGAGCTGTGCAGTCTTAAGATTGATATCTCTGGTTGCTTATCTTACTGCTGGAGAGAGATTGAAGTTTTGTTTGTTGGCAGTTTTGCGTTTTGACGTAGCGCACAGGATTAATATTCCTGCTGCAAAGAACGTACACCACACAGATGGCAGAAATGTATTAAATGCCCGGCCCAAGGTTCGAATTAAAGAATGGGCAATGGTAAAGCTCGAACTGTAGTTTGCAGCAGTCAATAATTGATTAATGCTGATTAAGCCCATATTTTATAGGGACCTCTAAAACATTGCTGTTTGTTTCTGTGAAATACACAAAACATTTAGAAATGTCATATTATTTATTGCATAAAGTAACCATTGCCGCTACTTCTCAATTTTTGCATCTAAAATGTCAAGCGCCAACCAGAATTGAAATCAGTAGCTAAACTGCAGGTTAGTTTGGTCACTGATTGGCCCCTTTGCATATGGCCCCTTTGCATATGAGAGATGATTGGTAGAAATTGCAATAGTATTATGGCTTCTGTGTACTAGTAAATGAGTTTACAAAGAGCAACATCTCTCCGGCTTTGAAAGTGACTCAAAGTCACAGGACTACAGAACAGATGACTGCTTTCTGCCTTTACTTCTATGCTGCACGGCATGGCCCTAAAAAAGGTACAACATTGTCTAGAAGTTAAAACAAATTATTGTATTGCTTGTTAGAAAATTTATGTTAAAGGTGCAAACTTTCAAACATCTGCCAAAAAGATTACACTCAGTAAAGCACAGGCTGGAACTGTACAGCAAGATCAAAAAGGCAAGTGGTCCTATGTGAGGGTCCTTAGGTTAACATTAATGTGCTTACTTCAGAGGTCTATCCAGAGGCCTTCTTTTATGTACCAAACTGCTCATGTGTATCATTCATGCAGGAACCCAATTCAAAGGATTTTCAGGAAGAATCTGTGTCTTACACTAACTGTGATTTGTGATGTTTATATTAAATAAGCATACATATCTGCAGTATTGCATTGAAAAAGGCTTTACAGTAACTAGGCCGGACTGGCCATTCCAGGCATCAGGCGTTTCCCAGGGTGACTGGAAGGGTAGGGGCCGGTTTAGTTTGGAGGGGCGATTTTGTAGCAGTGCAGGCGTTTTAAAAACACTGCAAAGCTCTTTGTATATTCAGCAGGTTTCGGGCAACAATAAAAGTGCCACGAGACCTCCGGTGCTTAATGTACCTGCTGTGGAGGGATGGGCGGGGAGTTTTGTCTAATGGCTGTTTTGACTCATCTAAAGTAGCACAGAGGATTAATACGCCTGCTGCAAAGAACTTGTACCATGCATATCAAAGAGCAATAATTTATGTGCATAGCTCAGTGGGTTACTGCTTTTTGTCATTTCCCCGAATGAAAATATAATTGTGCCTTTTACTGTCAAGATCGCTTTTGTTTTTTGTGAGTAGAAGAGTTGGCCAAGCAGTACAATTCAAAAGGTATCCTTTGCAGGACACTTGAATACATATGTACTGTACTATGTTTGAGGGGCTAGCTGGCTGACATGAATATGAAGGAGCCCTTGTGGGTTTCCGTGAGTCCGATCAGATTCTCCTGAAGAGTCCCTTTCTCTTTTGAGCCCTATTTAACACTTGTGTACAGGATGAGCCCTGTATTCATGTCTTCAAAGTTTGAGACAAAAAAAACTCATTGATTTCTGAACAATGAGAGTAAAAGAGTTAAGGTAACAGGTTGTTCCTGCTTATATTTTGCACGCTTTACATAATCCTAAATTCCCTATGAGTGTTTGCTTTTTACAGAAAGTATTTACTTTTTTTAAGGCAGTGCATTAGGTTGTAGCTGGAGACAGTGCTAGTTTCACTCAGTGGGGTAGAAGGGTGTTTGGGGGGATAGGATGTGGCACTATGGCCAGAGCTACTGAATTTGGAACTAGGGAACCTGATCCAGCCTTCGTGACTAGTTCATCAGACCACTCTCCTGAGGGAGCACAGTCCCCTACTAGACTAGAAGGCCCTACTAGACCCTAGAAGCTCTGGTCTCTTAGCACCAGTGGTGGACCCTACCTGTGGCGAGTGTGGGTTAACCTTGAAGGCCTGTCCACCACAATCCATACTGCAGTTCACCTCCAGTCGTTCAGGCAGGCCAACGAAGCTGCACACCCTAGAGCAGCAGTGACTTTGTCACGGAGGTCACAGGACCCTTGAGGCCAGTCCACCTCACCCATTGGTTCTGTGGTACTGAAAATTCTGGACCCGGGTGTCTGTGGTACCGAAATTCTGGACTCGTGTCATAAACATCGTCGTATCATGACGATTTTTGTACTAGCAGACCGGTAATGGTTTAAACACTATGCATAAGCATTTTCGTCACGTTCGAGTGACGAAATCACCCTTAAATCGAAGTTTTCGTCTTGAACCCTCGGGTTCCATTTTGTGAGCGGCACCCATTTTGTGATTGCCCTCACATAGCCAAATGACTAAGGCCGAATTCGATCCAAAGGACACGTACACCTTTGCTGACTCCTCTGTGACCTGGGCAAGCTGACTCCACTGCCCAAAGCCAAACCTGTTCGGCCAGGTCCTCTCCCAACGGCCGAGCTAGATCCGTATCAAGGCACAACATATCATAAAACCTTTCATCGCACACAAACCATGCCTAATCTTGCACA